>NC_080800.1:59288648-60488648 GCF_028018385.1 Neofelis nebulosa
AGCTCCACGTGTGGCTGGCTTCAGATCCTCTGTCCCCCTCTCTCTGCCCCTCCTCCACTCTCTCTCTCTCTCTCAAAAGTAAATAAAAATCAAAAAACAATAAAGATGACTTCACAAGTAACTGAACTAGTTGCCCTGATGTTAGATGATCTCAGCAGCCATTCAACCTATACTAATACCATTTTCAATTAATATTCCATTGAAAAAGAGATTTGCCCAGGTGAAATTATGGGGTAATTGAAGTCAGTTTCTTATTACTCATCATGAAATGTACATTCTAATCATCCTTTAATAAAGTGGTTTCTGAAAAAAACTTTCATCAAATTAATTCCTAATCATGTATTTACATTGTCTTACATTTCCAGTTTTGAAAATGTTTCCTTTATTTTTCGAAAGTTTACTAATTCTTTGGTATTCTCAAGGAACCTGATCTCTCAATTATTTTCCCACTCTGGGAGAGGTCCATCTACCAAATCTTTATTTGACAAGTAATGAAAAATAGCTACAACAATGTTCCTTGATAGGCAGAATTGTAGGAGTTTAGAATTAATGCATTTTAATATCACACAGTTCAACTATGTACTATGTTTCTTCAACAGATAAACTTCTAACTCTTCTCTCCCCATAACTACAAGACCCAAGACTCCTAGGAGCAATGATATCCATATTTATCCGACAGTTACAGAGGTAGACCTATTATTCTCTAAGCATCCTAACAGAGGTATAGACTAATGAGTAAGTATATTATTGACTGTATTAATCACTAATTAATTACCCTAGACCTACACTGAAATTGTATACAGTTTGGTTTATATTCATAAACATAAATACTTAGCAATGAATTCCATTTGCTGCATACAGACAAAATTCATTTGTCTTCAGAAAGCCAAGCAGGCCAGAGATTCACGTTTTGGCTTGTTGCCTCGATGTATCCTTTATAATGGAGCAATATACTTTCCACAAATGCATTAACTGTCACTATCACTGTTGGAAATGAGAAACTGTCAGCACACTAACCCAGCCAGTTAGCTAAAGCACTAGAATTCTGCCAGACAGTGGACCACATTTAATGCATCCAAGCACATGAGTTTGGTTTGGGGGTTTTGTTTTGTTGTTGTTCTTTTAGTTTGCTCTCACAGGTAGAAAAAACTCTTATAATTGTTCTCAAGTAACTCAGTCCAAAGTCCATCAACCCACCTCATGAGGAAACTATTCTTTACCAATTTTTAAATCTAAATCTCTCACATAGCAACATTTCTCATTCTATTATTAATGGAGAAAGGAAACTGCTATTTGAGAGTCCTTCAGAATCCTGAAGATTCTGATCATCTCTTCTCCAGGAAAGATAATCCATGTGTCCTTTAACGTGCCGTCAAGTTCTCATTTTCCCATCCTTTAATCATCTTTGTTTTTCACCACCAGACAATTTCTTGAGGTGATGCTTTTATTTGTGTGTATTTGTGTGTGTGTGTTAAACTGCATTCATAAATTAATATATTTTCTTTTACTCTTTACTCACTCTGTGGATGTGTATTTGTAATCTCCACTTTTCCCACTTAATTTTTTTGTTCCAAATTTTTATTTGGGGTGTCTGGGCGGCTAAGTCAGTCAAGCCTCCGACTCTTGATTTCGGCTCAGGTCAGGATCTCAAAGTTTGTGAACTGGAGCCCTGCATCAGGCTCTGTGCTGACAGTGCAGAGCCTGCTTGGGATTCTCTCTCTCTCCCTTTGCCCCTCCCCTGATTGTGCTCTCTCTCTCTCAAAAATAAACACTTTTTAAAAATAATAAAATAAAAATAAATTCTAGTTAGTTAACATACAGTGCAATGTTGGTTCCAGAAGTAGAATTCAGTGATTCATCACTTACATACAACACCCAGTGCTCATCATAACAAGTGCCCTCCTTAATACCCATCACCCATTTAGCTCACCCCTCACCCACCTCCTTCCATCACCCCTCAGTTTGTCCTCCAATTTAAGAGTCTCTTATGGTTTGCTTCTTTTTCTTCTTTCCTATATGTTCACTGTTTTGTTTCTTAAATTCCACATATAAGTGAAATCATATGGTGTTTGTCTTTCTCTATTTCGCTTAGCATAATACCCTCTAGCTCCATCCATGTCATTGCAAACAGCAAGATTTCATTCTTTTTGATAGCTGAGTAATATTCCATTGTATATATACACCACAGCTTCTTTATACACACCCTGATGTTTATAGCAGCATTATCAACAACAGCCAAATTATAGAAAGAGCCCAAATGTACATGGATAAAGAAGCAGTGATGCTTTTAAACTTTTATTAATCAGGAGCTAACCTCTGAAAAATCACAAAATTCAAGATGTTTGCTTAAGAAACTTCTATGTATAGATCATTTTGTTTATTTTTCTTTTAATAAATACCCATTTATGAACTAGTCAAAATATTATTTAAACTGCAGGAACACAACCTAATGTATAATAAAAATATTCCTTGTAAAACGAATGTATACATACATTTAGCTTTCTGCTCTTCACTTATAACTGAACCTACTCTCTTGGTAACTGCCCAGTTCCATAGGTTTACTGCCATTTCTTCAACCTGGACAAGAAAAACATTTTATTAGCCAGTTAAAATACCATCCACCTCCAATGATATGGATTTTCTTGCATGTTTTATGCTTATGTGACTATTGTGGGTCATTTACAGGCCCTTCATAATCTAATCCCATTCTACCTTGCCTCCCAAAAACGTAGTCACATTATGTGACTGTCCCATGAACACAACTTGTTTATTTATATCTATGCACTTTTATTCATACTACTGGTTTTACCTAATATACCTCCTCCCCTTGTTTTTATGTAACTCAAATCCAGTTCGGTCTCACACATGAAGCTTTCAGCAACCACTATAGTCTATATTGATCTCTCCCTTCTTTGAACTTCTATATTCATTAAATTTCACATAATTGAGCAATTAATTATGCCAGTTTGTATAATTTATTCTTTGCTTTAGTTGTTTTTAATCCATTAGGCTTGAAAATCCAAAGACAGATTTCTATGTATTTATAATGGTTAATCACAACGGCTATTTTTTTATATAATTAAAATGGTGAATCATCAAAACTTATCAGAGGCACCTGGCTGGCTCAGTCAGTGGAGCATGTGACTCCTGTCTTGGGGTTATGAGTTCAAGCCCCACATTGAGTGTAGAGATTGTTAAAAATAAAATCTTTCAAAAATTTTTCATAAACAAAATTTTCATACCAACCTGAGCATCCTGTATTTCAGCCATAGAATCCCTGTTGATATTTGCTATGTCATTGAAGAGTCTTTCAATTGCCTCAGGTATGCTAGGTGAATTATCTCTTACAATCAGGTTTTCAACAATTTCTGAAATAACAATGGATGACACAAGTGCTGTGAACTATCACCATTGGGAAAAAGTAGAAAATCATTTTTAAATCTGTTCTTAGATCTTTGGTAAAATAAATATAGCATGAAGAAACTTGAATTATCATTAGAGTAAAACCAAACTGGAGATAAAGTTTCTTTTAGGTAAAGGTAGAGTACAATTTCAAATAAAATTTGCATTCCCTGAGAGTCACTTGTTTAATACTTAATCATCACTCATTGTCAGAAAGTAAAATGGCTTGACTTCACAAATAGGTCATCTTACAACTACAAGATTTAAATTAACAATGTCTTCAAAACTAGAAAATGTAGAAATTCTAAAGGGAGACTGAGAATACCCATTAAAATTGAAATACTTTTTAATATTTTTAAGCATTAGACAGACATAACTAACTCACGCTGGCACTGAAGTCTTGACCTTACTTTGTGAGAAAAAAAAAAAATGACATGCCCAATTACCAACAACATTAACCAATTATTGAATCTGTACAAGTGATGTCACCATTTTCTAAACAATCTAAGTTCCAGATTCCATATAACTGAATCTTACTAGGCCACAGAATTCCTTAAAACCCAAGCATGATGTAAAATCATAATTAATGCCCTTCATATTATCAAATTGAGGTTGTTCCAAACTCATGTAATAGAAGTCTCCATAACCTCTACACATCTCTAATTTTTTACATTTCTGAGCATCAACTAGCAAGAATGTTAATATTCTTAACAATACTATAAGAGCACATTCTGAAAGAATTTTTAACATGCTACAATAATAAATCTGCTAAATTAAAAACTTTCAGTTAAGCATCAGAAAATAGATTCATATTAAGACTTCATAAAGCAAAGAGGCACCCAGCTGGCTCAGTTAGTAAAGCATGCAACTCTTGATCTCAGGGTTGTGAGCTCAAGTCCCATGTGGGATGCAGATTACTTAATAAAAAAAGCAAAAAAAAAAAAAACCACTTTAAAAATGGGCAGAAGATCTGAATAGACATTTTTCTAAAGAAGACATACAGAAAGCCAATAAGTACTTGAAAAGATGTTCAACATCACTAATCATCAGGGAAATGAAAATCAAAATCACAATGAGATAGTACCTCACACCTGTTAGAATGGCTAATATCAAACAGACAAGAAATAAGTGTTGGCAAGGATGTGAAGAAAAAGGAACCCCTGCACACTGTTGGTGGGAATGTAAACTGGTGTAGCCACTACGTAAAACAGTATGGAAGTTTCTCAAAAAATTAAAAATAGACATACTATATGATCCAGCAATTCTACTTGTGGGTATTTATTCAGAGAAAATGAAAACAGTAACTTGAAAAAATATATGCTCCCCCACATTCATGGCAGTATTATTTACAATAATAACCAAAATATGGAAACAACCTAAGTGAACATCAACAGATGAATGGATAAAAATTTACGGAATACATACAATGGAGTATTATTCAGCCATAAAAGAATGAAATCTTTTTATCTGAATGAAATCTTGCAATCTGTGACAACGTAGATGGACCTTAAGGGCATTATGCTAAGTGAAATAAGTCAAATAGAGAAAAACATATATTATATAATCTCACTTATATGTGGAATCTTAAAAAAAAAACAAGCTCATAGATACAGAGAACAGACTGGTGGTTGCTGGCAGTGGGGGGTGCAAAACGGGGGAAGGGAGTCAAAGGTACAAACTTCTAGTTATAAAGTAAGTCATGGGGATGTAATGTACAGCATGGCAACAATAGCTATTGATACTGTATTGTGTTTTTGAAAGTTGCTAAAAGGGGCGCCTGGGTGGCTCAGTCGGTTAAGCGGCCGACTTTGGCTCAGGTCATGATCTCGCGGTCCGTGAGTTTGAGCCCCGCGTCGGGCTCTGTGCTGACCGCTCAGAGCCTGGAGCCTGTTTCAGATTCTGTGTCTCCCTCTCTCTCTGATCCTTCCCCGTTCATGCTCTGTCTCTCTCTGTCTCAAAAATAAATAAACGTTAAAAAAATTAAAAAAAAAAAAAAAGAAATGGGCAGAAAACATGAATAGACACTTCTCTAAAGAAGACATCCGGATGGCCAACAGGCACATGAAAAGATGCTCAACGTCGCTCCTCATCAGCGAAATACAAATCAAAACCACACTCAGATATCACCTCATGCCAGTCAGAGTGGCCAAAATGAACAAATCAGGAGACTACAGATGCTGGAGAGAATGTGGAGAAACGGAAACCCTCTTGCACTGTTGGTGGGAATGCAAACTGGTGCAGCTGCTCTGGAAAACAGTGTGGAGGTTCCTCAAAAAATTAAAAATAGACCTACCCTCTGACCCAGCAGTAGCACTGCTAGGAATTTACCCAAGGGATACAGGAGTGCTGATGCATAGGGGCACTTGTACCCCAATGTTTATAGCAGCACTCTCAATAATAGCCAAATTATAGAAAGAGCCTAAATGTCCATCAACTGATGAATGGATAAAGAAATTGTGGTTTATATACACAATGGAATACTACATGGCAATGAGAAAGAATGAAATATGGCCCTTTGTAGCAACGTGGATGGAACTGGAGAGTGTGATGCTAAGTGAAATAAGCCATACAGAGAAAGACAGATACCGTATGTTTTCACTCTTATGTGGATCCTGAGAAACTTAACAGAAACCCATGGGGGAGGGGAAGGAAAAAAAAAAGAGGTTGGAGTGGAAGAGAGCCAAAGCATCAGAGACTCTTAAAAACTGAGAACAAACTGAGGGTTTATGGGGGGTGGGAGGGAGGGGAAGGTAGATGATGGGTATTGAAGAGGGCATCTTTTGGGATAAGCACTGGGTGTTGTATGGAAACCAATTTGACAATACATTTCATATATTAGAAAGAAAGAAAGAAAGAAAGAAAGAAAGAAAGAAAGAAAGAAAGAAAAAGTGATTTAAAAAAAATAAAGTCCACTGTTTAAAAAGTCAAAAAATATAAAAATAAAAAATAAAATAAAATAAAATGTATTTGTTGCTTAAGTATCTTACATTTGTAAAACACTTGTGTTCTGCCAATAAAATTTGCCTCAGAAAAAAAAAATTCTGTCTCTCTCTCTGACCCCTCCCCCACTTGCACCCTTTCTCTAAAATAAATAAATATAAATAAATAAATAAATAATAAATAAATAAAACAACACTCATAAGATGGTAACATTAATGAAACAGAAACTAGCTAGGGATAATATGGGAACTCTGCACTATTTTTGCAATTTTTCTGTAAATCTAAAATTATTCCAAAATAAAACATAAATTAAAAACAACAGGGGTATCTTGCTGGTTTGGTTGGTTAAGAGTCTGACCTCAGCTCAGGTCATGATCCTACCACTTATGACTTCGAGCTCCACATGGGGCTCTGTGCTGACAGCTCAGAGCCTGGAGCCTGGTTCACATTCTGTGTCTCCATCTCTCTCTGCCACTCCCCGGCTTGCACTCTGTTTCTCTCAAAAATAAATAAACATTAAAAAAATTTAAAAACTAGGGGCACCTGGGTGGCTCAGTTAAGTGTCTGACTCTTGGTTTCAGCTCAGGTCATGATCTCACAGTTAGTGAGTTCAAGCCCCACATTGGGCTCAGTGCTGACAGCACTGAACCTGCCTGTGATTCTCTCTCCCTCTCTCTCTCTGCCCCTCCTCTGCTAGCTCACTCTCTCACTCTCAAAATGAATAAAAATAAACTTTAAATTTTTTTAAAAAATTAAAAAAAAATACAAAATAAAAACAATACTCTTCACACTTGCAAATTTTTTTAAGTCTGACAATACCAATTCTTACCAAGGATACAGGGCAAAGAGAAAGGAAGAGAGAGTATAAACTGCTAAAACTACATTGAACAGAAATTTGGAAATATTTATAAAGTTAAAGATGTTCATAGCTTTTGACCCAGCAGTTCCACTCCTAAATGTATACCCTAGAACAGCACTGCCACTATAGGGTAGATACTAGCCACATGTAACTATTGAGAACTCAGAATGAGGCAAATCCAAAATGAGATGTGCTTTAAGTATAAAATACATATCTGACTTTTTCAAAGACTTTGGACCAAAAAAAGGATGTAAAATATCTCATGAATGATTTTTATATTGACTATATAAATATATTTTAGATATATTGAGCTATATAATTTGTATTGTTTTTAAGTTTATTTATTTTTTTAAATAATGTCTACACCCAACATGGGGCTTGAACTCACAACCCCGAGGTCAAGAGTTGCATGCTCTACTGACTGAGCCAGGCAGGCACCCCTGGCAGGGGTTTTCAGACATTTTTTGACCACCACCTATGGCAAAGAAATATATTTTACATCACATCTACACTTTGGACCAAAAGTTTAATGAAATGATTTTACCCTTATTACATGCAGTACACGATGACATTTTCTGCTCTGTGGTTTTTCATTTAAAAATGTTGGTTAGGGGCGCCTGGGTGGCGCAGTCGGTTAAGCGTCCGACTTCAGCCAGGTCACGATCTCGCGGTCCGTGAGTTCGAGCCCCGCGTCAGGCTCTGGGCTGATGGCTCGGAGCCTGGAGCCTGTTTCCGATTCTGTGTCTCCCTCTCTCTCTGCCCCTCCCCCGTTCATGCTCTGTCTCTCTCTGTCCCAAAAATAAATAAAAAACGTTGAAAAAAAAAATTAAAAAAAAAAAAAAAAAATGTTGGTTATTACCCACTAAATTTATTTCTCGAGCACTGGTGGGTGAGGCTGTAGTACAGTACTGTCCGACTGAAACAGTGCAGACACAAATAATTTTCTAGTTTTTAGTAGCCACACGAAGAAAGGTTAATTGGGTTAAATTCTGACAATCCAAATTATAGGGGTGCCTGGCTGGCTCCCTGTCAGGAGTTTAAACCCCATGTTGGGTGTAGAGATTACTTAAAAAAAAATAAAAGAAAAAAAGAAAAACTCCTGTTAAACTCTCTGAAACACAATGTTCATTGTAGTGTTGTTGTTTATAATAGCAAATAGTACAAAAAACAACTCACAGCCAACAAATGAGATTGGATCAATAAATTGTGAAACACCTGTATTCAAAGTAATAGTAATCATCAGCAGTGGAAACAAATCAACTAGAACTAAACTATCCATATGGGTAAATATTAAAAACACACACTGAGCAAAAAAAGACAAGCTGCAGAAAAAAAATTACACAAACTGATATAATTTATGTAAAATTTTAAAAGATGAAAAAGTGGTACATGTAATCTTTTAGTTCTCTGAAACAATGAACTATCTGAAGCATATAGCAAATTGTTAAGACTCCACAAAATTTGGGGTACCTGGATGGCTCAGTCAGTTAACTGTGTGACTTTGGCTCAGGTCATGATCTCAAGGTTTGTGGGTTCGAGGCCCGCATTGGGCTCTGTGCTGACAACAGCTCAGAGCCTGCTTCAGGTTCTTTGTCTCCCTCTCTCTCTGCCCCTCCCCCACTCATGCTCAGTCTCTCTCCCAAAAATAAATAAACATTAAAAAAAAGTTCAACAAAACTTAGTGCTAGGTATACAGATGTTATTTCTGATATTCTCTATAATTTTCTGTGTGCTTAAAATATTTATGTAAATATAAGATTTCAAATACCATATACAATTGACCCCTGAACAACACAGGGGTTAGGGTCACTGACCCCTACACAGTCAAAAATCCGTCTATGAATTGACTCTCAAAAAACTTAACTATAATAGACTACTGTTGGTCAGAAGACTTACCAATAACATACACAGTCAATTAACATATTTTGTTATGTTATGTATATTATATACTGTATTCTTACAATAAAGTGAGCTAGTGAAAAGAAAATGTTAAGAAAATCATAAAGAAGAGAAATATTTATAATATCATACTGTAAAAAATCTCTACGTAAGTGCACCTCCACAGTTCAAGCCTGCATTGGCTGACAATTGTACTTAAAAGTCATAATCTTTATTCCACGTCTGTATCTTTAAGATACTTTATTCTTGGTGTGCCTACCTGGCTTAGTCAGTGGAGTGTGCAATTCTCGATATTCGACTTGTGGGTTCAAGTCCCACTATAACTGGAGAGATTACTTTAAAATAAATAAGATAATAATATAAATAGATACTATATCCTAACTTAAAACTTAAGGCTTTGGAGGCCCCTCACCGGCTCAATCAGTAGAACATGCAACTCTTGATCTCAGGGTCCTGAGTTTGAAATCCACATTTGGTGTAGAGTTTACTTAAAAAATAAAAATAGGCAGCTCTTGGGTCCCTGGGTGGCTCAGTCGGCTAGGTGTTCAACTTCTGGTTTGGGCTCAGGTCATGAACTCGCAGTTTGTGAGTTTGAGCCCTGCATACAGCTCTGTGCTGACAGTGCAGAGCCTTCTTGGAATTCTCTCTCTCCCTTTCTCTCTGCCTCTCCCCTGCTTGCACACTCTCTCTCTCTCAAAATAAGTAAATAAGCTTAAAAACATTTTTAATTAAAAAAAAAGGCAGCTCTTTTTGCCCACAGGTCCTGTCCCCATGAATAAAACCACCTTTTTGCATCAATAAACAAAAATAATTTGAAAATTAAAAAACTGAAATTGAAAAACAAATTAAATTAAATTACCCTCATTAAAAATAAATAAAAAGTTTTTTTAAAATACTTAAGGCTTTATTGGTGTTTTTAAACGACAAGCATTGGAGCTGCCTGAAGGGCTGTCCAGGAAAGAGGAAGAGCCAGATTCTTCAAATATGGCCTGTACCACTTAAATACAAACCTACAGAAAGGGAATAAGGAGGAAGATGGCAGCATAGGAGGACGCTGGGCTCACCACGTCCTGCTGATCACTTAGATTCCACCCACATCTGCCTAAATAACCCAGAAAACCACCAGAAGACTAGCAGAACAGACTCTCCGGAGCCAAGCTTAGACAAGAGGCCCACGGAACAGGGTAGGAAGGGCGGAGAGGCAGTGTGCACTACACAGACTGGCAGGAGGGAGCTGGGGCGGTTGGAGGGGCAGCCCGCCCGGAAAGGCAGAGCCTCGCAAAAGCAGAGGGGCCGGATGGAGTGTGTTCTGACAGCCAGTAGGACTTAACATCTGGAATGTTATAAGTCAACAGCTCTGCTCAGAGAGTGGGAGGGCTAGAGGACAATGGGAGGGAGAGTTGTTGAGCCCCTGAGGACAGAGCTGAGTTCAGCAGGGAACAAAGGCACTGGGAAACACCATCTCCCTTGCCCATCCCGCAGCCAAAATCCCCAAGGGAACCAGTTCCCATCACGGAACTTGCTTGCACCACACAAACACCCAACACTGTGCTTCTGTGGATCCATCCCTCCAACAGATCTGCCTCCCTTCCAGTGTCACAGGGCCCCTCCCGAAGCAGACCACTGAAGGCAAAGGGAGCTGAGTCTGCCCCTCCCGCCCCTGTGCACCTTGCAGATACACCCTGGCTACCACGCCAGATCCCATCAAAGCAGCACCACAAGCCTGGCAGTGTGCAAGTAGCCCAGACGGGGCCACACCACTCCACAGGGAGTCCTGCCCCTGGGAGAGGGGAAGATAAGGTACACACCAGTCTGACTGTGGCCCCAGCGGTGGGCTGGGGGCAGACATCAGGTCTGACTGCAGCCCCGCCCCCCAACACAAGTTACTCCAGACAGCACAGCGGAAGAGCCCTGCAGTTCCACACCACTCCAGGGACTATCCAAAATGATGAAACAGAAGAATTCTCCTCAAAAGAAACTCCAGGAAATAGCGACAGCTAATGAACTGATCAAAAACGATTTAAGCACTATTGCAGAAAATGAATTTAAAATAATAGTCATAAAATTAATCGCTGGGCTTGAAAACAGTATACAGGACAGCAGAGAATCTCTTGCTACAGAGATCCAGGGACTAAGAAACAGGAGGAGCTAAAAAATGCTATAAATGAGTTGCAAAATAAAATGGAGGCGACCACAGCTCGGATTGAAGAGGCAGAGGAGAGAACAGGTGAATTAGAAGATAAATATTATGGAAAAAGAGGAAGCTGAGAAAAAGAGAGACAAAAAAATCCAGGAGTATGAGGGGAGAATTAGAGAACTAAGTGTTGCGATGAAACCCAATAATGTATGCACAATTGGGATTCCAGAGGAGGAAGAGAGAGAGAAAGGTGCTGAAGGTGTACTTGAAGAAATCATAGCTGAGAATTGCCCTGAACTGGGGAAGGAAAAAGGCACTGAAATCCAAGAGGCACAGAGAACTCCCTTCAGACGTAACTTGAATCGATCTTCTGCACAACATAGCATGGTGAAACTGGCAAAATACAAGGATAAAGAGAAAATTCTGAAAGCAGCTAGATTTAAACGTGCTGTAACATAGAAAGGGAGACCGATAAGACTCGTGATGGATCTCTCTACCAGACTTGGCAGGCCAGAAAGGAATGGCAGGAAACCTTCAATGTGATGAACAGAAAAAATATGCAGCCGAGAATCCTTTATCCAGCAAGTCTGTCATTTAGAATAGAAGGAGAGATAAAGGTCTTCCCAAACAAACAAAAACTGAAGGAATTCATCACCACTAAACCAGCCCTACAAGAGATCCTAAGGGGGATCCTGTGAGACAAAGTACCAGAGACATCGCTACAACCATGAAACCTACAGATATCACAATGACTCTAAACCCATATCTTTCTATAATAACACTGAATGTAAATGGACTAAATGCTCCAGCCAAAAGACACAGGGTATCAGAATGGATAAAAAAAACAAGACCCATCTATTTGCTGTCTAAAAGAGACTCATTTTAGACCTGAGGACACCTTCAGATTGAAAGTGAGGGGATGGAGAACTATCTATCATGTTACTGGAACTCAAAAGAAAACTGGAGTAGACATACTTATATCAGACAAACTAGACTTTAAATTAAAGGCTGTAACAAGAGATGAAGAAGGGCATTATATAATAATTACAGGGTCTATCCATCAGAAAGAGCTAACAATCATAAATGTCTACGTGCTGAATACGGGAGCCCCCAAATATATAAAACAATTAATCACAAACATAAGCAACCGTATTGATAAGAATGTGGTAATTGCAGGGGACTTTAATATTCCACTTACAACAATGGATAGATCATCTAGACACAAGATCAATAAAGAAACAAGGGCCCTGAATGATACATTGGATCAGATGGACTTGACAGATCTATTTAGAACGCTGCATCCCAAAGCAACAGAATATACTTTCTTCTCGAGTGCACATGGAACATTCTCCAAGAGAGATCACATACTGGGTCACAAAACAGCCCTTCATAAGTATACAGGAATTGAGATCATACCATGCATACTTTAAGACCTCAATGCTCTGAAGCTTGAAATCAACCACAGGAAAAAGTCTGGAAAACCTCCAAAAGCACGGAGGTTAAAGAACACCCTACTAAAGAATGACCGGGTCAACCAGGCAATTAGAGAAGAAATTAAAAAATATATGGAAAGAAATGAAAATGAAAACACAACAATCCAAACACTTTGGGATGCAGCGAAGGCAGTCCTGAGAGGAAAATACATTGCAATCTAAGCCTATCTCAAGAAACAAGAAAAATCCCAAATACAAAATCTAACAGCACACCTAAAGGAAATAGAAGCAGAACAGCAAAGACAGCCCAAACCCAGCAGAAGAAAAGAAATAATAAAGATCAGAGCAGAAATAAACAATATAGAATCTAAAAAAACTGTAGAGCAGATCAACGAAACCAAGAGTTGGTTTTTTGAAAAAATAAACAAAATTGATAAACCTCTAGCCAGGCTTCTCAAAAAGAAAAGGGAGATGACCCAAATACATAAAATCATGAATGAAAATGGAATGATTACAACCAACCTCTCAGAAATACAATTATCAGGGAATACTATGAAAAATTATATGCCAACAAACTGGACAACCTGGAAGAAATGGACAAATTCCTAAACACCCACACGCTTCCAAAACTCAAACAAGAAGAAATAGAAAGCTTGAACAGACCCATAACCGGCGAAGAAATTGAATCAGTTATCAAAAATCTCCCAACAAATAAGAGTCCAGGACCAGATGGCTTCCCAGGGGAATTGTACCAGACATTTAAAGCAGAGATAATACCTATCCTTCTCAAGCTATTCCAATAAACAGAAAGGGAAGGAAAACTTCCAGACTCATTCTATGAAGCCAGCATTACTTTGATTCCTAAAGCAGACAGAGACCCAGTAAAAAAAAAAGAGAACTACAGGCCAATATCCCTGATGAATATGGATGCAAAAATTCTCAATAAGATACTAGCAAATCGAATTCAACAGCATATAAAAAGAATTATTCACCATGATCAAGTGGGATTCATTGCTGGGCTGCGGGGCTGTGGGGCTGGTTCAACATTCACAAATCAATCAATATGATACATCACATTAATAAAAGAAAAAATAAGAACTATATGATCCTGTCAATCGATGCAGAACAAGCATTTGACAAAATTCAGCATCCTTTCTTAATAAAAACCCTCGAGAAAGTCGGGAAAGAAGGAACATACTTAAACATCATAAAAGCCATTTATGAAAAGCCCACAGCTAATATCATCCTAAATGGAGAAAAACTGAGAGCTTTCTCCCTGAGATCAGGAACACGACAAGGATGTCCACTCTCACCACTGTTGTTTAACATAGTGTTGGAAGTCCTAGCATCAGCAATCAGACAACAAAAGGAAATCAAAGGCATCAAAATTGGCAAAGATGAAGTCAAGCTTTCACTTTTTGCACATGACATATATTATACATAGAAAATCAGATAGACTCCACCAAAAGTCTGCTAGAACTGATACATGAAGTCAGCAAAGTCACAGGATACAAAATCAATGTACAGAAATCAGTTGCATTCTTATACACTAATAATGAAGCAACAGAAAGACAAATAAAGAAACTGATCCCATTCACAATTGCACCAAGAAGCATAAAATACCTAGGGATAAACCTAACCGAAGATATAAAAGATCTGTATGCTGAAAAGTATAGAAAGTTTATGAAGGAAATTGAAGAAGATATAAAGAAGTGGAAAAACATTCCGTGCTCATGGATTGGAAGAATAAATATTGTCAAAATGTCAATACTACCCAAAGCTATCTACACATTGAATGCAATCCCAATCAAAATTGCACCAGCATTCTTCTCGAAGCTAGAATAAGCAATCCTAAAATTCATATGGAACCACAAAAGGCCCTGAATAGCCAAAGTAATTTTGAAGAAGAAGACCAAAGCAGGAGGCATCACAATCCCAGACTTTAGCCTCTACTACAAAGTTGTCATCATCAAGACAGCATGGTATTGGCACAAAAACAGACACATAGACCAATGGAATAGAATAGAAACCCCAGAACTAGACCCACAAACGTATGTCCAACTAATCTATGACAAGCAGGAAAGGACATCCAATGGAAAAAAAGACAGTCTCTTTAACAAATGGTGCTGGCAGAACTGGACAGCAACATGCAGAAGGATGAAACTAGACCACTTTCTCACACCATTCACAAAAACAAACTCAAAATGGATAAAGGACCTGAATGTGAGACAGGAAACCATCAAAACCCTAGAGGAGAAAGCAGGAAAAGACCTCTCTGACCTCAGCAGCAATTTCTTACTTGACACATCCCCAAAGGCAAGGGGATGAACTATTGGGACCTCATGAAGATAAAAAGCTTCAGCACAGCAAAGGAAACAACCAACAAAACTAAAAGGCAACAAATGGAATGGGGAAAGATATTTGCAAATGACATATCAGACAAAGGGCTAGTATCCAAAATCTATAAAGAGCTCACCAAACTCCACACCCGAAAAACAAATAATCCAGTGAAGAAATGGGCAGAAAACATGAATAGACACTTCTCTAAAGAAGACATCCAGATGGCCAACAGGCACATGAAAAGATGCTCAACGTCGCTCCTTATACAAATACAAATCAAAACCACACTGAGATACCACTTCACACCAGTCAGAGTGGCTAAAATGAACAAATCAGGAGACTATAGATGCTGGAGAGGATGTGGAGAAACGGAAACCTCTTGCACTGTTGGTGGGAATGCAAACTGGTGCAGCTGCTCTGGAAAACAGTGTGGAGGTTCCTCAAAAAATTAAAAATAGATCTACCCTATGACCTAGCAATAGCACTGCTAGGAATTTACCCAAGGGATACAGGAGTGCTGATACATAGGGGCACTTGTACCCCAATGTTTATAGCAGCACTTTCAACAAGAGCCAAATTATGGAAAGAGCCTAAATGTCCATCAACTGATGAATGGATAAAGAAATTATGGTTTATATACACAATGGAATACTACGTGGCAATGAGAAAGAATGAAATATGGCCTTTTGTAGCAACGTGGATTGAACTGGAAAGTGTTATGCTAAGTGAAGTAAGTCATACAGAGAAAGACAGATACCATATGTTTTCACTCTTATGTGGATCCTGAGAAACTTAACAGAAGACCATGGGGGAGGAGAAGGAAAAAAATAAAGAGGTTAGAGAGGGAGAGAGCTAAAGCATAAGAGACTCTTAAAAACTGAGAACAAACTGAGGGTTGATGGGGGGTGGGTAATGGGTATTGAGGAGGGTACCTTTTGGGATGAGCACTGGGTGTTGTATGGAAACCAACTGGACAATAAATTTCATATTAAAAATAAATAAATAAAAAATAATAATAAATGACAAGCATTAATGAAACATCAACCTAATACATTTATAGCCATGCTGGTTAAAACATACTTCACTATAATATGAATATGAATGCACCACAGGTCTAATCATGTTCCCAGAAAAAAGGAAATACCATAAACTCTCTCATGGGTGGTATGATTGAGGAATCTGGTGTTCTGGTCAAATCAAATTGCTTTTGTTTATTATGATTTCCCATAAATACCATACATGGATTACCAGTTTTCAAAATAATTAAGATACAATAAAATGCACTTAAACTTAAAACTACACAGAAAAAATAAATAAATAAAACTACACAGGATAGAATTTATTTTTAACTGTTAATTATGCAAGTCACTTCAGGATCTTCCAGTAATATTTTTAATGCACTTTCAGCACAATTGATATCTAATTCAGATTAAACCATTGTTATTTTGCATGCCATAAAAATTGTCAGAAAATAATCGATGAGTTGTGAATTGTTTCCCTGTACCAGCTTATAAAAGGGTTCCAGTGTCTTAAACATCTATGTTGTTTTTCCTGTACATCAATGAGAAACTTTGGACCTAAATTTGGAAAATTTGGACCAAAGTGATAAAATTCAGAAACAAAATCCATTTAGAGGATCTTAGATAAGGCAACAAACAGTGTGACATTTTTCTTCATTACCATCTAAAGCTATATACCTTTAAAGTCCATGAAACGAAAGTCCGTTTCGTCCATTATTAAATCTCTGGCTCAGACCTATGAAATAAGAAAATATTTTCAATATTCTGTCCTTTATCCTCAATAAATTTCTTTTCAAATTTTCCAGTTATTTGTTATCCTAAGGCGTAAAATGCTGAAGAAATTTTAAAACCCTGAAAATTCAGTTAATGGGGGGCCGGGCCCAGGATGCCGCAGCGCCAAACATGCGCGACCCCCAACAGGCGCGGCGCCAGGCTGCGGCAGTCCAACGGGGGCCACGGCTCGGAACCCGATCTGGGGTAAATTTTCATAATCCACCCCACGACAAGGCAACCAGGGCCCGGGGTATCCTGTGATTGGTCCGGCTGATACACATTGCCTCCTAATTGGTTCAAAATCCCCCCCCTCCACTGCCCACACGTTCAAAGTATCCAATCGCTCACTGTCTTTTTTCCCGCTCTCGCAGAGCCAGCTAGCGCCTTCAGCTCCCCGCCCCCAAAAAACCTCCGACCCTCCGGCTTTAACAGAATTTTGGTCATTCACATCCAAACTTTTACCTACTGCTTCCAGTGGCCGCGAACCAATCCCATATTTCATCAAGTAAAAAAAAAAACCAAACAAAACAAAAAAAAAACTGCCTTTGCCCATTTTTCTTCATCTGAGAGTCAGCTACAGCAACTCTGTAGTTCAAAACCACTGCCTCAGGGCCACTCTAAAAAGTGTTTAAATCAGGGCCACATCTTCCTTCTAGTTATAAACCACTCAACTAGCCCATGGCTGACCCACCTTTAGCCCTTCTACCTACTAAATCACGCACCTCAGTAGAGAACGCCACGGCCGAAGCCTCTTCTCCACAAACTCCGTGCACAGTGCCAGTCGACGCTCAGAAGGCACCTCCCCCGATTGCGACGTCACCAATGCCACGCCCAATTGGCCTTCACCCACGATGGGGAACGTAAGCGTCATAAGCGTCTAGGCCCTTACGTCCAGGGGTTGCAGTTTAGAGAGCCAGGGTGAGAATCACTGAGAGTAAGGGAATGTCGTGCAATAGCGGAAGTATACTACAGTTGTTTTTTTTTTTTTAATTTTTTTTCAACGTTTTTTATTTTTTTTTATTTTTTATTTTTGGGACAGAGAGAGACAGAGCATGAACGGGGGAGGGGCAGAGAGAGAGGGAGACACAGAATCAGAAACAGGCTCCAGGCTCCGAGCCATCAGCCCAGAACCTGACACGGGGCTCGAACTCACGGACCACGAGATCGTGACCTGGCTGAAGTCGGACGCTCAACCGACTGCGCCACCCAGGCGCCCTACAGTTATTGAGAGAGGGGTGCAGGCAAGCAGAGCAAGCCTTCCAAAGAAAAAGGAGACAGGGATGGAGGGAGGGGAAAGAGAGAGGAAGGAAGAAAGATAAAAAATGTTGCCCACTAGTTTTAGATTGTTAAAGGTCAGAAATATCAAAAGTAGATGGGTGCCTGGGTGGCTCAGTTGGTTAGGTGTCTGACTCTTGGTTTCAGCTCAGGTAATGATCTCATGGTTGGTGAGTTTGAGCCCCGCCCCCCCCCCATCACGTTCTGCCCTGATAATGCAGAGCCTGCCTGGGATTCTCTCTCCCTCTCTCTCTGCCTCTTTCTCTCTGCATCTTTCTCTCTCTCAAAATAAACTTTAAAAAAATTAAGAAGAAATATCAGAAGTTGAGAGGAATGAAAAACCCTGTAGTTCCAAAACATGTTTCTGCTGCCATGCCTTTGTCAAATCGGAGGGAAATTAATGATTCCCCTGCAAGGCTCGCAGTAAGGGCAGGGGTCCCATCCATTTCCAAACAAATGGTTTTAGGGATGGGAGTGGAATATATAAAGAAACATGTTTGGTTCCGGCTAAATCTATGGAGTGATGCTTGCAACCAAGGAGTGGCCTTTTACTGAAATCTCTATTCAGAGACAACAGGGTTAAGGCATGAAGCCTCCAAATTTGGGGGGAAAATTCAAAATCAAAACATTAACAAGCTTTCCGTCTGTTCCCTCACATACTCCTCTTTTAAGTCTTGTGCACCTCAGTCAAGCCAGATGTGAAGCTGGCTAGCAGGATTAAAAAAAGAGGTTGTGGCCTCAATTCTGGGAACATTGAGAGTTTCCTCCTGACCCTGACAGTCTCAGAGTCAGGCATTACTTATCATGGAAAAGATGGAGTTTCTAAAAATAATTTATTTTCCCTCTTCAAAATTCTCTGCTAGATCACATAGTACAGTGAACAAAAAAGGGAAAAGAGGGAAAGTACAGCTATTACTCCTCTTCTTTTGCATCCTGCAATTTGGTATTCATTTTACAATCCTAGATTGCTAAATTTGGGGAAGAAGTCTGGTGGAAAAGGGCGGTAGAGTATCACATAGTTGACTGAATCCTCATGCACCACATACTCTGTGCTAGCTGCTTACAGTCTCACTGCCTCAATTTTTGCCTCTGTAAAATGGAAATAAAAGTAGTTCTAGGATTCTCATTCAATAGAATAGTATACACAAGGCATCTAGAACAGTGGCTAACATATAGCAAATATTAGTTCCCGTTATTGTTCCCCATTTCCCTGTTGACAAACTAAGGGCTCCCAACTTCCATCATCCCACCAAGGACCCTGGCTCTACCATAACTTCTTTGTTCATAAATGAACAGGGAACAGGGAGAAAATTAGACCTTGTCTGTCAAGCCCAGGGTGGTCCTTTCACATACATCTTAGAGCTCTTAGTGATTAATAATGTCTGTAGTAGGGGTGCCTGGCTAGCTCAGTCAGAAGAGCATGCGGCTCTTTTTTTCTAATTTTTTTAATGTTTATTTATTTATTTTGAGAGAAAGCACGAGCAGGGGAGGGGCACAGAAAGAGAGAGAGAGAGAGAGAGAGAGAGAGAGAGAATCCCAAGAGGCCTCCTTGCTGTCAGCATAGAGCCAGACACAGGGCTCCATCTCACGACCCTGAGATCATGACCTGAGCTGAAATCAAGAGTTGGACATTTATTTTCTTCAAAAGTTTTTTGATGTTTATTTATTATTTTTGAGAGAGAGAGACACAGAGTGCAAGCAGGGAAAGGGCAAAGAGAGGGAGACACAGAATCTGAAGCAGGCTCCAGGCTCCGAGATGTCAGCACAGAGCCCAACACAGGGCTCGAACTCACTAGCCATGAGATCATGACCTGAGCCAAAGTCGGACACTCAACCAACTGAGCCACCCAGGTGCCCCTCAAGAGTTGGACATTTAACTGACTGAGCCACCCAGGCATCCCAAGCATGCAACTCTTGATCTCGGGGACATGAATTCAAGCCCCGTGTTAGGTGTAGATTACTTACAAAATATAATGTCTGTAGTAGAATGGATATTGTGTTATCCAAGATTATATAAGGCATACAAGAATCAAATGGCTCTATTGATTAATACTGGTTGTAAATATGCCGCCAAATTCAGGACTTACTGAACTGTTACCACTCCATTGAAAGGGCCAGTGAATAAAGAAAAATATGCAGAAAGGGTGAAACCCCTTATGTCGTCGTATGGGTTTCTCCAATGTTTTTGTTTTTGATCTAGATAGCCTCCCTAGATGTTACAAGTAAGGAAGAAGAATTAAAAGAGAAAAAAAAAAGTAAAAGAAAGAAGAGGAAAGGGGATAATAAAGGAAGCAGGTGCATATTAAGGATGTGCAAGAATGAGTAGTGAAATGCCATTAAATGGCACTCAACAGGCTGTAGCTTATCTTCCCTTACCCTAGCATAAACTATAAATTTCATTCTTCTGCTCTTTGACAAATTATTGCAGAAGTGGTGAAATAAATAGCACATAAGACAGGTGAACAGCTCGGACTCTAATGAGAGCTTATTAAGACTCTCATTAATAGAGTGGGTTAAAAGAGAGTAAGCAACCAAGAATACAAATTAGTTAATAAGGTAGCATTACACCTTGTTAAAAAAAAACAAAAACACTTTCCCAAAAAACATGCAATTATAGCCAGAAAAATTCTAAAAACGACAGTGATAATGGAGTAAGGGAGAGAAGCTGGCTCTACCAAATATTAAAACTACTGTAAACAGGGGTGCCTGGGTGGCTCAGTTGGTTAAGTGTCGGACTTCGGCTCAGGTAATGATCTCACAGTTTATGAGTTCAAGCCCCGCATCAGGTGACAGCTCAGAGTCTGGAGCCTGCTTCAGAAGCTGCGCCTCCCTCTCTCTCTGCTTCTCTCTCTCTCAAAAATAAATAAAATATTAGGAAACTAGGTCCCCGCCTCACTTCATATACCCAAATAAATACTGGGCAGGGTGCCTGGGTGGCTTAGTCAGTTAAACATACAACTTCAGTTCAGGTCATAATCTCATAATTCATGGGGTTCAAGCCCTGCATCGGCCTCTCTGCTAACAGCTCAGAGCCTGGAGCCTGCTTCAGATTCTGTGTCTTCCTCCTTCTCTGCCCCTCCTCCGTGTTCTCTCTCTCTCTCTCTCTCTCTCTCAAAATAAACATTAAAAATAAATAAATAAGGAGGGCACCTGTTGGGATGAGCACTGGGTGTTGTATGGAAACCAATTTGACAATAAATTTCATATTAAAAAAATAAATAAATAAATTAAAATAAATGAATAAATAAACAAATACGGGATTAATCAAAGATTAAATTGAATCATAAAATTTCTCAGAGAAAATATGGGTGAATATTTTATAAACACAATGGCAAGATGTAAACATCATCCAAAAACCAGAATCAAAAAGGAAAACTAGTAACTTTTACAACATAAAAATTAAAATTTTCTGAGGCACCTGGGTGGCTCAGTCTGTTAAGCATGCAACTCTTGGTTTCAGCTTAGGTCATGATCTCATGGTTCTTGAGTTCAAGCCCACATAGGGCTACATGCTGATGGTACAGAGCCTGTTTGGGATTCTCTTCTCCCTCTCTCTCTGCCGCTCCCCCACTCTCTCACTCTCAAAAATAAATAAGTAAAACCTTTAAAAATAAATAAATAAAATCTTCTGAATGGCATTAGAAGCAAGGTTGAAAGATAAACCACAGACCAGAGAAAGATTTTTTCAACATATATAACAGATAAAGAGTTGCTATATCTAACATAAAAAGAGTTCTTTAAAAAAAGCTCTTAAAATTAAAAAGACAAATTACTCTAGAAAATATATCAGGAAAGGACATGATCAGACAATTTACACAGGAAGAAACATATAAATATATGAAAAGATATTCAACCTCACCAGTAATCAAAGAAGTGAAAATTAAAACAAGGTAAGATTTTATCATTTATCAGATTGGCAAAGGTTGAAAGGAGGATTAACAATACCTCAAATTAGCAATATAAACAAAGCAGGCACTCTTGTGCACTGTTGGTAGGAGTACAAATGATTGCAATTTTTCTGGAGGGCAGTTTGACAATATATATCAAAATCTTACATGTGTGTACTATTACCTAACAATTCTTCTCCTAGAAATCTTCCCCAAGATGAAATTGGAAAAATTTGCAAAGATAAACGGAAACATTCACTGAAGCATTGTAAACCACTTAAATGTTCATCTAGTTAAATGTGGACTAGTTATACAACTTAAGGTAATTAGTGCCATACAGTGGAAGACTTACACAGCCTCTAAAAACACTTCTGTGAAAACAATCTAATGCTATAAAACTAGGGAGATGCCTATATGCTACCATTGAGCTTAAAAAAGAAAAAAGTCAGCAACTGCTCAAAAAGATGTAATTATATAGATTTGAGTGACTAAAAAACTCTTGGGATGCTTTCCACCTGGGTATGAACTGCATAAATCATAAAAAGAAACGAAAGGAAAAGAAAAAGTTTACAGAGAAGGTATACACTTATGTAAAATTGTATGAATATTTCAACAAAAATATCTGGAACAGTATTTACCAAAAGGTTAACAGTGTTTATCTTTTGAGTGGTGGAATCTGGGAGAATCTTTACTTTCTTTATATTTGTAGTTTTCAATTTCCTACAATGAACATATATTTTTATCATTGGGGAAAAAAAAGAGAAGCTATTTTAACTTTTTTAAAAAATAATCTTTTGAGTCATTTTTAAAAATGTTTTTAAGTAATCTCTATGCCCAAGTGTTCGAGTGGGGCTCGAACTCATGACCCTGAAATCAAGAGTCGCATGTTCTACCAATTGAGCCAGCAAGGTGCCCCGAGAAGCTATTTTCATTTAAAAAAATCCACAGGAAGATGAGGGAGTTTTTATCTGATGGGCATGTGTTTTCTCAATAAAATATGAGACAAAGTCAATAGCAGAGAGTAGGAGGGAGAGACTTGAACAATGTGAATAAGGTAAGAAACAGTTGTTTCAGAGTTCTGGGGAATCAGTGAGAAAAAAAAGGTTCCCCAGTAGTCTTGAGGACCTAATGAAGGTTGATCATCATTAAGCTGCCCAATATATGATTATCTCCAACAATCCTGGACTGCGCAGGTGTGTTATTTGGATTCCTCTGGGGAGCAGGGTGTAAGTACTCCAGAGTATTGCCTAGGGAGGTGAAGATATTTGCAAGACTCATAATGATAATAAATTCAGGAATTTAAGTGGGTAAGGGAGCAAGTGAAGACTGGAGGAAACCGATAAAAAGAGACAATGTATGTGGGAAAGGAGAATGAATTAAGGAATTCATGAGGTCAAAGAATTATTGTAGTGGGGTTACTTCTGATGTTTGAATTAGTGATTTCAGAGGTGTACATTCCGACAAGATCTAGAGTATAACCATGTGACTGGGTAACTGAGGTGTAATTCATTGAAGCAAATCACAGAACCACTCTTTCCTTCACATGTTAGAACATGCATCGAAAAAAAACAAAAAAAAAAACAAAAAAAAAAAAAAAAAGAACATGCATCGACACACTTCTTGCCCTTCAATTGCAAGCCCTGAAATGAATGGCCATCAAGAGTCTGACTGGAATCTGTCTTTCCTGCCTTATTTTTCCACTTTATCCCTAAGCAAAATCCTAGGCTATAGGCAAACTGAATTATGAACTTTCCCAGTTTCTTGTCTTTGTGCACAAGTTTCCCTCTTCCTGAAACACTCTCCCCACAATTTCTGAAATTACATATTTTACCTATCCTTTGTGCCCCAATGAGCCTCAACCTCCATGAAGATTTCCCAGAACTCTCTGATGTGAACTCTCATGCATACCTCTTTTAGGACACTCACTATTTCCTGCTCTGTCTTTATACATATTTGGGCCATTAGACCACACCTAAAGCAATTTTCTACTCATCTTCAAGCATAACATCCTACAGAGATTATTCATTGACGGCTTAAGTATTTCTCTTTTTACAATGTTTAGTTTTGAGAGTGAGAGAGAGAGAGAGACACACACACACACAGAGTGTGAGCAGGAGAGGGGCAGAGAGAGAGGGAGACACGGAATCTGAAGCGGACTCCAGGTTCTGAGCTGTCAGCACAGAGCCTGATGCGGGGCTCGAACCCACAAACCACGGGATCATGACCTGAGCCGAAGTTGGATGCTTAACAGACTGAGCCACCCAGGCGCCCCCAACAGCCTAAGTATTTCTAAAGTGTGGTTATGATAGTCCATCCCCCTTAATCCACAGGAGATATCTTCCAAGACCCCCAGTAAATGCCTCCCAGATAGTCTTGAACACTATATATACTGTTTTTTCCTATACATACACACCTATGATAAAGTTTAATTTATAAATTAGGCACAATAAGAGATAAACAATAAATATTAATAAAATAGAATAATTATAACAATATAAGTTATGTGAATGTGGTCTCTTTCACAATATCTTGTACTGTACCCACTCTTCTTCTTGTGATGATGTGAGATGATAAAATGCCTCCATGATAAGATGAAGTGAGGTAAATGACATAGGCATTGTGATGCAGTACTATGGACCTACTGACTATACATCAGGAAGACCATTTGGTTCCAGACCAGCGATAACTAAAACCATGGAAAGCTAAATGGCAGATAAGGATTATTTTGTATGGAGCCAAACATTTTTTAATAGTTGGATATTTATTTGGACATCCTTATATGTATTAGGAAAATACTTTGCTTTCCATGTATGATAGTGGTAAAATGTTTTCCTTTGAAAATCAGTGTATTGGGGTGCCTGGCTGGCTCAGTTAGAAGAACATGCGACTCTTGGTCTTGGGGTCATGAGTTCAAGCCCCACATTTGTTGAAGAGATTACTTAAATAAATAAAATGTTTAGGGGCGCCAGGGTGGCTCAGTCAGTTAAGCGTCTGACTTTGGCTCAGGTCATGATGTCGCGGTTCGTGGGTTTAAGCCCCGCAGTGGGCTCTGTGCTGATGGCTCAGAGCCTGGAGCCTGCTTCAGATTGTCTCCCTCTCTCCCTCGCACGCATGCTGTCTCTCAAGAATAAACATTAAAATTTTTTTTTGCCATTTGCAACTACATGGTTGGAACTAGAGAGTATTATGCTAAGTGAAATTACTCAGTCATAGAAAGACAAATATCATATGACTTCCCTCATATGAGGACTTTAAGATACAAAACAGATGAACATAAGGGAAGGGAAGCAAACAATATAAAAACAGGGAGGGGGACAAAACATAAGAGACTCTTAAATATGGAGAACAAAGGGTTGCTGGAGGGGTTGTGGGAGGGGGATGGGCTAAATGGGTAAGGGGCACTAACGAATCTACTCCTGAAATCATTGTTGTACTGTATGCTAACCAACTTGGATGTAAATTTTTTAAAAAATAAAAAAAAATTTTTTAAGAAAACTTTTTAAAAATACATATAGAAAATAAATGCATTTAAGCTTTAAAAAGTGAGGGTTTTTTAACATTACAAGATTACACAAATAGAGAAAAATTCATGAAAGTCTAAGGTTTGGGAAATATTGCACTGAATGAAAAAAGACTAGAACACCAAATCAGAGAAGTAGTCCCTCCTTCACAAATGATTTACTTAAAAAAATTTTTTGATGTTTATTTATTTTTGAGAGAGACAGAGTGAGAGCAGCGGAGAGGCAGAGACAGAGGGAGACGCAGAATCCGAAGCAGGCTCCAGGCTGAGTTAGTTGTCAGCACAGAGCCAGACGTGGGGCTGGAACTCAGGGACCATGAGATCATGACCTGAGCTGAAGTCAGACACTTAACCCACTGAGCCACCCAGAACCCCACAAATGATGTATTTAAACAGTAGTTACAAAGTGTATTCACTTTGTTGACAATCTTCTTTTAAGCATATAAATACAAAAACTGCCCATCCTAGAAATTCCCTTCAGATGTTGGCCTGAAATGCCGTATCCACTTCCTCACCCTCCATTTACTCAACCCACTCCAATGTGGCCTCCACTCCCCACCATCTGACCAAAACTACTCTTGAAATAGTTTCAATGAACTACTAACTGACAAAACCAATGAACCCTTTTCTGTCCTTATTTAACTTGACTCCCTAAGGCAGCATTTGGCATTGTTGACTGTTCCTGCAAAGTGCTTTCCTCCCTCCTTCCACCATCACTGTCCTCTATCTTCAGTCATTCCTTCTCTTTTGTGCTGAGTCTTCCTCCTCTATCCCTTAAATGTTAGAATTCCCCCAATCTTTTACTGTTATGATATAAAAGGAATGAAAAAAAGTATTGTTTGTATCTGGGTTAAAAAGAAAAAAGCAACTGAAAGTACAGAAGAAAACCCAGAGGTTAAGTTTGCTATATATTTTCCCAGAAAACAAATAATGTATAAATACATCCTCTTTTGCACTTTCACACTAATGTTCTGCACCTTGGGGGTTTTGTTCCTACTCAATAGTATATCTTGGAGATCTTTCCATATCACCTCTTGGCACATATAATTCTCATTTTTTTTACTGGCTCTATAAATATTTCAATGAATTAATGCATTGTAACTTAACTAGTTCCTTGCTGATGCACACTAGGTAGCTTCCAAGTTTTATTGTATTATAATGTCACAGTACATATCCTTATATATATGTAAAATGTTTTAAATTCCTGTAAGTGGAGGGGTGCCTGGGTGGCTCAGTCAGTTAAGCTTCCCACTTTGGCTCAGGTCATGACCTCATGTTCATGGGTTCGAGCCCCGCATCAGGCTCCAGGCGGACAGCTCAGAGCCCGGAACCTATTTCAGAATCTGTGTCTCCCTCTCTCTGCCCCTCCCCCGCTTGCACTCTGTCTCTTTCTCTCAAAAAACAAAACATTAAAAAAATTTTAAAAAATAAATAAACCCCTATAAGTGGAGCCATCAGATCCAAAAGAATGTTTTTAATTGTTATATTAGCAAATTACTCTCCAAAAAAGTTACAAAAATGTACATCCCCATGATGCAGGAGACTGCCTATTCTCCCTCACTTTTGCCAACACCTAGTCATTGAAATTTGTTTTGCTGTGGGGCACCTGGCTGGCCCATTCAGTACATCACAGACTCTCAGACTCTCAATCTTGGGGTTGTGGGTTTGAGCCCCACATTGGGTATAGATTACTTAAAGATAAAATCTTAAAAAAAGTTTGTTTTGCTGGTCTGTAAGGTAAGAACTGAGATCTCATTGTTGTTTTGATTTGCATTTCTTTAATGTGTGAGACTGAGTATCTTAATATTGGTTTGGTGTTATATGTTTTTTCTGAAAACTATTTACATCTTTTATTCATTCATCAGGTGATTCATCTTATTGATTTGTAAGAGCTCTTTATATATAAAGAAAATTATACAATTTATGCTACAAAAAAAATTTTTTAAGTAATCTCTACGCACAATGTGGGTCTCAAACTTACAACCCCAAGATCAAGAGCCACATGCTCTACCAACTGAGCCATCCAGGTGCCCCCAAAATTTTCTTCACATACATGTATGTCCTGAGTTGATGCCCCCTCAATTTGTAACTCTAGCCCAGACTTCTAACCTAGCTTCAAGTTCCAATTATTGATTACATTATCTTCACCCGTAGGAAGCTAAATTTACATACACTTATAAATGAGCATATCGTTGGGGCGCCGGGGTAGCTCAGTCAGTTAAGCGGCCGACTTCGGCTCAGGTCATGATCTCACGGTCCGTGGGTTCGAGCCCCGCGTCGGGCTCTGTGCTGACAGCTCAGAGCCTAGAGCCTGTTTCAGACTCTGTGTCTCCCTCTCTCTGAGCCTCCCCCGTTCATGCTCTGTCTCTCTCTGTCTCAAAAATAAATAAACATTAAAAAAATTAAAAATAAATAAATGAGCATATCGAACTGAATTCATCTTTCCCCCAATATGCTCTTCCTCTTTTGCTATCTCAGCTAATAATTTGATCATTCGATCAGAAACTCCCCCCAGAAACCTAAGCCATCTGCTTCTCTCTTACCTCCTACATCCAACTGACCGAGAACCCCCAAATGATCACAATTGTCCTCCTAACTAATTACTACTAGCAATGTCACACAATGGTTAAAGAGCATAGACTGCAGAGTCAGGCAGAACTGGGTTCCGTATCCTGGCACTGACCATTCCAAGTTATGTGATCTAGAGCATATTTTTTACCCAAAGCCTGTCCCCGTCATCTGTAGAAATGAATTTTCGTAACTTCTATATCATAGAATTATTGCAAGGACTAAATGAGATTGTATGCACAAGGGCTGGCATATCATTAATACTCAACAAATGGTAACTATTAGTTCACTGCTCTAGCTTCCCCCAGCCTCTTCCAAGCCATCCTCCTTGCTGCTGCCAGACTAACAAATCCAACCATCTTCCTTACTTAGAATCCTTCAGTAGCCTGCCCGCCTCCCCTCCACACACACACCACTTATAAAGAGAGTACCTAAATTCCTTGGTCGGATATACAAAAGCCATTCATATGGTCTCTGCTGTATTTCACAACCCCCTATACGCTACCCTCCAGCCACACTGAACTACGTGTCATACCTCCAAATACAATCTGCTTTTTCACCATGCACATGGCTTTGTGCACACTATTCACTGACAAGTGAACCCTTCCCTCAGTCCACTTCAGAAATACCTATTCAAGACTTGGGTCAAGCATGTCCGTTGTGCTTCTGTAGCACTCAGCACTTACCCTGTCCTGGTCCAGGTCACATTGTTTCATGTTCACCTGCTTGTCTCCTCCTCTGGATTTTGAGTTCCTTGAGGGCAGGGACTGTTTTATTCACGTTTATACCCCTAGGACACAGCATGGGGCTTAGCATTTTAATAAGAGCTCCACGTATGTTTGTTGAAGAAATGGACAAATGAATAGTTCATGGTGTGAGCAAAAGCTCTGACCTCTGTTCCCTTACTACTTCTATAGCAATCACTATCTATACATACATACAGTCCTTTACCAGTTACCCCCCTATTGTCCACCCCTCCTCCGGGCAGTGCCAAATACCCCAGCCAAAATTTCTGTTGCCCAGGAAATCACAAGAGTCTGGGTCTGGTCCAACTAGAAGGGGTGGAACAGAAGACAATGGTCTCAGTGTAGGTCCCAACCAATGCCAGTGTTGAGATCAGAGTCCACCCCCAAATCCCAAAGACAAGTGTTGCTGTCCTACTTATTTAGAATCTAACCTTTAGTACAGCAAGAGGGAAACCTATCTCAAGATCGTTCCTTCAAGTGTGACTAGACTTGACAAGTGGTCACACCACCCTCCTCAAAACCTGAGCCAACAAGAAACACACACAGGCACAAGATACTTTTGTGGTGACTGGAGTGCACAGAGGACACTCATCTGAAGCTCTCCACATGGAAAGTCAGGCTCCACATCATCTCTAGCAAGCAAAGAACAAGACATAGTTTCTTTTTCTAGTTTCCTTTAATAATAACTTTGTAAAAGCCAGTAAGCAACTACAGACACAATTGAGAAGTAGACCAGTATAAAAAAAAAAAAAAAAAAGAATGAGGCACAGCAAAGACACATCTTTCACTCCACGATAAATACAGAGCTCTAGTGTTCCCCCACCAACATCCCATGGGAGGCCTAGCTTCCCATGTGCTCAAGAGTACTCTCCATTATTGTGCAGGGGGACCAGACAGCATTCAGGTATGACGATGTCAAATCGAAGGTGTACAGGCACTGCTGAGATCAAGGTCTAAAGTTTTGGCTCTAGACTTGAGTGGAGGTTGGTCACTCTTAACCTCTTCCAGGCTGTGGTGGATCCCATAGCCGAAGTAGATAGCAAACCCTAGCGGGGAAAGGTAGCTGTGAGGTAGGGAAATAGTGACCTGTAAAGGCTTAATAGGTCTCCCTACTTGAGACCAAGAGGGAAAAGCATTGGGATAGGATACCCAAGAGGACTACCCTTCCCAAGTGGATACCTACCAATCAGCATCCAGACCCCAAATCGGGCCCAGGTGCCAGCTGTCATCTGCATCATAAGGTAAACATTCACAAAGATGCTCATTAGTGGGAGAAGAGGCAAAGCAGGTACCTAGGAACAAAGCAAAATCTCCTTTGTAGATACCATGCGGTGACCTAGAAAGAGATCCCTAACCTACTGGGGCCAGGAAAGGGAGGGTCCAACTCCTACTCATATTGTGTATTTCAATGCCCACTCACTGAATGTACATCGTATAGGACTCCAAGAATACAACGTTTGGGGAAATAGAACTGGAAAGGAACTATGAAGGGTGAGAGAAGAAGTCATTGGCCTAGATATCTCCTGTATCTTTCCTTTCTTGTCCAATGAAAGAACACTTACAAACTCTATTAGATCACAAGGCATCTGGAGCCTAGTCTTCTGACATGGGTTGGTGGGTGGAAAGAAAGAGGTCATTTACCTTAAAGTGAAGGGGAGTGGAGCTCTGGGGCTGTCTCCAAATGACCCCAGTGATCCCAGTAATGAGCATCAGGAGCAGCACAACCACTGCAGTCCACACTGGGTCTCCAGAAAGCAGTGGAACGGGCCACTTGGTCAGCACCAGGCAAAGAAGAGTCAGCAGCAGAGCTTCAAGGGTCAAGTTGAGAAACATCAAAACCAACTCTTGAGACCAACACGTTAAGACATTAGGCCACCCCATTCCAAGGAGGATCACCATTCTCTCTAGGCCGTCCTCGGCCACCAAATGCCACACCCTCTCTCCCCCCATCATGCTGACCTCAAAGCCACCCCAGAGAAAATTTCTATCGCTCACCAACCAATGAGGAGCAAACATAGACAACTTGGCCAGAGAGTGGAGTGGGGTTGGAGTTGAGTGGACAAAATAGTCCCTGTAGGGTCAGCTTCTCGGCTTCAGCTGTCTTCTCCTCCTGCAGCTCCACCTGATCCTCCTCATTCTTCACCTCAGACTGATACCTGAGGCAAGAGTAAGAAGGCAGTATTAGGAACAACCCTTAACCACTTGAGCATCTTCTTGCAGGCAGCTGAAGCTCCTACGTAAGCCAGAAGGGTGGAAGCTCCTTTTGGCGGGGAGGAATATCCATATTCCTCCAGGAGAGTCAGGATAACGAAGGCAGAGGAAGGAGGAGGAAGAACACATCCCATCACTCCTCATCCAAGAACAAAAACCCAAATCCTAGCTCACAGAGGGAGTCTCACCTGAGGATGAGGACACAAACAGCCACCAGGGAGTAAGCAAGCAGGGTCCCAATTGACATAAGGTCCACAAGATCAGCGAGCTCAAAGAGGAATGCCATGAATGCTGGAATTGATGGGCAGAAAGCAAGATGTGAGGGAAGCCAAAAACAAAGTTGAGGGAATCGGTCAAAGAACGAGGGGAAGGACAGAGACAACCATTTTACCTGCAACAATGCCAGAGACCACAGTGGCCACGATGGGGGTGTGTGTGCCGCTGTGGATCCTGGCGAGGACGCGGAACAGGAGGCCATCCTCTGCCATCGCATAGATCACCCGAGGCATGGGGAACATAGAGCCCAAGAGGCTGGAGGGAGGAATGCCCAGAGTGGCGTGAGGTGACTGCAATCTCTATCCCCTGAGCCTGTGAGGTTAAGGAGTCTCCCCCTTCTCCTCACAGCCCTTTTAAGGGTTCTTCTCAGGTACCGAATGCTCAAGCCTAAGAATCTGACCGCAGAGGAGAACAAACGTTTGCCACTGACCTGGTAGAAAGAGCACAGAGGGATCCAATAGCCACAACATAGCGGGCAGGGGCCCATCCAGTGTGGAGAAAGGCCTCCGGCAGGGGGCTCTCAGGTTGAAGCTGGTAGTAAGGCATCATAAGCGTAAGTGCCGAAGAGACACCAAAATATGCCAAAAAGCAGACCAACAGTGAAATCACAATGCCCACGGGGATGGAACGTTGGGGATTCTTAGCTTCTTCGCCTGCAGGAAGGGGCACAAGTTTCTGAATCAGCTAAGCAGGTTCGCTCCTCTGCCACCCCCAATCTGCATGCAAACTGAGCATTCACTGTGTCCAAGCCCCAGACAGAACCCGCATGACTGTGTTACCAGTGGTAGCAATACAGTCGAAACCAACAAATGCATAGAAACAGGTAGCTGCTCCATGGAGAATCCCCTCGAGGCCGAAAGGCACAAATCCTCCAGAGCCCAGAGGGCCCAGGCTAAAGTGGAAGAAAAGGGTGGAAAAGGTAAAAGGTGTGTTCAGCCAACTCTGTGCCTTTTCCCTAATGCCAAACTACTCAGCCAGGTGCTCAAGACCTAAGCTCCCATTCCTCCCCAACCCAATCCTGAATGCCTTAGCGCAGACGCCCCTGGCTCCCCGTCATGCTCCCAGCTCCGAATCTCCGGAGAGTGAATCTCCTAACCTATAAGTGTCATTGAGTCGAGCCACGGTCAGTTTGTAGTCCTCTTCTGTGAGTTTCCAATTGTGCAAGTCCCCCTTAATGAAGCCAGAGACGATGACAAAACCAAGAACCAAAAGGTTCACCACTGTGAACACTTTGGTAACCAGGGCTGACTCACTGGCCCCCAGAGCCAGCAATCCTGTGGGAAAGAGGCAATTAGGACTCATGAAGTCCTCAGTGCAAGATTTGTTTCCCTGCCTCAGTGCACACCTTTCCTGCCCAGCGTCTCTGCTTTCTCACCATTATCACCTCCATCAAGCCCTTCTCAGGCTTGGTCCCTCCTAGCCCTGCCTCCCACCATTAACCCTGTCTTTTCCCTCACCGGTGAGCAACAACACAAGGCCCAGAGCAAAGAAGTCTGGATATTCTGCGAGGACATAGGGAACATGCAGTGAGATGCTCCCCTGCAGGGTACGAGAGATGTGGTTCCCAATCAGGTTGTCGAAAGCCGAGCTCCAGGCCCGGGCCACACTGGCTGTACCTGGTAGAGCAGAGGGAGAAACAGGGGGTCAAGTTTCCTCCCTCCCCCAAACCAGTCACACAAATAATCCCTACTGTTTTCATCTATTCTTACTTTTTTTTAAGTAGGCTCTACGCCCACCGTGGGGCTTGAACTCACAACCCCTAGATCAAGAGTCACATGCTCCAACGACTGAGCCAGCCAGGCACCCGTAATCTTACTTTTTAAAAACCCAAACCAGTTAATTAAGGAAACCAGAGCAGAGATAAGTAGAAGGAACAATTTCTCCACCACACCTTCAACCCTCCCAGCCCCATAACAAACACATTTAAGGGTACTGGAGTCCTGTGAATGTTGAAGACTACATCACTTCACCACTTCCTGATTCGAAGCCCCTCCCTGCCCCACCATCTCACCGATGACATAGGAGAGGATGAGGTTCCAGCCAGTGGTGAAGGCCCAGAGTTCACCCACGGTGACATAGCTGTACAGATACGCAGAACCAGAACGGGGAACTCGGGCACCAAACTCCGCATAGCACAGTCCAGCCAACACAGAAGATAGAGCGGCCACCAAAAAGCAGATCACAATGGATGGTCCAGCTTTATCTTTGGCCACCTCGCCAGCCAAGACATACACACCTGCACCCAACGTGCTGCCCACACCCAGGGCCACCAAATCCAGAGTGCTCAGGCATCTGGCAAGGCGAGTGTCTGCCATGCCAGGCTCCAGGGTACGTCTGCGTACCAGCTTTTGACCAAATCTGCGAAGTGCGTGCCACAGCATTCTAGCTGGAATTGAAGAGGATTCTAGGATCTGGTGAGAAACAAGACAAAAGCCCTTCAATAGGGCTCATTATCCCTAAGCTCTAAGAGTGCATTACAATACACACTCCACCAAGCCCAGGTGCGATGGGGGGGATGGGGAGGATATTCAAGTCTCTTCCTCTAACCTCAGTTTCTTCCTTTAACAAGTAGGAAAAATAATACCTCACAGGTTTGTAGGACTAATTTGCAGAAAAAGCAGGTGAAAGATCCCTATGGTACAGTGGCCTGGCACCTCATGGGTGCTCAGTCAGTATCCATCTCTTTCTCTGACGGAGAAACTAGGGTTTATCCTAGACCCCAACCCAGAAACCATGGAACCTGTTCTGTGTCCGTTTTCTGGCCTGTGGCTGCTTGGGAATTAAACAAACTCATCCCAGGGGCAGCCAGCAACTCTGGGCAGAACGCCCTTCTCACATCCACTCTCCACGTTCCTTTTCAGTGCTTACCCCAAGGGCTACTTAATAGGCAAGGTTCCCAGATTGCCCGGAGGGAGGAGAGGACCGACCTCCACTGCTGATCAAAAGTGAGCACCGACTCAATTCCATCCCTACTCACCCTGCCCACACCGTGTAAACCGTGCTACTGTCGCCCAGGGGAGTAAGCAATTGTTCCCCCACTTCCTCCCGCCTTGCTAGGCTGACCAGCAAGAATCAACAGTGGGGCGGGGCTTCGACATCTAAAGATTTGGAGATGCACCCCGAGAGGGGCCCCAGAGCAGCCTGAAATTGCTCGCACTAGAGACGGTTCCACCCTATGCCCCCTAACTCAGCTCCCAGATTCTTATGTCCCCGTTAGAAACGGTCTGGGGCTGAGGTGGAGACGGGAACCTTGGTTCTTGGGGCCGGGGTCTCGCCAGCAACAGGTCACGACCGCGTTGATGTAACTGCACGCTCTGGTTGCCAGAGAATCCTAGGTATGCCCAGACCCTCGCCATCCCCTTCCGACACACTTGTCGGCCCCCAAGGCTTACCGGAGAGCTGTTGCAAGCCCAGGGAGAGGAGAGTCTCAAATCGGGTTGGGTGAGGCTGAGTTAAACCGAGTTGGGCTGGGGCTAGCGACTTCAGGTGCTCAGGCTTCAAAGCTGCTGCTTGGGGTCGTTGCGCGCCCAGCGCCCCCTTATATACATCGGGAGGCGGAGCCGGTAACGTCATGGAATCCCACCCCTAATCCTCCCTACACCACCTCTCTGTCTCTCTTTCTCTCTCTCCCTCTCATTCATTCACTCCTTGGCTTTGCAAAAAGGACTGCGTGTGGCCTGAGACTGCTTCCCACTTGCAACAGCAGCCCGGCGTGGCAAGGAGCGAGACAGGGGTCGGGGGTGGGGGGGGGGGGAGGAGAGCCTTTTTCCATTCTCCGCGCTTATAGTCAGAGCAGGACAGTGAGACTGGCCTGGCCGGAGACTCCATGGGATTTTCTACCTTTATGCCTTAATGGTCAGAATCTGTGATTGGCGGGAGTGGGGGAGGGGGAGAAGTGGAGGAGGAAACAGCACAGGAAGTCTCCAACTCCCACTCCCTCAGTCTTCCTTGCCTTGCTTTTCTACACGAGGTTTCCTCACCTCTAAAATCTTTCCCAAGGACTATACCAGATTATGGACAGCCATCTGACTCTGATCCCTCAGCTCTCACCCTCAGCTGTGGGTATTTCTATTGCAGTCAGCAAGAGAATGGAAGATGATTTCAACCACCACAGTTAATTAATCCCATTTAGATTTTCAGGCCCCAGTCTCTCCATGGTGTATTTCTGGCTGCCTATAAATGTTAAACTATTAAATATGAAATTGTAACAATATTGAATTATTGGAGGAAAGGGTGTGTTTAATCCCATTTTCCTGATGAGTAAGCTGAGGCTCAGAGGCATGATTCATCTGACATCACACCATAATTATTTGTTGACCATCTTACTGAGAAACCTGGCCTATTAGACTTCAATGCCTGCCTCCTATAGGTACCATACTTAATTTGAATGCACGAGAAAGGTGGCAGTGGGCGCTTGGGTGGCTCACTACCCGCCCAACTCTTGGTTTCCGCTGAGGTCATCATCTCACAGTTGGTGAATTCCAGATGCTGATCATTCATCGGGCTGCCAGCTCACCAGGCAGAGCCTGCTTGGGATTCTGTCTCCCTCCAACCCTCTCTGCCCCTACCCCATGCACATGCGTGCTATAAATAAATAAATAAATAATCAAAGAAACTTTTAAAAAATGCACAAGCGGCGCCTGGGTGGTTCAGTCTGTTACACATCCGACTCTTGATTTCCGCTCAGGTCATGATCTCACCGTTTGTGAGTTGGAGCCCCACATTAGGCTCTGTGCTGACAGTGAAGAGCCTGCTAGGGATTCTCTCTGCCCCCGCCTCTCTAAATAAATAAATAAATAAATAAACCTTTTAAAAAATGCACAATAAGAGGAGGTGTGACAACCAGCAAAACCAAACAGGGAGAAGCACCAGCATTGGGACAGGCCTTTTTTTTTCTCTTTAATTTACATCCAAATTCGTTAGCATATAGTGCAACCATGATTTCAGGAGTAGATTCCTTAGTGCCCCTTAGCCATTTATCCCATCCCCACTCCCACACCCCCTCCAGTAACCCTCAGTTTGTCTCCATATTTATGAGTCTCTTCTGTTTTGTCCCCCTCTCTGTTTTTATATTATTTTTATTTCCCTTGCCTTATGTTCATCTGTTTTGTCTCTTAAAGTCCTCATATGAGTGAAGTCATATGATTTTTGTCTTTCTCTGACTGACTAATTTCACTTAGCATAATACCCTCTAGTTCCATCCACGTAGTTGCAAATGGCAAGATTTCATTCTTTTTGATTGCTGAGTAATACTCCATTGTATATATATACACCACATTTTCTTTATCCATTCATCCATGGATGGACATTTGGGCTTTTTCCATATTTTGGCTATTGTTGATAGTGCTGCTATAAACATGGGGGTGCATGTGTCCCTTCGAAACAGCACACCTGTATCCCTTGGATAAATGCCTAGTAGTGCCATTGCTGGGTCATAGGGTAGTTCTATTTTTAGTTTTTTGAGGGGGACAGGCCCTTTTAAGCTAGGAGTTTCTGGGAAACAGAAGAGCTGAAGAATCAAAGAATGATCACATTTGGTGTCAGACCCATAATCCCATCCAATTTAGTCAGTTCTTACTAATAATGGAGCAACAAGGGTTGTGAAGGTGTGGTTCTCCTCCATCAAGACATCTCAAGTATTAAAAATGGATCCAAATATCCCTGCTCCCTTTTACATCATCCGTTATGAATATGTCACCCATGAATCTGACTAAAATCTAAATCCTTTTATTTATTTTTAAATCATTTTAATGTTTACTTATTTTTGAGAGAGAGAGAGACACACACACACACAGAGTGTGAGCAGGGGAGGAGCAGGGAGAGAGGAGGACACAGAATCCGAAGCAGGCTCCAGGCTCTGAGCTGTCAGCACAGAGCCCGATGCAGGGCTCGAACTCACGAACCGTGAGACCATTACCTGAGCCGAAGTCAGACACCCAACTGACTGAGCCACCCAGGCGACCCTAAAATCTAACTCCTTTTAAAAGCAATTGGTATTTTCGGCTAGCTACATCTCCATTTTGGCATTCCATAAGTATTTATTGAGCACCGACTATGTGTATAAGCAGCTAGTATAGCAACGAAAAGATTACAAAATAAACAAAATAAAATCCTTGTCAGGGCGCCTGGGTGGTTCAGTTGGTTAAGCATCTGACTCTTGGTTTTGTCTCAGGTCATGATTTCAGGGTTCATGAGTTCTGACAGTGGGGAACCTGCTTGGAATTCTCTCTCTCCCTCTCTCTCTCTGCCCCTCCCTGCTCATGCTCTCTTTCTCTAAATAAATAAATAAATAAATAAATAAACAAATAAACAAACTTAAAAAAAAACAATAAAGTCTTTACCAAAAATCTAGTTAGGGAAATAAAATACACACAATACGATTAAAACAGTTTTACATAATAGTTAGGAGTGGGGTCTTTGGAGTTAGATCTAGGTTAAAGTCCTTGCTCATCCACTGTGACCTTCAGCAAAATTATCCTAACATCTCTGAGCCTCAGTTTCTGGATATAATATACATATTTCATAGGGTTGTTGTGATGCTTAGGTGAAATTATGAAGTCAATACTTCCTGCCTGGCACATGGGCAGTATTCAATGGAAACTTATACATATTTAGAATAATATATTGGTGTGTAATATATATTAGTGCATAATCATCTGGCTGCTTAGATTAGCTGATTGATTCGACTATGAGATTGACAAACTGGTGTTGTAAATATTCAGGAAGAGGATATCAATACAGACTGGAATACACAAAGAAGACCTCTTAGTTTGTAAGAGGTTGAGAAGAGGTTGGCAGGGAACTTAAGGTGAGCCTTGAAGGACGAAAGGTGGATGAGCTCTGGACCTACAGAGGCATGAAGTAGCATAGACAAGCTTAGCAAGTGTAGTGTTTGTTAGTCAGCAGTGAAAGATAAGATTGGGTAATGGACCACTCCCTCTTGGAGTAATGGGTGTCATAAATTTATTATCCAATACGTAAATGGTAATACTTACCTTTGGTCATAAACTCACACCAATGAAGTCGAACAGTGGACTTAATAGGTACTCAATTATTCAATAAAAATTTGGTCAATGGAGTCACGTGGGTGGCTCAGTTGGTTAAGTGTCCAACTCTTGGTTTTGGCTCGGGTCATGATCCTAAGTTTCATGAGTTTGGCCCCTGCATCAGGCTCTGTGCTGACAGTGTGGTGCTTGCTTGGGATTCTCTCTCTCTCTCTGCCCCTCCCCTGCTTGCTCTCTCTCTCTCTGTCTCTCTCAAAAATAAATAAATAAACTTAAGAAGTTAAAAAAAAATTTGGTCAATGAAATAGAAGCATCAGGAGGTGCCCTCCAATCCTAGCATTCCCAGATTTTGTGAACAACTATCACCATTGACCTATCCATCCCTTTCATGAATTTGTAGAATTCAACCATATTTCCTTCCACAACTTTTATATTTCCAGAAATTCCATGGTGCCCTCAATTATTATGGACTTCCTCCAACTTCAATATCTCTTTCTTGTAGTACAATGGCCAGGTGTGAACACTAATCTTTTCCTTTAAAGTAAGCTCTACACCCAACATGGGGCTTAACGTCAAGAGTCACATGCTCTACTGACTGAGCCAGATGCCCCCAAACATTAAAGTTTTTGTTTGTTTTTATTATAAAAGAATTTAACACTAATGAAAACTGCAAAAATTCACTAATAATTCCTAACAGACCAACTCTTTATATTTCTGTATGTTCTGTAATGATCTTTCGTTGTTGTTGTTATGGTCTTTGTCTATATTCAGTTATCATACAATTTTGCATTCCCTTTTTTTCATGATCAAATATTTTTTCTAATTACTACTTCTGTTCAAAATTATCATTGTTAGTAGTTGCATCATATTCCACAGCATTGATGCAACATTACTTATTTAACCATTTAAACATTTATTCAGGTTGTTTCCAGTTTTCCTTTATTCTAAGAAATACCTTCATTAACACAATGTCTCTATTTACTTGAATTCCTTTCTTAGGCTTCATTCACAGGAGTGGGATTATTGAGTCAAAGATAATGAAGATATTTATAAAATTTGATACTTGTTACAGTGCTTCACCAAAGGAATGTTTTTTCAATTTAGAGAGCTATCAGTCATGTTAGAGTAAACCAGCTTTACCACAATTCCATCAGCATAGCTATCACTTTAACAAGTTATTTGCTACCAAAATAAAATTAGAAAGAAATTCATTCTGTTTGTAATTAATAAACAGTTCAGTAAATGTTCGCAAAACGAACACAAAAAATGAACACACACATGTAACACAAAACACACACATGTACACACAAAACAATGAACACACACATGTAACAGCATCCACATCAAGAAACAAAACATTATCAGGATGCCTGGGTGGCTCAGTCAGTTAAGCATCTGACATTGGCTCAGGTCATGATCTCATGGTTTGTAGGTTCGAGCCCCAATTCAGGCTCTGTGCTGACAGCTCAGAGCATGGAGCCTGCTTGGGATTCCGTGTGTCCCTCTCTCTCTGCCCCTCCCCTGTTCATGCTCTGTCTCTCAAAAGTAAATAAACATCAAAAAAATTGAAGAAACAAAACATTATCAGTGCCCCAGAAATTCCCTTCATGCTTCCTTCCAGTTACTACTCCCATCCCCAACAAAAGTAACCTCTGTCTTGACTTCTAACAGCATAGACTTTTTTAAACCTGTTTTTTGTACCTTATATAAATGGAATCATACAGTATGTACTCTTTTGTTAAGATAAAATTAACATACCATAAAATTCACCCCCTGTAAAGTACACAAGTAAGTAGTTTTTAGTATCATCAGGGCTGTGCATCTATCATTACAATCAATTTAATTTAATTTAATTTTAAAAACATTTCTCTTTTTTTCTTTTTTAAATATTTACTTTTTGGGAGAGCACAAGTGGGGGAGGGGTAGAGAGAGTGGGACAGAGGATCTGAAGTGCGCTCTGGGGTGACAGGCTGACAGCAGCAAGCCTGATGTGGGGCTCAAACTCACGAACAGCAAGATCATGACCTGAAGTCAGACACTCAACTGACTGAGCCACCCAGGTGCCCCTACAATAAATTCTAGAACATTTTCATCATCCCAGAAAAAAAACCAAACCTTTTCCTATTCCCAGTTATTCCCCACTTCCTACCAACCCCCTCACCCCATCCATTCCTAGGCAACCATAATTCTACTTTCAGTCTCTATAATGTGGCTGTTCTGGACATGTCACATAAATGCAATCATACAGCATGAGATCTTTTGTGAACCAGATTTTTTCATTTACCATAATGTTTTAAAGGTTCATCCATGTTGTACCATGTTTAATAAGCACTTCATTCTTTTTTATTGGCAATTAATGTTTCATTGTATGGAAATACCATATTTTATCTATTCATCAACTGATAGACATTTGGGTTGTTTCTGGGTTTTTTTGCTATATGAGTAACATTGCTATGAATATTAGTGTACAAGTTTTCCTGTGGACATGTTTTAACTTCTTTAAAGTACATACCCAGGAGTGGAACTGCTGGATCGTTTGTTAAATCTGTGTTTAACTTTTTGAGGAGCTGACAGATTGTTTTCTACAAAGGCTATACCACTTTACATCCCCCCCAGTAGTGTATAAGAGTTCTAATTACTCCACATTCTCACCAAAACTTGTTATACACCATCTTTGTAATTATAGCCAACCTAGTGGTTGTGAGGTGGTATTTACTGTGGTTTTGATGTGCATTTCCCTAGTGACTAATGACATTGAGCATCTTCTCATGTGCTTATTGGCCATGTGGATGTCTTATTTGAAGAAGAACCTGTTCAAATATTTTGCCCTTTTTTTGCGTTTTTTTAAAGTTTTTATTTATTTATTTTTGAGAGAGAGAGAGGGAGAGGCAAAGGAGAGAGAGACAGTCCCAAGCAGGCTCCACCCTGTCAGTGCAGACCCTGACTGAGGGCTCCAACTCACAAACCTGTGACCGGAGTGAAATCAAGAGTCAGACACTTAACCAACTGAGCCACCCAGGCGCTCCTCTTTTGTCCATTTTTAATTGGGTTATCTTTTAGTTGTCGAGTTTCAAAAATTGTTTATATTGTCTAGACACTAGATCCTTAGCAGATATAAGATTTGCAGGGCACCAGGCTAGTTCAGTCAGCGGAGCATGTGACTCTTAATCAGGGAGTTATGAGTTTGAGGCCCATGTTGGGTGTAGAGATTACTTAAAAACAGAATCATTTTAAGTAAGCTGTTTGCCCAACATGGGGTTTGAACTCACGACACTGAGATCAAGAATCGCATGCTCTATCAATTGAGCCAGCCAGCCACTCATTGCTAACATTTTTGCCCATTCTATGGGCTGTCTTTTCACTTTCTTTATAGTGTCTTTTGATACACAAACGTTTTTAATTTTGATGAAGTTCAATTTATTTATTTTTTTATTGCTTCTGCTTTAAGTATCACATGTGAAAAAACACTGCGTAATCCATGGTGACCGAGATTTATGCCTATGTTTCCGTCTAAGAGTTTTATGGGGTTTTTTTTTCATATATTTAGGTCTTTGGTCCATTTTGAGTTAATGTTTGTACAAGGTATGAGATTGGGGTCAAAATTCATTCTTTGGCATGTAGATATCAAGAATTCCAATACCACGTATTGATAAACTAATCTTTACCCCACTGAATGGTCTTGGCACCCTTGTCAAAAATCAATTGACCACAAATCCACAAATGAGGATTTACTTATGGACATTCAATTCTGTTCCAATGACATATATGTCTGTACTTATGCCAGTACCACACTGTCTTGGTTACTGTTAGCTTTGTAGTAAGTTCTGAAATTGGGAAATGTGAGTTCTCTAACTTTGTTCTTTTTCAAGATTGTTTTGGCTATTCTAGGTCCCTTGAATTTCCATATGAAATTTAGGATCAGCTTGTTAGCTTCTGCAAAGACAGCTGGAATTTTGATGGGTATTGCCTTGAATCCATAGATCAATTTGAGGAGTACTGCCATCTTAACAATGTCAAAGCTTCTGATCCGTGAACATGAGATGTCTTTCCATTATTTAATGTCTTCTTTAATTTCTGTCTACAATATTTTGTAGTTTTTAGAGTGTAAGTTTTGTACTACTTTTGATAAATTTATTCCTTAGGTATGTTATTCTCTTTGATGTTATTGCAAATATAAATATTTGCTTAACTTCATTTTTAGTTTGTTCATTGTCCTTATAGAAATACAATTGAGGGGAGCCTACCTGGCTCAGTTGGTAAAACATGCAACTATTGATCTCAGGGTAGTTAATTTGAGCCCCACGTTGAACATACAGATTACTTTTAAAAAGAAAAGAAAAGATGGGGCATCTGGGTGTCTCAGTCAGTTAAACATCTGACTTCGGCTCAGGTCATGATCTCGTGGTCTGTGAGTTCGAGCCCCACGTCGGGCTCTGTGCTGACAGCTCAGAGCCTGGAGCATGCTTCAGATTCTGTGTCTCCCTGTCTCTTGGCCCCTCCCATGCTCATGCTCTGTCTCTCTTTGTCTATCAATAATAAATAAACATTAAAAAAAATTTTTTTACTAAATAAAATAAGAAGAAAAGAAAAAAGAAAAGAAAAGAAAAGAGAAAAGAAAAGAAAAGAAAAGAAAAGAAAAGAAAAGAAAAGAAAAGAAAAGAAAAGAAAGACTGGGCACCTGGGTGGCTCAGTTGGTTAAGCATCTGACTCTTGATTTCAGCTCAGGTCACGATCTCAGGGTCGTGGGATCAAGAACCACATTGACCCCCAAGTCAGGCCCCATAAGGCATGGAGACTGCTTGAGATTCTCTCTCCCTCCCTCTGACCCTCTCCCCCATCACACACACACACACACACACACACACACACACACTTTCTCTAAAAAGCAAAAAAAGGGGTGCCTGGGTGGCTCAGTCAGTTAAGCATCTGACTTCAACTCAGGTCATGATCTCCCACTTCATGGGTTCAGGCCCCACATCAGGCTCTGTGCTGACAGCTCAGAGCCTGGAGACTGGTTCGGATTCTGTGTGTGTCTCTCTCTCTGGCCATCCCCTGCTCTCTCTCTCTCTCTCTCTGTCTCAAAAATAGACATTAAAAAAAATTTAAAGAAATGAAGAAGGAAATATAATTGATATTTGTATATTGATTTTGTATCCTGCAACCTGGCTGAACTCACTTACTACTTTCCAATAATGTTTTACTGGATTCCTTAAGCCTTTTCTTTAATTGGGGTAAATTACACATAACCTTTGCCACTTTAACCATTTTATTGATTTTATTTTAAGTAATCTCTATCCCCAATTTTATTTTATTTTAAGTAATCACTACTCCCAATGTGGGGCTCGAACTCATGACCTGGAGATCCAGAATTGCATGCTCCACTGAGTCAGCCAGGCACCCCTCAGGACTTTGTATATACAAGCTCATGTCATCTGCAGATACAGATAATTTTACTTCTTGTCTTCCAATACGGATGCCTTTTATTTCTTTTCCTTGCCTAATTGTTGTAGCTCAAACTTCCAGTACAATGTTGTACAGAAATAGTGAGAGTACTCATCCTTATCTTGTTCCTGATCCTAGGAGGATAGTACTCAGTTTTTGACTATTAAGTATGTTGTTAGCTGTGTGTTTTTTATAGACACCCTTTACCAGACTGAGGAAGTTCACTCAACATTAACTTTCTGAGATTCATCCATATTGCTGTACATCATTGCCGATCATTAATTCTCAGGTGTATAGTATTCCTTTGTGGGAATATATCACAATTTATTCCTTCTACTTTGTTGATTAACTTTTCATTAGTTTACAGTTTTTAGCTCCTATACATAGTGCTGCTATGAATGTTCTAGTGCATATTATTTGCTGGACATAAGTGCACATTCCTGTTGGATATAGACCTAGCAGTGGACTTGCTGAGTCAGAGAATATATTCAATTTTTGAAATTTTATGTTCAAAATTGTCCATCTCAATTTTGTAAGACTGTTAATAGTACTAATACAATGAATTTTAAAAGATGTCATAGGTTCATAGCAACACTTTAAAAAGGCCAGGGTGGGGAGCTCTTCTTTATAGAAGAATGCCAGCTAATAAATCTACAAAAAATGTTAGAATTAGAAAATCATCATTTTGGGGTGCCTGGGTGACTCAGTTGGTCAAGTGTCCAACTTCAACTCAGATCATGATCTTGTGGTTCATGAGTCCAAGCCCCATGTCGGGCTCTGTGCTGACAGCTCGGAGGCTGGAGCTGGCTTCAGATTCTGTGTCTCCCTCTCTCTGCCCCTGCCCCACTTGCACTCTCTCTCTCTCTCAAAATAATAAACGTTAAAAAACATTAAAAGTAAATTTTTAAAAAAACCTGGTAAATGCTGACAATTGATGAATCTAGGTGATCAGTATACGGGTATTCATTATACCACTCAAGTTATCCAGAAGTTTGAATTTTTTAAAAAATTTCAGAATGATCACCCTTTTATAGATAATATCTCACTTTTTCTACTTAACTCTGTAATCCATTTGGAATTTTCTTTGGTGTATGAAATGTGATATATATGTTATATATAATATCCATATGTATTATATATAATTTGAATTTTTGTCAAAATACAAATCAGCTGGCCTAATACAATTCATTAGTCATTCTTTTCTGAACTGTTTGATGATGCCCACTTTATCATATAGTAAATTCTTAAATATACTAGCATATAGTATGAATTTTCCATTTTTCCATTGATCTATGTCTACTATTGGGCCAGCACATTAAATTTGGTTTTCATTTTTTTTTTGTTTATTTTTTAAGTAAGCTCTATGCCCAAAGGGGGGGCTGAACTCATGACCTCGAGATCAAGAGTCACAAGTTCTACCCACTAAGCCAGCCAGGTACACCTAAGTTAAAATTTTAAAAATTGCAAAACTAGGGGCACCTGGCTGGCTCAGTGGGTAGAACCTGTGACTCTTGATCTGGGGGTCGTGAATTTGAGCCCACGTTGGGGGCTCAAATAAAAACTTTTTTAATTAAAAAAAATCACAAAAGCAAAACATGTTCATGAGAAAGAAAGTAAAAATCCACTTCCACCCAGTGTGATAACCCCCCTGTTAACAGTTCATTTTGTTTTCTTCCAGATTCTGTGTTTATATAAGAAACTATATGTGTAATATAAACACATATATTCTTTAAAAATATGAATATGATTATAATATACATATTCTTCTGCTCTTTACTTTTTTTTCTTAAAAGTATACTTTGGATACCTTGGTACTTTCCAAACCAGTACTCATAGATACCACCCCCCCCCCCTCACTTTTTTATTTTTTTTTTTTATTTTTTTTTTTATTTTATTTTTTTTTTTTTAATGTTTTTTATTTATTTTTGGGACAGACAGAGACAGAGCATGAACGGGGGAGGGGCAGAGAGAGAGGGAGACACAGAATTGGAAACAGGCTCCAGGCTCCGAGCCATCAGCCCAGAGCCTGACGCGGGGCTCGAACTCACGGACCGCGAGATCGTGACCTGGCTGAAGTCGGACGCTTAACCGACTGCGCCACCCAGGCGCCCCCCCCCCCTCACTTTTTTAAATGGCTCGCTCCTGTTTCACAGTTTGGAGGGCCCATAATTTATTTAGCCACTCCCCTATTTATGCACATTAATGTAGTTTTTAAGTTTCTTTTCCCAGCACAACCTTGGAAATAATAAGTGCTTTGCCATATTTTAACATTTGTTAAAGCAAGACTTGCTCTTTTCACAAAGTACTTCAAGCAGTTTATTTTTCAAAGTCATTTTAAGTCATTTCTGCTATAATGCTTATTTAGAAAATGAGAATTTGTTCCAAAGCAAGTGATGTATCAGGCAACAATTTGAGCAAAATGTGAATCTTGCCTTTGCTTATGTGTAATTCATGTGTGGGAAACAGTAAATGAATGCAGCAAACTGCACCCTGATTAACCAAGCCATGCAGGAATACACATAATGAACATACTACATACACTGCAGACATCTACCAGCTACATCAGTGTGTTATGAGTCACACCCATCCACATCTGGTGTTACAGCTTTCTGTCAAATTTCAGAAAACTCTTTTTCCACAGCTTCACAATAATTCACAAGCGAAAACCATTCAATGCCCACTTCCACGAGTGCACTTTAGGTCTTTTTCAAGGTAACTTGCCATATTTATTGTAGTATTCATAGGTTTCTTATCATTTAACGTGTAAAGTTGTGATATCCATTTTTATTAGCCTCCTATCTTTCTTATGTCACCGACACAGATTTTTAGCGTTGTACCTCTAATCCTACCTTACCTATAACCCATGTGGCTTTGATTGCAAAATTTTGCATAGCTGGGTGATTTTTAAAAATGCACATTTTGGGGCACTTGGCTGGTTTACTTGGTTAGGTGTCCACCTCTTGATTTTGGCTCAGGTCATGATCTCACCGTTTGTGAGATCAAGACCCACACCAGCCTCCACACTGACAGTGCAAAGCCTGCTTGGAATTCTGTGTCTCCCTCTCTCTCTGCCCCTCTCCCACGTGTGCTCTCTCTCTCTCTTTCTCTTTCAAAATAAATAAACTTAAAAAAAAGAGGGGCGCCTGGGTGGCTCAGTCAGTTGGGCATCCGACTTCTCTGTCTCAAAAATAAACGTTAAAAAAAGAAACTTTTAAATAAAATGTTCCTCCTTTCTCAGCTTAAAAGTGCCTACTCACGTTTCAAGACTGTATTACGCAGACCTTTTTTCTATTACAACAGGCAAAAATCCTTCACTCTATTGTACACCTGAAACTAATATAACAGTGCATGTTAACTATACAGGAATAAACATTTTTTAAGTTTATTTTTATTTGAGAGAGAGAGAGAGCTTGCGCAAGCAAGGGAGGGGCAGAGAGAGAGGGAGACAGAATCCCAAGCAGGCTCTGTGCTGTAAGGGCAGAGCCCGACACAGGGCTCAAAGGAACAGTGAGATCATGACCTGAGCTGAAATCAAGAGTGGGACGCTTAACCAACTGAGCCACCCAGGCGCCTCCAGGAATTGAAATTTTAAAAAAGAGACAGAAATCCAACTCAAATTACTAGAAGCAAAAAGGAGACTGTATTGGCTTACACAATCAGAAAGGGTAAGGAAAATGAACCTCTTTTTTCTTTCTGCCTCCTCACTGCTCCTCTATGGAAAGAAAACTGATGAACGTGACTAAAGACTTTAAGACGAGGTACTGGGTATGCATGGTTCAGCTCTTCCTGCGTTCCCGGTTTTGAGGCCATCGAGCCAGCAGATGGAGTGCGTTCTGATTTGCTCTCTGTGAGGGTAGCTTAGGTTGCCTAACTAGGTAAAGTGTCTCTAATTCAAGAACTAGAATTTAGAATTTTAAATGTAATTTGTAGTGTATTTTTCTCATTATAGAATACCCGTATGATCACTCTAGAAAATGGAAAAAAAAAATAGAAATGTATAAAGAAGGGGCGCCTGGGTGGCTCAGTTAGTTAAGCGGCCGACCTCGGCTCAGGTCATGATCTCGCAGTTCGTGAGTTCGAGCCCCACGTCTGGCTCTTTGCTGACAGCTCAGAGCCTGGATCCTGTTTCAGATTCTGTGTCTCCCTCTCTCTGACCCTTCCCCGTTCAGGCTCTGTCCCTCTCTGTCTCAAAAATAAATAAACGTTAAAAAAAAAAAAAAAGAAATGTATAAAGAAGAAAAAAAGTTTCAATTATTTATAACTCCCAAGCCTTAAGAAAACCATTGTTAATATTTGAGTATTTCTTTCCAATATTTTCCTGCATATGTTTATAGAATTAGGGTCACACCAACTATTGTATCTTGCTTTTTTTACTCATATTGAAAATTTTTTCCTGTTGTAGGGGCTGAACTGTATTTCTCCAAAATGTGTATCTTGAGGCCCTAACTTCCAGTACCTCAGAATGTGACTGTATTTGGAGATAGAGCCTTTAAAGAAGTGAAGTTAAAGAGGCCATCAGGGTGGGCCCTAATCCAATCTGACTGGAGTCCTTAGGAAATTCAGACACAGTGAGACAACAGAGATGGGCACACACTGAAAAAAGATCATGTGAAGACACAGCGAGAAGGCGGCCATCTGCAAGCCAAGGAGAAAGGCCTCAGAAGAAACCAAACTGCCATCTTGATTTGGGACCTCTAGACTCCAGAAGTATGAAAAACTAAAATTCTATTCTTTAAGTCACCCGGTCTGTGTTATTTTATTGTGGCAGTTCTTGTAAACTATCAAACTTGCCATTGAATAGTCTACAAAATCTACTGTAATATCCTTTTAAAGTATCCTAAGGGGCACCTGGGTTGCTCAGTCGGTTAAGCATCTGACTCTTGATTTCCACTTGGGTCAGGATCTGAGAGTTCTTGAGAAGGAGCCCCACAGTGAGATCGAGTCCTGCATTGGGCTCTGCAGTGAAAGCATGGAACCTGCTTGCAATTTTCTCTCCCTTTCTCTCTGCCTCTCTTCTGCTCTCTCTCTCTCTCTCCCAAAATAAATAAACTTTAAAAAATAAAGTATCCTAAAATAACCATTAAGGTAAATTTATGCTGTTTTCACATTTTCACTATTATAAATAATGTTTCAATGAATAGGAAATTGGATATTCATATATATATATATATAATTTTTTATTATTATTATTTTTTAACGTTTATTTATTTTTGAGACAGAGAGAGACAGAGCATGAACGGGGGAGGGTCAGAGAGAGAGGGAAACACAGAATCCGAAACAGGCTCCAGGCTCTGAGCGGGTCAGCACAGAGCCCGACGTGGGGCTCGAGCTCACGGACCGCGAGATCATGACCCGAGCTGAAGTCGGCTGCCCAACCGACTGAGCCACCCAGGCGCCCCTATAATTTTTTTTTAAGTAAGCTCTACACCCAATGTGGGACTTGAACTCACGACCCCGAGATCAAGTGTCACATGCTCTACCCGACTGAGCCAGCCAGGTGCCCCCTCTTTGACATATTTTTCATTAAACATGAATAGTTGAGGGGCACCTGGGTGGCTAATCAGACTCTTGGTCTCAGGGTCCCAAGTTCAAGCCCCACCTTGGGCATGGAGCTTACTTTAAGAAAATTATAATTGGATTAATTCCTCTACTGCACTCTGAAGAAATTTATGTCTGTTCTCAAGGTCAAGCGTAGTGATACACTCACAAATTCTCACTTTGGGTTCCATTATTCCTATTGTTCTCAAAGAACACAACTTTCTGGTAACTTCAAACTGACTATAATACGATGAAGTGAATTCATTCTATATCAGTTATATTCCACATTCCCATTGTGAGGATTAGCCCTCCATTAGATCTGAGAATTACTCTGGGCTCTTCCTTAGAGGGGAGAAGATATTCAGGTTTCCTTGATAAAAATTTGTAGAATGTCCTTGTCTCATAAGTACTACGCTTTGCTCAGAGTGTGACATTTCTTAAGTCTGCTCCCCACTCTTGGGAATGCACTACCCCAAAGTAGGAAATAAACATGGGTATAAATTTGAGTTAGAGAAGAAGGTGGCAACAATCCCATAGACAGTGTAGTATATTTAACCTATCCCACTGTGACTCAGGTATTCAGGCTCCATTAGTTTCTGCCACAAGAAAGTCTTTGTGATACCATAATTTAAAATAAGTATATATGCTTGGTCTTCATCCCTCTGACACTGAGCTCTTAAAACCCTTGGAATTTCCTAAGTGATTAGAATGATCAAGGTGTCTTTTGTTATGTTAATTAGTGGCTTTTGGACCACACCTCAGGTTGACAGCTGGTTACCATGAAAACCAACCACGTGATTACAGGGTTGGAACTTTTTTCCATCCCCTGGTCTCTGGGGAGAGGAAAGTGATGGAGGATGAATCAATCACCAATAGCCAGTGATTTAATCAATCATTCTATGATATGAAGCCTCCATAAAAGCCTAAAAGGACAGGGTTCAGAGAGCATCAGGGCTGGTGAACATGTGGAGATTTGGAGAGGCTGATACCCTAGATACCCTTGGAAGCTCCAAGCCTTTTCCCTGTACTTTGCCCTATGCAACTTTTCCATCTGATTATTCCTAACTAATATCCTTTTGTAATAAACTGGTATCTGGTAAGCAAAATATTTTTTTGAGTTCTGTGGGCCACTCTAGCAAATCAGTCAAACCCAAGGAGGGGGTCATTGGAACCTCCAATCTATAGCTGGTAGGTCAGAAGCACAAGTGACAATTTGGACTTAGAATTGGTTTCCGAAGGTGTGGGGAGTACAGTCTTGTAAGACTGAGCCTATGGGATCTAATGCTATCTCCAAGTAGATAATGTCAGAATTGTGTGGAATTGTAGGACCCCCAGTGGTGTCTCAGAATTGCTTGGTGGTGTGGGAGAAAACTGACACATTGCAGTTGGGTACAGAAGCATAGTCTTGAACTTTATGTACCTGTCAAGTACAGCTAGGTCAGGGAAGGGGCCCCATAAGCTGCAATGGACATAGGGAGGCCTATGATCATAACTCTATCCTTAAGTGAGAAAATATGGAAGAACAAACTAATGGTTGCCAGAGGGCAGGGGGTGAGAGATGAAAACTAGATTTATTGTGGTGACCATTTCATAACATGTATAAATATTGAATCACTATGTTGTACACCTCAAACTTTGTATGTCAATTATTCTGCACTTAAATGAATGAATGAATGAATAAATTCTAGAAAAGAAAATGAGCTCAGAACGTACCTCAGAGAGGGCTTGAATTTTTCATGGAGACCTCAAATCATATGTTACTTAGATATCTTATGCTTAAGTCCTCTGAAGAATTTCTTGTTGCTGATTACCTTGTCTTACATTTTATTCATTCAACAAAAATAATTATTGAGTTTCTATTACATGTCAGGCCCTGCACTAAGATGTGAAAAGTCAAGGTCTTCAAAGACTTCACAGTCTAGTGGGGAGGATGAGCATGTGAGCAGATATTTCCAATGCACTATAATAAGGGCTATTAGATCTCAAAAGAAAGAATAATCCACAGTGTATTCAGGGAAAGGGGCAGAGAAAAGCCATTCAGGGAGAACTCACAGAGGAGGTGAAACCTACCAAATAATCTACACGCTAGAATACTGATTCTAAATCAAGAAGGTGGGATTTAATGGTAATAAATATTTTTAAAAATCATATATTGCTTATTGATTTCTTTTGAGAGAGAGAGAGAGAGAGAGCATGAGCCAGGGGAGGAGTAGAGAGAGAGGGAGAAAGAGAGAATCCCAAGCAGGCTCTGCACCAATGCAGGGCTTAAACCCATGAACCTGAGACCATGACCTGAGCTGAAATCAAGAGTCAGACGCTTAACCGACTGAGCCACCCAGGTGCCCCTCATGTATTCAGTTTAAAAACTTAATCTCAGGGGCGCCTGGGTGGCTCAGTCGGTTAAGCATCTGACTTCAGCTCAGGTCATGATTTCACAGTTCATGGGTTCGAGCCCCACATCGGGCTCTCTACTGTCAGTGTGAGGCCACTTCGAATTCTCTGTTCCCTTCTCTCTATGCCCCTCCCCCTCCCAAAAATAAATAAACAACAAAAATAAATAGTTAACCTTGGGGCACCTGGGCGGTTCAGTCAGTTGGGCATCTGACTTGGGCTCAGGTCATGATCTCACAGTTCATGGGTTGGGGCCCCACGTCAGGATCTGTGCTATCAGCTCAGAGCCTGGAGCCCAGAGCCTGGAGCCTGCTTCAGATTCTGTGTCTCCCTCTCTCTGTGCCCCTACCCTGCTAATGCTCTCTCTCTGTCTCTCAAAAAGAAATAAACGTTAAAAAAAATTAAAAATAAATGAATAGTTAACCTCAAAGGGGTTAAATGGAGTGCACTGACTTAAAATGATATTAAGAAAACCAGTAGGTACTCATTTATGACAAACTCTAAATGGGTCAACAATTTAAATGTATTAGTTTTCTATTGCTGTGTAAAAAATTACCACAAATTTAGCTACTTAAAAGGATCCCATTTATTACCTCATACTTTCTGTGGGTCAGGAATCCCATCACAGATTAGCTAGGTCCTTTTGCTTAGAATCCCACTAAGCTGAAATCAAGATACAGACCTTCCTTGACTTAGAAGAGGATTATATCACAATAAACTTATCATAAGTTGAAAATATTGTTAAGGCGAGAATGAATTTAATACACCTTACCTACATAGCTCGGACTTACAATATTTTCAGCTTATGATAATATGTCAACTTATGACATAGACTTCCTTCTAAGTCAAGGAAGATCTGTATCCTAGCCTACCTTAAACATGCTCAGGACATTTACATTAGCTTATAGTTGGGCAAAATCATCCAACACAACGCCTATTTTACAAGGTGCTGAATAACTCATGTAATTTATTGAATAGTGTACTAAAAGTGAAAAACAGAACGTTTTCATGGCTACAGAATGGTTCTAAGTATATTGGTTGTTTACTCTTGTGATTGTATAGCTGACTGGGAGTGTGGCTTGCGGCTGCTGCCCAGCATCATGAGATGCTAGTGTATCACTAGCCCGGAAAAAGATCAAAATTCAAAATATGGTTTCTACAGAATGTGTATCTCTTTCACATCATTGTAAAATCAAAAAATCGTAAGTCAAACCATCACAAATCGGGGACCATCTGTACAGGCCGGGACCGGGGGTCTCATCTGGAGCTTGGGATGCTCTTCCAAGCTCACATAGTTGTTGGCAGAATTCAGTTTCTTATAGTTGTTAGGACTGAGACTCTCAGCTCCTAGAGGCCACCAGCAGTTCCCTTCACATGGCCCTCTCCATAGACAGTCTATTGTACAGCAGTTTGCTTCTTCAAGGCTAACAGGAGAGTTTCTCCAGCTCTGTTTCTCCGGCTCTTAATGTAACCTAAAGTAATCATGAGAATGAAAAATCATCACTTTTGCCCTATTCTTTTTTTTAAGATTCATTTTATTTTCAGAGACAGAGAGAGAGAGAGAGAGAGAGAGAGAAACAGAGTGGGAGAGGGGGCAGAAAGAGAGAAAGAGAATCTTAAGCAGGCTCCATGCTCAGTGCAGAGCCCAATGCGGGGCTCGATCCCACGACCCTGGGATCATGACCTGTGCTGAAATTAAGAAGCAGACAACCAATTGAGTCACCCAGGTGCCCCCACCTTTGCCATACTCTATGGATTAGATGCAAGTCACAGATTCTACCTGCACTCAAGAGAAAAGGATTATACAGTGGGTGAAGAATCATTTTAGGGTATGTCCATCATAGTAAAGCAGGCTCTAAATATGATAAAAAAAAAAAGTAAAGTATCCATATTGTTCATTCAAACAACATTTACAGATGATTGCAATGGGCAAGGAACTTCATCCCTATACTTGAGGACAAATAGGTAGCTATCTAGAAATAAGTAAGTTGGATACATAGATATTACTTACACCAAAATACAGCAAAATAGATTACATTTGGATGAAAACAATTTTAGTATAAAAATGAAACCATAATGTAATAGGTCAACTTATAAGATATCAGAAAGCTGATTGTATATAAGTTCGGCTTAAACTCACCTTTCATGAATAATTGAGATAAAAGTTTATGTAGTTCCCTATTAGGGTTATCGGAAATTACTAACTGCCCTATCTCGCTTCTGTAACTTCGCCTGCTTGCTAAATGGATAACTTAAGTTGCAAAACGCTCCACCATCCCTTCTACCAAGATCTGGCCTAGGCAAAGACCAACATGTAAAAAGTCACAAACTCACTGCCCCAGGGTATCTTAGGTGTCTAACTATGATTAGTCATTTTAAACCCTCTTAGGACAAAGAGCTTTAAATTGATAGGTTCCCACCAAAACTAACGTCGTCGGTATGTCACAATATAATTGGCTACCATGAAATGTTGTAAATTGTAACTGGTTAACTAAATAATGACATATTCTGACTTGCTAAAATCCATATAACTCACTGCTACCTTTGTTCGGGGCCATTCTCCGCACTTTTCTCCTTAAGATCAGGAGATCAGGTTTGGCCCAGCCGTGAATAAAATCTTGCCTCGCTTCTATTCGGTGTCTGGTGTTTTTTTCGACAGCACCCTGTTTCGCATAACAGTACTAGGAGGAATCATGGGAAAAATTTTTTTCTTATCTCAGAGCAGGGAGGGGCGATGCCTTTCTTGGTATGACTTGAACCTAGAAATCATATAATAAAAGATTGATGACTTTGACCGTATTGTTGCATCCACATGACTCCTGAAACAGAATGCTATGGGCACCAGTGACAGTCATAACAAAGTTTATTGCAATGAGAGGCAAGGCAAACCGATCGATAGGGATCGACACTCTTGACCAGAGTCGGGGTACAGAGTTTTTATAGCTGACCACATCGTCTTATCACCTGGGAACAGAACAAAGGAATAGTTCCCAGGTAGAAACAGTTCAAACAGGCCCTTGCCCCAATCCAATCAAACACTAATCCATCCTTTGATTGATAGGATAAGGCTGTTATCTCTTAACCTATAGTGTTAAAACAAAGCTGTTATGTCTTAAGGCTACAGGCTAGCCCTACACTACAATTTAACCCTTACAGTATAAAAATAAAAGAGGGGTGCCTGGGTGGCTCAGTCGGTTAAGCCTGCAACTCTTAATTGCAGTTCATGAGTTTGAGCCCCTCGTCAGGCTCTGTGCTGACAGCTTGGAGCCTGCAGCCTGCTTCAGATTCTGTGTCTCCCTCTCTCTGCCCTCCCCTACTCACTCTCTCTCTCTAAATAAATAAGTAAATAAATTTAATTAAAAAAAATTTTTTTTTTCCAACATTTATTTATTTTTGGGACAGAGAGAGACAGAGCATGAACAGGGGAGGGGCAGAGAGAGAGGGAGACACAGAATCGGAAACAGGCTCCAGGCTCCGAGCCATCAGCCCAGAGCCTGACGCGGGGCTCGAACCCACGGACCGCGAGATCGTGACCTGGCTGAAGTCGGACGCCCAACCGACTGCGCCACCCAGGTGCCCCGAATTTAATTTTTAAAAATTAAAAAAAATCAAATCATTTGTCACATAATATGGCTAGTGGAGACCCCAAATTTTGATAACACACTATGGTGGCCAGAGTATAAAGAAATAGATACTCCCTTATGTTCCTGGTGGAAGCCCTCTCAGAGGGCAATACGGCAGCATCTATCAAAGCTATTTTTATTCATATTATTTGACCCAGAAATTGAAATCTGTATTACAGCTACACTAGCATACACAGGGGTTATTAATTACACAAGATTTTTAATGGTAAAGTATTTTGATTGATTGATTAATTAATTAATTAAAATGATCTCTACACCCAATGTGGGGCTCAAACTCATGACCCCAAGACCAAGAGAAACATGCTCTTCTGACTGAGCCAGACAGATGCCCCAATGGTAAAGTATTTCTAAAAATCTAAATATTAATCCTTATGGGACTGGTTACATAAAGTATGGTCCTTTCAAGGTGCCGGGAATGGCCAGCAAACCCTGTGCCAATGGATGAAAGATTACTCCACACTTTGCTAAGAAAGAGAGGAGAAGGCATGGGGTCAACACTCGTGGCAGAAGACCCGGTTCACTTCACTCATATTCTCCTTTCTTGCAGTGTCAGGCCAATCACAAATCTCAGCTGCTTTGCTGTGTACACAGGGCGTATAACATTTCAGGCATGCAAAAACAAAGGGAGCAGGACTTAAAGGTGCACATTCACAAGAGACTAATCAAATCAGAGATACACAGCAAGGGTCTATGGGTCCTATTGTTTTGCTAAACTTTGTATATTATGTGTAGATAGCTGAGTTCCCCAAGGACTACAGAAACACCTGGGAGGGCCCACCTTGGGGCATTCTTCAGTCAGGGCAGTTAATCAGGCCTCTGGCATTCCAAGAGACCCAGGTCCCTCCCCAGCCTAACTGCATAACTGCAGCCCACCACAAATCTCCATGTTTGATTTTAGCTAGCCAACCATTGTATAATCTTGGGCCACCAACTCCCGCACAAAAATCTGCATATAGGGGTACCTGAGTGGCTCAGTCAGTACAGCATGTGACTCTTGATCTTGGGGTCATGAGTTCTTGGTGCCATGAGTTCGAGCCCAATGTTGGGAATAGAGTTGACTTACAAAAATCTTAGGGGTGTCTGGGTGGCTCAGTTGGTTGAGTATCTGACTTTGGCTCAGGTCGTGATCTCGTGGTTCTTGAGTTTGAGCCCCATATCAGGCTCTGTGCTGACAGCTCAGAGCGTGGAGCTTGCTTCAGATTATATGTCCTCTTCTCTCTCTGCCCCTCCCCCACTTGCACTGTCTCTCTCTCTCTCTCTCTCTCTCTCTCAAAAATAAACATTAAAAAAATTTTTTTAAATCTGCATATAACTTTTGACTCCCCCAAAACTTAACTAAAAGCCTACTGTTGGCTGGAAGCTTTATGGATAACACAAATAGTCAATTAACACATGCTGTACGTGTTATATACTGTATTCTAACAATAAAGTAAGCTAGAGAAAAGAAAATGTTAAGAAAATCATAAGGAAGGGGCACCTGGGTGGCACAGTCGGTTAAATGTCCAACTTCGCCTTGGGTCATGATCTCGCGGTTCATGAGTTCGAGCCCTGTGTTGGGGTCTGTGCTGACAGCTCAGAGCCTAGAGCCTGCTTCGGATTCTGTGTCTCCCTCTCTCTCTACCCCTGCCCTGCTCACACTCTGTCTCTCTGGCAAAAATAAATTTAAAAAAAGGAAAATCATAAGAAGAGAAAATACATTTACATTACTGTACTGTATCCCCACAAATCCACATATAAGTAGACCCACGCAGTTCAAACCCATGTTGTTCAAGGGTCAGCAGTAGGTATTTTTCATAATGTTTATTTTGAGAGAGAACACACACAAGCCGAGGGGAGGGGCAGAGAGAGAGATGAGAGAAAGAATTCCAAGCAGGCCCTATGCTGTCAGAGCTGAGCCCAACACTGGGCTCGATTCCATGAACTGTGAGATCATGACCTGAGCCAAATTCAAAAGTTGGATGCTCAACCGACCAAGCCACCCAGGTGTCCCAACTGTAGTTATTTTTAAAATGGAGGAGATTCCACTTCCAAATGGCAATGTGGGAAATTCTGCATACCCACTCCCAAATGAAACACCCATTAGTGGCAAAAATTATTTTTCTAAACATGCAAACAACCATTTAAACTCTCTGGAAATTGTCCTAAGGGCATAGAGCAAATGAAAAAAAAATTATTCAAGAAAATCAAAATCTTATTAAGAAGAGGAAGAGACGGGGCGCCTGGGTGGCACAGTTGGTTAAGCGTCCGACTTCAGCCAGGTCACGATCTCGCGGTCCGTGAGTTCGAGCCCCGCGTCAGGCTCTGGGCTGATGGCTCGGAGCCTGGAGCCTGTTTCCGATTCTGTGTCTGCCTCTCTCTCTGCCCCTCCCCTGTTCATGCTCTGTCTCTCTCTGTCCCAAAAATAAATAAAAAACGTTGAAAAAAAAAATTTAAAAAAAAAAAAAAAAGAAGAAGAGGAAGAGTCTGTGACATTTGAGCAATGACCCACAACCTCCTCCCTGACCTTAGTTCAGCATGACTGAAGATCCACTCTGGGCAGATGTGGCCAAAAAAACAGGATGTCCTCTCCTCTCAGGTTCCAGTCAAGGATTATGGTATCTTCCCAGGAGGGGCAGGCCTCCAATATTTCCCAACCATTCCTAGATCAAGTGGCCAAGGCCAAATTCCAAGCAATTGAGGCCATGAGATGGGGGGGCTCCCTTCCTCCACCCAGATCCCAATCATAGATTGGAAGCTCTTCCCAGGTACCAGTAAGGCAAAAATACTGCAGCCTTGAAGGCCATCCCAGCTAGTATGTAGGGCAGAGGTTTCACACTGGCAAGCCAAGAAGACCAAAAGCCAGTTACCAGCCCTTTCCAGTGCCCTGGTCATAAAATAGAGGCATTACTCCAAGAGGCTACTTACTGTCCCTGTTCAGATCTCCAGAGTAGAGGTTCAGAGATTCAGCATAGGAGGAGAGGCAGTCCATAAGAACTATAAAAAATCCACCATTACATCATACTTAATCATGAAAAACTGAATGCTTTGCACTTATAATTAGGAACAAGACAAGGAAGTCTACTCTTACCACTCCTATGCAACATTGGAAGCTTGAGGTAGAACAATTAGGCAAAAGAAACAAATAAGATGCATCTGTATTGGACAAGAAGAAGTAGGGACACTAGGGTGGCTCAGTCGGTTAAGTATCCAACTCTTGGTTTCAGCTCAGGTCACAATCTCTCAGTTTGTGAGTTCGAGCCCTGCGTGGGGCTCTGCACTGACAGTGTGGAGCCTACTTGGGATTCTCTCTCTCTCCCTCTGCCCCTCCCCTGCTTGTGCTCTCTCTCTCTCAAAATATATTAACTTTAAAAACCAACAGAATAGGTAAGTTCTAATAACTAATAAGCTAAGTTGCAGGGTACAAAATCAATATACCAAAATCAATCGTATTTCTATACAGAAACAATAAACCAAGAATGAAATTTATTGTTTTAATGTCTATTTATTTTTGACGGGGGAGGGGCATAGAGAGGGGGACAGAGGATCTGAAGAGGATCTGATGTGGGGCTTGAATCCACAAACCATGGGATCATAATTGGAACTGAAGTTGAACGCTTAACCGACTGAGCCACCCAAGCGTCCTCAAAAATGAAATTTAAAAATTCTATTTATAAACACATCAAAAAAATATTTAGTAATAAGTTTATCAAAAGAAGAGCAGGGGCACCTGGGTGGCTCAGTCAGTTAAGCTTCCGACTTCAGCTCAGGTCATGATCTCCCAGTTCATGAGTTTGAGACCCATATCGGGCTCCATGCTGACAGCTCGGAGCCTGCTTCAGATTCTGTGTCTCCCTCTCTCTCTGCCCCTCCCCTGCATGCACTCTGTCTCTCTCTCAAAAATAAAATAAGACATTAGAAATCTTTTTTAAAATATTGTTGAAAGAAATTAAAGACTTTAAAAAATGGAAAGCTATCCCATGTTTTTGATTCAGAAGCCTTGGTATTGTTAGGATGGCAATATTCTCCAAATGGATCTGTAGACATAAGGCAACCCTTAAAATTCTAGCTGTCTTCTTTGCAGAAACTGACAAGCTGATTCTAAAATTCGTATGGAGGTTCAAGGGACCCAGAATAGTCAAAACAATCTTGAAAAAGAAGAACAAAGGGGCGCCTGGGTGGTTTAGTCGGTTAAGTGTCCGACTTCAGCTCAGGTCATGATCTCACGGTCTGGGAGTTCAAGCCCCGTGTTAGGCTCTGTGCTGATAGCTCAGAGCTTGGGGCCTGCTTTGGATTCTGTGTCTCCCTCTCTCTCTGACCCTCCCCCACTCATGCTCTCTCTCTGAAAAACAAGTAAATATTAAAAATTTTTTAAAAACTTAATTTTTTTTAATTTTTAAGAAATTAACTCAAAATTGGGGCATCATGCTGGCTCAGTAGGTGGAGCATTCCACTCTTATCTTGGGGTCATGAGTTCAAGCCCCACATTGGACATGGAGCCTACTTAAAAAAATTAACTCAAAATTGATCAAAGAGCTGAAAAATATAAAATTCTTAGGGTGCCTGGCTTGCCCAGTCAGTACAACATGCAACTCTTGATCTTGGGGTTGTGAGTTCAAGCCCTACATTGAATGTTTAAAAAACATTAAAAAATAAAGAAAATATGAAATTCTTATAAGAAAACAGGTATAAATTTTCCTGACCTTGGATTTGGCAATGGAGCCCTAGATATGACAACAAAACACTAGCAAAAGAATTAAAAATAAATGAATCAATTTTCATCAAAATTAACTTTTGTTCCTCAAATGATACCATTGAGAAAGTGAAAAGACAACCTATAGAACAGGAGAAAATATTTGCAAATCATTTATCTGATAAAAGGCTTGTATCTAGAATATATAAAGAATTCTTTCTGGGCATCTGGGTGGCTCAGTCAGTTAGTTAAGCATGCGATTCAACTCAGGTCATGAATATACGGTTTGTGAGTTTGAGCCCCAAATCATGCTGTCTGCTGTCAGGACAGGGCCCCTGCTTCAGATCCTCTGTCTCCCTCTCTCTCTGCCCCTCCTTTTCTGGTTCTTTCTCTCAAAATAAATAAATAAACTTAAAAAAAGAATTCTTACAATCTAATAATAACAAGATAACACCTTCATATCCACTAGGATGACTATTATAAACAAAAACAAAAACAGGGGCACCTGGGTGGCTCAGTTGGTTAAGCGTCCGATTTTGGCTCAGGTCATGATCTCACAGGTTCGTGGGTTTGAGCCCTGCATGGGGCTCTGTGCTGACAGCTCAGAGCCTGGAGCCTGCTTCAGATTCTGTGTCTCCCTTTCTTTCTGCCCCTCCCTTGCTCACACTCTTTCTCTGTCTCTCAACAATGAATAAATGTTTTAAAAAATTAAAAAAAAAAAACAACAAATACACAAATGAACGGAGAGGGGCACCTGGGTGGCTCACTCAGTTAAGCGCCCGACTTTGGCTCAAGTTATGATTTCACAGTTCGTGAGTTCAAGCCCCGCATCAGGCTCTGTGCTAACAGCTCGGAGCTCAGAGCCTACTTCGGATTCTTTGTCTCCCTCTCTCTCTCTGCCCCTCCCCCACTTGCATGCTGTCTCTCTCAAAAATAAACATTAAAAAAAATTAAAAACGAATGAACAAAATGTGGTATATACATACAATGGAATATTATTCAGCCTTTTTTTCAGTTTATTTATTTATTTTTAGAGAGAGAGAGAACACATGAATGCAAGTGGGGGAGGGGTTGAGGAGGGGAGAAAAGAGAGAGAGAGAGAGAGAGAGAGAGAGAGAGAGAGAGAATCCCAAGCAGGCTCCATGCTGTCAACGCAGATCCCAATGCAGGGCTCAGTCTCACAAACCCCAAGATCATGACCTGAGCCGGATCAGAGTTGGATGCCTAACCAACTGAGCCACCCAGACACTTCTATTATTCAGCCTTTTAAAAAATTTTATTTAATCCAAGTTAGTTAATAGATAGTGTAATAATGGTTTCAGGAGAATTTAGTGATTCATCACTTACATATAACACCCAGTGCTCATCTCAATAAGTGTCCTCCTTTTTTAAAAATTATTTTATTATTTTTTTAATGTTTATTTTTGTTCGAGATAGAGACAGAGTGTGAGTGGGGGAGGAACAGAGAGAGGGAGACCCAGAATCCGAAACAGGCTCCATGCTCTGAGCTGTCAGCACAGAGCCCGATGCAGAGCTTGAACTCGCAAACCATGAGATCATGATCTGAGCCAAAGTTGGATGCTTAACCGGCTGACCCACCCAGGCACCCCACAAGTGCCCTCGTTAATGCCCATCACCCATGTAGCCCATCCCCCGACCCAATACCCCTCCAGCAACCCTCAGTTTGTTCTCTGTATTTAAGAGTCTCTTGGGCGCCTGGGTGGCGCAGTCGGTTAAGCGTCCGACTTCAGCCAGGTCACGATCTCGCGGTCCGTGGGTTCGAGCCCCGCGTCGGGCTCTGGGCTGATGGCTCGGAGCCTGGAGCCTGTTTCCGATTCTGTGTCTGCCTCTCTCTCTGCCCCTCCCCCGTTCATGCTCTGTCTCTCTCTGTCCCAAAAATAAATAAAAAATGTTGAAAAAAAAAAAAAAGAGTCTCTTATGGTTTGCCTCACTCTCTTTTTTTATCTTATTTTTCCTTCCCTTCCCCTATCTGTTTTGTTTCTTAAATTCCACATATGGGTTAAATCATATGATATTTATCTTTCTCTGACTTATTTTGCTTGGCATAGTACACTCTAGTTCTATCCATGTTGTTGCAAATGATAAGATTTCATTCTTTTGATTGCCAAGTACCCTATTATTCAGCCTTAAAAAGGAAGGTCACGTTGACATATGCTACAACCTAGATGAGTCTTCAAGTTATTATGCTAAGGGAAATAAGTTAGTCACAAAAGGACAAATATTATAAGATCCCACTTACATGAGGTTTCTAGAATAGTCAAATGCATAGAGACAGAACACTGAATGGTGGTTGCTAGAGACTGGGGAGAGAGAAGAGAGAGTTAGTATTTAATTGATATAGTTTCAGTTGGGGAAGATGAAGAAGTTCTGTAAATGGATGGTGGTGATGGTTGCATAACAATATGAATATACTTAATGCCACAGAAAAGTACAGTTATAAATGGTTAAAATGGTAAACTTTATGTTATATATATTTTGCCACAATAAAAAAATAAGATAACCCAATTTATTTATGTATTTTTAATTTTTTAAATGTTTATTTATTTTTGAAAGAGAGAGAGAGAGGATGAGAGTGCATGTGCGTGCAAGCTGGGTAGGGACCGAGAAAGAGGGAGACAGAGAAATCCAAGCAGACTCTAAATTGACAGCAGAAAGCCCAGCGCGGGGGTTAAAACTCACAAATTGCAAGATCACGACCTGAGCCAAAGTCAGACGCCTAACTGACTGAGCCACCCAGGCGCCCCAAGATAACCCAGTTTAAAAATGGGCACAGAGGGGCACCTGGGTGGCGCAGTCGGTTAAGCGTCCGACTTCAGCCAGGTCACGATCTCGCGGTCCGTGAGTTCGAGCCCTGCGTCAGGCTCTGGGCTGATGGCTCGGAGCCTGGAGCCTGTTTCCGATTCTGTGTCTCCCTCTCTCTCTGCCCCTCCCCCGTTCATGCTCTGTCTCTCTCTGTCCCAAAAATAAATAAAAAATGTTGAAAAAAAAAATTAAAAAAAAAAAATGGGCACAGAATCTGAATAAACATTTCTCTAGTGAAGATATGCAAATGGACAAAACATGAAAAGATGCTCGAGGTCACTAGCCATCAGGAAAATGCAAATCAAAACCACGGTAAGATACCACTTCATACCCACTAAGGATGGCAATGATCAAAAAGATACTAGGGGTGTCTGGTGGCTCTGTCAGTTAGGCATCTGGCTCTTGATTTTGGCTCAGGTCATGATCTCACAGTTCATGGGATAGAGCCCCATGTCAGGCTCCAAGCTGACAGCAAAGAGCCTGTTTGGTATATTCTCTCTCTCTTTCTGCCCCTCCCTTGCTCATGCACTCTTTCTCTCTCTCTCTCCAAATAAATAAATAAACTTTAAAAAAAGAAAAGACAGGGGCACCTGGGTGGCTCTGTCAGTTAAGTGTCTGACTCTGGATTTTGGTTTAGGTCATGGTCTCATGGTTTGGGGGTTGGAGCCCCATTTCAGGCTCTGCACTGACAGCAAAAACCTGCTCACAATTCTCTCTCTCTTTCTCTCTCTCTCTCTCTTTCCCTCTATCTGCCCCGCCAGTGCTCTCTCCCTCTCTCAAGATAAATAAACTTAGGGGTGCTTGGATGGCTTAGCCAGTTGAGCATCTGACTATGGCTCAGGTCATGATCTTGCAGTCTTTGAGTTCGAGCCCCGCGTCGGGCTCTCTGCTGACAGTGTGATAGGGTCCTCTCCCTAAGGAAAAAAAAAACAAAAAACAAAAAACAAAAAACCTCAAGGCAACCTTGCTATTCAGTACTTGACAACATCCCTCACAACCTTGTAACATGAGACCACTTAATCAGACTGCATGTTTGTGTGTTACTATATATGGGAGACAAAGAAGTAAAAAATATATAAAAAACTAAGCTATGTGGCATTCGGGGCTCAGTTCTTTGGGTAGGAACCCAACTGAACTGTGCCGGTAGGAATAAAGTTGCTTCCTGGAAAGAAAAGCCTCAGTGTCACGACTCTCTGTGCGAAAACCCTGCTACAACAGCTCAGAGCCTGCAGCCTACTTTGGATTCTGTGTCTCCCTCTCTCTCTGTTCCTCTGCAGCTCATACTCTATTTCCCTCTCTCTCAAAAATAAACATTTAAAAACTAGTAAAATAAAAGGTAAATAAACTTAAAAACTATTAAACAAACAAACATATAAGTAAATAAATAAAAATAGAAAAGACATGAAAGGGCGGGCCTACACCGGCCGACTCCATCTTGTTCTGTGTCCTTCACCTTGAGCACGCCTCCTCCCCTTGAGTAACCTCACGCTCACCCATTCAAACTTCCCGATCAAAACAGTCCTGGCAACCTGCGTAACAGGACTCCGACCCTTCCCCAGCCAATCGGCTGAGGCCACAGCCATTACCTCACCAACTGCCCCTAGACCCCAATAAAACGTTTGTGCTCTTGAAACTCGCTCTCTCTCCCTGACATCTCACCGCTGCGTTGGATGCAGGTAGGGGATTGAGCTCGAGCTAGCTCGAATAAAGGCTCTTTGCTTTTGCATCGAACTCGGCTCCCTGGTGGTCTTTGGGGATCATGAATTCTGGGCATAACAAGACAGAGGTGAGTTTTTTAAATGAGGGAGCTCTTGGGGCGCCTGGGTGCCTCAGTCGGTTAGGCGTCTGACTTCGGCAGGTCATGATCTCAGGGTTCTTGAGTTCGAGCCCTTCGTCGGGCTCTGTGATGACAGCTCAGAGCCTGGAGCCTGTTTCAGATTCTGTGTCTCCCTCTCTCTGCCCCTCCCCTGCTCATGCTCTGTCTCTCTTTCTCAAAAATAAATAAACATGTAAAAAAATTAAAAAACATAAATGAGGGATCTCTTTAGGTTTGGAGATACATGTAAATATAGTTACCTATCTGTCCCTAATAGATTATAGATAGAAAAAAAAGAGAAGATAGATAGATGTCCAATGCACATTAAGTGAATAAAGATGCAGCACGTAAGATTGTACCAGTTCTTTTTCATAAAAGAAGAAAAATTACATATATATCCACAATTGCTTATATATGCACAATTTATCTCTATAGCTTTTCTCAACCAAGATTCACAGAATAAAGCCCCATAGAAAATTATTTGTGTGACTATTCTCTCAATTCTCTCAACTGCAAAAAACTAACACCATTCTAGAAGCATGGGTAATAAGTTCATTTATTGCATACAATGGATGCTTTAGGGCATTGGGAATGAGCTGCAAAAGGATAAACAAGAAACTGAAAACCCTGATTACCAGCTGGGATAGGAAGGGGAACATAATTTTTCCTGGTATGCCCTTTATAACTTTTTTTTTTAAGGTAGGCTCCACGCTCAATGTGGGGCTTGAACTCAACCCTGTGATCAAGAGTCAGAAGTTCTACCAACTGAACTAGCCAGGTGCTCCCCTTTTATAACTTTTGAATTTTGAACCAAAAAGGAAACAATACAAAATTTTAAATGAAGTTTATCTATGAAAAAAGGAAGAAAGCAAATTTAGGATGTAAGATTAATGAAGTATACTTTTTTCTCATAAGATAGTATATACCATGATGGTTGGCGGGGTTGGGTGAAGTGGAGAGGAACATACGGGTCTCTCAAAAAGGAGGGGGAGGGAAGTTCACACATATGCTAAAAAAAAAGACAGTACATACTAAAGCTTGTTTACTAGCTGAGGGCAAGAATCTGTAGAGGGGATAGAAAGATTGAAGATATAAGAAAAAGAAGGAGGGGCCTGGGTAGCTCAGGCAGGTTGAGCATCCTGACTCTTTGATTTCAGCTCTGGTCATGATCCCAGGGTTGTGGGATGGAGCCCTGTGTTGGGCTCCATGCTGAGCATGGAACCTGCTTAAGATTCATTGCCTTTCTCTTCCTCTCCCTCTACCCACCCCCCTCTCTCCCTCTGCCCCTCTCCCTTGCTTGTGCTCTAAAAAAAAAGAAAAAAAAAAAGAATAACTGACCTAGCCAGGACCCTGTGGGGAGATGGAAGGATATAGGACTCAGCACAGGCAGCCGATTAGCTTTTCACAGAAGGAGGGAGACAGGAAATGCTGAGCATAAATATAACTAAATTTTGAAGTAGAGGAGCTGGTATTCAGCTTCAGTTTTCTCTATGAAGGGAAGGCAAGAACATCTTCAGAAACAGAGGGAACAACGGGGTGCCTGGGTGGCTCAGTTCGTTAGGCGGCTGACTTCAGCCCAGGTCATGATCTCAGGGTTTTGAGTTCGAGCCCCGTGTCAGGCTCTGTGCTGACAGCTCGCAGCCTGGAGCCTGCTTAGAGTTCTCTCTCTCTCTCTCTCTCTCTCTGCCCCTTCCCTGCTCACGCTCATGCTCTCTCTCTCAAAAATAAACTTTAAAAAAGAAAAAAAAGGGGCGCCTGGGTGGCGCAGTCGGTTAAGCGTCCGACTTCAGCCAGGTCACGATCTCGCGGTCCGTGAGTTCGAGCCCCGCGTCGGGCTCTGGGCTGACGGCTCGGAGCCTGGAGCCTGTTTCCGATTCTGTGTCTCCCTCTCTCTCTGCCCCTCCCCCGTTCATGCTCTGCCTCTCTCTGTCCCAAAAATAAATAAAAAACGTTGAAAAAAAAAAAAAAATTAAAAAAAAAAAAATAAAAAAAAAAAAAAAAAAAAAAAAGAAAAAAAAAGGGGCACCTGGGTGGCTCAGTCGGTTAGTCCTTCGGACTTCAGCTCAGGTCATGATCTCATGGCTCATGAGTTCTCTCAAAAATAAATAAACGCTAAAAAAAGAAACACAGGGAATGGGGATGGAGCAGGCAACCTGAGAAGAGAGGTGAGAGATTTAAAGCAGCATCTATGGGGAATGGGAGCAAAAGCTGCCTAGTAACGGTCATTGTGGCTCCACTATGTCTTCACTGGCAGCATCATGCACTGCACCCAGGGCTCCACATCTCAGGAAGGCCACTGCCAGCTGCAGTGTAAGTTTGGGACAAGGAAATTAAGATGGTAAGTTTTCTGGAAACACTGTCACATGAGGACTTGCTGGAGAAGCTAGAGCTATTTAAACTTAAATAAAGTGAATCGAAGAATGGGCAGGTGAGAAGGGAGCCATAGACAGTAGTCAAATATTTGATGGTTTGCCATACGAAAGAGGGCAGAATTAGGAGGGCTTCTAGCTCTGAAATTCTCTGACTTGCTCCTCATCATTCCAAATAGACTACACAGTCACTGGTTGGTGAATGGATCTGTATAAGGACTGCAAACAACCCACTACTGAAATGATGGGGGTTAGAAAGCAGTGGATTAAGGAGGGAACAAAAAGGGAGGAAAGGAAGACAGTAAATATGACTATGCTTTTGAAAAGCAGGGCTGAGGTGCCTGGGTGGCTCAGTCGTTTGAACATCCGACTGGTTCAGGTCATGATCTCCTGCTTTGTGAGTTCTGAGCTGCGTAGGGCTCTGTGCTGACAGCTCAGGGCCTGGAGCCTGCTTGAGATTCTGTCTCCATCTTTCTCTGCCCCTTCCCTGCTCTCTCTCTCTCTCTCTCTCTCTCTCTCTCTCCCAAAAATAAATAAATATTACAAAAAAGAGGAAGAAAAGCAGGGCTATGAGGGAAAAGAGGAAAAAATACACTGAGCTAAAGAGAAATGCAGAATTCAAGAAGGGCACAGTGATAATATCTAATAGCGTATTTCATCAATTCAGAGATACACATTTCTTAATGTTTTTAAAATTTTGGAAATGGAGATGCATCTTCTAATTAATGGAATCTCACAACTGCTATTGGCCAGGCAACAGTTGTAATATAGCTGTCATTGTTTGACACCTTCTGATAAGATAAAACACCAGCATCAAAATTTTCAGAATGGGGGCACCTGGCTGGTTCAGTTGGGAGACCATGCCACTCTTGATTTCAGGGTTGTGAGTTCGAGCCCCACGTTGGGTATAGAGATTACTTTTAAAAAAATGCTGAATGGCTGTCAGCAACTTTGAAGAAAACCCTGGACAACAATAGAACACTTTTCCCCCCATAAACGCTACATCACCAATGTTCTTAATGACAGGGAGAATAACATTATGTGGAAAATCCAGAACATGTTGCCTGAGCCAAAAAGTAATTCAGAAGAGTCAAATTCCAAATGTGAAGATGTTTTAGGAATTCCTTAACCAATTTATTTCATTTCAGGGTTCTTGTAATGTATGCACAAGAATGATATATGATAAAAATCCATTTCTAAAATAAGTCTAAACATTTTTTTAATGTTTATTTATTTTTGAGAGAGACAGAGACAAAATATGAGTGGGTTAGGGGCAGAGAGAGAGGGAGACACAGAATCCAAAGCAGGCTCCAGGCTCTGAGCTGTCAGCACAGAGCCCGACGGCAGGGCTTGAACTCACAAGCTGTGAAAGCCGAAGTCGGACACTCAACCGAATGAGCCACCCAGGCGCCCCATTTCTAAAATAAGTCTTAAAGAACACTCTAAATAATTATAAAATATAAATTCCAATTATAATTTAATTGGTAGTGTCTTGTTCTTTTTTAGTGATGAATGAAACAAGGGTACTTTTTTTTTGAGAGAGAAAGAAAGAGCAGGGTAGGGGCAGAGGAAGAGGGAGAGAGAGAATCTTAAGCAAGCTCCATGCCCTGATAGATGGGGTTAGATCTCACAACTGTGAGATCATGACCTGAGCTGAAATCAAGAGTCATCTGTTTAACCAACTGAGCCACGCAGAAGCCCCAACAAGGGTACATCTTGAATGTACCTATCAGTATACCATATAGTAGATGCAAAAAAAAAAAAAAAAAGCTCATTTATGGGCCATTAACAGATATATTCACTCATTTATTCAACAAATATTTAAAGTTTACTACATGCCAGGTACTGGAGGCTGGATATACAAAGGTGAATAAGACAGACACAGTCTTCACTTTCAATTAAGTTTAATTACTAAATGAGACAGCAGTTCCCAAACTGGTCCCTTAACACTAGTTCCTAAAGATACTCCAGGAAAAAATAGTTCTGTGGCCAGATTAGTTTCAGAAATGTTGTATACTGAATTCATGTCTTCACAATGGACATTATCACATTAAAGGCTTTTAAAAATCCTGTGGTAAGGGGTGCCTGGGTGGCTTAGTTGGTTAAGCATCCAACCCTTGGTTTCAGCTCAGGTCATGATCTCATGGTTCATGAGTTTGAGAGCCACATCCAGCTCTGTGCTGACAGCATGGAGCCTGCTTGGGATTCTCTCTCTCCTCCTCTCTCTGCCCCCGCCCCCATGCACCTGTGTGCATGTGCATCTTCTCTCTTCCTCAAAATAAATACATAAACTTTAAAAATAAATAAACTAAAAAAATCCTGTGGTAAAAAAGTTTCCTTAATTTTTGTTTTACTCTGCTTATTCCAAACATATAAATGACATAAACCCAGAGTCAGAATTGTGATTCATAATAAAAACTCCTACAAATCAATTGGAAAAAGAAACAATATGGGCAAAGGATACCAACAGGCAATTCACAGAAGAAATTACATATGAAAAAAATGCTCAACCTTACTCATATTTAAGAAATACAAATTGAAACAATGAGAGAGCAGACTTCTGCTCACATGATTGGCAAAGATGGAAATGATTAATGATAGTGTTGTGAAGATGTGGGGAAGGAGATACTCATGCACTGCTAACTGGAGCATGGAGTGGGTCAATGTTTTAAGAGTGCAATTTGGTAATATCTATCAATTTTACTTCTATGAGTTTATCCTATAGAAATACTTGCACAGGTGCCCAAAGATGTACATACAAAAGATATTCACTGCAGGATTGTTTGAAGAGTGAAAAACTGGAAAGACCTAAATGTCGACCCACTGGGCATTTAATAAACTATATTACATCCACACAAAGGTTTACCATGAAGCCATTATAAAGATAAGAGAGCTCTAATTGAAGATGTCCAACTAAAGATATATGCTTATCTCCCTCCATTTTGACATCCCATTAAAATCATAATAAAGGAATAAGCCCTTAATAGTGAAAAAAATGGGCTTAACAAATTTCTGAAGATTGGAAATGTGTCAACTGATGAAACAGAATGGAACAAGCCAATGTATCTGGCAGAATCCCAGGAAGGCTCCCATTTCAGAGCTGGCAAGTATTCAAGGTCAAAATAAGAAGGGAGTCTGAAAGCTAGGGAGTGAATTGAAAGCCTGTCTATGAATCAAATGCCCCCATTGGCCCCCCATGATCCCTCCACCCATCATACCCATACTCAGTATAGTTAACCCAATCTTTACTAATTAACAAAAGAGAAAGAAAGGAAGGAAGGAAGGAAGGAAGGAAGGAAGGAAGGAAGGAAGGAAAGAGGGGCACCTAGGTGGCTCAGTTGGTTGAGTGTCTGATTTCGGCTCTGGTCATGATCTCACTGATAGTCAGTTCAAGCCTTGCGCCCGGCTCTGTGCTGACAGCCAAGAGCCTGGAGCCTGCTTCAGATTCTGTGTCTCCATCTCTCTTTCTCTGCCCCTTCCCTGCTCATGCTCTGTCTCTCTCTCTCTCTCAAAAATAAATAAACATTAAAAAAATTAAAAAAAGAAAAGAAAAGGGACTAGAAGAAAAAGAAAAGAAAGGAAAGAAAAAAAGCAAGAGAGAAAGAAAAAGAAACTCAGTAGAAACAGAGTAAACACCTGGATAAAAGTGAAGGGTAGTATAGGTATTGGTGCCCCAGAGCAAGTTTTAAAACTCTTATTTTTGTTAAAAAATAATTATCGATTTTTTAAGTAAATTCTACACCCAACATAGGGCTCAAACACACAACCTCATGATCAAGAGTTGTATGCTCTACCAACTGAGTCAGCCAGGTGCCCCAAGTAAAAATTCTTCTCAATCTGGAATTTGGGGACCCTAGCCTAAAGGCAGCTTCCAAATCCAAGTCTAAAGAGAAGGCTGCTAGTCATAAGCCCTGACCAGTTACACTGATGTATGTAGTCCAATCCCCTATTCAGAGGAGGAATCTAGTGAGAAAGTGGATCTACATACATGAAATAGAGGAACCTATATCAATTACCTATTCTTTCATTTATAAAAACACCATAAGAAATGTGAAGAGGGGCACCTGGGTGGCTCAGTCGTTTAAGCATCCAACTCTGGCTCAGGTCATGATCTCACGGTTCATTAGTTTGAGCCCCACAGTGGGCTCTCTGCTGTCAGCATAGAACCCACTTCAGATTCTCTGCCCCTCTGTCAATGCCCTCTCCCACTCATGCTCTCTTTCTCTCTCTCTCTCAAAAATAAACATTAAAAACTAAAAAAACAATTTAATTTAAAAAAAAAAAAGAAATGTGAAAAGACAGCATTGAAAGGGTGCCTGGCTGGTTCAGTCAGAAGAGTATGCAAATCTTGATCTTGGGGTTGTGAGTTCGAGCTCCACACTAGATGTAAAGATTATGAAAAAAAAAAAGAACTTAAAAAAAAACGAACAGCATTATGAAAATAAAGGCTAAGATAAACAAGCAGAATTAACCCTAGAGGAAACAGATAATGCAAAGAGGAGAAGATTTTAAGGGCCTACTAAGACCAAAGGGGAGAAAAGACCCAATATAACAATATAGACACTCTACTGTTTTGCAATATTAGAAAAAGAGAAAACTGTTAAGTGCTTCCAGAAAAAAGATAGGTTACCCATAAAAAAAAAACATATCTTTTTTTAAAATTTTATTTATTTACTTTGAAAGGTAGAGAGACAGTAAGCTGGGGAGGGGCAGAGGGAGAGAGAGAGAGAGAGAGAGAGAGATTCCCAAGCAGGCTCCACACTGGCAGTGTGGAGCTGGGTATGAGGCTCAAACACATGAACTGCAAGATCATGACCTGAACCGAAATCTAGAGTTGGACACTTAACCGACTGAGACACCTAGGCGCCCCAAGATTTCTTTTTTTATTATTTTTTTTTTATTTTTAATAAACCCTACTCTTAACGTGGGGCTTGAACTCACAACTCCGAAATCAAGAGTTGCATTCTCCACTGACTGAGCCAGCCAGGCACCCCAAAATCAGATTTCTCATTAGCAACACTAAATGCTAGAATAACACTTTATAATTCTGAACCTGGAAATTAAAATCTAGCCAAATCACCAATCAAGTAGGAATACAAAAAGATATTTTCAGAGATGTAAGGACTCAAAAGAATATCTCCATATATACCCTTTCTTTGTATGTTACTTGAAGATGTATTCCAATAAAACTAGGGTAAATCCCAAAAAGAAAAAGACAAGAAATAGTAGACTTAACTCATAAATCCAGTGACCAAAAAACTCCAAGATAACAACTGTGAAGTAGGCCTGGAAAGCAATCGTTCCAAGTTAGAATAAGAATTTAGGGTGCTACAAAAAGAATGTCTTCAAGAAGACTATTCCAAGTGATAGATTAAAAAGCTAGAAAATGCTAACGATATGAAGGAATAATATCTCTTTCCTCAAAAAGAAAATATAAAAGGCAATTAGAAACTCCAACAACAACAACAACAACAAACTACAAGAAAAGAGTTACAGAAATATGAGGCAAGATTTCCATTCATGGTTATATGGTAGGCTAGGTATCTGAACCACCTCTCCCACAAAAAAACACTTAAGAGACTGGATGAAACACAGAGCACCTTATTCAAAACATCAAAGAACTGGTAAGTAAGGCATTATTAAGATAAAATAAAAGAATCCATAAAGATATGGTACACTGAAGCTGCCTTTGCCCTGGACAAACCTGGTAAACTTCAGCTAAAATATTCATGGACTCCTAGGTCCGTGCAACGTAGGGAGTCTTTTTAAAAGGCCCTCTTTCGGGCGCCTGGGTGGCGCAGTCGGTTAAGCGTCCGACTTCAGCCAGGTCACGATCTCGCGGTCCGTGAGTTCGAGCCCCGCGTCGGGCTCTGGGCTGATGGCTCAGAGCCTGGAGCCTGTTTCCGATTCTGTGTCTCCCTCTCTCTCTGCCCCTCCCCCGTTCATGCTATGTCTCTCTCTGTCCCAAAAAAAAAAAAAACGTTGAAAAAAAAAGAAAAAAAAAAATAAATAAAAGGCCCTCTTTCTGTACCCTTGGGTTTTAGCTCGATCTTGAAAGGACTACAACCTTAAGTAAGGGCAAACTAGAAAGTAACCTCACCAAACCACACTTCCGCAGTTCCAGGGGACTGAAGGAAAGGTTGCTTTTGCTCTGAACAGAGCAGAAGAGAGAATCAGGTACTTGAGAAATTGAACAATAAGATGGCCCTTGCAGAAGTTTACAGCTCAAATACATATGAGCTCGTGGTTCAAAAAACTTCATTTAGTTTACATGGTCCCAGACCATTGTCTGTAAGTGCCTAGCAGAAGCAAACACAAACCCTTTCTGAAAGAATGCCCTTTCACCTGTGGCCTCAAAAAAAATGATCATGATACAGGAGTACTGATGCATAGGGGCACTTGTACCCCAATGTTTACAGCAGCACTCTCAACAATAGCCAAATTATGGAAAGAGCCTAAATGTCCATCAACTGATGAATGGATAAAGAAATTGTGGTTTAAATTTTTTTAACGTTTATTTATTTTTGACACAGAGAGAGACAGAGCATGAACGGGAGAGGGTCAGAGAGAGGGAGACACAGAATCTGGAACAGGCTCCAGGCTCTGAGTTGTCAGCACAGAGCCGGACGGGGGGCTCAAACTCACGGACTGCGAGATCATGACCTGAGCTGAAGTCGGCTGCTCAACCGACTGAGCCACCCAGGTGCCCCAAGAAATTGTGGTTTATATACACAATGGAGTACTACATGGCAATGAGAAAGAATGAAATATGGCCCTTTGTAGCAACATGGACGGAACTGGAGAGTGTTATGCTAAGTGAAATAAGCCATACAGAGAAAGACAGATACCATATGTTTTCACTCTTAGGTGGATCCTGAGAAACTTAACAGAAACCCATGGGGGAGGGGAAGGAAAAAAAAAAGAGGTTAGAGTGGGAGAGAGCCAAAGCATAAGAGACTTTTAAAAACTGAGAACAAACTGAGGGCTGATGGAGGTGGGAGGGAGGGGAGGGTAGGTGATGGGTATTGAAGAGGGCACCTTTTGGGATGAGTACTGGGTGTTGTATGGAAACCAATTTGACAATAAATTTCATATATTTTTAAAAAAATAAAACTCCTTTTTGGAACATTAGGACTCCAAAAAAAAAATGATCATGAATAATTTTCTAAGGAAAATGAGCAGCTGTCAAAAATTAGTAAAACACACTTCTCTCTCACCAGAAAGGTTATTTTACTTTACTTTTGTGAGAAAGGTTATTTAAAAAGTATGTTGACGTTGAATCACTATATTTGTACACCTGAAACTAATATAACACTGTATGTTAACTATACTGGAATTAAAATTTTTAAAAAACTTAAAAAATATTGAAAATACCAATTTTGGGGGCGCCTGGGTGGCTCAGTCAGTTAAGCATCCGACTCTTGATTTTGGCTCAGGTCATAATCTCATTGTTTGTGAGCTCAAGCCCCCATGGGGCTCCGGGCTGACAGTGTGGAGCCTGCTTGGGATTCTCTCTCTCTCCCTCTCTCTCTGCCCCTCACAGAATAATGCCCCTCTCATGCTTGCTCTCATGCTTGCTCTCAAAATAATTAAATAAACTTAAAAAAAATTTTAGGGGCACCTAGCTGGCTCAGTTGGTTAAGCATCTGACTTCGGCTCAGGTCATGATCTCGCAGTTTGTGGGTTCGAGCCCCAAGTGTAGCTATGAGCCTGGAGCCTGATTTGGGTTCTGTGTCTCCCTCTCTCTGCCCCTCCCCTGCTCATGCTCTCTCTCTCTCTCTCTCTCTCTGTCTCTCTGTCTCTCTGTCTCAAGAATAAACATTAAAAACATTTTTAAAATACCAACTTTTTTTTTAATTTTTTTTTTTTTTACGTTTTATTTATTTTTGAGACAGAGAGAGACAAAGCATGAACGAGGAGGGTCAGAGAGAGGGAGACACAGAATCTGAAACAGGCTCCAGGCTCTGAGCTGTCCGCACAGAGCTGGACGCGGGGCTCGAACTCACGGACCACGAGATCATGACCTGAGCCGAAGTCAGCCGCTTAACCGACTGAGCCACCCAGGCGCCCCTAAATACCAACTTTTGACAAAGATGTGGAGCAATCTGAACTCTGATAATTACTAATGGCAATGTAAATTGGTATAACCACTTTGGAAAACTATTTGGCAATATCTAATAAAGCTAAACATGCATCTACTCTATGACTCAGCAATTCCACTTTTGGGTAGACATTCAACAAAAATTAGTGCATGTATCTATCAGAAAACACATTAAAGAATATTCATAGTGGCTTTATTCATAATCAAACATTTAAAATGATCCAAATGCCCATCAACAGGAGAATAAATGAATAAATGGGGGCATAATCCACGCAAAGGAATATACTCAGCTTTAAAAAGGGGCTATTGAGGGGTGCCTGGGTGACTCAGTCAGTTAAGTGTCCAACTTTGGCTCAGGTCATGATCTTGCGATTTGTGTGTTCAAGCCCCATGGTGGGCTCTGTGCTGACAGCTCAGAGCCTGGAGCCTGCTTGGGATTCTTTGTCTCCCTCTCTCTCTCTGCCCCTCCCCTGCTTGTGCTCTTTCTCTCTCTCAGAAATATATAAACATTAAAAAAAATTTTAAGGGACTATTGATACAGGCAATAATATGAATGAATCTGAAAAACATGCTAAACAAAAGAATTCAGACACAAAAAGTATATATTGTTTGATTCCATTCATATGACATTCTACAAAAAGCAAATCTATAGTAACAGGAAGCAGATGAATGGGTTGCCTGGTGCCACAGCGGTAGGGGTGGTGGGGAGACTGGGAAAGGGCACAAGGGAACTTTCTGGAATAATAGAAATGTTCTCTATTGATGTTGGTGGTGGCCACCCAGGTGTATTTCCTTGTCAAAACTCATCAAACTGTATGTTTAAAATAGGTACATTTTTGGGGCACCTGGGTGGCTCAGTCGGTTAAGCGTCCGACTACAGCTCAGGTCACGATCTCGCAGTCTGTGAGTTCGAGCCCCGCGTCGGGCTCTGGGCTGATGGCTCAGAGCCTGGAGCCTGTTTCAGATTCTGTGTCTCCCTCTCTCTCTGCCCCTCCCCTGTTCATGCTCTGTCTCTCTCTGTCCCAAAAATAAATAAACGTTAAAAAAAAAATAGGTACATTTTTGTATATGTAAATAGTACTTCAAAAAGTTGGTTAAATTGCTTTAAAAACTTATAAATATGAGAAATATAATAACTGCTGCTAAAACTCAACGGACAGGATGATTCTTGAAAGGTGGTAAGGTGACATAGCTTTTTAATTCCCCCAAGTCCTGTAATAACAGAGAAAATAGGATAGCAAAACTAAAAACCAATAGTTTGTATCTGCAACAAAACTAGGTAACAAGATATCTTCATGAACCCTAAAATATGAGGCAAGGGGACAAATTACCACAGCTACAAGACATGTATGGAATCAGCAATTGTACAGAAGGAAGCAGTAGGCATTTGGCATGCCAGAGAACCCCCCAATAGCCAAAGTTACTTGTTGGAAAGTTAAATTTTTTTAATGTTTTTATTTTTGATACAGAAAGACAGAACGTGAATGGGGGAAGGGCAGAGAGAGAGAGACACACACACAGACTCTGAAGCAGGCTCCAGGCTCTAAGCTGTCAGCACAGAGCCCAACACACAGGGCTCAAACTCACAAACTGTGAGATCATGACCTGAGCTGAAGTTGGATGCTTAACCGACTGAGCCACTCAGGTGCCCCATTTGTTGGAAAGTTTAGAGGGCCAATTTGAGGACAGCAGTTGAAAGTGGGAGAAGTTTTTGCATATTCCAAAAGCAGGGCCGTAGTAAAACCTAAAGAGGCCAGAATAATCTGGCCCTGGAGCAGTGTGAGTCCCATGAACTCTCAACACTAACCAGCTAATGCTCCATTCCAGAACAAAGCTCCACATTGAGGAGAGGCTGCTGGGAATAGAATGTAAACTGGTAAGTGCAGCAAGAAAAGGCGTCATGAAAGCAGGGGAGGGGAGCAGCACCAGGATATCATTTTTTAAAATATTACACAAAAGCAACAGAAGAGGGAGCTTGAAAGCCATGAAGTTAAAGAATCTACTTTAAATTCACCCTCCTAGGGGAGGGTAGGTGATGGGTATTGAGGAGGGCACCTTTTGGGATGAGCACTGGGTGTTGTATGGAAACCAATTTGACAATAAATTTCATATATGAAAAAAAAGTAAATAAATAAATAAATTCGCCCTCCTAAAATTAAGTTTTTTTTCCGTAAAAATTAGTGACAGAAAAAGATAAAGGTTACATTTATAATAAAAAGGGGAGTAAGGATAATGACACCCCTTGACAATGAAAGCATGGCAGAAATATTACACTACAAAACATGGAAACTACTATTTTTTTTCAATATATGAAGTTTATTGTCAAATTGGTTTCCATACAACACCCAGTGCTCATCCCAAAAGGTGCCCTCCTCAATACCCATCATGGAAACTACTATTTTAAAACAACTAAAAAGACATTAAGGAAAAGATGCAAGATATAAAAGAACAACATGAATCAAAATTAGAAAAACTCAAAAGTTAGGCAATAGAACTAAGGAAAGAGTTGGAAATAAGAGAATATATCAGAAGTGGATTTTAAACCAGAGGAACACAAGAGCAAATAAACTTGACACACAGTGCCCCAAGAGAAGCAGAAAAGGAAAAGAGAAAACTTTTTAAACCAGAAAGAAAAAAAGAAAGATGTAAAAAGGATCTGAGGAAAAGTGATAAATTTAGAAGATAGTTAAAGAAAATCCAACATACATAGAAGAAAATCAAATCAGGAGAACATAATGAATAATAAAGACTATACAAAAGTGTTCTTGGGGTGCTGGCTGGTTCAGTTGGTAGAACTTGATCTTGGGGATATAAATTTGAGCCCTATGTTGGGTATCGAAATTACTTAAAAATAAATTACTTAAAAATAAAATATTCAAGGGGCGCCTGGGTGGCTCAGTCGGTTAAGCATCCAACTTCAGCTCAGGTCATGATCTCAAGGTCTGTGAGTTCAAGCCCCGCATCGGGCTCTGTGCTGACAGCTCAGAACCTGAAGCCTACTTCAGATTCTGTGTCTCCTTCTATCTCTCTGCCCCTCCCCCACTTGTGCTCTGTGTCTCTCTGTCTCTCAAAAATAAATAAATGTAAAAAAAAATTTTACAAAAATAAATATTAAAAAAATTTTTAAAAATGACCATATCATAGGAAAATTACTGCACTTTAAAGAAAAAAATCTTACAGATCCAGGCAACAAAACAAAACAAAACAAAAAAAATAAGGGTAAGAAAATCAGCCAGGGGCAAATGGGTGCCTAAGTCGGTATACTCTTGAATTCGGCTCAGGTTATGATCTCAAGGTTTGTGAGTCTGAGCCCCACATAGGGCTCCATGCTGACAGTGTGGAGCCTGTTTGGGATGCTCTCTCTCTCTCTCTCTCTCTCTGCCCCTTCCCTACTTGTGCACTCTATCAAAATTTAAACAAAAAAGAGAAAACCAGCCAGTCATCAGGTATATTGACAGCACTGGTTTACGCCAGAAGAAAATAAAGTTATGTATTCAAGATACACAAAGAAAGAATATGTGAACCAAAGATTTTATATCCAGCCAAACTGACTGATATGGGTTGAACTGTGTCCCTTCAAAATCCATGTGTTGAAGCCCTATCTCCCAGTATCTCAGAATGTGACCATACTTGGGGACAGGGCCTTTAAAGGGTAATGAAGTTAAAATGAGGCCATTAAGGTGGGTTGTAATCCAATATGACAGGTGTCCATATAAGAGGAAAATGGGACACACAGAGAGATACCAGGGATATGCAGGCACACAGAAAAGACCATGTACAGGTAGCCATCCGCAAGTCAAGGAGAGAGGCCTCAGAACAAATCAAACCTGCCAACACTTTGATTTTGGACTTCTAGCCTCCAGAACTGAGAAAATGAATTTCTGTTGTTTAATTCACCCAGTCTGTGGTATTTTGTTATTACAGCCCTAGCAAACTAATACACTGACTCTCCAAAATAGAGGCTACAAACTAATATCAACGTGCAAACACTCAGGAAAGACTGCTCTCATGAACCCTTCCTGAGGTATGTACTAGAGCATAAACTTCAGAAAACCAAAATAACTAGAAAGACATTGACATAGGTACTTGTAGTGAGCACTAAAATAAATACAACACACACGTAGAACTAATATTCAGTGAAAGTTCTAATTAATAGTATAGTATGTAATTGACACAAAAGGGGGAAAATGGAGAGAGAATATGCAAAAAACACTTAAAATTTTTTTAACGTTTATGTATTTTTGACAGAGAGAAAGAGACAGAGTGCAAGCAGGAGAAGAGCAGAGAGAGGGGGGACACAGAATCCGAAGCAGGCTCCAGGCTCTGAGCTGTCAGCACAGAGCCAGATGTGGGGCTCAAACCCATGAGAGCTGTGAGATCATGACCTGAGCCAAAGTTGGACGCTCAACCGACTGAACCACCCAGGCGCCCCAAAAGACATTTAAAAATAGTTTTCGTAGGCGTGCTTGGGTGGCTCAGTCGGTTGAGTGTCCAACTGTGGCTCAGGTCATGAACTCTGACCAGCTCTGGTCATGATCTCACAGTTCGTGGGTTTCAGCCCTGAGTCAGACTCTGTGCTGACAGCTCAGAGCCTGAAACCTGCTTTGGAATGGATGTCTCTCTCTGTCCCTCCTCCGCTCATGCTGTCTCTCTCTCAAAATAAATAAATAAATATGAAAAAATTTATTAAAAAAATAAAATAGTTTTTATAATCACATTGGTGGTGCTATTATTAATACTATTATTCTGGGACAGTTATGTATGTTAGTGGGATAAAGCGAAGGAGTAATTATGGGATATTCTAATTCTATTCTCCCCTATATCTTTGGGAAGATCTTCTTTTCTTTCATGAAAGAAAGGAGATTCAGATATAAGATGAAAGTTAAGGAAAACCCTGTAGGTCTGAATTTGAATTGAAGTGTCTTAGTGAACTCAGGAGGCATTTGTCTTAAAAGGCTTGGAAACAAGGGTCAGCCCTGCAGCTTTGAGCACTGCTAGCATCCAGATTGTGGCCTTGAAATACCATGTCTTACTTAAAATAAACCAGGGCTTTTCTGAAAAGTGGCTGATTCTAGTCCTGGGGCGGGAAATGTCTAAGATGAGTACGAAATGTCAAATGTTGAAATCTATGAGGTCACAATGATTCCATTTTTTTTGTTGTTGTTAAAAAAGAAATAAAACTATACATATTTAGCACTGTGAAAAGGGCCTCTACAAATGTTATAGCAAACTGCTAACAGGGTTGATCTCTTGGGAATTGGATTATAGAGAATTCTTCTTTCAAACTTGTAACTTTTTAGGTTGTTTAAAATTTAATGAGCATGTATTACTTTTGTAATTAGTAAAAACAGTGATTACAGAAAAAACATTTGGGGGCGCCTGGGTGGCTTAGTCGGCTAAGTGTCCGACTCTTGCTCTTGATTTCAGCTCAGGTCATAACCTCATGGTTCATGAGTTTGAGTCCCACATTGGGCTGGCTCTGTGCTGATGGCTGGAGGCTGCTTGGGATTCTCTCTCCCTCTTTCTCTGCCCCTCCCCTGTTCGTGTTCTCCCTCTTTCTCTCTCTCTTTCTCAAAATAAATAAATAAACTTCAGAAAAAAAATGTTTGAAAGAACTGTGATAATAGCACAGTTGTCAAGAACCATTTTATAAAATGAGTCATTCTCATCGACTTAATCAAAATGAAGCAAGGACTAACACTAGGCTTTGATAAATGGTAAGAAGAAGAGTTTCCTAAACTGAATTTTAGACTGCTTTTGTATTATTGCTTAAAATCCATAGTTCTGAATAGTTACAGGGTTATTGTTACCAATACAAATTCATATACCCTCTCACACATAGATTTCTGATCAGGTGGTTCAGTACTTAAAAAAAAAAGTAGAACTCTGCTTTACATTTTAGCTATTTTCTTCTCTTCTGCTCTGATGGTGTGGGGGAAAGCTTCAGAGGCAACGCTCTTAACTTGCACCACTTAACCTATTTGCCAAGGGGTCTCCAAAGCATCTTCCCTCTACCAGCATATGCAAATTCTCAGGCCCCATCTACAGCTGCTGAAATCAGAATCTCTGGGGGGTAGGGCCCAGCAATCTGTGTTTTAATAAGCCCTCTAGGCAAGGTTGCCAGATAAAATACAAGATAGTCCAGTTAAAGCTGAATTTCAGATAAGCAACCAGTAACTTTTTAGTATAAATATTTGCAATATTTGGGACGTACTTATATTCAACTTCAAATTTAACTGGGCATTGTGTTGGTTTGGTTTTTGTTTTATTTTTTCCTAAATCTGGCAACCTGACCTCCAAAAGATTCTGATCCATGCTAAAGTTTGAAAAACACTGGGGTAAAGGAAAGAGGATGGGCCTTGGATTCAGATAGATCTGACTCCACCACTTTTTTCCTAACAATGGATGGAATCTCACAAATATGACTGGCATCTCCGTATGACAAAGGAGACCATGAGGGAGAGAGCCAAACAGCCTCCGGGCTTAGAGAAAAGTTTGGTAGCAGAAAGGGCCTGGATTACACCAGAATATTCAAACACACTCTGAGTGACTGCTAGTCTAGTGCTCGTGGGGTGCTCTTCTCATACAAAACACAACTCTGGCCTTATATGGGAGAAAGAGCTGGGGCAGGGATGGAGGTGGGGTATCCCAAGGAAGGGACAAACAGAAATCTATGTCCGAAAGGGAGGAGTGTAAAGGGCACAGGAAAAATGCTAGGATTTAGAATTGGTCGAGGTCAACCAGTGCTCACATCGAATTCCCTCTGACTGACTTTGTAGGGAGAAAAGGCTGGGTAAGAGTCCCTCTTTCAGTATATAGAGGCTCCTGGGCAGCACTAGCCCTGTTCTGTGAGCCTCTAAGGCACTGGTTCTCAACTAGAGGTGGTTTTAACCCCTGGCAACGTCTGGAGACATTTTTGGTTTTCACAACATAGTCGGGTGGGAAGGGTGTGCTACTGACACCTAGTGGGGAGAGGCCAGAGGTATTGGTAAACATCTTCCAAAGCACAGGATAGCACCCCGACTACAAAGAATTAGCTGCAAACAGCAAGTTGCAAGGCTGTAAAACCCTGCTGTAAAGCGGATCAGGGAAGAGAAAGAGCCACCTTCTATGCCACAGCCTCGCTCCTTACCCCAAGCCACTGACCCACCTCTAGAGTGAAGCATATGCACTGCACTGCCGAGATTTTTCGCGTGTGCATGCCCGTGAGCCTGAACTTGGGCAAGCTACTAAATTCCATAAGCCTTTGTATCCTACTCTGTACAGTGTAAATAAAATTATTGACCTCCTAAATTACTGCAGGGATTAAGTGAGGTAATTTAATGGTTTAGATTCAAACATTTATTGAGCACCTACACTATGTGCCAGATGTTGAAGGTAGAGACAGGGTGCTTGCTATTAAAGATTCAAGTCTAGTGAGTTTGAAGGCACACGTAGTATATTTTCAAACAAAGGCTCATTTCCTTCACAGTCCCCCCACCCCTCCCGGCCATGTTCTTCCCTTTCATTATTATCAGACAGGGTCCTAATCCTCTCTTCCTTACCAGAGAACTGGAAGGAAGAGCAGAATTAATACCTATTATGAAAAGGACCTACATCACCAGTTTGTGCCATTTTTACTAATGCTTCTCATCATTATTTCTAAATACAGCACTGAAGCCAATGTATTGTTCTTAACAATCAAAAGAAGTTCTGTTACCTAGTTCAGGCGGGCATTTACCCTGTTCTCAAAATGGACTATTATCCTTGAACATGGTCAGGAAATAAAAAGCAAGCCCACCCTCTTTCTGACCCTGACCTGCGTGGTTCCTACATCCTCCTTTGGCAGGGCTTCTGTAGGCAAGGTGAAATTGTTAGGGTATTTAAAAACTGAGGTCCTCTCTTGGGGCACCTGGTTGACTCAGTCAGCAGAGCATATGACTCTTGATCTCAAGGTTGTAAGCTAGAGCCCCTGGTTGGGTGTAGAAATTACTTACAAATAAAATTACTAAAAAATTACTGAAAAAAAAGAAAGAAAAGAAATTCGGTGCTCTCCGAACTGTCCCACTTGCTCAGAAAATGGAATGAGAGAAAGGGAGGACTCAAGGGTCATATCCAGGTTTGGGGGTTGAGCAACTAAGCGACAGTAATGCCATTTACTAAGATTGGAAAGTCTTGGGGGAGAAGCAAGTTTGAAAGGGAAATCAGGAGTTCTGCTTTAGACTTAAAAAAAAAAACTCTCTAAACCTCTCCCCTCTCCTCTCATTCTGCATAAATGATCAAGTCTCTTCTTTCTTAAAACAAATGTAGCCCTCTCTAAACCTCAAAATCCCTCTAACTATTGCCCTTTCTTCTTTCCTTTAAGTCCAAACTTCTTTAAAGGATCATCCATTTTTTCACTATACCTACACTTCCTCACCTCCTAGTCTCTTCTTGACCCCCTGCAATCGGGTTTCTGCCCTCACCATATTACTGAAACTACACTCACTAAGGTGACAAATAATGCCCTAATTGCCAAATCTAATGGATACTTTTCAGTCCTAACTTTCCAGGACCTCCCTATAGCCTTTGATACCAACTGATCACATGTTCCTCTTTGAAAACTCTCTCCTCCCTTGGCTTCCCTAGGAATCACTGTCTGCTGCTTCTCTTCCTCTGTGACTTTTCCTTCTCACATTCTTCCTGAGTCCTCTTCTATCTGCTGCTTGATTGTTGGATTTGCAGAGGTTCTATTCAGCTCTTTTTCTCACTTTACACTGTTTTCAAGGATGATTCTATCTTTTAGATCCTATTTAGATGACTTTGACTATCACCTATAAACCATCAACTCTCAATTTGATAACTCCCAACTCCAATTCTCTTTGGAACAATAGACTCATATTTTGAGTTACCTCCTAGACAAGTCATCTGGATACCCCTAGCTGTCACAAACTCAATGCATTCAGAATTCAATTCTAAACAAGACAACTTACAGAAGAAATTCAGATTGTCAAAAACATATGAAAAGATGCCCAGCCTTAGCTCGCAATCAGGAAAATGCAAACTAAAGCAATAAATGCAATATTTCTCGCAAGGACAGGCACATTAATGAGAATAACATTGAGTGTTGGTGGAGATTAAGGAAAACAGGCAGTCTCATACACTGCTGGTACGGGTATGACCGTACCCATTAGATCCTTTTAGGAAAGTAATCTGGCAATATCTAATAAAATATAAAATACAGGAGTGCCTGGCTAGCTCTGTTGGTAGAGCATGCGATTCTTTTCTTTCTTTCTTTCTTTCTTTCTTTCTTTCTTTCTTTCTTTCTTTCTTTCTATTTTTTGAAGTTTTTATTTTATTATTATTATTTTAATTTACATCCAAGTTAGTTAGCATATACGGCAACAATGATTTCAGGAGTAGATTCCTTAATGCCCCATACCCATTTATCCCATCCCCCCTCCCACAACCCTTCCAGTAACCCTCTGTTCGTTCTCCATGTTTGAGTCTCTTATGTTTTGTCCCCCTCCCTGTTTTTTATATTATTTTTGCTTCCCTTCCCTTATGTTCATCTGTTGTGTATCTTAAATTCCTCATATGAGTGAAATCATATGATATTTGTCTTTCTGTAATTTCGTTTAGCATAATACCCTCTAGTTCCATCTATGTAGTTGCAAATGGCAAGATTTCATTTTTTTTGATTGCTGAGTAATACTCCGTTGTGTGTGTGTGTATGTATATATATATATATATATATATATATATATATATACCACATCTTCTTTATCCATTCATCCATCAATGGGCATTTGGGCTCTTTCCATACTTTGGCTATTGTTGATAGTACTGCTATAAACATTGGGGTGCATGTGCTGCTTCGAAACAGCATGCATGTATCCCTTGGATAAATACCTAGTAGTGCAATTGCTGGGTTGTAGGGTAGTTCTATTTTTATTTTTTGAGAAATCTCCATACTGTTTTCCAGAGTGGCTGCATCAGTTTGCATTCCCAGAGCATGCGATTCTTGATTTCAGAGTTGAACTCATAGCGTTCAAGCCCCACATTGGGCATAGAGCTTACTTTAAAAATCTAAACTGGATGCTTAACTGACTGAGCCACCCAGGTGCCCAATGTAGCATATATTTTTAATTGTGGTATATCCACATTTGGAATAGCATGCATTTATTAGAAAGAAAGAGTTACAAAGAGATACATGCTAAGACATAGAATAAACTTCTGAAAACAAAAGACAAAGAAAAAATATTGAAGTAAGCCAAAGAAAAAAGATGCATTACTTATAAGAAAACATTAATTTGAAATTTTTTTATGTTTATTTATCTTTGAGAGATAGAGTACAAGTTGGGGAGAGGTAGAGGGAGAGGAAGACACAGAATCCAAAGCAAGCTCCAGGCTCTGAGCTGTCAGCACAGAGCATGATGCGGGGCTCAAACTCACGAATGGTGAGATCATGACCTGAGCTGAATTTGGACGCTTAACTGACTGAGCCACCCAAGTGCCCCTGGAAAACGTTAATTTGAATCATAGCAGATTTCTCATCTGAAACCATGCAGGCCAGAAGGAAGTTGCACAAAATTTTTCAAGCGCAGAAAAGTGTCAGAGTAGGGCAGGAAATATACAGTATGAGTCTAGAACAACTTGTAGTGACAGAAAGTAAGGAAGAGCTCAAAAGAAACACACACACACACACACACACACACTAGGGGTATGTCCAAGGGATCAGGAGCCAAATAAAAGAGCTCCCAATGGCCAAAACTAGAACAATTTGAGCAACACAGTAATGTGGTACTGGATTATAAACCAAAGTATAAAATAAATATCCATCAGTCTGTACCGATATGAATATATGATTGGCTGATTAGATGGATAAATGCATACAAACAAATATACATATATACATCAAAGTAAAGAGACAAATCTCCCATGAAAAATTCTGAATAAGTTATGTTGCTACTTTTTTCACAAGGAGGTAGAGCTTAACTCTCTATTCCTTAAGCTTGGGTGTACACAGTAACTTCCAAGAGCACAGTATAGAAAGGGAGGGTAAAAGAGCAACTTTACTGTGAAGAAACCTGACAAATGCCACCTCAGACAAGTGTTCAAGGTGAACATCGAAAGTAGTCAATCACAGGGGCCACTGGCTGGCTCAGTCCATAGAGCATGTTATTCTAGATCTTGAGGTTGTGAGTTTAAGCCTCGTATTGCGTGTAGAGCTTTTTTTTTTTCCTTTAAAGTGGTAAGTCATTTGCACAGCATATACCCTTAATATGTTGTGATGAAAATGGTACTTTAACTCTGTGGTCTTCTTCCCCCAAACCCATAACCCCAGTATAATCATGCATCAAATTCCAACAGAGGGATATTCTACAAAATAGCAGACCAGTTCTCCTCAAAACTATCAAGGTCAACAAGTGTAAGAAAAGTCTGAGATACTGTCACAGCCAAGAGGAGCCTGAGGACATACGATGACTAAATGTAATGTGGTGCTCTAGATGGTCCTGGAATAGATAACGGGCATTAAGTAAAAACTAAGGAAATCTGAACAAGTATGGACTTTAATAATAAGGCATTAATATTCCTTTGCAAATTATAACAACTGTGCCATACTAATGTAAAATGTTAACAATAGGGGAAACTGAGTATGGGGTACATGGGAACTCTCTGTACTATCTTCTCAATTTTTCTGTAAATCTAAAACTGTCCTAGAAAATAAAGAGTAGCAAAAAGAAAAGAACTGGTCAATAATAAATCCTATAATTGGGTAAAACTATCCATCTGATAAAGGAAAACTGAGAGAATTTGTTGCTAGTGAATCTGCCCTTAAAAAATGGCTAAAGAAAATTCTCTAAACAGAGAAGAAATGATAAAAGAAGGCCTGGAACTTTGGAAAGGAAAGAACATCAGAACGTGCAAAAATAGGGGTATATTATCCTCTTCATGAATTTCTTAAATCATATTTGATAGGTAAAGCAAAAATTATAACACCATCTGATGTGGTGGCTCAATACATGTAAAAGAAATACTTAATTATATACGTTTAAAATTTTTTTTATTTATTTTTGAGGGAGAGAGCAAGGGCAGAGGAAGGGCGGAGAGAGGGAGACACATAATCTAAAGCAGGCTCCAGGCTCTGGGTGATCAGCGCAGAGCCCAATGTGGGGCTCAAACCCATGAACTGTGAGATCATGACCTGAGCTGAATTCCAATGCTTAACCGACTGAGCCACCCAGCCGCCCCAAGACAATTATATATATATTTTAAGTGGGGAAAGCAAAGGAATCTAAATGGAAGTAAGGCCTCTACACTTCACTTGAAGTGATAAAACACCAATACCAGTAGACTGTAATAAATTACATATTTATATTGTAATACCTGGATCGACAACTAAGACAACTTATATAGGAGGCCAATGCCTTATCCATTAGGCAACTGGGGCTTCTTAAGACAGATACCTAAAGCAGTGTGCTCAAAAATACTAGAAATAAGTTAAGGTAGGGGCGCCTGGGTGGCTCAGTTGGTTAAGAGTCCGACTTTGGCCTAGGTCATGATCTCTCTGTTCCTGAGTTGGGGACTGTACTGACAGCTCAGAGCCTGGAGCCTGTTTCAGGTTCTGTGTTTCCCTCTCTCTCTCCCTGCCTCTCCCCTACTCATGCTTTGTCTTTCTCTCTCAAAAATAAATAAACATTAAAAAATTTTTTAAAAAAGAAAGAAAGGAAGATAGAATCCTAAAGAATGTTCAAGTAAACACAAAGAAACATAAAAAGAGAAAGAGAACAAGAAACAGAGGAAACAAACAGGAAACAAATAATAAAATGGCAGACTCAAGCCTTCACATATCAATAATTACTATTATAATAATAATTATTATAATAATAATAATTACTACTATAGGTTTGAATTGAAGTTCTAACACCTCGTGCCTGTGAATGTGACCTTATGTGAAAATTGGGTTGTCCTTGTCAGCTCAGGCTGCTATAACAAAGTACTATACAGATGGTGGCTTATAAACAACAGACATTTATTTTTCACAGTTCTGGAGGCTAGAAGTTCAAGATCAGGGTGCCAGCATGCTCAAGTTCTGGTGACAATTCTCTTCTGGGTTGCAGACTGTGGACTTCTTGTGGTCTCCTCACATGGCAGAAAGGGCAAGGGAGGGTTCTGAGGTCTTTTTTAAAAGGGCATTAATCCCCATTCATGAGGACTCCACCCTCATGAATTCATCGGCTCCCAAGAGCCCTATCTCCAAATACCATTACATTAGAAATTACGTTTCAAAATATGAATTTGGGGGGGAGACACAAATGTCTTCACAGATGTAATTAGGTGAAGATGATGTCATTAGGCTGGATCCTAATACCGTATGTATGACTGGTGTCTTTATAAGGAAAGGAGAACATGGGCATAGACACACAGAGAAAGGAGAACACCATGTCTTCACATGACACATGAAACACAGACAGAGAGGGAAGAGGGCCATGTGAAGACAGAGACAGAAATTGGAGTCATGCCTGCTACGAGTCAAGAAATGCATGAAAGAGGAAGAGGTAACGAAGGATCCTCCCTTAGAGTTTTGAAGGAACATGGCCCTGCAGACACCTTCATTTCAGACTTCTAGTCTCCAGAACTGTGAGATTATTTTCTGGTTTTTAAAAATTTTTTTAATGTTTATTTATTTTTGAGAGAGAGAGAGAGACAGAGAGAGCGCGCGCGCGAGCATGAATGGGGGAGGGGCAGAGAGAGACGGACACAAAGAATGAGAAGCAGCTCCAGGCCCCGAGCTGTTAGCACAGAGCCCATCACGGGGCTTGAACCCACAACCAGTGAGATCATGACCTGAGCCAAAGTCAGATACTCAACTGACTGAGCCACCCAGGTGTCCCAATTTTCTGCTGTTTTAAGCTACCCAGCTTATGTTACTTTGTTACAGCAGACCTAGGAAACTAGCATGATTACCTCAAATGAAAATGGCCCCAACACACCAAATTAAAAGACAGAGTTTGGCAGAGTGGATTAAAAAACACGAAGTGAGTATATGCGGTCCATAAGAAACTCACCTGAAACACAATGACATAGGTAGGTTGAAAGTAAAAGTATATACAACGATAAACCATGCAAACCTGAATCAAAAATAGCATGGGCTAGGGGCTCCTGGGTGGCTCAGTGGGTTAGGCGTCCCACTTTGGCTCAGGTCATGATCTCACGGTTTGTGAGTTTGAGCCCCATGTCAGGCTCTGTGCTGACAGCTCAGAGCCTGGAGCCTGCTTTGGATTCTGTGTCTCCCTTTCTCTCTTCTCCTCCCCTGCTCACACTCTCTCTCTCCTACAAAAATAAATAAACATTCAAAAAAATTTTTTTAAAAAAGCATGGGTTAGATTAATATATTGATCTGGGATAATCCACTGAAGTATTCATGAGAAAATCAGGTTGCAAGATTATATGTATATCTACCCATAACCTCATTTTTATAAAAAAATAATCATCAAAATCATACACACATAGGCACATACGTATACCTACATATACATATATATACACATACACTCTCGTGAAGATGGTGTGAAAGGCTACACAAATTGGTCCCTTCAATGTTACAAGGGGGACAGGTGGGAGATATAAAAAGAGAGATTGTTAACTTTATCTTCTTGTATTTTTGCATTATTTCATTTGTTACAGTGAGAACATACTGTATTTGTAATTTAAAAGAAAACTTGGCAATCAAATAAATTTTTGAGGAAAATTTTTTTCCCTCAAATTTACTTTTGCTCTTGTTCTCTACTTTAGTGAATTGGTATCATCATTCACTCTCAAGACAAGAGACCTAAAAGTAATTCTAGATGCTTCCTTTTCTGTAATCTTCCACCCTTCTACGTAATTAGTCACCAGATCCAGATTTTAGTTCATAAATATCCTATCTTCCTCTAATTAATCATTAATCCTGTCTATTCTAGTTCCTAAATCTCTTTTTAAATCCCTTCCTCTCTTTACCACCTCTGCCAATAAGGCTTTTTTTTTAGTTCAGGACATCATCTCTCAGTGTTTCGATAGCCTTTAAAATGATCCCCTGTTTTACTACTCTACCCAATCTCTCTTGCACAATGTTCTCAGAATTATCTTTCTAAACAGTTACAGTGTACTACTGTTGGTACACAAATAAATATATTTTTATTTTAATAGGCATATTTTGGTTTTAAATTTCTTTTTTTTATTTAAATTCAAGTTAGTTTAACATACAGTGTGGTCTTGGTTTTAGGAGTAGAACCCAGTGAATCATCTCTTACATATGACACCCAGGGCTTATCCCTAAAAGTGCCCTCCTGGGGCACCTGGGTGGCTCAGTCGGTTGAGCGTCCGACTTCGGCTCAGGTCATGATCTCGCGGTCCGTGAGTTCGAGCCCCACATCGGGCTCTGTGCTGGCAGCTCAGCGCCTGGAGCCTGCTTTCGATTCTGTGTCTCCCTCTGTCTCTGCCCCTCCCCTGCTCATGCTCTGTCTCTCTCTCTGTCAAAAATAAATAAACATTAAAAAAAATTAAAAAAAAAAGTGCCCTCCTTAATGCCCATCACCCATAAGAAAATGTATTAAATTCAAGATTTCTAAGATATTGGGGCGCCTGCGTGGCTCAGTTGGTTAAGTGTCTGACTTCAGCACAGGTCATGATCTCACAGTTCACGAGTTGAGGCCCCACATTGGTCTCTGTGCTGACAGCTCAGAGCCTGGAGCCTGCTTCAGATTCCGTGTCTCCCCCTCTCTCTGCCCCTCCCTTGCTCGTACTCTGTCTCTCTCTCTCTCTCTCTCTCAAAAATAAATAAAACATAAATAAAAAAAGATTTCTAAGATATTATTGCCTAAATTTAAGAAATTAAAATGGTGAAGGTAGGATATGATTCAGTGAAGTTGGTCTACAAGAACAAAGCCCAACTCCATGAGTTTTTATGGTCGGGTCCCATCCTACATTTCCAAATTTACAATCATAAATGCACCATTCCAATTAGAAAAAATTTTCTGGGGCACCTGGCTGGCTCAGTCGGTGGAGCATGCGACTCTTAATCTCGGGGTTGTGAGTTTGACACATTGGGCATAGAGATTAATAAAAAGAAAAGAAAGAGAAAGAACTTTCTGACGACCTCCAAACATGCCGTGTTCTTTCATTCTTCTCTGCCCCTTCTCACGCAGTTCTACTCTTGTATCTAGTAAACTCCTCCTTTCCCTTCAATATTCAGGTCAAATATTTCTTTCTGTGAGGAATTGTTTTACATGTGAATGTTTACAGCAGCTTTATTCATAATTACCGAAACCCAAAAACAACCAAGATTTCTTTTAAAGTTTATTTATTTATTTTGAAAGGGGGGGTGCAGAGACAAAGGGAGAGAGAGAGAGAGAGAGAGAGAATCCCAAGCAGGCTCCACATCGTCAGTGCAGAGCCCAATGTGGGGCTCAAACTCACAAACTGTGAGATCATGACCTCAGCTGAAACCGAGAGTCAGATGCTTAACCGACTGAGCCACCCAGGTGCCCCCAACCAAGATTTTTTTAAGTTTATTACTTTTTAGTAATTTCGGCACCCAACGTGGGGCTTGAACCCACAACCCTGAGATCAAGAGTCACACACGGTCCTCCGACTGAGCCAGCCAGGCACCCCAAGATGTTTTCCAGATAAATAAACTGTGGTATATATCCAAACAATGAGATGCTATTGAGTGATAAGAGGAAATGAGCTATCAAGCCATGCAAAAGCATGCATGAATCATAAACACATATTTCTATGTGTAACAAGCCAGTCTGAAAAGACTACATACTGTATAATTCCATTTATGTGACATTCCAGAAGAGGCAAAACTAGATTGACAGTAAAAATATCAGTGGTTTCCAGGAATTTGGGGAAGAGGAGGAGGGTTGAAAGGTGAAGCACAGGGGAATATTTTAGTGCAGTGAAACTATTCTCCATGATACTGTAATGGTGGATACTTTACACATTTTTCAAAACCTATAGAACTTTACAGCACAAAGAGTGAAAGTTAATGTATGCAATTAAAACAAAAAATCACTTAGAAGATCAAGGGATACAAGGTCAGAATGTAGAGTGTGAAAAAAGAATCTAAATATATTACAAATGTATGAAATAACCTTGCCGAAATAGGTAAGGAACTTTTGTAAATGGGCGAGGTTTGGAAGATTATAGGCAAAAGGGGCTATATATAAGCACTCCATTGTGGTTAAAACAGTTGTTTCCTATGAAGTTACACGCTAATAATTTGAAACCATTATACGTGTATACTGGAATTGAACAATTAAATAACCAGATGATGGACTGTGGGAGCCAGGTGTCTCACTGTGGGAATGGGAGTGTACAGATAAGTAAAGGGAAGAGGCTAAAATGATCCAAATGGAAATGGATAAGAACTGGAGACATCAGTATACACTCATGTTGAGCATAATACAGATACATTTATAAATATTTATATGTATGCTGTAAAATTAATTAAATAAGGGGGCTATCAGACAGCTCTCATGCCAATGGTGGCCTACATAAGTCAACCAAAATCTAAGCCTATGAATGCCTCAGGGTTACCAAATCCAAACATTAAGGACCCTCAATTACAAACAGCCAACCAGGCTTTAAGCTATCAGTCCTAACCACCTCCAGTTCGAATAGATTTTTGCTCAAACTTCCAAAATATTTTCAGGTTTATTTATTTATTTTGAGAGGAGAGAGAGAGGGAGAGAGACAGAAAGAATCCCAAGCAGGCTCTGCACTGCCAGTGCAGAACACCATGCGGGGCTCGAACCCACAAACTGCGAGATCATGACCCCAGCCGAAACCAAGAGTTGGACACTTAACCAACCGAACCACCCAGGTGCCCCAACTTCCAAACTTTTTAATATGCCTGAATTTATCTTCCAACAGCACTAGTGTCAGAAGAGGGAACTGAAGGAGAGTCCCAAGGGCCCCCAGGAACAACAGGTAACCAGAAGGCACCTGCTGATCCCTTTGAGCTCATCACCCCCTCACTGCCTCTGGAGGTGGTGGGCAAGTCCATCACACCCATCCCAGCTCCACAGCATTAGCTTTAAGAGCTTTCAGACTCCACCTGAGCATTTTTCTCTGGACTGGGTCAGAAAACCAGCCAGAGTTAGATTGGATCTGACCTAAAATTGGATTCTGGCTTGAGGATTTTTTTTCTAACAGTACTCCTATAGCAGCTTTATTCTAGTACTCATACTTTATTTTTTTAAGTTTATTTATTTAGAGAGAGAGCATGAGCAGGGAAGAGGCAGAGAGAAAGAGAGAGAGAGAGAGAGAGAGAGAATCCCAAGCAGGCTCTGCACTGAGAGCGCAGGGCCCCATGCACAGCTCAAACCCATAAGCCGCAAGATCATGACCTGAGCCGAAATCAAGACTTGGGCACTTAACTGGCTGAGCCACCCACAGTACTTGTACTTTATAATGTGGTAATTATTTGTTCATATTTTTGTGTTTCCCACCAAATTATGAACCATTACTGGACAGGGCCTAAACCTTACCCAATTTCTTATCTCAAAGTCTCAGAAAATACCTGGCATACAGAAGTGCACATAAAATGTAAGTTAAATGGAAAAGACTGAAGTCTGGAATCTAGAGCCAAGGGGAGCATTCCCTAAAGGCAAGTCTACTTTGCATGTTACTATAGTTTCCTGTGTTCTTTTAGACATCACTCTGGTCACCTAGAAAATAATACAAAGGCCAGAGTCATGAAGGTTTCAAGGATAGGGACAGAACTAATTAGAAGGGTTTAAGGTGAGACCAATCTACTTTCAATTGGCACTAAGTCGACTGCTCTGCCCACCCACTTGTCTCTGTGGACCAAGCCTCCTTGCCCATCTTCTCTGTCTGTCTGGTTTCTTCTGACTATCTGGGGAGAATAAACTCAAGAATTATGGCCTCTGCCTGCCTCTGGGAATGGCAAAAAGGGCCCTGGACTTGAGTAACAGAATGGACATTGCTCTGCTGAAGTTTCATTTCTGTGTTGGAGTTGGGAACTCTCTGGATTGGTATTTCACTTGTAGGTAAGGCAGAGTAGTTGTAAAAGGTTGCTAGTGGTAGTAGGGAACAGAGATGCAGGTGAGAGGAAAGAGAGAGAACTGGGTTGACTATCACCATACAAATCTTACACGGAAAACATTTAAACTCTTTGGCTTAAGGTCAGCCATGATGATAGTCCTATTTCCTGTAGGAATGCTGACTGGGCAGACAGAGAGAACTGGGAAAAGGCTGCAGGTCCCTGAAGTGACAGATTTGGAGCTATCCCTCTATATGCCTATTTTTCTCTTCACACTAAATACCAACCCTTGTGGTATACTATCTCTGTGTGATCTTTGGTTGGAGCACCTTGAGAAAGGAATAAGTGCATCAAGGTCAAATGTTTCCAGCTTTCTAGGGGCTCCCTGTCTTGAGAAATGCAGGGCTACAGCTCCCACAATCCATGAATATGCAGTATGACACTGACCTTCCATGAAACTTAATATAAAAGGGTTTACATTGAGAATTAGTGTTTGCTTTTTTAGTTATTGTTTGGGGAATGGGAAATGGTACCAAGAAAGAAGTAGTAGATTAAAAAAAAAAAAAAACCTAAGTCTCTTTACTAAGCTTTTCTTCCTTTAGCCACTTGAATTTGAAAGCCAGACAGGATTAGGCAAATGTGGGGACAGGAAGAAAGGAAATGTGCGTCACTTAAAAAAAAGGCAAATGTGAAGGTATAGGGTGTGTAAAAAGAACTATGAACCTGAGAGTTCACTAAACATCAGTATCCAATATTTTAAAAGATGTTTTCCATTTAAAATGATACATGATTTAGGGGTGCTTCGCTGGCTCAGTCAGTGGAGTGTGAGACTCTTCATCTCGGGGTTGTAGCTTTGAGCCCCATGTTGGGTGTAGAAATGACTTAAAAATAAAATCTTAAAAAAAATAAAAAAATAAAATAAAATAAAATAAAACCTGTTCATTATAGAAAATACGGCAAACGAAGTCCTCCAGGTGATCCTGTCTATATTCACTCTCTAAAGCAGGCTCTCTCAAACATTAATGTGCATAAAATCACATGAAGTCTTAATACACATAACAGAGAAGCTTGTTATAATTCACATTCCTAGATTCTAACCCAAGAAATGGATTAAGTAGATCTGGGATTCTGTATTTTACATAAGCATGCTAAGTAATGCAGAGGGTCCACACTTTGAGAACATGGGCCTAAGGCCTCATTCTTAGTATAAAGATGGAGGATTCTTGGGGCGCCTGGGTGGCTCAGTCGGTTGGAAGGCTGACTTTGGCTCAGGTCATGATCTCACAGTTCGAGCCCTCTGTCAGGCTCTGTGCTGACAGCTCAGAGCCCAGAACCTGCTTCAGATTCTGTGTGTCTCTCTCTACCCCGCCCACGCTCACGCTCTGTCTCTCTCTCTCTCTCAAAAATAAATAAACAGTAAAAAAATTATTTTTAATAGAGGATTCTGAATTTCCTCTTATTCTGTCTTTCCTTCCTTCAGCAAACTTATCCATTGATGTACTCACAGTCTCACTCATATGAACAGCTCATGAATGTTTATTTCTACCCTCAACCTCTGTGAGTTTCAGAAACAAGTTTATAACTACTTGCAAGATACTGTGTGCCTTGCCAGTGCCTCAAACTCGACATGTTCAAAACTGAAGTCATTAGTCATTCAGTGAACAGTGACTTCTTACTATGTCCCTGAAACCATGCTAAAGATCTGGGATAGAAAAATAAATTAAAATTCAGTTCTTATCTTTGAGAAGTTCACAGACTATACACCATAATAAAACAGAATATATGCAATAGTAGAAGTATGCATACAGTATTATAGGGATACAAATCTCAGAGCAATTAGTTCTGCCCAAGACTGGGTAAACAGGGTATGGTGGTAAGGGGTCTAGTCTAAGGGAAGACACTGTAGAGGACACTTCCCTGTATTCCCTACTAGAGAAATGAGTAGATAAGCTACTGAGAACTTAATATTTTTATATAAATTTGTACTAGATTTCGTTTTTTTTTAATGTTTATTTTTGAGAGAGATAGAGACAGAGACAGAGTGCAAGTGGGGGAGGGGCAGAGAGAGGGAGACACAGAATCCGAAGCAGGCTCCAAGCTCTGAGCTATCAACACAGAGCCTTACCTGGGGCTTGAACCCACAAACTATGAGATCATAACCTGAGCTGAAGTTGGATGCTTAACCGACCAAACCACCCAGATGCCCCAATTTGTACTAGATTTAGAATGAGTTAGTATGATCAACTGAAGGATGGTATAACTTAATTAAGTCTATTGTAATCTATCTGGGAGAAATGAAGTATTAATAGAAAGGAAGTTGTCTATATGCCATCTAGGCAAAAATGGAGCAGGAAAAGAATATGTCAGTGTATTTCCAGGGCTAGCCATGAAGGGAAGAACCTGGTTAGTAGATACAAGTACTAATAGCTCACAATTACTGAATGTTGCTTATGCTTCAAAGATTAAACTGTATGTATGATACGGCTGATTTAATTTAATTCACACAACTCTAAGATGTAGGTACTGTTACTAACCACATGTATGGTGGGCCATATGACATATATATATTTCCTTAAGTGGCACTAGGGACATCATGTTTTTGTTTTGTTTCTCAACTGCTGCTATTTATTTCAGAGCAATGATACTAGAACTTAATCATGTTTATACAGGTGAATGGCTTTGTATTGTAGTAAAATATACAAAATATATAATTTACCATTTTAACTCTTTTTAGGCATACATGTCAGTGGTATTAAGCACATTCATGCTGTTGTGCAACCATCACCACCATCCATTTCTAGAATTGTTTCATCTTCCTCAACTGAAATTTCATACCCATTAGATAATAACTTCCCATTCCCTCTCCTTTAGTCTCTGGCAATCACATTCTACTTTGACTACTCTAGGTACCTCATGTAAGTGGAATCATGCAATATTTGTCCTAATATGACTGGCTTATCTCATGCACTATGTCTTCAAAGCTCATCCGTGTTGTGGTATGTGTCAGAATTTCCTTCATTTTAAGGCTGAACAGTTTTCATTGTGTATAAACTACATTTTCTTTATTCATTCATTGATAGACACTTGGGTGGCATCCACCTCTTGGCTACTGTGGATAAATGTTGCTATGAACATGAAAGCACAAATACCTTTTCAAGTCCCTGCTTTCATTTTTTGGGGTATATAACCAGGAGTGGGACTGCTATTTTGTATTTTTTTTTTTTAAATTTTTTTTTCCAACGTTTTTTATTTATTTTTGGGACAGAGAGAGACAGAGCATGAACGGGGGAGGGGCAGAGAGAGAGGGAGACACAGAATCGGAAACAGGCTCCAGGCTCCGAGCCATCAGCCCAGAGCCTGACGCGGGGCTCGAACTCACGGACCGTGAGATCGTGACCTGGCTGAAGTCGGACGCCCAACCGACTGCGCCACCCAGGCGCCCCTATTTTGTATTTTAAATCATATTTTAGATTTTGCCTCTCAACTTACTTTTTTTTCCCGAATGTGTTAGTTTTCATTACAAAAAAGTTATTAGAAAGGAAAGATAAAAAATGATATATACATTTAGAGCATGCAACTCTTGATCTTGGGGTCATGAGTTCGAGGCCCACATTGGGGGTAGAGATTACTTAAAAATTCTATATACGTTTAAGAAAAATTAATACAGTGGTATTTCTGATCTATTGGTCACAGAATTCAAGTTAGTTCTGAATCTGATCATCTTTGCACGAATTGACCAAACTAGGTTTCTGGACCTACAAAACAACAGATCAGACATTGGTCTTAGAAATGCCACAAGGAGGGGTGCCTGGGTGGCTCAGTCAGCTAAGCATCAGACTCTTTATTTCAGCTCAGGTCATGATGTCACAGTTCATGAGATCAAGACCCATGTCAGGCTCTGTGCTGACAGCAAGGACCCAGCCTCTCTCTCTGCCCCTCCCCTACTCGCTTTCGCTCCCTCTCTTTCTCTCAAAATAAACAAACATTTAAGAAAAAAAAAAGGAAATGCCACAAGGATAATGGCATCTTTAAGGTTCTGTGTAAAGCAGCCTACTGACTCCTTTCTGATCTCTCTTTAAGCTGCAGTGTGGGTAACTCCAACTTTAGGAACAGTGAATACTAAATTTAGAAATAAGGAATTTCCTACCTCCTTTCCTTTCAGTACTTTCTTGAATGAATTTCAGAGATAGAAGAAGCATGAGAAGTCAATTAGTATAATCCTTCCATAAAACAATCCACTTGAAATGAATGGGTCTTCTGAAAGTGACTCTAAAAAAAAAAAAAAAAAAAAAAAAAAAAGAAAGTGACTCTAGTGTGTGTATTTGGCCTCTGATAGCATCAATTAGGGTATGGATCTCTTAAGACATATAATTTCAAGGCTATTGTTTTTATAAAGTAATATTTCAGGAGATAATTTCCAAATACTCTAAACCCATTTATACCAGGAAAGCTATTTTCTCTATATTACAGAGTAGGAAACTTTACCATAAGCTCTCAGGCTGACTACGCAGCTCAGCAGCTCTTAAGGTCAACTACAAAATACACCAAGTAAAATCTTCCTTGAAGAACAGAACAGTGGGGAAGCAATTGCAAATGGGTATGGGGTTTATTTTTGGAGAGATAAAAATACTTGAAAATTAACTGTGGTGATAGTTGTACAACTCTGTGAACACACTAGAAACCAGTTAATTGTATACCTTAAATGGGTAAGCTGTATAGTATGTGAATTATGTAATAATAACAATAAAGCAGCTATTGAAAAAATATATCAAGAGAATGAAAACACAACCCTCATAATAAAAGAAAATATTTGCAAATCATATATCTGATGTATGGTTGTACACACACATACACACACACACACACGTGTGTGTGTATGTGTGTATCCAGAATATATAAAGAATTCCTACAACTTAATAATAAAAAAGATAACCCAATTTTTAAAAGGGCAAAGATTTTAATAGACATTTCTCTAAAGAAGATATACAAATGGCCCACAAGCACATGAAAAGATGTTAACCATCACTAATCATTAAGGAAATGCAAATCAAAACCACAAGTATAGTTATGATTAAAATAACAGATAATAACAAGTGTTAGTGAGGATATGGAGAAATTGGAGCCCCCTACATATTGCTGGTGGAAATGCAAAATGATACAAGTTGCTGTGGGAAACAGTGGAAAATAGTTTGGCAATTTCTCAATAAGTTAAACATAGAATCACTACATGACTAAGCAATCTCACTCCTAGGTATATATTCAAAAGAATTACAAACTGGAGCCCAAACAAAACCTTAAACATATATGTTTATAGCAGCACTATTCATGATAGCCAAATGGTGTAAACAACCCAAATGTTCATCAATGAATGAATGGATAAGCAAATTGTGGAGTATCCCTACAATGGAATATTATTCAGTCATAAAAATTAATGAAGTCCTGGTACATGCTACAGTGTGGATAAGCCTCAAAAATATCAGGCTAATCATTTCACAATGTATACAATATCATTGTATACATATATCAAAATATCACATGGTACACCTTAAATATATGCAATGTTTGCCAATCATACCTCTATAAAGTTGGAGGAAAAAAGAGAAAACATCATGCTAAGTCAAAGAAGTCAGAGACAAAAGATAATGTATTGTACGATTCCATTTATATGAAATATCCAGATTAGGTAAATCCTAAAATGGAAAGCAGACTAGTGGCTACCAAGAGCTGAGGACTGCTTGATGGGTCCAGGGTTTCCATTTTGAGTGATGAAAAACTTAGAAAGAGGCGATGGTTGTACAACATCATGAATATACTTAAAACCACTGAGTTATACATTTTAAAACAGTTAAAACAGTAACTTTTTGGTGTGTGTTTTTTGCAACCATAAAGAGAAAAGAAAAATTCACACATATAAGAGGTTGTAGGAAAGCATTAGAAATGACAAAGTACAAATGAGATTTAAGCTTCATTATGTCACAGTTGAGAAAATAAAAGTGCAGTAGATCTAACCAGTTGCGATATAGGAATGCATTTAGCAAAAGCATCACTCTGTAAGACTTCACTGCTGATTGAAATCTTTCATTGTGTAAAAAACAATCTTAGTATTGGAAAGAACCTTAGATGCCATCCTAATCTTCTCTACAGTAAAAAAATGATGAACATGAGGGAAAAACATGAACAAAATTATTTTCAAAAACATCAGGTCCAACACCTAAAGACCTCAGAAAGTCATCACTCCTATCTTCACACACACACAAAAATGCTGAAAGATGGGAAAATCAACAACTATTCTTAGGTTCATCAGACAATTGAGGTCACAGGGCAAACCACTGCCTCCAAAAGTAGAGAGACAGGTGAATACAGAGAATCACAGCTTTTGAGCACAGAAGCCCACCTCTGGAGCTAGTATTGGAATAGGAAAACTTAAGCTGTAATTGACCAATTGCTGGAAACTCGGTGTGGACAAGCATGAGCTAAAAAATCCAGAGGAAGGGCCCAATCTTAGGGAGGCCCCGACACTTTTCTTGAGTTTTACCTACATGAGCCCCACTAAATTCTCAGTGTGAAGACTGGAGAAAAATTCCCTCAAAATTTTGATGGTTGTGGAGGGGAACCATTCTGATATGTTGAGAATATTCTGTTCTTAACAAAATAAAGCCTGCACTCAAGGTAATCTGTTGTACCAGACCCTAACCACCTTGGGTTGTACCACAGCCTGGCCAATCTGGAGGAATGGAAATAGCCAATCCCAGCCCCTTCTAGCTTCCCTGTCTCACCTAAGCTGGGGGATGTGGTAGAATGAAAAGCACTTATAAAGAGTACAGCTCAGGAACACAGGTTCACTAAAAGACTGAGACCTAAACATAGGAATATAGAATCCTCCTCTGACACCATACCACCAGATTAATAAGGCTCCTGTATAATAACAGGATTACAACAGAAAGAACTGTACATCTTGGACCTTACTTAAAAACAACGCTTTAGGGAAATCCAAAGACAACAGGGATGATAAAAACAAGGGCACCAGAGGGAATTTTATCTCTGACACAGCTACAGTAAACAGCAAACCCAGCCTAACTCCTAGTCAGATAAAAATAAATTCTCACACTCAAGTAAATGCCAATTTACTTGAATTCCTTTTGCCCGGTACATAATGTCCAGCTTTGAACAAGAGATTATGAGACATACTAAATGGCAAAAACAAAAGTATAAACAGACAGAAAAACTCAGAACCAGACTAAGATATGGCTGAGATTGCGGAATTCCTGGAACAGGAATTTGAAATAACTATATGCTAAGGGCTCTATTAGAAAAACTGGACAACATACAAGAACAGAAGGGTGGTGTAAGCAACGAGATGGAAACTCTAAGCTAAGATAAAATAAAAAGAAAACGCTAGAAATCAAAACTCTATAACAGAAATGAATGCCTTTTATGGGCTCATCAGTAGGCAGGACATATATGAGGAAAGAATCAGTGAATACAAAGATATGTAAATAGAAATCTCTAAAACTGGAATGCAAAGAGAAAAAAGAATGAAAAAGATATAATATCTAGTAACTGTGGGATAATTATAAAAGTTGTAATATATTTACAATGGGAATACCAGAAGGAGATGAAAGAGAAAAAGGAACAGAGGAAATAGTTGAACTAATAATGGCTGATAGTTTTCAAAAATTAATGACAGATAACAAACCACAAATCTAGGAAGCTCAGAAAACACCAATCAGAATAAATACCAAACAAATCTACACCCAGGAAAGTTATATTTAAATTACAGAAAATCAAAGACAAGGACAAAATATTTAAAGAATTCAGGGGTAAAAACACCTTACATATAGACGAATGAAGATAAGAATTACATCAGACTTTTCAGACACTATGCAAGCAAGCAGAGAGTGCAGTGAAACATTTAAAGTGTGGAAAGAAAAATCACCAACTTAGAATTCTGCATCTAGCAAATTTATCCTTCAAAAGTGAAGGAGATCAACAATAAAAACAACCCAATTAAAAAAAAAAAGGCAAAAGATTCGAATAGCCATTTCTCTGGGGAGATATACAAATGGCCAACCAGCACATGAAAACATGGAGAATATCACTAATCATCAGGGAAATACAAATCAGAACCACAATGAGATATCACTTCACACCCATTAGAATATTAGGATGGCTATTGTTTTAAAAAAAAAAGATAATAACAAGTGTTACTGAGGATGTGGAGAAATTGGAACATTTATGCATTGCTAGTAGGAATGTAAAATGGTACACTATGACAATGCCACACAAAATTAAGCATAGAATTACCATATGAAGGGTGCCTGGGTGGCTCAGTCAGTTAAGTGTCCAACTTTGGCTCAGGTCATAATCTCGTGGTTTGTGGGTTCAAGCCCTGTGTTGGGCCCTGTGCTGACAGCTTGGAGCCTGGAGCCTGCTTCAAATTCTGTGTCTCCCTCTCTCTCTGCCACTCCCCTGCTTGCACTCTGTCTCTCTCAAAAATAAATAAACATTTAAAAAATTAAAAAAAAGAATTACCATATGATCCAGCGATTCCACTTGCAGGTATAGACTGAAAAGAACTGAAAACAGGAACGTGAACAGGTATTTGTACACCTGTGTTCACAGCAGCTCTATTCACAGTAGCCAAAAGGCAGAAACAACACAAATGTCCATCGACAGAATGGATAAACAAAATGTGGCATATACATACAATGGAATATCATTCAGCCCTAAAAAGAAAGGAAATTCTGATACACGGATGAGGTGTGAAGACATGAGGACAAATATTTTTTTTTTTAATTTTTTTTTTTTCAACATTTTTTATTTATTTTTGGGACAGAGAGAGACAGAGCATGAATGGGGGAGGGGCAGAGAGAGAGGGAGACACAGAATCGGAAACAGGCTCCAGGCTCCGAGCCATCAGCCCAGAGCCTGACGCGGGGCTCGAACTCACGAACCGCGAGATCGTGACCTGGCTGAAGTCGGACGCTTAACCGACTGCGCCACCCAGGCGCCCCATGAGGACAAATATTTTATGATTCCACTGATATGAGATACTTAGAGTTGTCAAGTTCATAGAGACAAAAAGTAGAATAGTGGTTTCCAGTGTCTGAGGGAGGAATGGGGAAATTACTGTTTAATGGGTACAGAGTGCCAGTTTGGAATGACAAAAAAGCTCTGGACATGGAGAGTGGTGATGGTTGTATGACAATGTGGATTTAATTAATACCACTGAACTGCACACTGAAAAATAGTTAAAATGGTAAAATTAGGCTATGTACATTTTACCACAGTAAAAAAAATGAGGCAGATGTAATATGTACACAAGAAAATATTTCTACATACTTTTTTTTTGTTAAAAACTAAAAGACATGCGGAAATACTGTAGTAATCTTAAAAGCCTATAAAATGTTTACAGAAATGCTTTCTTTTGTTATCTCCCATTTCTAAAGTTGTACCTTGATTAATATGTTTGTTTCCCATGTTTGTGTTAGCAACATACTTGTAAACCACTATTACAGATGGCTAATCTCATCTCTTAGATGACTATTGTTATTAAAATTTCAACATTTCTTTTTCCAAGTTCTTAGCTTCCAACATACTCATTATAACACTAATCAGTTCATCTGACAGTATCTATTCACTAATCAATTTCCAGTGAGAATTATAAAATATTCATGTCCAGTAGCAGGAAAGAAAAAATTAGAATCCTTGAAACAGATGGTTTAGTGATATGTTGCTTTCAAATCTAGGATGTACAGAAAACAAAAATGTGAGACTCCCTGGTGATTCCCAGAGGAAATAACATCATAATCAGTGCACTGTGTGGCTTATCAAATAAGTAATACAGAAACCTTAGTGGGACCGTTTGGTATCTGAAAGAAGGAAGCCCTGTGGAAGTGGTACTGGGGGTTGGCTATATGCACAGCCATTGCACATAGAAAAAAAGACTAGAAGAACATATACCAAAATATTAACATTGGTTATCTTTGGGGAATAGGGTTACCAGTTTTCATTTCTTTTCTTTTTCTTTTTTTCTTTCTTTCTTTTTTTTTTTTTTTTTTTTGTTTACCTGTATTTTCTTTCTCTCTTTTTGTTAAGTAGGTGTGGAGCCTACTTATATGCAGGGCTTGAAATTACAACCCTGAGATCAAGACCTGAGCTGAGATCAAGAGTCAGATGTTTACCTGACTGAGAGACCCAGGCGTCCCATGCTTACCTATATTTTCTAAACAATTTAAAATAAACAAGATAACTGCTATAATAGAAAAAATTCGAACAATAAAATTTATCAAAGTCACCAAAATGGTGATGTAGGAGACCCCAGCCTCTGCCTCCCAACATAGATCAACAAACAGCTGTTAACAAAAACAGCCTGGGAGAGCTCTGGAATCCACTTATTTTTTTTTAATAATTAAAAAAAATTTTAAATATTTATTTCTGAGAGAGAAAGAGCAAGAGAGAGACAGAGAGAGAGAGTGCGGGGGAGGGGCAGAGAGAGAAGGAGGCACAAAATCCAAAGCAGGCTTCAGACTCTGAGCTGTCAGCCCACAGCCCAATGTGGGGCTTGAACTCACTAACCATGAGATCATGACCTAAGCCAAAGTCGGACGCTTAATCATCTGAGCCACTCAGGGGCCCCTGGAATCCACTTAAGCTTTAGCAACACAGTGGAACAAAAAACCTGAGAATAATCACACAGAAAGAGAAAGAAGACAGCTTAATTTTGCCTGTATCATCCCATCCCCCAAGTCAGCATTGCTCAGCACCAAGAAAGAACTTCCCAGTTAGAAAGGGTTCCCTTCACCAGGTAACGAAGAATAGGGTCAGTGCCCAGCATTCTGGGCACTGCACCAAGGTCCCACTTCAGCTTCGCTCAACCCAGACCAGCAAAGCTGAGACATAAAGGGATGGCTAGGAACAAGGAAGAAAAGCAGGGGTTACTTAAGCAGTCACACAATGGAAACAATCATGGTTCATGGTGACTTGCTCTGCAGAAAAACACAAGAGATTTGACCACCAAAGAAACTAAAAGCCAACACAGCTGCCATAGATCTACAAATTTCACCATCTTTTTGCCCTACAGGTATTCACTCTCACTGACACCACCAGCTGTCTAAGTCCTTTTCCACCCCCCTCTCCCACCAAAGCCGAGGAACCACACTGGCATCCAGCCCAGGCCTCTGTGGCTGTATAAGTGCAAGACACCGGCAAAGGCCCCCCACAGCTGACCCTTGCTGCCACATGCACATCTGAGTCTAGCCCTTCCAGGTGTGCACCTACATGCTGCTGGCCTGACGTCTATCACTGGTCTCCACTGCAGTGTACATGCCTAGGAAAGACTGTATGGACATGAGAAAGCCAGGGCCTCTACAGATGCCAGAGGGTCCATAATTGGTCCCAGCCTTTGTTACACGCCTTGGCCTCCACCACTGCATGTGTGTTTGCATCCGGCCCCTGCCATTACCAAGGCACCTGCAGCTGACTTCCATAACTAAATGTACATAACCGCTGGCTCCAACCACCGCCAGTACTGACACATGCCCTGGTCCCTAGCCATGGTAACAGAAGATGATGCTGAGGGTCCTAATACCCCTTGAAGCCACTGTGGACCGCCAACAGTGATCACCAAGGACCATGGAGCTGTTCATGCTGTGGAACTGCATGGCCTGAGCCAAAGAAATATCACAAACCCTGGACCCAGGGCTATCACATGGCCCTGCACTTGGTGCCCTACACCACTAGACCTGGAGTCACAGCATGGTCAAGGGAGCATGCATCCCCAGGTGAAACGATTCTCTTACCAAAGATAGTCAATAATGTCTGTAAGAGGTGACTGCTTCTTGAAATATGCAGGTACCTACACAAGGCTACAAGGCTCACAAAGAAAACAGGAAGCATGATTCCAGCAAAAGAATACAGTAAATCTCTAAGAACAGGCCCCGAAGAAATGGAGATCCAAGAATTATGCAATAAAGAATTCCAAGAATTGCTCTAAAGATGCTCAGAGAGCTATAAGAGAACACAGATAAGCAACTTAACAATATCAGAAAACAATACAAGGACAAAATAAGAAATTCAATGAAAAGAAAAACAATTTTAAAACTCAGAAATTTGAGATAGAGCATGTGACTCTTTTTAAAAAATTTTTTAATGCTTATTTAGTTTTGAGAGAGAGACAGAGAGGCAGAGTGCGAGCTGGAGAGGAGCAGAGAGAGAGGGAAACAGAATCTGAAGCAGGCTCCAGGCTCTGAGCTGCCAGCACAGAGCCCGATGTGGGGCTCAAACCCACAAACCGTGAGATCATGACCTAAGCCAAAGGCGGACACTTAACCGACTGAGCCACCCAGGTACCCTGTGCATGTGACTCTTGATCTTCGGGCCATGAGTTAGAGCCCCACAGTGTATGTAGAGATTAGCAAAATTAATTAATTAATTGATTGATTGATTGATTAATTAATTAAAAAATAGAAAAAAACCCAGAAAGTTTGGAGCTGAAGAGTACAATAACTGAACTGAAGAACTCAATACAGAGCTAAAATAGCAGACCCAAACAGAAGAAAGAATCAATGAGGTAGAAGACAGATGAATTCAAATTATCCAATCAGAAGAGCCAAAGAAAAAAAGTGTCAAAATGAATAAAGAAAGCCTACAGGAGTTATGGAACACCATCAAGAGAAATAATATATGCATCAGTGGAGTCCCAGGAGGAAAAAAGAGGGAGAAAAGAGTGGAAAACTTATTTAAAGAAATAATGACTGAGAACTTCCCAAACCTGGGGAGAGTTTTGGATATCCAAGTTCATGAAGTTAATTGGCCATCTCAAAATTGCAATTCAAATGATCTTTTCCAAGAAATATAATAATAAAGCTATCTAAAATCAAGAAAAAGAACTTTAAAAGCTGCAAGAGAAAAATCCTCTCATACAAAGGAACCCTCATAAGGCTATCAGTGGGTTTCTTTATAAATTTTTTTTTAATGTTTGTTTATTTTTGAGGAAGAGAGAGAGAGAGGTGGTGGGGATAGGGCATGAGCAGGGGAGGGACAGAGACAGAGCTGAAGACACAGAATCTGAAGCAAGCTTCAGGTTCCAAGCTGTCAGCACAGAGTCCGATGTGGGGCTCAAACCCACGAACTGTGAGATCAGGACCTGAGCTGATCTTAACTGACTAAGCCACCCAGATGCCACTATCAGTGGGTTTCATAACAGAGACCTTACAGACCAGGAGAGAATGGGATGATATTTTGAAAGGGCTGAAAGAAAGAAACTGCACACCAAGAATACTTACTTAGCAAAGTTATCCTTTAGAAACGAAGGTTTTCTTTAATAAATATAAGTTGAGGGAATTCCTCACCACTAAATGTTCCTTACAAGAGATGCTGAAAGGAGTTCTTCAGGCTTAAACAAAAGATGCTATTTAGTAATATGAAAGCATAAAAAAATATAACACACTAGTAAAAAGTAAGTATATAGACAGATTCAGAATACTCTAATACTGTAATATGGTGACATGTTAACTACTTAACTCTAGTATAAAGGTTAAAGGACAAAAAGTATTAAAAAGTGCTATAGCTTCAACAATTTGTTAATGGATACACAACATAAAAATATGTAAATGACATCATAAACATAAAAGGAGGGAAGTAAAATGATAGAGTTTTTGTATGCAAAGTTTTTGTATGTGATATATTGTTATCAGCATAAAACAGACTGTGTATATACACACACATATATATATTCATGTAATATGATATATAATATGAATATATATAAATGAATGATGTTTTATGTAAGTTCCATGGTAACTATGAAGCAAAACCTACAGTATATTCATAAAGGATAAAGAGAAAGGGATCAGAGCATATTGCTATGGAAAATCATCAATTCACAAAGGAAGGCAGAAAGAAAAGAAGAAAGAAAAAAGGGAACTAGAAAACACTTAATCAAGTGGCATTAGTAAGTTCTTACCTATTACTAATTACTTTAAATGTAAATGGATTGAACCTCCAATCCAAAGACATAGAGTGGCTAGATGGATTAAAAAAAAACAAAAAAAAAACAAGACCCAATTACAGCTAACTGAAAGACACTTTCTTCAACTTTAGGGACACACACAGGCTCACAGTGAAGGGATGGAAAAAGATACACCACACAAACAGAAACCAAAAGAGAGCAAGTGAAGGTATACTTATATCAGAAAATAGACTTTAAGCCAAAAACAGTGACAAGAAACAAAGATGGTTTTTTTATGATAAGGGGGTCAGTATATAAGCAAGATAAAACAATTGTAAATGTATATGTATATGTATCATGCATCAAAGCACCTAAATGTATTAAGCAAATACTAACAGATCTAAACAGAGAAATAGACAAAAATAATAGTAAGAGACTTCAATATCCCACCATAAACGATGGATAGATCATCTAGACAGAAAACCAACAAGGAAATGCTCACCTTGCAGCATACTTTAGACCAAGTGGACCTAACAGACACATACAGAACATTCCATCCAAAAGCAGCAGAATACACATTCTTCTCAAGTGCACATGGAACATTCTCTAGAACAGATCATACGATAGGTCACAAAGCAAGTCTTAGCAAATTTAAGAAGACTAAAATCATACCAAGTATCTTTTCTGACCACAATGGTATGAAACAAGAAACCAGTAATGGGGGAAAGCTGGAAAAATCACAAACTTGTGGAAATCAAACAACACACTGTGGAACAACTGATGGGTCAAAGAAAAAATAAAAAGTAATCAAGAAATATCTTGGGGGAAAAAAGGAAGCACAACATATCAAAATGTATGGAATACTACAAAAGGACTTCTAGGAGAGATGTTTACAGAAATAAATGCCTACATTAAGAACAAAGAGAGGGATGCCTGGGTGGCTCAGTCAGTTAAGACTCTTGATTTCAGCTCAGGTCATCATCTCACAGTTCGTGAATTTGAGCCCTGCATGGGGTTCTGCGCTGATAGTGTGGAACCTGCTAGGGGTTCTTTGTCTCCCTCTCTCCGCCTCTCCCCCACTCCCATGTGCTTTCTCTCTCTCTCTCTCCTTCTCTCTCTCAAAAATAAATAAATAAACATTTAAGAAAAAGAACAAAGAGAGATCTCAAACCACCTAACTGTACACCTCAAGGACCTAGGAAAAACAGAATAAACTAAGCCCAAAGTTAGTAGAAGGAAGAAAATAACAAAGAGCAGACCAGAAATAAATGAAAGAGAGATCATAAAACAATAGAAAAGATGAAATTACGAGCTGGTTTTCAAAAAAATAAACAATGGGGCACCTGGGTGGCTCAGTCGGTTCAGCGTCCGACTTCAGCTCAGGTCATGATCTCGCAGTCTGTGAGTTCGAGCCCCACATCGGGCTCTGTGCTGACAGCTTGGAACCTGGAGCCTGCTTCAGATTTTGTGTTTCCCTCTCTCTCTGCCCCTCCCCTGCTCATGCTCTGTCTCTTTCTGTCTCAAAAATAAATAAAAACATTAAAAAAATTTTTTTTAATTAAAAAAATAAACAAAATTGACAGGCTTCAGCTACACCAACTCAGAAAAAATGGAAGGGGAATTTAAATACAATCAGAAATGAAAGAGAAGACATTTCAAGAGATACTACAGAAATACAAAAAGATCATGACAGACTACTTTGAACATTTATATGCCAACAAACTGGACAACCTAGAAGAAATGGATAAGTTTCTAGAAACATGCAACTTACCAAGACTGAATTATGAAGAAATATAAAATAGGAACAAGCCAATAACAAGTAAGGAGATTGAATCAGTAATCAAAAACCTCACAACAAAGAAAAGCACAGAACCAGATGGTTTCAATGGTGGATGTTACCAAACATTTAAAGAAGAATTAATGCCAATCCTTCTCAAAATCTTCCAAATATTGAAGAGAGAACACTCCCAAACTCATTTTATGAGGCCAGCAGTATCCCAATACCAAAGTCAGATTAGGAGACTACAAGAAAACAAAATTACAGCGCAATACCCCTGAGGTATACGGATGCAAAATTTCTCAACAAAATATTAGCAAACTGAATTCAACAGTGCATTTAAAAGGATCATACACCATGATGAACAGCGATTTATCCCTGGGATTCTAATATGCTTCAGCATAGGCAAATCCATGTGATACACCACATTGATAGAATGAAAGAAAAAAAAACATATGATCTCGATAGTTGCAGACAAAACATGTGACAAAATACACCATCCTTTCATTATAAAAACTATTAAAATACAAATTACGTATAGAAGGAACATACCTCAACATAATAAAGGCCACATATGACAAGCCCACAGCTAACATTATCCTCAGTGGTGAAAGGTTGAAAGGTTTTCGTCTAAGATCAGAAAGAAGACAGGGATGTTCACTCTCAACACATCTATTCAACATAGTATTATGGGGCGCCTGGGTGGCTCAGTCAGTTGGGCATCCGACTTCAGCTCAGATCATGATCTCATGGTCTGTGAGTTTGAGCCCTGTGTAGGGCTCTGTGCTGACAGCTCAGAGCCTGGAGCCTGCTTTGGATTCTGTGTCTCCCTCTCTCTCTGCCCCTCCCCTGCTCATTCTCTCTCTCTCTCTCAAAAATAAACATTAAAAAAATTAACATAGTACTGTAAATCCTAGCCGGACCAATCAGACAAGAAAAAGCACCCAAATTAGGAAGGAAGAAGTAAAATTGCATCTGTTTGCAGATAATGTGATTTTATATAGAGAAAATCCTAAGGATGCCACCAAAAAAAAACCTGTTAGAACTAATAAACAAATTCAGTAAAGTTGCAGGATACAAAATCAACATATAGAAATCAGTTGCATTTCTACACACTAACAATAAAACATGTCAAAAGATATGAAGAAAACAATCCCATTAACAATAGCATCAAGAACAAAATAGTTAGAAATAAATTTAACCAAGGAGGTGAGAGATTTCTATACTGAAAACTATAAGACTTTGATGATAGAAATTGAAGAAGACATAAACAAATGAAAATATATGCCATATTCAAGGAGTGAAAGAATTGATACTGTTGAAATGTCTGTACCTCCCATAGTCATCTATAGAATCAATGCAATCCCTATCAAAATTCCAATGGCATTTTTAACAGAAATAGAAATAATCCTAAAATTAGTAGGAACCACAGAAGATCCCAACTAGCTAAAGCAATCTGAGAAAGAAGAATGAAGCTGGAGGCATCACACTTCCTGATTTCAAAATATACTACAAAGCTATAGTAATCAAAACAGTATAGTGCTGGCCATAAAAATAGATGAATGGAATGGGATGGGATGGGATGGGATGGGATGGGATGGCATGGCATGGCATGGCATAGCATAGCATAGCATAGCATAGCATAGAATAGAATAGAATAAATGGACCAATGGAACAGAATCAAGAGCCCCAAAATAAACCCTCACATACAGTGAACTAATATTTGACAATGGAGCCAAGAATACTCAATGGGGAAAGGATAGTCTCTCCAATAAATTGTGCTGGGAAAACTGGATATCCACATGCAGAAGAATGAAATCGGATCCCTATATTATGCCAGTTACAAAAATAAATTCGAAATGGATTAAAGACTTAACCATAAAACCTGAAACCATAAAACTCCTAGAAGAAAATATAGAGAAAATGCTCCTTGACACTGGTCTTGGCAATGATTTTTTTGATATGACACCAGAAGCACAAGCAACAAAAGCAAAAATCAACAAGTAGGACTATATCAAACTAAAAACCTTCTGCACAGAAAAAGATACAATCAACAAAATGACAAGGCAACCTACTCACAGGGAGAAAAGATTTGCAGATCGTACATCTGATAAGAGGTTAATATTCAAAATATATAAAGAACTTATACAACTCAATAGTATAAAAAATCTGATTGTAAAAATGGGCAGAGGAACTGAACATTTTGCAAGAAGACATACAGGTGGCCAACAGGTACATGAAAAGGCACTCACATCACTAATCATCAGGGAAATGCAAATCAAAACCACAATCATCTCACATGTATAAGAATGGCTGTCATAAAAAAGACAAGAGATAACAAGTGTTGATGAGAATGTAAAGAAAAGGGAACCTTTGTACACTGTTGTTGGGAATGCAAATTGGTACAGTTACTATGGAAAACAATATGGAGGTTCCTCAAAAAAACTAAAAATAGACCTGCTATTTGATCTAGCAATCCTACTTCTGGGAATATATCCAAAGGAATGAGAACATACATCTACATTCTCATGTTCATTGCAGCACTATTCACAATAGCCAAGATGTGGACACAATCTAAGTGTCCATCAATGGATGAGTGGATAAAAGTGGGATAACTATGGAATAGTATTCAGCCACCATCTGGACTGTAAGATCCATAGTGATAGCAACAAAGTTTCCCTACTCTTTGTATGTGCTTTAAGCACATTATCAGTGCTCAGTAGGTATTAACTGTATAAATGAATTCCAAAGCCTCTCTCTGGCTATAGCCTTTTGGGTTGCTGCATGATTTTTTTCATTTTTTTTAATGTTTATTTATTTTTGAGGGAGAGGGAGAGACAGAGCGCAAGCAAGGGAGGGACAGAGAGAGGGGGAGACACAGAATCCGAAGCAGGCTCCAGGCTCTGAGCTTTCAGCACAGAGCCTGACGTGGGGCTTGAACCCACGAAACGTAAGATCATGACCTGAGCCGAAGTCGGACACTTAACTGGCTGGAGACACCCAGGCGCCCCAACTTTGGCCATTTGGATATCTACCAATGCAATACATGCAGAAGTTTGAAAGGCACTTGTACACTGAAACTTGCCATCTTATGAAGAGGTACAAACCTTCTAGAGAGGACACATGGAAGAAAATCTAGGCCTGCCAACTGCCAGGCATGAGTGAGTTTATCTTAAATCATCCAGCCCCCACCAAACTGACTGACACAGCATCACGGAGCCTAGGCAAAACCAACATAAGTGCCCAGGTAAGTTTAGTCCAAACTGTCTACAGAATTTTGAGCAAACAGTGAATGTTTTAAGTAAGTAGTTTTGGAGTGGTATATCTATATCGGTAGTATCATATCAATATATGGCATTGCTTCTTCATGATGTGATTTTCACATAGAGTTGTAGTTCATTCATTTTAAATGAATTTTAATAAAGAATCCTTTCATACGACTGTACCAGAATTCATTTACCCATTCACTTGCTAATGAACATTTGTGCTTCTAGGTTTTCACTACTATGAGCAGTACTGTAATGAACATTCCTGTAGCAGTCCTTTTGTGCTAGGAGTGGAATTACATGCTTGAAAAGTGAGGACATCTTCAACTTTACTATATACAGTGCCACGTTGCTTTCCAAAGAGGTTGTACGGGTCCTCAATCCCTTAACTGTAACTCTGAAATCCAAAAATCTCTGAAAACCTTAAGAATTTTTCATGAGTTTGGCATTTTCCATCATTTAAAAGTTTTTCATTTTAATGTAGTCAAACGTATTAATCATTTCCTTTATGACTGTACTTTACCTTAGTAGTCAGCCCACTATAAACTGGCTTCTGAACCACAGCACTCCAATAAAACTGCTCAGTAAGGTCAACAACTACTTCTTAAAAGCCAAATCGCATGGACATGTTCTAGTAAGGGTGAATAACCAGTTGACCTTTGCAGCATTTGCTATTATTCACCTTTCCTACCTTAGAAATTCTACTTCCCTTAGCTTCTTTGACACTACTGTCTTCTTATCTCTCTGAATCTCCCTCTCACCCAGCAGTCTGTACACCACCAGTGGGATATAGCAGGGTGTAGTGGGATTCAGAGTTTTACTAAAATTACCGAGAACCCATGCTCCTTTATGTCCATCTGTGTAATCATGCTATGTATAGTAGGTATGATATATTATTAAAAACTTACTATGCAAAAGTGTTAATGAGTAATTTGCAAATGGATTCTATACAACAGTGATGTGACATTAGTGGCAGTGAATGTAGAAGAGTAAATTATGTATCTGCTTCCCCCTCTACGAATTGTTCTGTTTCTTTTCTCTCCAAGTCCCTATTTGTTCCTTAGCCTAGCATATGGTTAGCTACTGATTAAGGGGTATCTTCTCAAGATGGTAAAGGTAGTCATAGTATTCACAATACTGGCATGAAATAAGGTTCGGATACTAAAAAAACCTTTATTGTGCAATATTTTGCATGCACCACAATAACAATTATTTGGGGCAAAAATTATCAACGAATGTTAAAACTAGTGTAAACAAGTATAAGATGTAAAACTAGTGTAAAAACAAGGTATTTTCAAAATATCCCTCTATAAATTACTTATTTACTGCAATGAGAATAACAGTAGCTTTACAGCGGAGAAACCTGGGAGACTTTAACCAACTGATCAAAGCTAACATCGCCAGTAATCGCACAAACAGGTGTCATGTGCCTCCTGATATTATACACCGAGAAGGACACAAATTACTTCTGTGGTAATTCCTGTCCAGAATGCATAACTTGAATCTCACAGTGTGGAAAAATCAGATAAGTCCAAAATGAGGGGAATTCTGCAAAATAACTGGTCTGTACTAAAAACAATACCAAAGCCATGAATAACAAAGAAAGACTGAAAAACTGCTCCAGATTAAAAGAAACTCAGGGTGATGGTTCCTCAAAAAGCTAAACATAAAATGACCACATGACCCAGCAATTTCCCTCCTAGGTATGTACCCAAAGGAACTGAAAACAGGTGTTGAAACAAAATCTTTGACATACATATTCATAGCAGTGCTATGCACAGGGGCTAAAAGGTAGAAACAATCCAAAGGTCCATCAATGACTAAACGGATAAACAAAATGTGGTGTATCCAAACAATGGATTATTATTATTCAGCCACACAAAGGAATGAAGCACTGACACATGCTACAATGTGGATGAACCTTGAAAACATCATGCTAAGTGAAAGAAGCCAGCCACAAAAGGTCACATATTGTATGATTCCATGTGTACGAAAGTCCAAAATAGGCAGATCCACAGAGACAGAAAGCAGGTTGGCGGTTGCCAGACACTGGGTGTTGGGTGGGAGGGGAAGGAGAGAGACAAATGGGGAGACACTGCTTAATGGATATGGGATTTTGCTTTGGGGTAATTAAGATGTTTTCAAAATTTATAGGGGTGGTGATTGTACAGCATTTTTGATAGGGGTGGTGGTTGCACAGCATCACAAATGTACTAAATGTCAATTGGTCATTTACTTTAACACAGTGTTAGGTGAATTTTTACCTTAATTTTGAAAAAATAAACTAAAAGAGACATGCATGATACTTCAGTGCAACTTATTATCCTGATTTGAATCCTGGGCTAGACTTTTTTTTCTTTTGCTATAAAGAACGTTAGTGGTTTTGATTTGTATTTCCCTAATGAGGAGTGACGTTGAGCATCTTTTCATTTACCTGTTGGCCATCTGGATGTCTTCTTTAGAGAAGTGTCTATTCATGTTTTCTGCCCATTTCTTCACTGGATTATTTGTTTTTCAGATGTGGAGTTCGGTGAGTTCTTTATAGATTTTGGATACTAGCCCTTTGTCCGATATGTCATTTGCAAATATCTTTTCCCATTCCCTTGGTTGCCTTTTAGTTTTGTTGATTATTTCCTTTGCAGTGCAAAAGTTAGAGACGGAGGGAGCCAAACCATAAGAGACTCTTAAAAACTGAGAATAAACTGAGGGTTGATGGGGGGTGGGAGGGAGGGGAGGGTGGGTGATGGGCATTGAGGAGGGCACCTGTGTAGGGATCAGCACTGGATGTTGTATGGAAACCAATTTGACAATAAATTTCATATAAAAAATAAAGAATGCTAGTGGGATAATTGGTAAAATTTGAATAATTCAATCCTTTAACTATAACTTTGAAAGGTCTGCAGGTCAGATAGTAGTATCGTGTTCATGCTAATTTCCTGATTTTAATCATTGTACTATAGTTATATAAGAGAACGTCTTATTCTTTTAGGAAAAATGCTCTGAAATATTTAGGGGTAGAGGGGCATTATGTGTGTAATTTGTGTGATTCAGAAATAATTGGAGAGAGAGAGAGATGGAGAAAGAAGAGAGGAGGAAGAGAAAGGAGGGGGGAATGATAAAGCAAATGTGGTAAAGTATTTATATCTGTGGAATCTGGGTGAAACATATAAGGTAATTATATACACTATTTTTACAACTTTTCTATAACTCTTAATTGTTTCAAAACACAAAGTTTCTCATTATGTCAAAGAGATATCTGTAACCTCATGTTCATAGCAGCATTATTTACAATAGCCAGGACATGGAAACAACCTAAGTGTCCATCAATGGATGAATGGATAAAGAAAATGTGGCATGTACTGCTGTGTCTTCAAGTTCACTAATCTTTTTTTCAGTAATGTCTAATTTGATCAAGTATATCTTCTCAGACGTTGTATTGATCATTTCTACAAGTTTAATTTCAGTCTTTTATATCCTCTTTGTCCCTCCTCGACATGATCACACATTAGTGTTTTCCTCTCCATTATTGAACACATAGAGTATATTCATAATAACTGTTTTAATGTCCTTATCTACTAATTCTACCATCTGTGTTATTTCTGGGTCTGTAACTGTAGATTGATTTTTCCTCATATTTTCCTGCTTTGTGTACTTTATCATTTCTTATTGGATGCAAAGCGTTGTGGATTTGATACTGTTGTGTGCTGGGTTCTTTCCTTTATTGCTCCTTTAAATACTTTTGAAATTTGTTCTAGGATACAATTAAATTACTCAAAAACAGTTTAATCCTTTCAAGGCTTTCTCTTAAGTTTTGTTAGGCAGGACCAGAGTAACCTTTAGTCTAGAACTAATTTGTCTCCACTTCTGAGTCAATATTTTCTCTCTCTCTCTCGACCTCGATCTCTCAATCTTTCTTTGCAGGTATCTTCTCTTTGGTACTGTGCCCTGCAAATTTTAGTCACTTCAGGTTTCTTGAATATTCAATTCTGTCTCCCAAACTTAGAGAGACTGCTAGGCTCTAGCTAGTTTCCTTCTCTCTGAACTGTTGTTTCATATATTTTAATCAGTTTTATAGTTAAGGCCAAAGGGTAAGCCAGGCCTTCCTACTCGACCATAATGAGAAGCGTAAGTCCGTACCCTTTTGAAAAGATTAGCATATCTACTCTGAGAAAACAGACTACAGAAGGGCAAAAGTGGAAGCAGTGAAACTAGGCTATTGCAATAATCCAGACAGGGGTGGCTCAGTCAGTTAAGCGGCTGGCTCTTTTTTTTTTTTTTTTTTAATGTTTATTCATTTTTGAGAGAGACAAGAGACAGAGACAGAGCACAAGCATGGGAGCGGCAGAGAGAGAGTGAGACACAGAATCAGAAGCAGGCTCCAGGCTGTGAGCTGTCAGCATAGAGCCCTACGCAGGGCTCGAACCCACAAACCACGAGATCATGACCTGCGCCTAAGTTGGAAGCATCTGAATCTTGATCTCAGCTCAGGTCTTGATCTCAGGGTCATAAATTCAAGTTCCACGTTGGGTTCCACGCTGGGCATGGAGCCTACTTAAAAAATAATAATAATCCAGATAGAACTTAATCAACCTGGAGTAGGGTGGTAGCGGTAGAAATGGAGAGAAACAGAATCTGTGTGCATTTTTGTTTGTTGTTTGAGAGTAGCAAGTGGTTCTGTTACTTACCACTAAACCTTTAGGAGAGTACCTGGTCCGTAGTAGATGTTTAATAAACAAAAGGCAATATGTCATCCCCACTGACTAGTTCAAAGATAAATAATACATGGTCTCTGTCCACAAGAAACTCAAAGTCTAGTGCTGAAAAAAAAAAGATCTGATTATGTTTCCCTTTGGGCTCAAAAGCCCTTTGATGGTTCCCCGTTACAAAATAAAGTCAAAATTCCTTAGCACATCATGGATCGTGATCGTCCTCCTTGATAACATTCTTTCTGTCTAGCCTATCTGCAACTGAACTCCTACTGTGCCAAACTCTCATTCTAATCTCACCAGACTACAAGTAAATTGGTGTTGGGTGAACAAATAAATGACATACAAAAATATAGAGTTCTAATATTTTCTAGTTCCTGCTTGTATCTTAGGAAGATGATAAATTCAGAGAATCAACATCATATACCAAGCCACAGCTATTGTGAATTTTTAATAATTTAGAATAGATTATTTACCCTAACACTGGGCTCCCCTTCTCAAATATACCACTCCTGTCCTTTGTACCACAATTCTTCCAGTATTTTAGGTAAAAGTCTTGGCCTCATCTTTGGATACAGGTTTCAAAAACAGATCTCTTGGGGCACCTGGGTAGCTTAGTCGTTTGAATGTCCAACTCTTGCTTTTGGCTCAGGTCATGATCCCAGGGTAATGAGATCGAGCCCTACATTGGGCTCTGAGCTGGGCATGGACTCTGCTTAAGATTCCCCCTCTCTCTCTATCTCCCTCTACCCATCCCCCTCAAGCTCTCTCTCTCTAAAAAAAAAAATCCAAAAAACAAAAAACACAATTTCTCATTTATTCCATCCTAATGTGTCTCATATATTCTTCTTCAATGTTATTGGGGCCACTACCATCTAGGATCTCATTGCTTCCTAACACGATTTCCATGACAGATTTCTAGCTGGTCTCCCTTTGCTGGTTTCCAGAATATCTTACACACAGCTATTGAGTCTTCTACTGTTTGCTCTCCTTTTACAAACACAATACTACCTTATTTCCTGTTACTCTCACACTTGCAACACCAATTTCCTCCTCACTCTTCCTGGATCATACCAGGAACATTCCTGTCTCCATACCTTTCGTCATACTGTTTCCTCTTCTTAGAAGGCCCTCCCATCACCTCTCTCTATCTAAACCCTCTCTTGTTTAACAACCCACCCTAGTCCCACCTTTTCGGTGATGCTTTTTTCAATCACTGTAACCTTGAGCACACAAGGTATCTCACAGCTCCCAAAGCACCTGGCATGGAGCTGGGCATAAAGAACCCAAATAAGTATGTTCCCAAGCTGATGAATGTATAAAATTAAAAGAACAAAATTCATAAATATTCAATGAACATAAACTCAATCTCCTTCACTGACTCCTCATTCTCTACCTACCTCTTAAATACTAGTATAGTACTACTTACCTCATTTAAGGTTGTTGCGAGAATTAAACGTTACAAGTACATATAAAGCATTTAGTATAGTGCCTGCCACACTGTGGGCTCCCAGTAAATGTTAGCAATTACTGTATCCCAGTCACCAGGCTCCAAACTGGTTTTACTGCTTAGTTACTGTTTTACTGCCAATAGTCTCATTCTTAGTTCATGGTCTCACCATAGACCTAGGCTCCTACACCAGGGCCCTTTCAGGCTATAAGCCATTCGAATGCCATTTAATGGTTTTAAGCCCTTAACTCTTCTCATACTCTCCATATTCATTTAGTCAGCAAAGGCCTATCAATTCTTCAGAAATACCTCCCTGAATTAAGTGTCTGAGTTAAGCGTCTGACTTCATTAAGTATGGACTTGGGACTTTTGCTCGGGTCATGATCTCGGTTCGGGAGCTCAAGCCCTGCATCGCATCGGGCTCTGCGCTGACAGTATGGAGCCTGCTTGAGATTCTGTCTCTCTCCCTCTCTCTCTGCCTCTCTCCCATTTGTGCACTCTCTCTCTCAAAATAAATAAATGAGGGTGCCTGGGTGTCTCAGCAGGTTAAGCTTCCAGCTTCGGTTCACGTCATAGTCTCACGGTTCATGAGTTCAAGCCCCACATAGGGGTCTCTGTTGTCAGCACAGAGCCTGCTTTGGATCTTCTGTACCCCTGTCTCTCTGCCCCTTCCCCACTTGTTCTCTCTTTGTCTCTCTCAAAATAAGTAAATAAGCTTTAAATAAATAAACTTTTAAAAAAACCTAAAAAAAAAAAAAATACCTTCCTGAATCTATAACTGCCTCTCTTTTGTTCAGGATCTCATTCCTCCCTTGAGACAATTCCAACAGCTTGTCTCCCTTCCTTTGATCTTTCCCCTACCCGCTCTATTCTTCACAATGTAAACAGGTGTCTAAAACACAGCTCACTTTCCCCTTTAAAATTCCTCAGTAGATAACAATTATATCTCATGGTTTGGCATGCAAGGCCCTTTTGTGCTCTGACCCCTGCCTACCTATCCAACTTCATCTTCTATCAATTCCTCATTCCATACCTTTAGTTCAGCTATACAATCTAATGTTTGTTTGTTTCTTTTAAGTAATCTCTACACCCAACATGGGACTCAAACTCACGACCCTGAGATCAAGAGTTGCACGCTCCCCCAAATGAGACTGCCAGGTGCCTCTCAGCTGTACAATCTATTCTCAGTGACAAAAATGGGTCATGCTGCTTTACGACAGCATGCCTGGGTAATTTAATATCTTCCTGAAATGCCCTTCCTGACCTTGTGTACTTAGTAAATGCTTACCCACTCTGTGTCTCCATTTAATTACCTTCTCTGTGAGGATGTCTCTAATCTCACTCTCCATTGTTACACTTTATCACATTTTCTACATTTATGTTCCTCCTACTACTACATTTTCTTTCTTCCTTTACAGCAAAAGCTGTGTCCTATTCATATTTTTATTCTTAATGTGCTTTTTTTCTCAATTCCCCCACTTGTGTTCTCTCTCTCAAAAATAAATAAACATTAAAAAAATTAACAAATAAAGTGTTGCCCTCATGCAAACCAAGAAACAGACTCTTTTATAAAAATGTTTATTTATTCTTGAGAGAGACAGAATGTGAGCAGGGGAGGGGCAGAGAGAGAGAGAGACAGACAGACAGAATCCGAAGCAGGCTCCAGGCTCTGAGCTGTCAGCACAGAGCCTGACACATGGCTCAAAATCACAAACTGTGAGATTATGACCTGAGCTGAAGTCGGACGCTTAACTGACTGAGCCACCCAGGTGCCCAAGAAACAGACTCTTAATTATAGAGAACTGATGGTTACCAGAGGGAAGGGGGTGGGGGGATGGGTTAAACAGGTGATGCAAATTAAGTAGGGCACTTGTGATGAGCACTGGATATTGCATGGAAGTGTTAATCACTACATTGTATACCCCAAACTAATATTACACTGTATGTTAAGTAACTGGGATTTAAATAAAAACTTAAAAAATAAGTATTGTTAATTCCCAGGTCCCACTCCCAGTTACTGCATCAGGATCTTTGGAGGTGGGCCCCAAAGATTTTCAACCATCCCTCTACGTGGTACTTTTATTCACTGGACTTTGAAAACCCCTGTCCTAGGTTATGAGCCCCCCGCCGGTGACAGAGTTTTCAAGGTGAAGAGTAGTTCTCATTAATCTTTGGATCTTATTGATCTTAAAATCTCATGCCATAATAGAAAACAGAACATGAAAGGGACTATTTCCAGCCATGGCGATCAGAAAAGGTAGCAATAAGAGATGAGAGTATTCTAGCCCTTGTCAAATAGGTAGCTTTTCAGTAGATGATGGGAAACATTGCAGGCACAGAGACCGGCAGAGGCAAGGAAGAGCAGCTAAAAAGGTCTATAGTCTCAGTACATATGCACTTCCTCTTAAAAATATTCTAAACATATTGAATGTAAAACTTCCCTTTTGCACTTCTGTGTCTTCATATTTTCTGTTCCCTCTGCCTAGAATACTAATATTCTTCTATTCTACTAGGTAAACCTGTCCTCATTTTGGAATATCCTTTTAAAGTGTTGCCCTTGCCTGGGTGGCTCAGTCACTTAAGCATCAGACTTCAGCTGAGGTCATGAACTCATGGTTCGTGGGTTTGAGCCATACATCGGGCTCTCTGCTGTCATCACGGAGCCTGCTTCAGATCCTCCGTTCCCCTCTCTCTCTGCCCCTCCCCTGTTCATGCTCTCTCAAAATAAGCATAAAAAATTTAAAAAATAAAAAGCTTCTGCACAGTGAAACAATCAACGAAACTAAAAGGCAAGCTATGGAATGGGAGAAGATATTTGCAAATGATATATCCAATAAAGTGTTAGCATCCAAAATATATAAAGAGCTTATACTACTCAACACCCAAAATCCAAATAATCCGATTAAAAAATGGGCAGAAGACATGAACAGATATTTTTCTAAAGAAGACATACAGATGACCAACAGACACATGAAAAGATGCTCATCATCACTTATAATTCACTTATAATCAGGGAGATGCAAATCAAAACTACAATGAGCTATCAGGGCACCTGGCTGGCTCAGTCAGTGGAGCATGCAACTCTTGATCTTGGGGTTGTGAGTTTGAGTCCTACATTGCATATGGAGATTACTTAAAAAATAAAATCTTAAAAAAAAACTACAATGAGCTATCACTCACACATGTCAAAATGGCTAAAATCGACAGCACAAGAATCAATAGGTGTTGGCAAGGATGTAGAAAAAGGGGAACCGTCTTGCACTGTTGGTGGGAATGCAAACTGGTACAGCCACTCTGGAAAACAGTATGGAGGCTCCTCAATAAGTTAAAAACTGAACTACTCTATCTAGCAATTGCACTACTAGGTATTTACCCAAAGAGTACAAAAATACAAATTCAAAGTGATACATGCACCTCGATGTTTATAACGGCATTATCTATAATAGTGAAATTATGGAAACAGCCCAAGTGTCCATTGACAGATAAAGCATACAGAAGAGGTGATACACACACACACACACACACACACACACACACTATTTATTTACCCATCAAAAAAATAAGGAAATCTTGCCACTTGCAATGATGTGGATGGAGCTAGAGAGTATTATGCTAAGCGAAATAAGTCAGTCAGAGAAAGAAAAATATGATATGATTTCACTCATATGTGAAATTTAACAAACAAAACAAATAAACATAGGGGAAAAAAAGGGAGAGAGAGGCAACCCAAGAAACAGGCTCTTAACTATAGAGAAAAAAACTGATGGTTACCAGAGGGGAGATGGGGGGATGGGTGAAACAGGTGACAGGGATTAAGGAGTGCACTTGTTGTGATGAGCACTGGGTGACTAAAATTTTTTTTAAATATTAAAATGGATCTTGAAAAAAAGGGTACTTAAAGCCATGGGTATAAATGAGATTTCTCACAGAGAATGTGTAAATAAGACAAAAAAAAAAGAATCAAGGATTGAAATCTCCTTTTTGGGGTATTCCTTAACCCATCCTCTAAACATTCTTTTGGGAACCAACCTTAGCCCATTCCTCTTGTTATAATCACCCTAAGCAACTCATATTTCCCAAGCTTTTAACAATTACCTAAGTGCTGATAGGTGGTTTTTTTTGTTTGTTTGTTTTTTTTTTTTTTTTTTTTTTTTTTTTTGAGAGCGAGAGAGAGACAGAGTGTGAGCTGGGGAGGGTCTGAAAGGGAGACACAGAATCCGAAGTAGGCTCCAGGCTCCGAGCTGAAGCACAGAGCCCGATGCGGGGCTCGAACTCATGAACTGTGAGATCATGACCTGAGCCAAAGTTGGATGCCTAATTGACTGAGCCACCCAGGTACCCCAGTGCTGAGAGTTTTTAAATCTCGACTTCCTACCTTCGTCTCTCCTCTCAACTTCAAAATCTCATATCCTATTGCCTGACTAATGCCTCTTGTTGAATACTCCTAAACATGTCAAAAACTGAACTTATTATCACCCTGACCATCAAGCCTGTTCGTTCTATGTTCCTCATCTCAGTTGGTGGTACAATTTTCCTCCTAGGTGAAGCCAGAAACCTGAAAGTCACCCTCTTACTCAACAGTGCTGCTAGCAACATACACATCTTACTCCTCACTAGGGTTTCACTTTTCTTTTAAGTAATCTCTATGTCCAACGTGGGGCTTGAATTCATGACCCCAAGAACAAGAGTCATATGCTCTACTGAGTGAGCCAGCCAGGTGTCCCTCTCATTAGCTATTATTCTACTCTTCTGAAGATCTTGAATGCATCCTCTCCAACCCTCCAACTGCCCTAGTTCAGGCCCTCATCATCTTGTACATGGTATAACAATTGTATCCTCACCAGTCTCCTAGCCTTGGATCTTGGCCAAGGCTCTTCACTCCCCCCACCACAATGATCTGTTTAAGATGAAATTCTGACTATTATCTTTTCTTATAGTCTCCTTAGAGCCCTACTGGACTCTTCTCCAATGACCACAGCACTGATAGGGGTTAGCAGTTCCCAGTAGTCCTAGCCACTCACCACTTGTTACTTCTCAGTGCTGTCCAAAGTTCATCAAAGTCGGAGAACTAACGACCAATACTTACCTACCTTGGGTCTCCCTTGCTAGAGTAGGAGAGGTAGAAGACATCTTGCAGTGTGTTGAGAAGAAAACTACTGGAAGGTGAGAAAGGGCAGACTCAGATACCCAGTGTCAATGTTGTTGTTGTTGTTTTTTAAAGTAATCTCTACGTCCAATGTGGGACTCGAACTCATGACCCTATGATCAAGAGTCACATGCTCAGTCACTGACTGAGCCAGCCAGGTGCCTCAGTATCAATGTTTTGACAAATTTATCCAAAAATTGAGTGAAAGGAAAGAGGAAAATTATAGTTTGAGAAGAAGTAGAACATTGTTTTTGAATTAAGGATTTGAATATATTTGTAGAGAGGGAAGAAGAAAGCAATGAAGAGGAAGAGAATAAAAATACAAGAGAGATGATGATAGCTGATGGAGTAAGATATGGAGAAACAGGGAGGGGATCATCAAGAGCTAAGATAGTGCTTTTCTCTATTTATTATATTATTTAACTTTCCATAATAAGTGTGTAACATTTTTGTAAAACCAGCAAGTTAATTACTTTAAATAAAAAAAAAAACAGGTGGAAGCATTAGCTTTAGACAAGAAGGCCTGAGTCTAAAGAGAAGGAGGGAAAGATGAGTGCTACCACTAGTCAGCTTGGAGGTAAAGAGAGGAAATTTCTCATCTGATGATTAGTATGTTCTCTGAAGCAGAAGACAGGCTCATGAAAGAATAAGGCCACAATGGAGGGCTTAAGAAGAATAGCAAATTCTTGGGGCACCTGGGTGCCTTAGTCTGTTAGGTGACCAACTCTGGATCTTGGCTCAGGTCTCAATCTCACAGTTTGTGAGTTCGAGCCCCACATCGGGCTCTGTGCTGACAGCTCAGAGCCTGCTTGGGATTCTCACTCTCCCTCTCTCTCTGCCCCTCCCCTGTTCTCTCTCTCTCTCAAATAAATAAACTTAAAAAAAGAAGGACAAATTCTTAGAAGAGGTAGACAGGAGAGTGAGAAAGGGTTGACAACAGAAAAGTACAAGGCTGCAGAACAGTATGGCAAAACCAACTGAATCTGGGAACACTAATTGTGCAGTACCTCCTATATGGACTACTGTATGGACTATGATCCATACTATGATCCATAGTAGGACTATGATATTTACTACAGCAATGCTGGGCATGTTGGAAGTATAAGGGCAAAAGTACATGGCTGACTTTATTTTAAATGATTTTTTTAAAAACGTTTATTTATTTTTGAGACAGAGAGAGACAGAGCATGAACGGGGAGGGTCAGAGAGAGGGAGACACAGAATCTGAAACAGGCTCCAGGCTCTGAGCTGTCAGTACAGAGCCCGACGGGGGGCTCGAACTCACGGATCGCGAGATCATGACCTGAGCCGAAGTCGGCCGCTTAACCAACTGAGCCACCCAGGCGCCCCAGCACATGGCTGACTTTACTCAAGACTGGGAGTAAGTTGAGCTTGTACAAGGAAATTTAATTTTAATACAACATATATATTTTTATCCCCCCCCCATTAGCTATACTTCATTGACCTTTCTATTCACTAAAGTTTTGTACATATTACATTTTCAAATATTTTAGAAGGACCCTTGACAAGATGGTTTTCACACCAGAAGAAAACAGTATACTAGGTATTGCCCTATATTCCAAAATCCAGCTCTTAAGAATGGTTCCCTTATAGGTAGCAGCTTCACTTGTCCAATTTATTTCTTTTTTTATTAAGTTTACTTATCTATTTTGAGAGAGAAAGAGAGCAAGCAGGGGACGGGCAGAGATGGAGAGAGAGAGAGAATCCTAAGCAGGCTCTGCACCGTCAGCATGGAGTCTGATGTGGGGCTCGAACTCACGAACTGTGAGACCATGACCTGAGTCAAAATCAAGAGTCAGACGATTAACCGACTGAGCCACCTAGATGCCCCACAACAACTTTTTCCCCCCACAACAACTTCTTGTAATAACTCTGATAAATACATTCTTCAAATGAAGTGATCTGGCCTTAATATAGTATGTTACTTTCTCAGGTCATTTTGGAAGAAACAAAAAGATCTGTAATTTCCTGCCTATGTGCTTCGCCCAAATCATCAATTTTCCCAAACTGTTCTCAGTATTAGTTTTAGGTGCTACCAACTGCTATTAAAACCCTCTGGTGTCCATTAAACACACTTTGCAACAAGTCACTATGCTAGCCAAAAGGGGTCTTGGAAGATAAGGAGCTGGGGAAATTTGAAACAAGTTTTCTAAGCTAAGGGTTTGTGTTTTTTTAAGTTTATTTATTTACTTTGAGAAAGAGAAAGAGAGCAGGGGAGGGGCAGAGAGAGAGGGAGAGAGAGAGAATCCCAAGTACACTCTATGTTGTCAGCACGGAGCCTGACATGGGACTTGATCTCACAAACCATGAGATCATGACCTGAGTCAAAATCAAGACTCAGATTCTTAACTAACTGAGCCACCCAGGTGCCCCTCTAAGCTAAGTCTTTTTTTTTTTAATGTTTATTTATTCTTGAGAGAGAGAGAGGCAGAGTGTGAGTGGGGGAGGGGCAGAGAGAGCTGGAGACAGACTCCAAAGCAGGCTCCAGGCTCCGAGCTGTCAGCACAGAGCCCGACTCAGGGCTCGAACTCATGAGCCATGAGATCATAACCTGAGCCGAAGTCAGACGATTAACTGACTGAGCCACTCAGCTACCCCTAAGCTAAGGCTTTTTAATCTTAGTTTCAACTCACCTTAATACTCCTTCTAAGAAGAGGAAGGTTCTTTTCTTTTCTTTTTTTAAGTTTATTTATTTATTTTGAGAGAGAGTGCACACACACGTGCCCCTGTGCAGGCGGGGGTGGGGCAGAACGGAGAGGGAGAAAGAGAATCCCAAGCAAACTCCATGTCATCAGTGCAGAACCCCAAGCAGGGCTCAATATCATGAACCATGAGATCATGACCTGAGCCAAAATCCAGAGTCAGATGCTCAATAAACTAAGCCACCCAGGTGGTCCAGAAGGTTTTCTTTCTTTCTTTTTTTTTTTTTTAATGTTTGTTATTTATTTTTGAGAGAGAGAGACAGAGAGAGCATGAGTGGGGGGAGGGTTAGAAAGAGAGGGAGACACAGAATCCAAAGCAGGCTCTAGGCTCCAAGCTGTCAGCACAGAGCCTGACAGGGGGCTTGAACCCAGGAACCATGAGATCATGACCTGAGCGAGGTCAGATGCCCAACCGACTGAGCCATCCAGGCACCCCTGGGAAGGTTATTTTCTAAATCCTAATTAAATACAGAGAAATCCATGGGATATCGAGCCACCTACAAGGCTGCACATTAGATGTATCCTTCATTAGATACAACAACTACAAAAATAATTAAAGAAATTAAAGTGTTACATTAGAAAATATTCACTTAATACAAAACAAAGCAGTAAAGGAGGACTGGAGAAACAAAAGAAAGAAAAAAAGAGAGATGAACCATACAGAAAACAAAAACTAAAATGTCAGATATAATCAACTATATCAGTAATAGTAAATGTGAATGAATTAAAGAATATAATCAAAAGGCAGTTATTGTCAAATGGATTAAAAAACAAGATCCAACTATATGCTATCTGCAGGAGAAACACTAGTTTGTGTTTATTTATTTTTTGAGAGAGAGAGAGGGAGAGGGAGAGAGAGACGGTCTGTGAAGGGGGATGGGCAGAGAGAGAGGGAGACAGAATCCAAAGCAGACTCCAGGCTCTGAGCTGTCAGCACAGAGCCTGATGCAGGGCTCCAACTCACGATCTGAAAGATCATGATCTGAGCCAAAGCCAGACACGTAATCGACTGAGTGCCCTAGGCGCCCCAAAGAGAAACATTAGTTTAAAGATACAAACAGGCTGGAAGTAAAAAGATCAAAAACTACATACTGCACAAACAGCAACCATAAGAAAGCTGGAACTGCTAGACTAATACTGGACAAAATGGACTTTAAGAATAAAATGTTATGGGGCACCTGGGTGGCTCAGTTGGTTAAGTGTCCAACTTTGGCTCAGGTCATGATCTCACGGTTCCTGATTTCGAGCCCCACGTCGGGCTCTCTGCTGGTAGCACAGAGCCTGCTTTGGATCCTCTGTCCCCCCTCTCTATCTCTCTCCTCCCTAAAATAAATAAACATTAAAAAAGAATAGAATGTTACTAGACATAAAGAGGGATATTTTATAATAATAAAGCTATCAAGACTATATAACAATGAAAATATATACACACCTAACAAAAGAACCCCAAAATATGTGAAGCAGAAATTGACAGAATTAAAGGGAGAAATACACATTTCAACAATAATAGTTGGAGACTTCAATATCCCACTTTTTTTAGTTTATTTATTTGTGTGTGTGTGTGTGTGTGTGTGTGTGTGAGAGAGAGAGAGAGAAAGAGAGAGAACAAGCAGGGGAGGGGCAGAGAGAGGGAAACACAGAATCCGAAGCAGGCTCCAGGCTCCGAGCTGTCAGTGCAGAGCCCCACACAGGGTTTGAACTTGCAAACTGGGAGATCATGACCCAAGCAGAAGTTGGACACTTGACCAACTGAGCCACCCAGGCACTCCCAATATCCTACTTTTAATAATGGATAAAAAAACAGTACAGAAGATTAACAAAAGAAACTGAAGACTTAAACAATACTATATACAAATTAGACCAAACATACGTCCATGGAACACCACTTCTGGGGAGCCTGGGTAGCTTAGTCTGTTAAGCATCTGACTCTTGATTTCAGCTCAGGTCATGATCTCAGGTTCGTGGGATTGAGCTCTGGATTGGACTCTGTGCTGACAACGCAGAGTGTGCTTGGGATTCTCTCTCTCTCTCTCCCTCTCTCGCTGCCCCTCTCTCCCTCCCTCACACATGCATATGTGCTCTCTCTCTCTCTCAAAAATAAACATTAAAAAATAAAATAAGAGGGGCGCCTGGGTGGCTCAGTCGGTTAAGCGTCGGACTTCAGCTCATGTCACGATCTCATGGTCCATGGGTTCGAGCCCCACGTCGGGCTGATGGCTCAGAGCCTGGAGCTTGCTTCCGATTCTGTGTCTCCCTCTCTCTCTGACTTTCCCCCGTTCATGCTGTCTCTCCCTGTCTCAAAAATAAATAAATGTTAAAAAAAATTAAAAAAAAAAATAAGATAGAATAGATACTAGAAAAACAATAGAGAAAAATCAAAAGTCAATTCTTTGAGAGCAACAAAACTGTCAAACCTTTAGCTGGACTGATGTGGAAAAAAGGAAAAAAGCCTCAAGCTACTAAAATTGGGAATGAAAGTAGGGAATCACTACTCACATTAGAAATATAAAAAAGATTATTAGGCAGTACTATGAACAACTGTATGTCAACAAATTAGATAACCTAGATGAAATGGACAAATCTCTAGAAATATACATAATAACTAAGATGACTCAAGAAGAATAAAAAATCTGAATACATCTAAATAAGTAAAAAGATTGAAGTATTACTCAAAACATTTCCCATAAAGGAAAGCCCAGACACAGATGGCTTCACTAGGGAATTGTACCAAACACTTATGAGTTAATACCAATTCTTCACAAACTCTTCCAAAAAAATAAAAATAAAAGAAGGAACACTTCCCAACTCACCCTATGAGGTTAGTATTACCCTGATACCAAGATCAAAGACGTTTCTGGAAATGAAATTACAGACCATAATCTCTCATGAATACACACACACACACACACACACACACACACACACATACACTAAAAAGGATTATAGACCACAACCAAATAAGATTTATCCCAAAGATGCAATGTTGATTTAACATCCAAAAATCAGTTAGCGTAAAATACCATATCAATAGAATAAAGAACAAAAAGCACATAATCATTTCAATAGACACAGAAAACTGACAAAACCTCTTTATAATAAAACATTCAATAAAGTAGGAGCAAAAGGAACTTCTTCAGCTTGGTAAAGGGCATGTATGAAAAACCAACAGCTAACATGACGTTTCATGGTGAAAGAATGAAGGCTTTTCCCTAAGTTCAGGAGCAAGACAAATATGTCTACTGTTGCCATTTGTATTCAACATTGTACTGGAGGATCTAGCCAGGGCAATTAGACAAGAAAAAGAAATCCAAGGCATCCAGACTGTAAAAAAAGTAAAAATATCTCTGTTTATAGATGACATTGTCTTATATGTAGAAAATTCTGAGAAAGCCACTAAAAAGCAAGTAGAACTAATAAGTGAATTTAGCAGGGTTGCAAAATATGAGATACATAAGTGTATTTCTATACACTTATACACTTGCAAAGAACAACCCAAAAATGAAATTAAGGAAACAATTCCATTAGCAATAGAATTAAAAAGAATAAAACAATTATGAATATATTTATGAGGAAGTACACAACTTACACTCTGGAAACTATAAAACATTGCTAAAAGAACTGGAATAAGACCTAAATAAATGGAAAGGCATCCCATTTCAGGGATTATCAGATATAACATTGTTAAAATGTGAATATCCCCACAACTGATCTGCAGCTTCAATGCAATCTCCCTCAAAATTCTGGGTTTTTTTTGCAGAAATTTATAAACTGAACCTAAAATTCATATGGAAATTCAAGGTACCCAGGAGAGCCACATGCAAAAGATGAAATTGGATCCTTACCTCACATCATAGACAAAATTAACTCAAAATGGATCAAATACCTAAAGGTAACATAAACGTAAATCTTCATTACCTTGGATTGGGCAATGAATACTTAGGTATGTCACCAAAACACAAGTAACCAAAAAAACAAAAAAACAAAAACAAAAACAAAAACAAAACAGATATGTTGTACTTAACCAAAATTAAAAACTCTGGTGCTTCAAAGGGCATATCAAGAGAGTAAAAAGATTCTCCCTCTTCATCCCAGGAGGATAAGAAATGAAATACCCAATATAAATAGAGACTTAAGAGCTTAAACAAGGAGGAGAAAGAAGTCGTAGCTATAAACTGCATCTAAATTATTTTCTTATAGTTTTTAAGCCCAAGACAACCAGGATTATGAAGTTTTCTCTAAATGCAATCAGCTTATCTAACTTTATTCTTGAATGTAATCTCACATGCCTAAATTTTAAAATGCTCAGAGAAAATATACAACATATCAGAGACACTACTTTACTTGTGAGAATAACTGCTTAGGGAAAGCAGTGCACAGGTGCCTCAGTGGGTTAAGCGTCTGACTCTTGGTTTTGGCTCAGGTCATGATCTCATGGTTCGTGAGTTTGAGCCCTGCATTGGGCTCTGCGCTGATGGCACAGGGCCTGCCTGGGATTCTCTCTCTCTGCCCCTCCCTTGCTCTTTCTCTCTCTCAAAATAGATAAATAAACTTTATGGAAAAAGTTTTTAAAATTAAAAAAAATAAAAAGAGGGGCGCCTGGGTGGCTCAGCTAGTTAAGCGTCCAACTTCGGCTCAGGTCATGATCTAATGGTCTGTGAGTTCGAGCCCCGCATCAGGCTCTGTGCTGACAGCTAAGAGCCTGGAGCCTGCTTTGGATTCTGTGTCTCCCTCTCTCTCTGACCCTCCCCCATTCATGCTCTGTCTCTCTCTGTCTCAAAAATAAATAAACATTAAAAATAAAAAATAAAAAGACAATTCAGCAGGGAAACTATGTTTTAAAGCATAAAAATTTACTTAGGGAGAATTCAGAAGATGATTTATTTAGACAGTAAGTTGTATTTTACTCTCCCTGCTTTCAAGAGTCAAAATGTGAGAGGTGTTAAAACCTCCCCATTCTAAATTAGTGACCACACCATGTGTCTTGAATCTTGGCTCCCTAACCCAAGGACTTCAATGACTTTTATGTCACAGAACCTAAAAAAAGAAGTTATCAAACACATGGAAGACAAAAATCCCCCAGTTAGTGCCATAGATCTTGTTTGAGTGATGACAGCTTATCAAAAGGTCTTCGTAGAGAAAGTGGTTCAAAGATATGGGGAAAAATAACTCAAATTTGGAGGATAAGGTTGAGCTTCTCCAGGACAATGAGGAAAGAAGGTACTAAACTTCCAGGGAGCAATAGAAAAAAAAGAGAGAGACAACTCACCGAACGAGAGAAAATACTTGCAGCAAATTATATATATATATATATATATATATATATATATATATATATATGCATATATACACACACATGTATATGTATATATAGATATAGATATAAAATCAACATATATATAAAATGAACATATATAAAAATCAACATATATATAATCAACACATACATACATATATATAAAATCAACATATATATATGTATATATATGTTAAGGGGCTAGTATATAAATTCTTACAACTTGATAATAAGACAAATAGTCCAGTTAAAAAATCGTCAAAGGAGACTTCCAATATCCAGTCTGGCATATAAGGAGTTTAGAAGTCACCATTCTGTCCTAACAAGTAAAAAGCTTAATAAACTGAAAAATCAACAACTCTTCCTGGATCTGTCAGAAAAGTAAGGTCACAAGGTTAACCATTGCCCCCAAAATTGGAGAGGTAGGCAGACACAGAGAATTATAACTTGCCACAACAGAAACCCATGAACAGAAACTTCTGTAGGAACCAGTACTGGCATAGAAAAATCTGAACTATACGTGGGTTCAAGCCCCACATCAGGCTCACTGCTGTCAGTGCAGAGCCCACTTTGGATCCTCTGTCCCTCCTCTCTCTCTAACCCTCCCCTCATCTCTCTCTCTCAAAAATAAATGAACATTAAAAAATAGAAAAAAAATCTGAACTATAATTGATGAAATGCTGGAGGCTCAGAGTGGACAAGCCTGAGAGATTAAAAAATCCAGGGAGACCCAGTCCTGGGGGATCCCCATAATTTTGTGAGTTTTACCTCCAGATTCTCATAGGGCATACTAATAAAAAATCTCCTCAGGATTCTAGCAAGAGGAGAGGAATGTAATCATTTAAAAATACGCCGTGTCATTCTGTTCTACCTAACAAGACCTGCCTTGAAAAGAAACTACTTTATGACAGCCTAACCTATTGGGGTTTTATCAGAGCATAACCAACATGGGGTAAGGGAAATACCCAATTCCTGACCCCTCTAGCCACACTGTATCACCTAAGGGGTAGAAGGAAAAAATTGAGAGACACAAGTTCACAGCCCAGGGGCACAGGCTACTAAAAAACTGAGACCTCATCATAGGATGATAAAATGCTTACCCTCCTGCCACACTTTGCCAGTATATTACTACAGGCCTATTTACCAAAGTTCCTTTCATCTAGCACATCATGTCTGGTTTCCACCAAAAATTACAAGGCATACCAAAAGGCAAAGAACACAGTTTGAAGAGACAGAGCAAACATCAGAACCAGACTCAGATGTTGGAATGATCAGACCATAAACTTAAAACAATTATGATTAATATGCTAAGGGCATAACATGCAAGATAACATGCAAGAAGAGATGAGTAATGTTTTTTTTAGAAAATTTTTTAATGTTTATTTATTTTGAGAGAGAGAGAGAAAGCACGAGCAGGGGCGGGGCAGAGAGAAAGGGAAAGAGAGAAAGGATCCTAAGTGGGCTCTGAGCTGTCAGCATAGAGCCCGACGCAGGGCTCAAATTCACAAACTGTGAGATCATGACCTGAGCCAAAATCAAGAGTCAGACACTTCACCTACTGACCCACCCAGGCACCCCAAGAAAAGATGAGTAATTTTAGTAGAGAGATGGAAATTCTAAAAAAGAATCAAAAAGTATTGCTAGAGATCAAAAATACAATAACGAAAATTAAGAATGCCTTTGACAGGCTCATTAGTAGACTGGACATGAATCTCTGAGCTTGAAACTAACTCAATAGAAACCTCCAGAAATGAGGGACGCCTGGGTTGCTCAGTCGGTTAAGCATCCAACTTCGGCTCAGGTCATGATCTCACAGTTCGTGGGTTCAAGCCCCCCGTCAGGCTCTGTGCTGACAGCTAAGGGCCTGGAGCCTGCTTCGGATTCTGTGTCTCCCTCTTTCTTTGCTCCTCCCCCATTCATGTTCTGTCTCTCTTTGTCTCTTAAAAATAAATAAATAGGGGCGCCTGGGTGGCGCAGTCGGTTAAGCGTCCGACTTCAGCCAGGTCACGATCTCGCGGTCCGTGAGTTCGAGCCCCGCGTCGGGCTCTGGGCCGATGGCTCGGAGCCTGGAGCCTGTTTCTGATTCTGTGTCTCCCTCTCTCTCTGCCCCTCCCCCGTTCATGCTCTGTCTCTCTCTGTCCCAAAAATAAATAAAAAACGTTGAAAAAAAAATTAAAAAAAAAAATAATAAATAAATAAATAAATAAATAAATAAAAAGTTAAAAAAAAAAAGAAAACTCCAGAAATGAAAAACAAAGTGAAAAAGACTTTCTTAAGACAAGGGGACAAAAAATCTAAGAACTGTGGGTAAACAAAAAAGGTATAGTGTATACATGATGGGAATACCAGGAGAAGAAAGAGAAAGAGGAATAGAAGAAATTTTTCTTATTCTTTTTTTTTTTAATTTTTTTTAACGTTTATTTATTTTTGAGGCAGAGAGAGACAGAGCATGAACGGGGGAGGGTCACAGAGAGGGAAACACAGAATGTGAAACAGGCTCCAGGCTCTGAGCGGTCAGCACAGAGCCCGATGCGGGACTCAAACTCATGGACCACGAGATCATGACCTGAGCCGAAGTCAGCCGCTTAACTGACTGAGCCACCCAGGCGCCCCAGAAATTTTTCTTATTCTTAAGTAATCTAACAGTTTGCTCAAAATAATAACAGCAACAATGTATTCAACTATGTGTGTGTGTGTGTGTGTGTGTATGTGTGTGGGTGTATGTCTGTATGCTTAACATAGGTGAAATGAATGACAGCGATGATACAAAGGATGGGAGGGAAGAATTAAGATTATTTTGTTATTATAAGGTATGCACATTACCTGTGAGGTGGTATAGTGTTGTTATTTTGTTATTTGAAAAGTGGACTTGGATTAGCTGTAACTGTATATGGAAAACTCTAGGGCAATCACTAAAAAAAGGTAAAAAAAAAAGAAATATAATCGATATACTAAGAACAGAGACAAAATGGAATCATATAAAATGCTCAATTAAAACCACAAAAGGCAGGACGACTGGGTGGCTCAATCGGTTAAACATCCGACTTCAGCTCAGGTCATGATCTTGCAGTTCATGAGTTTGAGCCCCGTGTCGGGCTCTGTGCTGACAGCTCAGAGCCTGGAGCCTGCTTCAGATTCTGTGTCTCCCTCTCTCTCTGCCCCACCCACACTTGCATTCAGTCTCTCTACCTCTCAAAAATAAATAAACATTAAAAAATTTAAAAAAAAAACACAAAAGGCAGAAAAAGAGTAGAAGAAAATGTAGAAAAAAATGACAAGGATAACAAAGAAAACACTAACAAAAGTGGTAAATATTATCACTTGAATGTTAATGGTCTAAATGTACCAATTACAAGAGACAGTCTGAGTGGATCAAAAAACAAGATCCAGCTATATGTTGCTTACAAGAAACCCACCTTAAATATAAAGACATATAGATTAAAAGTAAATAGGTAGAGGAAAATATTCCATGCTAGCACTAATCAAAAGAAATCAGGAGTAGCTACATTAATTTCATACAGAACAGACTTCAAAACAAGGAAAGTTATCAGGGATAAAAAAGAGCATTGCATAATGATAAAAGGGTCATTTCTCCCAAGAAGATAGTAACAATCTTTAACGAGTATGCACCCAACAACAGAGCATCAAATTATGTGAAGCAAAAACTAATAAAATTTCAAAGAAATAGATGAATTAAGTGTCTTTTTTTTTTTTTTTTAACATTTTTTATTTTATTTTATTTTTTTTTTGGGACAGAGAGAGACAGAGCATGAACGGGGGAGGGGCAGAGAGAGAGGGAGACACAGAATCGGAAACAGGCTCCAGGCTCCGAGCCATCAGCCCAGAGCCTGACGCGGGGCTCGAACTCACGGACCGCGAGATCGTGACCTGGCTGAAGTCGGACGCTTAACCGACTGCGCCACCCAGGCGCCCCTAAGTGTCTTAATTAGAAATTTCAATACCCCTCTGTCAGAAATGGACAGATCCAGCAACCAAAAAATCAATGAGGATATAGTTGAACTCAACAGCACCAACAATAAACTTGATATAATTGACATTGGTAGACTACTTCATTTAGCAACAGCAGATTACAAGTTCTTCTCAAGTTCACATGGAACATTCACCAGGACAGATCACATTCTGGGCTATAAAACACACCTTAACAATTAAAAAAAATTTAATGTTTACTCATTTTTGAGAGAGAGAGCACAAGTGAAGGAGGGGCAGAGAGAGAGACACAGAATCTGAAACAGGCTCCAGGTTCTGAGATGTCAGCACAGAGCCTGACACGGGGCTTGAACTCACGAACCATGAGATCATGACCTGAGCCAAAGTTGGATGCTTACCGGACTAACCACCCAGGCGACCCACCTTAACAATTTAAAGAACAGAATTTAAAGGAATAGGATTCATACAATTTCTGTTGTCAGGCCACAGTGGAATTAAACCAGAACTTAATAACGGAAAGATAACTGGAAAATCCCCAAATATGTGGAGGTTAAACAACACACTTCTAAGTAACACACAAGTCAAAGAAGAAATCTCAAGAGAAATTTAGAAAATATTTCCACTAAATGAAAATGAAAACACAACTTCCTGAAATGTGTGGGATACAGCAAAACCAGTGCTTAGAGGGGAATGTATAGCATCGAATGCATGTATTAGAAAAGAAGAGGGGTGCTTGGCTGGCTCAGTCAGAGAACATGCGACTCTTGATCTCGGGATTGTGAGTTTGAGTCCCATGTTTGTGTAGAGATTACTTAAATAATTAAATAAGCTTTTTTAAAAAAAGAAAGAAAAGAAGAATGGTCTAAAAGCAATAATCTAAGTTTGCTCCTTACACAACTAGAAAAAGAAGAGCAAATTAGATCCAAAGTAAGCAGAAGGAATAATAAGAATTAGAGTAGAAATCGATAAAATTGAAAACAGGAAATTGATAGAGAAAAATCAATGAAACCGAAAGCTGGTTCTTTGAAAAGATCAATACATTGATTTACACAATTGATTCATACACTTTAAATGGGTGGATTATGTAGTGTGTGAATTATACCTCAATAAAGCTGTTTTTAAAGAATGGAAACAGGGGTGCCTGGTTGGCTCAATCAGTAGAGCATGTGACTCTTGATCTGGGGGTCGTGAGATCGAGCCGCACGTTGGGCACAGAGATTACAAAAAGAACCACAAAAAAAAAACTGTGGAAACAATAAAAAGATCAGTGGCTCTCAGGGGTTAAGGAGGGGAGAGAGATGAATAGGCAGATAGGCAGAGCACAAAAGATTTTTGGGGCCGTGAAATTATTCTCTGTAATACGATAATGGTGGCTATATGTATGTCATTATACATTTGTCACCATCCACAGAATGCACAACACCCTTCACTTTTACAGTGAACCCTAAAAGTAAACTATGGATTTTGGATGATACCGGTGTGTCTATGTAGGCTCCTCGATTGTAACAAATGTACCACTCTGGTGCAGGGTGTTGATCTGTGAGGGAGGCTGGGGTGAGGGGTCAGGGGTATATGGGAACTCTCTGTACTTTCAGCTCGATTTTAACATGAATCTAAAACTGCTCTAAAAATAAAGCCCACTTAGGGGGAAAAAAATGAAAATCAGAGATGCTTCAAACAGAATGTGAAATAACAACCTGTACCTTTAACAAAAATCCTGTACCTTTAAACTTTCTCTTCCATGGCTCCTTTTTCAGCCTTTTATGTGTCCATAAAAAGCACAGTCCATGTCCTCCTTTGCTATAGACTGAGAGGCCAACCTCCTCCTCTTTAACTTGAACAGGTTGGCCAGAGAGCCTCATTAGAACCTCTGTGACACTTCAGCTCCAGGCATTCTTCTTCCCAGACAAGTGAGCTCATAAATCCAATCCAGAAGGTGATCTGCACTAACTATGGAGAAATCTTTACCCCTTACACTCTTACCATCTTCTGTGTTTTCAACCAGCATGCCCTATCCACCTAACCTGTCCGCCATTTTGCCTTCCTCCTGAAAAGTTAAGATCCGAGTCAAACAAACACAAATATTAAAAAACACTGATGGTAAATCTATGTAAGAATGCTAATGTTAAAAGCACTATTCCGGAAAGAAAGTGTTAAGGGAGACCTAGTTCGTTACAAACTCAGGAAACAGGAAGTCAGCCACCTTTGAATTGGCCTAATTAGCACTCACTGTAGCCTGATCTCCAAGAGATTTTGACCCTGAAACTACTTGCCACAAGCCTCTCTGACAAGAAATAACTAATTGCATACCTACCTGTGAAGAATAATTCATCTCATTATTGAACATCCATCTTGCTAACTCTCCCTTCCACTGCCTGATAACAGTGACTATACATTGAGTTCTAAGTATGTGCCAGGCATCATGCTACACACTCTCTCTATATATATTTTTTCATTTAATTCTTACAATAACCATTTAAGTATCCTTAATCTATCTGATAGGTAAAGAAACTGAGGTTTGAGAAGGTAAGTCACTTTCCCATGATCACACAGCTAGTAAGTAAAAGAGCCAGGATTCATTCTCTTAACTCTTTTTTTTTTTTTAAAAATTTTTTTTCAACGTTTTTTATTTATTTTGGGGACAGAGAGAGACAGAGCATGAACGGGGGAGGGGCAGAGAGAGAGGGAGACACAGAATCGGAAACAGGCTCCAGGCTCCGAGCCATCAGCCCAGAGCCCGACGCGGGGCTCGAACTCACGGACCGCGAGATCGTGACCTGGCTGAAGTCGGACGCTTAACCGACTGCGCCACCCAGGCGCCCCTCATTCTCTTAACTCTTAAACCATAAAGAAATCCTGGGGTGCCTGAGCGGCTCAGTCAGTTGAGCGAATGACTTCACTCAGGTCATGATCTCATGGTTCATGAGTTCAAGCCCCGCATCGGGTTCTGTGCTGACAGTGTGGAGCCTGGAGCCTGAAGCCTGCTTTGGATTCTGTGTCTCCCTTTCTCTCTGCCCCTCCCCTGCTCGCTCTCTGTCTTCTCTCTCTCTAAAAAATAAACGTTAAAAAAAAAGAAAAAAATCATAAAGAAATCCTTAAAATATGATTATCATCTCTATATAGCTAATATTCCATCGGAAAAAGACACTTCATTACAATTACATTTCTATCCATTTCAGCTTCAAAGCATACTTCCAAAAGCATACTTCCTTCCTATTTAACCTTGCCTTCACAGATATTTTTATTGCAGTTCAATCTAAGTTTCCTCATTCTTGAAGCCAAGCCAGGTCCCAAAACAGACTTAGTTCTCTCAGTGTTTATAAAATCTCATGAATACCACTCTACCAAACTTGTACATAACCCCCAGGGTCCTCTCCCCCTGTTTTTGCTTATGGCCCAGGCCTTAACTGATCCTGTAGGGCCTAAGATTCATATCTATATTTTTCCACATTACCTTTCTTTGCTATTTTTCCTTGTTCTTTTCTAGAGAACAAGAAACTAGTCCATAGGGACTACTCACCTGGCTAGACCAGAATGACACAGGTTGTCTCATGAACTGGAATTCTGCCAGCCCAAGAGCTCAATATCCCAGGTCACAAATGATGAAGAGGATTGTACAGGCAATAGCTCTTTTGTGATCTCTTTCCTGACGGCTGCTAGAATGACAAAAAAAAAAAAAAAGAAATATTACATCTATAAGTAACCATTAAACTCTTTCATATTATTACAGAGTAGAAATCAATGTAATAAGGCCCCAGCATGATCATAAATAATTCTTATGCTGCTATCAACCAATACCAAATATACACTATTAATATAAAAACACCTCTGCAGCTCCTTACCAGCTAACCAACTCCCCTCCTCCAGCCCGTTGCTGGCAATTATGCACCTCGGCATCCAATTATTTCAACGTTCTTTCAGTTCATAACAAATGATAGCTAGAACTGAATATGTGCCAGATTACCATCACAGCAGTTAATCTTCTTAAGGTTTTCATAACTGGAGCTCTGATGTTTCCAATTCAGTCTCATTTTTGCTTTATGTTTTCTCTTCCCATATGCTTCTAGCTAAATATCTTACTTGGACATAGACACAATCATATCAAACAGAGTCAGGGCAATTGAGATCAAAACTCTCACACTAAGCAGATCCTACACAGTCTCCCAAGTACTATGGGTTTCAGATGGTTCTGGAAAAGAACAGAAAAAGATTATTCCAAAAAATCAATACATTTTTTAACATTTATGCATTATTGAGAGATAGAGAGAGACTGAGCATGAGCAAGGGAGGGGCAGAGAGAGAGGGAGACACAGAATCTGAAGCAGGCTCCAGGCTCCAAGCTGTCAGCACAGACCCTGATGCGGGACTTGAACTCACAAACCGTGAGATCATGACCTGAGCCGAAGTCGGACGTCCAACAGACTGAGCCACCCAGGCGCCCCAAAATCAATACATTTTTAAAGCTCCACTCTTCGAATTACAAAAAGGCCAAAATTCATCACAGTCTACTAGACACATTCCTATCAAAATTATAATCCATAGCCAATTTCAATTCCAACAGTAGCATTAATAACTTACCAAATATATACCAATTTCCCACTTGTCACAGTCAAAATATTCCAAAGCTGTCAAATTGCTTCCTGGCTACGAATACCAATTCCAAAATTTCTCTAAGATCTAAGCAAAAGAACTTCAAAAAGTTGCCTTCGTATACCATCTAACTAATAAATATTTTAAACAATAATGATCCTAGTTATATTTTAATGTTTACTTATTTTTGACAGAGAGAGAGAGAGAGAGAGAGAGAGAGAGAGAGAGAGAGAGAGCATGAGTGGGGGAGGAGCAGAGAGAGAGGGAGACACAGAATCTGAAGCAGGCTCCAGGCTCCGAGCTGTCAGCACAGAGCCCAACGGGGGGCTCGAAGTCACAGACTGCAAGATGATGACTTGAGCTGAAGTCGGACGCTCAACTGACTGAGCCACTCAGGTGCCCCGACCCTAGTTATATTTTACATCCAAACTAATCACATAGATTCCAATATTACCTCCTATTATACCCCTAATTGCACCTTATGCTTAAACAAAAACAAATCAAACAAAACTATACACCATTTCCTAAAACCTTCTTGCTTTTGGTCTTTTTCATCCATTGAGCCTCCACCCCCTCTTCTTAACTCTGTGTCCCAAATTCTACTGTTTCCTTTGCAGAGCTCTTAATCAGAGACTGCTCATTTTCCTTTACTCACCACTTCCCATAAGTCAAAATCAGGTTAGCATCTTCCTATGTCTTCTTTATTGGATCCCCAAAGTATGATTTCACCATCTTCCCTCAACAACCCTTCTTTCTTCCAAGTTCCTACTAGTCAATTTTATCACCCTTTCAATGTTAAATGTCAACTTCCAGGTCTCCCTCCCCCCACCTACATTTACTGAGGACTTTATTTATTTTTTTTTCCAACGTTTTTTATTTATTTTTGGGACAGAGAGAGACAGAGCATGAACGGGGGAGGGGCAGAGAGAGAGGGAGACACAGAGTCGGAAACAGGCTCCAGGCTCCGAGCCATCAGCCCAGAGCCTGACGCGGGGCTCGAACTCACGGACCGCGAGATCGTGACCTGGCTGAAGTCGGACGCTTAACGGACTGCGCCACCCAGGCGCCCCTACTGAGGACTTTAATACTAACTGCTTTCCTTTCACTTTTTCATCCTGAAAGCCTTCATCATCCCCCCTGGATGATCTAACTAACATCCAAATTTCACAGGTCCTTGACACATTCTATTCTAATTTCTTCATCTCAACTGTTTCAATCATTTGTTTCTGTAGTGATACCTGGAATGATTCTACCCCTAACACCAAACACAAAGTCTACTCTCAGAACTACTTGATTTTCTACCTCTGCTACATCTTACACTCCTTAAATTTACCCTTCAACTTTTTCAAGGCCTTTAATTCATCAGCCCTCTTATCTATTCTTCAAGGCCACCATGTCCCTTTGAACTGCACTTAATTCTCTACGTAGGAAACATTCCAGGGACAAAAAGGCTTCAATAACCAGCACTCTCAATTGTCCTATTCCCTTGATTTTCCATCATACCTATTCTGCCAATCCCACAAACCAACTCAACTATTTACATTTTCCATTCCTATTTACAAATAACAAAGTACTAATGAGTAAAATCCTATACCCCCAGCGACCACCAGTTTCCTCACCACCCAACTGACATTCCACTGCTGTCAGAATTATCTTTTAAAATATCAATTAGCGGGGGCGCCTGGGTGGCTCAGTCAGTTAAGCGTCGAACTTCGACTCAGGTCATGATCTCGCAGTTCGTCAGTTCGAGCCCCTCATCAGGCTCTGTGTTGACAGCTCAGAGCCTGAAGCCTGCTTTGGATTCTGTGTCTCCCTCTCTCTCTCTGCCCCTCCCCAACTCATGCGCGCGCGCGCTCGCTCTCTCTCTCTCTGTCTCTCTCTCTCTGTCTCTCTCTCAAAAATAAATACACATTAAAAAATAAAATATCACTTAGGGGCGCCTGGATGGCTCAGTCAGGTAAATGTCAGACTCTTGACTTCAGCTCAGGTCATGATCTCACAGTTCACGAGTTTGAGCCCTGTTGATAGCGCGGAGCCTGCTTGGGATTCTATCTCCCTTTCTCTCTGTCCCTCCCGCGTTTGCTCTCTCTCTCTCGCTCTCTCTCTCAAAATAAATAAAATTATAAAATAAGATATCAATTAGGCAGGAATGGCAGAGTAAGGGGCTCAGCAAATCCTCTCCACATCAAAAACAATAATGTAACCATAAAAACTTGTCAAAAACAGCCGTTTCAGGACTCTGGAAATAGACAAAAACTAAACAATAAATTGAGAAATGTTCAAGAAAACCTATTGAACCTTGGGCAAGAACAGTGGGAATCTATGGTGTTTTTAGCCTGAGGCTATTCACATCCCTGAACCAACCCCCTTCCCAACTCCACGGGAGCTGATTTTACAAGGGCAGGGCAAGACAAACCATAAAAACTAACAACTTAACTGCTAGAGGGGAATTACTTGTTCAGGAATGAGCACAAAAAAGTCCTATGCCCAGGGGTATTGAAAACAATAGCAAACTCCCTAGATCAGGGAAAAACACATCAGTTACCTGAGGTCACAATATTGGTTGGGGCAAGCCACAGAAGAGCAGGCCTGCTGAAGTTCAGCAGAGAGATCCAGAAAACAAGACAGCACTAGTGGGACTTGATAAGCTCACTCATATCCCTGGTGATCTAGAAGGCTATGCATATGTGCAAGGCTGCACTCAAACTCAGGGTACTGGAGAGGGCCCTAATTATCTACATTTCTCTGGCTGAATGTGAAGTCTTGCTTAGGCACAGAAGAGACATGAGAAAGCCCAGCACAAAATAAAAATCAGGGAAGACTTGTAAACTCCCTGAACTTTGAATTTGTGGCCCAATCCACACACAATGCCATCAACAAATAGTGGAAGACAATACTGGTCCAAGGTGTTTAAGGACAACCTCTAAAAAAGCACTGGCTGACCGTTAAGTTACCATGACCCAGGTAGGACACCTACAAAGCCAGGCTTAAAAATAAAAAGAATTTTTTAAAAACTGAAGAGAAACATCAATGGGCTACACAGTGTGTACATTCTGTGAAAACAGAATCTACAGAATTAGTCCAGGCAAATCATTAAAAAAACAAAACAAAACAAAAAAAACGGGCACCCGGGTGGCTCAGTCAGATTAAACAACCAAATTCGGCTCAGGTCATGATCTCACAGTTCATGAGTTCGAGCCCTGAGTCGGGGGGGGGGGCTCTTCACTGACAGCTCAGAGCCTGGAGCCTGCTTTGGATTCCCTACCTCCCTCTCTGTTTCTCTGCCCCTTCCCCATTTGCATTCTCTCTCTCTCCAAAATAAACATAAAATAAAATAAAATAAAATAAAATAAAAACAGTCAGGAAGCCAGAAGGGGAAGCTCTTGTGCTATACCACTCCTTGCAACCCGCTGTAGACCCAACTGGTAAGAAACTTACTTTACTATCTCAGCAGGATGAAGGAAGATTTTCTCCTTGCCCAGCAACAGCCCAGGCAATGAGAATCTATTACAACTCAGCCAATGAAAAGCCACTACACTTCAAATTCCCAGTTTACTCCAATGGATTTTTTGTTTATAACAGCCCTTCCCAACACTCCCCTTTCCTCTAAAAAGGAGCCTTTCTCTCCTTTGTTCTCTGGACTTGCCTATGGCTTTTGCTATAGCTCGCTTGTCCCAAATTGCAATTCCTCTGCTACTCCTGAATAAACCCCCTTTGCTGGTGAAATAACTGGCTATTTTACTTTTAAGATGGACAGTGCATTCATACAATAGACTACTATTCAGACATAAAAAGGAATGAAGTACTGATACCTGCTACAACATGGACAAACCTTGATAACACTATGCTAAGTGAAAGAAGCCAGGCCAAAAGGCCACATGTGGTATCATTCCATTTATATGAACTGTCCAGAGTGGGCAAATCCATAGATTCTTGGTTGCCAGGGGCTAAGTGGAAGGAGAAGTGGGAAGTGATTGCTAACCAGTACAGACTTTCTTTTTGGTGTGAAACAAATGTTCTGGAAATATATACTGGCACAGTTGCACAACCTGTGACTATACTACAAAATACTGAGTTATATACTTCAAACTGGTGAATTTTATGGTATGTGAATTCTATCTCAATAAAAAAAAAAACTAATGCTAAATGAAAGCATCCAGATGCAAAAGACTATATAGTGTATGATTCCACTCATGAAATCTCTAGAAAATTCAAGTCAATAGAGACATATAGCAGGTTAGCAGCCACCTGGAGCTAGGGGTGGGAAAGGGGAATGACTGAAAAGGGTACATGAGATCTGGTAGCCTGATAGAAGTATTCTAAAATTGGACTGTAGTCAGGGCGCCTGGGTGGCTCAGTCGGTTGAGCATCCGACTTCAGCCCAGGTCACGATCTTGCGGTTTGTGAGTTCGAGCCTTGTGTCAGGCTCTGTGCTTGGAGCCTGGAGCCTGCTTCTGATTCTGTGTCTCCCTGTCTCTCTGCTCCTGCCCTGTTCTCTCTCTCTCTCTCTCTCAAAAATAAACATTAAAACAAACAAAAAAATAAAAAATAAAATTGGATTGTGCTCATGGTTGCACAACTGTGTAAATTTACTAAATTATATTATTTAAATCGAATCATAGAATTGTTTGTTTATTTTAGAGGGAGAGAGTGCGAGCTGGGGAGGGGGCAGAGGGAGAGAGAGAATCTTAAGCAGGCTGCACATTCAGCACCAGAGCCCAAAGCAGAGCTTGATCCCATGACCCTGGGATCATCACCTGATCTGAAATCAAGTTGACGCTCAACCAACTGGGCCACCCAAGCACCCAGAACTGTATACTTTAAATACATGAATTTTCGGCTCAGGTCATGATCTCACAGTCCGTGAGTTCGAGCCCCATGTCGGGCTCTGTGCTGACAGCTCAGAGCCTGGAGCCTGTTTCAGATTCTGTGTCTCCCTCTTTCTCTTTCCTCCCCCACTCATGCTCTGTCTCTCTCTTCTCAAAAATAAATAAACGTTAAAAAAAATTAAATACATGAATTTTGTGTTATGTAAATTATACATCAATAAAGATATTGCTAAAAAAGAAAATACAACTAAGCTAGAGTTCCTTAGAGAAATGGCAGGTCTGGAGCAAGAAATATACATGTAAGCTTTGTTCCAGAAATAGAGCAAATATGGAACCCTAATGAGCAGTGTCAGAGGGATGGATATAGGAGATAATGCTCTGGCAAAATATGGGACAATTTGAGCATTAACAAGAATAATGAATGCAATCAATTGAAACCCATCGAATACATTTTAAAAAATGAGTTCACAATGATAGAGAACAAGCACAATACATTAGATATCACTGAAAATAAGTAACTAGGGCACTAACACTTTATTCTGAAAATTGCCAATCAAGTCCAAGATCAATATTCAAGCATTTCTCCTGCCTTCCCTTTACAGGTAATCCATAAACCCTAGTTGGTGAGGGAAAGTTTACTTTCAGAAACTTGTAATTAATGTAGAATATAGAATTAGGAAATCATCATTTTGAAACTCCCAGTAAAATAATTACTTTTGCCAAGGATCATCAATGGACTAAACCGTTAGATAAAAGATGGATCAGAAATATCATAATGAAAGAATCAAGTGTCACTTGTTCATTAATAGACATGCGCCTCCATATATGATTCAAAGTGAATTAAGGTGCCTGGGTGGCTCAGTCGGTTGAGCATCCAACTTCGGCTCAGGTCATGATCTCGTGGTTCGTGAGTTCAAGCCCCACATCGGGCTCTGTGCTGACAGCTCAGAGCGTGAAGCTTGCTTAGGCTCCCGTGTCTCCCTCACTCTCTGCGCCTCCCCTGCTCACAATCTGTCTGTCTGTCTGTCTGTCTGTCTCTCTCAAAAATAAAAAAACATTTAAAAAAATAATTTTTAAAAATTTTTATTTTTTATTTTTTTAATATGAAATTTATTGTCAAATTGGTTTCCATATGACACCCAGCCCTCATCCCAACAGGTGCTCTCCTCAATGCCCATCACCCACTTTCCCCTCCCCCCACCCCCGGTCAACCCTCAGTTTATTCTCAGTTTTTAAGAGTCTCTTATGGTTTGCCTCCTTCCCTCTCTGTGACTTTTTTTTCCCCTTCCCCTCCCCCATGGTCTTCTGTTAAGTTTCTCAGGATCCACATAGGAGTGAAAAAAAATGTTTTAAGTGAATTACACAGCAACCTCTGTGAAGTATTCTTAACCAAAAAAAAAAAAAAAAGAGTTGAATCTGAATATGACCAAGCCTTTAAAGCTAACATCCATTATAGAAAAATATGGAGTACAGAGGAACAGAGTAAATGACAGCATAAGAAAGAGAAGAGACAAATCCACAATGTGGGATTTTCTCTAGGACAACTGACCCTCTTTATGCAATAAGTCAATGGCTTAAAAGAGAAAAAGTGAGGTGCAGACTGCTCTAGATTAAGAAACTTAAAAAGTAATAATCATCTTGCATAACTGAAACTTTGTATCCCTTGACCAACTTTTCCCACTTTACCCCCTTCCCTTCGACTGTGGTGAATATTTCACAAATATATGAAATCACCAAGTTACACACCTTAAATACATACAAGTTTTAATTGTCAATTATACCTTATTTTAGTCTGTCGGGGCTGCTATAACAAAATACCATATATTAAGTGGCTTATAAACAATAAACATTTATGTCTCACAGTTCTAGAGGCAGGAAATTCTAAAGTCAAGGCACTGGCAGATTAAGTGTCTGGTGAAAGTCTGCCTCCTGGTTCATAGCTGACTTTCTTTTTCCTGTGTCCTCACATGGTGGAAGGGGTGAAGGATCTCTCTGGGGTCTCTTTTATAAGAGTACTAATGCCATTCATGAGGGCTCATCCTCATGATCTAATCCCCTCCCAAAAGCCTCACCTGGGATTACCATTACATGGCGGAGGGGTGGGGGGTAGGCTTCAACATATGAATGTGTCGGAGACACAAACATTTAGTCTAGAGCAACCTCAATAAAGTTGGAAAAAAATGAGACAGTAACCCAATGTAATGTACGGGCCAACTGTTAGATAATCTTTTTAAAAATATTGTATTTAGTTTTGAGAGAGAGAGAGAGAGAGGGAGAGAGAGAAAAAGCGGGGTAGGGGCAGAGACAGAGGGAGACACAGAATCCAAAGCTAGACCCCTGGCTCTGAGCTGTCAGCACAGAGCCGGCCATGGGGCTCGAACTCACGAACCGTGAGATCATGACCCGAGCGGAAGTCAGACACTAAATTGACTGAGCCACCCAGGCGCCCCAACTGTCAGATAATCTTTTGAGATAATATGATAATTTTTATAATGAACTAGGGTATTAGAGTCTATTAAGGACTTATTAATTAATTAATTAATATTAATTATTATCATTAATTATTACTAATTTTGTAAGACAGCATAATGACAGCATGGTTACACCAGAAAATGTCTACATCTGAGACATGCCTATGAAATAAGCAGGGATGAAATAACATAATGTCTGAGATTGGCTTTAAAATATTTCAGCAAATTCTTATTTATTTTTATTTTGTTTGACAATTTTTAACATTTTATTTATTCTCAAGAGATAGAAACAGAATGTGAGAGGGGGAGGGGCAGAGAGAGAGGGACACGCAACATCCGAAGCAGCCTCCAGCTGATAGCACAGAGCCTGACGTGGGGCTTGAACCCACGAACTGTGAGATCATGACCTGAGCCAAAGTCAAACGCTTAACCTACTGAGCCACCCAGGCGCCCCCTTTCAGCAGATTTTTAAAAAGAAAGGAAAGGAAAAAAAAAGAGATGGCTGAAACACGATCAGCCAAATCTTGATAATTTCTGAATGTGGTTAACATTGCGGTTAACATATGAGGGTTCACTGTACTATTTGCTTTACTTATGAGCACATTTGAAAATACTTAATAATTTTTTATTTTTAATTTTTTGTAAGGTTTTATTTTTAATTAATCTCTACACATGTGGGGCTTGACCTCATAACCCTGCGATCAAGAGTCACGCACTCCTCTGACTGAGCCAGCCCCTGAAAATACTTAATAATTTTTTAAATTCACAAATCTGACCATGTAACTTCCAATCATAAAAAACCTTGGTTCCTCAAGGTTCACAGACATGAAGTTCAAATCTACAACAGGGTCTAGAAAGCCCTCCATAACATGGTCTCCAGCCTCACCACTTACCACGCCCTAAATTACAGCCACTAAACCCATTTCATATCTCCATGCCTCTGCATCTACTGTTTCCTCCATCTTCATTATCACACTTCCTCCCACACCTTTCTGGCCTGAGAACAGTCTTCTCCGTGAAGCCTTTCTTGACTTCCAATGTTTAGTCTACTTTGGTTTTTTGAAACTTATTCTCCCATCACAAAATGCCTGGGCTCCTATCTGCAGCCTTTAGAGTCTTTGCTTAGGTTTGAACTCCTGTCCCCAGGACCCCTGTTACTGGAATTCATAGAAGCCTTACTATCTAGTCCTTCCATGGCTCTCACTGCTCTCTTTCCCACTGACGGACCTCAGAGTCACTATCATAGGGCACAACATTTACGAAGGCACTCACCCTCAGGTCCAAGTGAGTGTAGGATGGGCACTACAGGCATCTCATTTGTCTCTCCCTAGTCCTGGCCTTGGTCCCTCTTCAGACCTTACAGTCCTAGCATTAAAGTCCTTTCTCTTATCTTTTACCACTCTTAGCTCAGTTTCACTCACTTACATCCACCTAACTGCCCTTTAATACGTGGCATGCTGGAAAATGTGCCTGTCTCCATTTGCAAGCTGAAATTTTGCCGTGACTGTGGGCCCTGGTTGCTGAGTGTAAGAGCAGTGTTGGTATTACACCAGTCACAAAAATGGAAATAGCTTAAAACCTTAGTGAAATTAGGCATAAGAACAAGTACCATCAAATTCTAAAAGCTTTTGAAAGCACTCAGCAGATCCCTTCAAATCACCATAAGTATCCATCTACCTTTTCTTCCTCTAATTAAGGCTGCCTTTCTCTCAAGTACTAGTACTTAAGTTAAACTTTAAAAACATATTCAATTTTATGTTAATAACTAATATTACAAAAATATTTTTATTTTTCATTGCTTATGTGTAATGTTTCATTTATGCTGTGGGTTAAGTAGGCTTTTATCTGCTATTCTGGAAACATAAATGCCACTTGTAAATGGTTTCTCTGATAAAATTGCCCCAAACTCCAAATCATTCATTTAAATAAACTTAAAAGATACAATCACAAAAGAATCAAACACTTACCTTTCCAATCATGCACACACTGTATTTTAGGATACCAAATAGATCTAGTCAATAAGGAAAATTCTATACAAAAGAATTCCAGCTAATAGGTGTAGAAGGAATGACAGGACTAGAAAAATCACTGATTTGAATGATGATCATCAATGGATGCTAAAACCAGTAAGAGAAAGACAAATGAGAAACTTTACAATGGAAGAGTCAAGAGGTCACCAATCTGTACTCATCCCTTAACCACATCACTAAAATTGGAGCAACCAGACATTGGAACAGCACATGTGAAGGTTTGGATTCTGAGGAAAAGAGCATAGCATTCTCCAAGAATACAAAACAGAGTTTAGAATGACTGAGATACAGAGTTTAAGATAGAGAGTTTTGGTAAATGGAACTGAGGCAGGAGCAAGATGTAGGGCCTTGCAAGCTACTCCAAGAATTTTGGACTTTCTCTTAATGGGACTAGGAAGTCACTGAAGGGTGTGTTTTAGAAAGCATTCCCTGGCTCTAGTACAGAGAATGAATTGGGGTAGGAAAGGGAAAGATAGGTGGAAAGGGTAGGTAGATAAAGTAGGAAACGGTTGCAATAGTTCAGGTGAGAGGTGATCGTGGGCTGGACTAGGGTTGTGGCAGTATAAATAGAGAGAAGCGTATGGATTCAACGCATATTTAGCAAATGCTCCTGAAAGGGTTTGGTAGTAGAATAACTAGAGGGAGGGTGATATGAAGGTTTCAGGCTTGGGCAACAGAGTCAACAGTGGTGCCATTCACTAAGATAAAAAACACAAGAGGATGTGGGGCACCTGGGTGGCTCAGTCAGTTAAATGACTTCAGCTCAGCTCATGATCTCGCGGTTCGTGAGTTTGAGCCCTGCATTGGGCTCTGTGCTGACAGCTCAGAGCCTAGAGCTTGCTTCAGATTCTGTCTCCCTCTCTCTGCCCCTCCCCTGCTTGCGTGCGCACGCTTTCTCTCTCTCTCTAAGAGATAAATAAACATTCAAAAAATGAAAAAAAAGTATTCACATATTACCTATATAATTAAAAATAAACAACAAAAAGAACACCCAGAAAAGGCTAAATAAACCAAATGTTATTCTTTCCCCTCCAGGCTCCCTGCAGATAACCACCCATCACCCTTCTCTTCACAGAACACTATCTCAGGTGGACAAGTTATAAGGCAATTGAATAAATTAGGATTTCTTTGCATTATTACATTTCATTCTCTTCCTCCTGAAACTATACTCTGGTCTTTGATGGCAACTTGAAAAATAGTTTCATTAAAAGAAAACTTAGAAGCTCTTTCTTAGGGTAGGTTAATTCTGTACATATATTAAGAGACTCTTAAATACTGAGAACAAACTGAGGGTTGAGGGGGGGTGGGGGAGAGGGAAAGTGGGTGATGGGCATTGAGGAGGGCACCTGTTGGGATGAGCACTGGGTGTTGTATGGAAACCAATTTGACAATAAATTATATTTAATATTAAAAAAAGAAATTCTGTACATGTATGCTTTCAGATCGCTACTTTTATCCATTACATTTAATTTTACTTTACTTTAAGACAATGACCTTTTCCAATCCTTATTTGTAATTCTGAGGCACCTTTCTATAAGGCACCTTTCCTCCTTTTTAATAAAGTGTGTAAGTATTCGTGACTGATACAGCAGATTTAAAATGAAGGGCACATTAACAGGAGGCTTTATCAGACAGATTTTTGAAGCTTGAACTAGTTGACCCCTAAAATTCCTTAGATTCAACAAAGTTTCTATGATTAAGGTAGAATAGCCTAGGGTCTCTGAAACATTTCTCTTAGCCTCTGGCAACAAAGAGGACACAGACTGAGCCAGGCTGGCCAATTTCCACTCAAGAATAAGTCTGGACTATGTGAAAGACCCCCATTTTACAATAAACAAGCCTTCCTATGATCTTGAAGCACTGACCCTATGAAAAAACTAGTGATTGGATCTTTTTTTTTGTATTGTGACAGGTCTGTGTGTTCATACCCTATACACAACAGCAGCTGAAGGGAGATGAATAGCAGCCACCCTTATTGGATGGATTGACTTAAACATGGGAGAAAGTCTCAAGTCAGGCTAAAAAGATTTGAGCTCCACCTTGCCCTTCTTGCTATTTTTATATAGTTACTTGTATAAAGACATTAATGGCATACTAATCAACCTTGCAAATGGTAAACTGGAAAAGATAGCTAGTATACTGGATGACATTTGAGATCCACAATAAGCTTGACAAGCAGGAATAATAGACTAAATTTAACAAGCCAAAAAGAAAGAAATGAAGACTTGTGCTAGGTCCTAAAACATAACTGTGCAGGGGCGCCTGGGAGGCTCATTCAGTTAAGCATCCGACTTCAGCTCAGGTCATGATCTCGTGGTCTGTGAGTTCGAGCCCCGTGTCCGGCTCTGTGCTGACAGCTCAGAGCCTGGAGCCTGCTTTGGATTCTGTGTCTCCCTCTCTCTCTGCCCTTCCCCCGCTCATGCTGTATCTTTCTCTCCCCCTGTCAAAAATGAATAAACACTAAAAAAATTAAAAAAAAAAACATAACTGTGCAAGCACCAAACGGATGAACAAAGCTGCAGAGTTAAAGTCTTAGAGATTTCAACTAACTATAGGTTCAATATAAGTCAACAGAGTGATTCATGCGGCTGTCAAAACAAAGAAAAAGTGAGGTTAATCTTGGCCTGCATGAGTAGTAGAAGGTCTAGAACACAGAAAGTCATTGACCCACTCCTTTGTACTGATCAGAACATGTACCTGAAATAGTCCGTTCCATTCTAGATGTCAACATTTAAAGAGAGATATTAATGAACTGAAGTATGAACAGAACAAAACGGAATAACCAGAATGATGAGTAGACCTTAAAATTCTACCAGGAGAATAATGGCTGTAAAGGAACTGCTAATACTTAGCACAGAGAAAGCAAGACTTAGTAGAGGAAACCAATGATCACTGTTTTCATATACAAAGGGTTATCAAATATCAGAGCTGACTGATAGTGGCAGAGACTATCTCTGGAGCAATATCCTCAAATAATGAAGTGTTCAAGCACAGACCTAGGTAATGACTTGGTAGGGATATTGAGAGGGATTCAAAAGCCTAGGATAATTCCTAGGTCTCTCTGCTAACAACAACAAAAGCCCAAAAGCTTTGACACCCCAGTAACAATAAGTATAACCTAGCACCCAGATCTTGGTTTCTAAATATCATTCCTCACTTAAAGGAGCCAGAGCTCCTTAAAGAAATAGCCGATTCCAGGGCTAGGGGCAGGAAAATACAGGATAAGCTTGGAGATATTCTTGTTGTTCCAGAAAGTAAGGAAGTGCTAAAGAATGGTGGGCACATGTCAGTGGACACAGACATCAGCTTAAGGGGCTCCCACTGGCCACATTTAAGCATCAAATTGAACAATGACAGTAAAACACAACCTATGCACTAAATAAGAATCCATGTGTCCATACTGATAATCAATCAATCAATCAATCAATGCACGGTGTAAAGGGAAAGCTCTTCTTTACAGTAGAATACTAACTAATAAATGTAGAACTAGAGATGTATTTTAAAAGTCATCATTGTTGGGACACCTGAGTAGCTCAGTCGGTTAAGCATCTGATTTCAGCTCAGGTCACAGTCTTACGGTTCATTGGTTTGAGCCCCACATCAGGCTCTATGCTGACATCTCAGAGCCTGGAGCCTGCTTTGGATTCTCTGTCTCCCTCTCTGTCTGCCCCTCCCCCACTCACACTCTGTCTCTCTGTCTCTCAAAAATAATAAATAAACATTAAAAAATTAGTTAAAAAATTCTAATGTGCATACCATTTCATACAGCAATATATTTCTAAAAATTTATCCTACAGAAATATTCACAGAGGCACACAGCTATCTGTACAAACAACATAGCAGTATTTGTAATAAACATTAGAATAAACCAAATGCCTATCAGTAGGTTTGGCTAAATAAAATCATGGTTCATGTATACAATGGAACAGTATGCAGATGTTAAAGTGAATTAGTTGGCACAGAATCAGAAAACAAATGGTGGTTACCAGAGGCTGGGAGATGAGGGAAAAGAGGAGATATTGATCAAAGGATACAAACTTTCGGTTATAAGATAATTAAGTTCTGGAAATCTAGTGGACAGCATGGCAAATGCAGTTAATAATGTATTACATACTTGAAATTTGCTGAGAGTAGATCTCGGGGCACCTGAGTGGCTCAGTCAGTTAAGCATCTGACTTCGGTCAGGTCATGATCTCAGTTTATAAGTTCAAGCCCTGCATCCGGCTCTCTGCTGTCAGCACACAGACCACTTTGGATCCTCTATTCCCTTCCTCTCTCTGCCCCTCCTCTACTTGTTCTCTCTCTCTCTCTCCCTCAAAATAAATAAAGAAAAACTTCAGTAATAAAAAAAAAGGAGAGTAGATCTCATGTGTTATTACCACACACAAAAAGGTAACTATGGAAGGTATGTTAATTACTTTGATTGTGGTAATCGTTTCACAATGTATACATAAATCAAAACATCACATTGCAGCCCTTAAATATATACAATTTTTATTTGTCAAAATAGATAAAAGTATTTTAAAATTTTTTTAATGTTTATTTTTGAGAGAGACAGAGCGTGTGTGGGGTAGGGGCAGAGAGAGAGGGAGACACAGAATCCAAAGGAGGCTCCAGGCTCCAAGCTGTCAGCACAGAACCTGATATTGGACTTGAACTCACGAACCGTGAGATCACGATGTGAGCCAAAGTCAGATGCCTAACTGACTAAGCCACCCAGGCACTCCGAAGTAAATCTTTTATAATACATGATACTTTAAAAATAATTAGAGCACGTTTTAGAAAAAATGGAGGGGTTATGGATCTGAAGGTCAATAACAAAAGGATTAAGTTAGTGAGAAAGCTAGAACAATCTGAAGTTGAGGACAGAGAATGAAATAATGGAATTTTATATTTTCAGTAGAGTAATTCTTGGAAATGACCAAATCCTGCATCTGCTGGAACAATTTTGCTGCAGGAATAGCATGCAGAAGATGAGCACTAGCTGGTCAGGGACCTGTGAAACTAAAGTGTTGCTTGGCCAATCCAACCACAGAGCACTGTGACTGGCTAGCAGGTGAAGGGCAGGAGTTTGGGTAAAGGGGAGAAAATGAGCCAGATGCCCGAGTCCTCAAAGAATATAAGGAAATAAAAAAGAAGTTAATAAGTGACTACATCAAGAAGAAATAAAAGGTAATACTGCCAGAAGGCAGGAGCCTCAAAGGAGAGACTTTTCATCTGAAGGTAAAGATGATAATGATGTCTTCTGTGAAACCAATAACCATGACCAATGACTAAAGAAGATTAGTAACTCTGTGATATTGGTGAGGTATTAGAATATGGGCACTCTCATTAAGGTTGGTAAGAAGGCACACCAGAAAAAAATTTCTGGATAACAATGTGGCAGTACTTATCAAATTTGTTAACGTTCCTGCCATCCAATTCAGCAGTTCCAATTCCATAAATCTATCCTACAAATACATTAACACATACACAAACATACATGTAAGGATGTTCATTGTGGCATTGTTTGTAATAGCAAAACAAAAAAACTGCAAGCAATGGAAACCTTCATCAGTAAGTAACATCGGTTAAATACATTATGTAAGACTTGCACTGGAGGGCCACAGCAATAAGGGAGGCATACTTTGGGAGGAGAAGCGAGGTTTCAGTTAAAAAAGAAAAAAAGTGGGGGCGCCTGGGTGGCGCAGTCGGTTAAGCATCCGACTTCAGCCAGGTCACGATCTCGCGGTCCGTGAGTTCGAGCCCCGCGTCAGGCTCTGGGCTGATGGCTCGGAGCCTGGAGCCTGTTTCCGATTCTGTGTCTCCCTCTCTCTCTGCCCCTCCCCCGTTCATGCTCTGTCTCTCTCTGTCCCAAAAATAAATAAAAAACGTTGAAAAAAAAATTAAAAAAGAAAAAAAGTAGAGAGGCACCTGAGTAGCTCAGTCAGTTAAGCGTGTGATTTCAGCTCAGGTCATGATCTCGCAGTTTGTGAGTTCAAGCCCTGCGTAGGGCTCCATACTGACAGCTCAGAGCCTGGAGCCAGCTTCTGATTTCTGTGTCTCCCTCTCTCTCTCTCTCTGCCCCTCCACCTCTCTCTCTCTCCCTCTCTCTCTCTCTCTCTCTCTCTCCCTCTCTCTCTCCTTCTCTCTCTCTCTCTCTCAAAAATAAATAAACATTTAAAAAAGTAGAAGGATACTTTGGGGAGGATATCTAGGGTACAGTAGAGTTTGGTTACAATGGAATCAATTTTCCAGAAAACACAGTGCAAAGATTGGCAAGACAGACAACAGTGGGTGGATGAATGGGGGTAAAGGAAGGCATAGAAGGGCAGCAGGAAGCCCAAAAGGGTTCAAGAAAGAGTGAATAAACAGGCAAATGAGCAAAGAGGCTTGCAGGATAAACTGGCTTTCAAGTTAACTGGAGCCTTCAACTTAAAATGCCCTTCCCCCACCCTTGACAGTCCAGGAAACCCCTAATCAATCATTAAGTGACAGACCAAAAAGTATCTTTCAATGAGGCTTTCCTTGATACCTTGTGTTAGTTCATGAAATCCTTCCCTCAAGTTCCACAGCAACTTATACAACCACTATTATAGGAGTTATCACTTCTGATTAGGGTACTTAACATGAGATTTATGGATGGGCAGCAGGGAGAGCGCCCACGTGTCCCTTCAAGCTTCATAAAAAATTCTGTGTATCTCTGGGCATTTTTTCAGCAGGAAGGGAAAGTCTACAGTTTGTTTTTTAAAAATTCTTTCTTTCTTTTTTTTTTTTTTTTAAGTTATCTCTGTCCCCAACGTGGGCCTCAAACTCATGCCCCTGAGATCAAGAGTTGCATGCTCTACTGACTGAGCCAGCCAGGCACCCCTTAAAGCCCACAGTTTTTAATCAAATTCTTTTTTTTTTTTTTTTTTAATTTTTTTTTTTAACGTTTATTTATTTTTGAGACAGAGAGAGACAGAGCATGAACGAGGGGAGGGTCAGAGAGAGAGGGAGACACAGAATCGGAAACAGGCTCCAGGCTCTGAGTGGTCAGCACAGAGCCTGACGCGGGGCTTGAACTCACAGACCGCGAGATCATGACCTGAGCCGAAGTCGGAGGCTTAACCGACTGAGCCACCCAGGTGCCCCTTTAATCAAATTCTTAAAGAATTACTGTAATGTAACTTATTCATCAAACATTTATTGAGCAATCTAATATATGCCAGGCACTATACGTACACAGATGAAACAAAAAGGTACCTATATTTGAAAAGTTTACAGATAAGAAAGAGAAAGAAGTAAGCAAAGAATTACAAAATAGTATAAAACATAAAAGAAGCCTAATCAAAAAGAGACACATACCATTAATGAAGACCTACATAAATGGAGGGATATACCATGTTTCTAGTTGGGAAAACTCAATAATGTGAAGACATCTACTCTCCCCAAACTAGGCTGAAAGTTCAGTGTAATCTCAACTAAAAATCTCAACAAGATGTTTTGTGGAATTTATTGACTGATACTAAAAATTCTTGTGGAGGAAAAATGAGCTAGATTAGCGAAGAAATGTTTTAAATACAACAAGGAAAACCTTGCCCTATCACATATCAAAATATATAATAAAGCTACAGTAGTTGTTTTAATATTGATATGACATTGATATTGGTGTAAGTACAAACAAATACATCAGTGAAACAAAAGAGATGTTCAGAAACAGACTCGTGTGTATAAGGGAATTTGGTACATGATAAAGGTGGTATTTCAAATCACTGGAGAAAGTCAATAAACAGTATTGGGACAATTAGCTATTTTTTTGGAAAAAAGCTATAGCAATATCTCATGCTATTCACAAAAACAAATTCTAGACAGTTTTTTTCTCTGCACTGTTCCAATTTTAGTATACATGCTGCTGAAGTTTAAATAATAAAACCTAAAAAACCAACTCAGGAACAACCTGTGTTGGACGAAGATTTCTTAGATATGAAACAAAAGCGTGAGTCATAAAAGAAAACATTAATAAACTGAACTGCATCAAAATTGTGAACATCTGCTCTTCAAAAGACACTGGTAAGAGAACGAAAAGACACACTACAGATTGAGAGAAAATATTTGCAAACCACACATCTGATAAAGGATTTGTACCCAGAATATATAAGGATTCTAAAAACTCACGGGGCACCTGAGTGCGGTTGGTGGATTCAAGCCCTGCATGGGGCTCTGTGCTGACAGCTCAGAGTCTGGAGCCCACTTCGGATTCTGTGTTCTCCCTCTCTTTCTACCCCTCTACCTCTCTCTCTCTCTCTCTCTCTCTCTCTCTCTCTCAAAAATAAACATTAAAAAAAAAGAATTCCAAAAACTCAGTAATAACAAACCAAATTATCCAATTTTTTAAGTGGGCAAAAGATTTGAGCACACTATACCAAAGATGCTCAACATCACTAGTCACTAGGAAAATTTAAATTTTATTTTTTTTAATGTTTCTTTATTTATTTTGAAAGAGAGAGAGAGAGTGTGAGTGTGTGCGCGTGAGCGGGGGAGGGGCAGTGAGAGAGGGAGACAGAGAATCCAAAGCAGGCTCTGAGCCGCCAGCACACATACAAGGTTAGAAAAGTATGAGAGAGTGGCGCCGGGGTGGCTCAGTCGGTTGAGCATCCGACTTCGGCTCAGGTCATGATCTCAAGGTTCGTGAGTTCGAGCCCCGTGTCCAGCTCTGTGCTGACAGCCTGGAGCCTGCTTTGAATTCTGTGTCTCCCTCTCTCTCTGCTCCTCCTCTACTCATGCTCTGTCTCTGCCTCTGTCTCCTTCAAAAATAAATTTTTAAAAAAATTAAAAAAAATTAAAAAAAAGAAACGTATGAGAACAAAAGGACACAAACTTTCGGGGGTGATGGACATATTCATTATTTTGATTGTGGTGATAGTTTCATGGGTGTGCACATATGTCAAAAGCCATCATATTATATCCTTTAAGTATGTACAGTTTGTTGTACATCAATTATACCTCAATAAAGCTATAAAAAAGGAGGAACAGGGGTGCCTGGGTGGCTCAGTTGGTTAAGCATCCGACTTCAGCTGAGGTCATGATCTCGCAATTCGTGGGTCAGAGCCCCACGTTGGGCTCTGTGCTGACAGCTTGGAGCCTGGAGCCTGCTTTGGATTCTGTGTCTCCCTCTCTCTCTGCCCCTCCCCAGCTCGCACTCTCTCTCTCTCAAAAATAAATAAACATTAAAAGCAAAATTTTTAAAGGAGGAAGAAATGGATGAGAAGAAAATATAAGTGAGTATGTTTAAACCCTTGGAGTAGTGACAGCTTCCTTAAACAAGACAATAAAAGGAAAAGTCATAAAGGAAAAGAATAATATATTTGACTATATCAAAATTTTAGGTTTCTATTCTTTTTTTTAATGTTTTATTTACTTTTGAGACACAGTGTGAGTGAGGGAGGGGCGGGGGGGATAGAGGATCCCAAACGGGCTCTGCACTGACAGCAGCAAGCCCAAAATGGGGCTTGAATTCATGAACCCTGAGACCATGACCTGAGGCGAAATTGGAAGCTCAACTGATGAGCCACCCAAGCACCCCTTAAGTTTCTATTTTAATGACACTGTATATAAATATAAAAGAAAAGGCATATTAGAAGAAAACAATTTCAGGGCACCTGGTTGGCTCAGTTGGTTAAGAATCCGACTTTGGCTCAGGTCATGAACTTGTGGTTCATGAGTTCAAGCCCGGCTTCAGGCTCTGTGCTGACAGCTCAGAGCCTGGAACCTGCTGTGTGATTCTGTGTCTCCTTCTCTCTCTGTTTCTCCTCCACTCACACTGTTTCTCTCTCAAAAATAAAGACTAAAAAAAATTTTTAGTAATAAAATAAAGAAGAAAATATTTGTAACATATATAGACAATGGATAATTAACATTCATATAAAGAACACCTACACATCAATAAGAAAAAACAACCCAATAGAAACATGAGAAAAATATATAACAAGCAACCAATAAGAGGAAATGCAAATTCTAATAAACATAGGAAAGGAGGCTACATAAATTGACTAGCAATCAGAGAATTATGAATTAAAACATCACTTTTTGCCTAACAGATCAACAAAAGTTTAAGAAGATCAATAGCAAGGGGCACCTGGACGGCTCAGTCAGGTTAAGCATCCAGCATCTGACTTTGGCTCAGGTCATGATCTTGGGGTTCGTGAGTTTGAGCCCCACATCTGACAGCTCAGAGCCTGGAGCCTGCTTCAGATTCTGTCTTCCTCCTTCTCCCCACCCCTTCCACTTACGCTCTGTCTCTGTCTCTCTCTCTCAAATATAAATAAACATTAAAAAATGTAAAAAAAAGAAGATTGATAGTATTGGCAGGGGTCTATAGAAATAAGTGCTCCCACATACTGTTGTTATTAATTTGGCCTTAAAAAAAAAAAAGAAGTATTTGGCCTTTGGTGAGCAATTTTGTATTACCTTAAAATGTAAAATGTGTGTACCCTTCAACCCAGGAATTCTATTCTTCATTTACCCATCCTAGAGAAACACTTGTGTGTTTTTTGGGAAAAAACCAAAAACCCAGAAACTACCCTTCAGGATTCTCAAGCTATATGCAGTAAAGGACCAGGGTTTTGGGGTGGGGTTGCTTGTTTGTTTTTTGTAAATTTCCAAGTGAAAAAGGAATTACTAGAAGAGTGACCATGTGCTCAGATGTCACAGCAACACTAAATTTCCACAAATGTTTTATTTATTTATTTATTTATTTATTTATTTATTTATTTATTTAATTTTAGAGAGAAAGACAGAGAGAGTGAAAGCAGGGGAAAAAGAGAGAATCTCAAGCATGCTCCATGCTCAGCACAGAGCCCAACGTGGGGCTCAATCCTATTACCCTGGGATTAGGACCTGAGCCGAAATCGAGAGTCAGATGCTGTACCAACTGAGTCACCCAGGTACCCCACTACAAATGTTTTAAATGCTTACTTTCAACTTCTGTACTTACCTCGTTGTTCATGACCGGCACCAGTCCCTGGAATACAGTTTGAGTGGCACTGATCTAAATGTCCATCAAAAGGGAAAAACGAATTGCTATATGACCCAGCAATTCCACTTCTGTATATACACCCAGAAGAATTAGAAGCAAGGACTTGAAAGGATATCTGTACACCCATGTTCAAAGCAGCATTGTTCACAACAGCCAAAAGGTAGAAGAAGCAACCCAAGTGTTCACTGATGGATAGTCAGATAAACAAAACAGGGTATATAAATACAATGGAATATCATTCAACATTATAAAGGAAGAAAATTCTGGCACATGCTACAACATGGATAAACCTTGAAGACATTATGCTAATTGAAATAAGCCAGTCACAATAAAACAAATTCTATGTGATTCCACTAGAGGCGCTTAGAATAGTCAAATTTATAGAGGCAGAAAGTACAATGGTGGTTGCCAGCGGCTGGAGAGAGGAGGTAGTAGGAGTTATTATTTAATAGGTAAGGAATTTCATTTTGGGAAGATGAAAAAAAAGTTCTGCAGATGGATGGTGGTAATGACTGCACCACAATGTGGATGTATTTAATGTTACTGAAGTGCGTGCTTAAAAATTCTTAAAATGGGGGCACCTGGGTGGCACCGTCGATTAAGTGTCCCACTGTTGTTAACACCAGCTCAGGTTGTGATCTCCTGGTTGTGAGATTGAGCCCTGTGTCAGGCTCCATGTTGAGCATGGAGCCTGCTTAGGATTCTCTCTCTCCCTCTCTCTGCCCATCCCCTGCTTGCGCTCTGTCTCTCTCTCTCAAAAGTAAATAAACATTAAAAAATTAAATAAGAAGCATATATGTGTGAGGATTTCTTAGTTTATTTACTTACTTTGAGACAGAGCACATGCACACGAGCAGGGGAGGGACAGAGAGAGAGGGAAAGAGAGAATTCTACAGTAATAGCACAGGGCTTGAACTCACCAACCAGGAGATCATGACCTGAGCTGAAATCAAGAGTCAGACACTTAACCAACTGAGCCACCCAGGCACCCCTATATTTCTATTTTTAAATACAAAGAAAATGATCTGGAATAACAAATACCAATCTGATAACGTTGGTTTCCTCTGGGACAGGGACCTGCATCAGGGGGTTGGAAAGGAGAACTATGTTTGACTTAAACAACAACAACAACAAAAACATATTCATGTATTATTTGAAAAATTAACATGCTTTTTATAAAAAATTAAAAGAATGGGTCAACCACAGAAAACATGTAGTATGGTAACTAAAGACGGCACAGGTCCTGTGGGGATACAGGGGTATACAAGAAAGTACACGTGCTATAAGCATACAGAGAGGTATCCAATCCCATCCTAGGAAAAACAAGGAGGCTTCTCAGAGGAAGTAGAAAGGAAAGCCTCAAATGAGTTTTGAAAGATGACTAGAAATTATCCAAAAAATAAAATGTGAGTGGGAACACAAAGATGGAGAGGGTATTAGCGGCAGAGGGAATGGTATGTGCAAACACATGGAAGTACAAAAGAACATAGTTTCCTCTAAGAACTGGAAATAGTCCACCAGGCTTAAAGCATAGAATCTATGTAGATAAGTACAGAATCTGGCTTTTACACTGAAAACAACAGGAAATTTTTTAAGCTGATAGAAGTCATCTGCCTGTATGTTTTATTTTTTTTAGGTTTTATTTATTTAAGTGATCTCTACACCCCATGTGGGCTCAAACGCACAACCCTGAGATCAAGAGTCACATGCTCTTCTGACTGAGCCAGCCAGGCCCCCCTGCCTATATGTTTTAGAAAGATCACTCTAGCTGCTGAGCATAAAATGAATTAGATAGTAGGTATAGACACAAAAAGGCTACTTTGAAAGCTACTTTAGTAATCCAGAAGGGAAATGATAAAAGGGGGTGGGAGTTGATGAAGGGGGGCAGGCGAGGAACAAGAGAGGGGTAATATTAGACATTTTAAGTTTGAGAAGGATTTCCAAGTGGACATGTTTAATAGTAAGTTGGATTATTGCATGTTTGGAACATGGAAGAGATGTCTGATTATAACCACACATTTGGAAATCAGGTTACTGAAACCATGAGAACTCAAAGTCTCTTCCATATCATAAACCTTACCCTCTCAACTGGCTCAAGTATCTCTCAACATTATGGGGGAAAAAGTCCTTTCAAATCCATTCTGTCATTCTCTACTCCTTCATAGAAAAATTTAGAATATTCTTTTTTGGGGTGCCTGGGTGGCTCAGTCGGTTAAGCGTCCGACTTCAGCTCAGGTCACGATCTCGCAGTCCGTGAGTTCGAGCCCCGCGTCGGGCTCTGGGCTGATGGCTCAGAGCCTGGAGCCTGCTTCTGATTCTGTGTCTCCCTCTTTCTCTGCCCCTCCCCCGTTCATGCTCTGTCTCTCTCTGTCTCAAAAATAAATCAATGTTAAAAAAAAACCATTAAAATAGAATATTCTTTTTCTTTCTTTCTTTCTTTTTTTTTTTTTTTTTTTTAACATTTGCTCTAGGCCCAATGTGGGGCTTGGGGCTTGGGGCTTGAACTCAAGATTCATATACTCTACTGACTGAGCCAGGCAGGCGCCCCTAGGATATTCTTTTTTTTTTTTTTTTAAGAATATTCTTGTTTGAGCTGTGTACTCAATGTTCTTCCCACTTCCCATCACTCTACGAAAATAGCTATTGCAAAGGTCACTAAATCTAACAGATGCCTTTCAGGCCTCATCTTATTTTGGTGTCTCAGCAGCATTTAATACAGTATTAAATGTACTCCTCCCTTCCTTCCGTTAATACTGTTCCCTTGGCTTTCAGGATATCTCATTCTCCTGTTTTTCCTCCTCCATCTCTTCCCATTCCTCAGCTTCCTTTGTGAACTTCTGCTCTTCTACCTCCTGCTTCCTCTTATAATCCAACCAAAGGCAGAGAGAATATTAGAAAATTATTATGGAAGGGTTACAGATTCTATTGCAAATAATCCTGCAAACCTAAAAGAAAGATACTTCTCTCTTCACTGTGAATTGGTATCAAATGAATAAGCATAGCCTTCTGAAGTAACCCACTGTGGTAGGCCAAATAGCAAAAGATGTCCAAGTCTGAATCCCCAGAGCTTGTGAATATCTTCCAAAAGAGACTTTGCAGAAGAAAAATAAAAGGCTTTGAAGAGATGATTAAGGTAAAGATCTGATAGGGAGACTTTCCTAGTGGCCTCAACATAAGCACAAGGGTCCTTAAAGTGAAAGAGAGAAGAGATGTGAAGACAGAAGTAGATTAGAGCAGAGATTGCTGGCTTGAAGGTGGAAGGGGACTGTGAGCTAAGGAATTCAGGCAGTCTTTAGAAGCTGGAAAAGACAAGGAAGATTCTCCTCTACAGCCTCCAAAAGGAACACAGCCCTGCCAACATGTTGATTTTAGCCCATAATGCCTATTTTAGGCTTCCGACCTCCAGAGCTGTAAGATAATACAAATCCAGCCATTTGGAGGGGCACTGGGTGGTATCTACTAAGATGATAAGTGCACATAGTTTACGATACCACTCCTAGGTATATGCCCTAGAAGAGTTGTTCAGATGCTCTCAAAAGGTAGTCCATAGTTCCCAGGTGGTTCCCCCTGAAAGCAGGGGGTCTTTGAGATTCAAAGCTATTTTCATAATAGTATTAAGATGTTGTTTGCCTTTTTTATTGTGTTGACATCTGCACTGATGATGCAAAAGGAAAAGTGGGAGGAAAAAAAAGCAAAGATGTATAAAACTGCTGGTGCCTTAAAGCTCATCAAAGATAGTGGTGTCACCAAACTGTCCTGTGCCATTGTATTTTTCCTCATCACACACTTAAGAATGTCCTTGATAAGGCAGTAAAAGTTGTTAAAATCTCCATGCCTAAATGCATGGCTTTCTAACATTCTGTGTCACAAAACAGAAAGTACAGAAAAAGCACTTCTGTTGCATACTCAAGTTCAATGTTTGTCCCAAGGAAAAGCACTTGTCAGACTGAGTTGTGCACTGAAGTCGCTTTTCTCATGGAACACCATTTTTCTTGAAATAATGACCAACAGATAAACTGTGGCTATTCAGACTTGGGTATTTGGCAGGCACTTTCTCAGAAATAAACAAAGTGAGCCTGTCCCTTCAAGAACTGATAGCATCTGGTGCTAATGGTAAAACTTGAGTTTTCAAGCAAAAATTAGAACTTTGGAAAACTTGTACCGCTACCATAGGCTTAGCAGCTTTCCAATACTTTTAAGACTTCTCTGATGAGAGCAGTGGTGATATTAATGAATGCAACTTTTTGACACCGTATAATGAACTGTATCAACATTTGAAAGTTCTGCATGACTCAGTGAACCAATATCTTCCAAATTGTCAATGCATTATGTTAAAAAGTCATGCACAGGTCAAAAAAAAAAAACACAACATATTAAAGTACAAGGCAGACCAATGGACTTCAATGTAATCAAGTATGACAAGTTTATTTATATGATTGATATGGTTTCAAAATTCACATTAAAAGTCATTTTTAAGAAACTACCACTTGTTAAAGATTGATGTAGTATTAACAAATAGCCACAATTACCTTAAAGGCTATTAAACTACTCCTTGTTTTTCTAAGTACACATCTGTGTGATATATACTTCAACCAAAACATAATCAAATGCAGAAGCAGACATGAGAACCCAGATGTCTCCTATTAAGCTGATTAAAGAGACTTTCAGAAAATGCAATACAATTTTACTGTTCTCACTAATATCTTTTGCTTTGGACAAGTTATTTTTCATTTAAAAATATTATTTTTGTTAACATGCAATGGGCTTATTGCTGTTAATTTTAATGAATAAACAGCTAAACTTTTCCTTTTAATTTCTAACCCATTTACTAGTGATAGATATAAACCTATATAAACATTTTCTCTTAGGAGTATAAAGGGGTTCTGAGATCAAAAAGTTTGAGAACCACTACCCTAGAGAAACTCTGACATGGAGTTGTGAGCAGGAATGTTCATAGCAGTACTACTTAGAAAAGCAAAAAATTGAAAAAATCTAGTAGTCTATCAATAAGCTATGGTTAAATAAGCCATTTTATAGCCATACTGTGGCATATTATGCCAGTAGAAAATGAAAACATTTAAATGTAGCAAAATAAAAATATTTCCAAAACATGTAATAAACAAATTTGCAGGATATGTACAGTATGGTATAATTTTTGTAGAAATAAAAACACAACACAATGTGTTTTCTTAGCAAACCAACACAAAACCTGGAAGGCTACCAGGATACACGGCAAACTGTAAAGAGCGGCTACCTTTGGAAAGATAAAGAAGTACTAGGAGTGTGGGTAATGACCAAAGCATACTTTAGCCCCATCTTTGTGCAATGTTTTGAGGGTTTTTTCTTAAAAAGGAGAATGTACTAGTGTAATTAAAAATATTTAGGAGAAAGGAATAAAGCAACAAGACCAAGCCCAGACATTGAGGAAGAAAGGGGACTCGCTTTGAGTCCAGGCTGAGAGGACCAGTGTTTTTGCTGCAGCTGTTCTGCAGCTGTGAAGTCTAGGAGGGAGCCACGAGGGATGAAATCAGGCCACGGAGGGTATGGTTGGCTGAAACGGTAAGGGCCACCTAGATGGCGGAACTTTCCGGGTCAGACACTTCCCACCTCCTTCCAGGGACTTAATACAAAGAAGGCCTGCACGGCCACAGAGGTCAGCTTCTCCCGCTTTCTCCATCATGAATCTCGCCCTGAGGCCCTGTAACTCTCATCCTACTCTCCGTCTCCGATCCCCACTCCCCCGGCCCTGATCTAGGACCTCAGCGGCCACATCGGAGAAAGAGTTCTGGGCAGGCGGTGGTGAAAGGAGACCTGCAGGCTAAGGAGACTACGGCGCTGAATCGCCACGGCACACCGGGAGACACTGAAACACCGGAACGGTGACCGAGGGACAGGAGGCGGAGAGTAGCCGGCAACTACGCCGCAGGAGGACGCAGTTACCAAGTAAGCCACAGGAGCTCCGAGGCCAAACTCGCTGACTCTCCCAGGTGCCCTCGGGTAGGCTTCGCTTTCGAAAGCAGCGCCACAGCGCTCCCATTGGTCTTCCATTCCAGCCCAACCAGCAGCTCTCTCTGTGGCCCGCCCCTCGGTTAAAAGGCCAATCAGAAGAGGGTCTTGTGTTTCCCATTGTGTAGGACCAACTAAAAGCTTGCTCACTTCTGATTGACGTGTGGACAGCCAACCAGAAGAGCCTGGTGATTCGGCCTCTTGTTTCAGTCATCTCGGTCTAGGTCCCTGTCCTTGTCCCGTCCCTGCCTGGAATCTAAGGTTTGGACCTGAGAGATATAAGCAAAAAGGAGGTCCAAGCTTTTTAGATGGTGGCTCAAGAGGCACAGTAATATTTCCCGGAGTTTCCAAAGAGGTTGGTTCCGAGGTCTGAAGAGTTTGTAATTGAGCTGTCAGTGCTGCTCTGGCGTTCGCCCCAAGTAGTGCCGATCTGAGAAAAGTATCCGTCACGGGAGCGCTTCAGATAATGTTGCTTTGCCACCAGGCTTATTGCTTCACTTCCCCCCAAAGTCAGGTGGGAACCTCGGGGCTTCAATGAAGTGTTGGTTTATCTACAGTGAGGAACGTTAGGGATGCTCAATTAGCAGCGATAAATACTGCTTCCAGAATGACTAAAACGAAATGGGTGGGAAATTTTTATTATGATTTGTGTGTGTGTGTGTGTGTGTGTGTGTGTGTGTGTGTGCGCGCGCGCGCGCGCCTGGTGGGGGGGAATTAAAAACCTGATAGTGGTATCATTACAACTAAAAGTATCAGAAAATGCTAATTAAAACTAAGAAATATCATTTTCACTAAATAGTTTGCATAATTACCAGTTGTTTAATATTGTGCCATTTGGGCAAAGCAGCTTTGGGCAGGGGTGAATGGCAATTTCTCCACTTTTGGTAAGAAAACAGACATTGTTATTTGCTGTAAGCGGGGGCCTAATGTAACACACATCCTTTGACCCAGCATTTATTTCTCTCAAAATCTATCCCACAGAAATACTTAAACACATGAGCAAAGTTATATGTAGCATTCCTTGTAATAATGAATGATTGGAGACAAATTTCCAACAGTAACTGTATCACTAAATTGTTTTACAACCATACCATGAAATGTTATGCTGCCATATTTAAAAGTGAGGTAAATTTCCATTTCCATATACTAATGTGAGAGGAAGTCCACAAAACACTGCAAAGTGAAAAAAATGAGTTGCATACATACAGCCTCCCATTTTGTTAAAAAAAACACAACATACAAGTGTGTGGGTATTCATACATGTACATGTGTATATGAATATGTGTATATTCATACATACATATATGTATATATTCACATACATATATCTGTGCATAGAAAAAGGTCCAGGAAGACACATACCAAATTAAGTTATTTTTGGAGAATGGGTGTAGGGAGGGGAATAAAGAGAAATCTCACTTTTTACACATTTATGTTTTGTTCAACTTTGTCAACTAGCATTAATTACTTTTGAATTTTTATCACCACAGAAAACATTTTAACAAAATAGACACTTTTGTAATAAGAACAATGAACAAAATGACAATTTCTACATTTTAAATAAGAATAATTCCATACAGGAATGAGGTGACTATTTCATTTAAAAATTTCAATTTAGGGGTGCCTGGCTGCTCAGTCGGGTAGAGCATGCGACCCCTGATCTCTAGGTTGTAAAGCCCGGGTTGTTCAAGCCCCACACTGGGTATAGAAATTACTTAAAAACAAAATCTTTAAAAAATAAATACATAAAAAATTTCAACTAGAAGACCTAGGATAAAATTAGGGCAACTATAAATCAATTCAACACCGAGTTTCAATGTGGTACTACTCATGACTTGATACTACAGGATGTGGGCAAACAAACTCTAATCAGGGTAAGTGAAGGGTCATTCATTTCTGGGAGAGAAAACTACACTACAGCAAACCCCATCAAATGGGGAAAACTTTGCTTCTGCCTGTTTGGTAGCATCACCTCCAGGGTTTACTCAGTTCCTTAGGGCAAGAGTTGGAAATCATAAAAAAAAAATTGAGATTTAGGATACCTCAGATACCATTCAGTCAAATGCCCTCAGTTTACAGTTGAGAAAACAGGTCCAGATGGGTGAAGCAATCTGCCTGTAGGTGCTATATAGCCAGCTAACTAGCGTAGCTGGCTCCAGGACCCAGGTTTCTATTCCAGGCCTACTATTCCTTTTCTACTTCTCAGAACTTCCTGAGTCTTCTTCTGATGACATATTAGGAAATATTTTAAAGTCTTATGCATAACAAAATAAAAAGCTCTCCATTAGCACAGATGATCAAAAGTTGACTGTATTTGGATAAAAAACATTATGGGTAAAATAACATTTTCTTGAAAAGTAATGTATAAATTTCTGTGACTCTAAATGAATTTCACTGTTCGCTTAAGAACTGTTTTATCTAATTTCTGATTCCTCTTCAATTGGCAGTACCTCTTAATCCTGTACATTCAGTTTCTCTGTATCAGGTAGTTGATGATCTATATATAAACACTTAAAACCACTGCAGGAAACATCTATTTAACGAAAACCTGCTGTGAATTAAAAAATCCTTTATTATGTGTAATGTTAATAATTATCCAATTTGTTTTGTAAGGAATGAGCTTTCTGTTCTCAAAAGCATAGATAGATAGATAGATAGATAGATAGATAGATAGGCAGGCAAGAGAAAATAAAAATAAGAACAATTATTTCTTTTTGTAAAAGCAAAGCAAAACAAAAGATAAGAGGAATGAAGGGTGGTGGATGGTCGGGAAGGGAGTGGCAGAGAACCACAAGCTAAATTAGTCACAAAGTATTTATATTTTAAAAGTAAACTTGAATACTGCGATGTATAAATGGACTAACAACCACCTAACCTTCAGGCTATAATTAAAGTGGTGTCCAGTTTTAGACTCTATGACTTAGGAACATATAAGGACCTTGGAGAGATTTCAGAATAATAAAGTTAAAAGGGTAAAAAACGAGCCAAGTGAGGAAAAATTAGAACTGTTATTGTGTCTAAGAAGAGAAGACCAGAGGTGACTCAAAAGTCTTCAGGATATGAAGAAATATAAATTTCAGTGAGCCGTTGGTCTGCATTTCCACAGTAAAAAGTAATTTTACTTAAATTATGACAGCTTATATTTGAAGATAGAACTGTCTCAGCTAGGATGTCTCATCAAACAAAAACTCCAGCATAGTTTGAAGGCCGCTCACCTCTTCCATCCTTTACCAGCTCAACTCCTCATGTCAAAGAATGGGTCAAAGGGTAGTAGATAAGTCATCTCCAGAATGTGAAGATTTAGACTTCTTTTGGGTCTAGCTACTATGTTTAAAATTTTTGGTTAGCCTCTGTCGCCCAGGTCCCAGTATAAGGTTGAGCTGCTTCAGTGCTATGAATAAAAGGAATTAATTAGTGATAAACATTTAGGTACATGCAGAAATGTGAATTCCTCATGAAAGAAACCTTCTCCTTGGTGTTGGTGGGTACGAGGGCTTAGATTTGGGGCTCTTTCAGGACCCAGTTACTATGCTAACATGACCCATTTGACTCCAAAGAGGGAATAAAGTCTACAAAGTGTACAAAATAAATATAAAGTCTATGAAGAAAAGAGAATGTAATCCTCTTTTATTTGTACCACAACCACCCCACCCCATCCAGCTTTTAGCATAAGACTGGGCACACAGAAGGCTAGGAATTAGTACTTGTTAAATGAATGTCATTTGTCCAAAATTTTGAAACTTTATTCTATAGTTGCCTTTTCTCGTTATTCTCTAATTCATTCTCTAACACTGCTGTTTATGAAGGTTGCATTTCTCTCATTATTCTTCTTTTCTTTTATCTCACAGAAACTTCTATTCTTCCCTATCCCCTCAGATACCTTTAGTCATCTAATTCCCGAACTACCAAAACCTCTTAACTTCAATTCAGCCGCCAGTCTTCTACTTATACCCAAGTACATTGTTATGTCACCTTAATTCATGTTTTGACCACATCCCTTTCTATACCTTCTTTCCATGCTCAACTTCATGATTAAAACTTGCTTTGCCTTCCCAAATGACAAGACTCCTACCTCTTCTCATTCCAAACCTTTACTAAAACCCACTTTGTGTAGGAAGCCATTTCAGAACACATCGGTCAGATGAAAATATCCACCCATCAAAAGTTCTCAGTGGGGCACCTGGCTGGCTCAGTTGGTTGAGCGTCCGCCTCTTGGTTTTGGCTCAGGTCATGATCTCAGTTTCATGGGTTCGAGCCCCACATCGGGCTCAGCGCTGACAGTGTGGAGCCTGCTTGGGATTCTCTTTCTCCCCCTGTCTCTGCCCCTCCCTAACTCACACTGTCTCTGTCTCAATAAATAAATTTATATTTATAAATAAATAAACCTAAAAAAAATGTTCTCAGAGTTAAAAAAAAAAAAAGTTCTCAAAGTTCACTCACCTTTCTGCCTGCATCAAATCTATTTGAAAGAAAAAAGTCTCAATTGAGGTAAAAAAAAAACTATAAAAGAAATAGTGTTTGTAGGTGGTAGGTTGGATGATGAGCACTTGCACACACGTGTTTATGTACACATATAGCATATGCATATATATGTACACACACACACACACTATAAATATATTCTGCCCAAATTAGTAGAAACCCACAAACTTAAAAACCAAATCTGCTAAATCTGAACCAAACCACAGGTATTGAGCCCTATGGCTACTTCCTGCAAGAAGACGCATTACCTCAGTGACAAAGTCAATTGGGAGTTGCAAGGATAGGTAAATATCGCTACAGACAGCTAGGATTCTGGTTGTTTTTTTAATTTAAATGCCAAACTTAACTTATCACCTCAGGATACTGACCATGTTGTATGATTTCTGCACAATACCAAGAATATCCTAGACACTAAAAAATACTACAACTTAAGCAGGAAAACAGAGGCTTGCTTCACAGTGGTTTAATATGAACAGAGTTGAATATGACATTGTCTGACAGAAGAATGAACAGTTTGCTGAATAAAAGCCCCGAGTCAGGATATATACACAGCAGAAATGGGGCCTCAGGCTTTCAGCACTTGTGCACAATGAAAGAATTCTTAAAAAAAAGTCAATAACAGAGGATACAAATCAAAAAGGCAGCAACAACACCAACATTTGGGAGGTGGGAAAGGGAGCACAGCCTCTCTCTAGGGACTGCTCAGCCCCTGGTACAGGCTCAGCAGCTGGAGAGCTGATCTGTCTCAAGGAACTTCAACATTGAGAAGGACTCCAAATCCCATGTCAAAATCCAATCCTAAACTCTCTGATCAGGGTCTTGTCCGACTCCACAATCCTTTTCCCCAAGACCCCATACAGAGAATTCCGATCCTTCCATGATAGAGAGTCTAAGCAAAGAGTCCCCACTTTTGACATGACACCAGTTAACTTGCTCCCATCCCACCACTGGAGAGAGATATCAGGCCCCAGCAAACAAACCACTATCCTCCAGATAGAAGCCCAGGAAAGCTGCTTCAGACTCTTAAGATTTGGGACATCCATACCCAGCTGCTATCTCTAGCTCAAATTATGGGAAGACTACTGGAGTTCCATGGGAAACAAGTACAGGCAGTTCAGTAACCCTGTGACCAAGCTGGGGAGGGCAGCGACAACTCTTGCCCCTGAGCCCCATTCAACAGCTCAAAGTGCTTAGGAGAAGTCAGAGACTGTGTGGTTTGTTCATGTGCTTCGGCCTTGTGGCAGCACTAAATGGGATGGCGGGGGTGGGGTGGGGAGGAAGAATGGAAGGAAGAGGGTGGTGATGCCCTTCCCAACCACTGGGAGGTACCTAGAAAATGATCCACTCCCACCCTTTAGGGAGTTACCTGGCAGTGGTGAGTTGTCCCCACCCCTCAAGCCATCAAACCCGCAAAGGTAACCTATAAAGTAGCAAGGGCTTGTGGGGGGGGGTGGAAACTGCTGGCCTGTACTGACTCACCTGCTGATGAGCGAGAACAGGCAGCAAGAGTGGGGAGCCACAAAGGAGAGGGGCTAGACAACAAGAGTTCCCCTACTGCCCTATGGCTTTCTTCTGACTCTGAAGCAGCCATGATGAGGGGCCCAGAAAACCCACACACCTTGCTCCACACAACGGACTGCTTAGACTCAGGAGGATTTACTGCCATGAAAAGCAACAAGGGAGAGAGAAAGGAACAAAAGAAACCGTTGAGAAAACTGGGAGCAGGCCTAGAGAAAACAAGGAGAACTTCTGGGTCTCTACCACCTTCCCCAAAAGAAAAAAGTTCATGCAGGTAGGAAAGGCAGGGTTTTTCCCTGCTCAGCGTTCCTGGTTAAACCTAAGAGTAAGAAAATCCCCTGGACTTGCAGCATCAGTATGTATCCGAGTGCCCTACCAGCACAAGACCCCCCCCCCCATAAGATTAGCCTTCTGGCAAGGGTAAATGCCCAAGGAATTGCCTTCCAGTCCAATCCCCCCACCCGCACCCCAAGCAAAGAGCATCTGCCTGTGGTCTCCCACCTCTCCTCAGAGAAGAGGATCCTAGCAGAGTGCCCACGGTGTAGTCAGGTACCAAGAAACACAATGCCAGACAGTCTATCAGGCCAGGGGATGGGCAGCCAACTTCAGATCAAAGAGACAGAGAGAGAGGCTTAGTGTAAAAATCAATGTCATTTCAGCAGGAAAGTAGAGGGCAAGTGGTGAGAGGGGCTCCTACTGGCGCACCTTCCCGGGGACGTAGTTCCTGTCAATTGCCTCCTCCTGCAGGAACATGTGTAGGCAGCGTTCATTCTGAGCCAGTGGGTGCCCAGCAATTCTATAAAGAGACCAAGATGGTTATCAGTAGTATCTGGGATCAGAGAGAATTCACAGAGCAATGGGGGTGTGGACAGGGGAGAAAGGGCAACATCAGCTCTTCCAGAGGTTCAAGTAAGTAGAGGACAGCAACGAGGCACCACTCCAACCCTGATGTTGTAGGAGAAGGGAGATAGACAGGTGAGGCAGGGGAAAATCCCCAAACACATCCAAGGCCTTTTCAGGCCCTGAGGTACAGGATCAGAATTCTGCTCAAAGGAATGGAGTTTTACTGTCCAGTCAGCTCACCACACAACCGGCAACACATCTTATTACACATCACAAAAGAGGAGACAGACAAAACACAGAAAGACCATGATGGCAAAAGGAGCAAGAGGAGTCCCCGGGAACTTGGCTTACTTGTTAATAAACTGTTCGAGGCCCTGCCTCCTTTCTTCAATGAAGGACTCCTCAAAGATCCCTTCATCTCCTCGAAAAGGGAGCTGACGCTTCAAGGCTTTCCCAGGCAGTGGTGGTACTACAATCTGCAGGCAGACACAAAATATCAGCCACATGGGAGAGGATGAAGAGGGAACGAGATGGTGAAGCACTGTATACCTCATTTCTTATTAGACTATTAGCCAGGGTCTATCTTATCCCACAGCTGGCAACTTGTAAGAACTGAGGCCATAAGAACAGTAAAGATGGCTTAGGTCAAAAATGAATCCAGGGGCACCTGGGTGGCTCAGTCAGTTAAGCGTCTGACTTCAGCTCAGGTCACGATCTCACCGTTCTGAGTTCGAGCCCCATGTTGGGCTCTGTGCTGATAGCTCAGAGCCTGGAGCCTGTTTTGGATTCTGTCTCTCTCTCTCTCTCTCTGCCTCTCCCCTGCTCGTGCTCTGTATCTATCTTAAAAATAAATAAACATAAAAAAAATCCAAGTGATTTTATGGAAGGACAGATTTACCACCTCAAAAAAAAAAAAAAAAGAGGAAATAAACTCCAAATATCCCTCACTTTCTTTAACAATCCACTAGTATCCAAGAATTTAGCTAGGTCTTTTCTGACACGATCTACACTTATATTTTTAGTACCTATATAAGTTAAGTTTTATGACTTTACTCACCACTGATTCAAGTAATATTTTTTCTTTTAAAATTTGTCCTGAACTTACCACTTTCAAGTTTCAAAGGGTATCACCCAGATCCAATGTGCTGGGATTTGATAGTGTTCAGCCTCTCCACTGCCTTTAAGATTTTATAGACCACAGGGGCACCTGGGTGGCTCAGTCGGTTAAGAGGCCAACTGTAGCTCAGGTCATGATCTCGCGGTTTGTGAGTTTGGGCCCTGCATCGGGCTCTGTGCTGACAGCTTGGAGCCTGGAGCCTGCTTCAGATTCTATGTCTCCCTCTCTCTCTGCCCCTCCCCCACTCGCACTCTGTCTGTCTGTCTCTCTCTCAAAAATAAACAAACATTAAAAAAATTTAAAAAGGGGCACCTGGGTGGCTCAGTAGGTTGAGCATCCGACTTTGGCTCAGGTCATGATCTCACTGTCTGTGAGTGGGAGCCCCGCATCGGGCCCTGTGCTGACAGCTCAGAGCCTGGAGCCTGTTTTGGATTCTGTGTCTCCCTCTCTCTCTGCCCCTCACAAATAAATAAACGTTAAAATTTTTTTTAGGAAACCAATTTGACAATAAATTTCATATTAAAAGGCGAAAGATTTATACGATCTGAAGAGAAACCAGAGTATAATAAATTTCATATTAAAAAAATTTTTTTAATATTTTACAGACTAGAATCTTATTCCTTCTGAGCCTATGTAGATCTCCTCCTCCAAAGATTCCACACAGGGAATGGGGTCATACCTTACTATCTCGCTCCAGCTCATTTTTAAGCCACTCAAAGTCACTATAGCGCCGCCGTACACAGGACTCCTTCAGCTTGAAGATAGGTAGGTTTGTCTACAGGGAAGGAAAAATGAGAGAAGAGAGATGGTAACTAACGTTCAGCCTGTAGTGGCCACCTGTCAGAACCACTTAGGTCCCAATGAAGAAATAATTCCTGTGGACCATGCTACTATAACTCCTTTAAAATACCACCAGGTAAATACCAATCCTTACCACATCCAGCCTTGTCACAGATGGTGACTAGAAGTCACTTGCTGCTTAGAATTTATCCTATAAAGAAACTTGAAGTTTGGGCCCCTGGGTGGCTCAGTCGGTTGAGCGTCCAACTTCGGCTCAGGTCATGATCTCACGGTTTGTGAGTTTGAGCCGCGTGTCGGGCTCTGTGCTGATAGCTCAGAGCCTGGAGCCTGCTTTGGATTCTGTGTCTCCCTCTCTCTCTGCCTCTCCCCCACTTGTGCTCTCTCTCTCTCTCTCAAAAATACATAAAACGTAAAAACAAATTTTAAATAGACTTGAAGTTGTATGCAAATATGTATATACAAGGGTTTTCACTGCACTTTACTTGTAATAATTATATATGTCCATCAATAGACAATTGGTTAAATAAATTATGCTATGCCTATACAGTAGAATTACTATACAGCTATGAAAAGAATGTGAAATATACATGTGCCAGTATATATTAAGCATCAAATCAAGTTACAGAACAGTACATACAGCTTACCCCTATTTGGTTTAAAAAAAAGGCTATGTATATTTACCCAAAGAAAATGAAAACACTAATTCAAAAAGATATATGAACCCCTTTGTTTATTGTAGCATTATTTACAATAGCCAAGCAACCCAATATGGAAGCAACCCAAGTGTCCATCAAAAGATGAATGGATGTGGGGCGCCTGGGTGGCTCAGTCGGTTAAGCGTCTGACTCTTGATTTCAGCTCAGGTCGTGATCTCATGGTTTATGGGTTCAAGCCCTGTGTTGGGCTCTGTACTCACAGCACAGAGCCTGCTTGGGATTCTCTGTATCCCTCTCTCTCTGCTCCTCCCCCGCTTGCTCTCTCTCTCAAAAATAAATAAATAAACAGAAAAAAAAGATGAGGGGTGCCTGGGTGGCTCAGTCAGGTAAGTGTCAGACTCTTGATTTCAGCTCAGGTCACAATATCTCCATTTGTGAGTTTGAAACCTGCGATGGGCTCCACAATGACAGTGTAGAGCCTGCTTGGGATTCTCTCTCTCTCCCTCTCTCTGCTCCTCCTCCACTTGTGCGTGCTCTCTCAAAAGAAATAAACTTTAAAAAGAAAATATGGGGGCGCCTGGGTGGCTCAGTCAGTTAAGCATTGGACTCTTGGTTTCAGCTGGGGTCATGATCTCACTATTCACAGATTCAAGCCCTACACTGTGCTCTGCACTGGCAGCACGGAGCCTGCTTGGGATTCCCTCTCTCTCTCTCTGCCCATCCCCTGTTCACACTCTCTCTCTCAAAATAAGTAAATAAACTTTAATAAAACAAAATAAAAATATGAAGGGATAAAGATGTGCTACACACACACACACACACACACACACACACACACACAGTGGAATATTACTCCACTAGAAAAAAAGATGAGATCTTGCCATTTGTGACAACATGGATAGACCTAGAGGGTATTAGGCTAAGTGAAATGAGCCAGGCAGATAAAGATAAATACTATATGATTTCACTTATATGTATAATCTAAAAAACATGACAAATAAACAAAGTAGAAGCAGACCCATAAATAAAGAGAATAAACTGTTGGTTGCCAGAGGGGAGGGGGCTAGGGGTATGGGCAAAATGGGTGAATGGGAATGGAGATATAGGCTTCCAGTTATGGAATGAGTAAGGCATGGGAATAAGAACATAAGAACACAGGAAATATAGTAATATATATATATATATATATATATATATATATATATATATATATATACATATACATATATATACACACACACACAGTATACATACCACATATACTTGTGGTAAGCATAGTGTAATGTATAAACTTGCCAAATCACTACGTTGAACACCTGAAACTAATGTACCATGTATGTCAACTATACTTCAATTTAAAAAGGGATATGTATATGTGTATATATTTGTATTTATGAATAAAATGTTTATTCATAACAGTGATTGGTTTTGGAGTATAAGACTAAACAACTGGAATGGATGGGAGGGTAACATTTTTCACTGAACAATTTGAATTTGTCACATGCATGTATTACATTTTCAATTGAAAAGTTATTTTTTTAATGTTTATTTATTTTGAGAGAGAGTGCACGTGAGCGGGGGAAGGGCAGAGAGAGGGGGTGAGAGAGAATCCCAAGCAGGCTCCATGCTGTCAGCGCAGAGCCCTACATGGGGCTCAAACTCATGAACTGTGAGTGAGATCATGACCTGAGCTAAAATCAAGAGTCAAACACCTAACCAACTGAGTCACCCAGGTGTCCCCAAAAGTGAATTTAAGTTCCCTGTAAAAGAATAAGAGAAAAGTACCTCCAAGGTATGATTTCCTCAAATCATACCCATTCTTCAAATTTCCTCAAATTGTCCCCATTCTACAAGTCCAAGCTCAAGTCCCATTTCATCCAGGAAATCTTCCTGAACACACCAGCTTAATTTACTGGTCTCCCTCTCCTCTGAACTCCTATGACATTTATACTTTAGTAGTGTCTGACACACTATTGTTTTATGCATCATATTAGTCCTGCTACTTAACTGAACTATAATTTCATTGAAATCAGAAGCTGTCACTACTTCTGCATCTCCCTAAAGGCAGACTATGCAAGTTACTCAGTAAATACTCAACTGATTAATAGAAGCCCTAGGTATGTTTACCTTCTCCCTGTCTAGAAAGTACGGCAGAAATAGCAATTACAGTAAGTTGGGTTACCATATCTTGCTCCCTCATATAGATCAGCTTATTCCCACATCTTAATCATTGATAATTTTCCCAAGGCTCTAATGGCAACATGAACTACCAACAAACAAAAAGCCCTGATCCTTACTCCTGTCTACAACTTCTAAATAGAAATGGCCAACCACATGTATTAAAGTTGACTGTATTTTCCACCAGCCAACTCGTATCAGCAGATGGAAATAAAAGGAACTAGTTTCTCTCCTGAACTATGACCTGAGCCTCCACAACTGCCTCAGGGCAGGAAAAGAACATCTCCCAGTTATGCTAGAGCTTCACACAGTCCTCACTACATCATGCTTTGTAGTCCTCATGTCTGGAAAGTGTCTTTCCAGGATCCAGTTCTAGGTATAGGTCATCAAAAGCTAAATAACTAGCCCACTTACACTAGTTACAACTCCACCTATGATCAAGGTCCAAGGAATGTCAATGAGTTGAAGGAGAGTGAGATACAGGTAAAGCAATGTTTTATTACAACCTATTCTTTAGGAGAATAAATTAAAAAACTGGAAACAATGGTTTCTTTGGAAAAGGGAACCTCTAGAGGGCAGAGGGTGGAAGACTTAGTTTTTACAGTACATCTTTTTTGTATCTTTTGAATTTTGTACCATGTGCATATTTTAACCATTTAAAAGAAAACATTATAAAGAAAATACTCATAATCCTGCAAGAAATCTGTATGAGTATTAAATAATCACATCGTACACCTTAAACTTACACAATGTTATATGTCAATAACATCTCAACAAAGATGGGGAGAAAAATAGTCCTGCAAGAAAAAAAGAAGTGCTTTGGTATCATGTAATTCTAGGTTTCCACCAGAATTCATTACAAATACTGTGATCCCCAAAGAGTAGAACCTTAACAAGTAGGCTTTTACAGAAGCTAACAGAACAAAGGGGGGAAAATGCTGAGTAGCTGCTTCCAAGGCATAGTGAAACCATCCACTGCCATTTTGTGGACTTCTTCCTTTGACTCACAAAACTCCTATTCTTCCCCTACCCCCACAGGATGGTGACAATAATGACCTCTCATCTTCACACCTAGCAATGTAAGGAAGGGGCCACTATGTACTAAGCTCCAACCTACAGCTCCCAGCTCCAACCTACAAATCATTTGAGGAAGACAGGATTGTGTAGTACAGGATATACAGAGTCGTTGGCTCTGATCAACACAAAGTCAAGGGAAAGGAGAGACAGAAACAAAATTCAAGTCCACAGGACAACTGACATTTGAAAAGTTCCATACACATTATGTGAAGTCACCAGGATATCTCTCCAGACTCCTAATTTCTTGGAAGGGTGGGAGGGGGGAATTCTTTCCTGAGCAAAATAAGAGAACACCTTCAGAAATATTTAGTTATTATATAAAGAAGAAAGTCAGTGCCATCTGCTTCTACCATACACAATGTTTAATTCCCAAAGCCCAGTCTCTTGAGTCTCATACTCCCTAAAATGCCTACCATGATCAATCACCTAATATAGCAACTAAAAACTAAATGAATTTACCAACTTCTCCCCTACACAGAGTTAAATTAAAATATTAAGTCTAGATAGTCATACAAATTAATATAAACAATACAAATTAACTTAAAATTCACACAACTAGGAACTGCCATCAAACCTATCATCACCGTACAATTAGAAATCGTAAAAAGGATAGATGGAAAGCTTGGTGGGTAAAAAAATATCGTGCACTAAAGTTTTGCAACTAAGCATTGCCAAAGAGACTGAAGTGTAATGCAAAGAGTATGATGGGCTTTGGAGTCAGTCAGATCTGGGTTCAAATATCAGCCCTGTCACTTACTAGCTATGTGTACTTGGGCAAGTTACTTAAACTGCATTCCTCCTCAGTTTCCTATTTGTAAAATGTCATTTTTGTAAGGATTTGGAAACTGAACCCTAGTTCAGTGCCTGGCACATAGTAGGCACTGGATGAACAGTCTCTGTTGTTATTAGAATGCCTTAAGAAGAGAGCTGTTTCATTCATAATCCCTAAGGCTCTTGGGTAATGGATGGAGATGTTGTCTCCAAAACCCCACAGCAGAGAATCCTCACACTGAACAAGTTATGCCCAAGCTTCCTCAGGTAATTAAATTCTCTATCACTAACAGTTCCAGACTTTTGATCATATTTTGAGGGATCTAACTTCCATTCTTCTCCAAAGAGTGGATTTCAGGTAGTTCTTATATAGATGAGTTTTTCTCAATTTTTGCTTCGATTTTCTTTCTTCAGTTTGGACTTTGCGAAACTTGGAATTTGGACACCATTTCTCAATTAAATTTCAAAGCCCATGTAGGAGACACACTCTCTCATTCAATTCATTCAGTCAAAAATGAAAGCACATACACTCTTTTATAGGTCTTCAAATGCTGTTTGAGCAGCATGCTGTCCATAGAGAATATTCTGGCCCTCTAGTCTGAGAAAAAAAAAAAACATAAGGAAAATTAGAAAATGGGCCTCTAACTTTTCTTCCTGTAACCACTTCAACTGGGCTAAAGAACGTGCAAACCACTACTTTATCTGCACATTCCATCCTTGTAATGTGGACTAAGAACTAGAGAATAAAGTCCTCTGTAGTGCACATTGGAAGAAGCCACTCCTGGGCAGTCCTGAAATGTCATACATTAATGTAACCGCAGACAACAGTCTTAATCCAAAAAGTTAATCTAGAACAGAAAGGGCAAATGGCCATTTGTATACAGAAAGCCCAAATGGGAGCCAATACTGAAATACTGGCTACTTCAAATCTAAAGGATCAGCACAGGATGCTTTGAGTACCAACTGACAATCCACCAATCCCAGGGCAAGGCCAGATTTCACCATAAGACACAGCATGTGATACCTGAGAAAACTTAAGCAGAAAACATTTCTCTCCTTCAGATGCTAATTCCACACAAGTCTGGGAAGCACTCGGTGTCAAGGAGACTCCCTTTCTTATTTCTGCTCTACCAAGCCCACTCTCTCCCTTTCCTGGGGTCTATCTTCCCTTCAATGCAGGCTTTGCTTAACTCCATCATCCCAGGGAGACTTCATGAGGAAGAAATCGGGGCTTCCTGCCCTCCCTCTTCGGATTGACTTCCCACAACCTAGTTTAGTTATGGGACCCAGCGATATATCACCTTGTCTTTCCATCCCCCAGCCCTCTGTCACTCTTCCTTCCCTTCTTCTGTCGCTGCACTCAGGGTTCCTATTTCCTTGAATTCCCCACTCTAATCTTCCCCATCCTCCCCACCCTATCCAGCCAGGCTTCACTTCTTGCTCATAGGTACTTATTTTCCGTCACCCCAGTCCGATGTCCCCCTCTAGACTTTTCTGTATCCTAGGGCCACAACCTAGTCTGGAGACCTCTGCCCCCAACCCCCAAATGACCCCTTCGAGCGCCTTCTGGCAGCCCCCGCCCAGCCGCCCGGTCCTCCCTCAGCTGTCTCCCTCACCCCGTGACTCACCCGCATGCGAACCTCATAGGTGGTGAAGCGCGCGCGGCCCACGCCCACCGTCTGTGGATTAAAGATATCGATCTCCAGGAAGTTACTTGGCGGCCCGTAAGCGTCGGTCAGGTCCTGCGGCTTCGAGTTAAGGCGCCGAGTGTCAGCCACTGCCGTGTCCGACATCTTTCCGAAGGAGAGACTGGGACCGGGGAAAGGGGTGGGGGACAGAGGCGGGAGGCAGGAGCGCGCACAGCCCCTCCCGCTTGCAAAATAACCAGCCAACCCACAGACAGCGGCGCCGCGCACGCGCGCCCACGCACGCACGTACGCACGCGCACGTTGCCTTGGCCCCGGGCCCTGCACCCTGAATAGCGGCCACGCTGAGGGCTGTGAGTCCTGTACTTCGGAGGCCTCATTCAGGCTTCCGGGTGGTGTTTGTGGCCGCCCCGGAACCGGCATCTCGGACACGCAGCGCCCGATGTCCTGGGAAGCATTACAGGCGGGATCCGCCAATCGCTGCTCCTCAACCCAAGAAATTGTCTTCTACCCAGTATCTATCGGCAGCGGGCACTGCCCCGCAAACGGGGACCTTGCAGTGATAGGCCGAAGCCCCGTGACCTGAATAAGTCAGGGTTTTGCGCGAAAACCCTGTTCTCCAGAGGGAGGGGTTCCAACCATAATACTAAGAACTTAGAACGCAGCCCTGCCACTTGTGCCACTGATCATTTCAATTCATTCCACCCGCAACCGAGCACTCTGCACAATGGTGCCAGGGAAGCAGCGGGGATGGGGTAAACATGATTGCTCATTCTCCCTTTCCAGGAAAATCAGGGCATAGCTTCATCCTCCACTTTTACCACAGAAAGCTTAAGCCCAGGTGTACTCAGTATTTTTCTCAGCATATTGAAGGCATTTATTTCATACGTTCTGTCTCTACTCTGCAGAACACCATACTTGGCACTGCTCTGAGGTTGCTTGCAGCCCATAATGGAGAAAGAGTACGTACCTAAATGAGAAAATATCCATAGACATATTGATATTTTTAGACATATTGATATTTATATGATTAATTTATACATGGCGCACATGAAGGGGTGGTGCCCCACATTAACAGTGGTGATTTTAGGTCATCCTTTCTCCTCCCTGCACCTGCCTCTTCTGATTTTTCCCGTACCACTGATGCCTGAAATCCTTTCAACAGAGTACAAGGCCCAAATTTTCACAGTTATTTAATTCAATTTAACCGATATCTACTAAGCAACTACTTATGTGCTAGGCAACATGCTAAATACTAAAGTTGAATAAGAGCGACCCAGCCCTCAAAGAGTTAACATTCTAGAAAGGGAGACAAGAAAATAAAACTAATGACAAATACAAAATAAGTGAATGTTTAAAGCAGCACATGGGACATGAATAATTGGAGGAATTAGGGAAGGCTTCCTGGAGGAGGAAACATCTGAGTTAGACATGAAAAGACATAAAGGACAAATAGGAGTGGAAATGGGGAAAAGCAATTTCTTGCAGAGGGAATAGCATGTTCAAAGTCATCCCAATAAGAAACAGCATGTTTTTAGGCAATCGTGACCAATTCAGATCCTGTAAAGAAAGTGCTTAGAGAGGTAGGCCGGCTGGGGACAGGCAATGAGGGTGCTCCTTCTTTATGAAGCAAAGGATTTCTGGCTTTACAAAGTAAGTGATAGGGAGCCACTGAAGGATTTTCAACAGGAAAAAAAGACATTATTATATTTGTGTTTAAGAAGGATTATTTTTCAGGCAACATGGAAGATGAATTGAATGAGACTAATGATGAGAGTATTGACAATAAGACTTGGAATCAGTTGGTTGTGGTGGGAACGGAGAAAAGGAAACAGGACTGAGAGTGAGGAAATAGGTAAAACTTGTACCTGATGAAATATGGTGGTAGTATAGTATGGGGCTTAAGTGTGTGAGCTATGGACTTAAACTGCCTGGGTTTAAATCCCTGCTTCCTAGCTGTATAGCCTTGAGCAAGTTATCCAGTTTTCCTCAACTGTGAAATGGAAATGATAAGACTAAAAGCCACCTCTGGGGCTTTCGTGAGAATTAAATGAAACAAAATATGTGTGAATAGTGAGTGTTCAGTAACTATTAGCTATTATTACTATTTGCAGGGAGAGGGAAGAAATTGAAAATGACTCCTAGGTTTCTGATTTAGGTAATGAGATGGATGCTGGCACCACCAATCAAAATTGGAATTACAGAAAGAAGAATAAGTGTGGGAAGGAAGACCATGAGTTCAGTCTAGAAAAATCTGGGATGTCTATAGGACACCCGGGTGGAGATGTCCAGCTAGAAATACTGGCCTGGAACTCGAGGGTGTGATCAGGGTTAGAGATAGAGATTTGGGAGTTTTTAGCATACAGTGCAGAAAGAAAAATGTGAAGGGGCAAAGACAAAAGATTTAAAAATCAGTGAAAGCAGGCAATGTTGATGAGAGTGTAAAATCCGTGCAATTTTTCTGGGAGGCAAATTGGCAGTATTTATTAAAAAAAAAAAAAACTTGACATCAAGAAACTTGTAGTACTGGTTGTCTCTGGAGAACAGAAGTCAGGGATGGCAGGGAGACTTGTTTTTTCGTTTTCATTGCATTTATGTTTAAGCACTTTTGTATTAAAAAACTTTTTTTTTAAGTTTTATTTATTTTGAAAGAGACAGAGACAGCACGAGTGGGGGAGGGGCAGAGAGAGAGGGAGAGAGAGAATCTCAAGCAGGATGCAAGCTGCCAGCACAGAGCCCGATGTGGGGCTCGAACTCACGAAGCCGTGAGATCATGACCTGAGCCAAAACCCAGAGTCAGACGCCTAACTGACTGAGCTATCCAGGCGCCCCTGTATTTAAAAAATTTGGGGGGGGGGTGCCTGGGTGGCTCAGTTGGTTAAGCGTCCAGCTCTTGATCTCAGCTCAGGTCATGATCTTGGAGTTTGTGAGTTTGAGCCCCACATCGGGTTCTGCACTGATGGCATGGAGCCTGCTTGGGATTCTGTTTCTTCTTCTTTCTGCCCCTCCCCTGCTTGTGCTCTGTCTTTCAAAATAAATAAATAAATAAACTTAAATTTTTTTTTTAAAGTTTTAATGTTATTTACTGAAACTTGACTAGAAATTTCACTTCCAATAATTTATCCTGAGAAAATAATCAGGCACACAAAGATACAAGTACACAGATCTTGTCTCTAAGAGTAAAGAATTATTCATTTTATGCAATGAAATATTTTTGTAGCCATTTTTTCCCCTAACTTGCAAATTTGTTTATATGGCAAGTCTCACATAGTAGTGGGTCCTACATTTTACAGACTTCATACCTCAGTCACTTCCATCATAAAACACAGTCTTTTGTGTAAATGGCCAAATTCAGTGTTCTCTTTTATATCCACTTATAATTTCTCTTTTTTAAGTTTTTATTTATTTATTTACGTAATTTCTACACCCAACGTGGGGCTCAAACTCATGACCCGAAGATCAAGAGTCACATGCTCTTCTGACTGAGCCAGTCAAGCCCCCTTTTTGTATCCATTTAAAACGATGTTCTATACTCATTGAGGTGGAATGATGCCCACAAAAAAACAAAAAAGAAAAAACCTGGTAGAACATATAGTAATGTGATGCCGTTTGTATTACTGGATAGGATATATATACCAATTTTTAACAACTGGAAGGATATAAGCCAAAATGTTAATAGTGGTTACTTCTGTGTGGTGAGGTTTCCGTTGGAATTTTTCCGTTGGAATGTTTATATTTATAATTTTCTAAAAGGTCTTATTTTTACATAATGAACATGTATTTCTTTTTTAATCAGAAAAAAAATTTCCATTTGGGAAACATATTAAAGGATAGGCACAAGAAGAGAAGCTTGTGAAGGAGACCAGGAAGGAATAAGTTGTCCAAGAGGTAGAAAGAGAACCAAGAGACAATAGTGATCCGAGCGGGAGGGATAAGAAATTTTCCAAAAGGAGCAAGTGAGTAGTTAACAGTGTTTAACACAGTGCAGCTGTCAAATTAATATAAGGCCTGGGAGCTGTCCACTAAATTTGACAGTTGCTTAAATGAGAGCAGTTTCAGTGGAGGATGGGAGGTAGAACCCAGACTGCAGTGGACTGAGAATGCAATCAGAGATGGAGAAGTGGAAACATTTAGTAGAGACTGTTCTTTTGAGAGGCTTGCCTAAGAAAGAAAGGTAGTAGCTAGAGGGCAATGCTTGTCAAAAAAGGGTTTGTTTGTCTGTTTGTTTAAAGGGAGGAGAGACATGACTGTGTTTAAAAGCGGAGGTGGGGGGGCGGGATGTCAGTGAAAGTGGGAAGTTGAATATACAGGTAAGTGAAGGGATAAGGTTTAAAATCAAATAGCCCTAGGAGAATTGTGCAAGTTAAATTCATAATGAGGTGTAAATACATGGTCTTTTTTTTTTTTTAAGAGAAAGATTTGATGGGGAGGGAGAGCAGAGTAGAGGGTACTGGGCTAATTAAATCCTTTGCAGTAACAACAGATAACAGCTGTTACCAGCTGGCTCACCAGGGCCGGTGCACACACACATAATTTTTTGCTTTTCATGAGAGGCACAGAGCTTCACAGTTACCAAGTGATGTTGAACAAGGCACAGTTATCCTGTGTACTTCAATTATCACACCAAGAAAAAAATAGCCCAGTCAAATCTCTTGGCAAACAGGTGACATCAAAACTCAATGGTCACATTGGGTTTCCTTGATCACACTCATTCTTTGCTAGAAGGAGTCCAGAGTGGGGAAAAAAAAAAACCCACAAAAGACAGAGATGTCGGACCCTTGAATTTGAAGGAATCTCACCCTCCTGCCCATAAAGAATACTGCACCTTAATCAAACACCTATCAGGGTGCTTGGGTGGCTCAGTTGGTTAAGCATCCAACTCTTGGTTTTGGCTCAGGTCATGATCTCACAGTTCGTGGGATTGATCCCTGCCTCGGGCACTGGGCTGGTAGTGCAGAGCCTGCTTGGGATTCTCTCTCTCCGCCTTTCCCCACTGTCTCTCTCTCAAAATAAATAAATAGGCATTAAAAAAAAAACACCCATCCATCTTCCTGCTCTTCAATTTTTCCAAAAGGAGATTGCACAATCTCCAACTCAGTGTTATGCAATCATACTGACAAGAAGTTCTTTCTAGTCTTTATTCAGGCTGTCCTGAGGAAATGGCAAACCAAAAGTCCCTATAATTTGGGGTGTTTGTGTTCCTGGGAGTTCGGGTCTGGAACTGCAAGGAGGGAATAGGGAGAAGGTCTGAGTGTAAAAGAGGTAGGTCAGTGAGGAAAACCGGAGAGCAGCACTTATAACATACAATCTCTACTCCAGGGAATGTGGATCCAGAGTTTATCTGCCTTTCTATAGAACCCTGCTCTCTTTCCACACACACACACATCTATCTAGCTGCCTACTACTATTATTGACTTCTCCCCTTCCTGAAGTTCATTTAACCCTAATTTCAACTGGCACCTCCCCAGGGATAAGTCTCTATTTTAAATCCCTTCTGAAAGTTGTCAGTTCCCTCTTTGTGTTGATGAAGTGTCCTTTAAATACCCAACTTGTCTACTTAAGTTGGTTTTGTATTTATTTTACTAAAATCTCTCTGGCCTACGGTTGAGAGCAATTTGGGGAAAAGTGATGTGGCCTAAGTGTGTGAGCATCTATGCAGGTTTGTCAAGGGTGGGTTGCCAAAGACCTAACTCTTTAGCTGATATGAGTCTGTCTGTCGTGCAGCTTCCGTATAGATGTTTGTTAATTATATAATGAATTATCCAGCAACAATGAGACCTGAAAAGATAATAATGTTTCAGTTAGTCAGCTTTCTTTCCTTAATAAAAGCTAACATTGGGACGCCTGGGTGGCTCAGTTGATTGAGTGTCTGACTTTGGCTCAGGTCATGATGTCATGGTTCATAGGTTCAAGCCCCGTGTTTGGCTCTATGCTGAGAGCTCAGAACCTGGAGCTTGCTTCAGATTCTATGTCTCCCTCTCTCTCTACCCCTCTCCTGCTAGCGCTCTGTGTGTTTCTCTCTCAAAGATAAATAAATATTTTTTAATTAAAAAAATAAAAGCTAACATTGAACACTTACTATGTGCCATACACTCTTTTAAGTACTTTATATATTTTAACTCTGTTAATCCTCAAAACAAGCATATGACATGTGGGCTATTTTTATATCTGCATTTTATTGGTGATGCACGGACAGATTAAGCAACTTGTTCAAAATCACACAGCTAATAAGTGGTAAAGTCAGGATTTGAACCCAGGCAGTCTGGTTTTGGAGCTCAGGTTTTTAAACTGCCTCTCAAAGAAGATTCTTTTAGCCCTGTATGTCACTATAAAGGGAATAATATGAAAAAAAAAAATAGAAGAGGAAAAAGGAGAGAAAGAATAAAAGTGTATATAGTGGGAAGGGGTAGAATGTTACTAACAACTGCTCAGTAACATTCTGGTATAAGCTGCCTACTCTTGCCTAGATGTTGTTCTTTATCTGTTTGGTCTTTTGCCGGAAACACTTTGTGTTGAATTCTATTTTCTTAATAACTATGGGAACTTCAAACCTATTTAATTTCTGCCCATCCTTCAAAGCCAAGTGCTGATCCCACCTCCTCCATAAAGCCTCCATATCTGTCCAGTCTACAATAAATTTTAAAATTTTTACAGACTTCTTGTCTGTAATGTTCATTTGGCTCTGACTCGCATTCTTTCTTTTTTTTAAGTAGGCTCCACGCCCAATGTGGGGCTTGAACTCACAACCCTGAGATTAAGAGTCTCATGCTCCACCAGCTGAGGCAGCCAGGTGCCCATCTGACTCACATTCTTTTTTTTAAAGTTTATTTATTTAGAGAGAGATAGAGAAAAAAATGTGCACTTGAGCACAGGAGGGGCAGAGAGAGAGAGAGGAAGAGAGAGAATCCCAAGAAGTCTCCATCCAGATGCAGAGCTTGATGTCATGAACCCATGAAATCCTGACCTGAGCCAAAATCAAGAGTCAGAAGCTTAACCAACTGAGCCATCCAGGCACCCCTGACTTGCATTCTTGATTAACCTTGTGTGCCTTTATGTCTCATCTTACCAACCATACTGTAAAATCTCCAAGGGAAGAGACTAAAACTTCTATTTCTCTTGCATCTTGTGTCCCCCATAATGCCTAGCACGGTGTCTTGCAAATAATAGACAGTAAATATTTGTTGGTTGACTGAGTGATTGAAAAATGTCAGAGTCTGTATCACGTCTTGGTTAACCCATGCATCATTTAATAAAGAACTATGCACTTAATGTGTACTTACTAAACATTAATAATGATTACAAAATCATTCAAAAAGTCTTCATGGGGTTTCTACAGCGTGTAGAGAATGGTGCTGTGAGGACAGAAATGAAATAAAAGAATACAGCTTCTACCTTTGAAGAGCTTAGATTAGTCTTCTCTTACTAAGTCAATGCATACTATCTCCTTTCTCTGAATTCCTGCTGCATTTGAAGTCAGGACTAGTGATCACTCAGTTATTATCTCCCCCAAATTGGTTGTGAGCTCCTCGAAGGAAATGTATAGCACTGTGCTGGGAACATAATAGAATCATAGAATTGGAAGAGACATTAGAGCTTTCCCTATTGTCAAACTTCCCACCCAGCACAAGAGTCCCTTTTGCAACAGCCCTGATCCAGCTTTTATTTAATTATATGATTACAGTATCAGGAATTAACCAAAATAGGAAACATAGGAGGAAGAGTAGGTTCAGGGGCTAGATAATGAGTTGGATTTTTGACTACGTGCAGTTTAATGTGATTGTTAGGCAACCAGGTGGAGACAAACAGCTTAAATTCAGGTCTCAATCTCAGGAGAGAGGTCAGGGCTGAAGATAGAGATTTAGGAGTCTTGGCATGCATGTACGTTGTAGTTGAAACACTAAGATTGAGTAAGACTGCCAAGGACAAGAAAAGAAAGGCATCAAGGACAAAGTCTTTGAGAATTCCTCTACCTGGAAAATGAGAGGAGAAATCAATGAGGTGGAAGATCTGGAAGACAAAAGAGAAAGTTGTAAGGAGAGGCTGGTCACCAGAGTCAATGGAGAATGGAGCAATAAAGTTACAGTTCTAAGACTGAGATAAATTTATTTGATCTGGTGATTAAGAAGACAGACCTTTGGCAACCTTAAAGAGAGCAGTCTCAGTGAAGTAGGCTCTATTTTTACTTACTCTTGTTACCCCTAATGCCTGGCACAATGCCTGACTTAATGTATATTTGTTGCATAGCTGAATGAATAGATGGATGAATTGTAGTTCCTGCCCAAAACAGGAGGTGATGGGAAAAAGTAAACAAGTTACCCCTTTTTCCTCTAAAGAGAGTATGAGTGATAATTTAGAGAAACGTTAAGGTGAAAAACAAAGAAGTTGAGGGCTATAATTTTCCCCCCAAAATATGAAGTAAGCTCATCTGAGAATCTCTCACAGATTCCATTCTCAGTTTGATTGATTAAACTCTCGGGGCGCCTGGGTGGCGCAGTCGGTTAAGCGTCCGACTTCAGCCAGGTCACGATCTCGCGGTCCGTGAGTTCGAGCCCCGCGTCAGGCTCTGGGCTGATGGCTCGGAGCCTGGAGCCTGTTTCCGATTCTGTGTCTCCCTCTCTCTCTGCCCCTTCCCCGTTCATGCTCTGTCTCTCTCTGTCCCAAAAATAAGTAAAAAAAAACGTTGAAAAAAAAAAAATTTAAACTCTCAATAGATAGCAACTATAAACTCTGAATAACACACACACACACACACACACACACACACACACACACCCCTGAAAGTTCCAGACAGTGAACAAAAAGCAGGCAGATATTGAAGGGGGTTTAGAACAAGGGAACAGCATAGAACAAGTTTCCCATTTTTATGGCTTTAGCCTGAGGGCAGACAGCAGTCATCATCCACACCACCAGAACTACATCAGGAAACCCTCATCTGTCTAACCTGAAGAACAAGAGGACAGGGCCTGGGGCAACCACAGTTTCTAGAAAGTGAGGGAATATTTCAGAAAGAGATCTGAGAAAAGGGCCTTACATTATCTGTATGAAATTCTTTCAAGACTTATCCTGAACCACACATGCATTGATAGGGCAGACTCAAAGCAGCTTCAATCTAAGACAAACAAAACTGAGATTTGAGCTGCCACCTGTGACAGGCAAGGCAGAGTTTTCAGTTACAATTTAACTAAGCTAATTGTCTGCTGAAACAAATCCACACTCTTCAGAGGAATATAACAGAATCAAGTCTCCACAATAGAACATTCACAAGGTCTTGGAAACCCTCCAAAATTATTCAAATATAAAGAATCAGGGAAATGTGACCCATTCTCAAAGATAGGAAACCTCAGCAGAAAAATAGAAAATATAAAAAAGAACTAAAAGGAAATTCTAGAATTGAAAAACACAATTTATGAAATAAAAAATTAACTAGATGGACTTAAAAGCAGGTTTAAGTGACAGAGGAAGGAGTCAATGAGCTTTCAGATATAGTAATAGAAAGTAACCTGAAGACAAGAGGATTGAAAAAAGTGCACGGAGTCTTGAAGACCTGTGGGACAGCACAAGAAGTCTAAAATATGTGTTATTGGAGTCCCTGAAGAAGGGGAAAAAGAAAATGGGGTCAGAACCATTATTGGAATAAATAATGATTGAACGCTTCCCAAATTTGGCAAAAAAAAAAAAAAAAAAAAAAAAGTTTACAGACTCAAGCTCAGCAAAGCCCAAACAGGATAAATATGGAGAAAACTGCACCTATGTGTAACATAGTCAAACTCTTGATAACCACAGATCAAGAGAAAATCTTGAAAGCAATGAGAGGAAAAAAACGCATTGCATATAATGATCCAAATAGCAATGGACTTCTCAGAAACTATGGATACTAGAAGACAGCAGAAAAACATCTATAAATTGCTGGGGGAAATCACTGTCAACCAGAATTCTATGTTCAGTAAAAATATTCTTCAAGAACAAAAGCAAAATAAAGACAGTTTCAGGTAAAAGAGAGTCTCTCATGCTTATAAGTCTTTTTTAAATTTAAAAAAATTTTTAATTTATTTTTGAGACAGAGAAAGACAGAGCATGAACAGGGGAAGGTCAGAGAGAGGGAGACACAGAATCTGAAGCAGGCTCCAAGCTGTCAGCACAGAGCCCGATGCAGGGCTTGAACTCACAAACCGTGAGATCATGACCTGAGCTGAAGTCAGATGCTCAACCGACTGAGCCACCCAGGCACCCCAAATGCTTATAAGTCTTTAGTCTTGCTGTTCACTCTGTCTGGAACAGTCTCTGCCCCACTCCCCTCCCTATCTTCAGCTTGCCTCATAGAATCCATCCTGATCCTCCAAGGCCAAATTAGATGCCCTTCTTTTATTTTTTAAATGTTTATTTATATATTTTGAGAGAAAGAGCATGTGAGCAGAGGACGGGCAGAGAGGGAGACAGAGAATCCAAGCAGGCCCTGCTCTGTCAGCACAGAGCCTGATGCGGGACTCCATCTCATCAGCCGTGAGATCATGACCTGAATCAGAATCAAGAGTAAGACACTTAACCAACTGAGCCACCCAGGCGACCCAGATGCCCCTCTTTTATACACCTAGCCCCTCATATTTTCCCGGTCTTAGTATTTATCCTGCTGTATGTAATTCCTTGTTTAATTGCCTGTGAAATCCACTAGACTATATGCTCCATGAGGGCAAGCATTTTTTCTTATTGGTGTATTTACAGTCCCTGGCATGTAATAGGCCCTCAATTAATATTTATTGAATAAAGGGGGGAAAAAAAGATCTGATTCCACACCATGCTGTCATCATGAAGATAAAGGTCCTGACACTACTATAAGATTCACTATTACTATCCTGTCTTAAACTTTATGGAGAAATATACTGTTCTCTGAAAAACTGCAGCTTTGATTGAACTATCATTATCCTATGATTACATGGGCAGTTACTGTTTGGGGGCAATCTATATGTACTTAACATAGATCCTTGGCAATTAATGCTTGTGAAAATCCTCATTTTAATACTACTTCAAGATAAATGGCTTAGCAACATGCTAATGAATAACTATGGTACATTCAACTGATAGACTATTATGCCAATACTAAAATTATATTTATCAACCTGTGTAATAATTTGAAAACATCCTTATATGTTGGGGGGGGGACCTGAAACACAAAATTATTCATATAGTGTGATTATAACAATGTTTTTTAAAACTCTACATAGAACAGGGGTGCCAGTTTTATGGCTCAGTCAGTAGAGCATACAACTCTTGATCTTAGGGTCATGAGTTGAAGTCCCACATTGGTGGTGGAGTTTACTTAAAAAATATCTATGTAGAAGGAAAAAATAACAATGGAAAGAAATATAGTGAAAGTTACTGTAGTTTTCATTGGGTGATGGCACTATTGGTACTTTAAATATTTTTCTCTGCATTTTACAATTTTTCTTTAATAAACACGCATCACTCCTATAGTAGGTGGGGGAGAAAGTCTCAAGGGAGGTAGAAGTCCCCTGGTATACACCAGACCACAGTCTCTAGGAAAACAGGACTGTGTTTAAGCCTTCTTTCTCTTTAACTTCTATCTTAATGGCCTCATACCACTTATGGATTAACTGGGTGCATGACCTTATGGAAGGATGCTAGAAGACTGGCCTCAGGAAAAGAAGAAAGGGGATCAACAGTGGAAACTGCCAGAGGCAGGAAAAAAACAGACTAAGCAAAGAGATCAGAGAAAGTAAACATAAAAGAACAGGAAACGGGAGGGGGGAAGGAAAGACAAGAGGATAGGTATACTTTCATACATTGTCATCCAAATGAAAAAGAGGAGTTAGTCATGGATTTTTATGATAGGCATAGCTAGCATATTTTTCATGTTATTTTATTATTGTCTGTATTAAAAGTTTGTGTATTTGTGCTTTGTGCCTCACTATTCCTTCCAGGGGCAGGCTGTGTACTTCTTCAGCCAACACGTGCTGTCATATCTGTCTGATGCTGCCAGGGAAGATCAGCTAGACATTAGATCTGGACATTCTGGAGCCTACTCTAAGAGAAAATTGCATAACCACGTGCCTATCTGTGTGAGCTATAGATTTAGCAAGTTATATGGGACAGTCAGGAAACTTCTGGTTGATAAAGGAGATCTGGATGGGGATTCAGGGAGTCCCAGAGGTGTTTGTGGAAAACAAGAAAGTACATCAGTTCCATCTGGGTCTAAACCCCATCAATGACACACAACTCAACTAACTGAACAATGCTGACTCGTTGCCTAGACTGTTTTTGTAAGATGTTTGTATTATTCTGTTGATTTTTTATACTACTTCTGACATTTTTGAAGATTTTACTGGGCTAGTGGGATGACTAATGGGGTATTTTAGTTTATTAAATGTCAAGGGAAGGTGTTAGGATTAGAAATGATTTTCTACATGGTTTGGTTTGAGTATAGTCATTCCCAGAAAGGCAGGATTTCTGGCAACTTTGTTTTTTCCGTCTGATAATCCATCTTTTTAACCCATCTGGGAACTAGGAACAAGGAGACTTAACCTTGAAAGAAGGACATGTAAAAGTGCCAATACAAGATCTTAGCATCGTCCATTGACTTTTAGAGGGTGGACACAATTGTCTTAGAGTTCCTGATCATGTAATTTGTAGTATATAGAATTGTGGCTTCCATTATCCTATGCAAGAGCTGTGCAAGAGTCTTGTACCATCCAATACAGTATCCACTAGCCACATGTGACCAAGTTTAAATTAAAGTTAAATAAAATTAAAACTCAGCTCCTCAGTTTCCTGGCCACATTTTAAATGTTCAATAAGCACATGTGGCTAATGGCTACCATATCAGACAGGGCAGATATAGAACATTTCCATCATCACAGAGTTCTACTGGACAGCACTGTGAATCTAGCCTCACAGAATGGTGATGTGTGGGGACGAAGCATTTCTGTGACTGCAGGTAACGTGACTTATTTTTTCTTACTTCACATTGTCTCTTTGCATTGATATGCTCAGAGTGACTAGGGAAGTTGAGGAAGTTCAGCAGATTTGTTAGCCCTCTTCACACACACACACACACACACACACACACACACACACACACTAATTCTCCTTTAGGGAATGACTAAATAAATGTAGCATAGTCATTAAATGAAATATTATATAACAGTTATGGGGAATGAACTACATGTATCAATAAGGATAAATCTTAAAAACTGTCTGTGTGAAAAAAGCCAGTTGCTGAATGTAATCATTTCTTGCACACAAAACAAAACTGTATTTTGTCTCCATGGGATTATTTTTTAAGATCTGGACGAAAACATATCAAACTCATGACAGTGGTAACTTAATGGAGGGGTAAAGGTAAATGGGATAAGGGACCAAAGGGACATTTAACTGTTTCTACAATGTTCTACATTAGAAAGATTTTATTTTTGAGTAATCTCTACACCCAACATGGTACTCGAACTTACAACCCCAAGATCAAGAGCCGCACAATCTACCTACTGACCCAGCCAGGCACCCCTGTAATGTTCTAAATTTTTAAAGGAAAACATATTCATGTATTACTTGTGTAATTATAATTATTCAAACAGGACAGAAATTTATATACAAAATATGAATATAAACACGAAAAAATATGGTCGTGAAAAAATAAGGGAAGTACACAAAACTCTAATGACAATCATGTTGAAATGGCGGGATTGTGGGTATTTTCTTCTATTTCCCTATTTTTAAAGAGTTTTTTTGTCTTGTGGCTGTAATGTTAATACAATAAAAATTTTTTAAATAAAAAATGAATCCACCTTTCTGCTGCAGACATAGTATTATCACATATCAGGTGTAGCTCTCAAGAGGCAATTGGCTCTGGTACATAATTAGTGCCAGAAATAACAGTTCAACATCATTTGTGAAAAAAAAAATAGTTAATTGTCCTTGGTGGCAGTCTCCAAAATTCAATTGGTCAATATAAAACCCCACTCTGCAGCTAATTCATACCGGCAGGCACACTGGGACCCTACAGTTCGTAAAACCAGAGGTTCCATTAGAATATTTATGAAACTTCCCTTCTTATACAACAGGCCACTTGACTGGTTATGGGCTTTGAAAATTGCTCAAATCAAAAATCCCTCTTCTGTTGTGTGGAACTCAGATCCAAAAGCTGCTCCCTACAAAAAATCCGGCTTTCACCTGCACCCTACCTCCACAGGGACGTGAGGTAAACTTCCGTGGAAGACAACAACGCTGGCCAGTCTTCTCAACTTTCAAGCCGGAATGTAAACCCTGTCACCCAACCACCTGTTCATCTGGCTTCCAAAACATATGGATCCTGCCTCAGTCAACAACAGAGCATACCAACACTTCTGGCCTTCACCAGAGAAGTGTAGTCAGCCTCTGAGGTCCTGTCAAAAGCTTGGCTGTGGGAAGAGATATTTATGGAATATATTGTAAGGGACATTCTATCCATCCACTCCTTTAGGTGGCATTTTAAATTGTGCCCTCAGATCAAGTTAAAGCACCAGAAGGTTGCATGCCTGAACCATATTAGCTCAGCCTCTGCAGAAATGCTTTAATGTTACACCCTTGGCTTTTAGCCAGGGTAGTTACCAACAAGTAATATGAAAATCTCTTCTGTGATGTGCTATGAAACTGTTACTGAGGACATTGTCCTTTATGTTAATCCCACGTGAGAAATGTCTTATGGAATTTAGTGCCAGCAATGAACCATTATGTAGCTGTTAAAAATTATAATTCTGGAAGACTAAATATGAAAGCGTGTTTATGATATGTTCACTGAAAACAACAACAACAACAACACAAAACGGTAGATAGACTTTAATTGCAGCCATGTAAAATTATTTGTGTCTGTGGATGAGGACCGAAAGCTGATAGGCAAAGATGAAAATTGTACGAGGGCAATGGGATTGCAAATGTTTTGTTTTTTCAAGAATTTTTGCTTGCTGTCAGCCTGTCTTTGCAATTGGGAGAAAAAAGAATTTAGTGACAGGAGAATCTCTGTGTTGAGGAATTGCTATGTGTCTTTCTTTCCAATAACAATTTGTTATGTCCCCCCTTTCCCCTGGCTGCCCCAAAAGATGGACTTAATGACTGGTCATGGCACTTTAGTTCCTTCTTCCTTTCCATGCCTCTGATGTTCTATTTCTACAATCTTATAATGTTTGTACTCTTTTTTTTTTTTTTTTGGTAAAGTGCCCAAATCCCTTATAGAAAGAGGTAAAATATAAAGCATTTTCCCCCTCTTTCTCTTTCTTCCTTTCTTTCTTTCTTTCTTTCTTTCTTTCTTTCTTTCTTTCTTTCTTTCTTGCATTTTTTCCCACTTTAAAAACTATACACATAGTAAATTGGAAATATATAAGACAGTAACAAGAAAAAAGCTACTCACTGGTAACACTTTTTAGTATTTCTTCCTATTTTTTCCTCAATGTATTATAAACAAAATTATGAGCATATACATATAAAGTATCACATCCTGCTCTTTTCATATAACTTTAAAATATAAGCATGTAAAAAAATAAATAAAATAAAACACAAACATGTTTTCCTGTATTGGAGACTCTTATGGTTAATAACCCTGGTAAATATCATGCTGGTAGGACTTTCTTTTTTTTCCCCAGTAGGACTTCCAAAGGTTGGAACCACTGAGGCTGCAGGAAGGGTTAAAGACGAAGCTGGAGGGGCACCTGGGTGGCTTAGTCTGTTGGGTGTCTGACTTCAGCTCAGGTCATGATCTCACGGTTGGTGAGTTCAAGCCCCACATCGGGCTCTCTGCTGTCAGCCCAGGGCCTGCTTTGGATCCTCTGTCCCCTTCTCTCTCTGCCCCTCCCCTGCTCTCATTCTCTCTCTCAAAAATAAATAAACATTAAATTAAAAAAAAAAAAAGACAAAGCCGGAAAGAGCCAGAAAGTCAGTTCAGGTGAGCCCAAAAACTGAGAGATGAAGCTTTGTAGACCTTATTTCTGCAGGGGGCCAGAACCGAATTGTGTGGGTGTGAAGTGTAATCTCCGGGAAGCCTGAGGCCAGAAGGGCAATCTGGGGTCTTGTACCCAGATTGGAGATCACAGGAAATAGGATTGTTGAGCTAGGAAAGATGTTAGCTGTCATCTAACATAATATGCTCATTTACAACTGAAGAAACCAAAGTCAGAAGGCAGACAAATTGACTTGTGTGGGCTCTGGAGTCAGAATGCCCGGATCTGTCCCTCTGCTCTACCACTTAGTAACAGCGGACAATAAGTAGATGCCTTTACTCTCTCCAAGTCTCATTTTCCTCTGTGAAAGGAACGTAGTCAAAGCATTTAACTTACATGTGTATTGTGTGGATTAAATCAGATAATCCACATAAAGCACTGAGCACAGTACCCAACACGTAATAAAAACTCAATAAATGTTACTTTTTAATAGTAGTGTAATTATTATCATTATTCAACTAGTTAGTGACAGAAATATGACAAGGTCTCAGGGTGCTTGGGTGGCTCAGTCGTTTAAGCATCTGACTTCAGCTCAGGTCATAATCTCCCAGTTCATGAGTTTGAGCCCCACATCTGGCTCTGTGCTGACAGCTCAGAGCCTGGAGCCTACTTCAGATTCTGTGTCTCTGTCTCTCTCTACCCCTCCCCTGCTCATGCTCTGTCTCTGTCTCTCTCTCTCAAAAATAAACATTAAAACAAAGAACTGTGACAAGGTCTCAGATATCCTGACTCAAGCTCGTGCTCTTTTTTTTTTTAATCCGGATTTCTGGCTTATTTATTTATTTGTTTGTTTGTTTATTAAAGTTTATTTATTTTGAGAGACAGAAGAGAGAGAGAAAGAGAGAGAGAGAGTAGGGGAGGGGCAGAGAGAGAGAGGGAGGGAGAGAGAATCCCAAGCAGGCTCCATGTTGCCAGCGCAGAGCCCAATGTGGGGCTTGAACTCACAAACCGTGAGATAATGATCTGAGCTGAAGCAAAGAGTCTGACCCTTAACCAGCTGTGTCACCCAGGAGCCCGTAGTGTTCTTTTCACTGTATTGAACTAAGTTCCAGGGTCCAGAAAGGACTGAAAGTTGCCTTGAACTTAGTAGTGGTACCAACTCAAATCTACCTGGGGCTAAACCTGAAGACTTTAGTCTGGGGTGCACTTTATGTAAAAGCACTTAGCCTGGTGTCTGGAAAACAGTAGGCTCTTATGAAAGGTTTCTTGGGGAGCCTGAGTGGCTCAGTAGGTTAAGCGTCCAACTTCAGCTCAGGTCATGATCTCTTGGTCTGTGGGTTTGAACCCGCATTGGGCTCTGTGCTGACAGCTTAGAGCCTAGAGCCTGCTTCAGATTCTGTGTCTCCCTCTCTCTCTGCCCCTCCCCTGCTCATGCTCTGTCTCTCTCTCTCTCTCAAAAATAAATAAACATCAAAAAGTATTTTAATTAGATAGATAAGAAAGCTTACACACACACACACACACACACACACACACACACACACAAGCTTTCTTAAGAAGATTTTTAAAAACAGTGACAGGGTTGGGAGGGTGGTACTTTCTAAGAGAAGGACTAGAAATCTTTCACAGAAGCACATAAATAAGGAGTTGGGGAAGAGGGCTACCAAAACTATGTACATTCCATACGTGTCTGTGAAGACCAGAGACAAGTAGAGGTTGTGCTTTCTGAGATTCCTCGAACTTTCTCATTGTTATTTTTGTTAACCCTTGCATCTTTCCCTATAGTTACTAGCAAAAAAATCCTATACAAACCCTCGGTGGGGGTTGTGTGATTTTTCAGAGTTGGGCAGGATAATAAAGAAGTGGGGAAATATCTACCTCAATTCAAATTAATAAAGCCAATTCGGCAGCAGAGTTGGGGGGTGGCACCCAGGTAGAAAAGTGGGCAGTAGCAGCAAAAGATGCAAGAGAGTCACACCCCTCTATGATCCTCAAGAGGGAAAAAGCAAGTCATGAGTGGGGAGCCAATTGAGTCCATAAACTCAGGGGTTGCAACTGGGAAAAAGGCCTGTGTCACCCCCCCCCATATCCTGCCATATCTGTTCATAATTTATTACTACAGTGGTTTTTTTTTTAATTTTTTTTCAACATTTTTAATTTATTTTTGGGACAGAGAGAGACAGAGCATGAACGGGGGAGGGGCAGAGAGAGAGAGAGGGAGACACAGAATCGGAAACAGGCTCCAGGCTCCGAGCCGTCAGCCCAGAGCCTGACGCAGGGCTCGAACTCACAGACCGCGAGATCGTGACCTGGCTGAAGTCAGACGCTTAACCGACTGCGCCACCCAGGCGCCCCAATTACTACAGTGGTTTTATGGAGGCCTCCTGTTAGTCTTCTTTCCTGACCAATGTCTTTTCTATTTTCCAAGGCTACCTTGCTAACTCTGTCCCTCAACTAATGTATATTATTTTCTTTAATATTTTTAATGTTTATTTATTTTTGAGAGAGAGACAGAGCGTGAGCAGGGGAGGGGCAGAGAGAGAGAGAGAGAGAGAGGGAGACATAGAACCCAGAGCAGGCTCCAGGATCTGACCTGTCAGCACAGAACCCGACATGGGGCCCAAACTCACGAACTGGGAGATCATGACCTGAGCCAAAGTCAGATGCTTAACCAACTGAGCTACCCAGGTGACTCTAATGTATATTCTAACATTCCCACAGTAATAAGGTGAATAACCTTGACCTCTCTGGATACATGCTTTAAAGTAGCAGTGTTTTTTACCATTGCACAGATTCTTTAACTCTCCCTCCTAAATCATCTGGTCTTATGGGTTATGGTCATTTTTGTCTTTCTGGGATTTCAAGCCATACTCTCATCTTAACAGTAAAGACTCAGTAAGTATTTGTTGATTTATTTCAGAGTTTATAATCGAGTGGGGGAGACAATATGCCCTCATGAGATGAAAAACTATGTAACCACAAGGACAAAATTAATACAAACTGAGCTCGTAGAAGTTCAGGAGACACAAAGCAGATAAGTGATCTGTCAGGTTGGGCTAGTTGGAGAAAGTTTCCAAGAGCATGTAAGTTTTGAGCTTTGAATTGGAAATTTAAGGAGGTGATGGACATGAGTTGGTGGAGAGGTGGACCTTTCCAAACAAATACACAGACAACACAAGATAGAACTCAAGCCAGGACAGATGCCTGCCCCACCCTTGCCATTTCCCTGGCTCAGCAGCTCTGCACGATCTGTCACCACACCTGTTTCAGTTCGAAGAGAGCTCCTTGTGACCTAGTGGCCACCAGGCCCTCTCCTCTATCAAACTCACCATTCCCGCGGCACTTACCAGGCTGTGTACTGCAGGAGGAAGAGACACACACAGGACATGTTTACAGGCATTGTGAGCAACTATGTCCCATCTCTCTAGTCTGGACCTCAGGTAGGGATACATGGTCTTTTATTTACCCTGTACATGACAAATGGAGCACAAATGCACTTTGGAGTAGAAGGAGGCAGGAATATATAGAACCAAGATGGTTACGTTACCATGAGTAGCCTAATATCTCTTTGAAGCCTCGATGTACCGCCACCTCTAGAAAATGCCAAGTTGTATAGCTGTCCTTCCTGACAAGAGGAAGGCCTTGTCATCACATAGCACATATCAAGCAACACTGCAAATGGTACAATGCTAGGCACTGTACGGACAAGTTATAGTCCCTACCTGTAGGAGTGTGCTGTCTAGCAGGAAAATTGAGACATGGCCAGACAGAAAGTACACATGATACGCTTATTAAAAAGTTGTCAAGGGGCGCCTGGTTGGCTCAGGTGGTTAAGCGTCTGACTTCTGCTCAGGTCATGCTCTCACAGTTCGTGGGTTCAAGCCCCATGTCCGGCTCTGTGCTGACAGCTCAGAACCTGGAGCCTGCTTTGGATTCTGTGTCTCCCTCTCTTCCTGCCCCTCCCCCACTCATGCTCTGTCTGTCTGTCTCTCTCAAAAGTAAACATTAAAATTTTCTTTAAAAAGTTGTCAAATGTACAAATGTAATGTCATTCAATTCCTGATCCCATTCATTCTGCCAGCATTTGTCCAATGTGACCCCTGGCTAAGGGTCACAGAGATACATAAAACTTGTCTCTCTGCCCTCGAAGAGTTCAGTTTAGTGGAAGAGATGTATGTGTAAAGAAATAATTACAATACAATATGGTCTGTGCTATAAAACACAAGCCTGCACAAAGTGCTTGGGAATGCAGAAAAGGGAGAACTCCACCTGAGGGGAACAAGGAAGGCTGAATAGGAGTGTTCCAAAATAAGAGACTTGGGGAGGGGACGATGAGAGGGAGGACACCCCAGGAGGTGGAGGTATAAAAGGGTATGGCATTTCCAGGAAACAGTACAAAACTCTGGTTGGAACTTAGTGTGCCCAGTGAAAGATGAAGCAGGAAAGGTGGGAAGTGTCCTGAAACTGAAGATACTGTGTGTACCTTGCTGGAGAGTTTGAACTTTATCACATAGGCAATAGGGAAAACCAAAGGAAGTTTCAAGCAGGGAAGATTTATGGTCATAAATAAGTGTTATGATCCTAGTTCCCCTGCCTCCTAGCTGTGACTTTGGGTATGTCACCGAATCTCTGAGCATTAGTGTCTTCATCTGTAGAGTGGGGTTGATAGCAGTACCTGCTTTACAGGGTGGATTTGAGGAGTAAATGAACTAATGTATGTAAAGCAATTAGCACAGCGCCTGGCACATAATAAGCGCTCCATACATTTTAACTATTATTACCAGGAGTGTTTCTTACAAGGGTGATTTGTTGGCAGCATGGAACATAAAACCATAGTGGGGGAAAAGACTGACGGCAGGAGGTGCAATTAAGATGATATTGCAATTTAATCCTGTGATAAATAAGGTATGCAACTGCGAATTGGATGTGAGAAGTTAAAGAGATGAAAAGGCAAAAGGTATTTTAGCTTGGAAGACTGGGTAGATCAGGACAGCTATTGACCAAATTCAGAGATAAGGGTAGCCAGAGCATAGGGGTGTGGGTGCAAGAACAGATGAGTTAAGTTTGGGACCTGTTGAATGAGAAGTGAAGCGGCCCAAGACAGGAACCTGGAAACTATCAATATTTAAGGGCAGGCCAGAAGAGCCAGTGGAGAAAACTGATTGGTCAGCCACCACACGGTCACCGTGAATTGCACTTGGGGGCTTGGGGGGTGAGGAGAGGCGGGTAGAGGAGACACTATCATCAGTGTTTATGTTACACAAGCCCGTCCATTCTTTGCTTCTTGCCTCTCGGTTTTCTGCTTCTTGTAGAGACCACATTTTTCCCCCTCCCCTCTCCACTAAAAGAAGGAAAGGTCTAGCACCCCTCAACATGGTCACCTAGGCGACCCGAAGTCACACGGGAGGAGGTGGGAAGGGGGGAAGAAAGGAGGAAAACGACTTTTCAAGAAAAGAAAAAGTCCGCAACGACCTCTATTAATTAAAGTTCCACCTCCCTATATCCTGCCACGCCGCTCTCCAGCCGCCCTTATCGGGCTCCTGGCCGCGAAGTAGGACGGGAAATGTAGTCCTTAAGGCCGACTAGGGTGGCACGACTGAAGAACTCGGTTTCCCAACTGGCTCTCCAGGCGCGTGCGCAGATGGCTGCCCCGGCGAGTGGTAAACAGAGACGTCAGGCGGGGGCTGCGGCTGGGAGCAAAACAAAAAGGAAACCCGGGGGGCGGGGGGTGGGGGGGGTTGATAGGGGAATTAGTGCGGGAATAGGAGAGGCTGGGACCGCGGGGACGTGGACCCCATTAAGAGTGGAGGGAAAGGAAGAGGCGGGGGGAGGGGCAGCTAGGGGAGGGGCAAGTGACGCGGGGGAGCGGGGCGTGGGGGAGGGCAGTGATCCGGGTGGAGGAAATTTGGGAGGAGTGTCCGGGGGGCAGCAACTTAAAAGGGGGAGGGAACCGCGGCTAAGGAGACGTTTGGTGATGGGAGCGCAATGTATGAGGGGATACGGTGCCTCAGGTTTAAAAGAGCAGGAAGCTGAGTGAGAGGCTGGAAAAAAAGTGCCTTCGCTAGGCGGAGGTTACAGGTGGTGTCTCAGAAAGAGCTCTGAGGCTGTCCGCTTTTAGTCGAGAAAAGGATCAGAGAACTGTGTAGAAGGGACAGCTTTGGGGGCTAGCATTCTGGGGCGAGGGGGAAGTTCGCGACTTTCTGAGGACCGGCAGGAATGTGCCTCCTGGCCCTCGGTGCTTCCCCCCTGGGGGGAGGCATCGTGAGGGACTGTGGCAGGCTCCTCTGAACGCTGAGTGGCGGAGGTCCAACTCCACGTATGGATCCAAGGAATGAGAATTCAGCCACAGAGGCTGCTGCGATCATAGACCTCGATCCCGACTTCGAACCCCAGAGCCGTCCCCGCTCCTGCACCTGGCCCCTTCCCCGACCAGAGCTCGCTACCGAGGCGTCCGAGCCGCCCGAGCCGCCCGAGGTGGAGCCGGGTCTGAGAGAGAAGGTACACACGGAGGGGCGCTCAGACCCGATCCTGTTGCCCTCCCAGCTCCCCGAGCCGGCAGGGGGCCCCCAGCCCGGGATCCTGGGGGCTGTAACAGGTCCTCGGAAGGGAGGCTCCCGCCGGAATGCCTGGGGAAATCAGTCATATGCAGAACTCATCAGCCAGGCCATTGAAAGCGCCCCCGAGAAGCGACTGACACTCGCCCAGATCTATGAGTGGATGGTCCGCACTGTGCCCTACTTCAAGGACAAGGGTGACAGCAACAGCTCAGCAGGATGGAAGGTAACTATGACCCCCTTACCTCTGTCCCAATACCATCTGCCCCTGGGATCCCTAGCCTCCTTGCTGCCATTCTGGGGCCCCTTTTACGCCCCCACCCGAGAGACCCACCTTCAATCATCAATTACACATTTACTTAGGACATAGTATATACCACGCTCAGTGCTTGATGCTGGAGGATGGCAGATGAATAAGACACTGTCCTTGCCTTGGAGAAAATTGAATTCTCTGCTCACTGCTCAGCACTCCCAGCACTTTGGCTTGAGCTGCCCCAAACACTTATTCCCACAGAGAAGTCTTTATCCTATGTACAGCAGGAACTGTGTGGATTCCCCACATGAACCTGGCCTTCCCTCCTCCCCCACCTCCCACCCCAACACCTTTTCTCCCATTCCTGTGGGATTACTTGGATTCCCTGCTTGCTTCTCAATACCTCAGGGTAGAGGTACTGTTCAAGAACTCCTCTACCCAAGAAGAGGAGGTAGAGTGGCATAGGTTAAAAAAAAAAGGTGATTTTCATGGGGTAAGGTAGCTGATCTTACGGACCAGGAGGGGAAAAAAGGGGCATGAGCTGCTACCTGCCTCACTTTACCCTGTAGTGCTAAGAAACTCCCTAGTAAGGTGCTATCTAAGTCTGGGAGGGGAAGAGTTTTCATTTACTGTTGAGGAATATTAGTTACAAAAAGAGAGAGAGAGAGAGAGAGACAAGGCTCTGACTTTAGAGCAAAAGGTTGGGAGTTCTCTTGGCCTTCCATGAAGAAACTGTGAGGAAAGATCTCACTAGATGCTCGGAAAACTTGTCCTGAGAAGGGGCCCTAATCGTGAAACGGGGAGCTTCAACTCCTTGACATCCCGCACCCCCGTAGGTGGTGAGATCAGCGTACAAGAAAGTACAGAGGGTTGAATGAGCAGAGGGTCCTCCCCTAGGTAGAGTAGATGGAGGGAGGGATCAGATCTGCAGTATTCCTAGGAGTTGGGCAGGACAGAAAACAGGACAGCTGACTGAGACCCTTGGCACTATTTCTGGGTAGACTGCCATGCCACAGTCTCAGCTCATAAAGAGCTCCCTCCCCTCCTTGGACCCAGCCTACACAGCTGTTTTTTCTTTTCCCTTAGGTTCATTTTCCAGGATAGAAGAAATAATCATGAGTTGTTAGTTATGCTGTGGGAGTGTAGTCCCTCCTTATAATTTACACTTATTTGCTGCTTTTTAGTTTACAAAGTAGTTTTGACATTTTTTGTTTTATTAATTTTCCCAGCAATTCTTGAGATTCCACGTTTTACATACTGGGAAACTAAGGTATGGAAAGGTCAGGAAGCTCGCCTAATATCAGTAGAGTGAGGACTTGAACTCAGGTTTAACTATAAATCATATATTCTTTCTGCTAGCCCATGCTGCCAAATTCTCTTCATTGGGCTGAGTGCTGGGCCTTCAAGGCTCTCATTCCCCATCCCCCACCCCCACTCCAAAGAGTAAGCTTCACAGCCTGAACTGGCTTCTCTGGGGATGTGCTGAGATTACTCCCACCCCACGGTGGGGTGGGGGGGGTGGCACTCACTTAGAACAAGAAAGCTTAGTTTAGGTGGCTTGGGGAACAATTACCAGTCACTCCCCCCACTTCTAACAGGTAAGAATTATAAGGAGCTGACCTCTCCAGGTAGGAGGTTGCACTAGTTCTGAGGCCTAAAGGAGAGGGGATAGAAGAATGGGCCTCATGGGTATTGAGTGTGGAGAAAGGAACGGACCTTCTCAGCAGACCCAGAGTTAAAGGATGGAAGGGGTGGGGAGTCACAGTGCCAGAAGTCACAGTGGTTCTCAGTTACTAAGGATGGATGGTTACTGTGTAGGTGGACAAGTGGGATTCCTCGAAAGAACCAGGAGTACCAATGTAGCCAGTGTGGTTAGGAATGCCATTACTGAAGGGTCCCAGGGAGACACGGAGTTCTTTGCCTCAAGAGCCCTGGAACAAGAAGCTACTTAAGCATCTTTCCCCAGGCAGAGGGTCTCCTTATCTGGAGCACCAGTCAGAAATCAATTCATGTGTTTCTGACTGTCCATAGCCTCAGCCTCTAGTTTTGCTCCAAGCCCTTCTGGGCTCCTCCTGATTTTCCAAACACTAAAGAGCTCCATGTGGGAGGTCAAATGCCCCTAAGGTTGGAGATCTTAGGCACAAATTCCTGAGGAGAAGTAGGGGAAAGGAGGTAGGAAAGAGTAGGGAGGGGGGGCGGGGACACAGAAGGATGGTGTAACTAGCCTGGGGCAACCAGTAGCAATAAGCTGCTCTGGGGGCTCAAGAAGCTACCAATCTCAGCTCCCTAGGCCCCTGACGGAAAAAAAAAAAAAACTTATCTCTCTCAGAATATCAGCAGTGAGGGAGAAAGGGAGAACAGAGGGAGGAAAGGAGGAAGGGAGAACATGGAGCTTCCAATACCCAAGGCACTCCAAAGCCGATAGAGCCTCAAGGGGCCACCCACCAATAAGGTAACATATCGATTATGTACTGGCAGCTTGGCACTCTGAGGGGGGCACCGTTTAAGGGCTGCCTGACTGGACAACATGGCCTGCGCCATGGGCACTTATACTTGATTCATGTAATTGCATGAGATGGTAAATAGTACAATATAGGTTGGGTAAGGTGGTGTAGAACAGATTAAAAATACCACACAAGAAATTTGGCGGCAGCAGTCAGGCAGCCACTTAATAGAAGAGAGGGGACTTCTGCTTGGTCTTGAGGAACTAGCAGAATTTACTGAGGGGAGATCCTTCCTAGGACAAGGAATGTGCCTTGTGGATTTGAGGCACGGTGAGAAGCCTGGCCTGAGTGAAGTTGAGGGTGTGTGCCCAGTGATCGGGAGGAATCAGGAACAAAGGAATCTGCAAATCCTATGGAGAGCTGGGGCTCCAGTGCCCCATGGGGAGTAGAGCACCAGCTCTGTTGAGGGTCCAGCCCCTCAGCCTATTCAGAGAACTGGCTCAACACAGGGTCGGTCAGTCCTGGGCTGGTGTTATGCCACTTTCCCGTAAACTCCACCCAAGCCTCCGCTCAAGGAAAGAGATTGGAGCTGTGGAATTCTCTTTCCCCACCTAATCCTAGCTCTTGCTGAACCAGGAGTGTGTCTCCCCAGTGACCACCAAACACCAGACAGCCCCTCAGAGACCTGGGAGGAGTGCAGTGCTGTGAGCTTTTCCAGAGCAGGCCCAGTGCCCTCTGCAGTAGGTTGTTACTCAGGCTGTCTCCTGGGCCCTTGTGCCAAAAAGTCTGGAGCAGAGGCTGAGTGTCTTGCCTTTGGGTGGGAACTGTGTATGGTCTCCCCACACACACACCCTCCTTCCCTGCCCCTACCTTTGCCTGTTCTCCTCTGGATTTGGATAGCTCTGAGTTTGGAGGAATGCCCCTGCTATGTCCCAGCGTCCTTTGAGGCTGGACTGCTGGCCACTGACCTCCCCTGCACGTACCTCATGCCCCTTTCCTCCTGCCTCTGCCCCCTCCAGAACTCGATCCGCCACAACCTGTCCCTGCACAGCAAGTTCATCAAGGTTCACAACGAGGCTACTGGCAAGAGCTCTTGGTGGATGCTGAACCCTGAGGGAGGCAAGAGCGGCAAGGCTCCCCGCCGACGGGCAGCCTCCATGGATAGCAGCAGCAAGCTGCTTCGGGGCCGCAGCAAGGCCCCCAAGAAGAAACCAGCCGTGCTGCCAGCCCCGCCTGAAGGTGCCACTCCGACCAGCCCCGTTGGCCACTTCACCAAGTGGTCAGGCAGCCCTTGCTCTCGAAACCCTGAAGAAGCAGATGTGTGGACCACCTTCCGTCCACGAAGCAGTTCAAATGCTAGCAGTGTCAGCACAAGGCACTCCCCCATGAGGCGAGAGTCTGAGGTGCTGGCAGAGGAGGAGATACCAGCCTCCGTCAGCAGCTATGCAGGGGGTGTCCCTCCCACCCTAAATGAAGATCTGGAGCTGTTAGATGGGCTCAATCTCACATCTTCCCATTCCCTGCTATCTCGGAGTAGTCTCTCTGGCTTCTCTTTGCAGCATCCTGGGGTGACAGGTCCCTTACACACCTACAGCACCTCCCTCTTCAGCCCAGCAGAGGGGCCCCTGTCAGCAGGAGAAGGGTGCTTCTCAAGCTCCCAGTCTCTGGAGGCCCTGCTCACCTCTGATACGCCACCACCCCCTGCTGATGTCCTCATGACCCAGGTAGATCCCATTCTGTCCCAGGCTCCGACACTTCTGTTGCTGGGGGGCATACCTTCCTCCAGTAAGCTAGCCACAGGGGTTGGCCTGTGTCCCAAGCCCCTAGAGGCCCCAGGCCCCAGCAGTCTGGTTCCCACCCTCTCTATGATAGCGCCACCTCCAGTCATGGCAGGTGCTCCCATCCCCAAGACCCTGGGGACTCCTGTGCTCACACCTGCTACGGAAGCTGCAAGCCAAGACAGAATGCCTCAGGATCTAGATCTCGATATGTACATGGAGAACCTGGAGTGTGACGTGGATAACATCATCAGTGACCTCATGGATGGGGGCGAGGGATTGGACTTCAACTTTGAGCCAGGTATGGTACCTCTTAATCAACAGTAGCATCTCACAACCTGTGGCCACCCCCTAGGTGCCCAGCTAGTCCCATGAGCTGAGCAAGAGGGAGATTTAGAGCAAGGAGTAGCTGGAGCTCCTGGGGAATTGGGAGGGTATCATAGTGGAGAGGCAGAGTTTCCAGATGGGACCTCCAGGCCCTTCAGCAAAGCCCACCCCTAGCATTAGCACAGGAAAACGTGTGGGGAAGGGCTGTCTCTGTTTTGGGGGCGTGTGACCTTAATGGTGGAAAGTTGTCATGCGCCAGATCAGCCTCTTACCTTGTCTTCCGTTTTCTTCTTCCCACAGATCCCTGAGCCATGGCTAGAAGCTTTGTCCCCTGCTTCAGAGGTGGAGCCAGGCGTGCCCATATCCACTCTTTACCCTTGACCCTTCCCTGGGAATTTGGGACCCTGCTTTAGAGCTAGGGTGGGGTCTGCTCACACAGGTGTTGAGGAAATTAGAAAGATAAAACTGCCCCATATGGTAACTATGGGGGGAGGGAGGGAGGGAAAGGGGTGGGGGAAAGGGAGAAAGGGCTTATTCTCACTGTGCCAATTAGGGGGTGAGGCCCCCTCTTGGGAGCCTTCCTAGGCTCCCCCCATTCCCACTCCCTAGGTTTTATAGCAGGGGTGGGCAATGCTGTTGGAAATGTGAAGTCACCAGTGGCCTTACCCCTGCCTTTGGGAGCAGGATTTTTTGTAGTCTTATCTGAGCTGGTCCAGGCTAGGTTAAGCCTTGGATTTTTATGCAGTGGCCCCCTAGGCCAGTGGTGTGGGGTGGGGGGGAGGGTAGCAGGGACATGGAAGGGCCAAGGTCTGAGCACTGGAGAGGCTCACCAGGCCAAATCACCCTTGGAAGGCTGCAGATCACAGAAAGGCTTTTTATAAACTTTTAAAGAAATATAAACACAAATATAGAGATTTTTAACAGTGGCAAGGTGCTAGTGGTGGGGAGAATGCTTTTTTTTTTTTTCTTTTTGAAGGCTTTGTCATAGTGACATGATACAAACACTACAGACATTACTCGGGGAAGCATGGGAAACGGGATGAGAGAACTCCAGGCCCACAGAGAGCAGGGGGCAGGGGAGCAGCAGTGGAGAGCAGGGGAAAGAACTCCAGCGACGATGACATGGAGACGTGGAGATGTGGAGAACAAGGTCTGGGCAGAACTAGCTTAGAATTTCCCTATGGAAAAAGCTAAGCCAGGCCCCCTCATTCACCTTGTGTCTGGGAGCATGTGGTGTTCGGGTGCAGCTCGAATGACCCGCTGTGGGTTAGTGCTATGGTGGGAGAGTGCATTGAAGGCCTGGAATTAGTTTGCGGCCGGGGAAGGGGAGGGGGAGAAGAGGGAAGGATTTAGGGTGGTAAAGTTAGGCACAGAGACCTCCCTGTTCCAGGCCCCTGACAGCTGTTCCTGCCCTTCTTCCCCTTGCCTGACTACAGGGGTTATGTGGAAGTGTGTGTGGTGGCAGGCAGGGGGAGGGGCAGAACAGGGAAGGGGGAGCTGGGGAGCTTGGCTGAGGGTCTGGGAAATGAGCGGGATGGAGGGGAATGTGGATCAGGTTTACTAGCACCTGCCAGGGTGGCCATCTGGGGCTCCTTCTCCACCCCAGCCCCCAAAGCAGCCCCTCCCCCAGTCCCCTTTGCATTGTCCCCTCCCCCCGCCCCTGCTGTGGGTTCCCATCATTTCCTGTGTCAGCGCCTGGCCTACCCAGATTGTATCATGTGCTAGATTGGAGTGGGGAAGTGTGTCAAATCAATAAATGAATAAATTCAATAAATGCCTATAACCAGCTCTGGTTTCTGCTGCCTTTCTGCTCCCCTCGGATAAGGGGTGGGGGGGTGGGGGAAAGGCAGAGGACTGGCGGGAGGGACAGCGAGGAGGCAGAGAAGTAGGGGGTTGGGGAATTTCAGCAGGAGGAGTCCGTAGATTGTGGAGGCGGAGAGGGAAGATGCCAATCCATCACCTAACCCCAGCAGTAGTAGGCAGGCTCTCTGGATAGAGTGATAGGCCTCTCTGGAGGGGAGGTAGTTTGGTTGGAGAAGACCCCACCCCCTACTCTGTCCCTCAAAGGCTCATTGTAGGAGACTTCACGGTTTTTCCTCACCCCCACCCATGTGCTCCCCAACCCCAGCCCTCTCCTGCCACTCCTCCCCACCCTCAGAACCTCCACGGTGCCTGGGGCACACTCAAGCCTTGGTACAGATATTGGGAGACGGTGTCTTTTCTTGAAAAAGGGGCCTCATATAAAATTCCAGCAATTCCATACCTAATATTACTGCTCTCACTTGGTCACTTTATTCAGTTAGCGATGTCTATCCCTTCTACTGAAAACGTCTGCTCTGGTCTTAAAGGTCAGACCCCTGCGAGGGGGAGGGGGCCCCTCTTCATCTGATCTTCCGGTAGACTTAGACTGGAAAAGGAAAACGTCCATAAGTAGATAAAGAGGCCCCTTCAGGGAAGCTTTCTACAAACTAGGGTCAGAGGCAGGCCAAAAGAGGTTGGAGGTAGGTCTTGGGCTTGGACCTTGGACTTGGAAAGGAAATTCATTCCAGGGGGCCAAGGTGCAGGAGGCTTGTGTTGGCTGGGAGGGAGGGGGGAGTGTGGGGGGACAGCACATTTGGGGAGCCTTACTGGGGCGTTCGCAGTGGATTCGATTGCAACGACTTTCTTGGCTTCTTGGATTTTAAGCATTTTCAATCGATTCTTCATGACATCACATTGTGAGCACAAGTTTTCTAAGAACCAGGAAAAGGCACCCCCCATCCCCCCTGCCTCTGAGGACTAGAGATCTTATCTACCCATCCCATCCCTCCCATAATTCCAGTGATCACTTGGAGTAATGGGCCTAAAGCTAGGCTGAGGAGTGATCTGAAGGTGCCTAGGTTTTGCTCTTTTCATTGCGAATTGGGTCACCAAGACTCCAAGATCAAGAGCGAGATGGAAACGATGGGGTTTTGATAGGGAAATATATCAAGACAATGCTTGAGAAATGGGGGTGGGGGTAGGGGTGAGTGACACATACAACTTCATCTGGTTTGAGCTACACATCCATCCTAAAGTGGACCTAGGCTGTATTCCCTTTTTCCTAGGATCCTGTGATCCTACCTGCCATATCACACCATTCCCACTCTATACAGAGAATATACTATATCATCCAGCTACATAAGGTCTTTTCCATGTTTCTCCTTCCTCCATCATGTTCCTTACCGATTAGCTCAGGTTCTAGATTCTTCAGAAGGGGCACAAAAGCTTTGTAGGCATTCTCTAGTCGGGTTCCTATGAACACAGCAGTGTGCTATCCCCAGCCCCTGCCACCCGGTCTCTACCCTTCCAAAACCCAAGATGTCAGGACCCTAGCACTCAACACGACCTTGAGCTGATGTACCTTATTTCCTCCCCTCAAGACTAATTCTAGGTGGGGGGCATAATATGTGTAAGCCTACCCTATTGTCATAGAGGCAGTGCTCTTTCTTAGGCAGACTAGAGATGGTCAGTTTGGATCTGGTTGAGGGGACCCTATGCTAAGGACAAGGTTCACAATCCATTTTGAGGGCCTTGCACTCTCAGGAGTGCTCCCGAGCCTCTACCTCGTGCTCCACGCTCCACCTTACAAATGTAGTAGGTGCTTCGAGCTGTAAGGAATTTGCTGGCGTAGTCTCCAGGGGTCTTCATCACGAAAAACATCTTCATTGTCCCTGTTTCATCACACAAGTCGATGGTGTCTGGAGGGAGGCCATAGGGTAATTGGGGCAGTTAAGGAAGGAGAGTGGGATCCTATCCTGAATGGGTTGGAGAGAGCTATTAGATTCAAGGAGCTCTCTTCTTGCCAGTCAAAGGGCTTGGGAGCTAGAAATGATCCTACTTACTTCTGACCATCTGCCATCAGTCCCCTCCCCCAACTCCTCACCTGTTTTAGGCAACCCTACTTTTCTGCGGGTGTAGTGCATCAACAGAAGGACAGAGCAATTGATATTGGCCAGAAACTGCTGATTATCTGAGAAGACATGGGATGGGCCATGTGGCCCTTCTCTAGTTATACATGCCATCCCTGTGATCTCCACTGCTCTCAAACCTCCCAGGCCCTACACACAGACTCCAGCTCTGTGATGCCCCTCACCTCCATGTGTGATGAAAATGAACATGCTCTCAAGATCTTCTCACTCTTCAGATAGAGGCCTGATGAGTCATTTGGAAGGAGAGTGTTCTAGAGGTCCTGGGGGAGCTGCAAGTGGGCCCATAGGATTGGGGATCGAGAGAGGTAGATGGATTGCATAGGCCGAAGGGGCCCAAAGAGAGCTACTGGCAGTTGTGGATAACCAGCATCCCTAGGGGTGGGGCCTGAGGCTGCAGTTGAGGGATTATGAGGTCAGAAGTGGTATGTGTGGCAGAAGGTGGAGTAAGGATAAGGAGAGAAGAAACTGAGTGGGGTCTGTGAAAGATTTGCTGGGAGTGGGTGCACCACAGTAAATCTAATTCTTTTTTTAAATGTTTATCTATTTATTTTGAGAGAGAGAAAAGAGAATATGAGCAGGGGATGGGCAGAGAGAGGAAGAGAGAGAATCTCAAGCAGGCTCCGCACTGCCAACACAGAGCCTGCTATGGGGCTCGAACCCACAAACCATGAGATCATGACCTGAGCTGAAACCAAGAGTTGGATGCTTAACCGACTGGGCCGCTCAGGTGCCCTGGTAAATCTAATTCTAGAATGCATCCTGGAAGGAGTGCAGGACCCCTAGAGAAAAGCCAAGTTTCTGGAACAGTCCTGTTCTCTAGTTCATTTGTGGTACTACTGCTTCCACATCGTGAGTCTACAACTCCTTTTTCCTACTGTCAGCACCATGCCTCCCCCGCTTATTGCACCCCACGTTTCCCTTGCCCCTGCCCCAACAACAGACATTCTTGATGATTATCAACAGAAGCTTTATTTCTCATTGATTCAAGAATAATTGAAGGGTAGATGGAAAAGAGGGAGGGAAGGACGGAGGGATGGCGGGGAGAAACAATCCTGTGAGGAAGAGGGGCTGGATTGGGGAAGATGAGAAACCCGGTTCGGTTTTGGGGCAAAGGGCCAATTGGATGATAGGAGAAATTGAATGCGGGTTGTGGCGGGGGAGTTATAGGGGGCATAAAATTCAGAATCAGCCACAGGGGGGCGAGGTGAGCATTGGACCCAGGCTGGCTGGATGAGGGGAAGTTAGTACAATTTAGGACTACAGGACTCTGGGGTTTTGTCAGGGTATCAGGGCTCCGGTTTCAGGGTGTAACACGGGGGAGCCCAGTAGGGGCTATGCTGGCTGCAGGGGGAGCCCCCAGGCCCCTCCCCTGGAGCCCCTCCTTTTGGCGGAATCTCACTGACGTGGCAGAGCCATTCACTGTAGTCTGGCTGCAAACTCTCTGCCAGTCCCTTAGATACTCCACTCCAGGCCTAAAGACAGATATCTCCAGGTCAGGGGTCAATTAGGGGCAGGGAGTAAAAGACCCAGGCTCTGTGCCAAGGGAGCTCTTACAACGTCTGCAACTGCAGTGATCACGGAAGGGACACACAGACTCTTGGGGCCCCCAGTACCACTGTTTCCATCTGCCTCAACCAATTTGTAACCAGTTCTTCTGTGTGTCTCCATCCAGCCCATCCCCCAATCGGTTGGCCACATCCTGACTGTTAGTGCAGGCCCCCTCCCATTCCCTCTGCTCTCCATACTCTGTCTGACTTGCTGGCAGGCAGTCGCTAGTTGACAAACTGCAGTTGCCTATGACAATGTTCTCACCGAAAAGTTCCCGTGGTATTCAGTAACCAGATCCTCTAGGTTCTTGAGGGTAGGAATCCGGGGCATCGTCCTGACAGAGGAGAAAGAGGGGGCACAGCAGGTTATGCTCTTTTATTATCCGTCTCCCAGTTCTCCCAGATGGAATGAAGAAGGGATTCTGTGTTCTCTGTTCCTGTGGCTTCCTTCTAGCACCATGCCCACTGGAGTGATCCCTCATTCCTTACTGTCCTGCCCTCTATTCCTGGAGACCCTGTGATAATCCTCCTCTACTATTTATTCCCAGCGGCAACCCCCCACCTCATCTTCCTGGTACATCTGAAATCTCACCGTTCCAGCCAGCAGTACACACAGATAAGGCTAATAATCAATCCCACGGAGCCAAGGGGGATAAGCACAGCTTCCATTGCAAACAACAAAGGATTCTCTATAAAAAAAAAAAAAAAAAAAGGAGGAGAAAGAGACCTAACATTTGTCGTGTCCCTACTATGTGCCAACATTTGTACAGCCCCAACTTGGTGCCTGGCGCAGTGCTAGACACTGTCCATATACTTAATCTTCATGACTCCTGAGAGGGACAAACAATTGTTATCTCCACTTTACAGATGAGGAAACAGAATCAAAGAGGTTAGTGATATGCCCCAGGTCAAAGAGGCAGTAAGTAGCAGAGGTAGGTTTAAACCCTAGATCTGTCTGCTTCCAAAGCCATCTATCTTTACCATGCACGATTTCTGGGAGTGCTGTAGGGGAATCTTATACATTCTATATCCCCTCTGCCTCCTTCTCAACAACCCCCCCCAACACACACACACACTCCAACAACATACTGACCCAACCTTACACAGAAAAGCCCTGCTGCCTGAGGGTTGAGGTTCAACAGTGAGGGGAGATGGGCCACCAAAATTGGGGGCTTAGGGGTTGAGCGGTAGAGCAAAAGGCAGAGACGCTAGAAAGGTTGGGGTGCTGGGTTCGTGGGTAGGGGGGTGCCTTAGGCCCATTTTACCCTTTGAAGTATTGCTGCCCCAGTGGATCGGGCGGCTCCATTCACTCCAACGCTGAGCGCTTCCACAGAGTGGGTTATAGCGGCTCCGGACACGGAACGTGTAGAATTTCTGCCCATCTACGCTAGGCAGAGAGAAGCTATGTCTGTGGTCCACTGATTGTTCCTTGGGGAGAAAGAGGGTGAGGAAGAGATGGGTGTCTAAAAAAGAAGGAAGAATTAAAACTGCTGCCCCTCCCCACATGTCATCTGGTTCTCCCAGTTCTTCTCTCCTCTCTGGACTGCTCAAGCCACATTGCTCCCTTCACTGACTAGAATCTAATCCCTCCCCTCCAGATCCCCTTGAAGGCTTCCTTTTGTTTACTTGCTTAACAAGCATTGAGGAAAGTATGGGTACGGAAATGTTAATGGAAAGTCACGGGTGTTGATAGGAAAGGGAGTTGGATGAGGGTGGACAGAGCAGAGGAACTGGGAGGCAGAGGACAGGAGCTTTACAGCAGGCCCCCCTATGTGGCTGATTGAATACTTTATCCCCATTTGCTTGGCCTCAGCTGCTACATTCATAGCCCCAGTCACTCACTGTCCAGCTGTGGTCCCAGTCACTCCGGTACTGCACAAGGTGCTCCAGACAGTGGTCCAAGTGTCTGTTACTCCAGGTCAGTTCTAGCTGGGTTTCGCTCAGGTTGCGAAGCGTTAGGTTCTCCGGAGCCCAGGGGATCACTGGAGATATGCGTGTGTGTGTGTGTGTGTGTGTGTGTGTGTGTGTGTTCATTCCCCTGGCCTAAACAAGTTAGGATCCTGAAGGTAATGCCCCTGATCCCTTCTCCCTTCCTTATTGGATCCCTCGCCTCCTCCTTTCTGCCTAAGTACCCTTAAGGTGAAAGAAAACCACTCCGGACACTCCAGCACACCACAATATTTCCCCGGCACCCCCACAATATATCCCTGGACTCTTGATGCCCTTTCCCCATTACCCAGATTCTGCAATTTCAGCCTCTGTGTGGACTGCCTCCTGGGTTCCCGTGGGTCCTGGAGCTGGACAACAAATGTTTCATAGAGATGTATCTCCTCTTTTTGCAGCCAGCAGCCAGAAGTGATCTCTCCAGAAAATAGATAGTGGCCACACTCCTGGACTCTATCATCATTGGAGTTCTTGTACCTAGAGAAGGGTTGAGAGGAAGAGGAACAGTGGCATAAACTTGGGGACTACAGATAAGACAGCCCAGCCTCATCTCCGAACTGACGTATGATTTACCCCATGAGAAAATGGTAGGGAGGCTGGGATGCTGGCTACCCTCTTTCTTGGTCCCCACGAAGTCCCATCCAGCCCACCTCCTCTTACTCCCCTGTGCTCCCCTCTTCCCTTCTCATACCAATAGTGCAGAGTCAGGTTGGTGGGATGGGGCTCAGAGCTGCTGTTCCAAGTGCAATTCATGTACTCAACATTGAACACAAAACACTGGACCTCTGGGAGGGGCAGAGTGGAAACACTGAGGGCCTCAGGGGGTGTAGCGGTCAGGAAGAATTCTAGGTTGGGGAGAAAACGAAGTGGGGGAGGGGAAGACAAGAAATGATGGTCAGGAGAAGCAGCAGCAGGAGGCAGAGAACCCTTCCCCTTTCCTTCTACACAGAACTCTTAAATTCTACCCGCATCATTCTAACGTCCCATGGCAGGTTCAAGCTTTCCATAAGGCCCCTTCCCACAGCCTCTCTTCTCACCAACCCCCTTCAGTCCCAGGTTTCCCACCAGCTGTGATGTCTTCATTCCCATTGGGCTTGGGGCCTGTCGAGTTCAGCCCCACCCCCAGCAGAGGCAGCTGCAGGAATAAGAGGGATCTGAGTGGCAATGGTGGCTTCAACATGGCGCTTGCTCTTCGTTCCCTGGGTGTCGACTGTCAGGAACCTGGGCCCCTCACCCATTACCCCTCCCCACCCACACATTTCCTTCTGTCATAGCTTCCGGTGGAAAGAACCTTAGAAACCAGGGCTTTACAGAGGGTGTGGCAAATGTGTGCTATGACACAGGCTAAATCCTCTGGGAGATTAAGTGTTAATCTAATCTGTAGGTGTACCACCACCGCTGTAAAGTGGCATTATAAGTAGAAACTGAGGGTGGGCACACAATACTGTCACAGACTCAAGAATCCTCAGACCACCTAGATCCTGGGAGGATCTGTTCACCACCACCAGCATCACCATGACCACTCCCAACCACCTTCTCATCTAAGTCATTTTATCTTGTAGAGTGGAGGGTCTGGACCTTCCTCCCCCTCCTTTGCTATGCTCTTTCCGGGACTCAGTCACCCTGAAACCTCAGTCAAAGCCCCACAGTCTTGGGTGGAAAGTACAGTCTTGGCTCCTGTGGGCACATGTATAGCTGTCTTTCTTCTGACCTGATCCAAACCAGAATATCCACCCCGAGCTGCCACCTGATCTGGGTCCCTGTTGAGACTGGTGAGGAGGTCTGACTTAGAAGTAGATTCTGGAAATGGAGGAACAACAATACTGGCTTCGAACTCATCTTCCCCTAAATCTGCTTCTCTTCCTGTGTTCCCTATCTCAGTTAATGTATTATCACCCTCTCAGTCACCCAGACTTGAAACCTCAAAATCGTTGTCAACTCCTCCCTCTCTCATCCTGAGAACCCAATCAGCTCTATGTGTGTTGTTTTTCCCAGAAGTGTCTTCCTTTCCATGAGCACAGCCACTGTGCTAAGTCAGCCTCTCATGCTCTGTAGTTGTGATTATTCCTAGAACCCACTAACTGGTCTCCCTTTCTAAAGGCCCCCCTGCTCTCTAACCCATTCTTCATCTTATTGCCAGATTTTTCTTCCCCCAAACACAAGATCTGATTGGAGATGCTGTTTATAGAAATTGTTTATTTAGCAAACATTTATTAAGCCTTAAATATGTGCCAGGCACTGTGCTTATGTTCTAACACACCTTAATTTTCTGTGGGTTAAAATTCCTTAGGGTTAGTTGAAGTGTTACCTCCCCAAGTATATTCTCCTCTCCCCAGTCAGAAATAATATGGTCTTTCTACTGTGCTTCAATAGCATTTTGTTAGTGTTACTTTTATTTATTTGTTAGTTTTATTTTTTTTTAATTGTTGTCTGTGAGTTTTATTATAGCACTCTGTCTTTTAACGGGCGATGCCATTGCAGAAAGGGTACTGGCCCAAGAGTCAAGGAGACATCTTAGTCTCAGTTCTGTTACTCAGTACCTGGATAATATCGCACAAGTGAAATTTTACTCTTTGAAAAATCAGCTTCCTCATCCACAAGATGGAGACAATTACAATCCCTAAGAGTGGAGCTGTTTGCAGATTAAAGGAGATGACGTCTGGAAAGTATCTGACACTTAGTAGGTGCCTCTTTCGATAGAGCGAGTGTTCTTCTCAACCTGGAGTTCATGGACACTTAGGGGATGCATCGATAAGCTTTAAGGGCTCTAAGAATCTCCCTGGAAAGTATGTAACATTTTGTACACCTCTGCATTTTTCTGGGAAGAAGGGCCACAGCGTCTATCAGCAACTTAAAGGAATTGCCCACCAGAAAAGGTTAAGAACCTCAGTGCCAGAACCTAACGACCTTTAGGGATTAGAGCTGGCCTTTCAGGGTTTTAATAGGTGCTTTCTTATGCAAACAGTTTCTAATCTTCACAATAGCCTTTGAAGGAGGGAACAGTACACCCATTTTTCAGATGCATAAACTCAGAAACGAAGAAGTGGTTTTTACTAAGAAGGCAGAGTTCCTCACCAATGCAAACACCCTTGAGCACCGATTCCAAGCCAAGAACTGCGCGAGGTATCGGGAACCCAGTTCCAGCTAGAGCTCGGCGCGGCGGCCGCCTCCCGCCTCAAGGGGTCGCACCCCGCGGCACACCGCGCGGCTCGAGGACGTTTCGCAGATACTTGGGGAATGAAATCGATCTTGAGCCGCGCGGGCCCAAATGCTCCGCGGCCGCGGAGCTCCGCCCCACGCCGGGCTGGGCCCCGCCCCCGCTGCAGTCGGTATTGTCCGACGGTTCCCGGCGTCCCTCGGTTCCCCTCGGTAGTTTCCGGCAACGATCGAGAGTTTCTAACGTGCCCCCTGTTGTCTCTCGGCTGCCGTCCTCCCAACCGCCGCCCCCCTTTTCGGTTCCCTCTCCCCCTCCCCCGTCCGCCGGCCCCGGCTGGCGCCTCTGGCGCTACGGGCTGGGCAAGATGGCGGCCTTCGGGATCTTGAGCTACGAACACCGGCCCCTGAAGCGGCCGCGGCTGGGGCCTCCCGATGTGTACCCTCAAGATCCCAAACAGAAGGAGGTGCGTTCAAAAATCGGGGCTCTGGAGGGGCCTGAGGCAAGCGATCGGCATAAGAGGAAGCGTTGATGGTTTGGGGAAGGGGGGGCGGGGCGGTTTGGTGAGAGCCAAAGTCCCAAAAGGGGTAAGAGTAAAGTGGGCTGGTGTGGGAGAGTGCGACCTGGGTGGTGGGGGTGGGTTCCCGGGTGTGAACAGGGAATGATGTAGGGGCCACGCTGGAGGCGCCCCCTTCCACACACACACACCTCAGAAAGTTGTCTGAGGCAGCTTGGTGAGCTGCAGCTGCTCGCAAGCTCGCAAGGAAGAGTGATGTTGAGAGAGCGCTGGGTGATTGGAAATCTTAGTGGCTGTGGGGGTGAGGGTGGGGTCCAAATGAATATAAGGGCCTAGCTTTAAATAACAATCTGTTCTACTCAGAATCCTCCTCCTACCTTTTTTTCCCCCGTTGTTCCCTTCTCTTCTCCTGCCCTCCTCTCCCACCACCACCACCACCCCCAAGGGGGGGAAAAAAGCTAAAATGACGTTTTCCTGCCTCAGGATGAACTGACGGCCTTGAATGTAAAACAAGGTTTCAATAACCAGCCTGCCGTCTCTGGGGATGAACATGGCAGTGCCAAGAACGTCAACTTCAATCCTGCCAAGGTGAGACAACCCTGCCAGGCTGGGGGAAAAGGCTGGAAGAATCTGAGAGGGAGCAAAGGCCCTGGGTTAGGAAGACCTAAAGGGATGACCTAAATGGCTGAGGTTTCCTTCGTAACCTAATGCTGCCACATTGGCATTTGCCCATCAAAGGCATGACCACCCCTCTGCCCCTTCTTTCCCACCCCGACGTATACTTTTATTCCCTCAGATCAGTTCCAACTTCAGCAGCATCATTGCAGAGAAGTTACGCTGTAACACTCTCCCCGACACTGGTCGCAGGAAGCCCCAAGTGAACCAAAAAGACAACTTCTGGCTGGTGACTGCGCGATCACAGAGTGCCATTAACACCTGGTTCACTGACCTGGCTGGCACCAAGCCACTCACACAACTAGCCAAAAAGGTGAGGTACTGTTTCGTCTTCTTCAGGCCAAGGTTAGGAGCATGGGTATGAAGTACCATCCTATTCTCAGATTAAGCTATGTGGGTGCCAGCTTGTGGAGGTAATAGAGGTCTCACTATTTGCGATGTTCATCCAGGTCCCCATTTTCAGTAAAAAGGAAGAAGTGTTTGGGTACTTAGCCAAATACACAGTGCCTGTGATGAGGGCCGCCTGGCTCATTAAGATGACCTGTGCCTACTATGCAGCAATCAGTGAGACCAAGGTTAAGAAGAGACATGTCATTGACCCCTTCATGGGTGAGTAACTCCTAATACCAGGGGTCCCACCACCTATCTCATCAAGGAGTGATAGATGCTTGGAATCATTCCCCTTCCTCCTCTGTATTTCTTTCTTCTTTTTTTTTTTAACTATTTTGTAAGTTTGTTTATTTTGAGAGAGAGCACGCACATGAGTGGAGGAGGGGCAAAGAGAGAGGGAAAGAGAGAATCCCAAGCAGGCTTTGTGCCGTGAGCACAAGCCCGACGTGGGGCTTGGTCCCATGAATTGTGAGATCATGACCTGAGCTGAAATCAGGAGTCGGACACTTAACCGACTGAGCCACCCAGGCGCCCCTGTATTCCTTGCTTCTGCTGTATCTTGCATTCACTCAGTTGGTAAACATTGGGTATCTTGACTATCCACTGTGTGCATGTACTGGGCTATCAAGGTGACCGGTACCTTATTCCTGCCCTTAGGATGCTTATAATCGGGTAAGGATGCTAAGGCATATGTGTGAATCACATAATTATATGTAGGAAGTGTGTGTGTATGTATATACACAGTATATATATTTAAGTGTCAAAAGAGAAAGCAGAAGGTTTTTTGAGACTTCAGTGGACAGAAAGATTACTTACAATTTTTTTAAGTTTATTTATTTTGAGAGAGAGACAGAGACAGTGAGCAGGGGAAGGGCAGCGAGAGAAGGAGAGAGAGAATCCCAAGCAGGCTCTGCGCAGTCAGCTTGGAGCCCAGCATAGGGCTGGAACTCATGAACTGCGAGATCACAGCCTGAGCCGAAACCAAGACTCGGCTGCTTAACCAACTGAGTCACCCAGGTGCCCCAGAAAGATTGCTTTCTTCTGGGGACACCTGGGAAGGCTTTAGGAAGGTGGCATTCGACTAGAGCCTAAGAGGATGAATAGGATTTTAGAAGTATGGTAATTGGGGGCGTGGGTGCTGGGGGGTAGGGGAGACAGAAGATGTCCTAAGGGGAGAGAGGGTATAAAATAGCCCTTTTCCCATCTTTCTCCTAGAGTGGACTCAGATCATCACCAAGTACTTATGGGAGCAGCTGCAAAAGATGGCTGAATACTACCGGCCAGGGCCTGCAGGCAGTGGGGGCTGTGGTTCCACTATAGGGCCTTTGCCCCATGATGTAGAGGTGGCAATCCGGCAGTGGGACTACAACGAGAAGCTGGCCATGTTCATGTTTCAGGTAGGAAGAAGGGCATGTCGTGCAAGCCCTTGGTGGAGCCTGGCCTCACATTCTGCCAGTGTAGGACAGAATCTGCCTGCCAGTTTGCCCCAGCCGTGGTTCTTTTCCTCCTTTCATTTACTTTATCTGCCTTAGCTCTAACAGTCCCTGGGTACATGGATACTCTTCCCACCCCTTGCATTCATAGGATGGAATGCTGGACAGACATGAGTTCCTGACCTGGGTACTTGAGTGTTTTGAGAAAATCCGCCCAGGAGAAGATGAGTTGCTTAAACTTCTGCTGCCCCTGCTGCTTCGAGTAAGGCCTGGGATTTGCGGGGCGGGGTGGGGGCGTCTAGGGAGGCTTGGAGGAGGAGGAATAAAATGTGAGTGCCATGTCCCGTGGGGAGAACTAGGGGTTTTGATTGGCACGTCTTCACAGTACTCCGGGGAATTCGTTCAGTCTGCGTACCTCTCCCGCCGCCTTGCCTACTTCTGTACCCGGAGACTGGCCTTGCAACTGGACGGTGTGAGCAGTCACTCCTCCCACGTTATGTCTGCTCAGTCGTCAAGCACACTGCCCACCACTCCCGCTCCTCAGCCCCCAACTAGCAGCACACCCTCTACACCCTTTAGTGACCTGCTGATGTGCCCTCAGCACCGGCCCCTGGTTTTTGGCCTCAGCTGTATCCTTCAGGTAGGTACTGGGTGGGCCCAAGGAAGTAGGGAGAAGCATTCTGAGAAGATTTGGGTGTCTGTCCTGGAGAATGGGGGGATTCTAAATTGGAGGTGAAAGCAGGCACCGGGTACTTGCGTGGGGATTGCTGCTTTTCATTCATGGGGTGCTGGTTCCTTTTCAGTTAGTTTCTTCCCAGGATGAAATAGTAGGCCCAAAGCCTTTTAGGAGAGTGGATGAGGGGAGGGGCTCAGAGATGGAGTGGTACTACTCTCAGGGCTCAGAATAACATTGGATCGGAAACCTAAGGGTTGGCTCTTATAATGGGATTCTGGAGACACAGACATGGTAACTGAGTTTGACTTAGCTGTTCCTGTCTGGCAGACCATCCTCCTGTGTTGTCCTAGTGCCTTGGTTTGGCACTACTCACTGACTGATAGCCGCATTAAGACTGGCTCACCACTTGACCACCTGCCTATTGCCCCCTCCAACCTGCCCATGCCAGAGGGCAACAGTGCCTTTACTCAGCAGGTAAGTCTCACCAATAGCTTGGTACCCCTGGATTGGGATGTGAAGGTGAATTGCTCTTTCAGCAGTAGTGACTTGGGGGTGCCTGGGTGGCTCAGTCTGTTAAGCGTCTGACTCTTGATCTGGGCTTAGGTCATGGTCTCATGGTTTGTGAGATCAAGCCCTGCGTTGGGCTCTGCGCTATCAGCACAAATGGGATTCTACTTGCGATTCTCTCTCTCCCTCTCTCTCTGTGCCTCCCCCCCACTCACACACACACTCTCTCTCAGAATAAGTAAATAAACTTAAAAAAAAACAAAAGAAATAATGACTCGGAGTCTGGTGCTATTCTCTTAGCCTGAGCCCTGGCCTTATGCATGCCTTGGTGCATCTTTAAAGCCTTCCTTTTCCATGTCGCAGGTCCGTGCAAAGTTGCGTGAGATTGAACAGCAGATCAAGGAGCGAGGACAGGCAGTTGAGGTTCGCTGGTCTTTTGATAAGTGCCAGGAAGCTACTGCAGGTGGGTGCCAGAGGACAGATAGAAAGAAGGATGTTTGAGGAAAGAATGATAAGGACATATAGATCTGAGAGTTGGAATGCATCGGGTCTCTAGTTAAGGCCCCTTTACCACTTTTCCTCCTGAGGCTTCACCATTGGACGGGTGCTCCATACTTTGGAAGTGTTGGACAGCCATAGTTTTGAGCGCTCTGACTTCAGCAACTCTCTTGACTCCCTTTGCAACCGAATCTTTGGATTGGGACCTAGCAAGGATGGGCATGAGGTAAGCGAGAAGGGGAACAGAAGGAGAAAAAAGCATTGCAAGAGCAGCAGTGTATATGAGGGGAAGACGTGGAGGGGCACCAAGACCAGGGATGTCCGAAGAGACTATCTTACCGGGCCTAGGATGGTGTTAAGATGGGGCTCAGTCTTGAAGAAAGTGGAGCTTGGTTCTTTATCCTCAGCCCTACCTTACTCACCCCCAACTCCTTTTGGTCTCCAGATCTCTTCCGATGATGATGCTGTAGTATCATTACTGTGTGAGTGGGCTGTCAGCTGCAAGCGTTCTGGTCGGCATCGTGCTATGGTGGTCGCCAAGCTGCTGGAGAAGAGACAGGCTGAGATTGAGGCTGAGGTTAGGGGACAGAGATAAGAGAATGCGAATGGCTGATGGGGCAGGGGCAACTGGGGCTGGAGACCAACTGAGCTGGAAGTGGAACCCAAGTTAAAGATGTGGGAATAGGGGCGCCTGGGTGGCTCAGTCGGTTAAGCATCCAACTTTGGCTCAGGTCATGATCTCATGGTTCGTGAGTTTGAGCCCCCACATTGGGCTCTCTGCTGTCAACGGGCAGCCCGCTTCGGATCCTGTCTCCCTCTCTCTCCGCCCCTCCCCCCCACACTTGTGCACCATTTCTCTCTCTCTCTCTCTCTCTCTCTCTCTCTCTCTCTCTCTCTCTCTCTCTCAAAAATCCATAAACATTAAAAAAATAAAGTTGTGGGAATAAAGAAGTGGTAGGGAATCTAAAGGGAAAGTTGAGGACATAAGGCCAAAGTAGAAAGGAGTAGATTGGTGCTAGAGTTAGGGAAGCAGTCAAAGCTTCAGTTGGGAGGCAGGAATGAAAATGGAGGTCAAAGCAGAGATGGGAGTGAAAAGCTTGGGGTGGAGGCAAAACAGGTGGTAGTTCGTGCATTACACGTGGAGAAGTAAAGACCCGGGTCAAAAGCAATGCTATGGTTTGTTCTCTCATCTTACAGCGTTGTGGAGAATCAGAAGCTGCAGATGAGAAGGGTTCCATTGCCTCTGGCTCCCTTTCAGCTCCCAGTGCTCCCATTTTCCAGGATGTCCTCCTGCAGTTTCTGGATACCCAGGCTCCCATGCTGAGTATGGACCCCTGCCACTCTCTGGTTACCTCTGCCTAGACCCACTTACCCACCACTGTCACCAGGAAGCATAACTAAGGGCTTTCTGGTATATATTTCTGTCTTGGGCTTTATGCAGAATGATTTTTGGACATAATTCTAGTCTTTGATCATCTTACAGTTTAATGGAATAAAGAAATAAAAAGAAGAATAAAAACAAGAACATACGATGGAAGCATTTTCACATATAAATAGCAGCAAGGATACTGTATTCCTTTCCGAGATGGGGTGTGGGGCAGGAGGGGGTGGTAACCAACTGTGCTCTGTCCCTCAACAGTTTTGGGGTGTTTCTTTTTTGGGGGGATAATTCCTCCTGCCTATCTCAGGTACTCTGGGAGCACTGTGCCTTAGGTGTGTTTCTCTCCCTTGCTACCCATCTCTTGTGATCTCAATTCCTTTTTTCTCATTCCCTCCTGCAGCGGACCCCCGAAGTGAGAGTGAACGAGTGGAGTTCTTTAACTTGGTACTGCTGTTCTGTGAACTGATTCGACATGATGTTTTCTCCCACAACATGTATACCTGCACTCTCATCTCCCGAGGGGACCTTGCCTTTGGAGCCCCTGGTCCCCGGCCCCCCTCTCCCTTTGATGACCCCGCTGATGACTCTGAGCGCAAGGAGGCTGAGGGCAGCAGCAGTAGCAAGCTGGAGGTGAGTGGGCTGTGCCTGCGCTAGCCAGTTTCTTCTGACATTCCCATCTGGCTCCCAGTGTCCTCTGCGAATCTCTTACCTAATAGCGAGGGTAGTATTTGCTTAGTGCTTTGGGGCCGGCAAAGCCCTCTCATACAGAATCTGAAGCAGACTCCAGGCTCTGAGCTGTCAGCACAGAGCCTGACGCGGGGCTGGAACTCATGAACTCATGAACCGCGAGATCATGACCTGAGCCGAAGCCGGAAGCTTAACTGAATGAGCTACCCAGGCGCCTGCACCCATTTTAAAGCTGAAGGCAATGGCCCGTGGCGTTTGTGTGACCCATCAAAAGCTTGAGCACAGAGCCAGTGCTTTTCCCAACATGGTCTCCTCTCTCCAACTTCCCTGTCAACTTTTCTAGATGGTGGGAAGCAACTCCCTGGGGCTAAAGCAACCTTGCTTATATTCTGTGCCCTCAGGACCCAGGGCTCTCGGAATCTATGGACATTGACCCTAGTTCCAGTGTGCTCTTTGAGGACATGGAGAAGCCTGATTTCTCAGTAAGTTAGTTAGATCCCTGTGTAGAAGAATTCAGCTCCTGAGGTCCTCCTGTTACACCTCTTTGGGGAGTTTCTTTATGCCCCTTGCCCCCTTTTCTTCTTCTAAATGTTCTGCCCTTTTGCCTTATCTTAGTTGTTCTCCCCTACTATGCCCTGTGAGGGGAAGGGCAGTCCGTCCCCTGAGAAGCCAGATGTTGAGAAGGAGGTGAAGCCCCCACCCAAGGAGAAGATAGAAGGGACCCTCGGGGTTCTTTATGACCAGCCGCGGCACGTGCAGTACGCCACACACTTTCCCATCCCCCAGGTACTGTTCCCCAAGCACCTTGAGACCATCCATTTTGAACCCAGGTTTCTGTCCAAGCAGTGTGCCGAGGGGTTGGAGCTGGTCCTGAGGGTGTGGCGTGCTGGGAAGGACTGGAGCACTGGGGTGCTGAGGGGCATGGAGCATGCTTTTAAGAGGAGGGCAAGAGATCCATGCTGGAGTCTGACGGTGCTGCTGGGATGCAGGAGGAGTCATGCAGCCATGAGTGCAACCAGCGGTTGGTCGTACTGTTTGGGGTGGGAAAGCAGCGAGATGATGCCCGCCATGCCATCAAGAAAATAACCAAGGATATCCTGAAGGTTCTGAACCGCAAGGGGACAGCGGAAACTGGTGGGTTTGAGGCTCCTTGAACAGCTCTCCCCAAAAGAGTGCCCTAGTCAGTCTCCCCTTCCCCAGCACAGGGAACCCCCAGTCATGTCCCAATGTCCTGTCTCTTAGAGTCTCCTGAGAGCTCTAGTCCTTTTGAAACTTCCCCCCTCATTCCCCCCCTCTGCAGACCAGCTTGCTCCTATTGTGCCTCTGAATCCTGGAGACCTGACATTCTTAGGTACCTCACAGTAAGCCCCGTACTGCCCGCCCTCCCTCTCCCTTCCCTCCCTCGACCTAGCACCTCCCTGTATGTATGCCTCTAAGGTCCACGTAGCCTGTGGTCCTCGAAACCTTTGCTTCACTGTCCCCTTCCCTTTATCCCTTCCCCAACCCCTCCTTAACCCTCCCTTCCCTTCCCTTCTCCTTTCTTCCCTCACACCCTCCCTTCCTTCCCCTGTCCCTCCCTCCCCCCACCCGTAGCCTTCTCTCCATACCCCCCTCCCTACCCCCAGTCAACTAGTTATCTTCCCTGTCCTGACTGGTCCGTTTCAACTGTCCCCTCAGGTGGGGAGGACGGGCAGAAGCGGAGGCGCAACCGGCCTGAAGCCTTCCCCACTGCTGAAGATATCTTTGCTAAGTTCCAGCACCTCTCACATTATGACCAACACCAGGTCACAGCTCAGGTGTGGGCCTAGGTCCAGCCCCCTTCCCACATTCTGGCGTCCTGCCCTGTTTTCCTTTCCTCCTTATCTTTTTGCCCCCCCTCCCACCCCCCCGCCGGCAGGCTAAGCCTCCCGGTCTCATCCCCTTCCACCACCATCCTTTCTTGCTTCCCTGGTTCTTCCCACCTCTCTCCACTCCTGTCTCACTCACACTGCCCTTATCAGGTCTCCCGGAATGTTCTGGAGCAGATCACGAGCTTTGCCCTTGGCATGTCATACCACTTGCCTCTGGTGCAGCATGTGCAGTTCATCTTTGACCTCATGGAATATTCACTCAGCATCAGTGGCCTCATCGACTTTGCCATTCAGGTGGGGAAGTGGGGGAGACGGGGGTGGAGGAAGGAGTCTGTGCCGGATAGGGTCACCAGGTCAGGAGTAGAGGCTCAAGCCGGTATCCTGGGGCTACTTGGAGGGGCAGAAAGGCTAGCATGGTGGGGGCTGGAAGGTGAAGTGGAATATGAGCTAAGAAGGCAGGAATAGAGGCTCAAGTGCTCCGCAGGGAGGCCCAGGAGATGGATTTAGAGCGTTGGGCACAGACTGTTCTCCCACTGCGGAGTTCATAGAATTGTATCCTAGAGACTGGTTAGATCATTGATGCGGCTTGTGTCGTTAGTAGAATAAAGGACAGTGGCATATGGCAACAGAGCTCTTCTAGACTGAGGCAACTCCAGCAGGAAGGGGCCCAGGCCTGCCTTGGCAGTGTCCTAGCAGGAAGGAGGGATTACCTATACCATGTAGGGCCTCTTCTCATTTTTTCCTCTCCCCCACCCCCCACACTCACTCTGCTAGCTGCTGAATGAACTGAGCGTAGTTGAGGCCGAGCTGCTGCTCAAATCCTCGGATCTGGTGGGCAGCTACACTACCAGCCTGTGCCTGTGCATTGTGGCTGTCCTGCGGCACTATCATGCCTGCCTTATCCTCAACCAGGACCAGATGGCACAGGTCTTTGAGGGGTAAGCAGGGCTTCGGCAGAACGTGGGGGGCTCTCACTGTGGGGAAGTGCATGCCGTTTGGGTGGACAGGGCGAGAAGGTTGCCAAGAGCCTTGAGCCCATCCGTGTGTGGGGACCTTTGTGCCTTGGCCCGTGCACACCACCCACTGAACCTCCTGACCTTGCTCCCTCGTGACAGGCTGTGTGGTGTAGTGAAGCATGGGATGAACCGGTCAGATGGCTCCTCTGCAGAACGCTGTATCCTTGCTTATCTCTATGATCTGTACACCTCCTGTAGCCATTTAAAGAGCAAATTTGGGGAGCTCTTCAGGTAAGAGAGGTGGGAGGTGAGAGTGGAGAGCAGGACCCTGTCCCACCTCCTTTCTGTTACCACTCAACTCAGGAGCAGAGCACAGCCCGGGACCCTGCTGTCCCTGCAGGGCCATTTGGGAACTGTGTCCTCCACAAGTTCTTGGTTCCTAAAAGTAGGCCTGCCTCCTTCTCTTCCTTATCAGCCTGGCCTCCAGCCCATCTCTGCGGGGCCCACAGTCCTCCTCCCTGCCTGCAGAGGCCCCTGTGCCTTACTCTCCCTGAGGCCCTTTCCTGACCCATCTGCTTTGTCCCATCTCCCTTTTTGTTGTCCCAAGGTCACTGGTCCCTCACTTTCTTTCTTTCCTCCCCTCTCCCGACCATCCCCACTACCTCACCAGATCCTCTTCGACACTACTATCTCCTTTCTCTCCCCCACCGCAGCGACTTCTGCTCCAAGGTGAAGAACACTATCTACTGCAACGTGGAGCCATCAGAATCCAACATGCGCTGGGCGCCCGAGTTCATGATCGACACTCTGGAGAACCCTGCAGCTCACACCTTCACATACACAGGGCTAGGCAAGAGTCTTAGTGAGAACCCTGCTAACCGCTACAGCTTTGTCTGCAATGCCCTTATGCACGTCTGTGTGGGGCACCATGATCCCGATAGGTATGGGGCGTACTGAGTGAGGAACGGGCACCGTGCTCCTGCCTGATATTGGGAGGGATGAGATGCCTGGGAGGTACTGCAACCTTGGTTATTGCTGGGGTGGTGATGAAAAGTTAATGAGTCTGAGGTTTTGTGGAACAAGGGCTTTCCTGAGGGCATTTGTACTTCTCCCCAGGGTGAATGACATCGCAATCCTGTGTGCGGAGCTGACCGGCTATTGCAAGTCACTGAGTGCCGAATGGCTAGGAGTTCTTAAGGCCCTGTGCTGCTCCTCTAACAATGGCACTTGTGGTTTCAACGACCTTCTCTGCAATGTGGATGTGAGACTTGGGCCGGGGTCCTGCTGGGGCACGGAACGATTACCAGGGCAGGGGACCGGTCACAGTAATCAAGGTAGTAGGGGGGCAGAGCTATGTCGAGTGGAGGCATACCATTTTGACTTGGCACCCTGTCTGCACACTGAGTCCGGGGTGTCCATCTGCTTTTTCCTCCAGGTCAGTGACCTGTCTTTTCACGACTCCCTGGCTACCTTTGTTGCCATCCTCATCGCTCGCCAGTGTTTGCTCCTCGAGGATCTGATTCGCTGTGCTGCCATCCCTTCACTCCTTAATGCTGGTGAACTGCCAATCCGTAACCCCTAGAATTTCTGGACCCCGAGTTTTGCTATGCATTCGATGGCCCTGTTTCTCATCGTTTGGTGCGGGGCTCCCCGCTTTCACCAGAGGCCAGTCCTGTGGTGTGTCTCAGACTGGGAGCGGCCTCTTTCTAACCTGGTGTCAGATGCCCTGATCTTTCCAGTTTTTTTTTTTTTTTGACCTTTTGAGGTACTCCCCTTATACTGCAAGACAGTTCGCCTCTCTACCTCTCCTCCAGCATTATCTGGTTATTTCTCCTTTTGCGTGACCTCGTCTTCCCTCTCAGGCCCTCACCGCCCACGAAACCACGTACGGTCTGCCTTCACCCTGTCCAATTGGCTCTGTTTTCCTTTTTTTAGCTTGCAGCGAACAGGACTCTGAGCCGGGGGCTCGGCTTACCTGCCGCATCCTCCTCCACCTTTTCAAGACACCTCAACTCAATCCTTGCCAGTCAGATGGGAGTAAGTGACCCGGATCTGAGTTGGCGGCAGGGCAATAGAAAGCTCTGCTACCCCACCCCCTGCCATTTCTACTTTTGCTTCCCCTGATTTGAGCTCCCTCCGCAGACAAGCCTACCGTAGGAATCCGGTCCTCCTGTGACCGCCACCTGCTGGCTGCCTCTCAGAACCGCATAGTGGATGGAGCTGTGTTTGCTGTTCTCAAGGCTGTGTTTGTACTTGGTATGGGGGTAGGAAGGGAGTGGTGCCAGAAGTGTGTGTAGGGTGGAGTGCCAGCTAAACTACAAAGGACAGTCTTTCTCTCTCCTGAAGGTGGTCTCTCTGCCCTTTGGGGGAGGCGAGGAGGGAGGGAAGTATATTTCTGTCCTGTAGGGCAGGATTTGGGGAGTTGCTGCTTCTGTGGGTTCGGGGTGGGTCTCTACACCGTGTTCAGATCTCACTCTGCCCTCCCTATCTCCTGCCCGTGAACCACAGGGGATGCGGAACTGAAGGGCTCAGGCTTCACTGTGACAGGAGGAACAGAAGAACTTCCAGAGGAGGAGGGAGGAGGGGGCAGTGGCGGTCGGAGGCAGGGTGGCCGCAACATCTCTGTGGAGACAGCCAGTCTGGATGTCTATGCCAAGTACGTGCTACGCAGCATCTGCCAACAGGTCAGTCTCACCTTCCCCCCATACCTCCTAAGTGCCTTGATACAATATAGTCCTGTTTCCAGCCACCATCATGCCACCTTCCTGCCATATGTCGTGTCCCTCACCAAACCCCAGCCCATCCCCCCCCTTACTCCTTACCCCACTCACTGGTTGCCCCAGTCCCCTGATTATCAGCTTCTTCAGGAATGGGTAGGAGAACGTTGCCTTAAATCACTGTGTGAAGACAGCAATGACCTACAAGACCCGGTGTTGAGTAGCGCCCAGGCTCAGCGCCTCATGCAGCTCATCTGCTACCCACATCGATTACTGGACAACGAGGATGGGGAAAACCCCCAGCGGCAACGCATTAAGCGTATTCTCCAGGTAGGCCAAGGTGATGGGGGTCTTAGAGGAAGCAGTGGGGCCCGGGCCTGGGGTGAAACAATGGGAACCCTGAGAGAAAAAGAGGGAAGGAGTCAAGTAGGAAGGTGAACAAGGATGTGGGCAAAAGGTGGTGAGAGAAACAGCCCCGACATGGGTTTAGAAGTCAAGCTCATATGGTTTAGACTCTGGAGTAAACTGTCGGGTGAGGGCACAGCTACCTGGAGTGGGACCATAGCCTATCAGTGGGAGGCATGACATCTGGGAAGCCTAGTTTTGGGCCTCACTCATCTGGTGGCTCGGTAACTAACACAAGTACTACTGAATAGCTCCCAGTTACTGTCTGCTTCGTGCCAAGTATCGTGCTCATCCCTCTGTGCACATTTTCTCGTTTAATTCATACAACCCTGTAAAGTAGGTAGGAGTAGCTGTGTTTGACCAATGAGGGGACAGACCGAGGCTTGAAGAGGTTAAATAGTTTGCCCAAGGTCCCACACTAGTAAGTTTAGACTCAGCATGGGAACCCAGGTGTCCCTGTGCCTTTTCTGCCTCGCCACACTGCTTCAGACATGTAGGTAACTGGGGGGTGGGAAAGTAAAGCCATTAGGTAGGAAGAGCTAAAGGAATGAGGCCTTTTCAGCCCAGAGGAGATAATGTCAAAGAGAGATTAACTCACAGTAGCCTTCGGGTCTGTAAAGGACTTTGAGCAGCTGGTTTAAAACAGGAGAAGCAGGCTTCAACTTTCACATCAAGGATTTAGGGCAAGCGTTAGGCAGAACTTCCTGATGCTAAGGAATGTGAGGCTCTGGAACAGGAGACCAGAGAGAGATGTGAAGCCTTTCTCGAACCGCTTTTGAAATACGATAGGATTTTTGGGGCGCCTGGGTGGCTCAGTTGGGTAAACATCCGACTTCAGCTCAGGTCATGATCTCACGACTCATGGGTTCGAGCCCTGTGTGGGACTCTGTGCCGACATCTGAGAGCCTGGAGCCTGCTTCAGATTCTGTGTCTCCCTCTCTCTCTGCCCCTCCCCCACTCATGCTCTGTCTCTCTCTCTCTCAAAAATAAAATACAAACATAAAACAAATTGAAATAGGATAGGGTTTTCAACCATCTTGGATCATTTCGGTGCAGTCTTTCCAAAAGACTGGGACGTAGAGGTTCCTTTCAGACTAGTAGGCATATGTGTCTCAAGGTTATGAGAGATCAGGAACTGGCCTCGGGGTGATAATAGCTGGGGGTGTCAGTGGTGACTTAGTGTGGGGTGGTGTCTCTGTCACAGAACTTGGACCAGTGGACCATGCGCCAGTCTTCCTTGGAACTGCAGCTGATGATCAAGCAGACCCCTAACAATGTGAGTGGTGCCCGGCACCCTCTTTCCCATGCTCACGTCCAGCTCCATGTGCCAGGGAGGTGGGCTACCATAGAAGAACCTGTGTCCTGCCCTTGGGCTCTTGAGCTGGGAGACATAAAAGAGTGTGGGAAGATGGCCGACGCGTGGGGCTGATGAATAGGGAAATGGGTCGGGAGGGTTGGGGCTCTGAGCTGTGGGGAAAGGTTGATGGCGGTGGCGGTGGTGGAAGCTGTTTCTGTGGTCACAATGGTGAGGAGGCATACAAGGAATAGACAGTGGTTAATTGGAGGAATACAGAGGTGCCAAAGGGCACAGCTCCCAGCAGAGTTGTGTCTCTACCCTCCTGTTACCCTCCCGATGCCTTTCTCTGCCCTCACCTCCTATCCCTCCTACCATCTATTTTCCATTCACCCCCAGTCACTATTTAGCACCCCTGTGCCTTTTACCCTCCCCAGGAGATGAACTCCCTCTTAGAGAACATCGCTAAGGCCACAATCGAGGTTTTCCAACAGTCGGCAGAGACAGGGTCGTCTTCTGGAAACACTGCAAGCAACATGCCTAGCAGCAGCAAGACCAAGCCTGTGCTCAGGTTGGGTAGAAACGTGTTAGGATCCTCCCCGTATGGGTTTTTCTTCTGGTAGCGTAAATTATTTCAGCCTCATGGAGCTACTAGGCATGTCCCTCAAAGGATGGAATGTCCCATCCCTTGCCTGACTCCTCTGGAACCCTGTGTACTCCATCTGTCTTCTAGCTCTCTCGAGCGCTCCGGTGTATGGCTGGTGGCCCCCCTCATTGCCAAACTGCCCACCTCAGTCCAGGGGCATGTGTTAAAGGCTGCTGGGGAGGAATTGGAGAAGGGTCAGCATCTGGGGTCCTCTTCCCGCAAAGAACGCGATCGCCAAAAGCAGAAGAGGTAAAGCAGAGGGGACTGGAATTGAGGGGTAGACAGGAGAGGAGGCAGGCCCAGGGCAGAAGAAAAGTTGTGAGAAGTTGGGACAGAGGGGTGGGAATAAAAACCACAGAAGAGTGGAAAACCAGAGGGTAGGAGGTGGGCATGGTTGAGCAAGAGGCTAGAACTTAGGAGAGTGGAGTTTGGGGCTTGGAGTGATAGGGTTGGAAGTTTCCTGACTTCTATCCCATGGTCCCGTTCTTTTTCTTTCTCTTTCTCTTTTTCTTTTTCTTTTTAATGTTTATTTATTTTCTAGAGAGACAGAGCGTGAGCAGGGGAGGGGCAGAGAGAGAGAGAGGGAGACACAGAATCCGAAGCAGGCTCCAGGCTTTGAGCTGTCGGCACAGAGCCCCACATGGGACTCAAACTCGCGAACCAAGAGATCATGACCTGAACCAAAATCAGGCACTTAACCAACTGAGCCACCCAGGTGCCCCCCGTTCTTTTTCTTTTCCTCCCTTCTCCAGCATGTCCCTGTTGAGCCAGCAGCCCTTCTTATCCCTGGTGCTGACATGTCTGAAAGGGCAAGATGAGCAGCGTGAGGGACTCCTCACCTCCCTCTACAGCCAGGTGCACCAGGTACAGGTCTCTGGGACTGCAGAGCTGGGCGGGAGGGCAGAGAAGGTGCACCAGGAACCTTCGATACTTTCTCATCAATGCCTTGGGTGTTTGGGGATGGAAGTGAGAAGATCCCTGAGCCATGTGTTATCCTTGTTTCTGTCTCAGATTGTGAATAATTGGCGAGATGACCAGTACTTGGATGACTGCAAACCAAAGCAGCTAATGCACGAGGCGCTCAAGCTGCGGCTCAACCTGGTGAGAAGGCAGCCGGGGACAAGAAAGAAGCGGGTAGCACTAGAATTACACCGCAAAGAATCCCCCTGCCTGGGGGAGGGTGGGCGCAGAGATGGAGGGCCCAAGTTCTTCTGGGTCTTCAAGTATTAACTTGTCCCTCCTAAGGATGCAGGACCTAAAAGTGGTTGAGGGACTGGATCCTTACAGGGACCCTGCCTCGGTATCCCAGATTCTGGATACTAAGCCCTAGAAACCCACTGTGGAATGCTGAATGGGATTCTGGACATCCTTTCGTCCAGCTCCCATCATTTTAGAAGTCAGGAAACCGAGGCCCAGAGGTGTCAAGAACTGAGTCATTGGCCTGAAATCACGTAACAGATCATAACTACAGCTGGACCATGGCCTAATGTGTCCTAAGTCGCAACCAAGCCAGGTTCTAATGTAAGCTTTCCCTGAATGCTAGCCTTTGCCCCTGAGCCATCTGACTGACTTGTGGCCCTGGCAGGTGGGGGGCATGTTTGACACGGTGCAGCGCAGCACCCAGCAGACCACGGAGTGGGCTGTGCTGCTCCTGGAGATCATCATCAGCGGCACTGTCGACATGCAGTCCAACAAGTAAAGCATCCCCACCCCCTCCTTTCAGTTTTTTACCCAAGAGGAACTCCCTTCCCCCACCCCAGGTGCACGACCCGCCAACCCGTTGCGATCCGTGTAGGTGTCCCCACTCGCGTCCCACCCTGAGGCCCTGGTCTGTGTCTTAGCTTCTCTCCTTCTCGGGTTTTCTCCCTGACTTCTCATCACAGCGAGCTCTTCACCACTGTGTTGGACATGCTGAGCGTGCTCATCAATGGGACCCTGGCTGCGGACATGTCTAGCATCTCTCAAGGCAGCATGGAGGAAAACAAACGCGCCTACATGAACCTGGTGAAGAAGCTGCGGGTGAGTAGAGGAGGCCTGGGCGAGGCTTGAGGGGACTGGGATCTGGGTTCCCTGTCCCCTGACTCTGGGGGTGCCGAGTAGCCTCAGGGACTCCGTCCTGGCCAGAGCCGCCCACACTCCCCTTTGACGTCCACTTTCTCGTTGGTATTTGTATGGCGACGGTTTGCTCAGTGTCTTTTTCCTGCCAGGTTCTGGGCTCTCCCCAGAGACTTCTAATCCCTCTTTTTCCGTGTCCTTGAGCTCTCATCCCATCTTCCTCTGCCCGCAGAAAGAGTTGGGGGAGCGTCAGTCGGACAGTCTGGAAAAAGTTCGCCAGCTGCTGCCACTGCCCAAGCAGACCCGAGATGTCATCACATGTGAGCCACAGGGCTCCCTTATTGACACCAAAGGCAACAAGATTGCCGGCTTCGATTCCATCTTCAAGAAGGAGGCACGTCCATTTTCCTCCCATCCCCACACCTAGCCTTTTTCCCCCTCTGGGCAAGAACTTTCCCTGCATTAACCTTGTGGCTGCGACAGGCTCATCAGGCCAGGGAATCCATCGGGCTCTGCTGGTGGGAGCCATCTCAGGGGTGTTCAGGTTATCACTGAATTTCTTTTTTAATGTTTCTTTATTTTTGAGAGAGAGTGCGTGTGAGCAGGGAGGGGCAGAGAGACGGGGAGACAGAGAATCCCAAGCAGGCTCCATACTGTCAACGCAGAGCCCAGTGCGGGGCTCAAACTCACCAGCTATGAGATCATGACGTGAGCTGAAGTCAAGAGTCAGACACTTAACTGATTGGGCCATCCAGGCGTCCCATGATCACTGAACTTTTTGTACATTTCTGCTCCCCATCATGGGAGTCTCATCTGTCTCTCCCTTCACCTCTGCCCACCATCCCCACCCACCTTTTGACGTACCACCCATTTCCCAGCACCCTGTCTTCCTCTTTCCTCTGCCCCACCTGCCTCCTGGCCGCCTCCACCCTTGCCTGTACCCCGCCCATCTGGCCAACTGCCATATCTCTTTTATCCCTGCACTCCTCTGCCCCTACCCACCCATCTCTGCACAACTTTCTCTGTACCCTCTGTCAGTTGCAGTATTTGTTGAGTAACCATAATCACTGTGGAGAGCAGAGAGAGAGAGGGGAAGGAGGATGCAGAGTCTGAAATCTACAGTCCAACCCAGTCATATATACATTGTCTTCATTTCTTTTCCCGGCCCATCTGTCTTTCTGAGTCTCTCTCCCTCCCTCTCTCTCCCTCCCTCTCTCTCTTTCTCTCTCTCTGCCTGATTCTCACTTAGCTTTTCTCTGTGTCTCTTCACTCGCCTTTTTGTCTCTCTCTTCCTGTTTTTCTCTGTCTCCCTGTCTCTGCTTCTGTCTTTGCCTGTCTTTAGTCTCTCACCACCTTCCTGTTTCTGACCGTGTCTTCCTCTGAGTGTCGGTGTCTGTCTCTGTTGCCCCTGCCCATCGCCCTCTCCCGTCCTCTCTGTCTTCCCCATGAGTGTGCATGTGTGCTGGTATATATATATATATATATATATATATATATATATATATATATATATATATATATATATATATCCGTGTCCGGCTGTCTTTCTCTCACCGCCTTCCCTGAATCTACCCCTGACTTTCTTCTTTTGCTGCCAACAGACATTTCCCCCTCCCTTACCAGTCCTCAAGGTCTATCTTCTGTTTTCCAGGTCTCAGCAGCTCACTGTTTCTCATTTTCTGGAGCAGGGTCTACAGGTTTCCACCAAACAAAAGATCTCTCCCTGGGATCTTTTTGAAGGCTTGAAGCCATCAGCACCACTCTCTTGGGGCTGGTTTGGAACAGTCCGGGTCGACCGGCGAGTGGCCCGAGGAGAGGAACAGCAGCGCTTGCTGCTCTACCACACGCATCTGAGGCCCCGGCCCCGTGCCTATTACCTGGAACCACTGCCACTGCCACCGGAAGATGAGGAGCCCCCTGCTCCCACCCTGCTCGAGCCTGAGAAAAAGGCTCCAGAACCCCCCAAAACTGACAAACCTGGGGCCGCTCCACCTAGTACCGAGGAACGCAAGAAGAAGTCCACCAAGGGCAAGAAACGCAGCCAGCCAGCCGCCAAGACAGAGGTTAGCACGGCCCCCCACTCCCCTGTTACGCTTCTTCCACAGCCCCCCTCTCTCCGTGATTCTGTACAGTTTCTGATTCTTGGGGGCAGGAGTGGGGAGGTGGGGATGAGGTGCCATTGGAATTAAGAAGATTAGCCACATGGGTCTAGTTCCTCTTGACCCCGGATACCCCTTACCCCACCCCACCCCGCTGCAGTCCACTCACCCTCGTCCTCTGCTATTCACACAGGACTATGGAATGGGCCCAGGAAGGAGTGGCCCGTATGGTGTGACAGTGCCTCCAGACCTCCTGCACCATGCGAACCCTGGATCCATATCCCACCTTAGCTACAGGCAGGGCTCCATAGGCCTGTACACCCAGAACCAGCCGCTGCCGGCAGGTGAGTGCCAGCCCCTAGGACGGAGGGTTACCCGAACGTTCCTCCTGCCCAAGGGAAGATGCCACATCTGTGAGGATCTGTGGATGACCTGGACACTGAGCAGGGGATGAAGGGGGATGAGGAGCCTAGAGAGGTCAGCCCACTCCCCTTTCCAGGTGGCCCTCGTGTGGACCCGTACCGCCCCGTGCGATTACCAATGCAGAAGCTGTCAACCCGACCACCTTACCCGGGAGTGATGCCCACGGCCATGACTGGAGTCATGGGACTAGAACCCTCCTCCTACAAGACATCTGTCTACCGACAGCAGCAGCCCACGGTGCCCCAAGGACAGCGCCTTCGCCAACAGCTCCAGGCAAAGATAGTGAGAGGGGCAGTAGGGAGGGCCGTCAGGGAGAGGGGATTTTGAGGGTCACGGGACTGAGGACACACATGGGATCTTCACAAGGACTTGCAGAGTGGGAGATAGAAGAAACAAGATGGCGGAAAGCATTTCCTGAGTTTGAGTTTGTCTCCTTTTTCCTTTTAGCAGAGTCAGGGGATGTTGGGACAGTCATCTGTCCATCAGATGACTCCCAGCTCTTCCTACGGTTTGCAGACCTCCCAGGTGAGGGCACGAGAGGGTGACGAGCCAGGGGCCTTAAGGCAGGCTGCTGTGCACACTCTTGGCCCTGACCCCCTCTGTCTTTCTCTGCAGGGCTATACTCCTTATGTTTCTCATGTGGGATTGCAGCAACACGCAGGCCCCGCAGGTACCATGGTGCCCCCCAGCTACTCCAGCCAGCCTTATCAGAGCACCCACCCTTCTACCAATCCTACTCTTGTAGATCCTACTCGCCACCTGCAACAGCGGCCCAGTGGCTATGTGCACCAGCAGGCCCCAACCTACGGACATGGGCTGACCTCCACTCAAAGGTACCCAGGGCAGTGGGGGCCATGGAGACACACTGAGATGACAGGGAAAACCCATGCCAGGAGGTGATGGGACTAGTCAGAACATTCAGCAAGGCGAAGAACACTTACCTGGCCGCGAAATGCTGGAGCTGGAAGGGACCCTGGTGACCAATAGTCTCATATCCGCTTGCCCGATATTTCTTCGAGGCCCAGAGAGGGGAAATCATTCACACAACTATGATGAGGAAAGATCCTGGGTTCTTAGATGTACTGTGTGGTAAGGAGTCATCAAGCCAGTAGTAGAGCAGTTCCACACTGGAATAGACTAGCCAACCAGCCCTCCTACCATGCTGAATGCTCCTCACGCCTTAGTTAAGACATGGGAATTATGTCTTGAGGCTTTGCAGCTTAGGATTTAGAATGCTGGGGAGTGGACTGGAGGAAAAGTCCTTTAATTTAGAAGTATCAGTTGGGGCGCCTGGGTGGCTCAGTAGGTTAAGCATCTGACTTCAGCTCAGGTCATGATCTTACGGGTTGTGAGTTCGAGCCCCGTGTTCGGCTCTGTGCTGAAAGCTCAGAACCTGGAGCCTGCTTCAGATTCTCTGTGTCCCTCTCTCTCTGCCCCTCCCCTGCTTGTCTTCTCTCTCTCTCTCTCTCTCTCTCTCTCTCTCTCTCTCTCTTTCAAAAATAAATAAATAAATAATTGATATGTGTCAGCTGCCCACTGTGTGGCCAGTGTGGCCAGCACTGCGCTGGGATGGGGTAAGGTGAGTAGAGATTTTAGAAAATACAAAGTCCCTCACCACAGGGAATTTTTAGTCTAGCTGGGAAGATGAGACACGGAAAAACATTTAAAAAACACGATGAGGAGAGATATAATCAGGTGCGCAGTCGTGTGCTGTGAAGTACATGGGAATTCAGAGAAGGTATGAGATCATGGCATCGTGGGCCTGAGTCATCAGAGAGTTTCACGAAGGGGGTTAGATGTGAGTTGGCCTTTTTTTGTTTTTTAGTTTATTTCTTTTTGAGAGAGAGAGCAGGGGAAGGGGAGAGAGAGGGGAAGAGAGAGAATCCCAAGCAGCGGGGCTCAAACTCACAAGCCATGAGATCACGACCTGAGCCAAAGTCAGATGCTGGACCGACTGAGCCACCCAAGCTCCCCTGGAGTTGGCTTTTGAAGGATCACTGTGATTTGGATTTGTGGAGTGGAGGATCAGGAAGTGGAGTCCAGGTAGAGGACATAGCATGAACAGAGACATAGGAACCAGAGTGAGGGGGGTGGCTGGGAGGATAGGAAGAAGAGCTCAGATAGAGTGTAAAATTCATGCTGGGGCAGTAGCAGGAGACAGGCCAGGGATGGGCAGGCTGGTATGGGGCCTTGGGTGCCCGATACAGACTTGAGACACAATCCCACCAAGAGCTCTTTTGATCAGGAAAGCCATATGGTGTGTTGGTGTATTGACAGATTAACATAGGATGCAGGGATAGGATGCTTAGGGAAGGCGAAGGAAGACCAGAGACAAGGGGGTCCAGTCGGTAAGTAGCCTGTTGCAGTGATGTACATGGGAAGGCACGAGAACAGTAGAACTCATATCTTTCATAGTCTGGAACGTCATCGGTGGACCACCATCAACAGCAACAGAAACCACCTCAGTGGGTGTTTATAGAATGCCTATCCTGTGCTGAGGCCGGTTTTCGTTTCCGTAAGAGAAAAACAGCTAAAACAGGATTGGAAGATTCTTAACCATGGAGGTTATGAGGCACTAAAATGTGGTGTTGTCTTTGCCCCTTATTCCCCAACCTCGAAATCTGTCCGAACCCAAGGGGTCCTTCTGGTTAGTGACAGGAGGAATGAATGAAGTGACTTATTGATGTTTCTTTCCGTTCAGGGACCCAGGACTTCTACTTCTACTCCTGTGTCCCTACCCCCCTCCAGTGCCTTGACCTTTGGACCACTTGTCTTTGCAGGTTTTCACACCAGACCCTGCAGCAGACACCCATGATAGGTACCATGACACCGCTGGGCGCGCAGGGCGTCCAGGCCGGCGTTCGATCGGCTTCCATCCTGCCTGAGCAGCAGCAGCAACAGCAGCAGCAGCAGCAGCAGCAACAGCAACAGCAGCAGCAGCAGCAGCAGCAGCAGCAGCAGCAGCAGTACCACATCCGGCAGCAGCAGCAGCAGCAGATCCTACGGGTAAGGCCCTGGGATGGCAGCTGGGCCCTGAGAGCCTCAGGAGGGGAAGAGGCCGCAAGCGCCTCCAGGTCAAGCCCCTCCAGGTCATTCGTTCTGGCAGAGTGGCTGTGGCAAGCGGCAGGGGCCTAAGGAGTCGCTTTCCTCCCCTCCCCCTTCTGTTTTCTGGGGTTCCTGGTGGGAGAGATTTGGGAGTTGTCTGGTGGGAGGAGGGAGGGCAGTGGCCCTGGGTCCCCTCCCTGCTGCCGCTTCTGGGGCTCAGCTCCTTTGCTCCCCTTAGATGTATCTCTTGTCTTCACAGCAGCAGCAGCAACAGCAGCAGCAGCAGCAGCAGCAGCAGCAGCAGCAACAGCAGCAGCAGCAACAGCAGCAGCAACAGCAACAACAGCAGCAGCAGCAGCAGGCGGCCCCTCCCCAGCCCCAGCCCCAGTCCCAGCCCCAGGTAGCTGCTGGACTACGACCCCTGGCTCAGGGACAGCTGCCCAGGTTGGGCACACAGCCAGTGAACTGGGATGGGAACAGTGTTCAGAGGGTTAGAGGTGGGAGGCAAAGGCCTAGCGCTCCAAAAAGGGGGTCAGGAGATGGGGAAGGACACAGAAAGTTCAAGTTCAATCTTCCACTCCCCGTTTCCTCCTCAGTTCCAGCGCCAGGGGCTTCAGCAGACACAGCAACAGCAACAGACAGCAGCTTTGGTCAGGCAACTCCAACAACAGCTCTCCAGTAAGCCTGCTTTCCTCCCCGAAGAGAGCTCCCCCCCAGGGGACTGAATGGGGGGGAGGGGGGAAGGAGGATGTGGGGAGGAGCTGAGCTGACTGCTTCAGGCCCAGGTTGTGGGGGGATGCATGGCGTCCCATCCCTTCCCTTGGTACCTGAGTAGCTTTCCTCGTGCATACCCACATCCCTGCTTGGTCTCCCACCCCTGATAATCTCTGATTTTTCACAGATACCCAGCCACAGCCCAGTACCAACATATTTGGACGCTACTGAGCCACCTGGAAGAACCGCTTGTGCACTGGATGTGGCCCCACCCTTTCCTCTCAATTACCAATCCCCCTCTGGGGCTAGCACCAGTAGTGGTTGGGGCTCTTCCCTCAGGCTCCATTTTTAATAAGTTTTTAGTATTTTTGTTAACGTGAGGCATTGATCTGTTGGGTTTTGTATATTATTTATATAGAGACCCCAGAGCTGTTGCACCCAATACACAGAGCTTCTTTGCAAAGGGAGTGTGTGAGTTCTGCATGTCCGGTAAGGGCGGGCTCTCAGGAGAGTGCTGGGGACTGGACTAACCAGTCAGAGCCTCTGTTCCGTTCAGATCAAGTCCCCTGTTTACTGTCTATCCCCTAAATTCCTTGATTCTAATTGGATTGCTACTCTCTCCTTCCTTCTCCAGCTTGGCAACATATTATATAGGTGTGGGCCCTGAGGTTTTTTTTTTCCCTTTTTTTAATGTTTATTTATTTTTGCGAGAGAACGCAAGCAGGGGAGGGGCAGAGAGAGGGGGAGATAGAGGCTCGGAAGCACACTCCGTGTCACTGTAGAGCCTGACTTGGGGGCTTGAACTCGGGAACTGCGAGATATGACCTGAGCCTAAGTCAGATGCTTAACCATGCTTAACCGGCTGAGCCACCCACGTGCCCCAAGGGCCCTTAGTTTCTTAAGAAGGGCAGCTTACCTTCTCAGTGAGGTGTTGCAGGTTCTCTATAGCTTCTCTCCATGAGGGATATACCACTGGGATGGGGGAAGGCCAGTGGGGGGTGTGTGTGGGGGGTAGGAATTGGTGGAACCCGATTCTTCTTCCACCCATCCCACAAGCTTCAGGGTGGAGGGTGTGACAGACACTGCCTACCCTTGTTGCCACCTCGTGCGCTCCCTGTTGGGCACCAAGCAGTATCCTAGACGGAGCACTTTCCTGAGAATTCCATTTCTGAGATGAAGACTTGCCCTCAGGTGGCAAGTGTCCCCATGGAATTGGTGGTTGAAGGTTGGTGTGGTTATAGGAGGAAGAGAGACCCAGTAACAGGAAGGACCCTTTCCTCTCTCTGCTCTGTTGCTGGAACTCTTTGTTTTTCCAGTGACCCACCTTGGCAGTTTCCCAGGGTGACTGTTGCTTACTCCCATGTTACTGTAGAGAAAACCCAAAACTGTTGCTCCAGAGTCACATTTGGAACTGTGGCAGGGTCATTCTCAACCCCTTTGCCTTCAGGTTTGGGGCCCTAGATCTAAGGCTATTCAGGAGAGCCAAATGGTTTACTACAAAGGGGTCTTCTGGTGTGCGCAGCTGGGGCTGGAAGAGGACCAGCCTCAGCCTCGTGGATGGGTGGTACCAGATGATTTGACGACTTCAGGGTAACATCCAAGCCATAGTTGCACGGGATCACTGGGAAGTGTCAAGTGTGCTGGCAAAACCAGGAGCACCAATCAATACCCAAGCTCTAAAAAATAAAACAATAAAGTAAAATCCCACTTTGAGGTCCACAACACCCTTGCTCACATGGGACTTACTGAGTTAAAGAGTTGTGCTCACAAGGAATGGAACTCCCCGGCAGGGTCAAGGCAGACCTGGCCAGGGCTTTCTTCCAATCTGTTCTATCCTGCTGCGAACATTCTGAGGAACTACAGGGTTAGGGGCTTAGCTGGGATAAGGGACACTCCGAGGGACTTGGGGTGGGCGGTGGGGGCTAAACAAACTGGACAGGTGCACTACATATACAGAAACCCAACCCTGAGACCCAAAGAGGGCCGGATCTGGAGGGGAGAGACTCAGTGGTGGGACAAGTGGCAGGCTGCTGGTCTCTGACGTGCTCCAGCAGAAGCAGCAGGAAGGAACAACATTGACCTTTGAGAGAGTGACAGGATGAGAGCAAAGTGCCCCCACCCTCCGCTGGTTGCTGCTAGAGTTGCGCTGGTGCTGAGGAGGGAAGAGGCGACGGATGCTGAGCCAGGTGGAGGCTTGTCTTTTGTAGACCACGACTGGGGGCTCCTGCAGACAGTGCCTCAGTTTCTCCCTTTGTCTCAAGGTTGCAGGTAAAGTTTGAGCTAGCTGCCCTGGATGATCACCTGTCTTGAAATGAGAGGTGTGCGTGTGAGAGGGAGAGAGGGTGAGCAGAGCGTGCTTAAGCAAAGGAGGAATCGGGCCATGCCCCAGGACTTGAGCCATCTCTGGCACAAAAGGAGTTAATGGCAGGGACCGCGCCCCCCCGTGTCCGGGCACGCGCAGCGCGCCCCCTCGGTGCGCGGGCACAGCAGCCAGGCTGCCGGAGAGCAGATCTCGGGGATTCAGGTGCGGAGCCCTTGGCCTGGAGGCGATATGGGTGGTCCGCGGCCCGGTTCAGTCGCCCGCAACAGCCCGGGGAACAGGTGAGGCCGCCTGCCCCGGTCTCTCATCCTCTAGCTGCCCATACCTTGACCCGATCCTATCCCCTCCCAATCCCGGGCTTCTCCACTCCCCAGCCAGTGCTCCCCATCCTTCTCAACCCCATGTTCTCCATCGGCACCCCTGACCACCAATCCAACCCCCTCCGCTGCTCTCCTCCACCTCCTCCTTGAATCCCGCATCCCTATCATCCTACCACCGTGGTACCTCTATTTCCACAGCCTGGCCGCATGCTCCTCAAAATACCCCTACTAAGGGCCCCCAGCCCTATTCCTGTATTGCACATTGCCAGTCCCCCCTCCCCCGCAGTGCAGCCCCATCCCTCTTCCATCATAGCATCTCACAGCCAGGCTCCCTCCCCCACTCTCTGCAGCCCCCCTCCCCCCCAGGCCTTTATCCTATCCTCCCCCATTCCGATGCAGCTCTGTCCCCCAATACCATTCCCAACCCGCGTAGCCCCCAATACTGCAATTCTCAATACCAGTCCATTCCTGCACAATGCCCCTTGCCCAATACTGCTCCAGCCCCAAAAGTACCCCAGATGCCACTCTAATCCCCAGCATTGCCTCCTCCCCTTGTCTTCTCCCAAACTGCAAGTTGGGCCAGGATGGAGATCTTGGCCTTAGGGACTCAGAGCGGGTCTTAGGGTACAGAGGGCGTTTGGGGGTCGGTGGATTTATCTAGGTGTTCGCGGGGGAGGGGCTGCAGGGAATTGACTCTAGGGGGACTGGCATTTGGCACTGAAGGGTTACTGGGGAAGGAAGCATCCTGAAAGGGTTAATGGAATTTGTGGGGAGGGGCGGCACCGAAGGGGTTAATGGCGTGGGGGGGGGGTGCTGGCGGGGAAGCCGTGTGAATGAGCGGTCTGTGCCCCAGAGTTGCCATGGAGACGGTGAATGGGGGGATTGTGTGAACTCAGCTGCGGACTATTCCCCCCCCCATACACACACACACCCACTCCCCCCTGCCCCACCTCCCTACTCCTACCCCTTCCTTCCCTTTCCCCTCCTCCCCCCAACCCGGGTGCATTCTGGGCAGTGTCTGGGATCTAACCCCCATACTTTGCTCCCCATTTCCCTTGAGCCTCCACCCCTTCAGTTGCTTTGCCCGCCCTCCCTCCTCCTCCTCCTCCTTCTTCCCTCCCTCTCTTTCTCCTTCTCTCTCTCTCTCTCTCTCTCTCTCTCTCGCTCTCGCTCTCTCTCTCTAGCTCGCTCTCTCCCTCCCTCTTCTTCCCTCTCCCTTCCGCTCTCTCGCTCTCTCTGTCTCTGTCTCTCTGCCTCTCTCTCTCTCTCTGTCTCTCTCTCTCTCTCACACACACACACACACACACACACACACACACACACACACATTCTCATTCCCCTCTCTTGGTAGCCGATTCCGGGCGTTCCCAATCTCCCTCCCCCACCCCTTCAGCCAGTTCTTAAAGGAGCAGGCCAGCAATCTGGGAAGGCGGCAGAAATAGGGAAAACTAAAGTGTATGTGTGTGTGTGTGTGTGTGTGTGTGTGTGTCCATGCAGCAGTGTCTGTGTGTGCCTGTGTTTATGTGTTGACTGTATAACTGTGTGTCAGAAAGCCCGTATATCTTGAGTGTGCTTGTATAACTGTGTGTCAGAAAGCCCGTATATCTTGAGTGTGCTGTATTTCTGTTTCTGTCTCCACCTATGTGTCACCATTATGCTGTGTATGTCTCTGGATATTTACCTATGTGGTGTGTGTGATTCTGCTTCAGTAAGTCTCTGTGTGTGTTTCTGAATGTATTTCTCTGTGATTCTCTGGCTCTGTGAGGCTCTCTGTCTCAGAATGTGGGACTATATGAGGGGATCTCTGTGGGTTTGGAATATATGTCTCTGTGAGTGAATATCGCAGTGTCTGTGATCCTGGCTTGGTCTCTCTCACTCCCTCTTTGAGTCTTTGTGAGTTTATTTCCATGAGGCTCTGAGTGTGTGTCCCTCACACTCCGTTGTTTATTTTACACTGGCTGAGCATCAACAATGCCTGGGGTGCTAGGCAGAGCGGTTTCTGCCTCAGTTCTGGCACTCAGTGTGAATTAGAGATAGCCGACAGAAAGGACCAAGGCTTAAGACTTTGGGAGCAGTGAGGGCTGAAGAGAAATGTACAGGAGGGGCGCAGGAGGGTCTGGGGACTCTGGTGAGTGGCCATCCTGCCCCTTGCCCTGGTTGAGGGTGAGGGGGTCTCTATGTGGGACCTTTTGCTTATATGCTGCTTTTCTAGAACCCCAGAGTGAGGTTCACAATCCTTCCCTCTCCTCATGTGGGAGGTCCCCGTGTGGGGTTCCTGGGGCCGGGGGTCTAGAGAGTTCGGTGTTCACTTGTGGCGTGCTCAGGGACCTGGGCTCCATGTCCAGTCATCCCCACCCCCTGCTCCCACATGCTGCTCTGGCTCCAGCTGACCCTGATGAGCTCCATCAGCTGAGGAGTCAGAGTTGGGGACTAGGAGCTTTGCAGTGGCAACAACTGTCACCGTGCCAGTTCCCTAGGATTTTCCAACCATGCCAGGCACCTAGACTGGTTCTGACCGGCAGTGGAGATCATCCGTGGGTCCCTCGAGGCCCTGGCGCGGGAGCGCTCTCCTAACTGTAGGAGAGCAGCCCGAGCCCAGCAGGGCCCCAAAGACCCGGCTAGGCTCCTAGGCTCCTAGGCTCCATAGCCCTCCCTGACCATCTTGGATGACGCATGCTTCCCTCTTTCCACAGGCCTGTCTGGCCCTGAGGGAGTCCCCTTTGTGAAGCTGTGGTGCTTGGACGACCTCTCTGCATTGCGGGGCACCTGTAGGTGTCCCTCGAGAGCTCAATCTTGAGGTTCAAGTCAGTGTGGCCATGAAGGGGCTGCCTATGGGGCTGATGCTGTGACCCTGGAGTCTGCCTTTCCTGCCAGTCCCCCTGCCCGGAACATGTGGCTGCGGCTTGGCCCGCCCTCGCTGTCCCTGAGCCCCAAGTCCACCGTTGGCCGGAGCCTGTGCCTCACCCTGTGGTTCCTCAGCTTGGTGCTGAGGGCCAGTACCCAGGCCCCAGCGCCCACAGTCAATACTCACTTTGGGAAGCTAAGGGGTGCCCGGGTACCATTGCCCAGTGAGATCCTGGGGCCTGTGGACCAATACCTGGGGGTGCCCTACGCAGCTCCCCCCATCGGCGAGAAACGTTTCCTGCCCCCTGAGCCACCCCCATCCTGGTCGGGCATCCGGAACGCCACGCACTTTCCCCCAGTGTGCCCCCAGAACATCCACACGGCTGTGCCCGAAGTCATGCTACCCGTCTGGTTCACTGCCAACCTGGATATTGTCGCTACTTACATCCAGGAGCCCAATGAAGACTGCCTCTACCTGAATGTCTATGTGCCCACGGAGGATGGTGAGTGCTGTGGCCAGGCACTGTGCCCTCCCTGCCTCCCACCCGCCCCGTTGTGTTTGTGGCTCGCATGTGGTCGTGTGCCCTGCAGCATGCATCTGTCTGTCTGTGAAAATGCTTCTAACCATCACTCTGCTCGGCCTCCCCCTTCCTCCTCCCTGTTCTTCCCTCTCCCAGCATTGTCTGAGCTCCCATGTGTGAGTGACACTGTTACCAGGAGGGGCCTGGCCAGGCCTGAGAGCTTTGACAGATCTAGGGCCAGAGTGCTGGATGGGGGTTCCCCGGGGGAGTATGGGTCACTGTTGGCAGCTGCCCGCGGGAGGATGCTGGCTCCTCCAGGCCCCCCTGTTGCCATTCCGCCTGCTTTGAAAGGTGGTAGGTGTGTGTGGCCAAGGGAGCTGGGTGCGTGTGGGGGGCGGGGGGCAAGCCTGGTGGGCATTCTTAGGTGCCTCCTCTTTGGCTAGCTGATGCCTCCTCCCGCGGGGGTCACACTAAGGTAAGTGACAGAAACAAGGAGATGGCGGGACAGGCTCTCTGCCATGTGCCGCCCGCAGAGCAGCTCTTGGGGCCTGGGGTGGGTGGGGGGTGCATGCCCCTGGGCAGAGGCCTCCTGTTATTTTTTAGTTTTTTATTCATTTTACAGTAAAGCGGATTTCCAAGGAATGCGCCCGAAAGCCCAACAAGAAAATTTGTAGGAAAGGAGGTAGGTAGCGAGCCGGCGGGGAGGGAGAGAGAGAGAGAGGGAGGGCTGCCTGCCCACCTGCCCTTGCCCCTGAAGACCCAGCCTTCCTTCAAGTAGCCAGGCTCAGGGGGCGGTCGGTGAGCAGGCATAAGCTCTACCTTATCCAAGGGCCCTGGCTGCTTTTCAGGGAGGATTTGGTGGCCTAAGGCAGGTTCAGAGCAGAAACAGCAACCCCATTTCTGCCGGTCCCCCCAGCCCCAAGTTCTGCCTTAGTGCATGTGCCAAAGACAGAGCCTGGTAGTTCCACCTCGAGGGAAACTCTAGGCATTTGAGAGGAGCCAGGGACCCTGCTCTCTTCCTGGCTGGGGAGCCACCAGCTCATCCCTCCGTGCTTTTTCCTGGGTCCAAAGTCTAGACTCAGCTCTCTGGCCCTGAAGTTTAGAGCAAAGTTGTCCTGCCACCACGTCTGGCCAGAAGCCTGGCCAACTGACCCTGGCTAGTCTGGTGGCAGACCATGGGGGTCCCTGGGAACTAAGGACTCTGAAGGAGGCACGAGATCCTGAATTTTAAATTTAGCCTCTTGCTCGGGAGGAATTTGGTCCCCCTGGGTCAAGGATCTTTCCTGTCCGTTTACCACGTCATGTTTTCCACAAAGTGCTTTCATGCTTAGCTCATAAAATCCTCCCCACGTCTCCGGAAGCTTCTAAGGCAGGAATCAGTTTCCCAATTTTACGGATGAGGAAACGGGCCCAGGGGAGTGACTTGCTGCTGCTCGAGGCCCTGTCGCCGGTCTGTGGCAGAGCTGCGACCCAAACCTGGGTCTCTTGACCCTCGGGGCAATGTTCTTTCCACTGTAGAACGCAAGGCAACTCCCATCTGCTCATTTTCACCTCCCTGCCTCTGGAAAAAAATGGTGAAATGTGGATGAGCTGGGCCAAATTGGCACTGGGAACAACTTAAGGAACAGGTAGAAAATCACAGCCTGCTCTGTACAACCTGTTGGCAAGCTTGGAGTCTGTTTTCCTTTGAAATCCTAGGGCAGGGTTTCCCTGAGTGGGGCCGGCAGGATTCCTTCGGCCCGGATGCTCCCCTGCTGAGGAGGTGTCTCCAGGGGCAGATTCCGGGAAGCCACATGCTGAGCCACACGCTGAGCGTGTTCTCCATGCGCTCTTGATGCACCGGAGCGGGCCTGCTGCTCTGGGATAGTGCTCCACTACATCCCCACACCCTGCCCAGGACCTCACACTCACTAGGCCATCAGTAGACGCTTCTTTGCACAAAGGAAGGAGCATTCACGGTGCTGCAAAAAAGACTACAGGTCTGTGACCCACAAAGCCTGACTGAGTCGCAGCTCTTCTGCTAACTCACAGTGAGGGACTTCAGGCACGACTTTTCCCCGTCAGAGCCTCTGCATCTGCCTCTGCGGGGAGGGGGGCGTGGAGGAGGGCATAGGGGACCATTGTGGCCTTAACATTCCGTTGGCATGTGAATGAATTCAGGAAGAGGGTCTCGTAGACCTGCTCTTCATGGGTTACTTCCAGGGGCAGTGGTGGGCGAGAGGACGGTAATGACATTCATGATAACCATTTCCTAGGAAGAATGATCTCCCTGGGGTGCCAGTGAGAGCCCAGGGCTGTCCGGTCCTGAGAGTTTGGCTATAGCACTCCCTGGCAGCTCCACTCAAATGCAAACATTTACCTATCATGATTGTTGACTGTGGGCAATGCCCGCGAGCTGGGCACTGTGGGGCTGTGGAGGGATATGAGGCAGAGGAAAGATTTAGAAATAAGTAAAGGCCTCACCACTACTCCAAAGAAGCTCCTATCCTGGTATTGGAACTCAGCTGGTTTAGCTAAGCCTCACAGGCCAAGCTGGGAAGTGAGTTCCAGACAGTGTGGGGGAGGGCATTTGGTCATTTTCCTTGCTTAGATCAGTTCCTTATCTGGGGCCTGGTGGCCATTTGGAACGGAATTACAGTCCCTGCTTCTTGGGGGAGATACGCCCACAGAGGTCATTAGGATTGTGGTGTGCGTAGGGTAGGCAGGACTGGCCTGGTTGGGATCCTGCAGCAGCACAGTGTTGGGACGGGGTATGGTGGTCGGGGTATGGTGGTCGGGCTGGCCGGGTGACCGCCATAGCAACAAGGAGTTGCTCAGCAAGTGCTAAGCTGAAGGAACAAAGGCATCTGTGCAGAGGAGGCTGGGACCATGCGGCAACCCAGGGATGCTTGTGGGGGGGGCGGGGGCTGGGGGCGCCGAGGAGGTGGGGGTAAAGCGGACTCACCTTATAAGTCAGTGCCCACAGGAAGTAAGGGATTTCTGGGGGAAGACCTGCCCCATCCTCCCACTTTCACCCCCATCAAGCTGGAGGGAATTCACATTTAGGGATGAGGAATTCCTTTCCGTGTGGGGTTCTGTCCATTGCGTGGATGATGTTGTCCCGTGCCCCACAGGGTTTTTGAGGGCAGTAACTGGCAGGTGTTAAGACGGTAGGTGCCACTGAAAGTCCGGGAAGCCGGAGGCAGTTTCTGCCCCTTGGGGTCGGGCTCTTGCCCTAGCGGAAAAGCCATTTTGTAATATGAGGGCGGTTCCTGTTTTGATTAATAGCTGTGAGGGAATTCAGTCACCAGAGCCCAGACCAGCTGAGAAAGAGGGCTATTTGCTGCCTCCAGGGTGAGAGCATCTGGTGTCACAGACAAGAGGGTAAGCCCTGGGGTGCTGGCAGAATGACCTCAGTCTCCCTACTCTGACCAGCTTCCAGGCAGTGGGTCCTCTTTCTCCACAGCCACGCTCAAGATGCACCTCTCATCAACTTAGAACAGGAAGGAGAGTTGGTGCCAGCTTACCCACAGGTCCTTAATGTCTCTCTTCTCTCCTCCGGTCCCTTCTTTTCTCTCCTTCCCTTCCCTCCCCTCCCCTCCATGCTCCACCTCTTTCTCACTGATGTTTTCCTTCCCTTTCCCCACACCCCCCACCAACCCCATCCTGGAAAGGTGGCATGGTGCAGTGGAAAGACCATGGGCTTTGGAGTCAAGTAGACCTGGGTTTGAATCTGACCTCTAGCACTTCCTAGCTATGTGATCTTGAGCAAGTCACTTTACCTCTCTGAACCTCAGTTTCCCCATCAGTGAAACAGGAATAGAGACAGTGCCTACCTCATTGGGGTGTAAGGATCAAACCATATGGCAGAAGTAGAGTGTCTGGCACATGGTAAATATTCAGTAGATGGTAGGAGCTATTACCATTATTCCTATCTCTCTGTCTCCCTCCCTCTCTCTCCATCTCTCTCTCTCTCTCTCTCTCTCTTTCTCTCTCGTCCCTTTTTCCTTCTCCCTTTTCCTTCTTTTCCTCCCTCCCTCTCTGGCTCTCTCTAGATCTCAGAGCAGCGCTTACTGCTCTTAGGCCTGGTTCCTGTGAGCAGGAACCCCATTTGCCATTAGCCAGAGCAGGGGGCCCCAATGAGGAAGACCAGAGGGAAAGCTTCATCTCCCAATTTTTTCCTCTGGGAATCAGGGTCAGCTGAGGCCCAGCTTGAGCCTTCCCACTGGGCCCAGGTAGCTCAGGGCTGGGCACCCCAGTACCCGTCTCTGCCCGAATAGCTCATGTCCATGTCCAACATGCTGGCGATGCCACCTCTCACCCTCAGTGCCTGCCCCTGCTCTCCAGCTCAGCCTGCCTACGTACACGTGCGCAGCCCCTCCCACCTGGAGGAAATCCTTTCCCTGAGTGGGTCTCTGGCTCTGTGCCCTGGCCCACGGGCTGCTACCTCCTTCCTAACTGGGAAGGTAGTTGGTTGAGATGGGCTGTTGGGGGCAGGGAGGCGGGGTAGGGAGGTGCAGGGAGGCTAGCACTGCAGGGGCCTGCAACACCATCCTCCTGATGAAGGTCTGGGCCTCAGCCCACCCATTCCCTCAGTTCTTGCCATCCCTCCTGCCTGTCCTGGGCCCAAGCCCAGAGCTGGCTTGCTGGGCCACACTGCAGTCATGCTGTTTTTGAATTCTCTCTCTGTTTTGTTCTCTGTTCTGTGCTGTTGTGTCTCCCCGTGTCTGGTCCCCAGGATCCGGCGCTAAGAAACAGGGCGAGGACTTAGCGGATAATGACGGGGATGAAGATGAAGGTATTTGGGGGCTGCAGGGTGCGGCGGCTGGTGCATGGCACAGAGCCCCTCCCCCTCTCGATGGGGAGAAGCCCCGTCTGTCTGTCTGTCCGTCCGTTGGTGTGTTTCTGTTCCTCTATGAGGCTGTTGGGCTGTTCATCCATCTTTGGCCTGGTTGGCCGCTGGGAGTTCCAGGGTGATGGACACGGCTGGCTGGAGCAGGGGACCACAAACAGAGCCATGGGGAAGGCATCCTCCTCGCCCCGGTCCTCCACCGCCCCCCCTGCCCCGTTCCGTCCTCAGTCCTCCAGTAGAAGCAGCCACTGCCAGAGACAGCTTCCTCCCCCATCTTCTGTGGTTCATGGGCACCTGCCCCTACTGATCAGCAGGGAGAGTGGAGACAAAGCAGGGCTGAGGGAGGGCGAGGAGAGGCGTGAAGGAAACCGGATGGCAAGGAGATACCTGTGTTTCATTGCGGAGGCCCCTGTGTGTTAGGGGGAGGCTGGCTCCTGGGAGAGGGGCCCAGCAGGATGTTGCACTGAAGAGTGAGGCAGTGACAACCGAAGGGGCTGGAGCATAGCACTACCGAGAACCTCCACGGCCATCTCCCAGAAAGAGAGACTCGGCCTCAGGGCCAGGGGCTGTGATAGGCTCAGGACAGGGCCAGAAAGGCTGAGGGCTACAGTGCCAGGCTGAGGCCAGGACACCACAGCCCAGTTAGTAGATGGCATGAGATCCTTGCGTGATGGTTGAACCAGTCTTCCTTCCTCCTTGGGAAAACAGGGTGTGTTTGCTTGGCAGCAGAGAACATCCCCTTCCACCTCCCTGCCCTGGCCCTGCCCCCCCACCCCTGGGGGGGCCAAGCAGCTCAGGGGGAGCCCCACTGGTGGCTGGTAGGGCCGTGCCGCTGGGGCAGAGTGTTGTTGGTCCAGCTCACACACTGAGAGGCTGCAGGTGGAGGTGGTCAGGTGGAGAGCTTTCTCTAGACGGCCCAGCCCCAGTGCCGCTGTGCCGCCTGGACTTAGGAGCGGGCGGCTTGAAGGTCTCTCCTTGAATGGCCTCTGGGGAGGCTCCACCTTCATCTTAATGCTGACTGGGGGCAGGGGTCTCTCTCCTTCTTAGTTCCGGCCCTCTTCTCTTCCCCATCCCCTGTGCTTCCAGTTAAGTCTGCCTGGTGCCCAGGGAGAATGGGGTAAATGAGCACATGGCTGAGAAACCATGTCAGTAAGGTTCCCCCCACCCCATCTCTGCCATTCACCCCCTTTTACCCACACCCTTCCTTGTTCTCTCCCTGTGCCACCCCTTATTCCCACCCCTCTTGTCTCTGTCTGCACTGGGGGGCCAGCTGCTGCCAATGGCCGTATTTCCATGTAACTGGTATAGTCTTGGGGGTTTCAGGGCTCCCCAGCCCCTGCTCTCTGAAGCCATGTCAGGTCCCAGGACCCCTGGGTGCCCAGGGCAGGGACTCACTCGATTCACCTAAGAGAACAGCCCTTCCTCTTCCTCCTGCTCCCCGTCCCCAGAGCCCAGCCATGGCCTACCTGAGCCTGGATGTATCAGGCATGGCTGACTGCCTTCAGCTGTGAGGCTGAAACCAGAGTCTTTACAAACATCACTCAAGTCCAACTCTGGCCAAGTCTCTGGCTGATGCTTGAGGTCCAGGCTGAGCAGTCCCCACGAGTCCTGCCCTCAGAGCTGGCGGTGGTGTCCTGGCACCTGGGATAGCTTTGCTGCCCACACCCCCCCAGGGCTGGCTGGAGGGGGTGAGGGAGGAAGGGCATCCTACCCAGCCTGTGTCTTACCCCTTCTCCTTGCAGACATCCGGGACAGTGGCGCTAAGCCCGTCATGGTCTACATCCATGGAGGCTCTTACATGGAAGGGACAGGCAACATGATTGATGGCAGCGTCCTCGCCAGTTATGGCAACGTCATCGTCATTACCCTCAACTATCGTGTTGGGGTGCTAGGTACGGTTCCTTGCTAGGTGCCTAGAAGGAAGCCTGGGTTCTCAGGGAAGGAGGGAAGAATGCTGGGGACTTAATGCTGGCCTTGGTTCTCTAGCTGGTGCTAATGCCCATAGTCAAAATGTTGTTATCACATGGCTCCTCCCCAAGTGCTGGAAGCTCCTGGAATGTTCAGCTGCCACTGGAAATTCAATTCAACCCCCACACCTTCTCTGTCTTTTTTTAAAATGTATTTTGTTGTTGTTTTTATTTTCATGTTTTTTATATATTTTTGAGAGGGCCCAAGTGGGGAAGGGGCAGAGAGAGGGGGACAGAGGATCTTAAGCGGGCTCTGTGCTGACAGCAGCGAGCCCGATGCAACCTCCACACCTTCTCTTAAGTCTCAAGCCAGGTCTCTGCTTTCAGACTTTTGCTTGGCTGAGTTTTGCAGGACCCATTAATTTTCTGGTGTCCTTCCCTCATCCCTGCCCACCCATGCCCACATCCCTAAAACCTGCACACATACAGAGATATTCCTCCTAGCCAGTCACATATCCACACACCCACATACCCTCACATGTTCACACATCCACACTTCCCACCATACACCTCCATGCTTATGATCATTTCTCACGTACCCCACAAATACACACATACAACTGTAAACATATAGGCGCTCCACATCCACACCTACAAACTCCCTCTCACATACACACGTTCCCCTGCCACTCCATATACTCCCCACACATACAGTTTTCCCACACACACATATCCTCGTACCCATATACCTCTGTACACTCTACATCCATACCCCATACGTACGCAGTTATCTCCCACTCTCCCCATTCCCATAGATCTCTCCCTCCACATCTCCATATCCACATCTATACTCATACACACTACACACGCCCACACTCCCACTTCCTTCTACCCCCATGTATATGCTCTATGCAAAGACCCACACCCCGCACATTCACATCTACACATAAACCCCACACACGTATACCTTAAATGCATATACATATTCCTTCCACACATACACACATATCCCTGTATCCCCCTGCACAGCCCACTTTCACACCTACTCCAACACCCACATACACATATGTCCCTCACCTTCCCCACATGAATACAAACCAACATTCCCCCCTCCCTATGCATATACATCCATACCTGCACTTCCACACCTCCCCACCCCACGCTTACACAAATACGACAGACACACACACATACACACACACACACACACACACACCTCCTATCCTTGCTTCCACATCTATGTATGCATCCTGCACACTACACTTATGTATCTCCCCACCATATGTAGATACCTATAGGCCTCCAGCACATGTACCCACATTCTTACATACACATACATACATAGACACTCTTCCCATACATACCCTGGATACATACAGCCAGTGTACATATGTACATATTCCCCCACCCTACCCAACAAATATGTACACATCCATATACCCACACCTGGCCATCCAAACCCATCTGTGCACATACTCCTGTACTCACCCCCACACCGGAGCATACCCCACATGTCCATACCCTGTATATACACACGGACACATTTCTACTACTCTCTCCATGCCTACCTCCCCTTATACTCCCACCCCATTATACAAATGCACCGCCACACATACGCACTAATTTCCCAAACACCTCCTCATCCATACCCATGTGCCCTTCCGCACACATAGTCTGCCGTCCACCCGCTTGTTTGGGTGATTTAAATGTATATGCATTTAAATCTGTGCTGTATCTTCCTTGGTGACTCTTTTTATTTTATTTTATTTTTTTTCCTTGGTGACTCTTAATGCCTATCTGTGGCCAAGGTCCTGAGGTAAACAAGTACCTTAGAGCGTGTGACTACACATACAGGGTCTGGCTCCCTTTCAGATGCCCACTCAGGCCTCAGAGGGCACATGCGGTCACATATCCTGTAGTTTCATGAGGAAGACAACTTCTTCGCTGGAGGGCTTGTATCTTCAAAGTTCCAGTGAGGGGTCTAGGCTATACATCAGGTCTGTAGGCCTAGATGCCGCACCAGCAAGGGCATGATTTATTCCATGGCCAGTTGGCTGACAGGACCTTATTTTACGTATTTATTTTTTATTTTTGTATAATTTGTTTTAATGTTTATTCTTGAGAGAGAGAGGGAGAGAGAGAGAGAGAGAGAGAGCATGAGCGTGCACAAGCGGGGAGGGGCAGAGAGAGAGGGAGACACAGAATCAGAAGCAGGCTCAGGCTCCAAGCTTACAGGACCTTATTTTAATTTGCTTCTGAGTGTACTGTTTTTGCCAGTTCTAATCCCAGAGGCCCTGGTGCTTCAGTTCTGGGAGCAGTTTATGAACACGGAAAGGCAAACTTTTCTTGACTTACTCTTAACGCTATGTGGGGTAGCAAGACACCTTTTTTTGGGTTCAGACTGGAGACATGATATTCCCTGAAAAAAGTGGAGCCCATGTCCCTTCGGTGGCATCTGGATAGTGGGCATGAAGCATGCAGGGCCTCTCTCCCTGGTCTCTCTTGGCTGGCTACTGGGTTTGCGTTGCGTGATTCTGCCGCTGCTCCTCCGTCTTTATGAGTTGCCCCAGACATCACAGGAAGGCTCCCTTAAGTGTTCTGTCCTGTTGAGGAAGGGGATCTGAGTCTCTGACAGTAAAAATGGTACCATGAAGGTGGCTGTAAATACACACACTCGGGCTGCACAGTCCCTGAAGGGTATACAGGAGTAAGGTCACATAGGTATACAGGCACACATACCCAGTAGCTGAAGGCCAAAAGTAATTTGCTACTTTATTTATTTGAGAGAGATTGACTGCGAGTGGGGGAGAGGGTGAGAGGGTGAGAGGGAGAGAGAGAGAGAGAGAGAGAGAGAGAGAGAGAGAGAGAGAGAGAGAATCTCAAGCAGGCTCCACACTCAGCAAGGAGCCCTGATGCGGGGCTCGATCCCACGACCCTGGGATCATGACCTGAGCAGAAATCAAGAGCCAGACGCTTAACCTACTGAGCCGCCCAGGAGCCTGTACTACTTTATTTTCTTAGTGAGAGTGATAGAAAATATTCCATTCAGCTGCTTTTATTGTTTTAAAATTTTTTAATGTTTATTTATTTTTGAGAGAGAGAGAGGGAGACAGAGAATCCAAAGCAGGCTCCGTGCTGTCAGCGCAAAGCCAGATGTGGGGCTCAAACCCATGAACTGTGAGATCATGACCTGAGCCGAAGTCGGATGCTCAACCAACTGAGCTACCCAGGCGGCCTCAGCTGCTTTTAAAAATTAGGAACACAAAGTTCCATTCCATTGTTTTTATTGGAAAGCCCAGAGAGTACCAAGAATATGCTTCAGTTCCATATTATTGGACCAGCTAGGGTTGCAGGAGAAGAAAGAGTGGAGGAGCAGGGAAAAGAGGGGAGAAAAGTAAGGAAGAGGGGTGGGGGGAGAAATGGGGAAAAGAGTGACACAGAGAAAGGAGGCAGAAGGAGAGATTCAGGATCTGAAGCATCACTTGAGAGCTGTGGGCTGCACAGAAGGCTGTTGCAAGTGAGTGCTCCCTGTCGTATCTCAGTTTGCCGATTACTGCACAACTGTTCTTTGGGCTTCTATATCCTTTAGGCTTCCTAACCTTTGGGGGAGTCTTAGACCCCTTTGAGATTCTAATGAGAGCTATGGATTCTGCCCCATAAAAATGTGCACACACAAACCTATAGAAATGGTTCCATGGATACCACCAAAACTCATCCCTGGAACTCAGGTTAAGACCCCCCCCCCCACTGCCACTTTACCACCTCCTCTCATTTGAATAACCAGAACAGCACATCTGGGGGCAGGAATACTGTAAAGCCTTGGTTTGCGAGCACGATTCGTTCCGGGAACATGCTTATAATCCAAAGGACTCGTATGTCAAAGTGAATTTCAAGAACCATTGGCTCCAGTTGTGATCATGAATGTCAGTTTGGCATCACGTACTACTTGTAACACAAGACATCGCTCGTTTATCAAGTTAAAATTTATTAGAGGTGTTTGCTCGTCTTGCAGAACACTCACAGAACAAGCTACTCGCAATCCAAGGTTCCACCGTATTATTCTTTGGATTTCAGCAGTTAATGATCATGATAATATTACCCAGACCTCAGGAGTCATAAACTGAGATTTGGTCAGAAGTTCCCCACCCCTTCCTGTGTATCCTACACTGCCTGCTCTGGAACACAAATGTAATCAATGAGCCACTGATTGGATTCTGGGTCCATACAAGATGTTTTTGTCTCTTGATGCCAGATGCAGAACATAGATTTGTCCCTGACACTTGGGGACTTTGCTGTGTAGCTGAGACTGTCATTTTGTTTCTCAAAGCATCCCAGATCAGGCGGCCAGTTTTGGACTCCAGTTACATGCAAACATTCAGCCTCCCTTCAGCTTCTCTGGAAGCACTGAGCCCAAAAAGATGGTTTACTCTGAGGTGCTTGTTTGGACATCTTGAGTAATTCATTTATTTGGAGCATGTCACAGGCCAGTCCGTGGATCCCATCCTATTATTTGAGGAACCCCCATGGGACTTGAGACCAACAAAAGAAAAGGACCCCAGCAGGATATAGGATGTGGACATCCCTGGGGCTGAGGAAGTAGGGGTTTGCCAATTCTGGGTGCTAGAATTTAATCTTACATCTTTGCTCAGGTACCCTCCAGGCAAACTGAAAACCTGGTAAACGTCAAGCGTTGAGTGACAGAGATATCTGGTCTGGGTACACTGTGCCAGATTCCCTCATCTCCTGTTGACAAGCAGCTAACCATGTACTGCAGTTTAAACTTGGACCCAGGGAGACTGTCTCAGATTTGTTCTGACAGTTCACGGAGTTTGGGATTTCAGCCCTCACCCTCACGTGGTTTCCGTGGATGGCTGAGTTACTGGGGAACTAGCAGCGAGTGACTGCTCTTCCAGACTGCCAGGTTTTGTGTGCTCGTGGTCAGTCACGTTGGATCCAGCTTGATCCCGTCGGATAATAGCTCTTCACGCAGGACTGTTATAGTAGGTACATTTGACATGGCGTCATCCGCGTGCTTTATGCCTCTCATCCCAAGGTTCATGGGAGCCTGGGAGCAGAAAGTGATGGTTGACTCCTCCACCCAGCCCTTTCAGGCCTTTGTTCCTAACCCAGGGAATCGATACATGTTGCACAAATCTCCTTTACCACATTCAAGCGCAGGCTCTTCTGCTGGTAGGACACATTTGACACATTTCAGTGAACGATACCTCACCTCGGCCAAGGCTGAAGCCAAGTCTACTGTTGCTTTAAAAAAGAGAAAAGGGAAAGAAAATATGGAGGAGGGAGAAAGGAAGGGAGAGAGGACAGGCGGGCTAAGAGAAGTACATGGTGGTTTTTGCCAGAGGGTCTCAGGCTCAGACAGCTGGGTTGGGTCTTGGTCAGCACACTTTTTAAGACTCGCAGCAGAAGCTTCAGTTTGTGAATGGGCCAGGCAAAGGAGAAGCTGGTTCCCTTGTCTAGAGGAACAAGGGCTCCTCCGTTCATCCTTATTCAGGCTCTCTCTAATTCCTTCACGTTTCCTCGCCAGGAACCTGAGGCTAAAGAGGGCTTGCTACTAGGTCCTGAGAGGAATAACTAAGTGCTTTACATACTTAATTGTACCAAACATAAATTAATAACACCCTTGAAGAGGGTGAAATGAGCCCTTCTGCCAAAGCTAGAAACAGAAGGACTTGAGAAAGACAGTGATGAGGTCTTGTGCCTGCCTGAATCCATTTGAACCTGGCTTCTGCCCCTGGACTGCCAGAGAGCTCTCTGTGAGTGGAGGGAGCCTCCTCGAACATGGCCTCGCACAAAGTTCATCCCAGGTGCTGCCACTGAGCTTTGAAATGTGGGGTCAAAAAATACTGAGCCAGGTATGGGTTTCTAACATGTAGGAGTGCCACAGCTATGCACCTAGGAAGAACCCTTCCGAAAGCCCAGGGCAGGAGAAGGTAGAGCCTTCCAAGGAGCCTAGGGATCAAGGAACAGAGACGAAATGAGACAGCAGGATCAGTTTGATATGGAAGCAGGGTGTGGGGGGGGGGGTGAATATAGGACATCTCTGTGGGATAGCCAGCAGGTGGGCGGGAAGGTAGTCTCCATGGCAACAAGTCTCCACAGCAGCAAATCCCAGCAGGTGGGTGGGAAGGTAGTCTCCATGGTGACATGTCTCCTCAGCAGCAAATCCCAGTGGGTGGGCGGGCGGGCGGGCGGGAAGACCTGTTTCTGTGGTAACACACTGCACCGACTTCCCGATTTCTCCACCAGATGAAAAACATGGTCCAACCCAGTGGTTTTCTAACTTTAGCAGGCATCAGAATCACCTGGAGAGCTTGTTAGAAACACAGATTGCTGGGCCTCCTCCCCAGAGTTTCTGATTCATTAGGTCTTGGAGAAAGGGAAATGAGAACCTGTCCTGACAATGAGAGGAGAGGGGCCACCTGAGGCCTGGGAACGAGGTGCAGATGGACTATCTCATACAGGAAGGGCAGGGGGAGTTTAGGAATTGTTGCCTCTTGGGATCTTCACTTCCTTCAGAGAGGGGAGGAAGGGGAAAGAGAAGTAACTTTAGATTTACCAAGTGCTGAGCATATTAGAGATGCTTAGGTTCGTTTTATGCTTGCTACAACCCTTTGAAAGTTTATTTGTTGATTTTGAGAGAGAGCGAGCATGAGCATGGGAGGGGCAGAGAGAGACAGAGACAGAGAATCCCAAGCAGGCTCCGTGCTGTCAGCACAGAGCCCAACACGGGGCTCCATCTCACAAACTCTGAGATCATGACCTGAGCCGAAATCAAGAGTTAGATCCTTAACCGACTCAACCACCTGGGTGCCCCAACCCTTTGAAGCATTTTTATCTCCATTGTACAGAAGAGGAAATTACAGCCCACAGATTTTCAATAACTTGCCCAAGGCTATATGGCTAGTAAGCGGTAGAGTCAGGACTCGAACCAAGGACCATCTGACTCCAGGGCCCCTGCTCGTCACTTCCTGCATTTTACCCCCAACTCGCAGCTGGAAGCATCCCCTTGGATAGTGTGCAGACCCCTCCCTTCAAACTGGAGAATGGGTGGGGGGCCAGGAGCCGGTCCTTCCTATATGGATGGTGCTGGGCCTTGCAGAAAGAAGCAATGGTATATGGTAGCTAGGCAGAAAGAACCACACTGCGTGCTCATCCTCTGTCCTTGTGCCCCCATCTCCTGCCTGCCATTATAACTCAAATCTGCCATCCCTCTGCCTTCACCGTCCTCATGCCCTCTGTTGAATCCAGGTTTCCTGAGCACTGGCGATCAGGCTGCCAAGGGCAACTATGGGCTCCTCGACCAAATCCAGGCCCTCCGCTGGGTGAGCGAGAACATTGCCTTCTTCGGTGGTGATCCCCGCCGAATTACCGTCTTTGGCTCAGGCATCGGTGCATCCTGTGTCAGCCTCCTCACGCTGTCGCATCACTCTGAGGGTGAGTAACACTTGGGGCAAAACCTGAACTAGAGAAGTGTCGGGCTTCCCAGGCTCCGGCGTGCCCAGGGGGATCAGCAGGCCCTCTTCTGACATTTCGGTATCCCTGTGGGGAGATGTGGGTTGGAAATGTTTCTCTAGGGGAAAGAAGGAATTCGCCCAGTGTGAGAGAGGGAAAGAGACAATCCTGTTTATATCCTGAGAAAGTAAGATCCTCTTTCTGATGTGGGAGTCAGATTTGGGTGACTGGGAGCAGACAGTCTCTCTGAAGGGACAGTGGTTTTTGGGAGGCCAGGGAGGGGGGGACAGGGGAAATCTTTCAGTTTGAGAAGGACATGTGACTTCAGGGTAGATATCCGGGGTGGGAATTCATTTTTAGGTGTAAGAAACACTCATTCTCTGCCTTTCTCTGAAAAGCAAGTCTGTACAAGAGGGGAACCGTCCTTGAGCGAGGAGATGGGTCTGAAGTGAGGATCACTGACCTGCGCGGTGGGCTTTTTCTAAGGGATTGGAGGTCTGTTAGCAGACTCCAGACCTCCTCCCAGGGCTGTATAACCCTCCTAAGGGAGACTCTCATTTTTACCTGAAGGAAAGCCTCTATCCTTGCCATGGGTCCCTCTGCCAGTGAGTCTTCCAAGCGAGCCAAACAGGCCCTTTTTGGCTCAGCAGGAGAAGTTCTCTTCACCCTGGACTCTAGAGCACATTCTATCTCTGAGAGGCAAACGTGAGCTTCTCATGAAGAAGAGGTCTTCCTGAAATAGGTGCCCTTCTTTGAAGTGAGGAAATCTGTGGGAGAGGACAAGGTTTTTTGTCGAAGTCAACCCTGTGAGTTAGTGATATTGTCACAGGAAGACTGTCAGTCTCTCTTTGAAGAAGGGCTGTCTCTCTGAGAGAGAAAAATCACCTTCTCTGACCTAGAAATTCTGTCTCTGTCCCTCCAGGGACTACCCTGGTGAGGGAACACCATTGTGGGACCTGCATCACGCCTTAGAATGTGTTTCTAGGTGACAGTAATGGGGATGGGAATCTCTTTCTCCACAAAGGAGGGTGAAGTGACTGGCTGTGAGGGTGTCCCTGTCTGAAAAGCGGAACGGTGGCTCTTCCGATTTCCCTGGGAGGAGAAGGCCTTTCTTGGAGTGGTGCTGTATTCTGTCTCCTAAGGGTCCTGGCTGCTGCAAAGCGTTGTTCTCTGCCTTTCTGCAATTGATTCATGGAGAAAAAGCAAGGCTGTCTCTTAAGTAGCAATCTATATTTCTTTCCCTCTCTTTCTACCCATGCAAACTGCCTTTCTCTTAGAGGAAAGGAATTGTGTGCCTGGGGGCCAGATTATTATCCCTCACTTGGGAATGTTGGGGCCAAGGAGATCATGATATCCCTTTCCCCCCCCCGGGGAGGGGGGACAAATCACCCACTTTTTGAGTTTGGGGGACTGGCTCTCTGTTGGCCAGGGGGAAACTGGATCTGAGGCATCAGTAGCTTCAGCAAAAGGAAACTCTCTGTGGAGACTACACCCTGGGAGGGCACGTTCCCTGGAGACTTTCACACCCCAAGGCCTTTGCCCTCAGGAATCGTTCCCCAAACTCCCAGAATGTGAGGCTCTCTCCTGCCTGCGTTTCTCATCTCTCATGAAAAAGACCCCTTTGTGGTGGAAGCGCCAGCTCCCTGGTGGTGCGCTGGCACAGAGCTGGGCCCAGCTGGGCAGGAAGCAAGGAGGGAAGACAAGGAGAGATAAAGAGAGTGAGCATAAGGAAGCTGATGCCTGGGACCCAAGGGGTTAATTCTTTCTGGCATTCCCTTAACCCTCAAGTTACCAACCGTCCTCCCAGAACAAGGAAGCAAGAAAGCAGGCAGGGGTCCAGTCGGCGCAGGGGCCTGGCAACCCCTCTGCTGGTCCTAATCCATCATCCCAGCCAAAAGGTTTGTTCTTCTTGCATAGCTCATTCCACCCATAGGGCAGCCTCAGTAACAAAGGAAGGAGTGAGGAAGTGTTGTAGTGTGTCCCTCAGGGACAGGCAAGGGAGGCCTGGGCTGTGGGTGACGTAACAGGTCTGATGTGGTGCCGCCTGTCTTCTGCAGGGCTTTTCCAGAGGGCCATCATCCAAAGTGGTTCTGCTCTGTCCAGCTGGGCTGTGAACTACCAACCAGTGAAGTATACCAGCCTGCTGGCAGACAAGGTAGGCTGTAACGTGCTAGACACGGTGGACATGGTGGACTGTCTTCGTCAAAAGAGTGCCAAGGAGCTGGTAGAGCAGGACATCCAGCCAGCCCGCTACCACGTGGCCTTTGGCCCTGTGATTGATGGCGATGTCATTCCTGATGACCCTGAGATTCTCATGGAGCAGGGCGAGTTTCTCAACTATGACATCATGCTAGGTGTCAACCAGGGCGAGGGTCTCAAGTTTGTGGAAGGGGTGGTGGACCCTGAGGATGGTGTCTCTGGCACTGACTTTGACTACTCAGTCTCCAACTTCGTAGACAATCTGTATGGCTATCCTGAGGGTAAGGACACCCTGCGGGAGACCATCAAGTTCATGTACACAGATTGGGCAGACCGTGACAATCCTGAGACCCGCCGCAAAACACTGGTGGCACTCTTCACTGACCACCAGTGGGTGGAGCCCTCGGTGGTGACCGCTGATCTGCATGCCCGCTATGGCTCACCTACCTACTTCTACGCCTTCTACCATCACTGCCAGAGCCTCATGAAGCCTGCTTGGTCAGATGCAGCTCATGGGGACGAAGTACCCTATGTTTTTGGTGTCCCTATGGTAGGCCCCACTGACCTCTTTCCCTGCAATTTCTCCAAGAATGACGTTATGCTCAGCGCTGTCGTCATGACCTACTGGACCAACTTTGCCAAGACCGGGTAAGGAGAAACTGGGGGGTTGTTCTTCTTTGGGACCCCAGCATGCCCTCCCCTCTGCTCCTCTGTCTGAACCTCTTCCATCATCTCCTTTTTTAAAGATACTCCCAAAATCTTGCTTGGTAAACTCTTCCACCCCCTTCCTTCTTCCTCCTTTTGAGTCGTGCCATTTCTCGAAAATTTTGTTGAGGCTCAGAACTCACCTAGCACTAGGACCAAGCAGGAATGAGAGTTACCAGCAGACCTATTGGGGTTCAAGGTTAGATGGTCAGAGGCCTGGTGAGGTGGGAATAAAGTACATGCATAAAGAGCCTTTCAAGGGTTCTTGGAAAAACTAGGCAGCTGAAAATATTGATGGATGCAATGTAGCACGTGAGAAGAAGAAGCATCTACAGGATGACTTTACAGGATAGGCACAGGGAACAATGAGTTTCCATGATGCAGTGGGCAATAGGAATTCAGGTCTTGGGGAAGAGGAGGGGTATGGACAGAAGGAGGGACCCTGAAAAACATGGAAATGGTGGGCAGTTACAGACTATGGACGAGGTTCAGAAGTGGGTGTGAGAGGAAGAATTCTGGGCCCTTTCCTCTTGTAGGTAGAGTGGTGACCCCAGATTTCCATGTGGTATTTCAGGGATCCCAACAAGCCGGTCCCCCAAGATACCAAGTTCATTCACACCAAGGCCAACCGCTTTGAGGAAGTGGCCTGGTCCAAATACAATCCCCGAGACCAGCTCTACCTTCACATCGGGCTGAAACCAAGGGTCCGCGATCATTACCGGGCCACTAAGGTGGCCTTCTGGAAACACCTGGTGCCCCACCTATACAACCTGCATGACATGTTCCACTATACGTCCACAACCACCAAAGTGCCGCCCCCGGATACCACCCACAGCTCCCACATCACCCGCAGGCCCAACGGCAAGACCTGGAGCACCAAGCGGCCAGCAATCTCCCCTGCCTACAGCAATGAGAATGCCCAAGGGTCCTGGAACGGGGACCAGGATGCAGGGCCACTCCTGGTGGAGAACCCTCGTGACTACTCCACTGAATTGAGTGTCACCATCGCTGTGGGGGCTTCCCTCCTGTTCCTTAATGTTCTGGCCTTCGCTGCCCTCTACTACCGCAAGGACAAACGGCGTCAGGAGCCCCTGCGGCAGCCTAGCCCTCAGAGGGGAGCCGGGGCCCCTGAATTGGGAGCTGCTCCTGAGGAGGAGCTGGCAGCGTTACAGCTGGGCCCCACCCACCATGAATGTGAGTCTGGCCCCCCCCATGACACACTGCGCCTCACTGCGCTGCCTGACTACACGCTGACCCTGCGACGCTCCCCTGATGACATCCCACTCATGACACCCAACACCATCACTATGATTCCCAACTCCCTGGTAGGGCTGCAGACATTGCACCCTTATAACACCTTTGCCGCAGGGTTCAACAGTACTGGCCTGCCCCACTCACACTCCACTACCCGGGTATAGCTCCAGCCTAGAGCACAGCCTATCTCCTGGCTTCCTCCCTCCCAGATCCACGAACACACATGCACACACACACACAGCCACAGACACACATACACACACATACACACACACACATTCAGACATATATGTATACGCACGCACCCACACCCAACAGCAGACCCACCTGCACAAACAGATGGACGTGGACATGCACCCGCATGTACAAAAACACAAATAAGGAAGTAAACCTGAACAAACCCTTCAAACGGGGACGCAAATGAGTCCTTGGGAAACTGAGGACCCATGGAACAGCAGCTGAAGCCAGCTCCCTGAGCCTGATCACAGACATTCCTGGGGGCCTGAAAGCACCAGCTGGACACCCCCCTTGGTGCTCGCCTTCCGCCTCTCTTGGAACTGCACCACCGACCAACTCCAGACTTGGGAGCTTTAAAGAGCAGGGTAGCTCTTTCTCCCCCAGACTTGGTCTTTTTTCTGGGTCTTGTTTTTGTTGATTTTTAAAACAATTTTGGAACAAATGCCTCTCTAACCCATGAGTGCAAAAGGCTCTGGAAGGGAGGCTCCAGGCCCAGGTCTCTCTGTCTTTGGAACCCCCAGCGCTCACACAATCCGACCAAGAAACATGACCCCAAGAAAGAAACAGATTCGAGCAAGACCATGGGGTGGAAGGAGGAAGGGGCTACCGCTGGATGGGGTTGGAGGGCCATAGGGGGAGAACCCTCCAGCCATCTCTGTGCCCCTGTGGAGGGCTGCAGAGACTGCAGGGTGACCTGCTTTCCCCAAAGGCCGCACGCACTGGCCTGGCTAGACCAGGGGACCCTAGATTTGGTAAATGAGGTTCTAGTGGAGGCCATGTCATTATTGGGCCCCTGGGTGTAATCTGGGTTCCACCTCTGCCCTTGGGGTAATGGTATCAGAAATTCGCCCCATTTTCTTTACAGAGTCTCTTTTGTGTCTGTCATTTCTCTTTCAAAAAGGCAGTGTTTTTTGTTGTTGTTGGCTTTTTTTTTTTAAAGAAAAGTTCTTAAAACACTAACGGAAACCCATGGAGTTTGTCCTTTGTAAAATTTTAAACACAGTGTCTTGATATAAAAATAAAAAATCCAGTTAGCACTCCCAACCTGCCTCCCTTGCACAGGCCTTGCCCCAACAGACGCCCCCAGCAGGGCACCCCTGTGGGCTCGGAATCCAGCCTGCCTCTGCATCCCATGCCTTTAAGCTGAGACAAGTCTGGGCTGCACTCTGCTGGCCCCCCTGCACACATCAAGGCCTGTCCAGTCTTAAGCAGGTTGCTGCCCCCATAACGTGCCCCACCAAGTCCCCCCAACACTATGGGTTCCTACAGCTGAAGCCTTCTCTCAGCACCACAGGCCTCCTAATGAAATGGCAAAAATAACACTTCCTCCTCCTCCTCCTCCCCTCCTACTCCTTCTCCTCCCCCTCCCCCACTTTCTCACCAATGCCTCTGCCACTGCCCCCATCACCACCATCCTGCCCTCATCCTAGACTGGGGGCTAGAAAGAGGTGTGACCTCTAACATGCTGAAATTTTTTCTCATACATGACTGAATCCAGTGTAGCATCAGATATGTGGATGCCCCCTGGCCTTGGGTCACTGACAGAGCAGGGGCCCTTTCCTCCCCAGGGATACTTGTTTCCTGTTCTGTGAATTAAAATTGGAGAAGGCCCTGGGGCCCCTGGGAGAGATTTCTCTCCAGGGTTATCATCAGTGGCTCCCTGTCAACCCCCGGGGGACAGATTCAGTGGGGCTCCACAGGGTTAGCATTATGGTAGTTCATATTATTCTCAGCGACCTGAAGGACTGAACCAGGAGTCTGCTCATCAAGTGTGACAGTTGGGCAAGTTTGCTGACACCTCAGAAACCAGGAATAGAATTCTTCAAAGTGACCCTGACAAAATGAGGGAGATGAACCAACACGACAGGATGATGTTCAGATAGGATCAACACAAGACCAAAACTGAGAACTAATATGCTAATATGGTACATGGGGATGAGAGAGTTGGGCAATTGTTGGCTGGACACACTTTAGTTAAAAAGAAAGAAAGAACTGGGGGGAGAGTGACAGGATGGGTCACAAGTTGAATGAGTCCATAGTGTAGAACTGGTTTTCTCCTCCTTCCTCCTTCTGTCCCTCTCTTCCTTCCCTTTTTTCCTCCTTTTTTTCTTTCCCAAACTAATGTGAATACTAGCTTATAATAACAAAAATATAGCATGGAGTTGCTAGGAAGTAATTGGAGTGTGAGTTTTAGAATTAGAAATAACCTCAGAATCATACTATAGTACAACCCACTTATTTCATAATTGGGGAAATGAGCCCAGAAAAGCCCAACATCACGGTTAGTGTTAGAAACAGACCTAGGATCCAGTCCAATCATATATGACCTTTCCTATGGTCCTTTTTTTTTTTTTTCTTTTTTTGGCCTTTTAAAGCATTAATGGGTCTATCCTTGGTCAACACATTTCCAGCATATGTGGAAAAGCTGGAGAGGGTCTGGAGAAGAGCCAAACCAATGTGCCAAAGGACTAGGTCTTCATAAATTATTATTATTATTTAGAAAGGAAGAAGCTGATGAGGCAACCTTCAATAATTGTGGAGACCTACTATGTGCCAAGTGTGCTGTATCATCTTCAAAAATTGAACTCCTAGGTAAGGATAGAGATGATGGTCTCTTCATTTTTTCTGAGAATGGCAGAAGGGAAAAGATTACAGTAGACATAAGGAGAAACTTTGCTAAGGCAGTCAGTAAGTCCTCTATAATAGTGACTAAATGAAATGACTTACTAAGGAAAGCACTGGTGTTCATCTTCCTAAAAGCAGAGGGCTGGATTACAGGAAGTTTTCAGGTCAATTCAGAAACTTTGTTGTTATGATCCTGTGACTGCTCCATCTCAGGTATTACCAAACTGGGCCTCCTTTTCTGGTGTGTGTGTGTGTGTGTGTGTATTCGCGCGCGTGCGTGCGCACGTGCCATTTGGGGGAGGATTTAGACATTGCCTCTCCCTGAAGAACTGAAGGTGTTGTAGCAAACCCAGATCCAATCGTGTTTCGGACCCATCAATAATACATTACAGTCAGTCTTTCACACTTTTGCGAGAGTTAGGCTTCAAGACAGCAAGGTTTCAGTCTAATTGGCAGTCAATGCTGTGTCCAACTAGCTTGAGTGTTCTCAGCCCCATTACTGACTACCAGCCCTGAGCCCCAGCTAAAAACCCAGCCCCTTGTTTGCAGGGGGGGCTAAGGGTGTACTTGGATTTCATTTCACAATCCAAAAATCATTAGTGCCTAGACCAGGTCCAGCCTGCATCCCTCAATTTATCTGGTTTCTAGATTAGTCCTTCGGGGAGCTGGACACATCTACCTTGGGATTTTAGCCACTGGTGTGTGTGTGAAGGGCCGGACGTTGGTCACTGTGGAAGTCTCCATAGGAAGTGAGTACGATTATCAGGACTGTAGGCCTGGCCCGATGCTAGTTTCTATACTATGAGGGATAGAAGACAGCCCCTTTGGGGGTGTACACTGTTAGGAGTACAAAACTGAGGGGCGCCTGGGTCGCTCAGTTGGTTAAGCATCCAACTCTTGATTTTTGCTCAGGTGGTGATCTCGCGGTTCCGAAGATTGAGCTCTGTGCTGACAGCGCTGAGCCTGCTTGGGATGCTCTCCCTCTCTCTGAAAATAAGTAAACATTTTTTTAAAAAAGGAATACAAAACTGAACTATGATAAAATGAAGTGCAGAGTCTAGCATGTGACTTCAGTTGCATGGTGAAGGTTAAAGTAGCTGGAGACATTTCTCCAGTGGCATTTGAGTGGGCAGCTGGAAGACCGGGCACTCCCAACTGGGAGAAAGGCCTCAGCCTGAGCTTGGAAGACGAGAAAATCTAGGCATGCTTGAGGAGCAGTGAGGGGACTGGCTTCACCGAATCAGAGGGTTCAAGTTAAAGGGTGGGAAATCAGATGGGAAAGGCAGGTCGTGGATGTCTTCATAACAGCAGAAGCAGCAGAAGCGTTTGACCGTCATCAGACACGGAATAGGACACCCTGACTCTTTTGCTAATGGCTTTAGAGAGAGAAAACAGAATCCCCTCAGCTCCCCTTTTGTCCCTTCTCTCCTGCAAGGAGAAGGATTTTCAGAGTGGAAAGGACAAAGCAGCACCACAGAGAGACTCCTGAAGGCAGTCTAGGCCAAGAGAGCCTTTAGGGGCTCTGGGTAACTCCATCTCATAGTGTGGATCGATAACAGCCCAGGGCATCACAAAGACTTGCACCTCAAGTTAGAAAACCCCATGGAGAGCAAAGAAGATGCACACTGCAGCATAGAGATGGGCAAATGTGACTCCACCCTCTTAGGAATGGGAAGAGATCAATCCCACAAGTTACAGATCAATACGTTTAATATTGATCGAGGGCAAGATTCTAGAACAAATGATTAAAAGGACGGTTGGTGAGCACTTACAGAAGGAAGCAAAGATCTCTCGGCCCTCGCCTGGAGGCCAGACAAACAAATAATTCCCCACTCAGCTCATTTCTGTCACTAGGGTGCCTGGATGGGTAGATGAGGAGAATCCTATACCTCCAATGTATCTGGAGTGCAACAAAATGTCCTCTCGTGACAGTCTTGGGACAATATGGAGAAATGTGGAATGGATAAAGATAAACTTAGGCAGGTTATTAGCCAGTCGAATGACTACACACAAAAGGGTTCTGTTTTCATGTCACTAGATCAAATTTGAAAATTACATATATTTTGTAATGATGTAATGAAAGAGAGACCCAAAAGGTGAGATGACAGAACCAGAATTCATAGAGATGTCAAGAGGCTGGTGTAATGGACACACTATAGGAAAATGAAAATTACTAGGGACAAATATAAAGTCATTTATTTGAACTCCCAAATTTAATACTGCAAATGTAGGATGTGAGGGATGGCTTAAAGGGTTTCAGAGTAAATGAGTGCTCATCATGAGCGATGAGTCAAAAGCACAGTTTTGTTGCTACAAAAAGTATTCTGACCTTTGGTTGTATTACTGAAGGTATACTGTCCATAATAAAGGAGGTGATCATCTTGTGCCACTCTGCACTGCTCTGTTCAGTGCAGGCATCACACCTCAAAGGAGATGTCAACAAAAGTATATGCAGAGAAAAAGTGGTGAGAGCAGCGAGGGAACTGGCAAATCCAGAGAGAGATTTGTCTACTGTCAGCAAATCATTGCTGGACTCAAGGGGGAAGAGGAAGCGGCAGATTTGTTCTGTGTATGACTCCAAGGGCGCTGAGATCTAATGGGTGAAAGTCAGGGGAAAGCAGATTTTGGTTCAACATAAGGAAGGTTCTTTTTTTCTTTCTTTTCTATAATGAAAAAAAATCTTAATAAAAGTTTCAGCTTATGATCTCAGCCTCTTGAAGTCTTTGTAGAATTTATTACCAACAGTTTTAAAAACACAGCAGAAAAAAAGTCCTAATCTCAACATCCTAATATAAGCGCATTGGTATGTTTAGGAAGAACTTTTTAATGATTAGTATACTCTCTGGAATTAGAATGGACTGTCCCAAAAGGTAGCCAGCTCCAGAGATAATCAAGCAGTGACTGGACAACCACTCCATACGGATGATGCAAAGGCAATGGAAGCATCTGATAAAGGACCAAACCAGATGACTAGGGTTACTGAGATTCTATGATACTTGAGCTGGAAGGTCTCATGGCAGAGTATTCAGGGAAATATTTCTGGAGCCTAGGTGCAGGGCAGGCTGGAGGAGGAGAAACTAGAAGCAGAGATAATAACAGGTTAAGAGGTACCTACTCTGAAGGCTAAGACTATTTTCACCTCCAGCACCCCCCCATCTCAAAATTACAGTGTCAAAAGCAGCCATAATGGTTGCCTAATTCCCCTCCCTTATGATCTGATGCTTGATTCCCTTCTGCAACCTCCTTGCCAAATTGTTATCTTGCCTCTGCCTAAATACCTCCAGTGATGTGAAAATCTTGTTCTTTCAACGCAGACCATTGCACAATATTTGGGCATTTCAAACTATTATAAAGTTCTTCCTTGGGTTGAGTCAAAATACGTTTCCCCATAACATGCGCCCTTTTGCTCCTGATGGCACCCGCTTACAAAGCAAAACAAGGCGAATCCCTCTACTATATTATGAACTTTCCAATATTTGAAAACTAGTTCCTGAACTGCCGCCACCATCCTGGCAATCCCTTCTCCAGGTTAAACAGCTCCGGTAGTTCATATATGATGATTTTAAATCCTCCCACACTCCTGGTCTCTCTCTCTTGTGCATGCTCTAGGTTGCTAGTGCCTCTGTTCCTGTGTAGTGTCCGAGGCTGAAGACACTGTGGTCTAAAGAGCAGAGAAGAAAGCACAGCTGTGATCTCCTGCATCCTGGCCTCCCCCCGCCCCCCACATTAGCATTTGGGGTAGTGACTGTCAAAAAATAATGAGCTTAAAGGCACCTCAAACTACTGAAACCTTTTTCACACAGATCATTAAGTCACATCTCCCCTACCTTGCACTTAAGCATTTGGTTTGACAAACTAGACTATGAAGCTTTACATTTATTTTGCCTGGTTCATTATGGCGTCCCAGGATCTTCCGGAATCCAGCTTCATGTCATTTACAAATTTGATCAGCATGCCATCAATGTCCTGATCCGAGTTGTTACTTAAATTATCGGACAGGCCAGGGACCTCCCTCCAGGCTGACAAAGATCCATTAGTCACCGGCTGTGAATACACCTTACTGTCCTGTCTTCACCCCACATTTTCCCTTCTTATCCACAAGGACATCTCACACCAGGACATTCTTAAACAAAATAAGGTTGCATTCTGCAATCCTCTTTGGAAACAAGGGACTGAGGAGAGAAGAAAGCAGAAAGGAAACAAGGGACCAAGGAGAGAAGGAAGCAGAAATGAAACAAGAGGAATGTGACCTTTAGATCTTCTTTTTCCCCAGTCGCCGCCATGAGTCCCTTGCCTTCAGTCTCCACGAAGCAATTTCCAGCCAACGGCTCAGCTGTAGGAAGCTGAAAGCTGGATTTGGGGTCAGAAAACTTGCATTCAGACCCATCTCTGCCTCTGCCTAGCTGTGTGATCTCAGGAAAGTTGTTTCACTTCTCTGATTCTGTTTGCTCGTGTGTAGAATAGGGATGGGAACACTTACCTCGTAGGGCTGTCCTGAGGATTAAGTGGGGGAAACGGATGTCAGTGTGCTTTGTAAACAGTAGGCACCATCCAAATGTAAGACATTATTATTACTATTATTTGAGTACCTACCAAGTTCATGAGTACATGTTATAAAAAGACAAGATGTAGCCCTTCCCCCCAGGGAGCTCACACTTTTGTAGGGGAGGTCTGTTCCCAAATAGCTATACTAAGAAGGCAAAGAATAGGGCAAATGGCACAAGTTGTTATGGTAATTTAGAAGAGGTGGGGGTTCCTTCAGACCGGAGGAAATCCAGGAGGGCTTCTTGGAAGTCTAGTGGGCCGATCCGACAAATAGAAATGGCTGAGAGAGGACAACATTTAAGGTGGAGGATCCTAGGAGTTGGCAATTTGAAGAGTGTGTTTGAGGTGCTGGAAGCAGTCCTGTCTGACTGCAAGAGGCGATGAGGCTGGCCTGCTACATCTCCACCTTTGTGGACATGGTCATTCTCAGCATCCCCACAATGGAGCCTCCAGAATGGAGTCCTTCTGAATGGGGATTGGCATTTGAGCAGAGCCTCCTCTGTCTCCCGTCTGTTATTCTTCAGCTCACCTCCTCGGAGAAAAACTCTTCTGCAGGGTGGAAGCATCTGGAAAGAATCCAGGAAAATCACCTTTTTCCTTATCTGCAGCTGAGAAACAGGTCTCCAGGAAGGGCAGAGACCAAGGCCACATTTAAATCCTAGGAATCTTTAGCTGGAAGTGGCTCTAGCTCAAGGATTCAAGCGTTTTTGCTGAGGCAGAGTTCTCCACCATATCCAAAAGGCTTCTTCTTCTTCTTTTTCTTCAATTCCATGTGGGGAGCAGGGAGGGAGAGGAAAATAGTTCAAGGGCTCTCAAGGTCCATTTCCTGGTTTCTTTGGAGTTATGGTTATAATTTGGTGCCACCTGGTGTCAGAGATGGAATATAGCATGCTGCTGCCGCAGCCTCCTTCCCATGTTTGGAGCACCGAGCTGCCGCCCAGCTACTAGGCATAGGGCTGGCTTCCTTCACTTAGGGGGCACTCTGGGGTCTGGGTAAGGGAAAATACAAGAGAAAAAGGAAAAGTGCTACACCAGGCCTCATAACCATCCTTTCCTCTGCCACCAAAGTTTCTCTTTTCCTCAGAGTACCCCTGGGAATGTGTATTCCCTCCTCCCACCAAGTTCTACAGGATTGTGTTTGCCATGTCCCCACCCCCTCCACCCACCACTCACTCACACACACTCTCCTGATGGCTTGAATATCTGTGACAGATGATAGAAGCTCTCTTTCAGACTTGACCATGAGAAATAGTTGTGTGTCCCCAGGGAGGCCAAGGGAGTCATAGTAAAAGGGTCTGTTCCCTCCGTGAGCTGGGGTTTAAGCTTTGTTCCCTCCTGAGCTCTTCTAGAATGAGCCCAAAAAGAAATCCACTCCTGAGGCCACACTTAGCATTCCTGCAGCCCTTCTCTCCGCAAGGCTAGGGGAGGGAGAGCCAGGGCCTCACAGAATAGAATACATGGTGGCCCCTTTTCCCCTCAAGCCCCATTCTTGAATAGATTCAAAGCCATCAATCAAACTAAAAGCAGATTGGTCTGAGGATGCCTCACAATGGGACAACAGTAGAGGGTAGACTGAGGGGGTGGCTTGAATTGGGATGGCCAGAGCTGAGTAAGCACAAGACTGAGCTAGTGAAAAGGCTAATTCCCACCCCCACCCCCCCCCACACACACCACTGCCTCCATTCTCAGGTACCCTTGAAGTCTTATTTTCTGTTGTGCGCTACCCTCTCAGACATTGCCTTTTCAGGCTCTTCTGAGTGCTGATGAGTCCCGGGCCAGCTCTCGGTTTGGAGTGTGCATTGTGGGCGGGAGCATGAAAACGGCTTAAGTGCAAAAGGAAGGACTCAGATTGGAGTGATTCCATTCTTGGATCACTACTTTTACATGCCCCACTCTTCCCTGGTGTCTACAATACAGGGCGGCAGGAGCGGAGGCCCCCTATCTGGACAGGCCAAGAAGTTGGGCCAAATCCCTTTTTATCCCGTAGTTCAGTAACAACAGGGTTGCCACTTTTCAAAAGTAACGTGTGCTAGGAGACGAAGGGCTAAGAATATGAACAAAAGCACATACAAACAAATGAGTTTATGAGGTAACTCACATTTCTCATCCTATCCTGGATCAACTAAAGCCTAACTGTACGTGACCTTCTCTGGTGCAATGTACAAGGCAACCTTTCAAAACAGGTGAGAGGTCAGAAGTTAGACCAAGTTGCCTAGCCTTTAGCCTAACGTGGATCTGGTGAGATTGGCGGTCCCAGGTTAAACCATAGGTGCTGCCTTCTGGTTCTGCAGTCACCTTGGCCCCTGGGCTCCCCGACCATTGCCTGCTCCTTGAGAGAGAAGAGCCCCAGTGAAATTCCACCCCTTCACATACTGTTTTGCTGTTTCATAGGACGTGTGTTCTGACAAAAAAGTGTGCTTCTGGGTCTGATAGGGAAAATGTTCTGATTTGAGCCTGCTTCTGAAAATCTGGATCCTTACGGGGGCCGTCCCTATTATTCTCAGCTAGTATTTCGTCTAGTCCCTTAAAGCGGCCATGTGACCTTGATGGCAAACGCCATCTTTCTGAGAAGCCTGCCTGTGCTATCAGACTCCGGGGCCGGCCACTGGCGCTCGGTCTTTTCCGATTTCAAAGCCGTTAGACCGCCCACCAAGACCCTTTTTTCCGGTCTGAGAGGCCCGGAAGGCTCTCAGGTCATTTGTGGAGCGGACGTGATTGACACGATCTGCGACTAATGAACGCTCGTCTCCTTCCCAGCTCAGATTACTAGTTCCGCTCTCTTTCCCAGCTTCTTTTTGATGACTCATCCCTCAAAATCTTCGCTCAGTCGCCTTCCTTAGCCCCGCCCCGCCCCGCCCCGCCCGTCCCTGCTCCCTCGGCTCCTAGTTGGCCCTCAAACCCCGGGGGAATGGTTTTGGCGAATCCTATCGGGCATAGTTTTTGCAGGGTCCTTGAAACATATAGGAGCACAAAAACGATCGCCGTACAGGAAAGAGGAGGTTCATTTCCTTATAAGGAGCTTAACCCGTCACTGCTCCTTCAGCTTTTTCTTTCACGCGCCGGGGGTGGGTGAGAGAGAAACGCCAGCAGGGCTTCTGCCTCTGTTCTCATTCAATTCCGAGCCCCGGGCAGCTCTGAGTTCCCAGCAAAGGTCAAGCTGCTCCGCACCAACGGCGGGCCTCACCGAGGGAGGCACAATTGGGATTGGGAGTTTTCAGACATTTCGTGGGTCTTGGGCATCTGTACCGGGCACCTATGGCAACTTTGCTGGAGACCACCGCCCTAAAGAGGAGACAGACCATGAGTCCTTCATGAGTGGGGAGAGGGAAGCGGGACGCAAGGACAAGTAGGGGCTGAGACTGAACCAAGAAGCTGTCCTGGACCCAGTCCACTTGAACAGGTGCATGAATGGACTTTAACCTGGGCAAGGGGCCCTAGCCACGCTGTGCCCGTGCACGTCTTCACAGCACACTTTCCTGGGTAAGGCCAAGTGAAGCCAGTAGATCTATAGCAGGAAGCTGGCAAGGAACTGGCTAAATGGGTCCCCTTTGGGCACTTGTAGGCTCAATTGTTCTTTCATGCCCACACAGTCATCACCACTTCTCTGCTGTGTGTCTCTTATGCCACAGCTAAAGCCTGTGAGTGAAAGCTTCCAGTTCCGCCTAGGCTTTACACGGCCTTGTATAGGGCTCTGTGCATAGTGGGTGCACAAGAAACTCCTGGGAGTCTGAGTATCAGACCAAAGGCTAGAGACTCAGGGACCACCCAGTGTGCAGAGTGCTCTCGGACTGGGGCATCTACTGAGAGGGAGCTTTTGCACTTTGGTATTGTGTCTTCAGGAGAAAAGAAGTAGCTCTCCGCTTGAGGAAACAAAGAAGGTGCTGAGAAATAGGCAGTCACCTTCCTTTTCTAGTCCCTCCTAGCCAGCCCCTCTGCTCTCCCTTTGGAGGCCCCTTGGCTAAATCTCATCCACAGCTCATTTGCATTGTCCAGGCTTGCCCCTCTGGCCTCTGAGAGGAATGTAGCCAACAGAGCAGGAAAGAGGCGGCTTGCTTTCTGCCCCTGCTGGGGTGAAAAGTAAGTGGAGACGCAAATCTTGTCCCCTCCCCACCTTCTGCTTCCACCTTCTCTCCATCACAGAGCAATTCTGGTGCATTTCGCTGTCCAAGGCTCTGTCCGTTCTCCATGGTTTACACAGAGTCACTGCCCTGACAGTCAGTGGCAACAAGGGCTGACACCGAAAATGCAGAAAGCACATACACGTGGGGGAGGGAGAAGTGGGCAAAGATGTAGTATAATATGTGTAGTGCAGAGATACACCCTACGGATGCACCTGGAGTCATCGCAACTGTGGGCTAAGGAATCAGGATAAATGTGTGTAATTGCAGGGAATAGTAGGAGTGAGCAATTGTGAGAGTTTTAGGTCCAGGCAGATTGGAATGAACGAAGCTATTGGCTCTCAACTGCAAAGGATTCCTAGAGGAGGTGGGACTTCAGCTGAGTGACAGAACCAAATGGTCATAATGTATTTACATCCTGAAGTAGGAGTGAAATTAGCAGATGGAGGTGACTTTAATCAGGAAAACTTGAATAGCCAGTGATTGTTATTCTTTCTCCTCCTCCCCTCTCAACACACGTTTCTGAGTGCCAACTCTGTCCTAGATACTGGAAAGATAAAAATAATAATGACAGCAAGCTGCTATTGAGTATTTACTATATGCCAGGTACTGTGTTGACCACATCATCCTTTTTAAATCTCACATTGACCTGATGTTGTAGCTATCATTATCATGCCCATTTTGCAAATGAGCCAACTGTGGTTCCAAGAGCTGAAGTGACTTGCCCCGAGATCACACAACTGGCTGGCTATAAGCAGAGGAGGTGAGATCTGAATCTAGGCAGTTACTGTCTGGAGCCCATTAATTTAATTGGGTGCTCTACTTAATCGGCGAGTAAAAATGGGACTCCTTTGGTGGCAGGGGAAGGGAGAACAGAGATGACCAGAACTTTGAGAGCAGATTAGGGAAAAGCAGAAGATTCCAGGAGCAGCAGCAGGGACCCCAACCAGCCATTTAGACAGGCAGGTAGAGCAAGCATCTGGGATGCAGCATACACTAGAAGGAAGCTCAGGCAGGCAGGTGGTTGACAGCCAGGAGGCTATGCCGTGGGGCCTGGGCTTCCAGAGCAGGAGGCCAGCCATCAAAAGGTCTGGCAAGAGCTAGATAAAGAAGTACTTTTACTTTTGTGAAGACTAAGGTGCCACGCAGGGCACCAAGTTAGGAATAAGAAGCTGGGGCACCAGAGTAGGGGCTTAAGGTAGGGGCTTTTATACAACAGATCAGGAAACATTCCAGTTATCAGAGATAGGAATCAACTCCATTCATTCACCTTCCCGTCTCTTTTTTCAACATTTTTGGTGCTCTCACCATGTTGCAAGTGCTGTGCAACTTACTCTGGGGTAAGACACAGTATAGTGTCTTTATGTACCTTTAAAACAGGTAGTGACAACACTGTGTGATTAGTTCTATATTAGAGGCACAGACCGTGTATGTGGTGGGGGGAGGAGACTAACTTTTCTTGGGAGAGTTCCCAAATGATATTAGCTCTGAGCTGGATCTTTAAAGAAGAGGAGAAATTTCCCAGGCTCTGAGTGGTGGGGAAGCATTCACACAGAAGGAATAACACAGACCAAAACAAAGTTTTGAAAGAGTAGACCACATTTAGGGAGCAATGAGTAATTCAAACTGGACCATGGGGTATATGGTAGGGAGAGGTGGGAATATGAGTCTGAAGAAGACTCGTGGCCACATTATACAGGCTTTTGTGGGTGCTGCTGAAGGTCCTGGACATGCTCCCACAGGTAAAGGAGAGCCACCTATAGTCTTTTTTTGAAGTTTATTTATTTATTGTGAGAGAGCAGGAGGAGGGGAAGGGCAGAGAGAGAGAGAGAATCCCAAGCAGGCCCCGTACTGTCAGCACAGAGCCCGATGCGTAGCTCAATCCCACGAACTGTGAGATCATGACCTGACCCGAAACCAAGAGTCTGACAACCGACTGAGCCACCCAGGTGCCCCACCACCTATAGTCTTTATGTTGGCAAGTGACTGGCTTGCACTGGGGTGTTTTCGGAAGATTACAGGGAAAATAACATCCAGATACACTGGGGTTAAGAAGGTCACTCAAAAGGTTATTGCCATTGTGAAGGCAAGAGATGATGGGAGTGTGAACTAAGATAATGACGAAGAGGATTAGTTCAGGAAAACATTCCCTAGGGAGAGTTGACAAGAGTCAGAAGTGATTGACAGGGTGAGTGACCAGGATAAAGGAACCAGGGACAACTCGAGATTTCTTGTTTGACAACTAGGTCTATGGTGACATCATTCACAAAGAGATTGGGAGTTTAGGATGAGAAGCAGGTTTTATGGGAAGAGGTAGGAAGTTCAGTTTGGGACATGTTGAGTTGGAAGTGGTCAGTGGTGTTCTGGTAAATGTTTAAGTACCAGGTCTGGCCGGTGGAGAGAGACTTTATTTATTGGTTACTGTGGTGTAAATATGACCACCCTGGTCAACTTCAAGTTTACCAATGTGATGGTCACCCATTCACAAAACTCCTGAAAATTTAGCAGTCTCAGAGACCCATGGAAAGGACTGTGCCAGGTAGACTGGGACACAGGCTTCTGATGGCATTGCTTAAATGATTTGGAGACCACACCACTGGACTGAGTCAAGATTTTTAGTACGCCAGTGGAGAAGCTAATGGGTTCATAAAACTGCCAACCCAAGATCAAGCAGAGCAAGAATGAATTCCATGGGACTGAGGGAACTGCTGAAGGATAATTATGGCTTTGGTTTGGAATATTGCTGCTGGTTTTAAGAACGCTTTTCTCTTTTCTTTTAATGTATCTATAGTCGTAACAACTAGTAAGATTATTCTTTTGTGAACAGCAATGAAACACTTATCTTTTCTCCCTAACTAATCTCTCCAGAATTTGAAATCTCTCACTATTTTGTTAGTGTTTATTGATTTTTTTTTTCAACGTTTTTTTTTTTTTTTATTTTTTATTTTTGGGACAGAGAGAGACAGAGCATGAACGGGGGAGGGGCAGAGAGAGAGGGAGACACAGAATCGGAAACAGGCTCCAGGCTCCGAGCCATCAGCCCAGAGCCTGACGCGGGGCTCGAACTCACGGACCGCGAGATCGTGACCTGGCTGAAGTCGGACGCTTAACCGACTGCGCCACCCAGGCGCCCCAGTGTTTATTGATTTTTGAGGAAGCAAGTGTGCACGCGAGAGCAGGGGGAGGGGCAGAGAGAGAGGGAGACAGAATCCCAAGCAGGCTCCTCACTGTCAGCACAGAGCACGACGCAGGGCTCAACTCACAAACCATGAGATCATGACCTGAGCTGAAATCAAGAGTCGGATGCTTAGCCGATGCTTAGCCACCCAGGCTCTGCTCTTACTGAGTATTTTTATTTTCCGTGGCAATATAATTATTTGCATAAGTTCAATAAGACTCTGTCCTCCTCGTAATAAGACATAATTGGAAACATTGCCTATATAACCAAAACTTTTATTGGAATGTCATATTTGAGAATGATGTGCACAGAATCAGATATGGCCAGTTTTAAGGAACTAAGGTTCACTTTATGGAACCAAAGCTTACAAAGTCGTCTTGGGAAAACTGCCTGGTACCTGGCTAACAGGGTTGCCAGCCTTACAGGTGAGTAAGGGGGGGGCACTTTCTGGCAGACCCAGGAATCTTAGGCTATTTGGGAGGAGGAGTCTCAAGAAGAGATGATTTTGCCCAAATCGATAGGTATTGCAGGTGAAATCTGGTGGCAAGTTCTTGGCTTGGCTTCCGAGCCTCCAGAAGGCTTTTAAAGGTCTAATGTGAGATTCCTTATGAGATGCTCCAGCAAAGAAAACTTAAAAAGGCCTATTTCTTGCCGCATTATGCTAATAATCAGGCCAAGTCTAACGAGATCAGATTCATTATGAAAGCAAGAATAAAAAAGGTGGGGTGACTATAGAAATTTTATGTCTCAGTCAAAAACTATAGCATACCTTTGTGGCTTATTAGATTCTACTCCCATTTATTGTCTTTGAGCTATTTTTCCACTCTTGGTAACTCATTTTACTTACTACTTTGTTATCTATCTGTGAATTGGACTGGATCTTATTGTCTTACACACTGTATGTCAGTCCTTACTAATTCTTTTTTTTAATGTTTATTTATTTTGAGAGAGAAAAGAGAGTCTGTGCATATGAGCCTGCGGCGGGGGGAGCAGAGAGAGGGGGAGAGAATCTCAAGCAGTCTCTGCACTGTCAGCGCACACCCCGAGGACATGCCTACAAGGGGCTTGATCTCACCAACTGTGAGATCATGACCTGAGCCGAAGTCAAGAGTCTGATGTTTTAACTGACTAAGCCACCCAGGCACCCCAGTCCTTACCAAGTCTTAATTCTTTCAGTTTCCTTCAATATATGGCTATAACTCTCCAAGCTGGCATTTCCAATTTTTTTCCCACTCTCCTGACTTGGTGCCAGTGAGAACTGAAACTTGACTGCCCAGAACGTTCTTGGGACTCCAGGTTGTCTTGTAGCTGGCCTACTCCCTGGATCTAAAGAAGCCCTATAAGCCGAAGCTGGACAACTTGATATAAACTTCAAAGGAGGCATCACCACAGAAGATCACATATGGACAACCTTTGTGCCTGCTGCTGTGTGGGCCATGCAGGACGTTCACTGGAAGATCTGCATCTTCCATGCTCTCCTCCAGGAAATAACCCTGCAAACTGTAAACCAGGAAATCTGTCAGATTGCCACTGTTGTCCTCATTCCACCATTGAAAGATGCTCTGAGCCCAGTGCCTACAAATTTTCTTGATTAGCTGCCCTCCAGACTCAGGAACTGGATTTATAATCTTCTGTAACCATTAATCTTTGTTTTTCTTTTGTTTTTGTAGAAATTCCCCTTATTAAATGTCTGACGGTTCACACCATCCAACAAATATCTTCTACTACCAAATCTCAACTGGTCCTTAATGAATAAAATATTTAAATGGACTTACATTTTTTTAAAGTAGACTCCACGCCCAATGTGGGGCTCAAACTCATGACCCTGAGATCAGAAGTCACAGGCTCTACCGACTGAGCCAGCCAGACGCCCCTGGACTTAAACTATTTACAGGAAAGAAGAATATTTCTTCTTTATTTGAACAGTAGGATTGACAAAGACTCTCTCCTTGACCACACTTTAGGCTCCTGTGAGTCCTCTCTTCACTAGACCTCAACCATGGCCCTCATTCTGTCTTTGGCCTTCGCAACCCAGTCTTAGCAAAGACTCCTGCTACGTCATTCTCCCACCCTTGATATCTGATCAAGTTCTTTAGTGCCTACACTTGACGTGCAAGTCTTTGGCTTGCCTCTAGCAAGACTGTTAGGTGAATTTAACAAGAACCCTCCATCCTTGACATCTCCTCTTGGTAATTTTCCACCCACTGACCCCTTCTTTCTTCTCATTGGCTATAAATCCCCACTTGTCATTTTTTGTATTCAGGGTTAAGTCCAATCTTTCTCTCCTATCTTGAAAAAGTCTTCCTTATCATTATGTGAGTCAAGATTTGATAAAACTTCAAGGAGAAATAGATGACTCCACTATTATAGTTGGAGACTTCAACACCCCTCTATCAGAAGTGGACAGATCCAGTAGGCAGAAAATCAGTAAGGACATAGTTGAATTCACCAGCATCAATCAACTGGATACAATCGACATCCATAGACTACTTGTCCAACAACAGCAGAATATACATTCTTCTCAAGCTCATATCGAATATTCACTGGGACATTCACATTCAGGGCAAAAAAAAAAAAAAAACCCAAAAAACAAAAAACACACTTTAACAAATTCAAAAGAATAGAAATCACACAGTGGCTGCTCTCAGACCACAATGGAATTATAGAAATCAACGGGCACCTGGGTGGCTCAGTTGGTTAAGCATCCAACTTCAGCTCATGTCATGATCTCATGGCTCATGAGTTTGAGCCCCACATCGGGCTCTGCACCAACAATGCAGAACCTGTGCCTGCTTGGGATTCTCTCTCTCTCTGCCCTTCCCCTGCTCATGCTCTCTCTTTCTCTCAAAATAAAGAAATAAACTTAAAAAAATAAAATAAAATAGAAATCAATAACAGAAAAATAATTGAAAAATCCGAAATACATGGAGATTAAATAACACAGTATTAAATAACACATGGGCAAAGAAGAAATTTCAAGACAAAATTTTAAATATTTTGAACTAAATTAAAATTAATATAAAACCTCATTGGAATGTGTAAGATGCAACAAAAGCAGTACCTAGAGAAAAATTTATAGCATTCAATGCCCATGTTAGAAAAGAAGGAAGATCTAAAATCAATAATCTAAGTTTCCACCTTAGGAAACTAGAAAAAAAAAGAGTAAATTGAATCCAAAGTAAGCAGAAGAAAAATAAGAAGAATTAGAGCAGAAATCAAAGACATTGCAAACAGGAAATCAATGGAAAAAAATCAGTGACACAAAACCTGAGTCTTTGAAATGATCAATACAATTGATAAGCCTCTAGCCAGGCTAACAGAAGGGGAAAAAAAGGATAAAGGCACAAATTACTAATATCATAAATGAAAAGAGGGGTAATCACTACAGATCCATGAACATTAAAAGGGTAATGAGTAATGGAATACCACGGACAACTCTATGCCCACAAATTTGATAACATAGATGAAATGGACCAATTCCTTGAAACACACAAATAGCTAAAACTCACACAAGAAGAAATAGAAAACTAAATAAGCCTGTATCTATTAATGAAATTGAATCAATAACCTTTCCAAAACAGAAAGCACAAGACCTAGAGGGACTCACTAGTTTGGTGAATTCTACCAAACATTTAAGGACAAAATTATATCAATTCTCTATAATCTCTTTGAGAGTATAGAAGCAAAAGGAATACTTCCTCACTCATTCTATGAGGCTAGCATTACCCTAATACCCAAACCAGACAAAGACATTACAAGAAAACTACAGACCAATATCTCTCATAAACATAGATCCAAAAATCCTCAACAGAATATTAGCAAATCAACTCCAACAATGTATAAAGAGAATTATACGCCATGATCAAGTGGGGTTTATTCCAGGCATGCAAGGCTGGTACAACATTCAAAAATCAATTAATGTAATCAATCACATCAATAGGTTAACAAAGAAAAATCACATGATCATATCAATTGATGCAGAAAAAGCATTTGATAAGAACCAACACTCATTCATGATAAAAAAAACTCTCCATAAACTAGAAATAGAAGGAAATTTCCTCTAATTGACAAATAATATCTAAAAATAAAAACTACAGCTAACATCATACTTAATGGTGAGAAACCCAAAATTTTCCCATTAAGATCAGGAATAAGGCAAGGATGTCCCCCTCACACCGCTCCTTTCAACATTGTAGTGGAAGATCTAACTAATGCACATGAGACAAGAAGGGAAAACAAAAGTTGTACAGATTGAAGAGGAATAAATAAAAGTGTCTTTGTTTGCAAATGACATGATTGTCTATGAAATCTGAAAGAACTGACAAAAAAAAACTCCTGGAACTAATAGCAAGGTTGCATGATATGAGGTTAATATACAAAAGTCAATTGCTTTCCTAAATACAAATAACAAACAAGAGATACTTGAAATTAGAAACACAATACTAATTTACATCAGCACTCCCCCCACTGAAATACTTAGATATAAATCTAACAAAATATGTGCAAGATCTATATGCGGAAAACTACAAAACTCTGATAAACAAAAGCATAGAAGAATTAAATAGATACTCCATGCTCATGGACTGGAAGACTCAATATCATAAAGGTGCCAGTTCTTTCCCACTTGGTCCAGAGATTCAAAGAAATGTCACTCAAAATCCCTGCAAGTTATTTTGTGGATATCAGCAAACTGATTTTAATGGAGTTTATATGGATAGGCAAAAGATCTAGAATAGCTAACACAATATTGAAGAATAACAAATTTGGAGAACTGACACTACCCAACATCAAGACTTACTATAAAGCTACAGTAATCAAGACTTGTTGCATTGGCAAAAGATAGACAAAGAGATCAATGGAACAGAATAGAAAGCCCAGAAATAGACCCACATAAATACAGTCAACTGACCTTTGACACAGGAACAAAGGCAATACAATGGAGCAAAGATAGTGTTTTCAATGAATGGTGCTGGAACAACTGAATATCTTTATGCAAAAAAAAAAAAATCTAGAAACAGACATTACACCCTTCACAAAATTTAACTCATAATGGATCATAGAACTAAATGTATAACACAAAAGTATAAAGCTCTTAGGAGATAACATAGAAGAAAACCAGATGACCTTGGGCATGGCAATGACTTTTTAGATACAACAGCAAAGGCACGATCCATGAAAGTAAGAGTTGATAAGCTTAAATTTTAAAAACTGCTCAGTGAAAGACAATGCCAAGAGAATGAGAACAGAAGCCACAGACTGGGAGAAAATATTTGCAAAAGACACATCTGATAAAGAACTATTATCCAAAGTATACAAAGAATTCTTAAAACTGAATAAGAAGAAAACAAACAACCTGATTTTAAGATGGGCCAAATACCTTAACAGATACCTCATTAAAGAAGATATATAAATGGTAAATAAGCACGTGAAAGTATGCTCCACATCATAGGCCATCAGGGAAATGCAATGGGATATCACCACACACTTAGTAGAATGCCCCAAATCCAGAGCACTGACAACACCAAATGGTGGGGAGAATATCGAGCAACGGGAACTGTTATACATTGCTGGTGGGCATGCAAAATGCAAGACACTTTGGAAGACAGTCTGGTGATTGCTTATAAAACTGCACATATTCTTACCATATGATCCAGAAATTACATTCCTTTCAACCCAAAAAAGGTAAAAACTTACGTCCACTAAAAAACCTGCACAAAGATGTTTACAGCAGCTTTATTCATAATTGCAAAAACTTGGAAGCAACCAAGATATCCTTCAGTAGGTAAATGGATAAGCTATGGTACATCCAAATAATGGAATATTATTCACTGCTAAAAAGAAATGAGCTATCAAGACAAGAAAAGACATGAAGGAAACGTTAATGCATATTACTAAGTGAAAGAAGCCAACCTGAAAAGGCTACATACTGTATGATTCTGACTATATAACATTCTGGAAAAGGCAGAACTATGGAGACAGTAAAAAGATCAGTGGTTGCCAGGGGTTGGGGGTTAGGGGAGCGATGAAGAGGCAGGACACAAAGGATTTGGAGGACAGTGAAAATACTCAGGATGACACTATAATCGTGGATATATGTCATTATACATTTGTCTAAACCCATAGAATGTACCAAGCCAAGAGTGAATCCTAAGGTAAACTATGGATTTTGAGTGATTATGATGTGTTAGTGTAAGTTCATTAATTATAGCAAAGGTACCACTCTGATAGGGGATATTGATAATGGAGTAGGCCATCATGCATGGGGGCAGGGGTACATGAGAAATCTCTGTGCCTTCCTCTCAATTTTACTTGAACCTAAAACACCTCTAAAAAAACCTAAGTCTTTAAAAAAAAATTAACAGGGGCTCCTGGGTGGCTCAGTCAGTTAAGTGTCCAACTCTTGATCTCAACTCAGGTTTTGATCTCAGGGTGGTGAGTTCAAGCCCCTCATTGGGCGCCATGCTGGGCACAAAGCCTACTAACTAACTAACAACGATCAGTTGTAAGTACAAGCTGACTCCAACATAACAATAGAGGTGCTGAGGAACATCCATGAGATGTTTAAAAGGTCATTAGAAACAGATCTAGAGCTACAAAGGTCAGGGCTACTCTGTCCTTGCCTCAGTCCTTGCCCCAACCCAGCTTTTCCTGATGGGCCTGCCCACGTACCTGCCTTTTGGCATAGGCTACCTCAGCCCTCTACTAGAGACCAGCAAGTCAGGACCAGGAATCCACCCTCCATAAACCCATTAGATTATAATGTAATCATTTCTGCCAGTCAGTGCAAGAGTGTCTTGCTAGACCCTCCAAGGACATAAAATAGCCCAGTTCTCACATGAGTGGCAATATTTCCCAAACTATAGTCATTCAAGAATGACCTTCACAATTTTTGTCATATCCATGTGACCACTTGTACTATTATTTAATCAACATTTTCCTTTAAATTGCCTTTAAGGAATTTAACAGTTTAAATTCACAAGAAACAACAGTTTAACTCACCCTCCTCACCCCCAAAAAACCTGTGAAGAAGATGTCATTCTGGACACCAACATATCTCTCAAGAAATTCCACACAATCAAATTGTGATAGATTGCTATTTCATGAGTTGAGTCCTAGTTGAGTCATGGAAATGCAGTTAGGACCCATGTTGTTGAAAAAAAATCCATAAATTGGAGCCCCAACTGGTGTCATGAGATTCCCATGGGGCTGGAGATCAATTAGGAAAAAACAGTAGATCCACATTTCCTATGTACCTCACTACAGGGTGCATGTTTATTTATTTTTTTTAAGTAATCTCTATACCCAACATGAAGCTTGAACTTGTGACCTGCAGATCCAGCATCAGATGCTCTAGCGACTGAGCCTGCCAGGCACCCAGAGGGTACATATTTATTAATTGGGAATAGTTGGTGTGGGGAACAGAGGTGGGATCTGGACTGTTTAAATATTTTTCTCTCTCTCACTATATATATATATATATATATATATATATATATATATATCTATAGATATCTATAGATATCTATATATATCTTCAGGTGAATTCATTCACCTCAGCTTAATGTGCTTATGATGGACATCATTATATCCAGAAATGATCACTGTCTGGGAGCACAGAGGAGGGGGCATAATTTCTCTCAGAAGAAAGGGTTGGGAATCTGAGAAGTCTTGACAGAGGAAATGATATTAAAGTTGGGATTTGAAAGAGTGATGGAGGGGCACCTGGGTGGCTCAGTTGGTTAAGTGTCCAACTCTTGGTTTCAGCTCAGGTCATGATCTCACAGTTCCTGAGATCAAGCCCCATGTGGGGCTCTACACTGATAGTGCAGAACCTGCTTGGAATTCTCTCTCTCCCTCTCATCATCCTACCCCCCACCCGCAGCTCATGTGCTCTTTTGATCTCTCTCTCAAAATAAATAAATACACTTAAAAAAAAAACACAGGGGGCGCCTGGGTGACTCAGCATCTGACTTTGGCTCAGGTCTTGATCTCATGGTTTGCGGGTTCGAGCCCCAGGTTGGACTCTGTGCTGACAGCTCGGAGCCTGGGGCCTGCTTCGGATTCTGTGTCTCCCCCTCTCTCTCTGCCCTTCCCCCCTTTCACACTCTGTCTCTCTCTCAAAAATAAATAAACACTATATATATATGTGTGTGTGTGTTTGTGTGTGTGTGTGTGTGTGTGTATATATATATATATATATACATACATACATACATAACACACAGGTTTTTTTAAAACAAGAAAGAAAGACTAGTGGAAGTTCTCCTGGTGAAGGGTAGGGAGGGCATTCCAGGTGGAGGGACACGTAAGCAAAGGCTTGCAGATATAAATGCCTCTGTCATGTTTGGTGATGCTAGGGGTTCAGTTCAGATAAAGTGCAGGGTTGGACTATAAAGGGGGTCTTTTGGCCATGTTAGCAAGTTTGGACTTTAACGTAGATAATGGGAAGTCTTCCGAATTTCTTAAAGCTAGATCAGTCACGTGTCCAGAATTGGAAGGGTAAAACTGCAAGTGGGGAGACCAGCTGAGAAAGTTCCATAATTGAGCACAAGAGGATGAGAACCCATTCTAAAAGAGAGTCAAGATGTTGGAGGAGAATGAAGCAGAAATAGGGAAGTAAGGCAGTTGAGCTCATTTAGGAAATAAAAATGGTGACTTGATTTTAGGCTGATCATGGTGACATTGCTAAGCTCTTGTGTTCTGGAATCAGGAGGAATCCTGGCTCTGCAATATTCCAGTTGTGTGACCTTAAACACGTTATTTAACATCACTGAGCCTCAGCCTTTTCATCTGCAAAATGGGGATGATAAACTACCTACCATATAGGACAAAACAGAGTAAATGCTCAATAAGTATTAGCTATTATTTTTAGTATTATTACTTTTACGGCAAGCTAAATTTCAGTAACTGATGGAAATATCCAATAGGCAGTGGGAAATGTGAACTGAAGTGCAAAAGGAAAATTAAACCAGGGGTTTCCGACTCACCTTGTAGAGATAACAGTTGATCTCAGAGAGTGACTGAGCCTCTGTGAAGGGCAGAGAATGGAATTTTGCAGAATAGTCATATTTAGAAGAGGTAGAAGAAAGGGTCCAGAAAATCCGTAGCACTAGAGGGAGGGAGAGGGCCTTACCTTGGAGAGGATCTTCAAATCACCAAAAAAGTGGCTCCATATCAGTCCTCAGTCCCTGACAGTGCTGTAGCATTGGATGCAAGTGACCTCTTCAAGCTTTCTTTTAGAAACTCTTCTTCAGGGGGCACCTGGGTGGCTCAGTCAGCTAAGCTTCCGACTTCAGCTCAGGTCATGATCTTACGGTTCGTGAGTTCAAGCCACACATCGTGCTCTGTCACGATGTGCAGAGCTGTCAGTGCAGAACCCACTTTGGATCTTCTGCCCCCCTCTTTCTCTGCCCCTCCCCTGCTCATGTACTCTCTCTCTCTCAAAATAAATAAACTTTTTTTTTAATTTAAAGAAACTGTCTTCGGTTTCCATGGCATTCTGTTCTCTTCTATCTTCTCTGATTATGCATGGGGTGCCTCAGCTAAAAGCCTTGTAGCTTACTGGCTCCAACCCCTTCATTTTACAAATGAGGACACTAAAGAGACAGATAATGGAAGTAGCTTATTCAAGATTCACACTCACTTGTTCCTTCCTTGTCTTCTCCCCGCTTTTCTCACTTCCCACAGTTCTTTGCTCTCTACTCTCCCATACTCACTTTCTCTTTCTATAAACTTGTCTGTTTGTCTAGCTTTCAGGATTGCCTTCAGGTTTTTGATTGCCAAACTGAAATCCTCTACCCTGCCTCTCTCCAGAGCTGCTATTCCACCCTTACAACAGTTAACTAGGGGTTCCATTAATACTTCACACTCAGCATATCTGAAACATAATCGTTCTCCACAAGGAGACAAGGAGTCTTTCTTTGACTCCACTATCCTATTAATGGCACCTTCATTCTCCTAGTCAGCTAACCACTTACTAAATCTGAAAGGTTAGTCCTCTATAAATGTCCATGTAGTCCACTGGTTAAGCACACTGCCATTAGGGACAAAACTACCTGGGACCAAATCCCGGCTCTGTGATCTTGGGTAAGTGACTTAGTCTGAACCAGAGGCCATTAGAACCAGAAGAGACCTCAATGATACTGATTTCCCCGAATTTCACCTTTTTCAGAAAAGAAATTTGAATCCATGAAAAGTAAATCCCCATAGTCTGCAAAGAAGAGTCAGGACTGGAACCCAGGGCAAATGAAACCCCAGTCTAGTGCACTTTGTACTACACCATATTGCCTCTTGTAACCCTACTGGATCCGTCACTACTGCCACCTCCCTAGATAAGGTATTTATTACTTCATGCCTGGATCATTGACATAGTCATCTCTACCTACTCTTGCAACCTCTTGTCTACCCCATCCCCAGTTCCTTCTGCCAAGTTAATTGGCATCATTTCCACCATTTCCTAAAGCATCATTTCCATCTTGTCATCCCCCTCATTAAAAAGCTTTTAGTGATTCTTTGTTGCCTACTAAATAAAATTCAAATGTCCAAGCTACACATCAAAACTCTTCCAAAATCTGGTCTCAGCCAACCTTGTCATGCTTCATTGACCCACACTATCTTATACCAAATGGCCCGGTCATGCCAATACTCTATGATCCTTGAACAGCTCATGTACTTTCACGCCCTGTTGTCTTTTTACATATTGTTCTCTGAACTTTGAGTGTCCTTGCTTTGATTTTCCTCCTGTTGAATTCTTTTTTAAAAATTTTTTTAAATGCTTATTTATTTTTGAGAGAAAGAGAGACAGAGCATGAGCGGGGGAGAGGAAGAGAGAGAGGAAGACACAGAATCTGAAGTAGGCTCCAAGCTGTGAGCTGTCAGCACAGAGCTCGAACCCATGAACCGTGACCTCATGACCTGAGCCAAAGTTGGATGTTCAACCAAATGAGCCACCCAAGCACTGCCCTCCTGTCAAATTCTTACTCAAGGCCCAACTCAAATGTCCTAGGGCATGAAGGCTTTTCAGATTTCCCTAGTGAGAAATACTCTCCATGAAAATATCTGTGACAAGAGTTGCCATCATAGATAGGTTTGTAGAAAACATGAGTTCCCATCTCCCTTCCTTTTTTCACCTGTGTTCCCACAACATATTGCTTATACCTCTATTTAACACTTATGTTACTATCTTATATTCGAGCTGGTTATTTATTTATTTATTTTGAGAGAAAGAGAGAGCACGAGTTGGGGGTCCGGGCAAAGAGGGAGAGCGCTGTTAATGCAGAACTCCATGTGGGGCTTGATCCCATGAACTGTGAGATCCTGACCTGAGCTGAAATCAAGAGTCAGATGCTTAACCAACTGAGCCACCCAAGCGCCCCCTAGAGCTGGTTATTTAAACAACTAGTGAGACCTGTCTCCATCTATGCATCTTCCGTGGCCCCTAACAGAGTTCCTGGCACACAATAGGCACTTAGCAAATATTTAATGAAATGAATTGAAAACTATGGAGCCAAGTCTCAAGATACAACCTCATTAGTAATTCAGCAAGACCAATTCCTGTTCAACATGGAGTGACATGTCGAGAGAAGAGAAATCTGGGAAACCTTGTTGGTAAATCTCCAACAATGTGCTTTGAAACAGCCTCGGTAGCTTTCAACCCGGCAGGTAAAATTCTTACCTGCACATTCTTTAAAGTAAGCTGAAGTTATGCAGGCCCATTGCCCCCCAGCCAGTAGGTTACAAATAACTGAAAAGCAGTGATTGGTGCTGAGGAGGTGAGGAGGTGGAAGCAGAAGTTCTTTGGAGTCATTTGTAAAAAGAGGTTATTAATCCAGAAATTAATCTTTCCCTGCAAGGGGAATCTTGACTGAGGTCCTTGGATCATTTCCCTTGGAAGAGTGGGTAACTGCAATGGGTGATGCAGGTCAAGTAGCTTGGCATGTGTGGCACACCTTTATGGTTTCTCAGTGGCAGGATCTGTTCCAGACCATTCTGGACACAGCTTTTAGCTAAGGCTGCTATGCAGATCATTCCAATTCTGGAAGTGATGCTTGGGCTATGGCCAAGATAAAAGATGACTGCATTCATATGACACCTTAAAGAAAGGCTTCAAGTTCTCTCCTTTGTTGGCCACCTCCATTCATTCATTCAATTGTCATTTATCAGATATCTACTATGTGCCAGGAACATAGGTTCTGATACCTAGATGAATGGCCCCTGCCCTTAAAAAGTATTATTCTAGGGGCACCTGAGTGGCTCAGTCGGTTAAGTGTCTGACTCTTGATTTTGGCTCAGGTCATGATCTCACGGATTGTGAGTTTAAGCCCTGCATCCGGCTCTGCATTGATAGTGCAGAGCCTGCTTGGGATTGTCTCTCTCTCCCTCTCTCTCTGTTCCTCCCCAGCTTATGCTCTCTCTCCCTCTATCAAAATAAATAAACTTTAAAAAATAGTATTATTCTAATGGAGGAGACACACAGGTAAACAGACAATATGGTGGGCTATCGTAAGTACTATCACAGAAAAATACAGTGCAGTGGAGAAACAGGAAGATCAAGAAAGTGGAGGAAATAAAACCCAAACTCCTGAATTTGGCACAAAAGCCTCTGGCTACCTCTCACCACTCCTGAGCCTTTGTATGTGAAGACTAGACTATCTAAGCTGAGTTCCAGAGAATGAAGAAGAGGTCATAAAGAAACAGGGAAAAGTTGTTATAGACAGATTTTATTCCAAAGGCAGTGAGGAGCCAGTGGGGAATTTTAAGCAGGGGAGTGACATGATTAGATCTACATTTCAGAAAGACCACTCTGAAGAATGGACAATGGCTTGGGACAGGCCATGAATGGAGATAGGGAGACAGGAAATTGGTTTACCAATCCAATTGTAAAATTATCAGAGTCTGTACCAGGGAAGTGGAGGTGAAATTAAAAGAAAGAGCAAGAAGGGTGCCTGGGTGGCTCAGCAGGCTAAGTGTCTGGCTCTTCATCCCAGGGTCTCGAGTTCAAGCCCTGTGTTCAGCTATACACTGGGCGTGAAGCCTACTTGAGAAAAAAAAAAAAAAAAGAAGAGAAGGAGTCAAAAGATATGAGGGGGTAAACCCTACAGGGCTTAGCTATTTATTGAATATGGAGTGTAGGAGAGTGAACAGGAGAGGGAAGTTCATGTCGACGCCCCAGATTCTTGGCTTTGGCAATTCAGTGGATGTGTTGCTGTTCAATGGGATTAAGGAACACTAGAGGAGCAGCAGGTTTGAGAGCAAGAGAGATGAGATTAACATTCGATATATATGTATTTGGAGATCAGGAGTCAGTGTGGCCTGAAGATACAGATTTGTCAGTAATTGAAGCCATGGGAGTGGACGAGACTGCTCAGGGAGAGTTTGAAGAGTGATGAGAAGAGAGAGAATGGAACTCTGAGGAACATCAACAATTAAGGGGTGGAGTAAGGGGTGCCTGGCTGGCTCCCCTGGTACAGCACGTGGCTCTTGATCTTGGGGTCGTGAGTTCAAGCCCCACATTAGGTGTAGAGTCTACTTAATAAATTTTTTTACATTCATGTTAGTCAACATACAGTGCAGTTAGTCTTGGCTTCAGGAGTAGAACCCAGTGATTCATCTCTTACATATGACACCTAGTGCTCATCCCGAAAAGTGCCCTCCTTATTGCCCATCACCATTTAGCCCATCTCCCCACCTCCCCTCCAACAACCCTCAGTTTGTTCTCCGTATTTAAGAGTCTCTTATGGTTTGCCTCCATGTCTCTTTTTATCTTATTTTTCCTTCCCTTCCCCTATGTTAATCTGTTGTGTTTCTCAAATTCCACTTAATGCAAAATTTTTTAAGGGGCAGAGTGAGAGACAAGCATGGAACAGTCAGAAGGAAGAAAGAGACTAATAGAGAAAAGTGTAACAAAATTTGAAGGAGATTATGTAGTCATAAACCATGTTTTAGAGAAATATTTAAAGACATTTTTTTATTTTTCAGATTTTATTTTTAAGTTGTCTCTACACCCAACACGGGACTCAAACTCACAACCCCAAGATCAAGAGTCACATGCTCCACTGACTCAGCCAGTCAGACACCCGGTTTTTAATTTTTTTTTAAATTTTTTAATTTATTTTTGAGATAGAGACAGAGCGTGAGCAGGGGAGGGGCAGAGAGAGAGGGAGACACAGAATCCAAAGTAGGTTCTTCGGAGCTGAAGTCAGACGCTTAACTGACTGAGCCACCCAGGCACTCCTGACACCCCTTTAATTACATTTTTAAATGGTCCTGATATAATGGCAAGTGAAGGATGATCTAAGATAATATGTATTGCAGAAATCAGATTGGTGGTTGCCAGAAGTGAATGGAGGGTGGATGAAAAGGTGAAGGGGATTAAAAGGTACCAACTTCCAGTTATAAAATCAATAAGTCATAGGGATGTAGTGGACAGCATCAAAACTGTAGCCAATAATGTATTTGAATGTTGTTGAAAGAGTAGATGTTAAAAATTCTCATCACAAGAAAAACACGTCTTTTTTACATTTTAAAAAAATCTTTATTTTTGAAGGATAGAGAGAAACAGAGCATGATCAGGGGAGGGGCAGAGATAGAGGGGGACACAGAATCTGAAGCAGGCTCCAGGCCCTGAGTTGTCAGCACAGAGCCCGGGGAGGGGCTCGAAACCACGAGATGTGAGATCATGACCTGAGCTGAAGTTGGACGCTTAACCAACTGAGCCACCCAGGTGCCCCAAAACACGTCTCTTTTTTAAACGTTTATTTATTTGAGAGAGAGAGAGAGAGCAGGGGAGTGCAGAGAGAGAGGGGGACACAGAATCTGAAGCAGTGTCCAGGCCCTGAGCCGTCAGCACAGAGCCCAACGCGGGGTTTGAACTCATGTACCGTGAGATCATGACCTGAGCCGAAGTCGGATGCCTAACTGACTGAGCCACCCAGGCGCCCCAAGAAAAGCATGTCTTTAACTATATATGGTGACAGGGGTGCCTGGGTACCTCAATCGGTTGGGCATCCGACTTTGGCTCAGGTCATGATCTTGAGGTTCGTGAGTTCGAGCCCCGTATCAAGTTCTGTGCTGACAGCTTGGAGCCTGGAGCCTGCTTCGGATTCTGTGTCCCCCTTTCTCTCTATTCCTCCCCCGCTCACACTCTCTCTTTCTCAAAAATAAATAAAGATTTTAAAACAATTTTTAAAAAACTATATATGGTGACAGATGTTAACTAGCCTTATTGTGGTGGTCATTTCTCAGTATATGCAAATATCAAATCATTATCTTGTACACCTGCAACTAATATAATGTTATATGTCCATTAAACCTCAATAAAAAGTATGTATCATATGATGACAATTGTATTTTACAAATATATATGTGTATTTTTTTTCACTGAAAAATGAATGTAAGGTTTCACACCTGTTAGTAAAGGTTATCTTTGGGTGGTGGTATTACAGACTTATAATTTTCATCCTTATGATTTTGCGTGTGTCTTTTCCAGTTTTTCCACAAAGAACATGTGTTACTTGTGTATTCAGCAACCATGAAAACTAATATGACAGGGAAAAAAATCAAAGGAGAAGAAAGTTTCAAGGTGGGAATAGTCGACTGAATGAAACGCATCAGAGTCAGTAAGACTTGTCTGAGGGGTGTCCAGGGACTTAGCAACAAAATGACTGTGGTGAAGACTATTTCAATGGTGTAGGGACTGGGGGCAGAAGACAGATGGGAGTGAAAATGAACAGCGAACGGGAGATGATGAAGTGGAGACAGCAAGTATAGAAGTGTCTTTCAAAAAACTTGGTTAAGAAGGCAAAGAGATAGGGCAAAAGCCCAGTTTAAGATGCCATCCAGTTTGATGGGGCGCCTGGATGGCTCAGTCAGTTGCGCATCCGAATCTTGATTTTGGCTCAGGTCATGATTCCGAGGTCATGGGATGGAGCCCTGCGCTGGGGAACTCTGTGCTGAGCGTGGAACTTGCTTAGGATTCTCTCTCTCTCCCTCTGCCCCTCTCCCCAGCTTGCACACTGTCTCTCTCTATATATTAATATATATTAAATATATATTATATATATTAATGTAATAATATATATATAATATATACACACCATCCAATTTGAGAATGCTGCACTGGGGGCTTGGACTGCCCTGAAGAGAGTTAGGTTGTGAAGGCCTTTTGACATTCATATTTGCAGGGTAAGTGGTACAGTGTACTATGGAATTGGGAGCAGCAGCCAGCTCAGGGAATCAACATCAGAAATTGCTCTTCAAGCCTCAGAGGCAAACGTAGCATCACTAAGACTGAGTGAAACACTTCATGGCTACATAATTTAGAAAGCTGGTGAATTTTTGGAAAAGAGCCCCCCCCCAAAAAAAGCTTGTGATAAGTCTGAAATAATTGTGGAGGTTCTTGTGACTCATGTGATAACAGTCAGGGCTTCTTTATCAAGGTGTGTAGCTCAGTTCTGTAGACAGTATTGTTCTCTAGGAATAATGCCAAGCCTCAGTGCATTCTACAGCTCAACCCAGCCCCAGCTCCGTGAGGTGAGACATCAGCGGTGAGAAAGAGCAGTTTGTGTTTATTGTAAAGCAGCAGCTCAGATTCAGAAATCAATAACTGCTTGACATTCTGAAAAGCACCCTCGTGCTGGCAAATCCAACGCCACTGAGCACCGATTTCCTGGGAGGCAATGAAGTAGCTCAATCATCCTTGTCTTTCGTAGGAACAAAAACAGCCAAAATGGAGGCTTGTTCAAAGGATCTGAAACTCTTCCTTTACATCTGAAGCACATCCGTGCAGATTATAGAATCCCTATTCTGGATGCGTCTGCTTTTGAAGCGGAGGGAAGAGAATCCTGGGGACACCCAACTAGAAGAGGGTTTCCCTGGAGGAGGCCCAGGGCAACAAAGCCATGCAGGAGAACGATAATCTTTAAACAAAAGGCAAAATGAGGATGGACATAGAAGTAAGACAAAATCTTTGCTTGGGAAGCTTGGGACCAGGATTGTCCTGTTCAGGTGCAAAGAACAGGTAAAGGAAAGTAGGTTAGTTAGAATGAAGGCTGTAATGGGGCGTCTGGGTGGCTCAGTCGGTTGAGCGTCCGACTTCAGCTCAGGTCATGACCTCACACTACGTGAGTTCAAGCCTCGCGTCAGACTCTGTGCTGACAGCTCAGAGCCTGAGGCCTGCTTTGGATTCTGTGTCTCCCTCTCTCTCTCTCCCCCTCCCCTGCTCATGCTCTGTCTCTCTCTGTCTCAAAAATAAATAAAAACATTTAAAAAAAAAAAGAATGAAAGCTGTAAAAGATGACGATGTATTAAAGCTTACTCCCCCCCCCCTTTTTTTTTTTGAGAGAGAGAGAGAGAGAGAGAGAGTGAGGAGGGGAGAGGGGCAGAGGGGGAGAGAGAGAGAGAATCCCTAAGAGCATGGAGCTCAATCCCATAACCCTGGGATCATGACCTGAGCCAAAATCAAGAGTTGGATGCTCAACCAACTGAGCCACCCAGGCGTCCCCCAAAACTTACCCTTTTATATGGTGCTCAGAAGCTGTTGCAGGGACTGCTTTGGCAGCCTAAAGAAGGTATACAGGAGGGGCGCCTGGGTGGCTCAGTTGGTTCAGCGTCCAACTTGGGTTCAGGTCATGGTCTCCCAGTTCGTGGGTTCGAGCCCCATGGTTCATTGGGCTCTGTGCTTACAGCTCGGAGGCCGGATCCTGCTTCACATTCTGTGTCTTCCTCTCTCTCTGTCCCTCCCCCACTCATGCTCTCTCTCTCTCTTTCAAAAATAAATAAACATTAAAAAAATTTTAAATAAAATAATTTTTTTAAAAATTTAAAAAAGAAGGTATACAGGACTAGATCCTATCTTCCCTTTGAGACACACACACGCACACACACACACTGAATTGACTGAAGCTGGAGCTGAGTTGGCTCCATGGAAGGCACAAAGCATCACGGATGGAAGTTAGTGTTGAACTCAAGCTCTTATTGATGCCCCCCTGGCCTGCAGTTGTCTCCCTGGACCAGGTGCTGTAATTCACACTGGTGGGGCTGTCCAGGAATCCCTGTAACACATGTTCTGGCTCCCTCTCTGCCCCAGACTGAGTGGATGTTCTTGGGCAGGGAGGTGGGACAGCTTCAGGCAGAAGGCAGTGGAGTTAATGGTTTCACAGATCTGAATGAGCCTACAAATCAGTCCTCTAATTTGTAGCAGGGTTGGTGGAGGCAGGTAGGGTAGGAACAAAACCTACTGGCCAGCTCACTGCATCTCCTATGAGCAGTGCTTATCAGCAGAAGCCTGGGCCTTCAGGGTGTCATCAGTAGCCTGGCACTTCCCTAGCTATTGACCTCGTAGTGCTGGGCGGTTCAGGGAAGTAGTAAGAATAGAGGTTGTGATCACTGAGGCAGGGGGCGGATTCTGGATGAGGCATTCGTGGTGCTATTGCTGGCAAACTTGGCTGAGGTCCAAGGACAGAAGGGCCAAGGAGTCCAAAGAGTAAAGAGAAAGGGTGAATACCAGGGCTTTTATTTGGGGCCCATTTACATGTTCTTATTGGGTCATTAGTTTGAGGGGGTGGGTGATAGACCAGTAGAGTCTTATTTGGAAGACCTGAAAATGGTTCCTATGAGAAAAAATCTCTTGCATATACAATATAATTTCAATGATGGGTGTGTGTATATAAAGAAAGGAAACTGGGTTGAGGTGCCTTGGTGGCTCAGTCGGTTAAACGTCCAGCTCTTGATTTCAGCTGAGGTCATGATCTCATGGTTCAGTGAGTGTGAGCCCCTCATCAGGCTCTGCACTGACAGTGTGGAGCCTGCTTGGTATTCTCTCTCTCTCTCTCTCTCTCTCTCTCTCCCTCTCTCTTTCTCTCTGCCCCTCCCTCACGTGCTCTCTCTCTCTCTCAAAATAAATAAATAAACTTAAAAAATAAAGAAAAAGAAAAGTAAAAGGAAAGTACTAAACTACTAACAGTTTAATGGGCATGCTATCAGCCCATCAGGTTGACTCCCCAAACTTAGATAAGCAGAAGGAGCTAAATTCTTCTGTGTCCTTTTCACTTCACCCTTCAAGCTTGACACTTGGCCCTATTTTTCTGGCTGTGACCTGGACTTCTCTCTGATTCTTCACCCTTACCACGCTACCTCTAGTCCCCTTGGGTAAAAATCCAGGATGGGATTCAACCTGGGAACTTGCTACCCCTGCAGAACTCTCTAGGTCCTACATTGCACACTCTATCCCCAAGAGCAGAAAGATCAGGAAATGGGCATGAAGATGTATTGGCTTAAACAAGCAACATTAAGATGGGAGACCAAGGGGCGCCTGGGTGGCTCAGTCAGTTAAGCATCTGACTCTTGATTTTGGCTCAGGTCACGATCTCACGGATGTGAGATAGAGCCCTATGTTAGGCTCTGTGCTGAGCATGGAGCCTGCTTAAGATTCTCCCTCTTCCTCTGCCCCTCTCCCCTGTTTGTGTGTGCTCTCTCTCTCTTTCTCATAAAGAAAAAAAAGAGAGAGGAGACCAAAAGTTCCAATTTTCCATTTCACTTTCTTCACTTGGCTGCCTAGTCTAATGAAAGGATGTGGAACTTTCTGAGATCTTTGGCAAGCACACCCTCTGTTGGTGCACTGATCAGATATCAGCGAACCATAGTACCATTCTTCAAACCCCAGGAATCAGGGTCTTCATAAAACACAAAAACAGAAGCAAAATGAATTCCAAATTGCAGGGAGTGGATATGGTGTTGCTTAAGGCTCTATTTCCAGGAAATCTATTAGCTCCAACAAGCACCACCTCAACTTTAGGCTTTACTGTTGGTAGAATGAGTGTGTTGTCCTATGTGAAGCTGGCTTCAGGGTATTTCATATGATTAGTTTTTCAGTGGGGGAAGGGTCTGAAACAACTTTGCTTTTGTTCCCCCCTCCAAACTGTCCTTATATCAAAAGGGATACTCCTGTCAAGTGAATTGGTGCACTATCTGGGTATAGGTCTTCAGAGGCCCCCTTGAAACAATATTGATAACTCCCTCTAGTTGACCTCTTTTAGGATATGAATCCCTGGGGGCACAGACCCATTCCTATAATTATGTGTCTTTTTGAAAAGGATTTGTGAAAAACAATACCAACTATGAGTACAGGACCACTTCCATCTTTCCCTAGCAGCCATTACTGGAAACAGTTTGCATAACTCTCCACAGCCTGAGCTGTAGGGGTGGGGGCTTGTGAAATATTCTGCAAATGTTCAGGGTTAGCCATTTCCTCAATCCTATGGACCCATTTGGGAAGAGTTTTTTGCCTGTGTGTCTTAAGCAACATTTATATTGGAAGTTGTCCCCTTTGATTTCTGAGCCATACAGCCATGCTGTCTCATTGATCAAAGCCATACGAAATACCACATTTTGTTTGGTAATGAGGCCCAGGGATGGGCTAGATGATGGACTCCACATGCGAGGCAGGCGTGCTGCATGCCATGTGAGGAAGCCTCAAGATTGCTGTGCTGAGGCAACCACACTTCTCCGTGATGTAATGATCAGAGCTCCCACCAGCCTGCGGATTCTGCTGAGGAGGTCCGAACCCCTGAACTTGGACGATGTGGCCGGTGAGATGTGCTCTTCAATCGTGTGATCGGTTTCCTCCATCTACTGTCCCGGTCCTTGGTGGAACGGGAATGGGGAAAGCCCTTGTTTGGGCTGATGTCTGAGCCATGCCAGAGGCAGCAGGCTGATGTTTAGGGCCTCTTTTGTGTTTCAAGACCGAAAAGAAGATCTCCCTGAGTGACTCTGTGGAAATAAATAGGCTGATGTAAAATTTTAAAATATTCTCCCCAAACACCCATTGTAAGAAGAAAGTGTGTTTAGGATTCAAGGCAGAAGCTGATTTTAGCTGCTTCCCAGGAGCAAATAGATTTACATTGCTCACTCTAGTACACTTTTCCTCCTCTCCTCTCCTCATTTTCCTCTCCTCTTCCCCCGCCCATGCCGCCCATGCCGCCCATGCCAGTCCCTTCTCTCTCCTTGCCTTTCCTCTCTCTTTTGCTCTCCTGCAGCAGTAGGATCCTATCCAGAAGATGTGTTCAAGTAGCAGTAAATAGGAAGAGGACAAGTCAATTCTAGCAACAATTTTTTTTAATGTTTATTTCTGAGACAGAGAGAGACAGAGCATGAGTGGGGGAGGGGCAGAGAGAGAGGGAGACACAGAATCTGAAGTAGGCTCCAGGTTCCGAGCTGCCAGCACAGAGCCCGACGCGGGGCTCGAACTCATAGACCGTGAGTTCATGACCTGAGCCGAAGCTGGACGCTCAACCGACTGAGCCACCCAGGTGCCCCAACAATTTTTTAATACAGCTATAAACTATTCAGAGGCACCTGGGTGGCTCAGTCGGTTGAACGTTTGACTTCGGCCAAGGTCAGGATCTCATGGTTTGTGGGTTCAAGCCCCACGTCGGGCTCTGTGCTGACAGCTCGGAACCTGGAGCCTACTTCAGATTCTGTGTTTCCCTCTCTCTCTGCCCTTCCCCTACTCTCTCTATGTCTCTCAAAGACAAATTTTTTTTTTTTTTTTAATTTTTTTTTCAACGTTTTTTATTTATTTTTGGGACAGACAGAGACAGAGCATGAACGGGGGAGGGGCAGAGAGAGAGGGAGACACAGAATCGGAAACAGGCTCCAGGCTCTGAGCCATCAGCCCAGAGCCTGACGCGGGGCTCGAACTCACGGACCGCGAGATCGTGACCTGGCTGAAGTCGGACGCTTAACCGACTGCGCCACCCAGGCGCCCCTCAAAGACAAATTTTTAAAAAAACACTTAAAAATAAAATAAATAAAATAAGTAAACTATTCAAATAGATTTCCAGAAGCCTAGAACTACATGCTGAACTACACTGGCCCCAGAGAAACCCTGCCAGAACTCCAAGGAATGGTGAGTACACACTGATATTGGCCTGTAGTTTCCTTTCGTAGGAGCTCTCTCTCTTCTGGTCAAACAGGTCTGCCCACCATTCCCTAAACACATCTCACTGCTTGCTGTCACCAGGAATGCCTGGACTCTCCATCTCCTTTATGACCCAAGTTCAACTCTGCCTCTTCCATGAAACCTATCATTTTCTCCTACATTGGAATGCCTTCGGGCACCTCATATCTACATATGACATTTAGGACATACTGCATTGTTATAGGTACTCATCTCTCCTGCTAGCTGAGAACCTTCTAGAATCAGGAACTGATCCTCACTCTGATTCTCAATGGGACCTGTAGAACTCATCAAGCTGTGTGAGGTAGTTAGTGGTTGAGATGAACAAGTTCTGGAGCTACGCCGCCTGAGTTCAAATCCTGCTCTGTTACTAGCTGGATGACCTCAGTTATGTTACTTAACGTCAGTGTACCTCAATCCCCCGTAACATGGGAATGTTAGTAATGCCTAGTGCACAGGGCTATTTTGAGGATCAAACAAAGCAATACTTGCAGAGTACTTTGAATGCTGCCTCTCACGCATTATGCACTCAAGAAGTGCTACTCCTCTCCATCCACTCAGCACCACCGTAGACTCATTCAGCAGGAGCTGCCAGGTGCCGAAGAAGGGCAATCAGCCTCACCCCCATGGTGTGTAGCTCAGTTTTGCCTTATACCAAGTTTGCCAGACACCCACTAAAGGAATTCCCTACCTGACTTTAACTGTCCTTCCTACTCTGATCCCCTTAGCTGACTGATCTTACCTTCCACAGCCACCCTACGAAGCCTTGCCTCCTTTCTGTCCCCAGACGTGCCCTACTCATTCCTTCTCATTCCTTCCACTGTGCCTTTACTCACACTCCTCCTCCTCCCTGCAATGCTAATCTTGCCCTTCCCCTTTCAAACTCCCACACGTCCTTTATTTTTGTGCTCAAGCCTCACCTCCTCTAGAAAGCTTTCCCTGATTCCTTCAGTCTACTCTCATCTTCTTCCTCTTCAAACTTCCTCAGCAGTGAAAGTCAGAACCACATAACTGAACATACATGGATAGTTTTCACGGTGACTTCTTGAGTCTTGGTCTTGTCTCCTCAGGAAGTTGATAACTTCCTTAAAAACAGCTGGGACATGGGGTGCCTGGGTGGTTCAGTCGGTTGAGCATCCGACTTTGGCTCGGGTCATGATCTCACTGTGAGTTCGAGCCCTGCATGGGGCTTACTGCTGTCAGCGAGAAGCCCACTTCTGATCCTCTGTTCCTCTCTCTCTGCTCCTCTCTCTCTCAAAACTAAATTTTAAAACACATTGAAAAAACAGCTGGGATGTTTTCCCCTTTTCTGCCACCTACCCCTTCCTTACTTTTCTCAGGCTGAGTGCCCAATAGGTAGGTGTCCAGCAAAGATTTATTGGTTGGTGTATCCATGTGCCTGGGTTTGCCCAAGGGAAGCTGAGGTTCTGGCACTCTTTCTGGCAGTGAGCTCAGGCTATGTTGAGGAGCAGAAGCCAGGGGGCCGGTTTCTGTTGACTTTACCTATTTCTGCGCAGCCTCTCAAGCCACAGAATTAGCAGGGTCTTCAGGTAAATCGTCTTTCAAACTGGACTGACCATTCAGTTAATGGTTGACACTCTCTGTTTGCTTTAATGATTGCCAAGATCTGTTCTGCACATGATATACTTTGCAGTTCAATTGCCTTGGCCCTGAGGGTAGAAGGCAATTTTTGAAGAGGTGTTTGGGTTCTAGAATGGGTTTGGAAATCCTTTGGTCCACCCCCAGCCACTCATGACACAGACAATAAGCAAAAGGTGAAAGAACACCATGGTACTGCCATACGGAAGAAGCACCACCATCCCCCATCTTGACCTCAAGGTGTCAGTAAGCACTGCCCATGTCTTTTTTTCTCCCTATGGTCATATCATTTCAGATATGGTATGGTATCAATGGTACCCAGTGCAGGAGCCCTCCGTGCAACTTACCCACACACTGGTCTACATATGGCTGGGGGATGGGGGAAGCCTGAAGGCTGTTGATGAGCCTAAGTCCCATTTAGTCTCCCGGATAGACTAAACATGGACACCTGGGTGACAATGATGCCTCTTTCCCTTTGGGATAGGGCAGTAACTCCAGGCTATGTGATCTGTCTCGCCAAACCCATTGGGAGCTCAGGGGATCATTCTTATTTAATGATTGTGTGCGTGAGGAGGCGGGGCTGGTTAATGTTTGTCTGGTTCCTCTTGGGCTGTGGGCCATAATCTGGCTCTGGCCCTGGGCTCTTTGTCCCTCCCCTGGACTGGGCTGACAGTATCTAGTAGCACAGTGCAGACACGCCTGCAGACATTCCCTAGGAAAGACAGCAGCAGGCAGGTGAGGAAGCTGGGGACTGGGGGAGGTGGGCCGGGGAGGGGGAGCTGGTGTGGCACAGGAGGGCAGAAATGGGGGCTGGGGAGAGGCTCGGGCTTTGCCTTCTCTTGGCCTCAGCACTAAGCCACTTAGATTCCTTCTGTGCTTCCCTCTGGGAAGAGTGAGGCCCTTCCTGCCAGGTTCCAGGCTTGCTTAGCCTCTCTAAGTTTCAACTCTTATCCTCTTTCCAAGCTCAGAGCTGCTTCCCCTGTCCCCCTTTATTCCCAGCCATGGATTCCATTCATCCTCACAGGGCTGAATTCCCAGGAAGACTTGAGGGGTCTCCTCGGTGCGAGGTGGCCAAGTTCGTCTCTTGAAGATGTTTCGTGCCACAGAAGGTTAGGGTTCGGTGGGACCATTGGGCACTGCCAGGTGCTATTTTCCTTCCCTGATTAGAAGGTACACCAGGCGTGCAACCCACCTGGGGTTGCGCTTGGGTGAATACAGTGCATTTAGCAGGTGCAGGGGTACAGCCAGCAGGGCTGGGATACGGGGGCACGGGATTCCATTTTCTTGAGGGGGTAGGCAGACTCAAGCTGAGCTTGACTAACTGATGATTTGGAGATCTAAAGGAGGGGTGGCCTCCCAGCTGTTTGAAAGTTGTTCCAGCTGTTGGGAATGGCATGGAAGAATGCACAGACTTAGAAAAGGAGGTGAGGAGAGGAGAATACAGACAAGAGGGGCATGAGTGGAAACACTTATGGATGAGGATGCCACAGAGCAATGGGGAAGGGACCCACACTTTGGTGAGGGGTCACCATGAGTCCCATGTTGAGCTCCAGCACTTGCTTACCAGCTGTGTGATAATTTACTCAGTTTCTTTGAGCCTCCTTTGGTCCATCTGTGAACTGCAGACAGCAAGCCACAGCTCACAGGCTTGTTATGAGGATGAGAGTTAATGAACATACAGCTTCTGGAGCACCATAGGCATTCCATAAATGGTGGCTGTTATAATAAGCCCAAGTGGAGAGCAACAGGAAGTCAGATAGTTGACCGAGTAAGAGAGTGTAGTCCACACAGTGAGTAAGGGAGCTGACATTAACAGTTCTATGAAAAGACAATGGCAGAGAGAGAAGGAGAAAACTGGAATGAGCTGGAGTGGCCTTGACCCAAGTGTGGCCACACAATACATATGGCAGGGCGGAGAAGACAGGGAAGTGACGGGTGCTGTGGGGCCACAGGGTGGAGGCAGGGGAGAGAAACAGAAGAGGGAGAAGGCTACAGAGGTCTGGCCTGAACCACACCAAACTGATGAAGGCAGCCTGAGATTCAGAAAGAATTCCCAAAGAAAGCCCCTTGTCCTTTCCCAGCCACAGACGGCTTGTGAACTGGGGGAGGAAGTGTGGAGTCTGGGGCTGAATATAACCTCCTCCAGTCCAGCCAGGGCCCTCCTCCAGAACAAAAAAAAAAAAAAAAAAAAAAAAAAGCAAAAAAAAACAACACCACACCAGGATTTCCTGTAGTTGGAAAGAGGGACAGGGAAGAGGTGGGGGCAGAAAGAGAGAGACACACACTCGATGAACGTGTGTGCTGTGCGCACTTGCATGTGCGTGTGTGCGCGCATGCCCACGCATGCAAACACATGTGGGAAGGAGTGGAAGTTTTGAGTTGTGGGCCTGGTCTCAGTCAGAATGCTGACCGTCAAAGGCGGTGCGATGTACAAAGGCTTTGAGGTCAGGAGAAAATAAATTTGAAACTTGACTCTACCATTGAGCAGAGCTGCCTTTGAAGCAAATTGTTTTATCTCTCTGAACCTCAACTTCCTTGTCTGAAAAATGGGGATAATATTACAGGACGGTTGTAGGGACTGAGTGTGATCTCCTGATTTTGAATTGTGCTCGAATGCCTGGGCAAATCTGAATCCGAGGACAAGGCCAGGGCCTGACATAGCCGGAGAAGTCTTGTCCAGTTAAACATGAGAGCAAAACACGCCTGGAGCCACACAGAGCTTATCAATACCTGGACTTTAACCCAAAGTCACAAAAACGGTTTGGATTTCAAAACCGGGTCACTCCCCTGGATGTTTTAAAATGAAACCCTTGAGATAAGGGATAAGCTCTCCATCCAAAAGGGAGAGCAAAATTGAGATCCCAGTGCCCACACAAGGGTGCTTAGGGGCCCCCAATGGAGCTCCTGGCTATGCCCCAGAGAGTGCAAGAAGAGGAGAGGTGGAGAGCTACAAGAACCTAGAAACCCAGGAGAGGCCAGGCTGACTGAGGAGCAGAGAGGAGAGAACAGCTGGCATTTGCTTTGGAGTTGAAGGAGGCAGCTCAAGAAAGGTAAGGAAGGGAAAACAGAACAGATCAGGAGGCAGTGGAAAGCCCTGGGAAGGCAGGAGAGGAAAAGAGTTCCCAGCTGATAGGAAAAGGAAGGAGCTACAGGAGAATAAAAGCCAGACCCATTTTTAATCCCCTTGGTTCTAAAAACACTCACAGAAAGAAAAATTATAGGGGTGCCCAGCTGGCTCAAACAGTAGGGCACATGACTCTAGATCTCAGGGTCATGAGTTCCAGCCCCACGTTGGGCGTGGAGCTTACTTAAAATTAAAAAAAATAATAATGATAATAATAAAAAGAAAGAAAAATTATAATTCTAGCCAAGGTAGTAGAGCTTATGGGAAAAGTATGGGCTCTGGAGTCAGCTTGGCCTGGCTCACAATCCCAGTTTTGTCACATAATAAGTGCGTGGACCCATGTGACCCTTGGACAAATCCCTTCACCTTTCTTTACCTCAGTTTCCTCATGTGTGACATGAAGATTAAAAAGAATACCTACCTCACAGAGTTGTAGTGAGGTTTATATAAGGTAGTTCACATGCAAGGCCTGGTGTAACAGGTGCTCAGTAAATGGTTATTCTTTTTTTTTTTTTTTTTTTTTTTGAGAGAGAGAGAGAGAGAGCATGAGCAGGGGAGAGGGGCAGAGGAAGAAAGAGAGAGAATCTGAAGCACACCCAGTGCGGAGCCTGACACGGGGCTCGATCCCCTGACCCTGGGATCATGACCTGAGCCAAAATCAAGCTCAACTGACTAAGCCACCCAGGCGCCCCAGTAAATGGTTATTCTTAAGAATGACCACCTGTTGGGGTGCCTGGGTGACTCTGTCGGTTAAGCATCTGACTTCGGCTCAGGTCATGATCTCACGGTTTGTGAGTTCGAGCCCGTGTTGGGGCCTATTTCGGGTTCTGTGTCTCCCTCCCTCCCTCTCTCTGCCCCTCCCCCACTTGTGCTCTGTCTCTCAAAAATAAATAAATGTTAAAAATTTTTTTTTCAAGAATGACCACCTGTTTGTGAACCTACTGTGTCTTACCAGATGAAGCATTTTTTTACTAAGGCATTTTTTTTAAAGTTAAATGAAAAAAAAAGACAACCTTGTTCAGAGAAGTAATCTATGTCCCATGGACCATCCCTCCATCCCCTAGTTTCTTTCACCACCTTCCCCAACTTTTCTGTGGCTAATATCTTCCCCCCTCCTTCCTACAACAGAGAAGAGCACCTAGACCTGGATGCAGGCCTTCTGCCACAACCACTGCCCCTGCATTCGGGGGCAGGAAACTCCCTGCATCTCCTACAGGTCCAGGCCTGTGTGCTCTCTCCTCACATCCAGTTCCCTGCTCCCAGCATGATCTACTTTCAACTTAATGGCAGAAGTGCTGGTAGGAGGTACAGGGAGGCCTTCTTTGCCTGCCTAAAGCCTAGAGGGGAATTTCTTCCCTAGAGCAACTGGCAAGCTCAGGAAACCAGGAGTTTACAATGTACACTTGATGTTGGGGTAGGACAGCCACGGAACAGTGTGTTCTATCTCAGGACAGATACTACAGGTCAACATCAGCCTTGGGAAGAAAAAGGGGATAATGGGTCTGGCAGACCACCCAGTCTCTCAAAACAACATTGCTTTCTCTTTCTGATAAGATGCTTATTTCCCTTGATTATCAGCTATGAAAAACTGGAGCTGAGCTGAGAACCTTTTGAAGGCTGCTTCATTGATCCTCACAACCCTGGGTATTAACCCTATTTATAGATGAGCAAGCAGGCTCAGAGAAGTTCAGTAAGTAGCCCACAGTGGTATTAGGCGAAGAACCAGGATTCAAATCCAAACGTGTATGACTCCTACCTATTCCATCTTCTAACCTTCTGTTTGCTTGGTTAACTTTTGCTTTCTCCCTCTGGTTTGTACTCACCATGTGCCAACCTGTCCACCAGGGGCTCCTTTCCCGGAAGCTCCAGGAGGGATGGTCAGGGTTTGCTCCATGACACTGGACTTGGAAAGTACTCACAGGTCAACAGCTTCCACTCTTCTCGTGATCTTATGGGTCGCATTAGTCCTTGATTTTGTTGTCGTTCTTTTAAAAAAAAATTTTTTTAGGGGCACCTGGGTGGCTCAGTCGGTTAAGCGTCCGACTTCAGCTCAGGTCACGATCTCGCAGTCCGCGAGTTCGAGCCCCACATCAGGCTCTGGGCTGATGGCTCAGAGCCTGGAGCCTGCTTCCGATTCTGTGTCTCCCTCTCTCTCTGCCCCTCCCCCGTTCATGCTGTGTCTCTCTCTGTCTCAAAAATAAATAACCGTTAAAAAAAATTAAAAATAAAAAAATAAAAAAAAATTTTTTTAATGGTTATTTATTTTTGAGAGAGAGACACAACACAAGCAGGGGAGGGACAGAGAGAGAGACACGCACACAGAATCTGAAGCAGGCTCCAGGCTCCAAGCTGTCAGCATAGCATAGAGCCTGATGTGGACGTGGGGCTCAAACTCACAAACCATAAGATCATGACCTGAGCCGAAGTCAGATGCTTAACAGACTGAGCCACCCAGGCACCCCTGTTGTCGTTCTTTAAAAAAGAAAGAAAGAAAGAAAGAAAGAAAGAAGAAAGAAAGAAAGAAAGAAAGAAAGAAAGAAAGAAAGAAAGATTTATTTATTTTGAGAGAGAGAGAGAGAGAAAGGGAGAGAGTGAGCAAGTGGGGAGAGAGAATCCCAAGCAGGCTCCGCACTGTCAATGCAGAACCTAATGCAGGGCTCAAACTCATAAACCATAAGATCATGACCTGAGCTGAAGTCAACTGAGTCACCCGGCGCCCCTGTTGTCATTCTTAATGGCTGGCTTTTGCTTTTGCCAACACCATCTATAAAAGCATAAAGAGTATAGAAAGAGCCTAAACTTCCTCTTCGGATACTGTTGTGTTTCATTATATTCTAACACTTCTTAGCTGTGTGACCTTGAGTAAGTTACTTAACTCATCTGAGCTTCAGCTTCCTCATCTGGAAAGACTGGGGGAAGTCCTTAGAGGTTTGCCCAATGGGTCCAAAGAGAGCATGTATGGGGGGGAGAAAGCTTAACACAGTCCCTGGCTTGAGAAATATGAGCTCCCTTTCCCCCTCAAGAGCTAACAGAGCTCACCCATACCCTGGAGGGGATCTCAACCTAGGACAAATCCTGCTGACCCTCAGTTTCTAGTAGAGTCACAGGGGAGGGCCTCAGCCCAGAGCCTCCTGGTCCCCTTGGGTCCCCTCTTACATGCACCTGTCTTTGTTCCATCTCTTCCCACCCCCCGCCGTAGCCATTCTTCTGGTGGGGCTGTGGGGCGGGTGCGGCGATGGACCGGGCGGGCACAGAACAGGTGGGTGCAGGCTGGGTGTCCGGCGCTGGGACACAAGTGCTCTGTGTGTAGGGTGGGCGGAAGTCAGGGCGTTTGATCTGAATTCTAAAGGGCGTTGTTCAGAGCCCCACAAAGGTCCCATTGTGCAGACACTGGGTATAAAGCAGCATATGACTCCCCAGCACCGGGAGGCGATGAATTGGGACGCAGGCGCGGACCCAGGGACCACTCCCCCTGCACAGACATGAGACCATAGGGGACCTGTCTGGGTGGCCTCAAGGATAGGCGCTCCCCAAGGTAACAGGCTTTGTTGGGTTTGCCCCAGGTCCAGAGCTAAGGAGCTGGGGGGTGGGGAGCTAAAGAGGATGGCTGATGACAGAACAAGATGGGCCTGGCGAAGAAAGGGGCTGGAGAAGAAAGAATGTTGGATGAAAGCGAAGAAGGGAGATGGGGCTCAGGGAGGTTAAGTCAAGTGAGGAGGAGGAGGAGGAAGGGGAGGAGGAGGAGGGGGAGTAGAGGCTGGCAAGGGACATGGGGTGATGAGGAAAGCGATGACCATCCTTCTTCCCTTCCTGTCACTGGCTCTTGGAAGGGGTGACGGGGGTGGGGGGTGTGTGTCAGGCAGTGTGATGGTGCCCAGCTTTTCTGCCCCAGCTTTCTCCCAGCTTGCTCTGTGGCTCCTGTTTTGCAGGTGTGAATGAGGCAGGATGAACTGGACAGGTTTGTACACCTTGCTCAGTGGCGTGAACCGGCATTCAACTGCCATTGGTCGGGTATGGCTCTCGGTCATCTTCATCTTCAGGATCATGGTGCTGGTGGTGGCTGCAGAGAGTGTGTGGGGTGATGAGAAGTCCTCCTTCATCTGCAACACCCTTCAGCCCGGCTGCAACAGCGTCTGCTACGACCACTTTTTCCCCATCTCCCACGTGCGGCTGTGGTCTCTGCAGCTGATCCTGGTCTCCACCCCGGCTCTTCTCGTAGCCATGCACGTGGCTCACCAGCAGCACATAGAAAAGAAAATGCTGCGACTCGAGGGTCACGGGGACCCCCTCCACCTGGAGGAGGTGAAGAGGCACAAGGTCCACATCTCAGGGACACTGTGGTGGACCTATGTCATCAGCGTGGTCTTCCGGCTGCTGTTCGAGGCCGCCTTCATGTATGTCTTTTATCTGCTCTACCCGGGCTACGCCATGGTGCGGCTTGTCAAGTGTGAGGCCTACCCCTGCCCCAACACCGTGGACTGCTTCGTGTCCCGCCCCACTGAGAAAACCGTCTTCACTGTCTTTATGCTGGCCGCCTCTGGCATCTGCATCATCCTCAACGTGGCCGAGGTGGTGTACCTCATCATCCGGGCCTGCGCCCGCCGAGCCCAGCGACGCTCCAATCCACCCTCCCGCAAGGGCTCAGGCTTCGGCCACCGCCTGTCACCTGAGTACAAGCAGAACGAGATCAACAAGCTGCTGAGTGAGCAGGACGGCTCCCTGAAAGACATACTGCGCCGCAGCCCAGGCACCGGGGCTGGGCTGGCTGAGAAGAGTGACCGCTGCTCAGCCTGCTGATGCCACGCACCAGGCAACCGCCCATCCCGCCGCCCCGACCCTGCCCTGGGCCTACCCCTCCTTCTCCCCTGCTGGCGTGCAGGCCTCTGCCTGCTCGGGACTGCTCCATCAACATCTTCCTGCCCTGCCATCTCCCTTCCTCCCAGGGCCTTCTGTCTGAGGGGCCGAACAGGCTGGGAGCTGGAGGCCACCCACGGCCAGTGCTCAAGGTTATGGGGGTGTGGGCAGCTCTTCTTGTCCGTCCCCCTTTTCCCTTCCCTCTCCCTCTCCCTGGGGCCGCTGGGGACAAGAGATAGGATGCTCTGACAGCATCTCCAATTGTGAAACTAATCTTAACCCCGTGTTGTCAGATACCCTATTTCTGGAGTCACATCAGTGGGGAGGGACGTGGGCAAAGTGGAATGGAAGGAGGGTGCCGTGGACATGTGGGTGGAGAAGGGAGGGTAGTGCCCACGAGGGAAGGAGGAACAGCGCTTGCCGGCCACAAGGAAAAGCAGGACAAGTCTGGGGTGGAGGAATTAGGGGAGGGAGACGCAGGCAGATAAGTTGGATCGGGGGTTGGTCAGGGCCACCTTTGCCTCTGGTTCTCAAGGCCTCTCTCTGCCTGAAATGTTACACATTAAACAGGATTTTACAGTAAATGAAGAGGTGGCTTGCGTGTTTGTCAAGTTCTTTCTCCTGCAACCTCTGACCGCTCCCCACCCTCAGATGAGCTGGCCTTGGTTTTTTGCTGATCTAGAAAGCAACAGGCAACAGAAATAGCAAGACCCCGAGCCATTCTTGCCTTGTTGTTGTTGTTGTTGTTTTGGCTTTTGGGGGGGGACCATTTTTTTTATAGCAGCTTCATTGGGATCAAATTCCCTTATGCCCTTCCTTTAATTTTATTTTTTCTTGTCCATTCTAAGTATAGTTTATGGCAGTTTCAGAGTTGCGTGCAGTTTTGTAAACGTGACCACAACATATTATAAAACATTTACGTTACCTCAAGAAGTTTCCTTGGGCCCCTTCCTCTGATCAGAAAAACATTAAAATGACAACTCCATCTAGAGAGACAGGAAATGATAGAGAAATTTCGCAAGTCAGAGAGGGGAGCACACATCCCCCTCCCCCCAACTCCTAGGAGAAATATCCACCCCCTCACCCCAGTCCTCCCGTGAACCTCAGCACTCACTGCAAACTGATGCCCCACAAGCCACCCGTTAGACTGCACAGTGACTTTGACCCCTCTCCTTTAGACATAGCCCCTAATTTTATCCTCTTCCTCAGTTTCCCTATGCCAGGAATCAATGCCTCCCACCCCAGAGATGTCTCCAACACAGGTCAGACATTTCCTAGCCAGGTCTCCTCACTCACATCACTCTCCCAAGCAGCAGGTAGCCTCCCCGCCTTGTGTCAACTGTGAGGGGAAAAGCCCCAACCTGGGACTTGACACAGCTGGCTTCGAGTCCTAGTTCTGTCACTTAGGAGTAACCCATTCCTTTCCCCAAGCCTCAGTTTCCTTGTGAGCAAACAAAGGGCTGGCCTAGCACATCTCTAAGCTCCCTGTAGCACTCTGGACTTCTGGGATCCCTAAAAGGCTTCCCCGGGCTCACAGGATTTTCCCCATGTCAGAGTCACTGTCCTCAGCACTGATCCTTCAGAGTAAAAGTTGCCCCCTCAGCAAGTTTCTTACCTCAGCTCCCCTACCTCTTGACAGAAAAAAAAAATGATCTGCCCCTCCCTGTCAGAGTACATTGACTCTGTGTGAGAAGTACATCAGAAAGGAAGAAGGGGCACCTGGGTGGCTCGATCAGTTAAGCATCGACTTCGGCTCAGGTCATGATTTCCCAATCTGTGAGTTTGAGCCCCAAGTCGGGCTCTGTGCTGACAGCTCAGAGGCTGGAGCCTGCTTCGGATTCTGTGTCTCCCTCTCTCTCTTTGCCTTCACTCTGTCTCAAAATAAACATTTAAAATTTTTAAGAAAATAAAAAAAAAGAAAGGAAGGAAGAGGAAATCAGGCATAATCGTATCAGAATTGTTCTCTAGAAACAAAAATTTCCTTTCTTGCAAGAAATTTCCTTTCTTTTTAGAAACTGACATCATATCCTGTGACAAGACAAGCCCCCACCCCCAGGTCCCCCAAGGTGGGAGAGATTCCTTTTCTTATCAAAATCCACCCCCTGTTCCCCACCCCCGCCCCCAGAACAGAGCACAACAACACAGAGCATTTCTTCTCCATCTGAAAGGCCATCAAGAAAAAGATTTCCATGGGGCACCTGGGTGGCTCAGTTGGTTAAGTGTCCGACTCATGGTTTAGGCTCAGGTCATGATCTTGAGGTTCATGGGTTCAAGCCCCACACTGGGCTCCGTGCTGGTGGTACAGAGCCTGCCTGGGATTCTCTCTCTTCCTCTCTCTCTGCCCCTTTCTCCTGCTCTCTCTCTCTCTCTCTCAAAAATAAATAAGCTTTAAAAAAAGAAAAAGAGATCCTTTTTAAAAATTTCCTCCTGGTTCCACAAAGGAACCTCCTGCCCTACACACATGGAGAAACGCTACATCCATCATCACCTCAGGTATCTAGTTTCTCTTCAGAAGGTTCTACAAATCTCCCTTGGAAAGAGGCTCCAACTCCAGATCGAGGCTTTCCTCTCCAGGGGGCAGTGGTGGGACAACAAAGCTATGAGCAGACTCTACAGCCCAAGGGAGGACACTTAGCCTTGTGTCCTGTGAACCAGATGGGACCAGGGCCAAAGGACCCTGAGGGAAGCTGGAATACACAGTGTTTAAGGGAGGGGAGAGGGTCGGTAGGGCTAACCCAGGATTGACTTTTTATTTGAGGCTTGTCCCCAGAGTGTCTGTAAGGGAGAAACAGGAGGCAAGTGGCGTAGTACCTGCCACACAAAGTACTAAGTGACCGCAGTAGTGAAGAGGGCTTTGCAATGAAGAGACCTGATTTGGGGGCACCTGGGTGGCTCAGTTGGTTAAGCGTCCGACTTCAGCTCAGGTCACGATCTCATGGCTCCTGGGTTCGAGCCCCACATCGGGCTCTGTGCTGACAGCTCATAGCCTGGAGCCTGCTTTGGATTCTGTGTCTCCCTCTCTCTCTGCCCTCCCACTCACGCTCTGTCTCTGTCTCTGTCTCTCTCTCTCTCTCAAAAATAAATAACAAAAAAAATTTAAAAGAGAGAAAGACCTGGTTTGCCATTTATTAGCTCTATCCCCTTGGACACATTAGGTCTACCCTCTCTGAGTCTCAGTTTCCTCATCTGCGATATAGGGTTGATAATAACTTCTCTATCTCTTCTTTCACAGAGCTTTGGTGAGAATCAAATAAGATGTGTTCAGAAGCTGGTTATAAACTGTAAAGGGAGGGAAGATAATATGTCAGAAGCACAGAGACCACAGCCTGAAGGCATGCTAGAACTTGCAGTGACCCAGGAGGGAGTGAGGGTGCTTCAGCTGGACCAGGGCTAGTGGGAAGAACTTGGCGATAACAGGGTTGGCTCCCCCACAGAGTGGACAGCAGTCCAAACAGCAAAGTCCAAGACATGTTGCAAAGTCAAAGGATCTAATCTGGGAACAGAAAAAGCCAAGTTACAGGAGCTTCTTACCCACTCTTTCTCACGGTACTGGTGCTTTTAGGGACATTTATGGTCTTTTAGAGGCATCCGTGTGCGGAGGTCCCAGGAGTTGGGGGCAAGGACAAGAGTCAGCTGTTGCATGAGGGGAGTGGCCGGCTGCACTAGGAGAATAGTCAAGGCCCCAGCCAGCTGGGTTGGGATTTCAAAGCAGGCTGCACTATCCACAGAGAATTGGCATGGCAACCACGGACTGATTCAGATACCCAATCAGATAGCCTGGGTGCACACAGTGGTAGCTAGAGGAGGACGCTTGTTCCATTTACTGGTTCCACAATATGTAAACGCAGACATGACCTATGGTACAGAAGGGGCCATAAAGGTCCACCAAGCTGGGCTCCATTGGATTCCTGGATTAGGCAAGGCTGAACCCATCAGGTGGGGAAAGGATTGTATTATTCTAGGGAGGGGGGAAAAGGTGGGCAAAAAACACTGAAAGGGGGGGTGGCTGTGTGGCTCAGTCGGTTAAGCATCTGACTTAGACTCAGGTCATTATCTTACAGTTCGTGGGTTCAAGCCCCACATTGCGCTCTGTGCTGACAGCTCAGAGGAGCCTGCTTTGGATTCTGTGTGTGTGTGTCTCTCTCTGCCCCTCCCCTGCTCACGCTCTGTCTCTCTTTGTCTCTCTCTCTCTCTCTCTCTCTCTCTCTCCCTCTCTCTCTCTCAAAAACAAATAAACATTTTTTAAAAAGCAACACTGAAAGGGTATGGGTGTGATTTTGTCTCGAGTCAGACAAATAGTCTACTGTGGAGAGTTGGAGAAGTGAGGATTGGCTAAAGGGGAGATGGGAAAGAGACAGTATGACCAGCTTATGATGGACCTTGTGTGTCACTATAAGAGGTTAAGACTGTCTCACCAGTGATGGAAACCATTAGAGGTTTTTTTTTTTTAATCTTTCTTTTAAAAAAAAATTTTTTTTGAGAAAGAGAGAGAGAGAGAGAGGTGGGAGGGACAGAGAGAGAGAGAGTGTGTCCCAAGCAGGGGTCCCCACTGTCAGCGCAGAACCTGACAAGGGGCTTGAACGCACAAACCGCAAGATGGTGACCTGAGCTGAAGTTGAACACTTCACCGACTGAGCCACTCAGGCGCCCCCCACTAAGGGCTTTGAGTAGAGGAATGCCACCTTCAGATTTGTGGTTTGGGAGCTGGCTCTGGCAGGCCACATGGAGAGCGGACTGGGGATGGGAAGGGTGAGAGGCAGAATGGCCAGTTGCAGGGCTATTGCAACAGCCCACATGGTGCCTGTAGGACCAGGACAGTGGCAGAAGGAAAAAGAGGAGACACACGTGAGAGACACTTTGGATGCAGAATATCATAGGACTTAGATTTCCTTCCCCTTCCTTGACTGGCAGACTCCTAATCATCAAGACTCAGTTCAAATGTCATTTCCTGTGTGAACGATTCACCTCTCTTCTCCCCTCCCCGTCCCCTGCCAAGTCCCTCCGACAGAATGAGTCCTCCCCTCATTCTGAACTCCTGCAGTACATTGTAGTGCTTATCAAATTGTGTGGAAATTGCATGCCTAGCCTTAACACATAGTAGGTGCTTAGCCTGTTGAATTAAGGGCAGTGGGGAAGTGGATATAGGCGTGGGCAAAGGTTCAGAGTCTTGAAAGAGTAGGGTGTGTTCAGTGTGACTAGAGCAGAGAATGCGTGGGATGGGGTTGTAGGTCATAGTAGGAAGTGGAACTGGCAAAGTAGGTTTGGGCCAGTCTGTGAGGGGTCTCATATGCCATAGCTAAAAGTGTGCAGGGCCCTAGGCTCTGAACTATCACGTGTAGGAGTCTTAAAGTTAGCCCCTACTAGACTTACAGGCAATTCACTGCTGCCATAGACAGACTGTGAAGATCTTGAGGAGATCCACGTCAGGGCAGATCTTGGCACAAATGGATGCCTTAAGGGTGATGATGAACTATGGAAGAAAAAGCAGAGTGACCTGAGGGTGCCTGAGTGGCTCGGTCGTTTAAGCATCCAACTCTTGATTTTGACTCAGGTCATGATCTTAAAGTTCGTGAGATCATGCCCCAAGTTGGGCTCCGTGCTGACAGCACAGAGCCTGCGTGGGATTTTCTCTCTTTCCCTCTCTTTCTGACCCTCCCCCACTCATTCTCTCTCTCTCTCTCTCTCTCTGTCTCTCTCTCTCTCAAAATAAATAAACTTTTTTAAAAAGAGTGTGATTAAACAAAAGAGAGCAGAGTGGTCTGATAGTGGACCTCACGGAGAAAGGGGTAATTTACACAGGATGGTTCTCCATTTCTTTCTCTTTAAGTTTATTTATTTAAGTAATCTCTACACCCAATGCGGGGCTTGAACTCATGACCCCAAGATGAAGAGTCACATGTTCCTCTGACTGAGTCAGCCAGGCACGCCAGGATGGTTTGCCATTTCAACTGAAACCCCTCTGGAAAGTCAGTATAGCATAGTGATTAAGAGTGTGCTCCACTTCCTTAGCTGTGTGACTTTAGCCAAGTTGCTTGGCCTCTCTGGATCTCAGTTTCCTCATCAGTAAAACAGTGATAATAATTGCACCTGTATCTCAGGGTCGTAGTGGGGATTAGATGTAATGATTATACATAAAGCACTTAGAACAGTGCCTAGTCGGTAGTAAGCCCTATACAAGTATGTGCTATCATTATTTTCTCTCACTACCTGTGCCATCCTTCAACTACTGTTGACCCTCGAACAATGTGGGAGTGGGGGCATTGACCCCCTGCACTGTCGAAAATCCATGTATAACTTTTGACTTCCCAAAAAGTTCACTACCAAGAGCCTACTGTTAACTGGAGGCCTCACCAATAACATAATTAATTAACACATATTTTATTTATTTATTTTTTTTTAATTTTTTTTAACTTTTACTTATTTTTGAGACAGAGAGAGACAGAGCATGAATGGGGGAGGGTCAGAGAGAGGGAGACACAGAATCTGAAACAGGCTCCAGGCTCTGAGTGGTCAGCACCGAGCCTGACGCGGGGCTCAAACTCACGGATCGCGAGATCATGACCTGGGCCGAAGTCGGCCGCTTAACCGACTGAGCCACTCAGGCGCCCCAATTAACACATATTTTAGATGTGATATGTATCATGTACTGTATTCTTTTAATAAAGTCAGCTAAAAAAAGAGAATGTTATTATTTTAATGTTATGTATTTTTAAGAGAGAGAGAGTGTGTGTGAGCGGGGAAGGACAAGAGAGAGAGAGAGATACAGAATCTGAAGCAGGCTTCAGGCTCTGAGCTGTCAGCACAGAGCCCGATGCGGGGCTCAAACTCACAAGCTGTGAGATCATGACTTGCGCTGAAGTCGGCTGTCCAACCGACTGAGCCACCCACGTGCCCCAGAAAAGAGAATATTATTAAGAAAAACATAAGAGAAAATACATTACAGTACTGTGCTGTGTTTATTGGGGAAAAAATCCACATAGAAGTGGACCTGTGTATGCAGTTCAAACCGGTGTTGTTCAAGGGTCAACTGTATTCACTGACTCTCTCAGATATTGAGCTAAATTCTGTTTCACCAAAGTAACATGCTTGCTTGCTTGCTTTCTTCTTTCTTTCTTTCTTTTTTTGACTTTTACATTAAACTTTATTTTTTTCCCCTGGGGTTGTGTGTGTGTGTGTGTGTGTGTGTATTTTTTGAAGCATAATTAACATTGTGTTATATTAGTTTCAGGTATACAATATAGTGATTCAATAATTCTATACACATTTTTCAATTCTCATAAACATAAATGTATTGTTAATCCCCTTTATCTATTTCTCCCCCTCTACCTCCCTTCTGGTACCCACCAGTTTGTGCTCTGTATTTAAGAGTCTGTTTTTCTGTCTCTTTTTTTATTTTTTCATCCATTTTGTCCCTTAAATTCCACATATGAGTGAAATCATACGGTATTCGTCTTTCTCTGACTGACTTATTTCGCTTAGCATTATACCTTCTAGGTCTGCCCATGCTATTGCAACTGGCAAGATCCCATTCTTTTTTGTAGCTGAGTAATATTCCAGTGTGTGTGTTAAACACATCTTCTTTATCCATTCATCTGTGGGTGAACATTTGGGCTGCTTCCATGTCTTGACTATTACAAATAATGCTGCAGTGAACATAGGAGTGCATATATTTTTGGAAATGATATATCCAATAAGGGGTTAATATCCAAAATATATAAAGAACTTATAGAACTCAACACCAGGAAACCCCCAAACGTTCTGAGTAAAAATGGGCAAAGGACCTGAATAGACATTTTTCCAAAGAAGATGTCCAGATGGCCAACAGACACATGAAAATATGCTCAACGTTGCTCATCATCAGGGAAATACAAATCAAAACCACAATGAGATATCACCTTACACCTGTCAGAATGGCTAAAATAAAAAACACAAGAAATAATGTGTCTTGGGTGAGGATGTAGAGAAAAAGGAACCCTCGTGCACTGTTGGTGGGGATACAAATTGGTGCAGCCACTGTGGAAAACACTACGGCGGTTCCTTAGAAAATAAAAATAGAACTACCCTGGGGTGCCTGGGTGGCTCAGTCTGTTGAGCGTTTGACTTCAGCTCAGGTCACGATCTTGCTGTCTGTGAGTTCGAGCCCCGCGTGGAGCTCTGTGCGGACAGCTCAGAGCCTGGAGCCTGCTTCAGATTCTGTGTCTCCCTCTCTCTCTGCCCCTCCCCGACTCATGCTCTGTCTGTCTCTCTCTGTCAAAAACAAACAAACATTTTAAAAAATGTGTTAAAAAAAAAAGAAAAAAAAATAGAACTACCCTATGATCCAGTAATTCCACTACTGGGTATATACCCAGAGAAAACAATAACATGCTTTCTTGACTGGCAATTGCCATGTGAGTATTTGTAAGTAAGCAAGTCTGTATGTTTGCATACATATGTCATAGTACATATGACCATATTTACATATATGTCAGTATGTATGATCATATTTCCATATATGTGGGAGAATGGCTGTGAGGGGACTGTATGTATATGTATATATATATATATATATATATATATATATATATATATATATTTAAGTAGGCTCCACGCCCAACGTGGAACCCAATGTGGGGCCTGAACTCAGGACCCTGAGATCAAGACCTGAGCTGAAATCAAGAGACGGATGTTTAACCAACTGAGCCAGCCAGGTGCCCTGGGAGTGTCTTAATTCTTAATGTCACTTAATGAAAAGGATGTATCTCAATCCTCGATCATAGTCTGAAACTTTAAGCTTTATTACCAGACCTAGAAATAATGTAAGTAGGGGCACCTGGCTAGCTCTGTTGGTAGAGCATGCGACTCTTGGTCCCAGGGTTGTGGGTTCAAAGCCCACGTTGGGAAGGGAGTCTATTAAAAAAAAGAAGAAAGAAAAGAAAGGGGCGCACCTGAGTGGCTCAATCGGTTGAGCGTCAGACTTTGGCTCAGGTCATGATTTCATGGTTCATGAGATTGAGCCCTGAGTTGGTCTCTGCCCTGGCAGTGCAGAGCCTGCTTGGGATTCTGTCTCCATCTCTCTGCCTCTTCCCCATGCTCTCTCTCTCTTTCTCTCTCCCTCTCTCAAAATACACAAATAAACTTAAAAAAATAAAATTTGCACAACCTAAAACTGCAGAACTAGAATTAAAACTTAGGCCTATCCTAATCCAAAATCTAGCTGTCTCCTCTATACCAATGTAACCACTCTATACTGCCTTAGGAAAAGTTTCAGGATACAGGGGTGGGTGGGAGGGCCTCAGTATGATATAAAAATATCCCTAAATGGTAGCCTGCTTGAAAACAATGTGCATTTGGGAATCCCTAAGGTTGAGAGAGAAATGGTAAAAGTTGAGGAGGAGGCTGTCCTGTGCTCAGACAGGGAAGGGGCAGTCTGGAGGGAGAAGGCTTCTCCAGGGATCTCTGCCTGGAACAGGATTCAGAAATTCTCTCCCCAGGAAGCAAGGTAATTTGAAAAGTGCAGGGAAGATGGGGAGAAACAGTTATTCACAACCACTGCCTAAAAAAATAAAAGATTTAAAAGGAGCGCCTGTCTGGTTCAGTCAGTAGAGCATGTGACTCTTGATCTCAGGGTTGTGAGTTTGCAGCCCACATTGAGCATAGGGAATTACTTAAAAAACAAAACAAAACAAAAACAAAACAAGGGGAGCCTGGGTGGCTCAGTTACTTGAGCATCCGATTATTGATTTTGGCTCAGGTCATGATCCCAGGGTCATGAGATTGAGTCCCACATTGGGCTATGAGCTAAACATGCAGTCTGCTTAAGATTCTCTCCCTCTCTCTCTGCCCCTCTCCCTAGCTCATACTCTCTGTTTGTCACTAAAATAAATTTAAGGGGCACTTGGGTGGCTCAGTTGTTTGAGCATCCGACTTTGGCTCAGGTCATGATCTCTCGGTTTGTGAGTTCGAGCCCCACGTCAGGCTCGCTCACTGCTGTCAGCCTGTCAGTGCAGAAACCACTTCGAATCCTCTGTCCCCCCTCTCTCTGCCCCTCCCCTGCTGTGCTTGTCAATAAATAAATAAATAAATAAATAACTATTTTAAAATAAAATAAATTTAAAACAAAACAAAAGCAAAAAAGCCCTACCTGCCCAACCCCTAAATCAAGATAAACTTTTCAAACTTCCACTGTTTCTCTGCCTTAACCTTAGGGATCTCAAAGTCACACTTTGTTTTTCACCAGTCTCCCCTTGCCCCTTTTTGTTTCTCCTCCAGCTTCCCTTCAAGAGACAAAGCCCTTCATTCCACAGTTAGTCTGAAAATGCGGATTCCCTAGAGAATTCATGCCAACTAAAAATCATTCATGCTAAAATATACTCAGCTAGCCAACAAACAAGGTCTCGGTGATTGTGTTTCCCAAAACTTTCCCAAGCCCCTCTCCTCCTCAGCACTCCCATTGTGCTCTTGCCTTCCTTCAGGCCTTGCAATTATCTCCTAACTGATCATTTGGACAATAAAAGCTAACATTTATTAAGTGCTTAGTGTGTGCTGGGCACTGTGCTAAACAGCATCTCCTTGGGGTGCCTGGGCGGCTCAGTCGGTTAAGCGTCCGACTTTGGCTCAGGTCATGATCTCACGGTTCATGGGTTCAAGCCCCATGTTGGGCTGTGTGCTAACAGCCCAGAGCCTGGAGCCTGCCTTGGCTTCTGTGTCTCCCTCTCTCTCTGCCTTTCGACCCATTCACACTCTGTCTCTCAAAAATAAATAAACATTAAAAAAAATTTTTTTTAAGTGTCTCCTTTAATCCTCATCACTTGTTAAGGTAAATACCATTATTATTATTATTTTTTTTTTGAGTGACAAAGGGCAGGGCAGAGGGGCATCGGGAGGGGGACAGTGGATCTGAAGTGGGCTCTCTGCTGAGAACAGACAGCCCGACTTGGGGTTTGAACTCACAAAGCGTGAGATCATGACCTGAGCCAAAGTCGGGCACTTAACTGACTGAGCCACCCGGGCACCCCGCCTAGAGAGAGAATCTTAAGCAGGCTCCACGCCGTGTGGATCCCAATGCAGGGCTCCATCCCATGACCCTGGGACCATGACCTGAGCTGAAATCAAGAGCTGGACACTCAAATGGCTGAGCCACCCAGGTGCCCCTAAATACCATTATTGTCCCCATTTTACAGAGAGGAAACTGAAGCCTACATAGGTTAAGTAACTTGCCCAGACCCCACAGCTAGGAAATAAGGGAATGAGCCAGGGCACTGGAACTCACATCTGCCAGATGTCAAAGGTGAAGCACATAACGACTTCTGTACCACTGCCTCCCTGCAACTGGCTTCCCAGGTTTCCTCAGTACCCAGTCCTCCTCCATGTCATGCAGAGATGCTGGAGTCCCCTTAAAGCTTGAATCTTCCGATTTTTTGTGAAAATCTCTTAATGGCTTTCCACGACTTGGAGGAGAAATGACTGGTCTGCTTTGCCAGGACCAGAGGGTTTCCCAGGATGCTGGCTTTTCATCGCCAAGACTGGGAATGTCCTGGGGCCCCTGGCTGGCTCAGTCAGTAGAGCATACGACTCTTGATCTCAGGGTCATGATTTCGAGCCCATGTTGGGCTTAGAGATTACTTTTAAAAAATTAGAAAAAAAAAAAAAAGCAAACAAACTGGGGATGTCCCTGGCAAATTAAGATGGTTGGTTACCTTAGCAGGGCATGGCATGGCATTCAATGCCTTTCACACCCTGATCCCCATTTTCCCAGCAACACCTCCCACCACTACTCACCCTTTTTACTGTGCCCTCTCTACCTCTTCTGCCCAACCTAAAGACACTGTGTGTTCTCTCATACCTCTGTGCCTTTGGTGCACACTGATCCCTACACATCTACTCTGCCTAAAAAACTATGCTCACTCTTCATGGGAAGTGAGCTCCCAGGTCACCTCAGTGGGCTCTCTCTATTTCTTGGGAGAGAATAACTAACGATTACATTCCACCTTGGTTATTTTATTGACACGTGAGTCTTCTCCAGGGTCACGACTAGAGTAAGCCAATTGAGGCACCTAAAAGGCAAAGTTTAAGGAGGCAGTCACTCTCGGGGTTGTGCAAATACCTTCCCTGTACTAGTATGACCCTGACAGTGAGGGCCTTCCTATATTTTGCACTTGATTGCCTCACCCTAGTCCCAGCCCCGGTCTTCCCTGTTAGACTAGGGGCTTCTCAAGAGCCAATCCGAAGTTTTTACTCAGCTCTGTATCCCTAATGACTAGCACAAGGCTAGGCACACGATATAAATCTAGTTGAACTAATGACATCAGACTCTGCTCTGTTCCAGTAGGGAAAGGAAGGGAGAGAGCCAGAAGGTTTTAGGCCGTGTTGCGGCTGGGAGGAGAAGGGAAATTTAATGGACCTCATCTCAGCCTGGGGATGAGGACAACTTTTCATCAGATCGCATCTGGCAGATTTGGGCTCCTCCTATTTCTCTGGTCCTTCCCTCTCTGTTCCTTTCTCTGGTTAACTGGAGATACTCCCCAAGGTACCTTTTTTTTTTTTTTTCTTTTGGTTCTCTTCTTATTCAGTTTCTCCTTTAGCGACCCTGTCCAATCCCAGAGCTTCAGCTAGCTAGTTCTTGGCAGGTGACTTTTAAATTGACATCTCATGCATTATGCTAAGTAACATAAGTCAGACAGAAAGACAAATACTGTATGATCTCACTTATACGTGGAATCTAAAAAAGCTGAACCCCTAGGAACAGAGAGTAAAATGGTGGTTTCCAGGGGCTTGGAGGCAGGGGAGATGAGGAGACATTGGTCAGAGGCTCTAAATTTCCAATTATAGGATGAATAAATTCTGGGGATTTTTTTTTTAATTTTTTTTTCCCAACGTTTTTTATTTATTTTTGGGACAGAGAGAGACAGAGCATGAACGGGGGAGGGGCAGAGAGAGAGGGAGACACAGAATCGGAAACAGGCTCCAGGCTCCGAGCCATCGGCCCAGAGCCTGATGCGGGGCTCGAACTCACGGACCGCGAGATCGTGACCTGGCTGAAGTCGGACGCTTAACTGACTGCGCCACCCAGGCGCCCCTAAATTCTGGGGATTTTTAAAAAATATTTTTAATGTTTACTTTTGAGAGACAGAGCAGGGGAGGGGTAGAGAGAGGGAGACAGAGGATCCAAAGCGGGCTCTGTGCTGATAGCAGAGAGCCCCATTGCAGGGCTTGAACTCATGAACCATGAGATCATTACCTGGGCCAAAGTCAGAGGCCCAACTGACTGAGTCACCCAGGCACCCCAAGTTCTGGGGATCTAATGTACAGCATGGTTACTATGGTTAACAATATTATATACTTGAAGGTTGCTAAGAGAGTAGATCTTAAACGTTCTCACTCCCCAAAAAGAGATGGTACTTTGCCACGGGATGGAGGTGTTAGGTAACACTATGGTGGTAATCATTTTGCAATATATAAGCATATCAAATTGTCACAGCTCTACACCTTAAACCTATACTATGTTATATGTCAAGTGTACCTCAATAAAGCCTAAAAAAGAATAAACACCTCATCTCTTTTCTAAGCCTCAGACCCACATTCCCAACTGCCTGGTATATACAGTAACATCTAGCATCAATTCTGCTCTTCATATCCATTTTCTCACCTGGCCTTTGCAGCAGTTCTGTGAGAAAGTCAGGGCAGAATATGAATGCATTTTTTGAATGTTTATTTATTTTTGAGAGTGGGAGGCAGAGAGAGGGAGACAGAATCCGAAGCAGGATCCAGGCTCTGAGCTGTCAGCAGGGAGCCCGATACAGTACTCAAATCCACGAGCCATGAGATCATGACCTGAGCCGAAGTTGGACGCTTAACAGACTGAGCCACCCAGGTGCCTCATGAACGCATTTTTAAGGTGAGGCTCAAAAAGGTAGGCTTGCCCAACTCTTAGTGGCACAGCTAGGATTAGAAACTTCAGTTTGGGTGTTCTTTTTGCTATGTTGCACAGTCCACCACTTGAGTGTTTCAATAGAAACCCAACATGACCCAAACCTCAACTTGTTACCAACCCCCTGTTACCCCTACTCCCTGGCAAAAAACATCAACAAAAATAAAACAGAACAATCCTGCTCGTTTCCCAACTTGGTGAAAGGCATCTCACTCTCCCTCCCAGTTATCAAGGCTAGAAACCTGGGATTCATGCTCAGCGCTTCCCTCTCCTCCAGATCCTATAGCCTTGACCTTTGAAATATCTGAATCCATCTTCCCTTTTCCTTCTTTATCCCCGCAGCCCCCATCAAGGCCCACAGAATCTATCAGCCGCACTTCTTACCTCCCCCCCCCCCCTTTATACTGTTGTGAGGATCTCCTCCCCAAAGCTGCAGATTGCCTGGCTGGAAAACTTCAGCCTCCCACTTGGCTTCCCTATGGCTTTGGTTGTACTGGTCCCCCCAACCCCTCCCACTTATTCCCTGAGGCCCCGGTTATATGCCATCGCCCCCAGCGAGCTCACTCAGTTGCACATACTTCCCTGTAAACTTGAAATGAATTATCTCCCTGTTCTCCCACAGCACTAGATATTTATTTCATTCTGCCTGTCTCACAACTAACTGTGCAGTGGTCTGTCTCCCCTGGAGCCTGGGAGCCTGCTGGGGATAGGACCCTGGTCTCATGAATCTTTGTCTTCTCTGAAGCATGGAATCTTAGGTCCTTCACATAGTAGGTCCTCAATAGATGGCTGTGAAATTGATTTTTCCCCCTTTAAGTATTTGGAAACTTGTTATTAAAAAGGACCGTGGGGCACCTGGGTGGCTCTGTTGGTTGGGCGTCCAACTCTTGGTTACAGCTCAGGTCATGATCTCATGGTTTGTGATTTTGAGCCCCGCATCGGGCTCTGCGCCTCCTTGAGATTCTCTCTCCTCTCTCTCTGCCCCTCCCCCACTCGCGCTGTCTCTCTCTCTCTCTCTCTCTCAAAATAAGTAAATTTTCAAAAAATGAAAGAAAAATAAAAAGACCATATTTCTTAGTGGATTCATTCAGCGAGGCAGGTAAAAATGATTCTTGAAACTGAGGTGGGACATCTCACTTCTTTACCCCCTTGAGAGTTTGAAGTGGTCTGGCACTGGTCCACTAAGGCCCCCACCTCTCCTGATACTGCTCTCCCTCCTCCAGAGAAGGCAAAAGACAATTTTAACTCTTTATTTGAAACAAACAATTCCAGAGACAGAAGGTTAGTTGTGACAACAGCTTCTCACTACAACACAAGGGTGGGCATGGCTCACTGAAGGGACAGGCCAGGCGCCTCAGAACAATATATACAATTTAAACAGTGGCTAAACTGGTAACAGTTATAAAAACACAAAAAGGAGGCTGGGGAACAGCAAAGCCAACAGGGAAAGAACTGGGTACCCCCTTTGCTGGACGCTAATAGTTTTCTGGAACTATGAAGGCAAGATGGGGAAGAGAGATGCAGGCAGTGGGCACAGGACCCATGTCCACAGTTCTTCACCTATCCTTTGACCACACATCCCATCCCGTATGACTCAGGGCCCCCACAGGCTTGGCCTGGCTCTTATGATGGGGGGAGAACACGAGTGGGGAAACCCAGCCCCAATCCAAGTCAGAAGGTAGTTTTTGCCTTGGGAAACTCTGTCCATCGAACTAAAGGGAGGCAGTTACAGAAGGGGGCTAAGCATGTTGACACCATGGCTCATGCCAACCTAAGACGGCAGAGAGCGACAAACACATAAACCAAGGGGACAGGAGTCAGTTCCCCACACTTAGAGTCATCTTTTGCCTTTGAGGGAAAGAAAGCATTTGGAAGTTTTTTAAATGGAGGCACCAAGGGCTGGTGCTTGCAGGGGTGGGGAGGGGGAGTGAGGTGGCGCGGGGATTCCAACAACTAGTTATCTCATGGGAGGGGAAGAGCATCTAAGCCCTGTGGTTTAGGTAAATGGTCCCCTCATTACTGCCATACTTTCTTTCCCGTCTTCCATACAAGACCCTCTAGCGTGGTACCGGGGAAGAGCAAAAGGAGGGGATGGGCACAGGGCAGAGAAGGCAGCTGGGTTCTTCCCTTGGCCAAACCTAGGAACAGGGAGCTTTACCTACATGGGATGGGTCAGGAAACCCAAAGCCAACAGGATCACCAGAGCTCTCAACACTCCACCCAGAGTTGGGCCCCCAGGAGAAGGGGTTCACTCTGAAGCATAAAGGAAATGGCCAAGCTGGGTTTTGCCCATCGCTGGGAGACCAGCCCCTGGGTGCAGAGGACTGGGGCCCTGTGGTTGTCAAGTGGTGTGGAAGAAGGTAAGAGCCAGGGGTTCCTAGGGAAGGCAGGGAATGGATGAGTAGAGAAGGGCAGTCAGGGCCCTTCAGGATGAGTAGCATTGGTTCCTGGGCCAGTCGCCCTGTGGGACGTGGCCCCAGGCCAGATGTTGGTGTGAAAGACAGACACAGATAGCACATGGGCTCAGTCCAGGTCTTCCTCCCCAGGACGACCCAGCTCCTCGTAAATCTCACGCACAGCCAGAATGCGATTGAGCATACTCTCCAACATGCTGCGGTCCATGGGGATCACGGAATACCAGAGAGGTGACTCGGCGATGCAGGACCGCTCGGGTTGCAGGTAGAACACATCGTTGCGAGTCCGGAGGCTTTCAGGGCTATAACAGTGGCGAGGTGGGTCGGGGGAGGGGTGGGAGGACAGAGATCAATTACCAGGGCAAAGTAGATCCCCTGGGTCCCCATGCTAATGCCACGCCTGCAAAGCTTCCAACTCACCATTTTGAGAGATAGAATTCGTAGAACTTGACGGGGCAGCGGAGGGGATTCATGCGGTTCTCACGCTGCTCTAAGATAGGAGCTTCTTCTTCTCTCTTCCGTTTCCCAGGGCCCGTGTCTGCAGATGAGGCAAATGACACAGAGTCATTACAAGCACAGCCTCAATGAACCACCTCCAAGAGCACAGTCCAGGGCACAGGGGGAAGGCCTCAGGACACCAAATACAGTCTCACAGAGAAATAAAGGCAGAAGAAGGGTCGGTCAGTCTCCCCACGTCAAGCAAACAGGTCCTGTGACAGCGGGGGGGGGGAGTTGTTCTGTGGGCCTCCCTGGTTCTCACTGCCAAGGTCTCCCTTTATAATCTCCCCAAAATGATTTCCTGAAGAAGTCATCTCAGAAGCTTTGCATGCATACTGACAAAACAGACCCTATGGCAAGGCTGGGCTAGCCTTCCGGGACAGGGAAACAGCAATGGTCCCAGCCCCCAGTACCTCAGCCCAGGCAGAGGCTCAGGTTCAGAGAAGAGACTTTGGGAATTGCACTCAGATGGCACGGGACTCCAGGGCCAGAATGGAAACCAAGGTGCAGTTTCTGTCACACCCAGCAACACAGAACCAGGGAAAGCCTCTTATTCACCCTGTCAACTCTCCCCCACAGCTGAACACACCCAGCAGCTTCCTACTTGTCTACCATCCACCCCAAGAAAGTACATTGCCTTGAAAGGAGGAAAGTCACCAGGCGCCAGGGTGGCTCAGTCAGTTAAGCGTCCAACTTCAGCTCAGGTCATAATCTCACAGTTCAGGAGCTGGTGCCCCACATTGGGCTTTCTGCTGTCAGCCCAGAGCTTACTTCGGATCCTCTGTCTCCCTCTCTTTCCACCCCTTGACTGCTCACTCTCTCTCAAAAATAAATAAGCCTCTAAAAAAAAAAGACTGAGCTTAAAAAAAAAAAAAGAGGGGCACCTGGGTGGCTCAGTCAGTTAAGCATCCGACTCTTGGTTTTGGCTCAACTCATGATCTGACGGTTCATGAGTTCGAGCCCCACATTGGCCTCTGTGCTGACAGTACAGAGCCTGCTTGGGATTCTCTCTCTCCCCCTCTCTCTGCCCCTCTCCCACTCACATTGTCTCTGTCTTTCTCAAAAATAAACAAATAAACTTTAAAAAAGGTCACAAAGAAATATTTCTTTAAAAATAAGTAAATAAAAGAAAGAGAAAGAAAGAGAAAGAGAAAAAAAAAGAAAAAGAAAAAGAAAAAGAAAAAGGAGGGGAGCAGGATACAGGCAGCTGAGTGACCTCCTATTTCTGCAAGAGCCACTGCCTAGCAGATTGCAGGACTGGCTGTTTTAGCCTTTTTGGCAAACACAGGAATGGAAGGGGTAGGGAAGATAAGGAGAGGGCCAAGCCAGCAGTCATGGAGGGGCCTGGGAGGGGAAAGCAGGGAGGGGGAAAGATAAAGGGGTGGGGGATAGCCTCGTACCTCGCCCTTTCCTCTGGCGGACGGGGGCATAGTAGCGGATGCTCACCACCTTGGTGGTGCCCCGAGGGGTGGTACACTTGCGGGACTGCCGCACCACGTTGGTGAAGGAGAGCTGCATGTGTTCCTCGGCTGTCTGGAGCCCAAAAAACTTAGTGTTGAAGAACATGAGGGTATTGAGGAGGACAAAGGGTGAGTAGACCCCGAGCTGCTTACACTCCCACAGGTGCTCTTCCTCCACGCGGGAGAACACCGTATCTGCAATGGTCAAGGGGGAGACGCCAGTCAGGAGCGATCAAACAGCCCCACCCAGCCACTTCCGATCCCAGACGCCCCGCTCACGAGCATTTCCCACCCCATCCCTGGCCAGTATGTGGCAACTGCACTGAGAATGCAGACACCCTGCTACAGTAGACAGTGAACTGGGCTTTTTAAATGGTTTCCACTTGCACTTGGAGCTTCTCTGACCACCCTTGAGTTACAGGCAGGGAGATGTAAACCCCAAGGAGCCCCACAGTGCCTTCTCTTCTTTCTTCACTCACCACCAAAACCCAAGCCACCTTTTTCAGACCTAGACCTAGGTTGTGTTCAAGGATGGGGGCTCTGGCCCCTCTAGCTCTCAACCCCGAGCCCCCCCCAGGGACGTAACTCCTGCCCTCAGACACTTTGTGGAGAGTGGCAGACCAAAGAGCCCAGGACTCTTGGAACGGTGTACTGAAAGCATGGAGAAGAGGGCAGAGGGGTTGCAAGGTCCCTGTCCCTTACTGTTGGGGAGGAGTGTGGGCTGCCAGGTACTCAGAGACTTGTTGAGTTCTTGAACGAAAGTCAGGTAGTAAAGGTCTGTGAAAATGTTCACCATTCGATTGTTTTCCAGCAAGTACTGAAGAAAGAAAAACATGCACAGAAAGCTAGACTCTAGGTTCTAGAGGAAAGACGTGATGCCAAAGGCCCCGAGCACAGCGACCTCGATAATGAGGAGGCAATGGGAAAGCACTGCTTGATTAGGTGACCCAGAGTGCTTTTCTCCAGGGATTACCCCCCGCCATCTGAGGTACCGGGGCCCTGCTGGAAGAGGAAGAAGTTTGGGGAGCTGTGTTGTCGCTGGTTCTTTACAAGCCCAGCCTCCTTCGTCAGACAACATGAGGCCGACCTCTTGCAGGGGAAACTACACATCACCCCGCCACCCAAAGAGTTCAGCTCTACCCGTCTTTCCCTTCCTAGAATGGTTCTGGAGGATTACCAAGGGGACCTGCTCAGGGTAGGAGGCAGGGTGAGGAACAGGGGCCGGGACAGAGTCATTTCCGGTGGGATCCTGCCTGCTATGTTGAGAGTGACGGCAAGCCAGGCGGCCTGCCAGGGATACCTGCTGGATGCCGAGACACAGATAGTAGATACTGTCAGGTTCGTATCGTTCACCATTGGGTCGAGTGATTTCTCTCACAAACTGGGCCAGACCGTAGTTGAGTTCAGCAGCTGAGCAGGCCAGAATATCCTCTTTGATACGCATAGGTTTGGCTGTAGTGATACACAGTGGAGGTAGATGGGATTAAGAGAACTCCGCGTGGAGAATTTCATTTAGCTCCATCATTAATCCCTTCATCCCTTAGTGCATCCAGCTCCAGAACAAACCCACCCATTACAAAAAAAAAAAAAAAAAAAAAAGCGCCCTCAGCCTTTAAACCTAGACAGCCTCTCCCCTTATTTTGCAACTCCTCCCCATCTTCACAGGACACCTTTCGGTGATCACGGCCTTATCACCCCTAGACATCCTCACATCCTCAGCTGAACTGCAGCCCTGGCCCTCCTCCTCTCCCCACATCGAGGGGGCCCTGTGTTTTAGGTAAATGGGTGGGGGCCCCTCCCCTGAGCACGGGGTACCTTCCTCCCCACCCCCACCCCATACTTACGGCCAAAGCGCAGTTCATCCCCCTTGCTGGTTTCTCCATTGGCATATTTTGACTGCACCCAGCACTTCCAAGCATTGACACCATATGAATAGTTGAGTCCAGTACAGCTAGGCTGGCTGCTCATGGAATCCCGGGAACAGCTCTCCGAAAGCACCAGCCGCTTTTGACCCTGGAGGGGAAGAGAAAGGAAAGGGGTGGCAGAAGCAGGGCCAGGGGCACCACGGAAGCCAGTCAGGATAGTATTGACCATTGGGGAAGCAAGGGCCTGATGTAAGAACGCAGCGAGCTTCCACAGCACAGAGCCCCAGAAATGGCCCTGGTGACCTCGTGAAGAGAGAAAGTGTGACTATTTCTTGGTACTCACAGTGGCAGACAACGGAGGTCAGGAAAGTCAAACTAAGGCCACCGGCTTGACTACAAGAGCCGCCCCCACCCCCCCAAAAAAACCTCTTTGAGCCTCCTCCTTCTGTGGATTTAGCAGCCCTGGCCCTCACCTTCCTCATGGTGCGGGGAAGATCTTGTTCAGCAGACACATCCTCGGGCCCTACCAGGCCACAATCAAAGAGGAAGTCTACACTGGGGTTAATGTCCAGAGGGTCTGTTAGAGAGGAAAGGAGGAAGAAATCAATTTTTTTTAAGATCTCAACCCTGTGGTCCTCACACCCTACCCCTGCCACTTGGCCACTTGACTGGAGATGAGACTCCTATACAGCCTTACTGTACTCGGTAGGAAGCAGCAAAGCTGTACCAAGAACACGCTCCAAGACACATAAATGCAAAAAGTCACAATGATGGGAATGTTCGTAATGCTACCGAACTGCATGCTTAAACACAGTTAAGATGGTAAATTTTGTGTTATGTGTTCTGCCACGATTAAACAAAAGCTAGACACAACTGCAAAACAGTGCACCTGTCCCGGTATCTCTGGCACTAGTCCCTGTGAGAACCTTCTGTCACAGGGTCACAAAGAGCACTGCTTTGGGGTCATGCTCAGATCACAATGGACACTTCATGCCTCTTGGCACAAATCCTACCACACCCAGTGGACACACTTCAAGTCCCACTCACTCTTGGGGAAGTCCGCCTCCAAGTCTTGCCCAGGTTCATCCAAGACATTGGCCATCTTGACGGCCATGGCCAGGACATCATCTCTAGCTGGCCCAAACAGGTCACAGTCTTCCAGAAGCCCCTCTGCACTCTGGTTGCTCACAAGATCTGGGGGACAGGGAAGGTGGCTTGGTCACTGCAGCTCCTGCCTAGCGCCCCCACAGGCCTTCAGGGGCTAATCCCAACTACTCCCCAGTCCTTCTAAGGCACCAAGATTACCACACTCCTCCCCCTTAGGCTGACACAGGCCAGTAGCACCCTGTCTCCCTCATCACCACCCCCCATGGCGTACCACAAAGGTCAGATGAGGCCTTGTCTAACTCCTCAGCCTCTGCAATCATTTCTGCCATAGCCAGGATGTCAGCCTCCAAGGGGTTGGAAGGGATCTTCACCTTCAGCTCCTCAATGGTTTCCACAATCTTGTCTGTGCTCTCCAAGGTGGTGGGCAGGAACATGGGCACAGGCACCTGGAGGCAGGAATCCCAACTGAACACCAACAACCACCCCAGCGAATGAGAGGGACAGCTGATGAGAGTAAGGGCGGGGGGGGGGGGGGCGGGGAGCATGGGTCTCAATCCTGAAAGGGTAAAGGAGACCACACAAGGAAGGGCAGGGAAACTTACCGGGATGGGCATGGAGAAAGGCACCGGGACTTTCTGGCAGTACAGATGCATAGGCACTGGCACAAAGATGGGCACTGGGATGGGCAGCACTATCACCTGTGGCTTCCACTCTTCTATTGACAAGAAAGGGGTCTTCTCAGAGCCCCTGCTAGATGTACCACGTCTGGCCCAGAGCCTGATGCTTGCCTGTCCCCCTCTACCCCAAAAGCTCTAACACGTGCTCAGTGTCACAAAACTGCCCTAGAACCAGAGGTTGAGAGACAACTCGAGGATTCCGGGACAACCATGTGCACGATGCTTCAGCCATCTCATAAACCCCCTGTCCAGCTCCCAGGCACAGGGCTGGAGGCCTAGGACTATGGAATGTAGCCTGGGATGTCTAGGTACCCTGGCTCACCTGTTTGACTCCCTTTGGACTTCATCTCCACCTTGCAGGAGACCCCCCGATTCTGCATCAGTGGTTTACACATGGCCGCTTTGTTTTTGCGGGGTGTTGCTGGGGGTGGCGGGGGTGGAGGAGGGGTGGAAGCAGCGGGAGCCGATCGGGTCTTGGCAGGGATCTGCAGAGACCAAGGAATGTTAGAGCTGCCAACCAGCATACCCTCCTCTGAGGCCATCCACCCCCTTGGCTTCTGCCCTGACCTTGCCCAGATTCCCATTTTCCTCTGGGGTCTTCACTGTACTGCTGTTCTCCACTTTGGTTTGAGATGGTGCCTGGGGCTTCGACTCGGGAGACTGACCTATAGATCAAAACAAATGAATGCTCTCATCTGAGGAACTTGCTCTCCGCTCTCCTCATCCCCATTCCACAAGAGCTCCATTGAAAGGCACACTAGATGCAAATGGGAGATCTAGAATATCCCCTTCTCACCACCCCCCACCCTCAGATGTAGTCTTCTCTAGGTCCCAGCAACACTGGCCAAGAAGGTTCTTTGCTCCTGGCTGCCAAGAAGATCAAAAGACAGTTCCCCCAATGACGCACAATTGGAGACCTTCCACTCAGATGACCCTCGGAAGTTTGGTACCCCTGAAGCAGTGGAGAGACTGAGGTGACATTCTAGAAACAATAGTCTTCGGTCTCCTCAAAGGTAGAGCTTATGCCGACACTTCCAGCTCTCTGAAAATTAACCACAGCCCCCCACATGCCCCATCCCACCTGGGTCGGTGTCCATCCCCTCAAAACACATCCTTTATACAGTTCGAGTAGACTCGAACTCTAAGGACCTTGAAACAAGGCTCCCCCTAGTACCTGCACGGTCCAGAAGCTGAAAAAGAATATAGTACAAGGAGCTCTGTCTGGCCAAGGATGAGGTGAAAGCAAGAGAGAAGGGAGAGAGGGGCTGGGCCTAGGGTGAAAAGGGTCCAGGCCAGTGCTAACAGAGCATGCCCCCTGCCCAGGACTCACTGTTCAGGAGGCTCTCAGGCCCGCTCTGGGTATCCAAGTTAGGTTGGTTCTGCTGGCTGTAGAAGCGCAGCAGACACTGTTGGTTGCAGAAATGACGGATCTGCCCACGCCAGTGGATGGTCTCCAGCAGTTTCCCCTGGCGCTTACAGGCGTGGCACCGGGCGGCCTGGGGGGCATCAACAGGACGGTCAGACCTGCCTCCCTAAAGGGGGCTGGGCCCTTTGCCCTGGAAGAGGCCGTGCTGCTCCCTTCAGAAGCCGGGCCAACCAGAGCCCCCTCCCTGGAGATCGGCCCGCACCCTGAGGCCAGTGTAACAGCCTGTGCCCCTTGGCACCCCTTCCCTCCTTTCCAGTGCCCTGCCCCCCTTACCTTGCAGTACCACAGCAGGTACTTGCTCTTACAGTCCTCACTGCAGAAGTCCCAGGTGCTGCCATCCAGCTGCTCGGTGACTCCACGCTGGCAGGTCTGGGAGCAGTAGGTACAAGTGATACAGCACAGCCCCAGCTTCTTGGTGAAGTCCTGTTTGTACAGCAGCACACAGCCTGGGAAGAGGGCAAGAGGAGAGAGTCCAGAGACCCAGAGATCACCATGGCCGGGGCCCAACCTTTCCAAGGCGGTCCACCTAAAACCTCCACCAGCCTCTCGTACCTTGAAGCCTCCGGATGGACGGAGAGACGGATGGAGGGGGAGGGGATGGGAGGAGGACAACACAGTGAGCAGGGGACCCCCGACCGCCCCCCAAGTGCCACATTGCAAGCCCCCCTCCTTCCCCCACCACCCTGTCTAGCTGGAAGGTTCAGGCTCTTCTGTGCCTTTCCCCACCTCCTTACCTTCGCTGCAGAAGCTCTTCTCTACCCCACTGAACCGGAGTTTCTCATGCAGGAGTTTCTCCTGCCGGCAATGCTCACACTGGGACACCACACCCCGGAGCCGCTTGAAGTCCTCGCAGCAATCACGGCAGCAGAACTGGAACACCTGGTCCTGAGATGAGGGGCACAGGGCGGGGAGGACGGAGCTGTGACATCCCGATCTGGCAAGAGCCAAGTGGAGGGAAGGCCTCCTTCAGACAGCCTGTCCGGTCTATGTGGCAGTATGTCGGCAGGGGTGGGGATCTTACCTGCCAGTCCAAGACCTCAGGCTTGCCACTGAAGAGGCTGTGGCAGTAGTGACAGCTCAGGTGAATGCCCCCCTCAGGGCTTGTGCGCTGGAGGGAAGGAAGACAAGTAAGGGAGGTGTGTGGGGGTGGCGGGGAGCGGGGGTCAGGTTCGTTCTTAGTTCTGCCCGGGCCTACCTGCCCCAACTCTCATACCCTGTGTCACCACACCCTTCTTTCATCCCTGGTCCAGGGTTTGGAGTACCTGGAACTTGGTCCAGCAGCTGGGGCTGCAGAACTGGTAGACTGTGCGATCAACCTTGTTGTAGTAACAGGGGTCAGAGAGGCTGCGGCGGCAGAAGCTGCAGGGTCGGGGAGGGCCTGGGGCACAGAGAGAAAAGGAGAAAGAGAGAGAGAGAAAGAAAGAGAGAGAGAGATAGAGAGAGAGAAGGAGAGAGAGAGAAAGAGAGCACACAGAAGGTGTAAGGCAGTGCAGAGATGGAACAGGAAATCCATGGGAAGATGTGGTCGGGGCTGAGGTTGGGCAGCAGGGATCACTTTAGAAGAAGGGAGTACGGGAGGTAGAAGGAAGGCCAGCAGGGGTCTCAGAGAAGAGGGCTTTGCACCTACCAGTGAGCCCTGCCTGCTTCACTTTGTAAGAGGTGGTACAGCACAGGGTACAGAACAAGCTGGTCTTGCCATTACGATCCACATGTGATAGCATCTCAAAGTTCTTACACAGGGTCTTGCACCAGACACATGGGTACACACGTGTGTTTTTCTGTGAGGATGGGGAAGGAGAGGCTGAGGCTGGATTTGTCCCTTCGCTTTTATTTGTTAAATTTTTTAAAACATGAGATATTTCAGGCATACAAAAAAAGGGTAGATGATGATATAACAAAGACCTGTGTATCCACCAGCCAGCTTCAAAAATAAAACATAACAGATACAATTGAAACCCCCTTTATTTGTTTTATTCTTCCCAACCCTCGACCCGTCAGGCACCTTTATTTGTCACCCAGGAACCGCACCCCCGTCCACAGCCCTCTAATGCACTACTCCCTCGGCCCCACCTTCTTATACGCCCCCAAGCAGGTTGTGTTGCAGAACCGCTTTTGTTGGCCCTCGTGGAAGAGGAGCTCAGGGCCAGGGCTCCCGGTCTTGGTGTAGATGTAAGCCCCGCACTGGTCACAACAGTTGGTTTTCAGTCCCTTGTTGGCCCGGAATTTGGAGAAGCAAGAATCGCTGCAGAGCCGGTGCACCACGCTGCCGTTGCTGACCTCGTGCAGGACCTGCCGTACACACACACACCCTGAGCCAGGGCCTGGGCACCACCACCCACCCTGAAGCAAGGACGGCCCGCCCCACCTCACCCTAGACCTTCACAGCACACAGTGGGCCCAGGGACCCCCCAACCTGCACATCGGGCTGCCGACTTGATGGTGAGGTCCCGGGAGGCAAGGAAGGCCGGCTGCATACATCCTGGAGAAGCTCTATCCTTGAATATGCTCCCTCACGATGGCTGCCCTTCCTCCCCACTCCCCTCTTCCACAGGGCCTGGCCCCTGCAGCCCCAGGATGGCAGGGGCAGGTCAGGGCTAGCCAGGCTCTGCAAATCAGCTCCCATCGAGCTTCCTCACCTCTCCAGTCTTCTGGCATATGCTGCAGCGAGTGGCGTCGGCAGGATCCCCAGACTGTGGGATTGGGCGCTGCTGTTGGGCCTCGTACAGGGAGAGACAGACGGACGTGCAGAACTCATGGAAGGAGCCTCCTGAACCAGTCTGTGCCACAACCGAGTCCTTGGTGTTCCAGATCTCCCTGCAGGTGGAAGCAGGTTGGAATGTTCACTAAGTACCATCCCCTTGTTTCATCAGCTCCCACCCCTCCGCAGGGATCGATGACCACAAGGCCGAGTAATCTCGGATCCCCCTCCCAGTTCCACTCTGCTAGCTTCTTGCCTACAGTCCCTGGCTCACTAGTTACTCCTGGCCTGATCCCTGCCCTCCCTGCACCCTGGGGACCTTCACGTACTTCTTGCAGAAGGTACAGGTCTTTTTGCCCGAAGGCTTCTTAGAGAAAGTGGTGAGACAGGATGAAGAGCAGAAGAGCTGAGGCAGTCCCTTGCGCTGGTAGGCGGTTTGCCCCTTCTGCAGTGGCGTCCGGCAGTGAGCACAGGTCATCTTGGTGCCTACCGCAGAGCGCCCGGCCCTTTGTGCCACACTTGAGCGTAGGGACATGCGAGGGGAGCGCCGGGGCCGGAACGGCACAAAGTCCTCATCATTGGGGTCATCTACCATGGCATCAGAATCCTCATCTGACACTGGAACTGTGGAAGTGGGGACACGGACCATGAGCAAAAGCTACTGGACCAGCTCTCCTCTGACCAACGGGCAGCTCAGCAGATACTGGCTCCTCGGATGAGCCCCATCCCCCTAGTTATTTCCTCTGCGCCCCCACCCGCATCATGCTGGCATCTTAAGCCACTGGTGGCACTCTCCCTGGGAGGGCCCAGGAGGGCTCTGAGTGAGAAGATTCAGGACAGGGATGGCATGGCTGAAACAGGAAACTCCATTCTCGCTGCTGTTGTTTTCAATTTCCCCCACTGCCCCTGGTTCCCATGCCAACCCACAGCAGAGATAGGCACTTCACACTCTGCAGGGCGCAGCACTATGGGAGCCAGGAGATCTGTGGCCCGCCACATCCCACTCGGTCACACTTCCTCAAGTCCTACTCACTGCTCTCAGTGGAATCCACAACCTCGGGTTTTGGAGGCTCTACTCTTCTAACGCGCTCGCTTCTCTTCTGCACCTTGGAAACATGGGAGGGGAGGAAAGCTGACACCAGGGGCAGGCTAAAGGGCCTGCTGCACTGGTGCAGGGTGTGTGTGGGGGGGGTACAGAGATGGGAGGGGTAAGGGAGAGTAGGGACCCTCAGCCCAGGCCTGAGAGGAGGAGAGAAAAGGAGGCTGGACTTTCTCCTTAAGAAGCAAGAGACACAAGAGCTCCCCCCCTTCCTCCTAACTCTCCTTGCACAAGCCCTCCCCAGAACAACATCTGGGAGGGAAAATGAAGGGTCTGTCCTTCCCAGAGCTATAGGGGGAACCAGACTCCTTCCAATCCCCTCCCCCCCTCACCCTCTCAGGCGGCTTCTCACTCGCCTTCCCAGTCAGGCCATCTCCTGCAAAGGAAGCAGAAAACAGCCTAAATCTTGAGCTTGCCCTCACCACCCCCTCTCTGGCCCAACCTCCGTGCCTCCATTCCTGGGGAAGAACATACTCAAAACTGAAAGGGAAAACTCAAGTGCCTGTGGCTTCTTGGGGCCCCTCTCAGGGTTACCTCAAGCTCTGTTCTAAGGGAGGGGAGGGGGCAGCTATTCTCCATTAGAAAAAAAAAAATCTTAGCCTTCCCCCCAGCCTCTGTCCCAATCATTGGGAGTTAAGGAAACACAGATAATAGGTCTTTCATCAGAGAACTTATAGTTCACTGACAACAAATGCAAGCACCCAAAGGTAGCAAAGGGAAAAGGAAGCATTATGTATGGAGAGGTTCCCCTGGACTCAGGTGGTTATATAAGCCCCAAGACCCTGGTCACAACCTGGGAGAGAGGCACACCACTAGGCAGAAAGAGGGGGGAAATGAGAGCCTCTCAAGCCCAGGCTGTTCCTCCCCTATCAGAGACACAATTCCAGGCCCTGCATTTCTACCATTCCCCTGAAATCACTATGCTGTTGGCGGCTCCAGAACCTAGTTATCATTCATCCAACTCAGAAACCCCACTCTCTTCTAGAACAAAACAGCTGGAAAGATCTTAGCACCAAGAAGCCTGGTGTTCTCTCCAAATTGTAAAGAAAGGACCCTGGCACAACAGCCCCCTGGGGGTAAGAAAAAGGGAACCTCTCCCAACAAATCCATTCTTCCCAACCCACCCCCTGAAACCTCCCCCCTATTACCCTCCCATAGCCACTGAGCTGCCTCCCTACCCCTACTTTCCTTAATGTTCATTACAGCCCCTCGTCCTCCCTTCCAAGCTCCCAACTCCTTCTCCATACATATCCCTACTCTTGTCTGTCCACCCTCTTCCCCCTCCCTTATGTTTTCCCCAAACACACAACCACCCCTACTTACCCCTACCCTCTCCCCAGCCTGGATTCTCCAGCTGATTAGGTGACCTACCTGGCAAGGAAGGGTGTGCAGGAGGGCTAGGGCCCCCAGGTTTGGTCTGAGAACTGTTGATTCCATCCCCCAGAGTCTCTCCCACTGAAGGGCTGGGGGGACCATTTGGGCTCTGTGGCTGCCCTTGGGGAAGCTCCTCCTCCTGCCCAGGGGAGCCCCTTCTCCCTGTAGCTATGTTGGTGGTCTCCTCCTCTTCAATATGGGGGGGCTGCAGTGTTATCGGCGAATCTGGAGCCAAAGGCTCTAGTAACCCCTGTGGTGAAGAGGGATTTGCCCCAGCCCCTGACTCAGGTGGTACCACCTCAGGGGTCTGGCCCCCTGGTCCAGGCTCTAGGGTCTGATCTCCTGCATCCCAAGCAAGGGTCCCCTCAGGACCATGGTCCACCTCTGGGGGAGAGGGGGCTTTATAGAGCAGCCCTCCCAGCCCCAGCAGCTCAGTGGCTCCATCCAGGACTCCAGGGTCTTTTTCCAGGCCAGCAGGGGCATCAAGCAGGTCCAGGGCTCCTGAGGATGGAGAAGGGCCAGGGGGTGCCCATCCTCGAGTTGGGGCAGTCTGGGATTCCAGTAGATCCTCTCCAAATTCCATGTCTACTGGAAGGTCTCCAGCCAGGGGCTTCTCTGGCAGGGTCAATGGGTCAAACGGACTGGGAAAGTCACTGGGGTCCATGAGGATGACTGGATATGGGCTGTAGATTAGGGGTAGAAGAAGGGGCAAAAGAGGTTGTCTTCGCCAGAATTCCTTCTTATATAGGTTCTGGGACACACCCCATCACCCACTTGGATTTCTCATGAACAGCCCCCACCACACCGACAAGCATTTCCACTGGTTCTAGTCCGAATGACCACTCCCCCCCATACAGCGCCCCCTGTGGGGAGAGGCGTTCCCCGCCCTGGCCCCGTGCCCACACTAGCCAGGCAGTCGGTCGTTCCACCCTCCCGCCTGCCCCCGCCACCCCACTGCAACTCACAGTTCCCCTCCCCCTCTACCTTTCACTACCCCCCCAACTCGGGCTGAACGCCCCCCTTAGAGTCTCCTAGGGCTGTTGCCACCAAGAGCCTTTCCCACCCCCGCGATCTCAGTTCTTATCTCCTCCCCTCTCTCCCAGAGCCCCTCAGCTCCCCAGTCTTTACCCACCCTGTCTGGCCCCACCCCCCCCTCCCCGCGTTGCAAGGTCCTCCCCTCAGCCCTTCCCTCGCCCCCACAAACTGCCCTTCCTAACCCCTCCCCCCAGTTACCTTTCAGGGTCGCCCACTTCCTCAGCCCCGTTCCCCCCTCCTATTGCTCCCCTAGTCCTCCTTCTCCTGTTGCCCACCCCCCACCTCAGGCATTTACAGGAAGACATTTTGGAGCTACGATCTCTCCTTAGACCCCCCCCCCCTTCCTGGCTACGGCGAAATCCCGCCTGCAGGTTCGGTTCGGCTTGATCAGGCCCGACCCCTACCTGCGGCAGGGTTAGTGTACCGGCTACAAGCCTAGAACTGCAGACAGCGACGGCCCCGCGCTCCTTCTCCACCTCCCTCCCTAGCAGCCGGGACAGGGGTCGCGGCCCCTTTAAATGGCAGCGCCGCTCACAGCGCCCAGCGCTCTGCACCAGGCGGGCGGGCGGCGCCAGCAACCAACCCCATTGGCTGGCTCGTGGAGGGGGCTCGCGAGACAGCGCCGGCCCCCGGCGCGAGACTCCCAGCCCAGTGGCCGCCTGGAAATTGCGGAGTGGAACGTAGTCGTTGGAGATGGAGCTTGAGCCCCCGCCCGGGGCCCCGTTAGTTGAGGAGGAAAAGCTAGCCTCTGGAGCTTTGAAGCCCGCCCTCGGGAAAGGCGGCACCCCTCTCCACGGAACGGCCGAGTACACTAACCTACAAAAAATACATCTACGCACCTGCTTCTCTTACCTGGCTCAAGAGTCTTCTCCCCTTCCCCCCCCCCCCCCCGTCACACCCGTGCCCGCCCTACCTCCTGGAGCCCACTCTACCCGTGATCCCCTCCTCTCATTCAAATGGTTCCCGGTCCCCTCCCCCTCCCCGTGTCTCTCCTCGCTTCCCACTCGTGTTCAACCCCCCAGCGTCCGCCCCCCCCCCCGATAGTCCCTACCTACGCCATGCAGCAGGCGCCTGCCAAGATTACCCTCCCCCCAACCCCACCTCTCCGGGGCCCGCCCCCTGGGAGACTGTTGGGGTAATGAGTGACAGCGGAGTGGGGAGGAGGGTAGGCAGGGACCCAGCCCTCACGTGCCCCTCCTTCCCTTGTCTGCAGCCTTGGGCTCCCCTAACCATTCTGAATGTCATAGTTGTGGGGTGTCTTAGGCTTGGTTTCCAGCCACCCAGGGCGGGTTAAATGGCTCTGGCTCAGTGACAACGCCTATGCAGTAACCGTTACTGCCTGATGACCCCAAAACCAGGCCCCGCAAAGACACTCCCCCACTCCCTCAACGGTCTTAGGGTAAGTTCTGGGATCTTCTCCCAGAGTCTTCCAGCAGGAGCTCCCTGCCTTATCTCTACAGTAGTTTTCCTCACCAAGGCCGAGAGCTGTGTTTCCTCCTCTCTCTCTCAGCCTCTCTCTTCCTCCCTCCCTCCTTCTGTCCTTGTCAGTCTCTTTCCTCCTCCTTCTCTCTCTTTCTCTCTCTCTGGCGCTCTCTCTCTCTCTCTGCCAGTCTCTTTTTGTCTCAGTCTCAGTCTCTGTCTCCGGTCCCTCTGCCTCTCGTTTGCACGAGCACGCACGCGCGCGCACACACGCTTTTCCCCGTCCCTCCCTCCCTCCACTCCCGGATGGTCCTTAGCGTGTGGGTGTGGCTGAGGGTGAAGCTTGAGAAGTGGGGTAGGGGGAGGGGGCACTAGCGTTAGGCCTACCGGTTTAAAAAAAAAATGTGTGCCAGGATCTTTCCTCAGTCCCCATTATAGTTAGTGCACTTTGCAGTCTCTGCCCCCTACTTTCCTTCTCCAACCCCTAAGGGCTGGAGAGCTTCTAGTGTCTGAGATACTGGAGGAGGCTTAGGCCGGAGGGGAGTCCTGCCACAGATTTAGGAACGTGTAGGCTTGGTGTCCAGTGCCTGCTCTAGCTTGCCTCTTTGCTGTGGGCCTTCCTTCCCACACTAAGCCTCTCCTAGCCTTCTAGTCCCAGAGAGTTTTATCCTCCCTTGTCTCATTTACTTACCCAGAAACCTTAATCCTTCCTGGCTCCCCACATGGCCTTGAGATTATCTTTGCTCTCTCCTACATACAGAGATAAAAGCAAGAGTTTTCCCCTTCAGTTTCCCAAACCCAGTGTCCTTTATACTGTAACCAGTATTCTGTGTACCTACCTCCTACCTTCTGCTTATTTCTATGTCCCTGTACCTCCCTTCTCATTTTCAATTTGTTCCATCTCAGTTGGTCCACCTCGTTCTTCTGTGTTGCTGGCCCTTCTCAACCCATACTTGGATCCTTGGCTGGTCTGTTTGTGCAGAACACCCGGTTTCAAGTTGAAGGGAGACAGTTTAAGGAAGGATTAATGGTGTCAGAGTGGTGGCATAAAAGCGTGTGGGCTGCGGAGACAGAAACAGACCAGGATTCTAATCTCAACTCTGCTTGCATTTTAGTCAGTTGACTTTGGACAAATCACAAGGTCGTCACCAGGTCTTAATTTTCTCATCTTTAAAACAGATAAGAGGGGCGCCTGGGTGGCGCAGTCGGTTAAGCGTCCGACTTCAGCCAGGTCACGATCTCGCGGTCCGTGAGTTCGAGCCCCGCGTCAGGCTCTGGGCTGATGGCTCGGAGCCTGGAGCCTGTTTCTGATTCTGTGTCTCCCTCTCTCTCTGCCCCTCCCCCGTTCATGCTCTGTCTCTCTCTGTCCCAAAAACAAATAAAAAACGTTGAAAAAAAAAATTTAAAACAGATAAGAAAGCAATCTAAATGCGCAATAATAGGGGATTAGTTAAATCAGTTTTGTCTATATTCATACAATGGATATACTCATTAACATTTTAAAAAAACAATGACTGGGGCACCTGGGTGGGTGACTTCGGCTCAGGTCAGGATCTCACATGTCATGATCGAGCCCCACACTGGCTCACTGCTGTCATCACAGAACCTGCTTTGGATCCTCTCTGTCTCCCTCTCTTTGCCCCTTCCCTGCTCTCTCTCAAAAATAAATAAACATTTAAAAAACCAATGACAGGGGCGCCTGGGTGGCTCGGTCGGTTAAGCGGCCGACTTTGGCTCAGGTCATGATCTCGCAGTCCATGACTTCGAACCCCGTGTCAGGCTCTGTGCTGACAGCTCAGAGCCTGGAGCCTGTTTCAGATTCTGTGTCTCCCTCTCTCTGACCCTCCCCCGTTCATGCTTTGTCTCTCTCTGTCTCAAAAATAAATAAACGTTAAAAAAAAATTTTTTTTTAAATAATAAAAAAAAATAAAAAACCAATGACAGCATAGCACAGACCATTTTTAGGATACTGAAACTATTCTGTATGCTATTATGATGGAGACATATTTACATCATCAAAACCCATAGAATGTACAACCCCAAAAGCAAACCCCTATGTGAACTATGGGCTTCGAATAATAATGATTCGTCATCAATTGTAACTAATATACCATTCTGGTAAGGAATGTTGATAGTCAAGGGAGGCTGTGCCCTGGGGTGAGTATGGGGTGGGCAGGGAGTATATGGGAACTCTCTGTTCTTTCAACCTGCTCGTGCTGTAAATCTAAAACTGCTCTAAAAATAGACTTTAGTCGGGGCACCTGGCTGGCTCATTTGGTGAGTGTCTGGCCCTTGGTTTCAGCTCAGGTCATGATCTTGCTGTTCATGAGATCAAATCCCACGTCTGGCTCTGCACTGATGGTATGGAGCCTGCTTGGGAGTCTCTCTGTCTCTCTCTGCCCCTCCTTTGTGCTCTCTCTCAAAATAAATAAAATAAACATTTTTTAAAAAGAATCTTTAAAAACATAGACTTTAATCTATTAAAAGAATTAATGACACACAAAAATGCTCCTGTATGTTACATTTTTATTTTTATTTTTATTTATTTTTATTTTTTTTTCAACTTTTTGTTTTGTTTTGTTTTGTTTTTTTATTTTTGGGACAGAGAGAGACAGAGCATGAACGGGGGAGGGGCAGAGAGAGAGGGAGACACAGAATCGGAAACAGGCTCCAGGCTCCGAGCCATCAGCCCAGAGCCTGACACGGGGCTCGAACTCACAGACCGCGAGATCGTGACCTGGCTGAAGTCGGACGCTTAACCGACTGTGCCACCCAGGCGCCCCTTTATTTTTATTTTTCATCTGTACACCCAGTGTGGGGCTTGAACTTACAACCCCACGATCAAGAGGCCCATGCTCTACGGACTGAACCAGCCAGGTTCCCCACCATGTTACATTTTTTTAAAAGGAGTTAAAATATGATGCTAACTTTGTAGACAAATTCTATATACAGTTGACCTTTGAACAACATGGGTTTGAACTGTGTGGGTACACCCCTATGTGGATTTTTTAAAATAAGTACAGTACTGTAAATGTATTTTATTTATGATTTTTAATAACATTTTCTTTTCTCTAGCTTATCTTACTGTAAGAGTACAAGCACATAGCATACAAAATATGTGTTAATCAACTGTTATTAGTAAGGCTTCCAGTCAACAGTAGTAGTTAAGTTTTGGGGGAGTCAAAAGTTATACTTGGATTTTCTTTTTGTAATGTTTATTTTTGAGAGAGAGATAGTATGTGTGCATGTGCAAGTGGGGTAGGGGCAGAGAAACAGGGGGACAGAGGCTCTGAAGCAGGCTCTGAGCTGACAGCAGAGACCCTGATGTGGGGCTTGAACTCATGAACTGTAAGATCATGACCTGAGCCAAAGTCAGACGCTTAAGTGACTGAGCCACCCAGGAGCCCCTGCTTAGGTTTTCAACTACACAGGGTGGTCACCGCCCCTACCTCCATGTTGTTCAAGGGTCAATTGTACATGTATACACAGAAAACTACTGGAAGGAAATACTGGAGATTATACCTCATAGGGATGCACTTAAGTGGGGTGTACAACTGTCTGACTTATAGTAGGTATTTAATAGGTACTGATTAATAGGTTACTATTATAATTTTATTATTTTTTTAATGTTTATTCATTTTTGAGAGGGGGGGGAGGGGTTAAGAGAGAGGGGGACAGAAGATCCAAAGTGGGCTCTATGCTGACAGCAGAGAGCCCAATGTGGGGCTTGAACTCACAAACTGTGAGATCATGACCTGAGCTGAAGTTGGGAGCTCAACCAACTGAGGCACCCAGGAGCCCCAGTTACTATTGTCATTTTAAAAAAAATAGGGGCGCCTGGGTGGCTCAGTCGGTTAAGCGGTTAAACGTCCATCTTCGGCTTAGGTCATGATCTCACAGCTTGTGAGTTTGAGCCCTGGATCAGGCTCTGTGCTGACAGCTCAAAGCCTGGAGCCTGCTTCACATTATGTGTCTCCCTCTCTCTCTGCCCCACCCACGCTTGCACTCTGTCTCTCAAAAATGAATAAACCTTAAAAAAAATTAAAAAGAAAGAGAAATATATCTGACCTCATGCATGGTCTGGGACTTTGTATCCTGAAACCTTCATATTGTATAAATATATATATTTTTTGTCTTTAAGCCAAGAATGCCCACAGTTGATAGATCTGAATATGTACCAGCCACAGATAAAAGGCTGTAATATAGAACTGGGTGGGGGGGTTGGGTAAGAGTGTGGCCTGCAATTCAACACTGTCATTTTCAGCTTTGTTAGTTACCACACAGTTCTCAATTGTGTTACTTGTTAGTCATCATTTACAAAGCACTCCTGAAGTGCTGCAAGCACTATAAGGCAGGTAAAATCTCTATCCCTGTCCTCACAAGAGCTCTTTCATTTTAATTATATATACACATGTGTCTATATATAATATATAGACACATGTGTATATATATATGCACATATATATACTTATATATGTTTTCTGATTACAAAAATACAAATGTTCACTACAAAAATTTTGGAAAACATGAAAAACCTGAAGAGGAAAGCACTAATCACTTATATTCTACCTATTATACCTGGAGATAACCACTGCTCTATTTGATGTATAGCTTTCTGGTCCTTTTTTTGCATACATATTTTTTACAAAATTGGAATTATCTTGTACAATATGTTCTAGAACATATTTGTAATGGCTGTGTATTATTTCATCATTTGGATGTACCATGCTTTAATTAATTACTCCTGGATGTCAAACTTTATTAAAAAAATTTTTTTAGGGGCACCTGGGTGGCTCATTTGGTTGAGCGTCCAACTTCGGCTCAGGTCATGATCTCAGCTCGTGAGTTCGAGCCCCGCATTGGGCTCTGTGCTGACAGCTCAAAGCCTGGAGCCTGCTTCTGCCTCTGTGTCTCCCTCTGTCTCTGCCCCTAACCCACTCGCATTCTGTCTCTGTCTCTCTCTCAAAAATAAATAAACATTAAAAAAATTTTTTTTTAAATTTTAATGTTTATTTTTGAGAGAGAGAGACAGAGACAGAATGCAAGCTGGGGAGGGGCGGTGAGAGAGGGAGACACAGAATCTGCAGCAGGCTCCAGGCTCTGACTGTCAGCACAGAGCCCGACGTGGGGCTTGTACTCACGAACTGTGAGATCATGACCTGAACTGAAGTCGGATGTTCAACCAACTGAGCCACCCAGGCGCCCCTCAAACTTTTATTTTTTCACCACAGGCAAACCTACATATAACCTGGTCAAATAAATGGAAGTGCTATTTGGCGATCATTTGATTAGAGTGAAGTTCACTCTTTAGAACCAAGTATGGAAACACATGGATTCTTAATGTTTTATACCATTCTGAAGTACCCTGGAATGAAGAAAAGGAAATATGTATTTAGGGAGACATTGGGAAATGCTAGACGGTCAGTTCCTCAATAATAGAGACCAGTTTTTACTTATCTCTATCTCCAGCATCTAGCATAGTTCCTGATACTCAGTAAATGTTTATTGGATGAATTGATGGATGAGTGAATTAAGGACAGAGAGAGGAAAAAAGCCCCTGATGAACTCAAATTGTAGTACTATTTCTATAATGTAAGGCTTAACAAGGAAAAAGATAAGAGTGAAATAAGAGAGGAGCAAAGGCAGGAAGGCAAAAATAAGGAATCTTCATCTTTAAAAAGAAGGATTAGTATAAACCCACAACTATATGGTCAATTAATCTTCAACAAAGCAGGAAAGAATATCCAATGAGAAAAGGACAAATGGTGTTGAGAAAACTGGTCAGCTACATGCAAAAGAATGAAACTTAGCCACTTTCTTACACCATACACAAAAATAAATTCTAAATGGATTAAAGACCTAAATATGAGACCTGAAACTGTAAAAATCCTAGAAGAGAGCACAGGCAGTAATCTCTGACACAGGCTGAGGCAACTTTTTTCTAGATGTGTCTCCTGAGGCACAGGAAACAAGAGCAAAAATAAACTATTGGAACTACATCAAAACAGAAAGCTTCTGCACAGAACAAAACTAAAAGCCTACAGAATGAGGGAAGATATTTGCAAATGACATATCCGATAAAGGGTTAGAATCCAAAATATATAAAGAACTTACAAAACTCAACACCCCCAAAACATAATCCAGTTACAAATGGGCAGAAGACACACACATTTTTCTTTTTTTTTTAAACGTTTATTTATTTTTGAGACAGAGAGACAGAGCATGAACAGGGGAGGGGCAGAGAGAGAGAGGGAGTCACAGAATCTGAAACAGGCTCCAGGCTCTGAGCTGTCAGCACAGAGCCCAACGCGGGGCTCGAACTCACGGACCGTGAGATCATGACCTGAGCCGAAGTCGGACGCTTAACCGACCAAGCCACCCAGGCGCCCCGACATTTTTCTAAAGAAGACATGCAGCTGGCCAACAGACACATGAAAAAATGTCTAACATCACTTACTATCAGGGAAATGCAAATCAGAACAATGAGATAACACCTCATACCTGTCAGAATGGCTAAAATCAACAACACAAGAAACAACAGGTGTTGGCGAGGATGTGGAGAAAAAAGAACACTCGTGCACTATTGGTGGGAATGCAAACTGGTGCAGCCACTGTGTAGAAACAGTATAGAGGTTCCTCAAGAAGTTAAAAAATAGAACTATCCTAGCATGGGACTCAATCTTGAGATTGTAAATTCATGCCTTATGATAGGCATAGAGCTTACTTTAAGAAAAAAAAAAAAACTACCCTATGATCCAGTAATTGCATTACTGGGTATTTACTCAGTACTTCTATATGTGGAATTTAAGAAACAAAACGGATGAGCAAAGGGAAAAAGAGACAAACCAAGAAACAGATTTTTTTTATAATTTATACATGAGATTTAAAAATTTTTTTAATATTTATTTATTTAATTTTTTATTTATATTTGGGAGAGAGAGACAGACAGAGACAGAGCATGAGCAGCAGATGGGGCAGAGAGAGAGACACACAGAATCTGAAGCAGGCTCCAGGCTCCAATCTGTCAGCACAGAGTCCTATTGGGGGCTCGAATTCACGAACTGTGAGGTCATGACCTGAGCCAAAGTTAGACGCTTAACCGACTGAGCCAGCCAGGCGCCCCTAATGTTTATTTATTTCTGAGAGAAAGAGAGACAGAGTGTGAGTAGGGGAGAGGCAGAGAAAGAGGGAGAATTGGAAGCAGGCTCCAGGCTCTGAGCTGTCAGCACAGAGCCTGACACGGGGTTCGAACTCACAGACTGCAAGATCATGACCTAAGCCGAAGTCAGACGCTTAACCTACTGAGCCACCCAGGTGCCCCCAAACAGATTTCTAATTATAGAAAGCAAACTGATTGTTACCAGAGGGGAGGGGAAGGGGTTGGGTTAAAATAGGTGATGGGGCATTTGTCATGATGAGCACTGGGTGATATATGGAATTGTTGAATCACTATATTGTACACCTGAAACTAATATAACACTGTATGTTAACTAACTGGAATTAAAATTAGAAAACAGAAGGATTAGTGAAATGCAGTGAAAAATTCCTCCTTAGTAGCAAGTCCATTTGTGGCAATCTGACCTAGTATGCTTCTGACTATACTCCCCTCTTTAACATTCCCTCTGTCCTGTCCAAACATCTTTCCCAACTTTGGAGGCAACATACCCCAATTTACTCCCATAAGATCAACTGACTTTATAAGGCACACTCTAGGATATATGTGGGTCCCAAGGTCTCTACAGACTTTCTGCTATGGCACTATCCCTTGGGAAGTCAACTTACATAAATATTACTTCTCTGAGTTCCATTTACACTTTTTTTTTAAATGAGAACTTTATTGAGATAGAATTCATTTACTATACAATTTGCCCATTTAAACTGTATAATTCAATGGATTTTAGTATATTCACGGATGTGTGCAATGATTACCTCAGTTTTACATCGTCATCATTTATTTTTTTATTATTTTAATTCCAGTGTAATCAACACACCATATTATATTAATTCCAGGTGTACAATATGGTGATTCAACAATTTCACATATTATTCAGTGCTCATCAAGATACGTGTACTCTTAATCCCCTTCACCTATTTCACCCATGCACCTCCCCTCTGGGAACCATGAGTTTGTTCTCCATAGTTAAGAGTCCGTTTTTTGTCTCTTTTTTTCCCCCTTTGTTCATTTGTTTTGTTTCTTAAATTCCACATATGAGTGAAATCATATGGTATTTATCTTTCTCTGACTGGCTTGTTTTATTTATCATTATATTCTCTAGATGCATCCATGTTGTTGCAAATGGTAAGATTTCATTTTTTATGGACAAATGATATTCCATTGTATGTTTATATATGTATACATATATACGTATATATGTATTTCACATTTTTTTTATCCATTCATCTATCGACGGACATTTAGGTTGCTTCTGTAATTTGGCTATTGTAAATAATGCTGTTTAAATATAGGGGTGCATGTCTCCTTTTGAATTAGTGTTTTTGTTTTCTTTGGGTAAATACCCAGTAGTGTGATTACCAGATCACAGGGTAGTTCTATTTTTAATTTTTTTAAGGAAACTCCATACTGTTTTCCACAGTGGCTGTACCAGTTTGCATTTCCACCCATTGTTATCATTAAAAAAAATAGAAAACCTGTATGCTTTAGCTATATTCTCCCATCCCTCCATCCCCCATAGCCTTATGCAAGCACCATTCTACTCTCTGTCTCCATAGATTCACCTATTCTGGACATCTCATATAAATGGAATCATATATGTGGTCTTTTGTGACTGGCTTTTTTCAATTGACGTAATGTTTTTAAGGTCCATCCATGTTGTACCATATGTCAGAATTTATTCCTTGTATGCCTGAATATTATTCCATTGTATGGATATACCATATTTCGATTATCCATTCATCAGTTGATGTACCTTTGGGCTATTATGAATAATACTGCTATAAACATTCATATATACAAGTTTTTATGTGAACACACATTTTCATTTCTCTTGGGTATATAACTAGGAGTAGAATTTCTGGATCATGTGGTACATTATGTTTAATTGAGGAACTGCTACACTATCTTCCAAAGTAGCTGCACTATTTTATATATCCATCAGAAGATTTCTAGTTTCTCACATTCTTGCTAACACTTGTTATCTGCTAATCAAAGTCCATTTATTTAGATGTTCTTGAATTTCTTCCAGCAATGTTTTGTAGTTTTCAGAGTGTAAGTTTTATGCTTTTGTTAAATTTGTTCCTAAGCACTTTATTCCTTTTCATGTTTTTGTAAATGGATTTGTTTAATTTCATTTTCAAATTCTTCACTGTAAGTGTATAGAAATACAATTTACATTTGCATATTGATCTTGTATCCTGCAACCCTGAACTCATTTATTAGTTCTAATAGTTTTTTTCTTCCAAAGTCTCCAAATTTTTATTTACATTCTAGTTAGTTAACATATCTTGTGACATTGGTTTCAGTAGATTTTAGTGATTCATCACTTACATATAACACCCAGTGCTCATATAAAAGTGCCCTCCTTAATACCCATCACCCATTTAGCCCTCCCCCCCACGTCCCTCCACCAACTCTTTGTTCTCTTTTTTTAACTTAATTTTTTATTTATTTTAATTTTTTTGTTTTTATCTGTTTGTTCTCTATTGTTAACCCTCTTATGGTTTGTTTCCCCCTCTCTCTTATTTTCCCCTTCCCAATTTGTTTCCTAAATTCCACATGAGTGAAATCATATGGTATTTGTCTTTCTCTCAGTGACTTATTTTGCTTAGCATAATACACTCTAGTTCCATCTACGCCGTTGCAAATGGCAAGATGTCATTCTTGTTTATGGCTGAGTAATATTCCATTGTGTATATATTTATATATATGAATGGACACTTGGGCTCTTTCCTAGTTCTAGTAATTTTTTTAGCAGATTCCTTAGGGTTTTCTATATACAAGATGTCATCTGCAAACAGAGATAGTTTTACTTCTTCCTTTTTATTTTGGACACCTATTATTTTTTTCTTGCCAATTTCCCTGGCTACAACTTCTAGTACAATGTTGAATGCAGATGATGATCACTTATAGTTCTTAAAACAGTATTGGAGACCAGGCTGTTCACTTTTTTTTTCACTTTCTCTTTTAAAATTTTTTAAGTTTTTTTATTCATTCTGAGAGAGAGACAGAGAGAGTGAGTTCACAAGCAGGGGTGGGGCAAAGAGAAGGAGAGATAGAATGCCAAACAGGCTCCAGACCATCACAGCACAGAGCCGGATGTGGGGCTCAAACTCACAAACCATGAGATTGTGACCTAAGCCAAGATCAAGAGTCAGACACTTGTCCGTGAACAATCTCGCGGTCCGTGAGTTTGAGCCCCGCGTCAGGCTCTGGGCTGATGGCTCGGAGCCTGGAGCCTGTTTCCGATTCTGTGTCTCCCTCTCTCTCTCTGCCCCTCCCCCATTCATGCTCTGTCTCTCTCTGTCCCAAAAATAAATAAAAAATGTTGAAAAAAAAAATTAAAAAAAAAAAAAGTCAGACACTTAACCGACTGCACCACCCAGGCCCCCCCTTTTTCCACTTTCTCTTGATTAATGTTTTCTGTTTATTTAGTTACTTGGTAACTTACTGAGGACAGAAATCATACTTAGTACTGATATATCCCATATTATTATGTTCAGTACCTTGAAAGTATTCAATAAATATGATTGATAATAATAATTATAAAATATTGACCTCTCAGAGGTCAAACTCTTTTCCTCTGTTGCTTGGCTGGCTCCTCTCACCTTGAACTTGACTTGGCCAAAGTGCACCAATGGACTCCTCGCCCCACCCTCCCAATGGTGCTCTGCCTCCACTGTTTCCTATCTTAGTGGCATAATCAGATGACCAGGCACCACAAACAGAAACCTGGGAATCATTCTAATCTTCCACTCCTTACCCCTGCATTTAATTGGCTATTAAGTCCCCTTTGATCCTGCCTTCTATATATTTGGATTCGGTTTCCTCTTCTCTATGCCTACAACCACTTAGTTCAGGCTTTCATTTTTCACCTGAAATTATTATTGTATTCCAACTGGTGACCTGATCTCCTTTGTTATCTCCTCCAATCTTTTCTACACACTGTTGCAAGGGTGATTGTGGGAAGCTTAATAATGACCCCCAAAAGATATCCATGTCATAATTCCTGGAATTTGTGAATATTACCTCACATGGCAAAAAAGTAGGACTTTGCAGATGTGACTAAGTTAAGGCTCTTAAGATGGGGAAATTATCCAGATGGGCCCTGAATTTAATGACAAGAGTTCTTAGAGAAGCAGAGAGAGATTTGACACACAAAGGAAAAGGCAATGTGAACATGGAGGCAGAAATTGCAGTGATGCAGTCACAAGCCAAGGAATGCCAGCAGCCACCAAGAACTGGAACTGGAAGAGACAAGACACGGTCTCCCCTAGAGCTTCCTGAGAGATACTGAAGAATCACAGCCCTGCCCACATCTTAAAGTCTTCCCAGTGATAGTGATTTCAGACTTCTGGCTTCCAGAACTGTGAGAGAATAAACTTCTGCTTTTTAAAGCCACCTAATCTGTGGTAATTTTTTACAACAGCTTCAGGACAGTAATACAGTGATCTTTCTGAAGTTCAAACCTATCAGATATAGAAAAAATTTATTCTGTCTCTCAGTCTCTTTCACTCTCAATAAATAAATAAATAAATAAATAAATAAATAAATAAATAAATAAATAAAGAGGCACCTAGGTGGCTCAGTCAGTTAAGCGTCTGACTCTTGGTTTTGGATCAGGTCATGATCTCATAGTTCATGGATTTGAGCCTGACATGGGGCTCCTCACTGTTGGCGTGGAGCCTGCCTTGGATTTTCTCTCATTCTCTCTCTCTCTGCCCCTCCCCTGCTCACTCTCTCTCAAAATATATAAATAAGCTTTAAAAAATTAAAAAATAAATGAACAAATAAATACACACACACACACACACACACACACACACACAGAGGCACGCATGCCCACGTCTGTGGTAATCTGGAAGAAAATATACCAAAATGTTAACAACAATTTCTCCATAATGGGATTATGATGGTTTTTGTACTTCTCTTTTCAAGTTTTGCCCTCAAAAAGCATATATTACTTTTATTATCAGAAAAAAACAATATAAATTATTAAAAAAAAAAAAAAACCTCTTCAAGGAGCGCCTGGGTGGCTCAGTCGGTTGAGCATCCAACTTCAGTGCAGGTCATGATCTCGCAGTTCGTGCCTTCGAGCCCCACATTGGGCTCACTGCTGTCAGCCTGTTATGGCAAAGCCTGCTTCGGATACTCTCTCCTCTCTGCTCTCTGCCCCTCCCCCACTTATTCTCTCTCTCTCTCTCTCTCTCTCTCTCTCTCACACACACACACACACACACACACACACACACAAAACTTTTCAATGTCTCCCCATCACCTACAAAGTAAAGTACAAACTTCTAAGCACAGCACGGGCCCTTAATTTCGCGTATGCCTATCTCTCTTGCCTAATTTCCTATGACTTAGCTTCCCTACTTTTCTTCAACTATGCCAAATTACCTAAAACATAGGTCATTCTGCCTCTGATCCGTTGCAAATCGGTCTGACTTCAACCTCTTGGTTAAGACCCAATTCAAAAGTGTTCTTTCCTGTGAAACCATTCCTGATCCACTCATGCAGAGCCCTGCTACCTTTGAGTTACCACTAATATGAGTTACCTCTAATATGCTATTATTTTATTTGCCTAGAATATTGCAATTATTTGTTTATATCAACATTTCTCTGTTTATGTTGTGATTGTCTTGAGGAGATACACAAATGTACAATTTTTCTTTTACTTTGCTACCAAATATTTTCCAATATAAACAGCTGTTGTGATTTTTAACAAAGCATACATTCATTGAAGTGTTATTGAATTCATAGCTTTTTTTATAATTTGTATTTTTCATTCAAGAGACACTAAAAACCATCATTTGGGTGTCCGTAAAATATTTGATATTAAAAATTCCTCATAGATCTTTACACATTTATATGCAAAGAAAGCTAAATTATTTTGTAAAGTGAGAAAGTCATGGCTCAGAAAAGTATGTATAGTTTAGCTTAATCCTATGTGTATAAAAAAGTATGCACATTTGTTGACCAAGTCAGTACAAATATAGCAAATAGAAACATAGGGACACCTGGGGTAGCTCAGTGGGTTGAGTGTCCAACTCTTGATTTCGGCTTAGGTCATGATACCAAGGTCATGGTATTGAGTTCCTTGTTGGGCTCCATGCTGAGCATGGAGCCTGCTTAAGATTCTCTCTCTCTCTCTCTCTCTCTCTCTCTCTCTCTCTCTTTCTCTTTCTCTCTCCCCCTCCCTCTGCCCCTCTCCCTTGCCTGCATGTGCACATACTCTCTCTCTCAAAATAAAGCATTTAAATTTTAGCTAATTAAAATTACATACAATTAACAATTCAGTACCTGGGTGCCTGGATGACTCAGTTAGTTAAGCATCTGACTTCCGTTCCGGTCATGATCTCACGGTTCGAAGGTTCAAGCCCCACATTGGGCTCCTTGCAGGCAGGGCAGAGCCTGCTTGGGATTCTCTCCCTCCCTCTCTCTCTATGCCCCTCCCCTACTCACGCTTTTTTTTTCTCTCTCCCTCTCAAAACAAAAATACACTTAAAAAATAAAATCTTGGGGTGCCTGGGTGGCTCAGTCGGTTAAGCGTCCAACTTCAGCTCAGGTCACGATCTCATGGTCCGTGAGTTCGAGCCCCGCGTCGGGCTCTGGGCTGATGATGGCCCAGAGCCTGGAGCCTGCTTCCGATTCTGTGTCTCCCTCTCTCTCTGACCCTCCCCCGTTCATGCTCTGCCTCTCTCTGTCTCAAAAATAAATAAACGTTAAAAAAAATATTAAAAAAAAATCAGTAAAATAAAATAAAATAAAATCTTAAGGGATGCCTGGGTGTCTCAGTCAGTTAAGTGTCCCACTTCAGCTCAGGTAATGATCTCACGGTTTGTGAGTTAAGTGCTCCACGTGTTGGGTTCTGTGCTGACAGCACAGAGCCTGGAGCCTTCTTCAGATTCTCTCTCTCTCTGCCCTCCCCCGCTCACACTCTCTCTCTCAAAAATAAATAAACATTAAAAAAATAAGAAAATCTTTCTTTAAAAAAATAAAATATTTTAAAAAACACAATTCAGTTCCTCAGTCGCACAAATCATATCTCAAGCCCTTAGTGGCCACATTATGTATAGCCAGTAGTTACTGCATTGAACAGAGCAAATAACCTTTCTATACTTGCATTAGTTCGCATTGGACAGTGCAGATCTAGATCACTGACCCCACATAAGGTGACGCCAGTTTGGGTACCCTGAAACCCTGAGTGTGAAATAGTTAACTAGTGAGAACTAACTACAAACACCGATCAGTTGAGCCTTATGCTCTTGATTAACTTGAATCCTGAAAAATGAAAGTGCCTACCTGATTGGCATCCTAGAGAATAGAGAATCAGTCTGTACCTGTACATGGATACAATGTACCCATGGCAATGAAGACACCTGTTGAATCTGTGTAAATTGCAGGAACAATAGTGGTGTTTGGATTGCTGGGTTGCCTGGTTACCATGGAAATAGGTGCTGGTTACAATTATGTGCAATCACAGAGACTAAAGTATCAACCCGCCCCCCCCCCCCGTCCTCTCCCCCATCCCTTTCAAGAACCATAACCATAATCATAACCATAACGATGACTGTTTCAGTTGGGCTTCACGAGTAGACCTGGCAGCAGAAGCAACTAGAAACCTGATTAAGTATGGAGTGTCAGAGTGCAAGCCCTAATGAGGAAGTGTGAAAAAAGAAACATGGCGGGGCATTTTTTCAGAAGGAAAAGGCTAGATCTACCACGCTGAATACAATGACATTGTTACTCTCGCTTCTTGCACAGGCGCAGTGCAAGATTTCTCAGAGCACGCCTACGCGCATGTTTTCTCCCCTTCTCTTTCCACTTTTCCTCTCTCTCCCTTTTTTCCCCTTTCCTTTGCCGCTCCCATCACTGGGTCTTTCAGTCTTTCCGTCAGCCCGCTTATGTCTCTCCTTCCGACCCTCCATCCCCCTCCCTACCTATCCCCCTCCCCCTTCCTTTTCCGTCTGGAGCAGGCGGCAGTTTGCGCATGCGAATTAAGTGGACAGCCCCGCTCTTTGTCCCCATCTGTCGTTCACACGAACTCAAACCTTTCGCATTCAGTAGCCAATACGGTTGAAGAAATGGCGGAAAACCGATTCCGCCTTTGGAGATAAACCTTGATTGGCAACTCAGGTAACCAATGAAGAACACCACTTTGTACCCCTTGGGAGGCACCGAGCTCCGTCGTCTCGTTTCCGGCGGTCGCGCGCTCTTTTCTCGGGACGGTAGAGGCCGTGTAGCGTCGCCGTTACTCTGAGGAGAGAACAGTCGGTAGAGGGTGAGTTTTGGGACGACTTAGTTCTTCTTTGGGTGGGGAGTAGGATTTTCTGCGACAAGAGGCTAGGGCGAGGCTAGGTTTGGAGGGAGGTTGGCCGTTCGTTCCAAGGCCCCTTGAGGCCTTGTCCCCGCCGCCACACGGCGTCCTCAGCCCACCCGCGGGGGCCCATCGCTCTCAGCTCGCTTTGCTTTCTCGTTTGACTGGCTCCCGTTGCCTTTCCCGCTCCGTTTCTTTATGCGACTCGTCTTCGAATCCGAGTTCTGTCAGTAAGTTCCCCGGCCTTTTACCCGCCCTGGGCCTGAGGGTGTGGGGTCTATTATCCGAGAGCCCTGAAGTCGTTGCTGGAGGAGGAGGTGCTTTGCCGGCGCTCCTCCTCTCAGCCTCGCGAGGCCATTAATTCAGAATGAGAAGTGCCGCCCCCCCCCACCCCCAGCGATGTTTCTTTGTCAAAACTCTAAGCTGGGAAGTTCATCTGCTAGTCCAGACCCCGCGGTTTGCCTAATCAGGTTCTTTTTTTTTCTTTTTTTTTTTTCTTTTTAAGTCTTGTTGCCTAGCTACTCGACCCATTTACAGCATCACTTTTTAAAAATGAAAATTAATTTTATGGATTTCCTATTGGGTATTTTCCCCTTGGGGGAACTTGTTGTCCCCTGAAACCTTTCTTTGTGTTCTTAACAGAGAAATTGAGATTAGGGAGGACTTGGGAGGAACTTTATCTTCAGCCGAAGTTGAGGTAGGTGTAGGGGGTAGGACTGCCAGCTAAAACACAGGATGCCCCGTTAAATTTGGATTTCACATAGGAAACAAATTCTTTTTAGCATGCGTTGCTTGGGCTTTATACTAAAAGATCATTTTTTTTATCTGAAATTCAAATTTAACTGTATATTGTGTATCTTTATATTGTAAATCTGGCTAGATTTATACTGTGTGTTTGTCCAACTTCCTTGTTAATAAATGAAAGGTCCTAAGAAACACTTAGAAAAGTACCTTACCATGTCAGTGCATTGTACAGCTTTAAGGCAAGTCCATATCCATGCAGCCATCTAGGTCAGTAGATGTTTACCAGTTTTCCCCCACAGGTTCCACTTACAAAGTTGACCCTTTTCCTGAAAATGGATTTCAGATATGTATGGTGTAGTGTTTGGTCTTATACCTAAACCACATTTGTGCAACTGTACTGTGTCCAATAGCCCCAGTCTTTCTAAATCAGCAGTACATATTTTATCTCAAAAGTCCTTATCTGAGTTAGTCATTGGGACAGGTAAGTAGACAAATCCTTGATGCTGATCGTTGTGCTTAGTTCTCAGAGGCCCAATGGTTAGGGGGCAGTGAATTTATTGCTCACAAGAGATTTCTGCAGTTAATTCCAAATTCTGTTGGTGATCATCATCAGAAATAAGTGACAGGGCCAGTACTTAACTGAGTACTTGGTACTTTCCGGGCACTGTTTTAAGTGATTTATACGATATTATTTAGTCTTCACCATTGAATGCCTTCTTGGGAAAGAATAAACTGGAAGGAAAATTATAAAGATTAGCATTGTGGAGACATTTATTCAAAAACACTAAGGCAGTTTGGTTGTAAAAAATGATTTTTCCTAGAATCCAAAAGAGAGGAGGAAGCATGTAAATTAATGACATTTGTCTAACTAGAGCACCAATCAAATGTAGGAATAGGGATAGTGGTTCCCAGCAGGAACAAATGCTTGCTGTGGTCAGGATCTTATTTTAGTCCTTAAAGGAACTAGCCCTGTGAAGTTGCTGTTGTTACCCTCTTCTTATAGGTGAGTAAACTGAGGCTCAGAAGTTAGGTGACATGGCTAGTCAGTTTGTTGAACCCTAAACTTTGAAATTAAGCTTTGATTAGTTAGCTTGCATCATTGTGCTGAGTATGAGCTTTAGAGTTAAATAGATGTGAGTTCCACTCTTTGCTCCACATTTGAGTGACCTTAGATGGGCATCAGTTTTCTTATCCGGGAGAGTAATAGTTTTGAGCATTAAGTGAGATAATGCAGACTTAGCACAGTGCCTGGCATAGTGGTTGGTAAATATCTGGTATTATCATCTCAACTACCAGGCTCCACTTTCTAAAACCAAAAATAATCTCCCTTGAAGTTTAATCTTAAGTGGTTTAGAACGTGCTAGCATTTTATCCTCAAGGAAGCAGATCATTTCCTAGAAGTTGTAAAATGGTTTTTCTGAAATGGAGTGGTGAGGTTTGGTTAGGATGTAAATACAAATACAGAGTTTTTAATATTTCAGTTTTGAATAGATCTCTAGGAGAATTTTTATTGATGTGTAATATAAATCCATAATGTAAATTGTGTAATATTATATATATATAATGTAATGTGTAATTTAATCCACAATATATATTGTGGATTTCTGAATGGGATGCAAGATACTGAGGTTGGGGCCACTGACTCCGGAAAAAAAAAAAAAAAAGTTTCCTTGGATTCTAGCCAGGGGTAAGAAGGTAAGAGGACCTAGTTGGAGAAACGGCTGTGAAGACAACTCAAGTTTCTGAGATAGGCCAATTTGGAGTCGGGGAAGAGGGAGGTGTTTAATAGCTGGGACTCAAATAGAGATCTGATTCTAATGCCCACCTAACCCAAACCTCAACTGTTGCTGGAGTAGACTTTATAAATTTTTATGTTATAATCTCCTATTTTTACAAACATGATTTCCCTTTTTTAGAGGAAACAGTGCTGCACTATGCGGTAAGAGTCACAAAAATAGGTTCAATTCTAATTTTAAGAATTTATTATAAGGAAATATTTTAGAAAAGCAATAAGCAAGAAGATACTGCAACATTATAATAGGAAAAAGCTGAAAACAATCTAAATGTCTCATAGTTTAGTAAATTAGTGTATATCCACATGGACTTTGTATAGCTGTTAAAAATTATTATACTGACACACTAAAAGTGAAGAAAAACTGAATATACAATGGTAAATTATAACTGCATTATATTGAAATGATACTGTATGTTTTGGAAGGTAAATAAGTAAAAATCGAAATTGTAGGAGGAATATTTACTCATGGATGTGTTCCAAGATTTAGCTATGAACATGGTTTATATGTAATGTTGAAAAACTAGGAACAACTCAAGTGTCCAACACAATAGGTGCTTGGTTGATGGCTAAATACTATGTCCATTAAAAATTAATGTATAAGATTTGGGGGTGCCTGGGTGGCTCAGTCGGTTAAGTGTCCCACTTCGGCTCAGGTTATCATCTTACACACAGTTGGTGTGTTCAAGCTCCACGTCGGGCTGTGTGCCGACAGCATGGAGCCTGGAACCTGCTTTGGATTCTGTGTCTCCCTCTCTCTCTGCCCCTCTCCCGCTTGCACTCTGTCTCTGTCTCTGTCTCAAAAATAAACATTAAAAAAAATTTTTTTAATTAATGTAGAAGATTTAGTGATATAAAAGTTGTTTATCGTGTAATAAAGTAGAAAAGGCAGGTTGCAAAATAGTCTATAATATACAAATATGTATATGTACAATGACTGGAAGGGTAAATGTTGACTATTTTCTAGTGGTGGGTCTTTGGATTTTTTTTTTATTTCTAAGTTTTCTATAGTAAAGGTATGTTTTGTAATAGATGCCTTATTAATGAGAAACATAAGATTGATGAAATGATATAAATAAGATTCAAGTCTTGGCTTAAATGTCAACTTTCCAGTTAGACTTCTCTCACAGATGTATTTAAAATTTCAGTCTAGGGGTGCCTGGGTGGCTCAGTTAACCGGATTAAGTGTCCAACTCTAGATTTTGGCTCAGGTCATGATCTCACGGTTGGTGAGTTGGGCTGGCAGTGGGGAGCCTGCTTGGGTTCTCTCTCTGCCCTTTGCCAGTTCACTTTCTCTTTCAAAGTAAATAAACTTTCAAAAAAGTAAATAAAATTGCAGCCTTACTTCCTTTTTAAAATGTTTACTTTGAGAGAGAGTTCACACTCATGCAGGCAAGCAGGGGAGGGGAGAGAGCGGGAGAGAGAATCCCAAGCAGGCTCCACCCTGTTGGGCAGAGCCCAACTAGGGGCTCAATCTCAGGATTTGTGAGTTCATGACCTGAGCCAAGATCAGGAGTCAGATGAAATCAAGAGTCAGACACTTAACTAACCGAGCCACCCAGGCACCCTGCAGTCTTATCCCTTTCACTTCCTATCCACTCCCCCCTCTCATTTTTCTTTATTTTCCAGTAGTACTTATTTTTTATTAAGTACTATATAATTATGTGTATTTTGTCTTACTAGAAGGTAAGCACAACTGAAGTCAAGAATCTTTGCTTTATTCATTGATGCGTCCCAAGCACCTATAATAGTGCCTAGCCAATAGTAAACATTCAGTGAATATTTGTTGGGTGAGTTAGTGAAATATATTTCAATTTGTGTGTTTGTGTATACATATATATATATGTATATATGAAAACTGGTCAATAACGTATAAACAGGACAGGTTTCATTTTTGCTTGCCTTCTGTTCTTTGTCTACATTCATGATTTTACTTATTTATATATTTTTATTTAAAAAAATTTTTTTTAACGTTTATTTTTGAGACAGAGAGAGACAGAGCATGAACCGGGGAGGGGCAGAGAGAGGGAGACACAGAATCTGAAACAGGCTCCAGGCTCTGAGCTGTCAGCACAGAGCCCAACGTGGGGCTCGAAGTCACGGACTGTGAGATCGTGACCTGACCCGAAGTCGGCCGCTTAACCGACTGAGCCACCCAGGCGCCCCTATTTATTTATTTTTAATTTAGAGAGTGGGAGCAGGGGAGAGGGGCAGGGGAAGGAGGGAGAGAGAAAGAATGAGAATCCTACGCAGGCTCCACACAAAGCATGGAGCCCAACATGAGACTCGATCCCACAACCTGGGATCATGACCTGAGCTGAAATCAAGAGCTACCCAGGTTTCTCATTCATATCTTTTTGAAAAAAAAATACCCTTTTCCTCCTTATTAAACCTTTCCCTTTTAAAACATCAAACATGGGGCGCCTGGGTGGCGCAGTCGGTTAAGCGTCCGACTTCAGCCAGGTCACGATCTCGCGGTCCGTGAGTTCGAGCCCCGCGTCGGGCTCTGGGCTGATGGCTCGGAGCCTGGAGCCTGTTTCCGATTCTGTGTCTCCCTCTCTCTCTGCCCCTCCCCCATTCATGCTCTGTCTCTCTCTGTCCCAAAAAAAAAAAAAAAAAAAAAAAAAAAAAAACGTTGAAAAAAATAAAACATCAAACATTTTTCATGTTTACATAGTCTTCATAATTTTTAATGCTGTATAACATTCCAGTGAATAGATGTACCATAATTTATTAAAAACCATACCTCTAATTTTTTTTTAAATTTTGGGTATTTTAAGTCATTTTGTTACTGTAAAGGTCATTGAAGTGACTATTTCATGGATGTGGTTTTTAAATTTTAGAATTATATTCTTAGGATAAATTTCTAGGAGTAGAACTTCTTTTTTTTTTTTTAATTTTGTTTTTTAACGTTTATTTATTTTTGAGACAGAGAGAGACAGAGCATGAACGGGGGAGGGTCAGAGAGAGAGACACACAGAATCTGAAACAGGCTCCAGGCTCTGAGCTGTCAGCACAGAGCCCGACGCGGGGCTCGAACCCACGGACCGCGAGATCATGACCTGAGCCGAAGTTGGACGCTCAACCGACTGAGCCACCCAGGCGCCCCGGAGTAGAACTTCTTAAGTTACAGAATATTAACATCTTGATAGCTCTTTTTTTTAATGTTTATTTATTTTTGAAAGAGAGAGAGAGCAGGGGAGGGGCAGAGAGAAAGGGAGACAGTTTCCAAAGATGGCTCTGTGCTGACGACAGAAGGCCCAATGGGGGGCTTGAACTCACAAACTGAGAGATCATGACCTGAGCTGAAGTTGGACGCTTAACTGACTGAGCCACCCAGACACCCCAACATCTTGATAGCTCTTACTATTGTCTTATAAAACAATTTGTGGATATAGAATTTGATAATTGTTGTTTAGTTTTGGCGGGATATGATGAACTGTATCAGGAAAGTTTTTATATACGTAAAGTATTGTCATGTATCCATCATCCAAAATCAATAGTTATCAAGACATTGTCACATTTTCTTTGAGAAATAGTTTTCTTTATTTCAAAGGATTCATATAATGGAAACAACAAGTATTCATGACAAGGTCCTTCTCCACATCTTTCCTTCAGCTAAACTCTGACTAGAAGGTCTTGTGTTTAGGGGGAAGGATTGAGGATTGGCTTTTTCCTTTAATTACTGGAGAACTGTCCTTGAATGAGGAAGATGGTTCTCAGCTTGTTAACTAGATCAATTAGAAAATTTCCATTTTAAAACCAACTTGTGAATTCAGTCTGGATTGTACCAGGAATTTTCATTTTGTTTTCTTTTTTATCTTGATTTTTTAGATGAGATTTAATATTACAATTGTATATTCATCTTTGTGTATTGCTTTCATTGCTTTAGTAGTCCTTTATCTTTCTATTGTGATTAATAACAGTAATTACTGAGTGCTTACCAAATTCCAGTACTGAACTAGTGTTTTCACATATTTATGAACGCTCCTAGCCATCTTGAGAGGTAGGTATTTTTATTATCCCCTTTATAACAGCTTAAGGAATTTGTGAAGAAGTAATTTACTAAGTAGTACATAGCTGTTAAGTATTAGGACCATGCTTCAAATCTAAGTCTAACTCCACAGTTCATACTTTTTCTACTGTTAATTCCACAATATCTACTATAGGCTAGGACTGTGCAGTGTGCTGGAGAACAAGATTTACTACTAGTTCTTGTCCTTGTGGTAACTAGAATCTATTTCATTGTGTTTTAATATTATGATAGGGCCATTTTTTAGGGGGTGGCCTCTTTGAGGAAAGTAGCTTCCAATTAATGTATAGAATTAGTGAACTGGAAGTTTCCTCCAGTTACTCTCGTGAACCTGTTCTCATTCAGTACTTGTCTAGTTTCTGTGTGCAACATAACTGCTAATGTCTGGTTGTTCTTAGATTTTTGAATGGTACTCCTTTGCCATACTTGTTCAACATACCCGGTTGTTTGAATCTGGCAAAAGCCAGGACGTCAGAGATGATTTGTGGCATTATGTCATCAGGAAGGTGACTGATAAGCCCTGATCATGTTTGACAGTCCACATTTTCCTTTTAGGGTGCAAAAATGCAGAGCAATAAAACCTTTAACTTGGAGAAGCAAAACCATACTCCAAGGAAGCATCATCAGCATCACCACCAGCAGCACCACCAACAGCAACAGCAACAGCCACCACCGCCACCAATACCTGCAAATGGGCAACAAGCCAGCAGCCAAAGTGAGTTCACACTTGTAAGTGGGTAGTTTTAGATTAGTGTCTTGAGATTATAAGAATAAGCCTTTGTGGCACACCTTTGTTCTTCTTTTCCCTATTTATCTCCTAATACTTCTCAGGATAGAAAAAGGGTGATTCTCTGAAACAAGGAGCAGACGTGTTGGATAGCAGATGAGTACAAGTTGCTGTGCTGTGTTGGCATAGTCTACTGCCAAACAGACGTGTCTGTATTTTACCTCAGAGCTTGGTTCTTAGAGGTAATCATCAGATGACTGGTAGTTAGAAAATATAGAGCAAGTCTTTAATGGAAAAGAAGGCTGGTACTGAGTGTTATACTTTTAGCCTGGGGTCTGTACCAGCCTGTTTTTAATCAGAGTAAACATTCTTTAAAGGCACGTTCCCACTCATTTAGCCAACTTTGAGCACCTATTGTGTGCCTCTAACACTAGAACCAACCTTACCCGTCTTTTATTTCCAGAGATCCCTACAAAGAATACTGTTTCCTAACTCATTTCCTTTCATTCCATTAACCTAAGCATGAAAGAATGGGAGCTGTTAAGGTTATGAAGGTTGGTTTAAAAAAAAAAAAGGTTATGAAAATTGGTGAGAGATTGGGAAAATGGAGCAATTATGTTTTAAATTTAAAAAGCTGATCCCTTCTGACATAAGTCTCCTTGACTTGCTTAATTTTCTCTTTGACCAATAGATCCTGTATTGTCTTTCTGTCTCTGACTTAATCTGGGTGGCTCCTGGCCCATAGTGGTGCCATTGAGTCCTCTCAGATGTCTGCATACTGCTTTCACATTTTAAGGTACAATTTACTGATAAGTGGTTAGTGGATAGATTGCATTGGGAAATGGTGTTTGACTTCTCTACAGCAGTTAGGTTTCGTAATCTGGGAGCAATTGTAGCTCTGAGAAAGTGACTGTAGATCTCTTTGTCCAATCCTTTGAGTGACTGTATGTCTTCTCTCAGATGAAGGCTTGACTATTGACCTGAAGAATTTTAGGAAACCAGGAGAGAAGACCTTCACCCAACGTAGCCGGCTCTTTGTGGGCAATCTTCCTCCTGACATCACTGAGGAGGAGATGAGGAAACTATTTGAGAAATACGGGAAGGCAGGCGAAGTCTTCATTCATAAGGATAAGGGCTTTGGCTTTATCCGCTTGGTGAGCAACCATGGGTTTTTAGAATGTGTGCTCTAAAAGGTGGGGAAACCGGGGAATGATGGACTTGGAAAATTAGACAGTGGAAACAATTCTCAGATGGTCTGTTTGTTAAATGTTTATAGTTGGAGTTGGTAGCACAGGACAAAATGCAGATTTTGTTTTTATTTTTCCTCATAGGTTTTTGCTTTGTTTCAAGGACAACATAGGTTTATTTGCCTTGGACGCTAAAACTAAAGTATGCCTGTTGGAACTTTTTAATTGGTAAATTTCAAACATATAGAAGTAGAGTAGTATATGAACGTATACATACTTAATGCCCGGCTTCAATAATTATCAACTCATAGTTTATTTTATCTTAGTAACGATTAGGGTTTATATAATTTCTTTGAAAAGTTCTTACATAGGACTTTATAAAATCATGAGGGGACAATTTTATTTGTATCTTATTTTTAAAAAATTTTTAAGTTGTGCTAAAAAAAGGTTATCGTAACCATTTTTAACTGTAGATCTTTTTTCATAAAATCTGATTTAATTAGGAAACGCTTAAGTGTATGGGGGGGAATCTTTTCTAGACGTTATCTACATAAACAAGGAACATGATATGCTAGCAAGGTTATTAGAAGTGGCGGTTAGAACTAATTTCCATTCCAGATCTACCACTAACAAGAGTATATGGGCAAGTCATTTTCTCTGGGGCTCAAGGTTCCTCTTTAGTAATATAAGAGGGGGTTCCCATTAGGGTTTGTGGTTCTAAAAAGGTCTTGTAGAGGTCATGCATGATTCTCATTAAACTTGTATGTAGCTAGCTGAAATTAAAATATTCTAGCTACTGTTTTAAGGGTAGGTTTTGGGCTCATCATTGTCCCACTGATCTATTACCACTTGGGAGAATAACCTATGATACTGATGACCATGTAAGTAGTATTTACTTCTAGAATTCCCAATTGATTTATTGCAAGGCTATCAGAACAGTTAGGTTTATCTATTTATCATCCAAAGATTTATCTGAAACATAGCTCTATTCTTTCAGTACTATCAAGGTTCCTTTATATGTGTGTTGTCAAGGTTTTAGGGGGGGAGGCATTTTGTTTTGAGCTATGCTACTTTAGACTCTCAATGGCTGTGATGTGGTCTTTGTCAAAACTGAGTTATTCTGATTTCTGTCTGCTTCCTAGGAAACGCGAACCCTAGCAGAGATTGCCAAAGTAGAGCTGGACAACATGCCACTTCGTGGAAAGCAGCTGCGTGTGCGCTTTGCGTGCCATAGTGCATCGCTCACGGTCCGAAACCTTCCTCAGTATGTTTCTAACGAACTGCTGGAGGAAGCTTTTTCTGTGTTTGGCCAAGTGGAAAGGGCTGTAGTCATCGTGGATGATAGAGGAAGGCCCTCAGGAAAAGGCATTGTTGAATTCTCAGGGAAGCCAGCTGCTCGGAAAGCTCTGGACAGGTGCAGTGAAGGCTCCTTCCTGTTAACCACGTAAGTAGGGGTTGCTTTTAGAAATAGAATTTAGAGGGGCGCCTGGGTGGCGCAGTCGGTTAAGCGTCCGACTTCAGCCAGGCCATGATCTCGCGGTCAGTGAGTTCGAGCCCCGCGTCAGGCTCTGGGCTGATGGCTCAGAGCCTGGAGCCTGTTTCCGATTCTGTGTCTCCCTCTCTCTCTGCCCCTCCCCCGTTCATGCTATGTCTCTCTCTGTCCCAAAAATAAATTAAAAAAACGTTGAAAAAAAAAAAAAATAGAAATAGAATTTAGATTGCTACTTCTTTCAGTGGTATGGAGAGTTAGCCCCTAGGAACCATGTTCTTATGTTCACTTAAAGACTTTGGATACTACTTCAGCTCTCTAGTAGGGTTTTCAGTGTAAAATTAATGAAAATACTATGAGGATTAAGAAACCTTTCAGGGGAGCCTGGGTGGCTCAGTCAGTTAAGTGCCCAACTCTTGATTTTGGCTCAGGTTATGATCTCCTGGTTCATGAGATCAAGTCCCATGTCCACGCAGAGCCTGCTTGGGATTCTTTCTCCCGTTCTCTGCCCCTTCCCCCTACACATTCTCTTTGTCTCTCAAAATAAATATTTTTAAAAAACCTTTTAGTCTTTTAGTAGGTTGTCATTTAATCAGCGTTAAATCTCCCTTTACCTTGAAGTCTTAGAACTCTGAAAAGTTGGGGCACCTGGGTGGCTCAGTAGGTTAAGCATCCAACTTTGGCTCAGGTCATAATCTCACTGCTTGTGGGTTTAAGCCCCGTGTCAGGGTTTGTGCTGACAGCTCAGACCCTGGAGCCTGCTTCAGATTCTGTCTCCGTCTCTCTGCACTTCCCCTGCTTGCTCTCTGTCTCTGTGTGTCTCTCAAAAATAAAATTTAAGGGGCGCCTGGGTGGCTCAGTCGGTTGGGCGTCCGACTTCGGCTCAGGTCACGATCTCGTGGTCCGTGAGTTCGAGCCCCGCGTCGGGCTCTGGGCTGATGGCTCAGAGCCTGGAGCCTGCCTCCGATTCTGTGTCTCCCTCTCTCTCTGCCCCTCCCCCGTTCATGCTCTGTCTCTCTCTGTCTCAAAAATAAATTAAAAAAAAAAAAGTTAAAAAAAATAAAATTTAAAAAGTAATAAGAATTCTGAAAAGTTGTTTTGTGCATGCAAAACACATGTGCATGTATTTATTCCAAGTGATTGTCTGGTATTCTCTAGATACTGGATATTTAGGCAGTACTTAAGTATCCTATTTACTTTGAACATCTTTGAGGCTATATTCAGAGATCTAAAGCTTGACTCCATCCTTTCAACCTCAGATTCCACATAATGCCATCAAAAGACCTTAGTTACTTGGGGCTTGGTGTAAAAACCCCTTCAGAAATATGTTTAATTGTTCATTCCTGACCCCTGACTGGTTTGCTGTGCCAGTGACTGGTGTAGAGAGGAACCCTGGTATAGGGTATAATTTGATTAATGCTGAGCTGCTTGCTTCCAGATTTCCTCGGCCTGTGACTGTGGAGCCCATGGACCAGTTGGATGATGAAGAGGGACTTCCAGAGAAGCTGGTTATAAAGAACCAGCAATTTCATAAGTATGTGGTCCCATCACTTCCGTGTTAGGTGTTTGTCTATTCTTAAGGAAGCTTGTAAAGGGATGTATAAAAGAGGCAGGTCTTTGCTATATGTATTCACTGGCAATGGCCCTCAGGAGTAATGCAGTGCTTAATTGGGGGAATCTTTGACAGAGTTTTAATAGCCCAGGAACTTTGTCTATAGGGAGCGAGAACAGCCACCCAGATTTGCACAGCCTGGCTCCTTTGAGTATGAGTATGCCATGCGCTGGAAGGCACTCATTGAGATGGAGAAGCAGCAGCAGGACCAAGTGGACCGCAACATCAAGGAAGCTCGTGAGAAGCTGGAGATGGAGATGGAGGCTGCTCGCCATGAGCACCAAGTCATGTTAATGAGACAGGGTGAGTATAGGCCTGTAAGTCTTAAACCTAGAACAAGAACAAAATGGCTTTTTTCAGAAGGGTCTGTGTATCATTCAGTAGAAAAAGGCCTAAACCTCTGCTTTTATTTTCTGAAATATTTTGTTGATCTTGGTAGTCAAATGAGCTTGGAGATGTGGCAGAGAATACTGGATTCTATGGAGAAAGAAATCATACGTTTGACTTCATTTTTGGAATCTGGATAGCTCAGATGACCACTCAGGGGTTATATATCCCCTTTGCTTTCTGGATCTTTATTTATGGAAAATTATTGGGTCTGTATGAGGAGAATGAAGAATACTCTAAATTAGTCTGTTTTTCTAGATTTGATGAGGCGTCAAGAAGAACTCCGGAGGATGGAAGAGCTGCACAACCAAGAAGTGCAAAAACGAAAGCAACTGGAGCTCAGGTAACTAACTCTCAGACCCTTTTTTTCTGATCCCTCTAAAAGGTAATGTCTCATTACTGTTTCCTACCACCATGCTACCTCATGCATTTGTAAATGTGTTGGCAAATATTTCCTGGCTGCTTCTCAAGTTCTCCCTTTGGATGGGAAATATTTTGGCTGCCCATGGTTCTCGGAATTATCCAGAGCTGCACTAAAGGTAAAGCAGCTGAGTGCCGATCTCATGAGGCTCCTTTGTGAAAGAACTTGCTTTAGGGCTGGACACATTTACAGTGAATTTTTTGGAAAGCTATGATAGTTTTCAGTAGGCTCTTAATTTCCTTGGCTGAGTCCCTGTTAAGATAATCTGCTCAAGTTCTGGAATGTCTCTGCCTAAATATCTTGGTGACTCTCTGTAGGCAGGAGGAAGAGCGCAGGCGCCGTGAAGAAGAGATGCGGCGGCAACAGGAAGAAATGATGCGGCGACAGCAGGAAGGATTCAAGGGAACATTCCCTGATGCGGTATATCTCCCATGTGCCCATGATGTGCCAGGGCAGTCCTGATATGACAGACCCACCAAATGTCCACTTGGACTTTAAAACATTACAGGTTATGAGCAGTTTTTGTATTCTATGAAACTCTTTTAGAAGAATTCATAGGAAGGAAAGATAAGGTTTGAAGAGGAGTTCTTGTCTCATAGGCAATTTAGGATGAAGAGCTGGGGCCAGTGTATACCGTTTAGACTCCGTGACTGCCCAATGAGATCTGTCCAGTCCTATAGCAGCCTTGACTAGCTCTCTGGTGTCCTTGGAGTTGTTGCACATACTGGGGTCCTAGAAGAAATCAACTGTCTTTCCCCTTGGCTTTTACCTCTCCTTTTGTTCCTAATAGGGGACTCTGACTTGAGTCCTTGTAGGTCTAACCTTGAACCCACTGCACAACTAGCAAGGAGATGTTGGTTTTCCTCATCTTGGTCTCCATGTACTTGGAACGTGTTGATCACTCTATCTGCTTCCCTTAGTGTGTGTCCTCAGTATATTGTGAATGGTAGAATGCAATGCTGTCTTGGACTGTCTTGAGTATTTCTTATTTTTCAGAGAGAACAGGAGATACGGATGGGCCAGATGGCCATGGGAGGTAAGGACTTACGAGATTAATGGTTCTGATTTCCTTTTTTGTTTCATTTCTGGTAAACTATGTAGCTTCTCAGACATTGTCCAGATTTAAGGGGCTAACATTTCTGAGAGCATCGTTTTTGGGTGGGGTAACGTGTCCTTAGCTCAGAGGTCTTGTTGAATTGTTTCCTCTCACACAGAGATTGACAATCTCTGTCTCCTGTACTGATCACACTGCTCTGCTTTAGGTGCTATGGGCATAAACAACAGAGGCGCCATGCCCCCTGCTCCAGTGCCAGCTGGTACCCCAGCTCCTCCAGGACCTGCCACTATGATGCCAGATGGAACCTTGGGATTGGTAATAAACTGTGGAGCCTTACAGTAATTCTAAATGATGATAGGAGAAAGGACTTTGCTTTCAAAGTCCTTGTCTGCCACAGTTTTGCTATAGTTTTTAAGACCACTGTTTTCCATTAAATGTAATCTCAAGGTCTTGATTTGAACAAACCCATTCTCAAACTATACTTTGTCTAGGAGTTAAGTAAATGCCTTCTGTTTAGTTGCTACCTTGGGTTAATGGGTTTTTTTTTTTTTTTGGAGGGAAGGCAATGAAACTTAGGTATTATCACATAAAACAGATGTAAATCCACAAGGTTTTATGGCTCATACAATCCTGAATTAATAGTCATAGCATCAGAATTTTAAAACTGGATGGCTTAATGTTGCCGAAGAGTGATGGCATGTCCTTGTTCATATACTTAATTCAGGAGAAAAGACTTAACTAGAAATTACTCAACTTGGGAATTCAGGATGTAATATTATTTAATCAATAGGAATAGGGATAAAAAGATAAGGGTAGGATAGTTGGGTGGGTCTGTAATTCAGACAGCCTTCTTTTCAGGGATATCCACTTGAGTTCTTTATTTTTTAATGTTTATTTTGAGAGAGTGCATGAACAGGGGAAGGGCAGAGAGAGAGAGCATCCCAAGCAGGCTCTGCATGGCACAGATCTAGACATGGGGCTCCATCCCACAAACCGGGAGATTATGACCTGAGGTGAAACCAAGAGTTGGAAACTTAACCGGCTCAGCCACCTAGGTGCCCCAAGGATGTCCACTGGGATTTTAAACAGGCTTAGTCACCCCTAGCACATCAAGAGCTTTGAGTAGTTGGGGTGCCTGGGTGGCTCAGTTGGTTGAGCATCAACTTCGGCTCAGGTCACAATCTCGCGGTTCGTGGGTTCAAGCCCCACATCAGGCTTGCTGCTGTCAGTGCAGAGCCTGCTTTGGATGCTCTGTTCCCCTCTCTCTCTGTACCTTCCCCACTTGTGCTCTCTCTCTCAAAAATAAACATTTAAAAAAAGAGCTTTGAATAGTTAAGTGGAAATGGCCTTCAGGGGAGGTATTACAGATGAGTGGGAAGCTTGGGGCATAGGTTCTATTGTAACATTGCTCTCTTTTTCTCTTAAAAGACCCCACCAACAACTGAACGCTTTGGCCAGGCTGCTACCATGGAAGGAATTGGGGCCATTGGTGGAACCCCTCCTGCGTTCAACCGTGCAGCTCCTGGAGCTGAATTTGCTCCAAACAAACGTCGTCGATACTAATAAAAATTTCAGTGTCTAGTTTCCCAAAAACCCTTAAAAGAAAGACCCTTTTTGGACTAGCCAGAATTCTGCCCTGGAAAAAGTGTTAGGGATTCCTCCCAATAGTTAGGTCTTCCTTGCCTGTACTACTCTAAGGGAGTATGCTGGAGGCTGAGGGCAAGGGAGGGGCGATAAAATTTAACAAATCCGTTCTGTGTGGTATATCGTCTAACTAATTAATTCTGTGTGGTGCATTCCTGAAGTCTCCTGTGATTGTTGAGGGCCTGGGGGGGGGACCATGACAAAATGGATCCAGTTAGACCCCCTGTTAGTCTTGATCATTCCATTCTTTGTCCATCCTGTTCTCTTTGCTTTCTCATTCTTAAACCCTCCGACCCCAGAGACACTGCCACATACACCACAAAAGCAAACATCCCCCAATGACCTTAGCCCCATTGCTCCACTTGGCAGGTGGGAATTCAGGCAAATGTCCACAGAGGTCACAGACCACATACATACGGTTCTGTTGTATCCCATATATTACCCCTTTGTGTCCTAAGGAAGACATTTTCTCTTAGAGATTTTCATTTTAGTGTATCTTTAAAAAAAAAATCTTGTGTTAAGTTGCCTCCATCTTTTTTCTTGGGTAAGGGTAACCCAGGAATGGCCCTTTTGTGTCTATGATGTTGCTGTTCACAGCTTTTCTTGATAGGCTAGTACAATCTTGGGAACAGGGTTGCTGTATGCTGAAGGTCAGACAGTAGCTCTTAGCCTTGCCTATCTTAGGTAGTTATGCTGTGCATTTTTTAATTGGTGTACCATGTTTGATTTGTCCCTGATATCTTTGGAGTTTTTCTGAGAAATGGAGCAGTAATGCAGCATCAACTTATTAAAATACATTTTAAGCCTTTTAATTTTCTGTGCTATTTTTGAAAGGGAATGGAGGGAGGGGCGTTCTGACTCAAGGAGCTGAGCATAGGCTCTAGAAGGCTAAGCCTTTATCACATTTTGCTCAAAAGTATGAATCCATTTAGGCAAACTTGGGGAGGTTGGATGCATACTATGGCTTAAGTGGTTGACAAAGATTGGCAGTACATAGACGCAATGAGGATGACAAGAAAGCTACTGCTTTGAAAGAGGAAGAAAGTGAGCTGGAGGAACTGGGGTACCTTCATTGAGCTGAGAGGGGTCTAAAAATTGGGATTCATTTCTGAGCAGCTGCTGGCATGTCAGAGGCTTGGAATCGGCCTGGTAAATCTAAAACTGTCTCAGCAGTGGTTAGCTGACCTCACCCAAGTTCCAAGCCTTACTCTGCTTGATCCTTTTTTCTTGAGCCTCAGAGCTAAAATGCTCCTGAGCTCCTTCTGATTGGTTGAGAAGACCAATTGAAGTTCCCTTGCCCATGTTAGGAGGTGTACGCCTCCTGAACTAAAGATAGAAACAGCTGGCCCTTCCAGGCAGCTAAAAGCCTCCGGACTAAGAGGTGTTTCCCACTCGGCAGCCAGACTCCTTGAAATACCCTTTGAGTAATTCTACCAACGTCCTCCATGTCTCTATTCTGCCATAACAAAGGCTGTGGGCAGCACTTTGACCCCAATGCAAACCTTCCTGGTGAGTAATCCTGACTGTGCCAGGGGGTTCTGTGAGTGCTGGGGGAGTGGTCAGCTGTGGGCAGCCCATTAGAGAGTAGAGAAATTTGAGTGTATCTACCCTAGTTTAAATTGGTGTGGGTGACCTTCAATCTTTACTTATTTCTTTTTATTCTAAAGAAAACCAATGAGCATGTAAATTTGGGGGAGAGATAAGAAGTGATAGTTGGTATAGTTGCCCTTCTTTGATCCTTCTGCTGGTATCCACAGATTCCTGTTGCCATCACCCTGGGGTCCCAATCTTCCATGATGCACTTAAGGTGAGGAGTAGCAAGGGGGGACAGGAAGAACATTTCCTAAAGGAAATCTACCCGGGAATCTGAGCTGCGCTGGGTCTTTCGTTACCAGGGTTGGTCCTGCTGCCGGAAGCGAACTGCAGATTTCTCTGAGTTCTTAAACATCAAGGTAAATTATTTACTTCCTTGGATTCTGCCCCTAATAGAAGGATTCTATACCTAATCCTTCTCTCCTTATCTATACTAGGGCTGTACTGTGGGACCACACTGTGCTGAGAAGCTCCCTGAGGCCCCTCAACCTGAGGTGCCTGCCACAAGCAGTTCACTTCAGGAGCAAAAACCTCTGAATACGATTCCAAAGTCAGCAGAGACTTTGCGTCGGGAGAGGCCCAAGTAAAGAGGAGGAGGTCCCTGGGTTTTTCCTACATTTCTGGAGCTTCCTAGAAGTGATTAACGGGTCACTGGGGCTTGGGGACTAGGGATGTGAGGAGGGCCAAGTGTCAGGGCTTTGTGTATATTTTAGATCTTAAGGGGAAATTTGTGTCCAGAAGTACTGTCCTTTGCTTTAAGTTTGGTATGGGGTGATGGGATAGGTAGTTAGAGTCAACAGGGTAGTTAGCCCCTCACAAATATATACTTAATATTTTAATATATACTTAATAATACAAGGGGGATTGTTGAGAATGACTTGATTTATTTTTATTTTTTGAAAAAAGCTTTTTTTTTAAATTAAAATTTATTTTGAGAGAGGAGAAAGAGAATCCCAAGCAGGCTCCATGCTGTCAGCGCAGAGCCCAGCGTGGGGCTCAAATTCACGAACCATGAGATTATGATCTGAGCCAAAATCAAGAGTTGGGCACTTAACCAATGGAGCCACCAGGGTGCCCCTTGGAAAAAAGCTTTGAAATGAGTTTTACATCAAGAAAAAGATGTAGTGTTGGCAGCTATAAGGCTTCAGAGAATAGTTTTCTGGAAGAAGTATGAGCAACAGAAGAAAGTCATGTTAGGTCCACAATTAGAGAAGGATGAGGATATGATACAGTTCTGCAGAGAAATGTTAAATTTTTAAACCAACTGAGTAGATGGGCAAGAAAAGCCCTAGGGATTTCCCCAAGGTTCAGGGACTTGGGATGTACACATACACACACAAAAAAATTGGTGATGGAGTTGCTACCCAACTTTTCCAATCCTGCCCCACTTTCACCAGACTTTGACACCATTACCACTGGTGGGAGTATTGGACCTGTTGATCATAGTTAATGGGTCAGAACTAAATCACTCCACCTATAACCCCTAGGTCAGAGTTACCTCCAAAGCTGCTTCCACTAAATATATCCCAAGCCCTGGAAATGGCATTGGAACAGAAGGAATTAGACCAAGAACCTGGAGCAGGTAAGTGGGTCATTAGTAGGACAGGCTGTGCAGACTGGGATTTAGTGAAAGTGGCAATTAGGTGGAGGGAATGGATAGGTTCTGACTCTGTTTCCCTTGCCCAGGACTTGACAGTAGTCTGATCCGGAGTGGTTCCAGCTGCCAGAATCCAGGATGTGATGCTGTGAGTGAGAGCTTATAGGGGGCACGAGCATGTGGCCGAGAAATCCTGTACCTGGGTTGACTGGGTATAGATACGAGGCTGTGTGGGGTATACTTTAGAATGACCTAGTTCTTTTCTTGATTCTTCTTTATCCATCTTAGGTTTACCAAAGCCCTGAGAGTGATGCTACTCCATGTACCTACCACCCAGGAGCACCTCGATTCCATGAGGGGTGAGAGAGGGGACTGGGTGGCCTATGAGACAGGTTTCTCCCAATGTCGATCATAAGGTGGGAGTTAGGGCTCATGGCGGAGGGGAGGAGATTCAGTTGAATTATCTTCCCACCTCAGGATGAAGTCCTGGAGCTGCTGTGGCATCCAGACCCTGGATTTTGGGGCATTCCTGGCACAGCCAGGATGCAGAGTTGGTAGGCATGACTGGGGAAAGCAGGTAAGCTCCAACTTTCCCGAACTTTTGATTAGAACCAAATTCCAGAAATAACTTTCCCTCCTATTACCAGATAAAATTCTTCTCCTTATCCTCAACAGCCCAGAGGCTTTGCAATATGAAGTAGTATTAATCTTTTTGGATTCCGTGTCTCTTCTCTAGACATACTTGAGACCTCCCCTTGGGTTAAGACTTCATTCTTACCACCCACATTTCACATCTTCTCTTTAGCTGCCAGCATCTTGCCGTCATGATTGGCACCAGACAGATTCCTTAGTAGTGGTGACTGTGTATGGCCAGATTCCACTTCCTGCGTTCAATTGGGTGAAGGCCAGTCAAACTGAGGTGAGGAATGTCTGATGCTGGATGGGAGGCTGGTGGATTGGGTACTATTACGATTTTACAGGCAGAGTTGCTGTGTGCAGTTTAACATGTGGGCTCCATAGTTCCCTGAGAGGAAGGTAGAGCTGGTAGATCAGGGCTGTCTGGCTGACCTGTTGATGTAGGGATCACACCTCTGGCGTGGTTCTCTGTTGTAGTAACTTGTTCTGACCTTCTGAGACTGTTACCACCCCTGTAATTCTTCTCCCTCAGCTTCATGTCCACATTGTCTTTGATGGTAACCGTGTGTTCCAAGCACAGATGAAGCTCTGGGGGGTAAGTGAAGATAAGGGGCACAGGAGGGGGAGGAATATGGGGTAAAAAGAAGGACCAGATTGGAATGAATAGAGGGTGTCTTGAGGGAAGGAATTATAGTGGGAAAGTGGAGGTTTTCTCTTCATTTGCTTTGATATTCTCTCACTCTCCCCCCTCCTTCCCTTTTTTCTCCCCCCTCCTCCTTCTCCCGTTTCTTTCCTCTTTCTCTCTTTCTTACTGTATTGTTTTATTCCTCCCCGTCTTGTTTTCCACACCTTACATTTGTTTATTTTTCTTCATCATTCATCACCACCCCACCCTGACCACAAACCCTCATTTTCTCTTTCTTCTGTGTTCCTCTATCTTTTCCTCCTCCTCAGGTCATAAACGTGGAGCAGAGCTCTGTCTCCTTGATGCCATCTCGGGTTGAAATCTCCTTGGTCAAGGCTGACCCAGGATCCTGGGCCCAGCTGGAGCACCCTGATGCACTAGCTGAGAAGGCTAAGGCAGGGACTGGGTTAGAGATGGATGAGGAAGAATCTGAGGATTCAGATGATGATCTGAGCTGGACAGAGGAGGAGGAGGAGGAGGAAGCAATGGGGGAATAGTGACACCAGTCAACTATCTAGATAGGACCTCAGTGGTTACCTTAGAATCTCAGAGACCAGGATATGGTTGGCCATGTCCTGTTGTTACTGAGCAGCAGCAGGCTGAAGGAGGGGAGAACAAAAGTGTCCAAACCGTGCTGTTTTTTCCCTTAAATAAATCTTGTATTCTGCAGTTTCACATAGTGTCGTTCTCTCACCTCACTACCTGAGATTTTATTCATCTCCCCCCAACTTCTGTGTGTTTAACACACGTGTGTGAAAACAAGCACATGCACAGTCAACCTGTTCTTTATAATCACCGGGTAATCTACTGAGTACTTACTGTGTGCCCAGTTGTGTGTTAGGTGGTTTAGAGCTATCTGAGAAACAGAAAGCTTGTTTACTCCTCTCAGGAAAATTATAGTCTGGCCGACAGGCTAATCTATATAAAATATTAAAAAACATCAAGTAGTTTAGCTGAGTGTTAACTTGTATGGTACAATTATTAAGAGTTGGAAGAGTTGAGAGTGGAGCGATTAATGTGGACTGCATTAGAAAGGGAGAGCTCCGTGGAAGAACATTTTTTAACAGCTTTATTGGGAAACAATTCACATTTCATACAGTTCACCCATTAAAATGTAAAATGCAGTGTTTTTTTTAGTATGCTCAGAGTTGTGCAACCACAACCAATTTTCATCACTCCAAAAAGAAATCCTGTACGCGTTAGCAGTCAATACCAGTTCCCCCCCCGCCCCCAAACTCATGGCTGTGGGCAACCACTAATCTACTTTCTGCCTCTATGGATTTACTTGTTCTGGATGTTTTATATGAATGGAATCCTACAATATGTGGTCTTTTGCAAAAGGCTTCTTTTGCTTAGCGTAATGTTTTCACAGTTCATCCATGTTATAAAATGTATCAGAACTCCATTCCTTTTTATGGCTGAATAATATTCCACTGTATGGATATATCACATTATGTTTATTTCATCAATTGAGGTAAAGTTTGGGTTGTTTCCATTATTATGAATAATGCTTCTATGAACATTCATGTACAAGTTTTTATGTGGACTTACGTCTTCACTTCTCTTGGATATATAACTGGGACTATAATTTATGGGTCAAATGGTAACTTTAACCTTTTGAGAAACTGCCAGACTGTTTTCCAAAGAGGTTGTACCATTTTACATTCCCATCAGCAGTGTAAAACCATTTCAGTTTCTCCACATCTTCAGTAACACTTGCTATTTGTCCTTTTTATTATGGCCATCCCTAGTGGGTGTGAAGTGGAATTTCATTGTGGTTTTAACTGCATTTCCTTGATAGCTAATGATGTTGAGCATCTTTTCATATGCTTATTGGCCATTTGTGTTCTTATTTGGAAAAATGTCTATTCAAATCCTCTGCCCATTTGTTAACTGGGCTGTCTTTTTATTGAGTTGTGAGAATTTTTTAAATATATTCCAGAGACAAGTCTTGTCGGGTAGATGATTTGGAAATATTTTCTCCTATTCTGTTTTGCCTTTCTACTTCCTTGATGGTGTCCTTTGATACACAAAAATTTTTAATTTTTATGAAGTCTAATTTATCTTTCCTTTGGTTTCTTATGTTTTTGATGCCCTAGGCAAAAAAAACACTGTTTAATCCAAGGTCGTGAAGATTTGTTCCTGTTTTCTACTGAGAGTTTTATACTTTCAGCTCTTACATTTAAGTCTTTGATCCATTTTGAGTTGTTTTTTGTATGTTGCATGAGGTAGGGGTCCAAGTTTGTTTTTGCATATGGATATCTAGTTGTCCCAGCAACATTTGTTGAGAAGGCTATTCTGTCCCCATTGGCTTGTCTTGGTACCCTAGTTTAAAATCACTCGACCATGAATGTAACGGGTAAGAAATAAATTTTTAATGGAAACTTGTAGGAATGAGAATTGGATGGATATGGCAGAGTAGGGAGAGCCAAGCTGAGGCAGGAAGGTGTTCTATTTTAAATTCCAGAAGTAATACATTGTCATTGTAAAATGCTCAGTGCAGAAGTATGTAGTATGTAAACTCTCTCCAAGCTTAGTCCCTTTGCTGTTTGTAACCACTGCTAACATATCAGGGGGTATGTTTAAGGGAGGGGACAAAAAAGTTAGCTGAGTGTAGCTAGATTGGGAGGAGCCTAAAATTCTAGGTGAAGGATTTTGAACATTATTTAAAACAGAGTTAGAAAGGCAGTATAGGCCCTTTTTTAATGTAGATTTTTAATCAGAGGAGTGATCATCTCTTTCTCCCTTTCTTGAGCGAGATTTACTCCCTCAACAGAGTGGCCAGGAATCTGGGAGATTCAAAGTCTAAGAAACCTCAGTAGGAAGCTTCGCCGAACCTCAAAATGATCTCAAGTTCTTTTTATAGCACAATTTTCTCTCAGTTCCGATTCAAGGAATATAAGGTCTTGTTGGGAGCTAGAGGTAAGATGGGAGTGAGAGAATGGACGTGGGCAGCAAAGGTAAGGGATCACAGGATAGCATGGCTGAGGATTTGGAGATTGAGGCAAGATTAAGGGATCCTGGGGAATGTATACAAAGAATGCATCTCTGCCTCACAGAGAAGTTTGATCAGAGGTCAAGGGGCTTCCTGGACCTCCAGGATATTCAACAAATCTGGCTCATTTCTCTGCTCTCATTCTATGGATTTGAGGTGCAAATAAAGTTTCCCCCTTGACTCAAGCCCTTCAGATCCTTTCCAACCCTGGCGGCAGTTTACTTTTAATGTTATTTTTCTACAGATGAGTTGACATCAATAGGGGCTTTGGTGGACGTTTAAAGCTTTTAGAGGTGTAGAATGCATATAGAAAAGTGCATAAAGTGCACTAACCTTAAATGTACAACTTTTTTCTATCTTATCACAATCAGGAGACCAGCAACTACCCAGAATTCCTGGAGAGGATGAAGGTGAGGAAATCAAAAAGTTCAAGTAACCTTTGTTGTATATAAACTTGATATATAAAATTTCAAGTTCACAGAATAAGATGAGGATCTTATGCGGTCCAAAGCCTAAAATGTAAGACAGTAAAGCAGGTACATAACATTAATGGTAATAACAACAGCAATAACCATAGCTACCTCTTCTCATACAAACTAACCTGCCAGGCACTGTGTTAAGTGCTTTGCTTGCATTACCTCATTTACTCCCCCACTTCTCACCGTCAGATGTACATATTTGTTCACATTAGCATGAATCCTCTCCTTACCTCCTTTACACTTTCTCATTTCTTCCCATTGTGCTTTGTATCCTATTCCCTCATGCCTTCCCAGAAACTTTACACTATTAATTATCCTTTCTCTCTCCTGTTTGTTCATGCTTTCCCTTTCATTGGATATTTTCATTGACATCTAAACATGCTCAGGTCTCTCCAATTTTATAAAAACAATTTTCCTTGACTACACAACCCTTTCCAACTGCTAAACTCTCTTCTCTCCTTTATAAGCAAACTTCTTGAAATAACTATTGATTTTCTATTTCCTCCTTCCTGGTACCATCAAAACACACTCTATCTGACTTCCAACCTGCTCAGTCTGTGGTGATACGGTCACTTTTGGCCATCAAGTCACTAAATCTAATGGATGCTTTTAGTCCTTGTCTTACTTGATCTCACAAACAAAATTTGACACTCATGATGGTTTCTTCCGTAAAATACTTTTAATACATTGACTTCTATGACCCATCACTCCTCTTGGTTGTCCTCCTACTTCTCTGGCCATTCCTTTCAGTCTCTTTTGCAGGGTTCTTCCTTTTCTACCTGGCCATTGAATGATGAAGTTCCTCAGGACTTAGTCCTGATCTTCCTATCTTCTTATATATGACTCTTCTAGACACTCTCAATTATGCCCATGACTTCAAATACCACCCACATGTAGATGACTCACACATTTTTATCTTTAGGCCATATCTTTCCTTTGAGATCCAGATTTGTATATTATAGTAGTAATAGCTGACACAATTCTCTCTCTCTCTCTGCCCCTCCCCTGCTGTGTGTGCACGTGCATGCTCTCTCACAAAATAAGTTAATGAACTTAGAAAAAATAATAGCTAACACATATTTAGTACAGCGCCTGACATATATAGTAAGCACTATATAACTGTTTGCTATTATTAGTACTACTATTATTCCTCTCTCTACTAAAAGCTTTCACTTCAGACTATTAGGAAAGTTGGGGTGTTTTTTTTTTTCTCTTGGAGAGGAGGGACACATCTCCAATATCCAATTTTATAATGTTTCAATAAGAAAATAGGATTTTCTTGACAGGTCTTGCTGGTCTACAAAGTGATAACATATTTAACATACCATTGCATCAGCTCCAGGATTAAGGGAGATTGTATCCACTTGCTGATGGAATAAAGTCTCATGTATAGAATGCCACGGTGCTCACCACTTCTACTCACATTATTTTACTTAATCTTCACACCTGCCTTGTGAGGTAGGTATTATCCCAAATTTTTATAAATGAGGAAAGCAACACTCAGGGAAGGAAATTGCATGCTTTGGAAGTAACATAGCTCAGTCATTAAAACCTCAATCTTTGCTAAGAGCTGTCATAGAGCCATTTGAGAACATCCAAAACATAAGGACCAACTGGGGTCTGAAAAAAGAAGCCTTAGAAGAGGAACATGACACCATGCCCCTCTAGCCTGGCAGAGTCCCTTTGACAAGCCTATCGAAGCAGTGAGGCCTTTGATCAGTGCTATCTCATGTTGATGCAACACTTTTCCAATGTATTTACCAGATTCAGTGTTACTGTTTTGGGGATCCCTGCCTCCACTGTCCTCTTTCTCCCTTTCTGCTCACAAAGTTCCACAACACTGCTAGAGGGAGAACCAAGCAGACCAATATAAATTCATGCTGTCCAATTTCAACTTGGCCCTGGCAGCTGCTCAGCAACCCTTTTATTTGTCTCCTACATTCCCTGGCACTCATCCTACAGAGGATCTTAACAGACCTTCCTCTTCTCAAATTCCAGCTCCTCCTGTTCCGCTCCTTTAGACTCATATACACACTTTCACAAGATGCTTGACAATTCAATAACATTGTTTTAAAGCTTCTTTATAGAGAATTTATGATATGTACAAAAGTAGACAGAATATTATAATGAATCCTAATTTACCAAACACTCAGCTTCAACTAGTATCAACTCCATGCACTTGTTTCATCATTTCCTCCTTTCCCCATCATTTTGAAGCATATCCCAGACGTGATATTCCATACCTAAATATTTCAGTATGTTTCTTTAAAAGGTAAGGATCCTTTTTAAAAGAAAAAACCATAGTTGTAATAACATTAGCACACATAAATAAGCACAATATTCCCTTAATATCATTTATTACCAATCAGTATTTAAATTTTCAATAGTTTCATAAATATCTAAGGAATTTTTACAGGTTTTTTATTTGATTCAGTATCCAAATAAAGTCCACACATTGTGATTGGTGGATATGTATTATTTGTTCATTTTATTTTATCTTATTTTATTTTATTTATTTTTTAAGTAAGCTCTATGCCCAATATGGGGCTTGAACTCACGATCCAGAGATCAATAGTTGCATGCTCCAGCCACTGAGCCAGCCAGGCACCCCATATGTCACTTTTAAACTAAAGGTTCCTTTTCATCTATTTTTTTTTCCTTACAATTTTTTATTGAGCAACTCAGATCATTTTTCAGTAGAGTTTCACACAGTCTGAGTTTTGCTGATTGCATCTCTGCTGTATAGTCTAACATATTTCGTTGACCTCTGTTGTGTATATTGGCAAAGTCAATGTCTATACAATGCATCTTCTGTATTCATTCTCCTATTTTCAGTAGGGTGGAGAAATTGTCCATGTGACCAAAGAAACACTTGCCAATGTGTTTGGCTTGGCAAGTGACTCAGAAAAGAGCTAGGACTCTTTAGCAGCACTGAAACAGATGGTTGGGGTCAGAGCTCAATAAATAGTAACCGAGATCCAGGCAAGAGAGGATGAGTGAGGGGCCATGGAGTGTCAGATTTCCACTCTGTTGGTATGTGGAGCAGAACAGGCAAAGAAGCAGTGATCAGGCTGAAGTCAGAACTGGGAAAGGAGAGGTAGTACTTGAGGCAGCAGTTGGGATTATTTCTCAGGGGATTACTCTACTTGCTATATACCCTGTTTTCTAAATGTAACTTATTCATTCATTCCCACCTCTGTGCTTTTGCCCTGGATGTTTCCTCTGCTTAGAATATTACCTCCTTTCTCTCCATGTATCCAAATCCTATTTATCTTTAATGAACAGTGAAAGTTCTCTGTTTTCCATATTTTTGCTTGTAGAGTCATAAAATATCTCTGAAAGGTTAAATAAGATATCAAGAATATTGATTGCTTTTCCAAGAAGGGAACTAGATGGCTAGAGGACAGGGCTGGAAGGGAGAAAGAATTTACTGATCTGTTGCAGGTGTGCCAGGTAATCTGATGAAATTGTCTACTATGAATTCTGTGGAAGTAGAAGCAGGGGGATTGAGGAGAATGAGGAAGGTCTGAAACAGCCTCTGTGGGGAGAGTGCCAGGGAATGTATGAAACGAATAAAAGAGCTGCAAGGGCCAAATTGAAATTGGACAGCATGAAGTTATATTGGTCTGCTTGTTTCTCCCTGTAGCAGTATCCTGGGATTTGGAGAGCAGAAGGGGAGAGAGGGGACAGTGGAAGCAGGGATCCCAGAGACCAAAACACTGAATCTGGTGTAACTGGGAGATAATTAATTACTGATCTGGATGAAGTGAGAGGTAAAGTATGTAAGGGTCCCACTGAGGTTAGAGATGAAGAGATCAGAGACCTAAAAGTTGTTTGGAAAAGTGTTAACATCAATGTGAGATATCATTGATTAACCAAGGGCCTCACTGGTTCCTACATAGGCTTGTCAAAGGGACTCTTTTAAGCTAGAGGGGCATGGTATCAAGCTCCTCTTCTAGGACCCCAGTGGGGTCCTTAAGTTTTGTATATTTCAAATGGTTCTAGAACAGCTCTTCGCAAATGACTGGGTTTTTAAGCAGGTGGAATTCATCACTGAAATTGGAGCTTCTGCAAGAGACATGGTGGGAGGGGTAACAAAAAATTAAAGAAACTACTCTTTATTGAGCCTTTACTGTGATCTAAGCACTGTAATAATAATCTGTCTATTCTTTTATCTTTTTTGTCTCTGTATATTATACACATGTATCTCAAATGATAATATATATTATTTAATTCTCACAACAGTGTATTAAAAGCATCATCATTATTTTTAAGTGTTTATTCATTTTTGAGTGAGAGAGAGACAGAACACGAGCAGGGCAGGAGCAGAGAGAGAGGGAGACACAGAATCCGAAGCAGGCTCCAGGCTCCAAGCTGTCAGCACAGAGCCTGACGCAGGGCTTGAACTCCCGAACCGCAAGATCATGACCCGAGCCAAAGTCGGATGCTTAACCGACTGAGCCACCCAGGCGCCCCTTGTTATTATTATTTTAGAGAGAGACAGAGTGGGGGTGAAGGGCAGAGGGAGAGGGAGAGAGAATCTTAAGTAGGCTCCAAACTTAGCATGGAGACTGATGTATGGCTCCATCCCACAACCCAGGGATCATGACCTGAGCCAAAATCAAGACTCACATGCTAACCAACTGAACCACCTAAAAGCATGGTGCCCCTAAAAGCATGGTAATTATCATTTTCATAGTACATGAAGAAATTGAGGTTCAGGGAGGTTACATAAATTTCCCTAAGTCACACAGCTATCAAGAGTCAGAGCCTGGGACTCAAATCTAGGTCTTGACTACAAAGCCTGTGTTCTTTGGTGTCCAAGTAGTACTTTCCAGCAAACACCTCCCTCCACTAAATGAATCCTATCTGCCAGTGAAATCTGTTATAAAATTATAGATGCATTATCACTGAAAATAATGATACACTGAATTGAAAACTTTTGATGAGTAAGGAGTTAATTGAGTAGGGTAGAAGAGATATTTGGAGACAGTGAAACTAATTGAAGATAATTGGCAGTGGTCCAGGGGAGAAAGATAAGACCCCAGACTTAAGTGGGTGTGGTCATAAGAATGGAGGAGAGAGTCATAGATTTAAGAGATATGTCTTAGTTCAGGCTGCTGTAACAAAGTATTATAGACCAGGTAGTTTATAAACAACGGAAATTCATTTCTCACAATTGTGGAGGCTGGAAATCTGAGATCAGGGTGCCAAAACAGTTGAATTCTGATGAGGACCCTTTACCAGGTGGAGAGCAGAGAGAGGAAGCAAGCTCTCCCATGACTCTTATAAGGGTACCAATCTTACCTTATTCATGACCTCATCTAATCCTAATTACCTTCCAAAGGCCCTATCTCCTAATACCATCATACTGGGGGATAAGATTTCAACATATGAATTTTAGGGGGACATATTCAGTCTGTAACAAAATAGTTCCACAGGTAGGAGTGAAAGTAATGTTACTTGAACTTAAATAGCTCACTCCTTCTTCAGTGCCTCTGTAAGATCTGATTCCCCTGCCTGGAATAGTCTCCTTCCAGGTGTTTGAATAACTGGCTCCTTCCTGTCATTCATGTCTCAGTTCATGATAGGTAACCAATTCGTTATCTTGAAAATTCATCAATAGGGGCACCTGGGTGGCTCAGTTGGTTAAGCATCCGACTCTTGATGTCGGCTCAGGTCATAATCTCACGGTTTTGAGTTTGAGCCCTGCATCGGGCTCAGTGCTGACAGCGTGGAGCCTGCTTGGGATTTTCTGTCTGTCTCTCAAATAAACAAATAAACTTAAAACATTTTTTTAAAAAGAGAATTCATCAATAAAAAGAGAGAATCAAACATTTATCCTGCCTTTCCAATCTGAACTAACAAAATAGCAGATGGGGGGGATGTATCTTTTCATAAAACTATTCCAATGAATAAAAAGAAATAATAAAATCAGAACATTACTTTGGCAATCCTTGATAAATAGATATAAATAGTAAGGATCAACAGCTTCTAAGGTCATAAAGAGACGTCAGACATCGTGTCTATCCTATAGTCATACCAGAAAGATGAACCCAAGGTCAGGCTTCCTGGGTTCAAATCTTGACTCCTCCACTTACTGGCTATATGACCTTAGACTACTTAAGAGCTATGTGCCTCAGTTTCCCCAACTATAAAATGGGATTAATAACAGTACCTATATCATAAGGTCATTAGTACTATTAAATGAGTTAACATGTCGAAAGAGCTTAGTATAATGCCTGGTATAGGATAAGCATTATAAAAAGGTTAACACTGTTAATGAATAATTGGCTTTTTATTTGTACATTATTCCTCTCTTTCACCAGAATATAATTCTGTATTTATTCACTACTCCCAGAACGTAAAACTGCATAGCACATATATAATACATGCTCAATAAATATTTGTTGAATGAAGGGTCTGAATTAGAATGGTAAAGAATAGACAGGAAAAAGACATGTGAGATATTCTTAAAAATGAAGAAATAAACCTTGGACTTAGTGATTTTTTTTTCTGATAAGGGATGGAATGGAATAAGATGCATACTTCATTATTAATAGGTAGAAGCTAGTGCTTTTAACAAAAATAGAGGCAGGAACTAGAACTAATAGTTAAATAGTCTGATAATGAATTTTATTTTATTTTTTTATTCTTTATTCATTTTAGAGAGAGAGAGGGAGGTGCAGAGAGAGAGGGAGACACAGAAAATGAAGCAGGCTCCAGGCTCTGAGCTGTCAGCACAGAACCTGATGTGGGGCCTGAACTCATGAACCTGAACTCACGAACCGTGAGATCATGACCTGAGCTGAATTTGGTTGCTTAACTGACTGAGCCACCCACACGCCCTGATAATGAACTTTATTTTAGATATGAATTTGAAATGATGGCAAAACATGAGTGGAATTGCTAGCAGTTAATTGTAAATGCAAAATTGGAATTCATGAAAAAAGCATTGAAAATAGATTTGAGTACCATCTTCAATGTGACAATTAAATATTCAACTTTCTGGTAATGAGCTTCCTTCATCGTTAAAAAAAAGCAAAAGTGAATAAAATGGAGAATAAAATATTTGAACCCTTAAATTTATTCTTCAGAGGAAGTCAGTGTTAGTTTGGTGTATATCCTTTCAAATATTTTCAATGCATTTGCAAGCATATTGGCATATAACATGTAGGAACATAGTAAAAGTATGAGTAGCTATCTATATACATATGGAGAAACTTGTTTTTTTCTTTTTGGTCAATTTGGAATCATTCTATAATATTTTTCTGTAGCTTGCTTAATCATTAAACATACCACTTTATAGTCCTTGAAGATATTTTCACATCAATATGTATACATCGCTTACATTCTTTTTTGTGTTGCAAAGTACTTGATTCTACATATATGCCATAATTTATCTATCTGTTCCACTACTGATGGACACTTAGGTTGTTTCCAATTTTTTGTTATTACAAATTATGCAGCAATGAAAATCCTTTTACATGTATCTTTGATTATTTGTGCTAATATTTCTTGAAGATAGATTCCTAGAAGTGGGATTGCTGGAAAGAAGGCATATACATCTAAAATGTTAATAGAGAGAGGGATGCTTGGTTGGCTCGGTCGGAAGAGCATTTTACTCTTGATCTCAGGGTTGTGAGTTCGAGCCCCGCAATGGTATAGAGATTACTGAAAATCTACGTATGTATGTAAGTATGTAAATAGATACTGCTCAAATATCCCTCCACAAAGACTGTTCCAATTTACATGGCCATCCAACAGTATATGAGGTACCAGTTTCCCCAGTACCTTCATCAACACTTTGTTGTCAATTAAAACATTTTTACCGACCAGATGTGCAAATGATGGTATCTCATTTTTATTTTGCATTTCCTCTGATTACAAGAAAGGGTGAACATTTTTGTCTTACTGAATATTCATGTACAGGCTTTTAATTACACTTAGTTCTCAGTCCTGTATGTCATGATCACCCTCTGCTGTACCTTGTCTCAGATTCTGGAGCCTTTCCATAGTTTTACTGGCAAAATGGCCCCTTCTCATCTGTATCCTTTTTTTGCACTAGACCAGAATTTCTTCCTAGCTACTGTTTCAGGTACCATTTCTCAAATGGCTTTCCTGCCTCTAGAGAATACCTGAAACTTTTTGTCCTTTTGGGTTGTACATATTTTATGTACCACTTTTAGTGGTGTCTCAGAAGGGTTCTGAAATGCAATTTTTGTCATACACTAAATTCCCAGATAAGGGGTGCCTGGCTGGTTCAGTCAGTGGAGCCTGAGACCTGCTCTCATGGTTTTAAGTTTGAGCCCCACGTTGGATGTAGAGATTACTTTAAAAAATAAAAATAAATAAATAAATTCCCACACGTAACTGCCTCTCTATTCAGTTCCACTTATCTGTTTGTCTATTCTTGAAGCATATCACAACTTTATACAGTAATTTGATATTTGGTAGGCAAGCCTTCCCTTATTTCTTCCCCCCCCCTTATTTCCATCTTTAACAAATTTTTTACTTTATTCTTCCAGATAAACTTCAGAACCAACTTGTCTGGTATTCCCACCCTATCCCCCCAAGCCCCAATGAGATTGTTATAGAAAGTGATAGTTATTTGAAATTTTTTTCATTTCTGAAACATCTTTCAGGAATATTGTACGTCTATCTATTTTTCATATCTTCATACATATAGCCTTCAGCAATATTTTGTAGTTTTACTTATGTAAATGTTTTGTACATTTCTTTGTTTTATGATTTTATTTTTAAGTAATCTCTGCACCCAACATGGGGTTTGAACTTATAACCCCGAGATCAAGAGTCACATGCTTGGGGTGCCTGGGTGGCTCAGTCGGTTAAGCATCCGACTTCGGCTCAGGTCATGATCTTGCAGTCCATGAGCCCGAGCCCCGGGTCGGGCTCTGTGGTGACAGCTCAGTGCCTGGAGCCTGCCTTGGATTCTGTGTCTCCCTCTCTGTCCTTCCCCTGCTTGTGCTCTGTCTCTCTCTGTCTCAAAAACAAATAAACGTTAAAATTTTTTAAATTTATTTGATGTTTTTAATTATTTTGAGAGACAGAGACAGAGCACGAGCAGGGTAGGGGCAGAGAGAGAGGGAGACACAGAATCTGAAGCAGGCTCCAAGCCGTCAGCACAGAGCCTGGTGCGGGGCTTGAACCTCATGAGCCACGAGATCATGACCTAAGCCGAAGTCGGGTGCTCAACCGACTGAGCCACCCAGGCGCCCCGTAAAAAGAATTTTTTTTAGAAGTCACATGCTCTACTAACTGAGCCAGCCAGGCACTCCCTTTTATACACTTCTTGTTGGATTTATTTCTGTCATTTTTTCCCACTACTATGAATGGAATCTTCTTTCCCATTATATTTTCTCATTGGATATTTTTATAGACAGCAGTTTTATATAGAGAAGTTATTGATTTAAAATAAACTCTTTTCTTGTTTAATTTTAATTCTCAGTTGATTTTCTTAGATTATATATCCTATGTAAGCAAGGACATTTTATGACTCTTCCGTTACAATATTTATAACTTTTACCTTCTTTTGTCTTAATGTTTTCACTAGAACCTGCGGAGCAGTGTTGCATGGTATTTGTAAAAACAAGTGAATAGTTCTAATTTGGAAGCACCTGAGTGGCTCAGTCAATTAAGCATCTGATTCTTTTTTTTTTTTTTTTAACATTTATTTATTTTTGAGAGACAGAGAGAGGCAGAGTATGAGCAGGGGAGGGGCAGAGAGAGAGAGAGGAAGACACAGAATTCGAAGCAGGCTGCAGGCTCCGAGCTGTCAGCACAGAGCCCAACATGGGGCCCGAACTCACAAACCATGAGATCATGACCCGAGCAGAAGTCGGACGCTCAACCGACTGAGCCACCCAGGCGCCCCAAGCATCTGATTCTTGATTTCAGCTCAGGTCATGATCTCACAGTCACAAGATGGAACCCTGTGTCAGGCTCTGCCCTGACAGCGTGGAACCTGCTTAAGATTCTCTCTCTCCCTCTCTGCCCATCCCCTGCTTGCATGTGCACGCATACACTCTCTCTATAAATATATAAATAAACATTAAAAAATATTCTTGATATGTTCTGACTTAAAGGTGAATGCCCCTTATATCTCATCATTGAGTATGATGATTTTAGTTGTCACCTATACTCTGTATCAAGTTATAAATTCTCCTGTTCCTAGCCTACTGAGAAAATATTTTTAAGGTATTACAAACACAAGTGAAAAAATTCAAATAGTACAAAAGGGTATGTGAAGAGTTGCCATCTCTGTTCCCCAGTTTCCCAGTTCCCTTAATGAGAAGTAATTCCTATTAACAATTTTTATGTGAACTACCAGAGATAAATCAATGCAAATACAAGAATATATGCAAAAAAATATATAAGTTGATGTTATTTTTTTACACAAAGAGTGTCATACTATAAACACTTTCTAAACACTGATTTCTTTTTTGTTGGTAAATCAGCTGTCAGTTGTTTTGTTGTAGGTAATCTATCTTTCTAGCTCTGTTTTTTCCTACTTTAATTATGGAATATTTCAAACATACAAGAGTAAAAGAGAATAGTATAGTAAATCCCCATGTACCTGTCACCCAGATTCATGGCCAGTCTTGTTTCATCTATATTCCCCTAACCCTTGCTCTCCTATCTGCACCACCAAGATTATTCTGAAACAAATATCATACATCATATTATTTCATTTTACCCATAAATATTTTGGTATGTATCTCTAAAATATAAGGACTTTTCTTAAACGTTACAATAAAACCACCACCTCTAAAAAATTAACAATTCTTGTTTTTGTCTTTTCAAATTTTTATTTAAATTCCAGACAGTTAACACACAGTGCAATATTAGCTTCAGGAGTAGAATTCAGTGATTCATCACTTACATACAACACACAGTGCTCATCATAACAAGTGCCCTCCTCAATACCCATCACCCATCTAGGCCATCCCTCACCCACCTCCCTCTATCAACCCTCAGTTTTTTCTCTATCTTTAAGAGTCTCTTATGGTTTGTTTCCCTCTCTCTTTTTTCTCCCCCCCATATGTTCATCTCTTTTGTTTCTTAAATTCCACATATGAGTGAAATCATACAGTATTTGTCTTTCTCTGACTGACTTAATTTTGCTTAGCACAATATACTCTAGTTTCATCCACATTGTTGCAAATGGCAAGCTTTCATTCTTTTTGATGCCTGAGTAATACTCCATTGTGTATATATATACCACATCTTCTTTGTCCATTCATCAGTCTATGGAAATTTGAGCTCTTTCCATTGTTTGGCTATTGTTGATAATGAAAATTAACAATTCTTTTAATATCATCACATGTGCAGTCACTATTCACATTGTCCTGGTTGTCTCATGAACGTTTATATGTTTAGTTTGTTGTCAAGGATTTTCAGGATCCAAATGAGGACTATACACTGCAATTGGTTATGTTTCTTTTCTTTTAAATTTTTTTTAACGTTTATGTATTTTTGAGGGACAGAGACATAGCATGAGTTGGGGAGGAGCAGAGAGAGGGAGACACAGAATCCAAGCAGGCCCCAGGCTCCAAGCTGTCAGCACAGAGCCCGACATGGGACTCAAACCCATGAATCGTGAGATCGTGACCTGAGCCAAAGTCAGAGGCTTAACTGACTGGGCCACCTAGTCACCCTTGTATTTATTTATTTTTTAATGTTTTATTTCTTTTTGGCAGAGAGAGAGGGAGACACAAAATCTGAAGCAGGCTTCAGGCCCTAAGGTGTCAGCACAGAGCCCACACAGAGTTTGAACCCATGAACTACGATATCATGACCTGAGCCAAAATCAGACGCTTAGACAACTGAGCCACCCAGGAGCCCATGTTTTATTTATTTTTGAGGGAGACAGAGTGCGAGTGGGACAGAGAGAGAGAGGGAGACAGAGGATCCTAAGCGGGCTCTGTTGACAGCAGTGAACCCAATATGGAGCTTGAACTCACAAACCACGAGATCATGACCTGAGCCGAAGTCGGAGGCCTAACTGACCGAGCCACCCAGGTTCCCCGGTTGATATGTTTCTTAAATCTCTCTTTTTTAAAATTTTTTAATGTTTGTTTATTTTTTGAGAGAGAGAAAGATGGGAGGGGCAGAGAGAGAGGGAGACAGAATCCAAAGCAGTCTCCAGGCTCCAAGCTATCAGCAGAGCCCGATATGGGGCTTGAACTCATGGGCTGCAAGATCATGACCTGAGCTGAAGTGGGATGCTTAACCTACTGAGCTACCCAGGTGTTCTTTTTTTTTTTAATTTGAGAGAGCAAGTTGGGGAGAGGGACAAAGGGAGAGGGAGAGAATCTTAAGCAGGCTCCATGCTGAGCATGGAGTCCAATGCAGGGCTCTATCCCACAACCCTGGGATCATGACCTGTGCTGAAATCAAGAGTTGGACACTCAGGGCGCCTGTGTGGCTCAGTCAGTTAAGCTTCTGACTTCAGCTCAGGTCATGATCTCACAGTTTGTGGGTTCAAGCCCTGCGTTGGGCTCTGTGCTGACAGCCCCGAGACCGGAGCCTGCTTCAGATTCTGTGTCTCCCTCTCTCTCTGTCCCTCCCCTGCTCACACTCTCTCTCTCAAAATAAAATAAACATCTCTATCAAAAACAAATAGACATTTAAAAAAATTAAAATAAAAAGAGTTGGACACTCAACCACCTGAGCCACCTAGGTACCCCTGTATCTTAAATCTCTTAATCTATAGATGCCCCTTCTTTCTTTCCCTCCTTTTTTACCCCCATGGAATTTATTTGTGGAAGAAACTGGGTTGTTCGTCCTGTAGTGCTTCCCATAGAATGGATTTTAGTGATTGCATCCCTGTGGTGTTATTCCCTGTTCTTTTTATTTCCTGAATATTGATTAGATCTAAGCCTTGATTAGATTTAGATTCAGGTTTTACTTTTTCCTCTTTTGGGGAACAATAATATGTCATAGGTATAGTGTTGTATACTTTTATAGGTAGACACCAAGCCTCTTGCTTCTTTTAAAATATTCTCTTTGATGTTCTGAAGTTTCACTACAATGTGTTTGAGTGGGGATTTTTTTTCTTTGTTTTTTTGTTTGTTTATGTGTTTTCCTGTTTAGAACTCGTGAATCTTGTATTGATTCATCAATTCTCAGCTATTTTTTTCTTCAAATACTGCCGTTCCGCTGTTTTCTCTGTTCTTCACCTGAACTCCACTTGGACACTTGTAAGCATGGGGCCTTTTATTTTTTATTTATTTATTTTTCATCTTTATTAAGAGAGAGCATGTGAGAGGAGAGGGGCAGAGACAGAGAGAGACAGAGAGAGGGAGAGAGAGCGAGAATGAATCCCAAGCAGGCTCCACACTGTCAGCATAGAGCTGGACTTGGGGCTCGATCCCAAGAACCAAGAGATCATGACCTGAGCCAAAATCAAGAGTCAGCTGCTTAACCAACTGAGCCACGCTGCTGCACCAGCATGAGGCCTTTTAAATGTAGGCTGTAGGCTACCAGGAATCAGAGGACTTTAGAACAAAAATTTTTTCTAGCACTTAACCCAGCAGAGTTGTGTTTATTCATTGTTTACTGTCAGTGCACCATATATGTGTATATGGAATGGATATGATATATATATAATCACACACCCTTAAAAATATATCCTGAAATTTGTTCCATATCACTATATAATCTACCTCATTCCTTTTTATCATGTAATAAGGTATAACTTGTCTAGTAAAATGAATGAATCTTAAGTAGATCTTTCTATATGTGTATACATCTATGTAATCTCCCCCCAAGTCTAAATACAGAACATTTCCAGCACCACAGAAGGCTGGCTCCTTGTGCTCCCTATTTGTTATTACCCACTCCCAAGAATAGTTCTGACTTCTATGGTCATAGATTAGTTTTGCCTGTTCTTGGATTTCATATAAATGGTATGTACTCTTTTGCCTCTGACATCTTTTATTCATTTTCTGTGAGTTTCATCTATGTTGAATATATCAGTAGTTCTTTTTCATTGCTGTGTAGAATTCTGCCTTCTTTTTTTTAATTTTTTAAAATCTTTATTTTTGAGAAAGAGAGAGAGACAGAGTGTTAGCAGGGGAGGAGCAGAGAGAGAGGGAGACACAGAATCGGAAGCAGGCTCCAGGCTCTGAGCTGTTAGCTCAGAGCCTGATGCGAGGCTTGAACCCATCAACTGTGAGACCTGAGCCAAAGTCAGACGCTCAACCGACTGAACCACCTAGGCATCCCATCTTTGCCAACTATTACCAAATACTTTTACCTTTGCCAGCATGACAAGTAACACATAGAAACCTGTAATTAATACATGTTTTTAAGTGAAAATACATGCACCTGGTAAGAAAATTCAAGCAATATAAAAGGATATGCAGGGGCACCTGGGTGTCTCAGTCAGTTAAGCATCTGACTTTGGCTCAGGTCATGATCTCAAAGTTTGTGAATTCAAGCCCTGCGTTGGGCTTTGTGCTGACAGCTCAGAGCCTGGAGCCTACTTCTGATTCTGTGTCTCCCTCGCTTTCTGCCCCTCCCCCCTCAAAAATTAACATTAAAAAAAAAGAAATAAAAAAATTAAAGGATATACAATGAAAGTTATATATATATATGTATTTTAACATTTATCTTTGGTAGAGCATCCATGCAAGTGGGGGTTGGGCAGAGAAGGGGGAGAGAGAGAATCCCAAGCAGGCTTTGTGCTCACAGCACGGGTCCCAGCACAGGGCTTGATCTCACAAACCATAAGATCATGACCTGAGTGGAAATCAAGAGTCGGTCTCTTAACCCACTGAGCTACCCAGGCACCCCAATGAAAGTTACACATTACCCCTACTTCTAGTCCCTAGTTCCCCTGGTTCCCTTTCCAGAGATTACTGCTATTGTCAGTTTCTCATGAATCTTCCAGATATATTCTATGCAAATCATGCATATGCAAGTATAAATGGGTGTATGTGTGTGTGTGTGTGTGTGTGTACGCACGCACACACGTGCACATGTGTTTGGATATCTCTGTCTATCTGGCCTGGTTTATTGATGAAAATGGAAGTTTACTTTCCTCTTTCCCCTTAAAAAATGTATCTATCTATATCTATATATATATATCTATATATATATATATCTATATATATATATATATATGCATCTCTTCTCCCTTTTTTTCACAAATGGCAGCAGGCTATTCACTCTGCTTTTTTCACTTAACATATCTTTGAGATTGTGTCATTAAAACATTTATAGCTGTCTTTTCTTTTTGATGGCTACCTCATCATTGATCTGACCAGTCCCAGGCGTTTTTGTTATTTCCAATATCCTGTTATTATAATCTCCTTGAACATACTTATTGGTACACATGTGCCAGTACATTTATAGGATAAATTCCTAGAAGTATGGTTGCTGGATCAAAGTAGTTAGTGGTTGATGTGATTCCCTGCCCAACATCCATTCTGTATCTTCCCCATTGTTTAGCAGTGGTAAAGTTTGAAGGGGTGGTATTGAACTCACCCCCAGCTTCTGGCTGGGGTGTACCACTCTTGTAACCCAATCAGGGTAAGCCCATCCCCCATGCCTCAGTGATTGGTTCAGGCAACCAGGCTATAGCCAATGAATGCATACCCTTGTCCTGTCAAGGGGATTGTTCTGGAATGGGCCACTGACCCAATTCAAGTTAATGAAATATTAGAAGATGTTTGTTGAAGTATTTGGTGGAAGGTTTTTGGTTTTGGTTTTGTTCTTTGATCTTCTGAGAGAGAGAACAGAAGCCAGCTTTGTCTCTTCTTTTGGACAGTGTGGTGTGGCTGATGGGAAGCTGCAAACGCTGCATTCCGTTTGCTACCAAGAAGGAAGTGAAATTTATGATGAAGCTCACACTTTGGAAGACAGATCTGACAGAAATTAGGTCCTTGGTGATATTGTTGATCCATGGAATTAAATCAACTGCAAAGATCTCTGATCCCCTAGAATTTGTATTTGTATGAACCAATAAATCTGCTTTATTGTTTGAACCTATTGTAGTTGGGTTTTCTGTTACCTATAAAAAAGTCATATGTGGGGCGCCTGGGTGGCTCAGTTGGTTAAGCGTCAGAGTCTTGGTTTCGGCTAGGGTCATGGGTTCAAGACCTGCATTGGACTCCATGCTGATAGTGCAGAGCCTGCTTGGGATTCTCTCTGCCCCTCTCCTGCTCACTATCTCTCTCTCTCTCTCTCTCTCTCTCTCAAAATAAATAAATAAATAAATAAACATGTTTTTAAAAAGTCAAATGTTGGTGCACCCGGGTGGCTCAGTCCATTAATTGTTGGACTTTGGCTTAGGTCATGATCTCACATTTTGTGAGTTTGAGCCCCACATTGGGCTCTCTCCTGTCAGCATGGAGCTTGCTTCAGATCCTCTGTCTCCCTTTCTCTGCTCCCTGCCTGGCTCGTTCTCTATAAATAAATAATAAACATTAAAAAATAAATAATAAAAAATAAACATTTTAAAAAGTCAAATGTACTTTTAAAAGTTTTTGATAAGTTGGCTTACAAAAGTTACACCAATTTACAATTCCAACAACAAAATACAAGAGTGTCTGTGTCTTTACACCCTTGCCAAAACAATGTATTCTCAAACTTTCTGGTATCGCCATTTTTGTAGGAAAAGAGTGTTATCTCATTGTATTTTTAACACAATCTTTTTATCAGGAGTAAGGTTAAGTTTCTTTCTAATATGCTTCAGAGTCACATGTCTTTCCTTTGTGTGTGTGTGAATGTGTGTGTGTATGCTGCTCATGTCCTTTGCCTAGTTTTCCATTTTGCTTTTTCTTATTGCTTTGGAAAGCTTTTTGTATACTAAGAAAATCAGGCCTTTGTCAAATGGGTTAAAATATATTTTCTTTTTTTAAGTTTATTTATTTATTTTGAGAGAGAGAGAGCATGAGCAGGAGAGGGGCAGGGAGAGGGAGAGAGAGAATCCCAAGCACGGAGCCTGACGAGGGGCTTGAACCCACAAATCGTAAGATCATGACCTGAGCTGAAACCAAGAGCAGGACACTTAACCACCTGAGCTACCCAGGTTCCCTTAAAATATATTTTCTGAGGGGCACCTGGGTGGCTCAGGTAGTTGAGCATCCCTTGATTTTGGCTCAGGTCATGATCCTAGAGTTGCAGAATTGAGCCCTGTGTGGGGCTCCATGCTGAGTGTGGAGCCTGCTTAAGATTCATTCTCTCTCTCTCTCTCTCTCTCTCTGCCCTTTTCCCCCACTTGTGGTCTCTCTCTCTAAAATTAAAATATATATATATTTTTTTTTCTGAGTTTCTCCTGTGGCTTTTGACTTTTCTTTTTTTGTTTTCTTTTCTTTATTTTTGAGAGAGACAGAGAGCACAAGCAGGGGAAGAGCAGAGAGGGGAAGGGCAGAGGATGCAAAGCAGGCTTCATGCTGATAGCAGAGAGCCCAATGTCTAGCTCGAACTCATGAATTGTGAGATCATGACCTGAGCCAGTCAGGCTCTTAACCGACTGAGCCACCTAGGTGCCCCTACTTTCTTATTTTTCAATGGCAAAATATACATAACATGAAATTACCATTTTAAAGTGTACAATTCAGTGTCATTAAGTACATTCGCAATGTTTTATAACCCATCACCACTATTTATTTCCAGAACTTGCTCATCATCCCTAAGAGAAACTCTACCCATTAAACAATAATTCTTCATTGTCCATTCCCAATAGCCCCTGGTAACCTCTATTCTACTTACTGTCTCTATGAATTTGCCTATTCCAAGTACCTTATATGAGTGGAATTGTACAATATTTGAACTTTTGTGCCTGGCTTATTTGAGCTTTTGTGCCTGAACTATTTTGCCTTAGCATCATGTTTTCAAGGTTTGCATTTATTATAGCATGTATCAGAATTGTATTCCTGTTTATAGCTGAATAATATTTTATTGCATGCATATACAATATTTTATTTATGCATTCATCTGTTAACGGACACTTGGATCATCTCTACCTTTTGCCTATTTGCGAATGTTGCTGTACAAGTATGCAGTGAACATTGATGAACCAGTATTTGTTTGAGTCTCTGCTTTCAATTTCTTTGGGTATATATATATGTAGGAGTGTTGGATCATATGGTAATCCTATGTGTAACTTTTTTTTTTTTAACTTTCTGAGAAATCACCAAACCAATTTCCACAGTGGCTATAAACATTTTACATTTCCATCAGCAATACATGTTTCCAGTTATTTTTTAAAATTTTTACCCAATTTGTTTAAACACACATACACGCACACACACAAACAGTTCACCCATTTCTCCCACCCCCCTACACCGTGCCTCTTGCAACTACCATTCTGGATTCTGTAACTATGAGGTTGGTTTTGTTTTTTGTTTTTTTTTTAGAGTCCACATATAAAAGAGATCATAGAGTATTTGTCTTTCTTTATCTGATTTATTTCACTTAGCATAATGCCCTTGAGATCCATCTATTTTGTTGTCACATTTGTTGTCACGAATGGCAAGATTTCATTCTTTTTTGTGGCTGAATAATATTCCATTCAGAGAGAGAGAGAGAGTGTGTGTGTGTGTGTGTGTGTGTGTACCACAATTTTGTATCCTTTCATCCATTGGAAGACACTTAGATTGTTTCTATACTTTGGCTATTGAAAATAATGCTGCAATTAACAAGTGGGTGCATATATCTTTTTGAGTAGTGTTTTCATTTCTTTTGGATAAATGCCCAGAAGAGGGGTGCCTGGCTGGCTTACTTGGTAAAACTCATGTGACTCTTGAACTCGAGGTCATGTGTTCAAGCACCACGTTGGGAGTAGAGTTTACTTACAAAAATAAAAATAAAATTAAATACCCAGAAAAGGAATTGCTGGATCATATGGTAGTTCTATTTTTAACTTTTTAAGGAAACTCCTGACTGTTTTCCGTAATGGTTGCACTAATTAACATTCCCACAAACAGTGTACAAGGGTTCCCTTTTCTCCACATCCTCACAACACTTTTTATTTCTTGTCTTTTTGATAGCAGCCATCTTAACAAGTGTGAGGTGATATTGTGGTTTTGATTTACATTTCCCTGATGATTAATGATATTGAGCAACTTTTCATGTACCTTTTGGCCATCTATATGTCTTCTTTGGAAAAATGTCTAATTCAGATTTTCTGCCCATTAAATTTTTTTTTAATGTTTACTCATTTTTGAGAGACAGAGACAGAGTGTGAGCAGGGGAGGGGCAGAGACACAGAATCCAAACAGGCTCCAGGCTCAGAGCTGTCAGCACAGAACCTGATGCAGGGCTTGAACCCATGAACTGTGAGATCATGACCCAAGCTGAAGTCGATTGCTTAACCAACTGAGCCATCCAGGCACCCCTGCCCATTTTTAAATCAGATTCTTTTTTTTCTTTTTTTGCTACTGAGTTGTATGAGTTCTTTGTATATTTTTAATATTAGCCCCTTATCAGATATATGATTTGCAGTTATTTTCTCCTATTCAGTAGATTGCCTTTTCTTTTTGGTAATGATTTCCTTTGCTGTGTGAAAGCTTTTTAGTTTGATGTAGTCCCACTTTTTGATTTTTGTTTTTGTTGCCCTGGTTTTGGGTGTCAGATTCAAAAAATCAATACCAGTACTGGTATCAGGGAGGTTATTAGCTGTGTTTTCTCTAGGAGTTTTATGGTTTCAGGTCTTACCTTCAAATCTTTAATCCATTTTGAATTAATTTTTGTGTAATGTGTAAGATGGTGGTCCAGTTTCATTCTTTGGCTACGGCTGCCCAATTTTCTGAGCACCATTTACTGAAGAAACTGTCTTTTCACCATTGTGTATTCTTGCCTCCTTTGACATAAATTAATTGACTAGGGTTCCAATTGCTTCACATTCTCACCAACACTTGTTATTTTCCATTTTCTAAGTCATAGCCATCCTAATGAGTATGAAGTTGTATCTCACTGTGATTTTTTTTCATTTCCCTAATGACTACTGAATTAAGCATCTTTTTATGTGATTATTGGCTGTTTGGCTATGTCTTCTTTGAAGACCTATCTATTCAAGTCATTTGCCCATTCTTGAACTGGGTTGTTTGTTTTCTTGTTGTTGACTTGTAGGAGTTCTTTCTATTTTCTAGATGTTAATCTCTTATCAGATAAATGATTTGCAAATATTTTCTCCCATTCTATATGTTGTCTTTTAACTTTAATTTTTAATTTTTATTAACATTTATTATTTTTGAGAGACAGAAAGAGACAGAGCACAAGCAGAGTGGGGAACAGACAGAGAAGGAGACACAGAATCCGAAGCAGGCTCGGGGCATAGAGCCTGACACTGGGCTTGAACCTATGAACCAAGAGATCATGACCTGAGCCAAAGTCGGATGGTCAACTGACTGAACCACCCAGTAACCCCTTCACTTTTTTTTTAAGTAAGCTCAACACCCAGTGTGGGGCTTAAACTCACAACCCTGAGATCAAGAGTTGCATGCTCTACTGACTGAGCCAGCCAGGCACCCCATCTTTTCACTTTCTTGATATCTTTTGATACACACAATATTTTAATTTTTATATAAATTCCAATTTATCTGTTTTTTCTTTTGTTGTCTGTGCTTTTGTTGAAAAGACTGTCAATTTCCCATTGAATCTTCTTTTTTGTTTTTTAATGTTTATTTTTGAGACAGACAGAGGACAAGTGGGGGAGGGGCAGAGAGAGAAGGAGACACAGAATCAGAAGCAGGTTCCAGGCTCTGAGCTGCCAGCACAGAGCCCAATGCAGGGCTTGAACTCATGGACTGTGAGATCATGACCTGAACCAAAGTCGGAAGCTTAACCGACTGAGCCACCCAGGCTACCCTCTCACTGAATTTTCTGACATCTTATTGAAAATCTCTCGGAGCCTGGAGCCTGTTTCTGATTCTGTGTCTCCCTCTCTCTCTGCCCCTCCCCCGTTCATGCTCTGTCTCTCTCTGTCCCAAAAATAAATAAAAAACGTTGAAAAAAAATTTAAAAAAAAAAAAAAAAGAAAATCAGTACACTATATATTTGAGGATTTTTTTCTGGGCTCTGTATTCCATTGGTCTATATGTTTATCCTTATGCCAGTACCACACTGTTTTGATTACTGTAGCTTTGTAGCAGCTTTTAGTTTTGAAATCTGGAAGCGTCAGTCCTGTAATTTTGTTCTTTTTCTTTTTATTTTTTAAGTTTATTTATTTATTTCAAGAGAGAGTGCATGCAAGCAGGGAAGGTGCAGATAGAGAGTGAGAGAGAGAACCCCAAGCAGGCTCTGCGTTGTCAGCACAGAGCCCGACGTGGGGCTCAATCCCACGGATCATGGGATCATGACCTGAGTCAAAAGCAAGAATTGGATGCTTAAACCGACTGAGCCACCAAGGCGCCCCTAACTTTGTTCTTTTTCAAGACGGTTTTGGTTAATCAGGGTCCCTTCAGATTCCACATGAATTTTAGGATGGATTTTTCTATTTCTTCAGGAAAAAAAATACATTGGGATTTTAATTTGGATTACATTTATATTGAATTTGTAGGTCACATTGGGGAGTATTTTTATCATAACAATACCAAGTCTTTCAATCCATGAACTCAGGATGTCTTTCTATTCTTTTATGTCTTTAATTTAGTTCAGCAGTGCTTTGTGGTTTTCATTGATAGTGTATGTAATTGCAGCTGATTTTTGTGTATTGATTTTGTAGACTACAACTTTGCTGAATTTGTTTAGTAGCTGTAACAGTTTGTGTGTGTGTGTGTGTGTGTGTGTGTGTGTGTGTGTGTGTGTAGAGTTTTCTACATATAAGCTCATGCCATCTGTGAACAGGGATAATTTTACTTCTTCCTTTCTTTTTTATTTTTTTTCAAGTTTATTTACTCATTTTAAGAAAAAGGGTGTGAGCAGGGGAGGGGCAGAGAGAGAGGGAGAGAGAGAATCCCAAACAGGCTCCATGCTCAGCATGCTTAGCATGGAGCCCAATGCAGGGCTTGATCTCATTACCGCAAGATCATGACCAGAGCCAATATCAAGAGTTGGATGATTAACGGATAGCCAGCCAGGTGCTCCTCCCTTGTTGCTTTAAAAATTCTGTCTTTGGGGCGCCTGGGTGGCGCAGTCGGTTAAGCGTCCGACTTCAGCCAGGTCACGATCTCGCGGTCTGTGAGTTCGAGCCCCGCGTCAGGCTCTGGGCTGATGGCTCGGAGCCTGGAGCCTGTTTCCGATTCTGTGTCTGCCTCTCTCTCTGCCCCTCCCCCGTTCATGCTCTGTCTCTCTCTGTCCCAAAAATAAATAAAAAACGTTGAAAAAAAAAATTAAAAAAAACAAAATTCTGTCTTTGGGGGCGCCTGGGTGGCGCAGTCGGTTAAGCGTCCGACTTCAGCCAGGTCACGATCTCGCGGTCCGTGAGTTCGAGCCCCGCGTCAGGCTCTGGGCTGATGGCTCGGAGCCTGGAGCCTGTTTCCGATTCTGTGTCTCCCTCTCTCTGCCCCTCCCCCGTTCATGCTCTGTCTCTCTCTGTCCCAAAAATAAATAAAAAACGTTGAAAAAAAAATTTTTTTTTAAAAATTCTGTCTTTGGGGCGCCTGGGTGGCTCAGTCAGTTAAGTATCCAACTTCGGCTCAGGTCATGATCTCGCGGTCCGTGAGTTTGAGCCCCGCGTCAGGCTGTGTGCTGACAGCTCAGAGCCTGGAACCTGTTTCAGATTCTGTGTCTCCCTCTCTCTCTGACCCTCCCCCGTTCATGCTGTCTCTCCCTGTCTCAAAATAAATAAATAAATAAATAAACGTTAAAAAATTAAAAAAATAATAAAAATTCTGTCTTTGGGTTTCAACAACTTTTTTTTTTAACGTTTTTTTATTTATTTTTGAGACAGAGAGAGACAGAGCATGAACGGGGGAGGGGCAGAGAGAGAGGGAGACACAGAATCGGAAGCAGGCTCCAGGCTCCGAGCCATCAGCCCAGAGCCCGACGCGGGGCTCGAACTCACGGACCGTGAGATCGTGACCTGAGCTGAAGTCGGACGCTTAACCGACTGAGCCACCCAGGCGCCCCAGGTTTCAACAACTTAATATATCTTGATATAGAACTTTGAATTTGTCCTATGTGGGTTTCATTGAGCTTCTTGGGCATATATATTCATGTATTTACTAAAATTGGGGACATTATTGGCTATTATTTTTTTTTTTAATTTTCTGCTTTCTCTCTCTTTTTTCCTTCCAGGACTTCTATGTGGAGTATGTGTACCATGGTACATTTGATGATGTCTTACAGGTCCCTCAGGCTCTATTCATTTTTTAAAAATGTTTTATTTATTTGAGAGAGAAGGCGAGAGAGAGAGGGATAGAAGAGTACATGTGAGTGTCAGGGAGGGGCAAAGAGGGAGGGAGAGAATCCCAAGCAGGCTCTGCACTGTCAGTGCAGAGCCCAATGTGGGGCTTTGACGTGGGGCTTGGTCTCATGAACCATGAGATCATGACTTGAGCCAAAATCAAGAGTCAGATGCTTAACCAACTGAGGCTCTGTTCATTTTTCATCATCCTTTTTTTCTTTTTCCTTGGAATGAATGATTTCAAAGAAATCATGGTCTCATCTCCCCTCCCTCCAGTGGTCTCATCCTCCACCCCAGTGGTCTCATCTTAAAGTCTGTTGATCTCTTTTGCCTTCTCACATCTTCTATTGACCCCTAGTGAGTTTTTTCATTTCAGTTGTTGTACTTTTCAGTTCCAGAATTTCAGTTTGATTTTTTTTGTAATTTCTCTTTCATTGATACCCTCCTTTTTTACATACATTGTTTACCTGATTTCACTTAATTCTTATCCACGGTTTCGTTGAGCTTATTGAAGATATTTAAGACCGTTGATTTAAAATCTTTGACTAGTAATTCCACTGTCTGGGCTTCCTCTTTCAAATCCTCTTTTCCCTGTGACTTGGCCATACTTTCATATTTATTTGTATATTTTGTAAATTTTTTTGAGAACTGGACATTTTGAATAGTAAAGTGTGTATTATTTGTTGTACATGGTCACTGAAGTTTCTGTTCAGTTATTTCTGTGGTCAGCCAGTTACCTGACAAAGATTTCCTTAAACGTCTCTCTCCCCAGAGTGGGGAAAGAAGCAAAAGACCAAAAAACCCAAGTACTGTTTCTTTAAACCCCCTGTAATCTGCTTCAGTCCACGTGGTTTGAAACAATGGTCAGCCTCTGTGTCAGTCTCTCAGCCATCAAAAACATCAATCAGCAATCAAACCACATGATCCTGATAGTTGAAGGACAGACAATGTCTTTATTGCCCACTCAAGCTTCAGGAGGCTGCACTAGGAACTGTTCTCTTACCTACCTGCCTTAGTGATGGAGGATGAAAACTACTGGGTAAAAGGCCAATGTTTGAAGAAATTTACCAAAATTGATAAGCCTCTTTATGAAGCTCTCCCTTGGACTCTGCAAGTATTTAACTACACTCCATAGTTCCGAGTTGTTACAATTGACAGTTCCTGCCAATTCAATAATTGTTTAGGAGGATGGATGGATTCTTAGAGAGTCCTGCTCTGCCATCTTTTGTGACATCTGGCTGGTATTTTTAAAAAAAAATTTTTTTAACGTTTATTCATTTTTTTTTAAATTTTTTTTTAACGTTTATTTATTTATTTATTATTATTTTTTTTAAATTTTTTTTTTTTCAACATTTTTAATTTATTTTTGGGACAGAGAGAGACAGAGCATGAACGGGGGAGGGGCAGAGAGAGAGGGAGACACAGAATCGGAAACAGGCTCCAGGCTCCGAGCCATCAGCTCAGAGCCTGACGCGGGGCTCGAACTCACAGACCGCGAGATCGTGACCTGGCTGAAGTCAGACGCTTAACCGACTGCGCCACCCAGGCGCCCCTAACGTTTATTTATTTTTGAGACAGAGAGAGAGAGAGCATGAACGGGGGAGGGTCAGAGAGAGAGGGAGACACAGAATCTGAAACAGGCTCCAGGCTCTGAGCAGTCAGCACAGAGCCCGACGCGGGGCTCGAACTCACATACCAAGAGATTGTGACCTGAGCTGAAGTCAGACGCTTAACCGACTGAGCCACCAGGCACCTCTAACGTTTATTCATTTTTGAGAGATGGAGAGAGACATGGCATGAGTGGGGGAGGGGCAGAGAGAGAGGCAGACACAGAATCTGAAGCAGGCTCCAGGCTCTGAGGTGTCAGCACAGAGCCCGACACAGGGCTCGAACCCACGAACTGTGAGATCATGACCTGAGCCACAGTCTGATGCTTAACCAACTGAGCCACCCACGCGTCTCAATAAAAACTTTTTTTTTTAAGTTTATTTATTTATTTATTTTTTTGAGAGAGAGAAAGCAAGTGAGAGTAGGGGAGGGGCTGAGAAAGAGAATCCCAAGCAGGGTCTGCACTGTCAGCAGAGAGCCCAATGCAGGCCTTAAACTCACTAACCATGAGATTATTACCTGAGCTGAAGTTGGTTGGACGTTTAACTGACTAAGCCACCCAGGTGCCCCTTAAATAAATAAAAACTTAAAAAAAATTTTTTTTAAGTTATCAAGCTGTAAACTTAAAATGAGCTTATGGCATATAAACTATACCTCTGTAAATTTGATTAAAAATGTAAGTTGGCAATAAAAAGGAATGAAGTACTGATACGTGCTACAACATGGGTGAAACTCAAAAACATGCTAAGTGAAAAAAAATCAGATACAAAAAGATGATATATTGTGTGATCCCATTTATGGGCAATAGTCAGGAAAGACACCTTTGTAGAGACAATAAGTAGATTAGTGGTTGCCCAGTACTGGGAACAGGGAGTGACTGCAACTGGGCAAGAGGGATCTTGTTGGGGTGATGAACATGTTCTAAAATCATATTGTGATGATAGCACAACATTGTAAATATACTGACAATCATTAATTGTACATTTAAAATGAGTGAATTAGGGGCGCCTGGGTGGCTCAGTCGGTTAAGCGTTCGACTTCGGCTCAGGTCATGATCTCACAGTCCGTGGGTTCGAGCCCCGCATCAGGCTCTGTGCTGACAGCTCAGAGCCTGGAGCCTGTTTCAGATTCTGTGTCTCCTTCTCTCTGTGACCCTCCCCCGTTCATGCTCTGTCTCTCTGTCTCAAAAATAAATAAACGTTAAAAAAAATTTTTTTTAAATAAAAAATAAATAAAATGAGTGAATTAATTGTATGTAAATTTTTATTTCAATAAAGATGTTTTATAAAGATAATTGCCCGGGGTGCCTGGGTGGCTCAGTCGGTTGAGCGTCCAACTTCGGCTCAGGTCATGATCTTGCAGTTCATGAGTTCGAGCCCTGTATCGGGCTCTGTTGACAGCTTGGAGCCTGGAGCCTGCTTCGGATTCTGTGTCTCCCTCTCTCTCTGCCTGTCCCCTGCTTGTGCTCTGTCTCTCTCTCTCTCAAAAATAAATAAATATTTAAAAAATTTAAAAAAAAGATAATTGCCCATTTGGGCCAGCAATCACACTCAATTTGCCCAAATGAGCAAAACTTATGACCACACAAAAACCTGTACTTAGATGTTTATAGTGCTTTCTTCATAATTGCTGAATCCTGGAAGCAACCAAGATGTCCTTCAGAAGGTGAACAGATAAATAAACCGTGGTAAATGCAGACAAGCCATCAGTCCATGAAAAGACATGGAAGAACCTCAAAAGCACATTACTAAGTGAGAGAGCCAATCTGAAAAGTCTACATATTTTGTGATTCCAACTGTATGACATTCTGGAAAAGGCAAAACTATGGTGACAGTAAAGAGATCAGTGGTTGCCAGGGATTGGGGGAAGAAGGGAATGAATAGGCAGACCACAGAGGATTTTTAGAAGAGGAAAACTATTCTGTATGCTGTTATAATAGTGGATATATGTCATCGTATATTTGTCAAAACTCATAGAATATACAACACCAAGAACGAACTCTAAATTATGGACTTTGGGTAGTAATAACGTATTAATGTAGGTTCATCAACTGTAAAAAATATGCCACTCTGGTGGTGTGGGATGTTGAGATAGTGGGGTAGGCTATGACTCTTTTGGAGGCAGGGGGTATATGGAAATTCTCTGTACTTTCTGCTCAGTTTTGCTGTGAACCTAAAACTGATGTAAGAAGTGAAGTCTACTGGGGTGCCTGGCTGGCTCAGTCTGTAGAGCATGTGACTCTTGATCTCAGAGTCATGAGTTCATGTCCCATGCTGGGGGTAGAGTTTACTTAAAAAAAAGTCTATTAAAAAATAACTGTTTAAACAAAAATAATAACAGTGTATTGTGGGGTACAAGTAAAATGCATAACAATAATGTAAAATCCAAGAAGACAGAAATTGAAGTACATTAACATAAGTTTCTTATAACTCTTCATGAAGTGGTATAACACTTGAAAGTAGACTGTTAAGTTATGGTTATACATAATAAACCTACAAGCAACGACTAGAATAATAAAACAAAGATGTAAAGCTAATAAACCAATAAGGAGATAAAATGGAATTAAAATAATATCGATCAATCCAAAAGGAGGTAGAAAAAAGAGGAAAAAGAGAACAAAGAAGAGATGGGACAAAGGGAAAACAAAAGCAAGATGACAGACTCAAATTTAGCCATATTGGGGTGCTTGGATGGCTCAGTGGGTTAAGTGTCTGACTCTTGATTTTGACTCAGGTCATGATCTCATGGTCGTGGGATCAAACCCCGCATTGGTCTCTGTACTGAGCACAGAGCCTGCTTGGGATTCTCTCTGCCCTTCCTCTACACCCTCTCTTAAAATAAATACATTAACATAAAAAAACCCTTAACCATATTAACAATTACATTAAATATAGATTGGTCTAAGGGTGCCTGGGTGACTCAGTTGGTTAAGCGTCTGACTTTGGCTAGGTCATGATCTCATGGTTCATGAGTTCGAGCCCTGCGTCCGGCTCTGTGCTGATAGCTCAGAGCCTGGAGCCTGCTTCAGATTCTGTGTCTCTCTTTCTCTATGCCCCTCCCCCACTCATAATTCTCTCTCTCTCTCTCTCTCTCTCTCTCAAAACATGAATAAGCATTTAAAAATTTTTTCTTTTAATGTAGATTGGTCTAAACACCCCAGTTACAGAGTAGAGATGGTAAAGCTGGGTAAAAAAAAAAAAAAAAAAAAAAAAAAAGCAAGACCCAACCATATGCTGCCTATAAGGAATGCTCTTTAAATACAGAGACAAAAATAGGTTAAAAGTAAAAGTATGTAAAAGAGATGTGCCATGATAACACTGCTCAAAAGAAAGCTGGGGGGGGGGGGGGTTGCTATATTAGTATGGAAGAAAGTAGATTTCAGAGCAAAGATACCAGGAATAAAGAAGGTAGGGGCACCTGGGTGGCTCAGTTGGTTGAGCATCTGACTTCAGCTCAGGTCATGATCTCACGGCTTATGAGTTTGAGCCCCTCACGGCTTGTGAGTTTGGGCCCCGCGTCGGGCTCTGCTGACAGCTCAGAGCCTGGAGCCTCTTCAGATTCTGTGTCTTTCTCTCTCTCTCTCTGCCCCTCCCCCACTCACGCCCTGTGTCTCTGTCAAAAATAAACATTAAAAAAAGAAGGTAATATCATAATGTAAAGGGGTCAATAAATGAAGAGAACATTCCTAAATACATGTACACTTGATATAAGAGCTTCAAAATACATGAATCAAAAACAGATAAACTGCAAGGAAAAATAGACATCCACAATTCTAGTCAGAATATTCAGATATTTCAACAGCTTTCTCTCAATAATTGATAGAAAAAGTAAGCATAAAATCAACAAAGATATAGTAGAAGTGAACAACACTATCAGCCTCATTGACCCAATTGACATTTTTAGAACACTCCATCCATTAAAATCAAAATACACATTCTTTTCAAGTGCACATGGAGTATTTACCAGAATAGACCATGTTCTAGGCCACAAAAAAGACTCAATGAATTCAAAAGGGTCAAGACATACAAAATATGTTCTCTAAAAACAATGGAATTAAATTACACATCAACAACCAAAAGATCTCTGGGAATTCCTCAATATTTGAAAATGAAACAATCTACTTCTAGATATCCCATGGGTCAAAGAAGAAATCAAAAGAGAAATTAGAAAATATTTTGAACTCAATAAAGATTTAAAAAACCACACTGTATAATTTATGGTATTTTGCTAATGCAGTATTTAGGGGGTAATTTTTATGTACTAAAAACCTGTATTAGAACAGAAGAAATGTCTCAAAACAATGACTTCAGGTTTCACTTCAGTAAAAAGAAGAGCAAATAAAACTCAAAGTATAGTAACATAATTAATGGAGATCAAAGTGGAAATCAGTGAAATAGAAAACAAAACAATAGAGAAAATCAACAAAACCAGATTCTTGTAAGGCAATATTCATAGCAGCATTATTTATAATAGTCAAAAATTGTAAACAACCAAAATGTCCATCAAAAGATGAACAGTAGCGAGAAAAGTCAAATTCATGGAGACAGACATTTGGTTTCCAGAGGCTGGGGGCAGGAGGGAATAAGGTGTTATTGCTTAATGGATACAGAGTTACTATTTGGGGCGATAAAAAACGTTTTGGACATATCAATGGTGACGATTTTGCACAACATTGTGAATATACTTAATGGCACTGAATTGTACACTTGAAAATGGTTAAAAGGGCAAATTTTGTTATACATATTTACCACAATTTAAAAAATGAATAATGTGGGGCACCTGGGTGGCTTAGTCATTAAGCATCTGACTCCAGATTTCAACTGAGGTCATGATCTCACAGTTGGTGAGATAGAGCCTGCTTGAGATTCTCTCTGTCTCTCTGCCCCTCTCCTGCACTCTCTCTCTCTCTCTCTCTCAGAGTAAATAAAGAAACTTAAGGGGCGCCTGTGTGGCTCAGTCGGTTGAGCATCAGACTTTGGCTCAGGTCATGATCTCACTGCTTATGGGTTCGAGCCCCGTGTTGGGCTCTGTGCTGACAGCTAGGAGCCTGGCACCTGCTTCGGATTCTGTGTGTGTCTCTCTCTGCCCCTCCCCTGCTTGCACTTGCTCGCTCTTCTCTCCCTCTCTCTCTCAAAAAGGAATAAACATTAAAAAAATAAAAATAAATAAAATGAAATAAAAACAAAGTAACCTAAAAAATAATGTAACATACAAAAACTGCATTGAATTGTACAGTTTCTAAAAAGATTTATTGTTATTTTTTTTTCAGTCTTTATTTTCGAGAGACAGAGCATGAGTGGGGGAGGGGCACAGAGGGAGAGAGAGAATGAGAGGGAGACACAGAACCGGAAGCAGGCTCCAGACTCCGAGCTGTCAGCACAGAACCCGATGCGGGGCCCAAACTCATCAACCGTGAGATCACAACCTGAGCCGAAGATGGAGCTTAACCGACTGAGCCACCCAGGCGCCCCAAAGATTTTTTATTTTTAAGTAGTCTCTACACTCAACCTAGGGCTTGAATTTAGGACTCTGAGATCAGGAGTCACATGGTCTACTGACTGAGCCAGCCAGGTGCCCCTGAATTGCAGGATTAAAATTAGTGAATTGTGCAGTATGTGAATTTAGATCTCAACAAAGTTGCTAAAAAAAAGAGTGCATACTATATGATTCCATTTACAGAAAACTCTAGAAAATGCAAATTAATACATAGTGACAGTAACCCTAATTCGTTCACTAGCTCATTTTCTTTTTATAATTTTTTTTAAACATTTATTCATTTTTGTTTTTTTTTTTATATTTTTTTATTTTTTAAAAAATTTTTTTTTCAACGTTTTTAATTTATTTTTGGGACAGAGAGAGACAGAGCATGAACGGGGGAGGGGCAGAGAGAGAGGGAGACACAGAATCGGAAACAGGCTCCAGGCTCCGAGCCATCAGCCCAGAGCCTGACGCGGGGCTCGAACTCACGGACCGCGAGATCGTGACCTGGCTGAAGTCGGACGCTTAACCGACTGCGCCACCCAGGTGCCCCAAACATTTATTCATTTTTGAAAGACAGAGAGAGACAGAGTGAGAATGGGGAAGGGGCAGAGAGAGAGGGAGACACAGAATTCGAAGCAGGCTCCAGGCTCCAAGCTGTCAGCACAGAGCCTAATACGGGGCTCGAACTCACAGACCACAAGATCATGACCTGAGCCAAAGTCGGCCGCCCAACCGACTGAGCCACCCAGGCGCCCCATCTTTTTTAAAATATTTATTCTTTTTTTTTCCTGACAGGCATTTATTTATTTATTTATTTAATATGATTTATTGTCAAATTGGCTTACATGCAACACGAGTGCTCATTCCAACAAGTGCCCTCTTCAATGCCCATCACCCATTTTCCCTCTTCCCCCACTCCACCCTCAGTTTGCTTTCTGTATTTAAGAGTCTCTTATTTATTCTTTTTTAAAAATGTTTTATTTATTTTTGAGAGAGAGAGAGAGAGAGAGAGAGAGAGAGCACGAGCAGGGGCGGGACAGAGAGAGAGGCAGACACAGAATCCGCAAAGCAGGCTCCAGGCTCTGAGCTGTGAGCACAGAGCACGACACGGGGTTTGAACCGGTGAACCCTGAGATCATGACCAGAGCCAAAGTCAGATGCTCAACCGACTGAGCCACACAGATGACCCCAAATGTTTATTTATTCTTGAGAAAGAGAGAGACAGAGAGGGAGACAAAGAATCTGAAGCAGGCTCCAGGCTCCCAGCTGTCAGCACAGAGCCTGCCCCCAGACTCTAACTCACAACCCCGGAGATCATGACCTTAGCGAAGTCGGTGGCTTAACCGACTGAGCCAACCAGGCACCCCCCACTCCCAGAGCCACTCACACGCCCCTCGTTTTCTTTTATCGCCTCCGTTTCTCCTAATACGTCAGTTTCCCGAGCGCCTCCTTATGTTAATATTGGTCTTGAGGAGGAAAAGGGGGCCTGCGGAGGAGGGGGTGGCCTCACTTGCCAAGGGAAAGATGAGCCTTGGGGACCTCTGAACCGAGTAACTCGTTTTGGGGTCCGCACCTGGGGTCTGGAGCTAAGTAATCCTCGATCACCCCCAGGGTTATTTTAGAAGCCTGTGACTGGCAGACAGTGAGGTTGGCCCAAGGACTCCACTTCCCAGGAGGTGTCGGGGCACCGTGCCGAGACTGCGTGTGACGACGGGGTGGGACTCGGTAGCTGCCCGGATGTGGCGCTGAGCCCGCCGAGCCTGCCCACCCCGGGCGAGAATTGCCCTGGAGGCTCTGCCCGCATCGGTGAGCGACGCGGGGAGGACGATCGCTTTGCCAGGTAATCTTTTTGGAGACCCTTCCCCCCCACCGGGCGGTACCCCTCGCCGCCCTTTTCTTGAGTCTCCCCATCCCCGGACGGTTGGTTGCCTTAGTCTGTGAGCCATTCCCTGGATGGAAGGCATTTGAGGGTGGGATGAGGTGTATGTATGTTATGGAGGAGACTGAGCCAGCTCTTCCTGTTTGTGAATCCTATTTGTGGGGCACCTCTCTGTCCCGGGCTCACCACTCCATATGAAGTCCCGGATTCAATTAGCCTTGGTGAAGAAGGATGTGAGGGAAGTGCTGAGTGGGCTCGTGTGGTATTGATGGGTCACTACCACTGCCTCTGGGTTGGGGAGTGTTCATATGGCTTCCTTCGGCCCCCAGTCCTAAAGCCTTCTTCGACTGGACTTGAACCAGAGAAGTCTGTCTTCAATGTGAAAAGGCTTCCCGGATTTAGTAGATAACTAAGTTGCAAAGTGTGGTAAATAAAAATGGGTGGGGCGGGGGGGGGGGCTTCTGCTGAATTGATTTAGTTTCAGAAAGTTACAGAGTGATTTCAAGTACATTAGACTCAGACTTATGGAAAGGGTGAGACTTGGAGGAGAATGTGCTAGAATTACTAATGCTTTTAGCTGCATTCTGGTCTCTGCTGCTATTGGGTCTTTTACATTGTGTTTCAACCTGGGAGAAAATGGACTCCTACGCAGACTATACATGTGAAGAAGGATGCCTTGTCAGAGGACATTGGAAGATTTAGAAGAAACTGTAATTCCAGTTAACCGCGAATGACTAACTCAGAAGGGAACTTTCTGGGGGTGCTGATTTCTGCAGTGCCACACCTCTCCCAATTTCTGATCCTAGAGGCATACCTAAAGATCTCTGAGCTGCTCTGATGTCTACTCCACAGTGCTACTGGGAGGCTTAAGATAATGTGAAAGTATTTGGCACAATGCCTATAATAAGCTCTCAAGTTTTAGATTCCCTTTGCTTCCCCATAGCAACTTTTTTTTCCCCTCTAAGCCATGAATTACTTTGTATTATTATTTGCCTTTTCACAGAAGTTTTGTCTTGACCACAAGATTGTAACTTCTAGCATTCTTTCTTTTTACTTTTTTGAGTCCCTTCTAGTAGTGTGCTGCCCATAGTAGTACCTGGGAGAGTGTGTGTAGATAGTGGTGGTGGTGAGGAGGGGAAAGATGAAGGTGGCTCTTAACAGCACAGCATTGTGCTAGATCCCAAAGCTGAGGTAGACAAACTTGTCTCATTTGCCTTTCTCTTATAACTTCTAGGCTTCTACCAGAGCTCCAAAACCTTGAAGAGTATGTTTGTTTTTAGTAATTTAAACCATTTTTAAATGTACAGTACAGTAGTGTTAACTGTATTCATATTGTTGTGCAATAGATCTCTAGAATTTTTCTTTTTTTTTAAAGTTTATTTAGGGGCGCCTGAGTGGCTCGGTCGGTTAAGCGTCCGACTTCAGCTCAGATAGTGATCTCATGGTTTGTGATCTCACGGTTTGTGAGTTCGAGCCCCGCATCGGGCTCTGTGCTGACGGCGCAGAGCCTGGAGCCTGCGTCAGATTCTGTGTCTCCCTCTCTCTCTGCCCTTCCCCTGCTCATGCTCTCTCTCTCTGTCTCTCAAAAATAAATAAACATTTAAAAATTTTAAAGTTTATTTATTTTGAGAGAGACAGAGAGCACAAGTGGGGGAGTAGCAGAAAGAGAGGGGGACAGAGGATTCTATGTGGATTCCACGCTGTCAGCACAGAGCCCGATGCAGGGCTCAAACTCACAAACCACGAGATCATGACCTGAGCTGAGGTCAGACACTTAACCAACTGAGCCACCCATGTGCCCCAGATCTCTAGATTTTTCATCTTGCAAAACTGAAACTTCATATCCATTAAACAACTCCCCATTTCTCCTCCCCCAGCCTTGGCACCTACCATTCTGCTTTCTGTTTTTATGTATTTGACTACTCTAGATACCTCATGTAAGTGGAATCACGCATTATATGTCTGTTTGCGACTGATTTCACTCAGCATATATCCTCAAGTTTCATCCGTGTTGGAATGTATGAAGATTTCCTTCTTTTTGGGGCTGAATAATATTCATATATATATATATATATATATATATATATATATATATCACATCTTTTGAAGTTTATTCATTTTTGAGAGAGAGAGAGAAAGAGAGACACAGAGGGAGTGGGGGAGGGGCAGAGAGAGAGAGAGGGAGACACAGAAGCCCAAGCAGGCTCCAGACTCCACACTGTCAGCACAGAGCCCAACGTGGGGCTCGAACTCACAAACTATGAGATTGTGACCTGAGCCGAAGTCTGATGCTTAACTGACTGAGCCACCCAGATGCCCTGATCACATTTTTTCTTTATGTGTTCATCCATCGATGGACATTAGGTTGCTTCCACCTCTTGGCGCTTGTGAGTAATGATGCAATGAACACTGGTGTGCAAATATCTCTTTGAGATCCTGTTTTCAGTTTTTTAGATATATTTTTTGTATTATTTTTTAATTTTTATTATTTATTTATTATTTTTGAGATAGAGAGGGTGCAAGTAAGCGAGGGGCAGAGAGAGAGGGAGAGAGAGAGGATCCCATGCAGGTTCCACACTGTCAGTGCAGAGCCCAAAGCATGGCTCAAGCTCACCCGATGCGGGGCTTGAACTCACGAACCGCGAGATCATGACCTGAGCCGATGTCAGATGCTTAACCAACTGAGCCACCCAGGGTGCTCCTTTAATATTATTTTTAAACTTTTTAACCATGGATAATTCCAAACATACACATAAGTAAATAAAATGTATAATGAAGGGTGCCTGGGTGGCTCAGTCAGTTGAGCGTCCAGCTTCGGCTCAGGTCGTGATCTCACGGTTTGTGAATTTGAGCCCTGCGTCGGGCTCTGTGCTGACAGCTCAGAGCCTGGAGCCTGCTTCAGATTCTGTGTCTCCCTCTCTCTCTCTGCCCCTCCTCCGCTCTCACTCTGTCTCTCTCTCTCTCAAAAAAAAAAAACAAATAAACATTAAAAAAATAAATAAAATATGTAATGAACATGCAGGCTGAAGAAATTAGTCTATTAATTGTACAAAGTAACACCCCCAAAACACCTGGGACTTTTCCTGGGCACTCCCTTTCATTGAAAGTCTGCTGTGGGTGAGGATGTTTTGGGTTATGTTTCAGACCTGGGATGTTCTAGCTGCACTTCATCATCTAGGCCCCCAAGCATCAGTGTGACTTGAAAGCCCATCTGCTTACAGAGATGAGGACCTGAGCTTGGGGTGCAAAGTGGTCTTTGTGCCTAAAAGTTTTGCTCTGGTTCAACAACTCCATCAGGTGCACAATTGTCCTGAAGGCAGTCACTCTGAACAGAGATGTTAGACACTGGATGATACCTATAGCAGGCTGGGAAGCTGAGTTGTACAGGCAGTAATTGCTATAGGAATTCAGAGGAGGAAGAAATGAATCCAAACTGGGAAAATCAAGGAAGGCTATTCTCAAAGAAGGTGGTGGTGACCTTACCCTGTTTCCATTGAAATGTATGTATGGGGCGCCTGGGTGGCTCAGTCGCTTGAGTATCCGACCGGCTCAGGTCATGATCTCACAGTTCTTGAGTGTGGGCCCCTCATCGGGTTCTGTGCTGACAGCTCAGAGCCTGGAGCCTGCTTCGGATTCTGTGTCTCCCTCTCTCTCTGCCCCTCCCCCACTCGCGCTCTCTCTGCCTCTCAAAAATAAAGAAATGTAATAAAAATTTAAAAAAAAAGAAATGTATGTTTGATCCTTATGTCTATTCCTAGATGCAAAGAGATTCCTAGATGAAAAGAGCTGATGATCAGTGGATACCCTGGGATGGTTGCCTACTGGAGCTGAATTACACTCTGAACTTTTAGCTGTGGGACCTGTGCTAGTGAAGGCTTCTTGGTGGAATGCCTTGATGGTCAGAATTGGCTGTGCGCGAGGATAGCTGCCTCCAGTGTGCCTGTGTGAAGCATACTCAGAAGGCCAGCTTTTCTTTTTTTTAAGTTTATGTATGTATGTAATCTCTACACCCTACGTGGGGCTTGAACTCACAGCCCCAAGATCAAGAGTCACATGCTCTTCCAACTGACCCAGACAGGCGCCCCAGAAGGCCAATTTTTCTTGATTCTGACCCAAAATAAGGTGTTTTGTTTTATCTATGATATGGGCCTGATGTAGACCTTAGCTAATAAGACAACAAGATGGGGGATGTATCTATTCCCCCAAATTCCGAAGGTGAGAAACTAACAGACTCTCAATTTTTTTTCCATAATCAAATACATATGACAATTTATCCCCATTCCTCCATGTTCTGACACTTGACGAAGCTAATGCTATCAGGATCAGGTCTGAAATTAGTATAGTAGTTAAGAAGCTAAAAGGAAATGGAGTGTTTTGGGGGACACTGACAGGGTAGGGCATTGATAGTAAACATGCTTCTTGGAGATCATCTGTACCTTACCATTAACTTTCAAATGCTTGATTCATGAAGAAATGGATGAGAAAGTATGGTGCTGTTATGACCTATGGTTTTGCTTAGATGGGGTAGGAAGGGATGAGATCCCTGCTTTGTCTAGCATTGTAATCATATTACAGAACTGTTGCCTTCCCCAGAACAGAAGAATTATTATGAAGTCATGGTAGCTTCTAATACTTCTAATGAGTATTCCCTATGTGGCAGGCACTAAGGAGTACTACACGTACATTGTTTCATTTAAAAACGTGCCCAAATTTACAAAGCTTAGGAAAAGAGAGGACTGGGTTTAGACTCCAGGTGGTCTGACTTCAGAGCCTGGACTCTTAACGACTTCTGTAGAGGGCTATGTCTGACTGGCCTACCTTTCTCTCCAGTATTACAGCGTCACTGTTTGTTAGGAACAGAGGTTTCTTTGCTGAGTCCATAGCCACATCCCCAAAGTAAGAGCCATGTCTCTTTTGTTTCAACCTTTAGAACCTTCTTTCTATATCAATGGTTTTTTTATTTTTATTTATTAAAAAAATTTTAATGCTTATTTATTTTTTTTTGGGGGGGGGGAAGGGGCAGAGAGAGGGAGACACAGAATCTGAAACAGGCTCCAGGCTCTGAGCTGTCAGCACAGAGCCCAATGTGGGGCTCGAACCCATGAGCCACAAGATCATGACCTGAGCTGAAGTTGGACACTCAAAAACTGTATCAATGGTTTTTAAAAAATTAGTTCCCATTTATTGAGCACCCACTATGTTTTAGCACCTTTGATAGAGTATATCCAGGTGTCATGACAATGATGTAACATAAATACCTGTGTATATGAATGCTTTTTAATCTTTACGGGCTCAGCCCTTTTTGACAATCTGATGACAGTTTTTGATCTTCTTTCCAGAAAAATTCACTTACGTACATTCACATCATATTGTATACTTCAGAGGTGGCTTCTAGGACCTACTGAAGCTTATTGTCTAGCAGTCCATGGACTCCGCGGTAAGAACCCCTACCCTGTACAGTCTTTCCCAGCTGACTCTTATGTGGTGTTAAGGGGATGGACAGTGTGTGTGTGTGGGGGTGTCTTCCTCAATTTCTCAGAGGGAAAGAAAGGTTTATAAAGCATAGGCTCCCAAAATTAACCAAGCATCTGTGAACACTCTTTCTTCTTCTTTTAAATGTTTTATTTATTTATTTTTGAGACAGAGCATGAGCAGGGGAGGAGCAAAAAGAGAGGGGGAGACAGAGGATCTGAAATGGGCCCTGTGCTGACAGCAGAAAGCCCGACATGGGGCTCGAATTCACAACCCATGAGATCATGACCTGAGCCAAAGTTGGACGCTCAACTGACTGAGCCACCCAGGCACCCCTGTGAACACTCTTTCTTTCTCTCTTTCACTTAGGACTCCAAGGGAAGAATGCAGACAATCAAATGTGTGGTCGTAGGAGATGGGGCTGTAGGTAAGACCTGCCTCCTCATCAGTTACACAACAAATGCTTTTCCTGAGGAGTATATCCCCACCGTCTTTGACAACTACAGTGCCCAGACATCTGTGGACGGCCAAATTGTCAGCCTGAACCTGTGGGACACAGCTGGCCAAGAGGAGTATGACCGACTGCGAACGCTGTCCTACCCCCAGACCAATATCTTTGTCATTTGTTTTTCTATTGGTAACCCATCGTCGTATGCCAATGTGAGGCATAAGTGGCACCCAGAGGTGTCTCATCATTGCCCCAATGTACCTGTCCTGCTGGTAGGCACCAAGAGGGACCTGCGGAATGACATTGAGACAGTGAAGAAGCTGAAGGAACAGAGCCTAGTGCCCACAACTCCTCAGCAAGGCACTTCCCTGGCTAAGCAGGTGGGGGCTGTGAAGTATCTGGAATGTTCAGCCCTGATGCAGGATGGGGTCCATGAGGTATTTTCAGAAGCTGTCCGCGCTGTGCTTTACCCTGCCACAAAGAAGAACACCAAGAAGTGTGTCCTCTTATAGCTTTCAGGGTGCTACTTGGGGCTGCACCTAAGGAGAATGAGGGGGATTCCTTTGATAGCATTTAACAATGCCAGCACAAAGCGATTTGTCTCTTTTCCTAGAACCCGTAAGCTCCAGGTTGTTGGGCTTTTGGAGGAACAAAGACAGCCTAGTTTGTACATGGCTGCTTTGAAGTTTGGTCTGAATCTTCTGGAAGAAGTTTGGGGAGAGAGAGAGAGACTGACTTTTACCTCTAAATTTAGCTTTCCTACTTGTATTTACCATTGAGCAAGTGCCTCACAGAAGGACAAGTTTCTACAGTTTTCAGATCATTGCCTTAAACTTTCTAATATGCTAATTTTGGAAAAGCATTTTATATGTGATTCCTGGGTGTTCCCAGTATTGGCATGTTCTTCCCATTCTTGAGATCAGATATTTTTGCAAAAAAATGGTTAAGCAGCATTTTTCAAAGTTCTGTGAGATACTAATAGATGTTCCTTAAAAGGGTTCTGTGGTCAAGTAAGTCAGGAACCAGTGATTTTTTTTTCAGTTTTTGTTTAAATGCCAGTTACCACACAGTATAATATTAGTTTCAGGTGTACAATATGGTGATTGAACACATCTGCACAACACCTGGTGCCCATCACAACAAGTTCACCCCTTAACCCCCATCACCTATTTAACCCAGCTCCCACCCACCTCCCTTCTGGTAACCTGTGATTTAAATAAAGCTGAATAGGTTCCTCTACTGCAGGAATTTGTAACTTTCAATAAGTAGGCAACATTTCCCAAAATTATTTCACTGAACTTTTTTTGTTTTGGTCCCATGCAACACCTGTTAACATCTCTGGAAACACATTTTCAGAGATACTCAGTTAATAGGTACTAGAAATTCCCACAGAGGCTGCAGGGGGAAAAAAGCATAATGTGATGCTGTTCTTTTTGAGGTTTCCCTCTTTTTTAATGTTTATTTATTTTTGAGAGGGGTGGGGTAGGGGCAGAGAGAGAGGGAGACACAGAATCTGATGAGGCTCCAGGCTCTGAGCTGTCAGCACAGAGCCTGACATGGGGCTTGAACCCACTAACGTGACATCGTGACCTGAAGTCTGATGCTTAACTGACTGAGCCATTCAGATGCCCCTCCCTCTTTTTAAAAAAAGTTTTATTTTGAGAGGGAGAGAGAGAGAGCGAGAGAGAGCTAGAGCACACACAAGTGGGGGAGGGGCAGGAGGAGGGAAGACAGAGAGAAAGAGAGAGAGAGAGATGCAAATCTGGAACTCAAGAACCTTGAGATCATGACCTGAGCCAAAATCAAGGGTTGGCTGCTTAACCTTAACTGACTGAGCCACCCATGTGACCCACTGATGTTTCTTTCCCTCTTTATGCCTTTGAGAGGAGTATTCATCCACTATGAACTTGTTGTTGGTTCCTCTTCCACCCTCAGGAAATGGGTTTGGCACTTAGTCATGATAGTGCCTTGGGAGTGGGGTCTTGATGGTCAGATCTGCTATCAGATTATGATAGCACTATGGGCTTGGTGATGTGGAGTTGATCCCTCCATAAAACTGTGTCCCTGAGGTGTCTCTTAGTCCCTGTTTTTCTGTCAGCTTTCACTTTAGGGAAAGATCACTAAAGGTTAACCCCATAAATAAAAACTAACCAACCAACAAACAAAATGTTCTGGTAGTCATTGTCAGGGAGTTCTTTGATTCCCTCAGACTCCTCAGCGTCCTCTGAGTTACCATAAAGGCTACCTTGCTCTCTTCCTGTTCGTCCCTCCTCTGTACATCTGCATCTGTGTGTGTGTGTGTGTGTGTGTGTGTGTGTGTGTGTGTGTGTGTGTGTGTTTAGTCTTGGTTGCCTTTGAGGTCTTGTAGTTGCTCCAAGAGACTTGGAGAGTATGTTGTATCTCCAGACCCTGGGGCTGTCACATTTGTGGGGATTTTGCTGGAGTTGCTCAGCCTGCTCTGGAGAGTAGGAGTCAGATTCCTTACCCTGGTAGGCCTGCTTCTCCTTATCCTCCCTACTTGTAGTTTTGACCTTCTTCATCTGATATAGAAGGAAAACATAACTTCTCCACCTGGCAGATAGTGGTTGAGAACTCCGCTGTGCACATACTCTCTCACCCTGCCAAAATAAGCATTGGATCTTTGAGAGTCTGGGAAATGGGGTTAAAAGAATCACATCCCGCCTTCTGTGGTGGGTGAAGTGCCTGTGTTTTGCTCTGTGATGGTCTTACTGTTGCTCTTTGACAATATATGATCAGATTAGCCCTCAGGTAACTGAACCTCCTGAATAGGGTTGCCAGATAAAAGGGAATACTTTTTTTTTTTACAAATAATTTTTTTAAGTTTATTTATTTATTTTGAGATAGAGATTGTGAGTGAGGTAGGAGCAGAGAGAGGGAGAGAGAGAGAATCCCAAGCAAGCTCCATGCTGTCAGCGCAGAGCCCGACAGGGGGCTCAAACTCACGAACCATGAGATCATGACCTGAGTCGAGAACAAGAGCCAGACACCCAACCGGCTGAGCCACCCTGGCACCCCTACTTTTTTATAAGTAATTTTTTACCGTAAGTATGCACCATGCAATATTTGGGACCTACTTAGAGTAAAGCATGATTTGCTGTTTATCTGAAATTCAGATTTAATGGGTCATTCTGTATTTTTATTTGCTAATTCTGGCACCCCTATTTTTGGAGAATCTGAACCCTGGAGGTCAGGCAGATACCAAGTATTGTTAGAAGGTAAAAAGTCATGTAAGCTCACTAGTCTAACTCCTTTTCTTCTGGTTTTCCTTTCCCTCACCATGGGCAAAAGTGTTTTGTTTTGATTTTCCTTTATCACTGCACCCTCCATTCCATACAGTAATTCAATGGTGTATATTTTTACACCACTGATTGTCTAAAGCTGTGGGGGATCCAAGATGGATATTGTCTGGTAGATGTCTCCTATCTCAATTTCAATGTACTGTATCTATTTCCGGTGTGTGACCCAGGGCCCCAGGGTTGTAGGGGCTCTGTGTGAACAGGGTATTACCTGGAAGAAGGTGAGGATGGGCCAGTAACACATTGAAAAGTGGGGGTCTGTTAGAGTAGTGTGACTGTAGGAGTCAACTGGATGCTGAGTTTTCCCACAGGCAGCCAAATGAAAGCACCAATTGCTCGAGTGTATTCTAGTCTCAGGATGTTCTGATTGATGCTGCCTGAGGTGCTCACAGGACTTCGTGGTTGAAAGGGGCTAGAAACGTGGCTGACGCTTGTGTCTCTGGGAACTTTCTGTGTAGCTACTGAAATCTCTTAAATTGGCTTTTAATTTAATTGTGGCTCCTGCTCCCACTTTGCCTGGCAAATTCCCAAATGTAAGCCTGGGTTGGGTTTGGTCAAAGTTGTGTCCTCTAATGAACGGAGATTTGATCCACAAGTCTGAGAGTGTGGTTTTGAATTGGGCTGTTTTTTTTTTTTTTTTTTTTTTTTTTAATTTATTTATTTATTTTTTGGGACAGAGAGAGACAGAGCATGAACGGGGGAGGGGCAGAGAGAGAGGGAGACACAGAATCGGAAACAGGCTCCAGGCTCCGAGCCATCAGCCCAGGGCCTGACGCCGGGCTCGAACTCACAGGCCGTGAGATCGTGACCTGGCTGAAGTCGGACGCTTAACCGACTGCGCCACCCAGGCGCCCCTGAATTGGGCTGTTCTGATGGTCCTAAACATACACTGGCATCTTGATTTTTTTTACTTAAAAGGATTTTGTATCAAGACTAACATGCTAATATCACTTTTTAAATTGTTCATAATGGATGGTAATAAACTTTTCTGATTTTACTGGGTCTGTTGCTTTCTAAAGATTGAAGCAATTCCTCCATCCCCCTCCTTTGTTTTGAGTTGCTTCTAAATGCCTTTCAACTTGCAAAGGATGAAATAACTTTAATTGTCATATTTCACGTCGCACCTGTGTGTAACCGTACTTATTTTTCTACCTCAGACAACCAGGGTAGGGAACTGTCTTCCCTGTTAACATTGATTCTCTAGTTCTTGCCTTACCCCAACCACCTTTGTATCTCCATGATTTAGCTTCATTTCCTTTTAGCTTTTCACTAGTGACACACCAGTTAGTTCCCTGTAGGCAATTATTACACTACATCCAGTAAACAATTATCAGACTCCTGGTGTGTTAGAGGTATTACTGTACTAGTGGCTAGGGTTGTAGACATGAGACATAACATTTAATGTCCTTTGCCTCTTCCAGTTATCTCAGGAAAATATCCTTCCTCTGTTTGTCATAAAAATGAATACTGACTTAATTGTATATGGTGCCAATGCACTATTGAGTGGTAAGGAAAAGCAAAACAGGGTTGTGTTTTGTTTTGCTTTGCTTTGAAAACAGATTTATTGAAGTATAATTTACATACCAAAAAAATTCACCCATTTCAAGTGTACAGTTTAATGACTTTTAGTAGTGACTGAGTCCTGCAGCTGTCACCAAAATCCAGTTTTAGAACATTTCCATCACCCCCAAAAGATCCCTCATGCAGTTAATTCCTGTTCCCATCCTCAGCCCTAGGCAATCAGTACTCTACTTTGTCTTTCCTGAACATTTAGTGTACATGGAATCAAACAATACGTGATCTTTTTTTTTTTAATTAACATCTATACCCAGCGTGGGGCTTGAACTCATGTGCCTGACATCAAGAGTTGCATGCTCTACCGACTGACCCAGCCAGGTGCCCCCAATATGTGGTTATTTGGAACTCGTTTTTTAAATTTTTTAAAATGTTTATTTGAGAGAGAGAGAGAGAGTGTGCAAGCTTGGGTGGGGGAGGGGCAGAGAGAGAAGGAGGTACAGAATCTGAATCAGGCTCCAGGCTCCAGGCTGTCAGCACAGAGCCCAACACTGGGCTCAAACCCATGAACAGTGAGATCACGACCTGAGCCGAAGTTGGATGCCCAAGCAACCACCCAGGCACCCCTGGAACTCTTCTTTTATTCAGCATAATATTTTCAAGCTTCATTCATTTTGCAGCACACATGGGTACTCCATTTCTTTTTATTGCTGAATAATATTCCACTGTATGGATATACCATATTTTATCTACTCATAGTTGAGGGAAATTTGGATTGTTTCTACCTTTTGGCTACTATGCATAGTGCTACTGTGAACCTTTGTGCACAAGGGTTTGTATGGACAGGTTTTCAGTTCTCTTGTGTATATACCTAGGAGTGCTGGGAATTCCTGGGTAAACTTATGCAAAACCACATTTTAAGTCAAGAATAGCATCTTTAATATTTATAGTATCTGAATCCTCTTTCCCCATTCTATAATCCTCCATCTACCTCTTGCTGAATCTGCTTTTCCTTAAGCACAAGCAGCCAAGCAGTATAAAGTACATTTAAAAACATATTCCATTCTTCTTTTTTGCCTTAACCATTAGGATAGCAAAAGTATTCTCCTAACTTTTCACTACCAAAGTGCAGCATCTCAGCTACTATGCAGGTTTTGGCAGATCTTTGTCATCTGGCCTAGAAATGTAACTACTGTTCACATTCCAAGGGACGTCCATGCAGTGAAGTACTAAGCAGCCATAAAAGTGAATGAGGAAGAGTGCTATTAAGTGGTACACTGTGATTTCCAGGCTAAATTATTAAGCGAAAAAGCAAGGTGAAAGAGTATATATAGTATGCTACCTTTTGTGTAATGAAAAAGCAGAAATAACGTGTACTCATTTGCTTATTTTTGCAAAAAAGAAATGCAGGAAGTACAAATACCAAATCATTATATTGTACACCTGAAACTAATAGAATATGTCAATTATGCCTCAATAAAAAAATAAACACAGGAAGGATAAACCAGAAATTAATGAATGGTTACTTAAAGGGAGTGGCTGGGAATGGGGTAGAGAGCATAGGCCTGGGAGCAAGACTTCAATGGAAATAGCTTTTTACATAGTTACATACTTATATAGTTACATAGTTTTTACAGTACAGTTACATAGTTTTTACAGTACAGTTACATAGTTTTTACATAGTTACATAGACTTTGAACCATGTCAAAATTTACATATTTTAAAAATTATATAAATGGATAATAAAAGCAAATCATATAGTTGAATACAAACAGAAACAAATCCATAGAGAAAAAAAATGATTCAAGTAATTTTTTTATAAACTATTTTTAATGTTTTATTTTTGAGAGACAGAGAGACAGAGTGCAAGCAGGGAAGGGACAGAGAGAGACACAGAATCTGAAGCAGGCTCCAGGCTCTGAGCTCAAATATAGCATCATCAATACTGGGACAACCATTTGTGCCTTCTGATGGCCAGCAAAATATTGAACCTAAATCAAGTTGAAGAAACAGACGAATTCAGAAAACGGAGTATTTTCAAGACAATTTGCCTGGATTCTTAAAAAAATGTGTCATTTTTTTGAAAAGGCTGGTGTTTTCTGGATTAAGATTTAAGAGAAATTACCAAATGCCGCGCATTGGGAACCCTGAGCGGATCCCGGTTTGAAGTGTAAAATGCTCCTACTAGGACAATTGGGGAAGTGTAAATATGAACTGTATGTTAAGTGATACTGAATTTAAGACTCATCGCACTTAAAGATGCGATAATGGTTTTGTAGATATGTAGAAAAACGTCTATTTTTAGGGCTGGGGAATCCCATATTTGTGTAACCTACTTTCAAATAGTTCAGAAATTTTTAAAAAACCCTGTAAAAATGTTAACAATTAAGAATCCAGGTGGGGGGTCGGCAGTTCATTCCACTCTTTCGTTTTCACATTTCTCGAAAAAAAACGGGGCGGGGGGAGGACTCCACTTCCACGGGGAAATGGTAACTCAAAACAACTAACGTGCAAAGGTAGTTCTGGCACAGTGCAATTCACAGCCAGTTTCTTCTTGACAGGAAACAGCGAAGCGGGACACCCAGGGCTACTTCTAGCCTCCACTTCCGTGTACCCTGTCGTGGACGCCCGCGGTTTACCAGGTCGTGCCTCGTCACCAAGGCAGTTCCCCCTAATTGGAAGGGCCATAGCACTCCAAGGCTCTGAGAAGGGTCGCGTGACGATAAGTGGAAGGGGCGGGACCCAACCGTTCCTTTGACCAACCGCTTGCGAGATATGTAACCTCCTGATCGTGTACTGTCGAATCAAAAGCCGTTAGTAAAGTAGTGAAACAAATTCTCCTTTTTCGTAGGACGGCCGGTCTTTCCGGTTTCCGTCTCCTCCCCCCCCATTCCGCTTCCGGTAGGGCCTGGTTGGATCAAGGAGCTCTCTAAGTCACTTCTGGGCGACTGATATTTTTGTTTCCGGTCTATGGGACCCGGCTGGGATTTGCTGCTACCCGCAGCAGCTAGTGACACCACGACCGCCATCATGTCTGACACAGACAGCGATGAAGATTCGGCGGGAGGAGGCCCATTTTCTTTAACCGGTTTCCTTTTTGGCAACATCAATGGAGCCGGGCAGCTGGAGGGGGAAAGCGTCTTGGATGATGTGAGGGCGTGGGCGTGGGGATAGGGTTGGGGGTGGTGCAGTTCAGGGGAGCAGGTAAGATTGAGGACAGTAGAGGGTGCTTAGGGTAGAGTCTCTGGGAGACGGCGCAGTTAACCTAAGAGGAGAGGAAACAAGCCGGCACTGTCATACTAGAGTGTGCATAACATAGAGTGGGGAGGCTTGGTTCTGTTTGAGGGTAGGGAGAAGAGAGAATGGTAGGCTAGCCCTCGTAGGTCAGGGGCGCTGATGTGGGGGCCTTTGGGGGGTAATATTCATCCTAACAAGGCAGCAGGAAAAATAGCGTAACTAGTGACATTGTTTTTAAACTGTTGCTATGAGAACTTTGAAGATTTTTGAAACTGCATTTCTGACATCATTCACCTGACGTGGTTCTAGAGCCAGAGAATTGGACCTAACCTGCAACAGATCATGTAGTTCAAGCCTCCGTTTTTAGAACAGTGAATGTTCGGATTATTTGGGGCAGACCTCTTCTGGCGCAGTGCACTTCTTAGGTAGTTTCCCCTGCTCACTGACATTCATGGAACTGTTTCCTGTGCCTAAATGAACCTTCCCTACTTTGACCTCGGTTCATTTTCTCAAGGAGAAAACACTGATCAATATTCTTCTGCCATACATGCAGACACACAAAAGGTAGTAAAAAAAAGTTGTCTTCCGTTTCTAATCCAGTGATTTGCCTTAACCTTTTTTTTTTTAATTTTTTTTAAATGTTTTTATTTATTTTTGGGACAGAAAGAGACAGAACATGAGCAGGGGAGGGCCAGAGAGAGAGGGAGACACAGAATCGGAAGCAGGATTTGCCTTAACCTTTAATCAGAGAACTGTTCCATTTGTTTAGACTTGATGATGGTTCTTTGAATAATCTTTTCTTATATTGAAGTATGGTGATGAAATTGGACAGCATATATATATATATATATATATATATATATTCATAAAGATCTGATCAATGTGGAGTTTAGTGGAAGATATACTTTACAGTTCTTGAATGTGATGTTCCTAAGCTTTGTGTGGGAAGCTTAGGTTTAATTGTTATCTTTGACTCTAGTGCTGTCCCTTTTTCAGGAATGTAAGAAGCACTTGGCAGGCTTGGGGGCGTTGGGTCTTGGCAGCCTGATCACTGAACTCACGGCAAACGAAGAATTGACTGGGACTGATGGTGTCCTTGTAAATGATGAAGGTAAGTCTGGGTCATGGGGAGTAAGGTGGAGGAGGAGGCTAGCCACTTACTGTATATGCACTTTTCAATGGGAATTATTGGGAGTGAGAGTTACTTGCTCTTAGTTGAGATATACCTGCTCCCCCCGCCTCCGCTTTTATTTATAGGATGGATCAGGAGTACAGAAGATGCTGTGGACTATTCAGACATCAATGAGGTAGCAGAAGATGAAAGCCGAAGATACCAGCAGACAATGGGGAGTTTGCAGCCTCTTTGCCACTCAGGTGATTCTTTAGTGTCCTCAGTAGAGCATCCCAGGTCATTTTCTTGCTGTGTAGTCCATTTTGTTTCTGTGTATGCTTTCTGCCATTGTTCTTGTTCTCCATCCTTTGCTTCTCTCTCTTTGTCAGCTCAGTTTTACATAGTCGCTGTCCTTTTTGTGTGTGTGTTCTGGGGCAGTGTTATATTCAGGCTTTTATTCCTCATACTGGTTATTCCCAAATTATTGGTGAACGCCAAGTCAGGATGATAATGCTTTCTTTATCATCTGGTATTTAAGTTCATGACACTGTTTTGGATGCTATTTTTTAAAAATTGCTTTTTCATTTTATTTATTTTAGAGAGAGAGAGAGAATGCCAAGCAGGCTCCCCGCTCAGCACGGAGCCCCACGTGCCGCCTGATCCCATGACCCTGGGATCAGGACCTGAACTGAAATCAAGAGTCGTACAGTCAACTGACTGAGCCACCCAGGCGCCCCTGTTTTCAGATGCTATTTAAACACAGTCTTTGCCCTCAGGGACTTGGTAGTTCAAGGAGGATTAATATATACTATGCCCTGTATAAATGAGCATATGTATTTATTGGCTCACCTTCTGTTAATCACTCACCACCTGTATGCTGACAGAATGCACTTAATGCTTGCTCACAATATAGGTTTTTCTCCCTTGTATAAAGTGCTACATGTAGAATCAATCAAAGCTGAAAGGGGTCTTAGTGATTATTTATTCTTAACCTCATCATAGATAAGGAAAACTTGGGCTTTGACTTTAATAAGATGTGGGACTTTAGTAAAAGTTCTGTAAGTTAGCTAATGGCAGACCTTGACGAGTTCAAGTCAGGTCACTAGACATTTATCGAGCACCTGTTATGGACTATAAACTGACAGTATGGTATGAAGATAATAAAATCCACTTTCTGATCTTGAGGAGCTTTCTTCTGTGGTCTGGGACCTAGAGCTACTGATCGTGGTTCTTTTTTTTTTTTTTTTTTTTTTTTTGACTTTTAATTTTTGCAACTTTTAAAGGGTAGTTGACACATATGTAATTCATTGTTTCCACTGCCTTACACTACCTCTCACTGCCTAACATATTGTGTGAAGTTGCTCATTGTTTACCTCTTTGAATCAGATTTCAGGACCAGTTAATGGGCTTCAATGCTGCTTATATAACTGCTTATATAATTTAAGGAGAATTAACTACCACATACACAAGAGGTAACCCAGAAAAATAGAAGATATAGGTCTTACTGTCAGGGATATTCTTATCATTTGGGGAAGATGGAATAAATAAGTACAAAGCATAATTATTCATAATAAGACATAAGCCAGCTACAAGCTCAATTTCTGTATGGAATATTGTATTTCATTTTGAGAGGTTGATATTGTCTAAGACAAATATCATAACTAAGTGCCCTGACTTAGATAGCAGCTCTGATTTTCAGGGATTATTGTAATTTTCAGGTTTGGGTTTGTTGTCTTGGGTAGGGATGTTAAGGAAGAAGATGAGTGGGGGTTTCCTAGTTGGGTTTTATGAGCTGACCTCCTGGAAAAGGGTGATGCTGCATTTGATAGTGTTAGTGCTCTGGGATACTCATTTCCAAGTTGTCTTGTCCAATGAAGGTGCCTTCATCTATGCCCCTAGCTTCCTCCTCCTCTGACATTGGCCCCTGCACATGGCCTGATTTACAATGATGCTTCTGTGGAATAGCTGGAAGTCAGTGGAGGTCATTAGAAGAGATGTCGTGGAGGTGAATTTTGAGCAAAAATTTGAAAGACAGGGTTTCATGGGGAGGGAGCAGCAGGGCATTTTGGTTTGGAAAAATGGCTTGTCTAAAGGTTTAGGAGGTAGAAGTAAGTGACTAGTGTGGGGGGAATTGGCTAGCAGGTTTTCTTAGAAGGAGTGGAGAGCCACTTGGCTGGCTCAGTCCGTGGAGAATGTGACTGTTGATGTGAGTTCGAGCCCCACATTGGTGTAGAGATTAGTAAAAATAAATAAACTTTGAAAGGAGTGGAAAACATACTGCTAGGTAGCAAGAATTGATTGAACAATTTGACAGCACCTTCACTTGGGATTTGATGCCATAAAAGGTTGTAAACCAGCATAGATTGGTGCAGTAAGGGTAGTATAATAAAAAGAAAATGGGGGTGCCTGGGTGGCTCAATCGATTAAGCGTCCGACTTTGGCTTAGGTCATGATCTCGTGGTTTGTGACTTCGAGCCCCATGTTGGCCTCCCTGCTGACAGCTCAGAGCCTGGAGCCTCTTTGAATTCTGTCTCCCTCTGTCTCTGCCCTTCCCCAGCTGGTTCTCTCTCTCTCTCTCTCTCTCTCTCTCTCAGTAAGTAAATAAATAAAGTTGAAAAGAAAGAAAATGGACTTTGAAATCAGAATGATAGCTTCAACCCCCAGCTTCATATTTAGTTTGACCCTGGGAAAATTGCTCAGTGTTTGAGGCTTGGATTTGTAATAATCCTTCAGTTTTCTTGTTTGCAATAAAGATGATAAAACCTGCCTCATTAATTAATAACTCTTTTGTGGGAATTTAAGTTATTATCATGTGGTGTGAAAGCACCTACATAGTACAGTGGCATGGTAGATGCTCTGTAAATGTTAATTGCGTTTCCTTCCTGAGTGGAGATGGAAAGTGATACCTGTGGCTTTGGGGTTTTGATTAGAAAAAGGGTAAAGCGGGGGGTGGGGGAGGGGGTGGGAGCATGGGTGGCTTAGTCAGTTAAGTGTCCCAGTCTCAGTTTCGGCTCAGGTCGTGATCTCGTGAGTTCGTGGGTTTGAGTCCCACATAGGTCTCCGGGCTGCTGGTGCGGAGTCTGCTTGGGATTCTCTGTCTCCCTCTCTCTCTGCCCCTCCCCCATTCACGCTGTCTCTGTCTCTCTCAAAATAAATAAATGAAAACTAAAAAAAGGGTAAAGGGGCAGACAAACTTGGAGACTTCTTGCAGGCTAGATGTCAAGTTACTCTACACCTATGTAAAGGTGTGGAGTAAGGTGACAATTGTGGAAAATGCTAAGCAGAATTAAATTAGAGAGTTGCTGATAAAACATGAGTAGGACTGGGTAAGTGAGGAAGTGCATTGGGGAAGAGTACAAGAGTTTGTTGTTCAGCCAGCCTTGGATTCTAACTTTGTCACTTAAAACTGTGTGATCCTGAGTAAGTCAATTCACTATCTCAGAATAATTCCTACTTTGCCAACGTGGTTGGGAGGATTATAGATAAAATAGCTATAAATACCTGGCACGTAATGGGAGCTCAGTAAATGGAAGTTGCTATAATGACCACTGTTAATGATTGATTGGAAAAGGTGTGTTGGGGGGGGGTAAGAGATTGATGGAGAGGACAGGAGACTTAAAATCATAAGCTGGGAAAATGAGGATGGAGGTGGTGTAGACAGAAAGGAAAGGGAGTTGGAAAGTGGTAAGGATATTCCAATGTGATGACAGATACAGTTGTGGAATATCTGAATGGAAAGGTTCTTTAGGCAGCAGAACGTGGTGGTGTGATTGTAGAGGGGTTAAGTCAGGGCAAGAGCTACAGATTTGGGTTTAATCTGGATATGGGTGATTCTTGAGTAAGGGAACGGAGCTTACTTAGAGGAATAAAAGCAGAGTTTCACCATCAAGTACTGAGTGATGCCAGTGGCTAACGGGCAGTGAAAAGAATAACACAACTGCAGAAGGTAGGTAAAAAATGTGTCAAAGATTTGGGAAGTGAGAAGAGAAAAAGTCCAGCCTCAAAGGAAACTGACAGAGAAGGAAGAAGGTTCAATTGAATTATGAGATGGAGCAGGATGAAAATAAAAAATCAAATAGGATTTGATCAGGAGAAGGAACACATGTTTTTAAACCATTCTTGGGAGCTCAATTCCTGTATGAGGTAGCCATAGTGTTATAGCATTTGGGTATATTATACCGTGACATCTCTTTCTGAAGGCAGAAGCCACATCTCCTGTGTGTTCTTAAGGGGTCTGTATAGTGTTTTCACGTGCTGCTTTAAATTCTTGTGTGATGGAGGAACTCAGGGCTGTTGTGTGACATTCTGGATGTTGAGGTGATCACCTTGGTTTTATTAGATTATGATGAAGACGACTATGATGCTGATTGTGAAGACATTGACTGCAAGTTGATGCCTCCTCCACCTCCACCTCCAGGACCAGTGAAGAAGGATAAAGACCAAGATGCTATTACCAGTGGTAAGTAGAGACTGTCTTCTTTTGTCCAAAGAGCAACTTGCATTCATAGGTCGAGGCTTTTGGCATACCCATAGGGAGCTGTAAAAGTGCAGCTGCTAGGAAAGGGTACTGCTTCTGGAAGTGATTCCTACAATTTCAGTGGTAAAAGAAAGTGTTACTTTTGAAACATTTGGCAACAGTATTTTAACAGGCACTGGAGAAAATGTAGTTTAGGTCAGTGGTTCTCAAATCTGGCTGCCCATCCCAGTCATCCCAAGCCTTTAAAGAAATACAGATTCCTGACTCTCATCCCAGAGTCTGATTCAAAGATCCAGGATAGAGCCCAGGAATTTCAAAATGTTCTCCAAATAACTCCTGATGTAGCTGATCTGTATACCGGTATTTGGAACCGACCTGTTTAGATGACTCTCTTTAAAAGAAATGATTAAATGGGGAAGGCACACTAGAATGTGTATTTATAATCATCTAGAGCCAACTGCCAGATTCAGAGATTTCCAAGGCAAGGGCTTTAGTGATCATCTCACCTTTCCTGTGTCTGCCACAGTAGTAACCCTGTCCTATCCTAGGCTAGGAGATTGGGGAAGAGCAGTGTCTTTTGATTTCCTGTATTTTGGGGATTATGTTAATCTAAATTCCTCCTGTTAGAGTTTTAGCTGTTTCCTTTTTAGTCTACAGGCTAAGTAACATCTGTTAACTTTATGTCATAGATCTGATTTCATGCTACATAATTTCATTATTCTCCTGTGAGCTTAAAAAATTTTTTCAGCTTATGGGCCCCCGAACTGCAAATTACAAGGCCTGATTGGTATAAAAGTGTTATTTAATTTTGCTGTTGGTCATATTCCTTTAACCTAATATATGTATAGAAAGTAGTGAACGTAGTAATAGTGTTTGTTTTCTCTCGTCACAACCCTAGGGTACCAGGTACAAGGTGAGTTGGGGATGGTGGGAGATACTGAGTGGAGTGAGTTTTCTGGGTTGCATACTAGTAATCTGGGTGCTTGGAACTATACCCCCTGCCACCGAGCCATGCATAGAGCCTAGACTGGGTACTGGCTGAGTCGGAGGAGATATGCTCACAGTTACATGCCAAAGGGGTTTCTCTTCCTTGTTGCAGTGTCTGAGGATGGAGAAGGCATCATCTTGCCCTCCATCATTGCCCCTTCCTCTTTGGCCTCAGAGAAAGTGGACTTCAGTAGTTCCTCTGACTCAGAATCTGAGATGGGACCTCAGGAAGCAACACAGGCAGAAAGTGAGGATGGAAAGCTGACCCTACCATTGGCCGGGATTATGCAGCATGATGCCACCAAGCTGTTGCCGAGTGTCACAGAACTTTTCCCGGAATTTCGGCCTGGGAAGGTACTTTCTGTGGAGAATGCCCAAGTTGCAAACCATTGACCTCTTCTAAAATACTGAGTTCTGTTGTTAAGATGTTGAATATCGAATGGATGAGATTTAAGTTTCCTTATTCAGTGACGTTGTATTGGTTCTTTTTTAAAAAAGTTGTATGCATTCATGATAGTACGTGTGATTTATATGGTTCTCATTAGAAATTGTCCTTGTCGTCTTAAAAGAACTAGTCCAAATTATTAAGGGATACTTCTTTGCTTTCTTGGTAGATGTTATAAACCTGAGTTCAGCACTCCTTGGTCCCTCCCCCACGGCTGAGTAGACCCCTCAGGGGAGTTTGCAGACCCAGACACCACTGTTTTCCTATGGGATATGGAGTCTTTGACATAGTAGCATGTTCTGCGTTCTAGGTGTTACGCTTCCTACGTCTTTTTGGACCAGGGAAGAATGTCCCATCTGTTTGGCGGAGTGCTCGGAGAAAGAGGAAGAAAAAGCACCGTGAGCTGTTACAGGAAGAGCAGATCCAGGAGGTGGAGTGCTCAGTAGAGGCAGAAGTCAGCCAGAAGTCTTTGTGGAACTATGACTATGCTCCACCACCACCTCCCGAGCAGTGTCTCTCTGATGACGAAGTAGGCAAAATAGAGTCCTGGGATTGAGGTCTAAGAGAGGAACAGTGGGTTCTCCCTAGCTTATGTCTAAATTGGAAATAGCACCTTAGTAGAGTCCTGTGCCAATTATGAGTGCGTAATCATGAGTTTAGTCTTAGTGGCTGTCCCTTCCCTGTTATAATAGAAAAGTACCGAAGACAGGCACCTGGTGGTACACAAACTGGTGGGTAGGAAAGTTTGAATGATAGGCCGAGGGTGTCACGATATAGCTCCATTATTCACATTCTAAATCCAGTCCTGTTGAAGAATCATCTTTATGGCCCCTCTGACTTCCCCTCCTGACTGTGGACTCCCTGTAGCCTTAGGACATCTGGGATCAGGAAATCCTCCTCCCTTCCTACTCTGTTCTGTTACAGATTACGATGATGGCTCCTGTAGAGTCCAAGTTTTCCCAGTCAACTGGAGACATAGATAAAGTGACAGATACCAAACCAAGAGTGGCTGAGTGGCGTTATGGGCCTGCTCGACTGTGGTATGATATGCTGGGTGTCCCTGAAGATGGCAGTGGGTTTGATTATGGCTTCAAACTGAGAAAGATGGACCATGAACCTGTGATAAAATGTAGAATCATTGAGGTAAGTGACACTGGTACCCGAGAAAGGAATCTGTGCCCAGGGCCCTGTCAGTTTTACTTAACTTTGCTTTTCGGTTGGGGAGGGTGTCTTCGGTGGGAGATGGAGGTGTCGAAGCCTTTTGCATGTTACAGCATATCACCCTGGCAGCTAGGCCCCATTGCAGAGATTCTGTTTGTGGAGTGAGTGCGGTGCTAGGCTAGGTAGAGGAGGAGGAGCCGGTGTTGCTCTATCATCGGGTTCTTCTCTTGAGGACTACATTTATTGTATCTGATGGGGGATTTGGAGTGAGAACTTTGACCGGTGACCGTTCAGAGATTTGTTGTTCCTTCCCTGTTTCTGTAGGACTTTAGGAAACTTGAGGAGAATGGTGGCACTGACCTTCTGGCTGATGAAAACTTCCTGATGGTAACACAGCTGCATTGGGAGGATGATATCATTTGGGATGGGGAGGATGTCAAACACAAAGGGACGAAACCTCAGCGTGCAAGCCTGGCGGGCTGGCTCCCTTCCAGCATGACTAGGAATGCCATGGCCTACAATGTCCAGCAAGGTGTGTTTCTGTGCCAGCTGTGTCTAGCACACTGCCCTTCATCTTGGTCGTCCTGAGTGGGCCCAGCTGTGCTCTGGGACGGTGCCGAGGGACCGTGAACATTCTGGGACGGTGAAATGTTTTCAATCTGAGCCCTGATTCTAGTCCATAATAAATCTTTACAACTATTAACAAGCTAGGGTGGACTCTGATTTCTCATGAAAAAAATGGGAAAACCACTTTGAAGTTAAAGATCTTTCTGAACTAGAACAGTGCTTTATCTCTATACTTTTGTTTTCAAAGCCAGCCCCTCTGTCTTTGTCTTTATCATTCTAGAATTTGCTTTTTCTCTCCTTAAATATGCAAAAAAAAGGTATTCCATGCTTAACGTAGAAAACTTTGAAAATAGAATACAGTGTCAAAAATCACTGATAAATCCTACTATCCAGAGATGATCAATTATTAACATTTTGGTGTACTTCGTTTTTGTTTTTTTGTCTTCTGTGTGTATGTGTAGTTGAGCTCATTTCTTTCATTTTTAAAAAATGTTTATTTTTGAGAGAGTGTGAGTTGCGGGGCAGAGAGAGGGAGACAGAGGATCTGAAGTGGGCTCTGTGCAGACAGTAGAAAACCCGAGCTCGAACTCAGGAACCGCAAGATCATGACCTGAGCTGAGCCAAAGTCAGACACTTAACTGACTAGCCATCCAAGTGCCCCAGTTGAGCTCATTTCTATAGACAGTGTCGTACACTGTGCTTTTCAGTTGGCAAATATCGTATATCATTCAAAGTTCTTCATTAAAATGTCTAATAACATGGGAAACTCAAAAAACATGAAGTGGAGGGTGCCTGGTTGGCTCAGTCAGTAGAACATGAGACTCTTCGTTTTTTTAATGTTTATTCAGTTTTGAGAGAGCGTGAGTGGGGGAGAGGCAGACAGAGAGGAGGAGAGAGGATCTGAAGTGGGCTCTGTGCTGACAGCAGTGAGCCTGATGCAGGGCTCGAACTGAGGAACCATGAGATCATGACCTGAGCTGGAGTCGGAGGCTCAACTGACTGAGCCACCCAGGTGCCCCTAAACTTTGATTCTTCTAAAAAATATTGGAATGAACATTTTGTCTGCAGCTTTCTTTAAAAGTGTGAAATATACTGTGTGCACTAGGTTCCTTTTCAAGTAGCCACATGAATAACTTTACTACCATTTGCTCCTCTTCCCTTTGCTGGAATCATGATCGAAAGGGGAATAAATGTTTTGTCTGTTATTTTGACTAGGTTTTGCAGCCACCCTGGATGATGACAAGCCTTGGTACTCCATCTTTCCCATTGACAATGAGGAGCTGGTGTATGGACGCTGGGAGGACCATATCATCTGGGATGCTCAGGCTATGCCCCGGCTGTTAGAGCCTCCTGTTTTGACACTTGATCCCAATGATGAGAACCTCATTTTGGGTATGATATTGGTAGGGGCCAGTGTTCCCTCTCCATAATTGACAGCTTGCTGCTAATGTCAAAGGGCAGGGGGAAATCAGAAATGTTGGGCAGGTCCAAGACTAGCAGCTTCTTGGGGTACCTGGGTGGCTCAGTCGGCTGGAGCATGTGACTCTTGATCTCAAAGTCGTGAGTTCAAGTCTCACATTGGGTGTGAAACCTACTTGAAAAAAATAAGTAAAAATAAAAAGACTAGGAGCTTCTAGGTAGCAGTTTGAGAGAGCAAAGTTGTGGCTGTTAGTGCCTAGTATTTCTGTTTTGCTTAGGGAAAACTCCTAATGTAGGAACATTGGAAAGTAGTACCTTTGAGATTCTAGGAGTGTAATTCAGTTAGAGTGCCTAGAAGTGGTCTGGGATATGATAAAAGATCTGGGTAGGAAGTGTAAAGGTATCCGTAGGAAAAGGTGAGTCTTCAGGGATAACATCTCCAGAGTGACTTTTGTTTCATCCTTAGAAATTCCTGATGAAAAGGAAGAGGCCACCTCTAACTCCCCCTCCAAGGAGAGTAAGAAGGAATCCTCTCTGAAGAAGAGTCGAATTCTCTTAGGGAAAACAGGGGTCATCAAGGAAGAACCACAGCAGGTCTGTGAATGGAAAAGGGACTTGGGATGTTTAGAAGAACAAAGAAATGCAATGGAGAAGGGTAGCCTGACTAAGGTTTATTTAATGTCCTATCATTAGAACATGTCTCAGCCAGAAGTGAAAGATCCATGGAATCTCTCCAATGATGAGTATTACTACCCCAAGCAACAGGGTCTTCGTGGCACCTTTGGAGGAAACATTATCCAGGTAAAGGTAGCATTTTTTTTCTATGATGGATGGGAACTGCTGCCTTGTTTTGATGGAGGATGTGGGTAAATCTTGTGTAGGCTGAAGTTAGTATTTAATTTGAACTGTGTGTTTCCTGTCTTAGCACTCAATTCCTGCCGTGGAGTTACGACAGCCCTTCTTTCCTACCCACATGGGGCCCATCAAACTTCGGCAGTTCCATCGCCCACCTCTGAAGAAATACTCCTTTGGGGCGCTATCTCAGCCAGGTCCCCACTCAGTCCAGCCCTTGCTAAAGCACATCAAAAAGAAGGCTAAGGTATGATTGAACTCTGGTTACAAAAAAATCGCTATAAAAGACAGAGTACAAATTCGGGGAATGGACTGGATATTAGATGGTATTTGGGAATTACTATTTCCTCAGATGTGATAGAATGTTATTGTGCTCATTTAGGGGAATGTCCTTAATCTTAGGAGATGCACATGAAAATACTTAAGGGGGATGTGTCATAATGAGTGCGACTTTCAAAAATGATTCAGCAAAATCTATAGATGTAGTTTTAGACAAAACAAATAAGGTAAAATGTAAAGTTGTATCTAGGTGCTGGGATAGTAAGTGTTCTCAGTTTCAACTTGATGTTTGAAACTTTTGGCAGTGAAGTTGGAATAAAAGGCAAGGTAAAATCATTTTTGGTGGCACTGTCTTAGAGTGAGCAGCATCAGTTTGTAGTCATTGTGCTGTTGGGAGCTGGACTGTATTCTCTTTGTTCTGGGCAGATGAGAGAACAAGAGAGACAAGCTTCTGGTGGCGGAGAGATGTTTTTTATGCGCACACCTCAGGACCTCACAGGCAAAGATGGAGATCTTATTCTTGCAGAATACAGTGAAGAAAATGGACCGTTGATGATGCAGGTTGGCATGGCAACCAAGATAAAGAACTACTACAAGAGGGTGAGTCTCTACTCAGAAAATCTTTGTTATCAATATAGCTGTAATTAGGTATCCAGCAATAATTCGCAAACGTGTATTTTGTCTTTTTTATACTGTAAATATCTTGAGAAAGAAATGGTATCTTTTTTGTAGCTAGTAATATTAGTGAAATGCCGTGCTCGAGGAATATTTTGTGTAGGCTTATTGATTACATTCTGTGATAGTAGCTGGGTCTTCTGTGTTCCTTATAGAAACCTGGAAAAGATCCTGGAGCCCCAGATTGTAAATACGGAGAAACGGTTTACTGCCATACATCTCCTTTCCTGGGCTCTCTCCATCCTGGCCAATTACTGCAGGTAAGGGATTCTTTCCTGTTAGAATTCTTTCCTAAGGACCTTGACAGGTGAGGCGCTAATCAGCCCAGAAAGAACCAACTCTAGTTGATTGAAGTACTGCTTATATATCAAGTATGGAGATGATCAGTATGATCCCAAATGATTATAATCATCCAGTTTTCTTTTGGTCTATTTTTTTTTTTAATTTTTTTTTTTAACATTTATTTCTTTTTGAGACAGAGAGAGACAGAGCATGAACGGGGGAGGGTCAGAGAGAGGGAGACACAGAATCTGAAACAGGCTCCAGGCTCTGAGCTGTCAGCACAGAGCCAGACGCGGGGCTCGAACTCACGGATCGCGAGATCATGACCTGAGCCAAAGTCGGCCACTTAACCGACTGAGCCACCCAGGCGCCCCTTGGTGTTTCTATTAAAACTGGTTCCTAATAATGTTGTAAACTAAATTTGAAATAGTTTTTTGAAAATATACACTGGTAAGAAATCCAGAAACATCTGGGTGGCATAGGGGAGTCAAAATGGGATTAATAATTTACTGTAGTTAATTAATATTTAATTTGTCTCTGTACATTTGGTATGTTTTTATTGGTGTCATTTTGAGTATTAAACCACACCTGAACCATGCCATCTATAGTCCCTGGCTACGGTGGAAGTATTTTTACCTACCTCTTTGTTCTGATGGGTGTAGAGAGGCCCTCTGGTAACCTAGCTTTATACATGTTTTGTTAAGGGGAAGTACAGAGGCACACACACAATGATGTGAGGACATCTCTAGCACTACCTTGTGTTTTGTCCTCCACCTAATTTCTCTTGGTAGTCTTAACCATTTTCCTTCCTCTTATACCTAGTTGCATTTTTTTTTTTTTTGAGCACTTAAAAATTTTTTTTAATGTTTATTTATTTTTGAGAGAGAGAGAGAGAGAGAGAGATCACGAGCAGGGAGGGACAGAGAGAGAGGGAGACACAGATCCGAAGCAGGCTCCAGGCTCCAAGCTGTCAGCATAGAGCCTGACATGGAGCTTGAACCCATGAACCATGAGATCATGACCTGAGCTGAAGTCGGATGCTGAACCGACTGACTCACCCAGGCGCCCCTAATCCTAGTTACATTCTATCACTACTATTGCTTATTCCCCTAAAGCATCTGCAGAGCCCATTGTTTTCTTTATCCTTGACATTCATAGTCCATTTCCCACCAGATTTTGAGTATTATCTTTATACTTTTCCTGGCTTTCCTTTCCCTGTTCACATTCTGTTGAGATTTTCTACCAATCCCTCCCTTTCTTCTGTGACTACTTTTATAGTCTCTTGAAGATCCTTTTTATCTTCTGTAATGCTGTTTTTCCTCTCCATTTCACACTTACAATTTTCTTTTTTTCCCACACTTAGAATTTTCTATACTCATCCATACATTGAAGGTCTCTCTGTCCTCCTGTCTGATTTTCTGAGAAGTCTTTCCTTAGAGTCACAGGCTTCATGTGACAGTTGATCACCATATGGCTGCTACTTAAAGAAGCTCAAATGTTTCTGTCAAATGTTTCTGTCCTGTGTATTTAGTTTGTCTTTCCAGCATGCCTTCATTTATTTTTGTTTTTGTCATTTTATTAACTTATTTAACAAATGTTTTGATCTTATACTATGTCGGGCTATACTGGGGTCTAGGGTTGTAATAGAATACTTGTTAGTTTATAAGGTGATTTTCATATATAATCACAGGAATCCTACAAGCTATAGGCATTTTAAAGTATCTCTGTTTTGTAGATAAGGACAGTTAAGCTCAGAGATACTCATACAGTGAGTAGCAGAGCCAGTGTCATCTGAATCCAAATCCTGTAGTTTCCCTACTACTCTTTTTTTGATGTTTATTCATTTCTGAGAGAGAGAGAGAGAAACAGAGCACGAGCAGGGGAGGGGCAGAGTGAGAGAGAGAGACAGACAGTCCGAAGCAGGCTCCAGGCTCTGAGCCATCAGCACAGAACCTGACGCAGGGCTCGAACTCACGAACCACGAGATTGTGACCTGAGCTGAAGTTGGAAGCTTAACTGACTGAGCCACCCAGGCAGGGCCCCTACTACTGACTCTTAAAGACAGCCAGTGGGTAAAAAGTTACTGTTCTAGTCCTGTTTGATATTCCATATTACAGTTTGTTTATATTACTGGAGAGATTTTAGATGGCATTATGGGGATGGAGAGCAAACAAGCTTGATTTTCCTTTCTCATTTGTTCACTGAATTTCCTAGGGCTTCTCTGTATATAATTTTTGTGTTTTTACTTTTGTTAGGCCTTTGAGAACAATCTTTTTCGTGCCCCAATTTATCTTCATAAGATGCCAGAAACGGACTTCCTTATCATTCGAACAAGACAAGGTTACTATATTCGAGAATTAGTGGATATTTTTGTGGTCGGCCAGCAGTGCCCCTTGTTTGAAGTTCCTGGGCCCAACTCCAAAAGGGCTAATACACATATTCGAGACTTTCTCCAGGTAAGAATGAGAGAATAGGGAGGGGGTCCGGGTGCACATAATAGGGTATGTGGATTTGGGGGCACATCAGGAAAGATCAAAACACATAGGGGCGTAGCAGGGGAAGGAGCCCTGGCAAAGACTTTTATTTTTCCTTTACTTTGCCGAATGAAAAACGTTTGTTTTTTGGGCAGGTTTTTATTTACCGCCTCTTCTGGAAGAGTAAAGATCGGCCACGGCGGATCCGAATGGAAGATATCAAAAAAGCCTTTCCTTCTCACTCAGAAAGTAGCATCCGGAAGAGGCTAAAGCTCTGCGCTGACTTCAAACGCACAGGTCATCAGTTGCGCCTAATTATTTGTTCTCTTCGCCTCTTTCCAGGAAAAGCATTCAGGCTCACAGTTAAAGGATCAGTATATAACTACCAGAATTAGAAATTGATAGTCATCAAAAGAAGGAAGTAGCAAATCTTCTAATGATGGAGGCTCTGATTACTTTTTGATTTGGCCTACCAAGAAGTTGACTGCGTGTTGGATGTCTTACATGAGATGGAGGGAGCCTAGCAGCAAGGGTGTTCTTTGGAGTTCAAACCATTGCGTGGTTTGGTCTTGGTTTGTTATCCTTCTTTTTTTTTAATTTTTAGAAAATGTTTATTTATTTAAAAAAACATTTTTTTTAATGTTTATTTTATTTTTGAGAAAGAGAGAGACAGAGCATGAATGGAGGAGGGTCAGAGAGAGGGAGACACAGAATCTGAAACAGGCTCCAGGCTCTGAGCTGTCAGCACAGAGCCCGACGCGGGGCTCGAACTCACGGACTGCGAGATCATGACCTGAGCCGAAGTCGGCCGCTTAACCGACTGAGCCACCCAGGTGCCCCAGAAAATGTTTATTTTTAAGAGAGAGACAGAGCATGAGTGGGGGAGGGCAGAGAGAGAGGGAGACACAGAATCTGAAGCAGACTCCAGGCTCTGAGCTATAAGCACAGAGCCCGATGTGCGGCTTGAACTCACGAACCATGAGATCATGACCTGAACTGAAATCGGACGCTTAGCCGACTGAGCCACCCAGGCACCCCTGTTTGTTATCCTTCTTGCTGCCAAGGAAAGGGCCTTAGGAATTCAGTACTATCTCATTCTCTCTGCTTTTTCTAGGGATGGACTCAAATTGGTGGGTGCTGAAATCTGATTTTCGTTTACCAACTGAAGAGGAGATCAGAGCTATGGTGTCTCCAGAGCAGTGCTGTGCTTATTACAGCATGATAGCGGCAGAGCAGCGGCTGAAGGTGAACACTTTCCTCTGCCTATGGATCGTTCCCAGAGAGATGAGGCTGAAGCCTATCCCCACTGACTCAGAAGTGATGGTTACTAGATTATTAACCATTTATTTGAAAATTCAAACTATGTGAGGAACTCGGTGTACATTGGTGCTGAGGAAAACTACAGTGTAGCTGAGTATCAGCGGGAAGGCTTAATGAGGGACTTAGGGCATATTGTTGCATCCATTTAGGTGGTGACTTTAAGCTTTGTTCTTTGTAAGACAGGCATGTAAACAGGGAAGACTTCTCAGTTGTTTTCCATGGACTTCCAGGTAGGCTGAGATGATGATGCCAGACATGTGCTTTCGAGAAGGCACAGTATCCTTATCCCCTAGATCTGGGGTGGGATAGCGCAGCTAGACCACTGAGTTACTGAGTCTGCAGTAATGAGCACCTCTGTCTTCTTTTATGGGTCTTACCTATCCATATATCAGCTGGCAAGTACCCTGAAGTGTAATAAGGATGTAGAATGGTGATAGATACATTGAAGACTTTACAGAATCTATTCTCTGTGCAGAAACTTACTTTCATATGTTCTATACTTGGTACTTAGTGAAACTTGTACTCTGTCTTTTCTAATTTATTGATTGGTTTACATGCGTAGATTTGTGCTCTTTCAGGATGCTGGCTATGGTGAGAAGTCCTTTTTTGCTCCAGAAGAAGAAAATGAGGAAGATTTCCAGATGAAGATTGATGATGAGGTAAGTCTTTACACTGATTTTTATTAGTGTGTCCCGTTTGTCCTTTTCTTTTTTTTTCTTTAGGCATCACGCCCTGTGCAGAGCCCAACGTGGGGCTTGAACTCACAACCCTGAAGATCAGGAGTCCAACGCTTAACTGACCGAGCCACCAAGGCACTCCCCATTTATCCTTTTCTAAAAAACAGCTTTATTGAGATAAGGTTGACATGCTATAAGCAGCACATATTTAGTGTACAATTTGTCTTTTGATGTATGTGTATACCTGTGAATCCTCATAACAAGATAATATATCTGTCATCCCCAAAAGTTTCTTTGTGTCCCTTTGAAATTCCTTTCTTCTGTCTCCTCCCTTCTTGTCACCCTCCTTGTGCCCTGACAACCACTGATGCTTTCTGTCACTATAGATCAGTTCATATTTTCTAGAATTTTATTTTATTTGTTTATTTTTTTAATGTTTATATATTTTTGAGACAGAGACAGAGCGTGAGCCGGGGAGGGGCAGAGAGAGAGAGGGAGACACAGAATCCGAAGCAGGCTCCAGGCTCTGAGCTGTCAGCACAGAGCCTGATGCGGGGCTCAAACTCACAAAACCACGAAATCATGACCTGAGCCATAGTCGGAAGCTTAACTGACTGTGCCACCCAGGCGCCCCATGTTTTCTAGAATTTTAGATAAATGGACTCGTATAATAAGTACTCTTTCATTTTTTTAGTTGTGGTAAAATATACATAACATAAAATTTGCTATCTTAACCTTAAAGCGTTTACAATTCAGTAACGTTCAGTATATTTCACGCCATCATATGACCAATCTCTGGAACTCTTTTCATCTCACAAAACTGAAACTCTGTTACCCATTAAACAGCAAGTCCCCATTCCTCCCTCCCTAGCCTCTGCAACCACCATTCTACTTTCTGTCTCTTATGAATTTTACTACTCTAAGTACTCCAGCTAAGTGGAATCATACAGTATTTGTTTTTATGTGACTGGTTTATTTTATCTAGCATAGTATCCTCAAGGTTCATCTGTCTTGTGACATATATCAGAATTTCCTTCATTTTTAAGGTTGAATAATATTCTATTATATGTATACACCACATTTTGTTTATGCATGCAACCATTGATGGACATTTGGGTTGCTTCTACCTCTTAGCCATTGTGAATAGTGCTGCTATGAATGTGGTTGTACAAATATCTCTTCAAGATTCTATTTTCTGTTCTTTTGTGTATATACCCAAAAGAGGATTACTGGAACATATGGTAGTTCTATTTTTTAATTTTTTGAGCAACCTCCAGACTTTGTTTTTTTCAAAGCATCCGCAGCATTTTATGTTCCTATCAATGGTATATAAGAATTTCAATTTCTCCACACTTGCCAACACTTGTTATTATTTTTTTGATAGTGGCCGTGCTAATGGGTGTGAGGTGATATATCATTGTGATTTTGGTTTTCATTTCCCTAAATATTAGTGATGTTGAGCATCTTTTCATATACTTATTAGACATTTGTAGATCTTCTTTTGAGAAATGTGTATTCAGGTTCGTTGCCCTTTTTTGAGTCAGGTTGTTTTTTTGTTATTGAGTTTCAGGAGTTCGTTATATATCCTGGTTATTAATGTCTTATCAGGTACATGCTATGCAAATATTTTCTCCCATCCTGTAGGTTGCCTTTTCATTCTGTTGTATCCTTTGATGCAGAGAAGTTTTTAATTTTGATACAGTCCAATTTATCTAATTTTTCTTTCGTTGCTTATACTTTTGGCTCCATTTCCAAGAAATCATTGCCAATTCCAGTGTCATGAAGCTTTTCCTCTATGTTTTCTTTTAAGAGTTTTATATTTTTAATTCACACACTTAGGTTTTTGACCCACTGTGAGTTAATTTTTGTATATGGTGTAATGTACAGGTCCAGCTTCAGTATTTTGCACATGGGTATTCTGTTTCCAGTATCATTTGTTGAAGGTATATATTCTTTCTCATCTGTCTTCTTTCCCTCTGTAATTATGTGGAGATTCATCCAGGTTATTGATCATTTGTTCTTTTTAATTGCTGCGTAGTGCTCCATAATATCACAGTTTAGTTGATCACCTATGAGAGGACATTTTGGTTGTCCCCTGTTTTTGGCTGTTATGAATAAAAGTGCTATCAATATTTATGTATAAATTTTGATAGGGACACATTTTCTTGGTTTAATACCTAAAAGTAGAATTACTGGGTCATATGGTAATTCTGTGTTTTACCTTTGGAGGAGCTGCCAGACTGTTTTCCACAGTGACTTGAATTATTTTTACATTTTTATTAGCAGTGTATGATAGTTCCAGTTTTTCCACATGCTTATCGACACTTGTTATTTTTCCTTTTTTAAAAAAATTATCATCATGGCTCTCCATCAGATTTCAAGTGGTCTCTCATTGCAGTTTTCATTTGCATTTCCCTAATGGCTAAGGATGTTGAGCTTCTTTTCATGTGCTTATTTACCATCCAGATATCTTCTTTGCTGAAGTGTCTGTTCATCTCTTTTTTTTTTTTAAGTTTATTTATTTTGAGAGAGAGCGCACGAGCAGAGGAGAGGCAGAGAGGGAGGAAGAGAGAATCCAAAGGAGGCTCTGCACTGCTAGTGCAGAGTCCAGTGCGGGGCTCAAACCCACAAACTGTGAGATCATGACCTGAGCCAAAAAAAGTCAGGAGTCAGACACCTAACTCACTGAGCCACCCAGGTGTCCCTGTTCATCTCTTTAGTCCACCTAAAACATTTTTTTAATGTTTGTTTATTTTGAGAGAGAGGGAGAGAGAGAATCCAAAGCAGGCTCCACACTGTCAGTGCAGACAGGGCCTGATGTAGGGCTCGAACTCATGAACTGTGAGATCATGACCTGTGTCAAAACCAAGAGTCGGATGCTTAACCGACTGAGCCACCCAGGCGCCCCTGCAGTTTGTATTCTTTTGGAAGCTTGCCTCGACTCTTGTCCTCACTCCCACCCTTTACTCATATTGGATCATCACTCTTCCCTTCTTAATGTACAGGTAGCACTTTTTACTTTTCTGTCAGTGCACTGGTGGTGCAGTATTGAATTTGGTTGGTTATTTGTCTCTTCCTCACTAGTAGGAGATCCGTGAGAAGGTAGTGCCTGGAATATAGTAGATGTTCAAAAAATATTTGCTAAATCAGTGAATGATTGTAGTGAGGTCAGAGTGAGTGAAGAAACATAGTCGTGGTGTTCTTTTGAGGTTGGAGTGAAAAAATGAGTGGATATCTGAGAATTTCAGAAATTAAAGGTTTTGTTAAGTAGCCTTCAGGATTGAATCTTGAATAGAAGTGGCTACTTTTTAGCTAATCATGTATATACTCTTAACTGGTCTGTGTGGACAAGCACATTCCTCTTGTCTTTATTTGGCAGCAGTCAGTAAATCCTATTCAGGGTCCCAGAAGAGGACAGACATTTTTGATCAAACCAGTGGCAGAGGTAGAATGGACTTGTGGTTCAAGCACCTGTGGTTTGGTGCTGCTAGAGTTAAGGCCAGTGCTTTGTAAAGCATGCTTATCACTTAATTATAGAATATGTTGGTCATTCTAAAGAAGCCATTTGAGCAATGGGGCAATCAAATGCATCATCAGTGTAACCTCTTTGAGCATCGTGAGGGTGGCTATACTATCTTTGAGAACTCTCAGTATATCCCAAGGGATATGAGACTGAAGGTACCCCAGTGTTCCACATACTCTTCCTTCTGCTGGCTGACATCTTGATTTCTATTTAAATTCCTTTTTTAAATTTTTTAAGTTCATTTATTTATTTTGATAGAACACGAGCAGGGGAGGGGTGGAGAGAGAGGGAGAGAGAAAATCCGAAGCACACACCATGCTGTCAGCACAGAGCCCAACATGGGGCTCAAACTCACGAACCATGAGATCATGACCTGAGCAGAAGTCAGATGCTCCATCGACTGAACCACCCAGGCGCCCCAATTTTTTTATTTTTTAGAGAGAGAGAGAGCAGGCAGGGCAGAGGGGCAGGGGGTGGGGGGAGAGGGAGGGATGGAGGGAGGGAGGGAGAGAGAGAGGGAGAGAGAGGGAGGGAGGGAGGGAGAGAGAGAGAGAGAGAGAGAGAGAGAGAGAGAATCTTAAGCAGGCTCCGTGCTCTGTGCAGAGCCTGACCCAAGTTCCATCCCATGACCCAGGTTCCATCCCATGACCCAGGTTCATCTCATGACCCTGGGATCATGCCTGAGCTGAAATCGAGAATCAGACACTCAGCCAACTGAGCCCCCAGGCACCCCAACCTTCTAAGTATGGCTAGACATAGAGCACATTTTCCATGGCCCTTAGAATCTTTTTCTGTACCTCAGGTTCGCACTGCTCCTTGGAACACCACAAGGGCTTTCATTGCTGCCATGAAGGGCAAGTGTCTCCTGGAGGTGACTGGGGTGGCAGATCCTACAGGGTGTGGTGAAGGATTCTCCTATGTCAAGATTCCAAACAAACCAACACAGCAGAAGGTGAGACTATCTGAAGTCCTAGAAGCTAAAATATCAAGGGAGGAAGAAATGGAAGTTAAGGAGTGGAGGATCTGGAAAACACCTGACAGGATGACTTAGATGCCTGTTATAAGGGATTCTGCCTATTACAGTTCTTGTCTGTTTTGTTTTATGTCTGAGGTAGGATGATAAGGAGCCTCAGCCCGTGAAGAAGACAGTGACAGGAACAGATGCAGATCTCCGTCGCCTTTCTCTGAAAAATGCCAAGCAGCTTCTACGTAAATTTGGCGTGCCTGAGGAAGAGGTGAGTATGGAAGAGGGAAACTTTGAGTTTCCTAAGGGGCTTTGTGTATAGAGGGAAAAGGTGGGAGGCAGATGTAAGGAACTATGTGGATAATTTTGTGGTGTAGGTTGTAGTATACTGGATCTTGGATACTTTTTCAGGAGTTAGCTTTCTCAAAGCTTTCTGTTTAACCCGCTTTGGGTGATTTTTAAACTTCTAATTTTTTTTTTTATATTTGAGAGAGAGAGCGTGAGCAGGGGAGGGGCAGAGAGACGGAGACAGAATCTGAAGCAGGCTTCAGGCTCTGAGCTGTCAGCATAGAGCCCAAGGTGGGGCTCAAACTCACGAGCAGTGAGATCATGCTCTGAGCCGAAGTCAGACACTTAACTGACTAAGCCATTAGGGTGCTCCTGGATGATCTTTCTTTCTTTCTTTCTTTCTTTCTTTCTTTCTTTCTTTCTTTCTTTCTTTAAGTCTATCTCTCTAAGCGTGTGCCTTGGTTTATTCTTTGAAATATCTGATGATTTATGTATATGTGTGTGCCTACCTCTTTTGTAGATTAAAAAGTTGTCCCGTTGGGAAGTGATCGATGTGGTACGCACAATGTCAACAGAACAGGCCCGCTCTGGAGAGGGGCCCATGAGTAAATTTGCCCGTGGATCAAGGTTTTCTGTGGCTGAGCATCAAGAGCGTTACAAAGAGGAATGTCAGCGCATCTTTGACCTACAGAACAAGTGTGTTTGTTTTAGAAAATCCAAGCCGGATAGGGAAGGGGTGTTGGACAGTGTATTATAATGAAGAGGAGATTACCTGCTCATGTGACTAGGGGGTCAGGTATCTGAGATATCGGGTGGTATTTGTTCATAATACTGCTAGGACACCTACTCCTTTCAGAGCAACTCCGCAAAGGTTTTGAATTGGCAAGAGGTGCTAGGTATGAGCTCTAGGTTCCGTGGCAACTTCTGTGGCTTATTCTGTGGCTTCTATTCTGGCAGTCATTACAGTGGTGATAGGGGATAGTGAGTGTTTTTTCTGAAGGCTTTACTTGTGAGAGGGTGGTATTGCACTATTAAAAATGTTTCTCAGGTTTTCTCAAAGAATTCTGAAAGAGTTGCTGTGCTGCTTCATATTTCAAACTGACTTTATTGACAGATGTCTAGGAAAACTTTGGAACCCTTTTCTCTTAAGGCCCCCATATCTTAGTGGATTTGGGGTATTCCTTTTTAAGGTTCATTTCCCAATTTCCTCCTCTTGCCTAAAACCGTATTTCTTCAGCTCTTTATACGCTTTCATATTTTCCCTCCTCTTAGCTTCACGTTGTTTTTTCTCTTTTTAGAGTTTTGTCATCGACCGAAGTATTATCAACCGACACAGACAGCAGCTCAGCTGAAGACAGTGACTTTGAAGAAATGGGAAAGAACATTGAGAATATGTTGCAGAATAAGAAAACCAGCTCTCAGCTGTCACGTGAACGGGAGGAGCAGGAGCGGAAGGAACTGCAGCGGATGCTACTGGGTGAGGGTAGTGGCTTCACAGGCAAGAAAGAGAAGGATCGAAAAAGTGTAACTAACTGCAGACTAATAACTGAGGCAAAGCTGGAGGCAGAAGAAATAGGGGATGAGTGTAGAAAGGCCTGTAGATGAGGTAGAGCGATTACTGCAAGCTGGACTGTAGGTCTGTCTGTGGGGCACAGATGGAAGACATGCTGCCAGTCTACTACCTGCCTCTGGTCAGTCCACTACCTGCCTCTCGTGTGTATCAGGCCTGTCCAAGCCAGGGCTAGCAGTGCTGTACATGACGTGAGCATTCTGGGCATTCCTCCTCGAGAGGAAGAGTTTGTAATACAGAATTTGTGGATGGATTTGGGGAGTTGCCCTTGAACCCTCTGAAATCACATGTAAAATTCTGTACAAGTGTGCCTTTTCTGAGGAGAAGATCCATGGCTTTCAGAAGATTCTCAAAGGGGTCTTAGACCCTAAAAAGAGTTAAAAGTCAACCAAAAATTGCAGAAGTTGAGGGTGGGGATGATTAAGGCCTGAACTGGTTTGGGATAAGGATATTGGGAATGAAAAGAGAAAAATCAAGGTGACCCTAAGATTTCATTCTGGGCCTGCTAGGAAGATGGTGGTCCCATTGATTAAAGTGGTAAATTTCAGAGAAAGAACCAGGTGTGAGAAGGGAAGAAGTAACATGTGGAGTTTGAGATGCCCATGACTTTTCCCAGTACAGGTGTCAAGCAGGCAATTTAAAATTTGGATGTAGATACTGTGAGAGAGGGGATAAAGACTCCAGATGAAGATTTGAATGACTGTTCTCACTCCTAGTAGTGTTTCCTTTGTTTACTCCTCTCTGTAAAAGCTTTATGTAATTTTGTGTTCATACTACTTTGTAAAGATGTGATAAAACCTTTCCATCAGTGTGGTCCTGGACCAGCAGTATCTACATCACATGGGAGCTTGTTAGAAATGCAGAATCTTAGGCCTCACCCCAAACCCTACTGGATTTGAATCTATTTTAATGAGAATTCTCAGGCGATTCCTATTGATTCACATTAAAGTTTGAGAAGCATACTCTAGGCCTTGAGACTCTGGACTTGTTTCTCTGGGACAGTTTTGCCCCCTTGGTGCTTGGGTGCTTTTTTTAATTTAATTTTTTATTTTTTTTAATGTTTATTTTGGAGAGAGAGAGAGAGAAACAGAGTGTGAGCAGGGGAGGGGCAGAGAGAGGGAGACACAGAATCTGAAGCTGGCTCCAGGCTCTGAGCACAGAGCCGGACGTGGGGCTCGAACCCACGAACTGCAAGATCATGACCTGACCCCAAGCTGGACACTTAACCTACTGGGCCACCCAGGCTCCCCATTGAGTGCTTTTCTTTAACGTGAATATCAGCTACTTGCTACTTAGACTTTCTTTTGCTATTCAGAGGACTTCGAATACAGCTACTGTTCTTTTGTCCCCTAAAACAAACATATAGTTCTTTGAGGTCCTTTCAGAACTTCTTGTACTTAATAAAAAATGGGAACATTGGCAGTGGTAAAATGAAGTCAGGAAAGGACAAATCAGTATACCTCGGGCTGGTGGTGACGTTGATGCTTTCTGTAGAACCATACTTTTGTGACATGTTGAGCTTCGAGGTTTCCACTCAACTCCAGGAAAAGGACTGTTTGGGTGGTAGGGGGAATGTGTGGAAATCTTTTTCTGCCTTGCAGCAGCAGGTTCAGCAGCATCAGGAAACAATCACAGAGATGATGACACAGCTTCTGTGACTAGTCTTAACTCTTCTGCCACTGGGCGTTGTCTCAAGATTTATCGCACATTTCGAGATGAAGAGGGGAAAGAGTATGTTCGCTGTGAGACAGTTCGAAAGCCAGCTGTCATTGATGCCTATGTACGCATACGGACCACAAAAGATGAGGAATTTATGTGAGTTTGACTCACCACTTTCCAGTATTATAAGGAGGATGATTAAAAAGAGGTGGGGAAGGGGGATGAGGTAGCTGCTTGAGTTTTAATGACAGGATTTTCTGTACAGTTGTCCTTGGCTGTCTGTGTTGACTGGGTGCCTTTGAGTTTGAACAGAGCCAAACCACAGGGAGAATTTCAGACTTGCTACCAAATAAAGGAATCTTCAGTTCCACCTGGGTCCTTTGCATTGTGGTCGGTTGGCAGAACTCTCCAGGATTACTCAGGATGTCTCATTCTGAGAGAGGTGTCTCCTGTTATGTGGAAGGCTGATGAGCGGGGGAGGTGGGAGTGCCAGGCAGCCGCTTTTATTTCTGTGTGGATGGATGACTTTAGTTGTGAGATGTTTAGCTGTCAGGACAGTCTTCTTGGCTTGTTTGCTTATGGTCCTGTTCTATTTCCCTCCTTGTCATGTAGTCGAAAGTTTGCCCTTTTTGACGAACAGCATCGAGAAGAGATGCGAAAGGAACGGCGGAGGATTCAAGAGCAGCTTAGGCGGCTAAAGCGGAACCAGGAAAAGGAGAAGCTTAAGGGTCCTCCTGAGAAGAAACCCAAAAAAATGAAGGAGCGTCCTGACCTAAAAGTAAGATTAATGTGGCATAATCATAGCTAACAAGGCAAAGGAAGAAAGCATATTTTTTCCCTTAGCTTTTGGCATCCTCCCTAACTGGGAATGAGGGCAGTATTGTGGAAAGCTAGTTTGAGTTGGTGTGGCTGTCAGGCAGGTGTTACCGGTACTAGTGTGACTGGTACCAACAACTTAATCTGATGCCATTGGGTATTAATTTTATACTTCATCAGTTGGAAATATTTCCTAGGAGTTGAGATAGGTTTGGTTGAGATAGATTTTTTTATGTGTACATCTGTGTGTGTGTGTGTGCATACAAAACACATGCACACATACATATTGAAAGAAGTAACAGAAAAAAGCCTACAGTACAGGTTGCTTTCCATAACTTTGGTAGGATTTCAGATATTACTCTACAACGTAACTGTAATGTATACAATAAAATGAGGGAACTACGATATAGTGGAAAGAGCCATGGACTTGGAAACAGAAGATCTGGCTTTGGGTTCTGGTTCTGCCATTTAGTTGCTCTGTGACCTTAACCTTATATCATACGTGTTTTTCTCTTCTATAAAATACGATACCTGTCTCATAGTGTTGTTGGAGTAGGGGATACAATGCATGAGAAGCACTTTATAAACTGTGAAATTCTCAGTAAATGTAAATTGCCAGTAACATGGACCGAGGTCTTTAAATATTTTCAACTTCCTTTCTTTTTTAAAAAAATTTTTAGGGGCGCCTGGGTGGCGCAGTCGGTTAAGCGTCCGACTTCAGCCAGGTCACGATCTCGCGGTCCGTGAGTTCGAGCCCCGCGTCGGGCTCTGGGCTGATGGCTCGGAGCCTGGAGCCTGTTTCCGATTCTGTGTCTCCCTCTCTCTCTGCCCCTCCCCCGTTCATGCTCTGTCTCTCTCTGTCCCAAAAATAAATAAAAAACGTTGAAAAAAAAAATTTAAAAAAAAAAAAAAAAAATTTTTTAATGTTTATTTATATGTGAGAGAGAGCACACACAAGCAGGGGAGGGGCAGAGAGAGAGGGAGACAACAGAATCTGAAGCAGGCTCCAGGCTCTAGGCTCTGAACTGTCAGCACAGAGCCCGATGTGGGGCTTGAACCCACAAACTGTGAAATCATGACCTGACCTGAAGTCAGGTGCTTAACTGACTGAGCCACCCAGGCGCCCCTCAAGTTCCTTTCTTATATATGGTATTCAATAAATATGATAGAGTATTGACCCTATTTTACAGATGAAACTGAGGTCAGTTGCAAAGCTGAGATAGAGACTTGGTATTATCCTTTTCCTTGGGACTGGAAATATACCTTGGGCTTCCAAGAGACTTTCTCCTGCATATTTAACATTTTCATACTTTACAACTTAAATTGAGGGTAGAAATCCTCTCCCTTTTCTTCCTCACTTGATTTTTTTTTAAATGTCCAGTCTCTGGGGGTGCCTGGGTGGCTTAGTCGGTTAGGCGTCCAGCTTCGGCTCAGGTCATGATCTTGTGGTTCGTGAGTTCGAGCCCCTCGTTGGGCTCTCTGCTGACTGCTCAGAGCCTGGAACCTGCTTCAGATTCTGTGTCTCCCTCTTTCTCTGCCCTTCCCCTGCTCACGCTGTCTCTATCTCTCAAAAATAAATAAACATTAAAAAAATTTTTTTAAACGCCCAGTCTCTGTATTTTATTTTTAATGTGTCATTTCCATACACGCTCTTTTTGTCTAGTGGCTTCTGGTTAAAAGGTGTAGAACAGTTCTGTTACAACAGAAGTTCTGCACCTGCCTTTGTTTCTCTCCTGCCTTCTATGTATCTTGTAAAGCGAATCTCATGTGGCCTGTTTACCTCTGACACGCTGATACTTTCCCTTTTGCAGCTGAAGTGTGGGGCTTGTGGTGCCATTGGGCACATGAGGACAAACAAATTCTGCCCCCTCTACTATCAAACAAATGCTCCACCCTCCAACCCTGTTGCCATGACAGAGGAGCAGGAGGAGGAGCTGGAAAAGACCGTCATTCATAATGATAATGAAGAACTTATCAAGGTTGAAGGGACCAAGATCGTCTTGGGGAAACAGCTGATTGAGAGGTAAGAGCACACAGAAAGCTCTGTGGAGAGATCTGTCGGAGGTTGAAGGGGGGCAGGGGTTGATATGATGGGTCCTCTGAAGTGGAACTGAGGGCATAGGCGTTTTGATGGATTTTCCTCAGTGATTGTTTCCAGTAATGAAAATTATGGTCTTTTGTCATAAAGCACTCTTTAGGCTCTCCTGCTTGCCTTGGGGCATGCTACCTAATTTACTGAGTCTCCGCTTCCTTATTTACGAAATAAAACCACCTTTACCAGGGTAGTTGTGAAGGTAAAATGAGAGGTTATATAAGCATGTAGTACAGTGCCTGGCATAGAGTACTTCCAGGCACTCGCTATATTTGTAGTCCTTAATCTCAGTGTTCTTTTTTTTAATGTTTATTTATTTTTGAAAGACAGAGTACAAGCAGGGGAGGGGCAGAGAGAGAGGGAGACGCAGAATGCGAAGTGGGCTCTGGGCTCTGAGCTGTCAGCACAGAGCCTGATGCAGGGCTCGAACCCACAAACTGCGGGATCACCACCTGAGCCAAAGTCAGATGCTTAACTGACTGAGCCATCGAGGCGCCCCTCCTAATCTCAGTGTTCTGATAATGGACCACCCAGAAAGATTAAGGAGACATAAACTATGTTATCCCTACCTGTCTCTTGCTCTCATAGAATGTAACAGATAATCAAGTGGAGAAGTTTTTAAATTAAAAAACATTTTCCCCCTGACTTTTTAGTTAGAAACTTGCAAACCTAAAGAAAAGTTGAAAGAATAAGAGTGTATCATTCCTCTAAAGTTACAGTTAATGTTTGTCATGTTTGTTTCATTTTTATGTATCTAAAACTTTTTTTTGCTGAACTATTTGGAAATAAGTTGCAGGCATCTTCCTGTTTCACTCATAAATACCACACATTGTCTAAGACTAAGGACATAACATACCGTTACACCTAAGAAAATTAACATTGGGTCAGTAGTATCTAATATTTGGTTCTTATTTAAATTTCTCTGGTTGTCTTAGTGTCCTTTTGGCCTGCCCCACCTCCAGTTTAGGATCCAATCCCAGTTCAAACATTAAGTATTTTGAATACTTCTTAATCTAGAACTGTTCTCTGCCTATTTTGGTTTCCATGGCATTGAAATTTTTGAAGAGTCCAGGCCAGTTGTCTCCTAAGATATCCCATATTCTGGATTTGTCTGTTTTCTCATTGATTACATTTGGATTAAATGTCTTTGGCAAGATTACTACATAGGTGATAATATGTACTTACTGCACCACATCAAGAAGCATATAATGTCAGGCTTTCTCACTATTTTGATCATTTTGTTTAAGTGGTGGTCCCCAGAACTCTCTTATAATAAAGGTATGTTTTTCCCTTTGTAATTAGCACGTGGGTGAATATCCTGTTCCCTAACAATCTTTCTCTCCATAGTGTAGCATCCATTGATGATCACTGCCTAACTCAGTTATTACATTGAGGGTTGCAAAACCATGGTTTTTCTAATTATAGCATTCTTTCTACATTAACTGGCATTCTATAAAGAAGAGCTCTTTTTTCCTTTTTGTTTGAGTATTACTATGGATTCTGAAATTCTTCCTTTTGTAAACTTAATGTAATATAATTTATTAACACTATTTTATGTTATTTATTTATTTTTTAATATATGAAATTTATTGTCAAATTGGTTTCCATATAACACCCAGTGCTCATCCCAAAAGATGCCCTCTTTAATACCCATCACCTACCCTCCTCTCCCTTCCACCCCCCATCAACCCTCAGTTTGTTCTCAGTTTTTAAGAGTCTCTTATGCTTTGTCTCTCTCCCACTCTAACCTCTTTTTTTTTTCCTTCCCTTCCCCCATGGGTTTCTGTTAAGTTTCTCAGGATCCACATAAGAGTGAAGACATATGGTATCTGTCTTTCTCTGTATGGCTTATTTCACTTAGCATCACACTCTCCAGTTCCATCCACGTTGCTACAGAGGGCCATATTTCATTCTTTCTCATTGCCACATAGTACTCCATTGTATTAACACTATTTTAATTGTGATCCCCATATTGTCTCAAATTTGACCTCTTAAAGCCAGATCCTGTGTCCTTGTGAGAACTTATTTGCTTTCCAACACAAAATGTTCTAGGCTGTCCTTGAAATTTCCCTGTTCAAGACCTAGAATCAGCCATTTCTTCAAAGATCCCTGGTTCCTTTTATTGGGGAATGGTATTTAGAACCATGATTTAGGTATTAAGTATGCTCATTGCCACTGAGATGTCCTTGCTTCTAGGCTTTTAGTGGACAGAACTAGGAAATAAATATATAGTGCAAGTCACATATCAAAACCTTCATATCAAAACCTCCAATTCAAATTATATCTACAGAGTCTTCCTCTTATTCCCCCATTCATATTTGTTTTTTTTTTTAATTTTTTTTTTTTCAACGTTTTTTATTTATTTATTTTTTATTTTTTTTTTTTAAAGGTTTTTTTTTTTTTTTTTTAACGTTTATTTATTTTTGAGACAGAGAGAGAGCATGAACGGGGGAGGGTCAGAGAGAGGGAGACACAGAATCTGAAACAGGCTCCAGGCTCTGAGCTGTCAGCACAGAGCCCGACGCGGGGCTCGAACCCACGGACCGTGAGATCATGACCTGAGCCGAAGTCGGACGCTTAACCGACTGAGCCACCCAGGCGCCCCTCAACGTTTTTTATTTATTTTTGGGACAGAGAGAGACAGAGCATGAACGGGGGAGGGGCAGAGAGAGAGGGAGACACAGAATCGGAAACAGGCTCCAGGCTCCGAGCCATCAGCCCAGAGCCTAACGCGGGGCTCGAACTCACGGACTGCGAGATCGTGACCTGGCCGAAGTCGGACGCTTAACCGACTGCGCCACCCAGGCGCCCCTCCCCCATTCATATTTGTATCCTTTCTCTGGTTCCTGGCATCAAGATGTTGAATCATTTGCTCTGTCTCTACATCTGTTATGTACAAAATAGTCTGAGAATTACAATACCAGTACCACTAACAACAAAACTTTAAAGTAGATTCAAGGTGTTTGCTCTAGTTTGTTGTCCTTAGGCTATATGCCACTAATCAATTTGATACATAGTTATATTCATTTGTTCTTTTTCTTATTGAGGTAAAATTGGTATATAACGTAAATTTCAGATGTACAATATTATAAATCACTCCTATTAAGTTCGGGACTCTTTTCCATTCTTGGTTTAATTTATCAGTATCTGTAATAGTATGTTTTGAAGCACATTAGAAAAGGAAAATGTAGCCTCTTGATTCTGTGCGACGGAAAGGAAGAAGGTGGATGGTCTTTTAATGATTGAGGGAAACTCAAACTCATTTTTATTTCAAACCAAATTTTAATTTCTTCCTTGTTTCCATTGTAAGTAAGTTCAGCTTCCTAGCCCTTGAACCCTAAAGTAGAATGTTGGAGCTGGAAGGATTCTTGAAATTCCTTTATCCCAGTTCCCTTATCTTCCAAATAGGAAACTGAGGTGAAGTTGTGGCTTGCCTAGTTCTTTATTATTTGGAGATCATATGAGGCCTTGCCTGATCTGAGCCTTAGAATGTGGATATCTGGCCTTTGGTTTGGCTTTTTCCTCCCCTGGCTCATGCTCAGGTACTTTGGACTTCTTCATTGTAGTTGGTTTTTTTCTGGGGACTAGAGATACGGACTTAATGCTACGAAAGTGTTATTGATTACAGTGCAGATGAGGTTCGCAGAAAATCTCTGGTTCTCAAGTTCCCCAAACAGCAACTTCCTCCCAAGAAGAAACGGCGAGTTGGAACCACTGTTCACTGTGACTACTTAAATGTGAGTATCTGCATTGCTGCCTTCTGACCAGACGGGATTCTCATTGATTCCTCCAGCCCTCTAACCCATGGCTCTGGCACAGCCTTGGATTCTCCCTTTGGCCTTGCCCTGAAAATTATGCATACTGTTCATTACAAGATTTGTAGGCTGTAACCAGAAAGTACTATTTTTTTGTTTTTCTTACCTAATGGAGCACTCTGATTTCTCATTTCTCCTTAGAGACCTCATAAGTCCATCCACCGACGCCGGACAGACCCAATGGTGACATTGTCATCCATCTTGGAGTCTATCATCAATGACATGAGAGATCTTCCAAATGTGAGTTCATTACATTCATGTCTACAGTAGGAATGGTAAGGCTCTTTGTTGTGTCTGTGATTTCAGATAGAGGACAGTAGAGTATAGGCCAGGAACTCCTCTAATTCTTTCAGATGTAGTTTTTTGGTTTTTTGGGTTTTTTTAATAGTTTAGTAGAGGAAACAGACACCTACCTGCTTCATCTAGAAAGATTCCTTTGAGAGTTGATGGTGAGGTAGACAGGTAAAATGTGAGTCTTCAGGAATTGGCTCTGGCAAGTGCTCTTTGCTCACGGATTATGCTATTTCTTGTTGGCACAGACCTACCCTTTTCACACTCCAGTCAATGCAAAGGTTGTAAAGGACTACTACAAAATCATCACTCGACCAATGGATTTACAGACACTCCGTGAAAATGTACGTAAACGCCTCTACCCATCTCGGGAAGAGTTCAGAGAACATTTGGAACTAATTGTGAAAAACAGTGCAACCTACAATGGTAAGAATCACCTGTTCTTTGACTGCAAAGGTCACCTTTCAGTGACCTAGTCACCTTACTAGTCCTAAATTCAGACTAGCTTGGACTGACTGAAAGGATCTACAGTGTATTTTGGGGTCAAGAAAATTAGTGCACATTTTTGTCATTTATTATTGCTTCTTTTTAGTCCCACTTTTGAATATATCCTCTGGAGAATTTGGAGTCTATCTTTTGAAATGAAACAATTGCATGGAGATTAGTGGCAGGAGGAAGTGGGCCTAATTAAGTGGAAAGGAGAGACGGTGTGGATGGAATCTGCAGTGTGTGTCCCTGTGACCGTGTTTGTTGTGAGTCTTTGATTTGATCTACAGATTTGTTAATAGGGGCTATTATATGTTCACTTTGCTCAAAAGCTGGAAAGGGAAGGAGAAAGAAATCTGCTCTCTGAGTCTTAAAAGAGGGAAAACAGTACAGCTTCTGCATATAAGGGAGATAAAAGTTTCTGGTCTCCAGTTGGATCCTTGAGCACAGATTCATGTATATAAGCGTGGGGATTAAGAGTACAGCCAGAGAATGAGTCATGGCTCTGCCACTTACTAATTAAGTTACCTTAGACAAGTTCTTAGACAAGTTGCCCTAGACAGCCTCTCACGGCCTCCTCAGTATTGTCATCTGTAAACATGGGACAATAGAAGTACCTAGATTCTGTGACCTTTCATAAGCAGGCCTGACCCGTTTATCTAGTCTCCTGTCCAATGCCTGGCTCCCACACCTACTAGAGATTCCTGCCACATTTCACTAAATATCCTGTTGTCATTTCTTCATGCCTCTTGCACAGTCTGTGCCCTGTCTGGAATGCCCTTTCTTCCCTTTTGGTGATAAATTTCCATTCATATTTTCCAGACCAATTCATATCATCTCTTCATGGAGACTTATGCAGACTGCCCAAAATACCATTTTTTGATCCTCCGTGCTCCCCAGCACAATTAAATCAACTTTTATGAGTCTTACTATGTTGTATACAGTTATTTATATATCCAAATCTCCCACCACTTTGTGACCTCCTGGAGAGACTATGTCTTATTCATCTTTATATTCTCTGGCAGAGCGCTGGACACGCACAAGGGAAGAATACATTGGTTAGGCCCAACTGTCATTCAAATTATAAGGATAAATACTTAAAGACAGTCAAATTGGGGGTGGCTCAGTCGGTTCAATGTTCGACTCTTGATCTCTGCTTGGGTCATGATCCTAGGGTTGTGGGATCGAGCCCTGTGTTGGGCTCTGCATTGAGCATGGAGCCTGCTTAAGATTCTCTCTCTCCCTCTCTGTCCCTCTCCCTCACTCTGTCTATCTCTCTCTAAAAAAAAAAGGAAAAAAAAATCAAATTGAAACAGGAATGGAAAGGTGTAAGAGTCGACTTTGAAAATACAGAGCTGAAGTACCTGTGGGTCATTTAGGTGGAGATGTTAGTAAAAAAATTAGAAGTAAAGATTTTTTCATAGCCTTACATTCCCCCTCCACCCAGCTCAATTCTTTTTCTTCCTCAAACCTGTTGCTGATAATCGTAATAGTAGCAGTATTACCAGTGGCTCCAAGTATTTAACTTGCATTGTTTTATTTCACCTTAAGAAATCTCTGAAATGGGTACTGTTATAATCCTTATTTTTATGGATAAACAGATAAGATAAGCCTGTAGTGTTTATTTTTTATTTTTATTTTTTTTTTAAATTTTTTTATTTTTGGGACAGAGAGAGACAGAGCATGAACGGGGGAGGGGCAGAGAGAGAGGGAGACACAGAATCAGAAACAGGCTCCAGGCTCCGAGCCATCAGCCCAGAGCCTGACGCGGGGCTCGAACTCACGGACCGCGAGATCGTGACCTGGCTGAAGTCGGACGCTTAACCGACTGTGCCACCCAGGCGCCCCTAGCCTGTAGTGTTTAAATTTTTTTTTTTTCCAACGTTTTTTATTTATTTTTGGGACAGAGAGACAGAGCATGAACGGGGGAGGGGCAGAGAGAGAGGGAGACACAGAATCGGAAACAGGCTCCAGGCTCCGAGCCATCGGCCCAGAGCCCGACGCGGGGCTCGAACTCACAGACCGCGAGATCGTGACCTGGCTGAAGTCGGACGCTTAACCGACTGCGCCACCCAGGCGCCCCTGTAGTGTTTAAATAACTTCACTAAGGTGGTCACACTGCTAAAAAGTGGCAGAGATGTGAATCAAGGTATATCTAACTCCAGCGCCTATGCTCTTTTTTTTAAGGTTATTTATTTTTGAGAGAGAAAGAGAGAGAGGAAGGGGCAGAGTGCGAGGGAGAGAAAGAATCCCAAGTAGGCTCTGCTCTGTCAGCACAGAGCCCAATGTGGGGCTCAATCTCATGAACAGTGAGACCGTGACCTGAGCTGAAACCAAGAGTCAGATGCTTAACCAACTGAGCCACCTAGGCGCCCCAGAGCCTATGCTTTTAACCACTATGTTTCATATACTCTTCTCTATTTATTCACTTCCTGTTCACACCTTACAACCCTGAAGTTGCCTTCCACAGAAGTACCAGTAACCTCCCAATTGCTGGATCAAGTGGCCACATTCCAGAAATGCCTGTTTACTTAAACAACTTTATAGAGACATAATTCACGTACTATACAATCTACACATTTACTTATTTATTTATTTTTAAATATTTACTTATTTTTGAGAGAACATGCGTGTGAGTGGGGAGAGGGGCAGAGAGGGAGGGGGACAGAGGATCTGAAGTAGGCTCTGAGCCGAACAGCCGAGAGCCCGATGCAGGGCTCGAACTCATAAACCGTGAGATTATGACCTGAGCCAAAGTCAGATGCTTAATCAACTGAGCTACTCAGGAGCTCCCAATTCACACATTTAAAGGGATCAGTTTTAATATGTCTTACCCACATGGTAGCATGTATCAGTACTTCATCCCTTTTTATCATCACCTAATATTCCATTGTATAGATATACCCCATTTTAAAAATTTGTTTATCAGTTTGTAGACATCTGCATTATTTATACTTTCTGATTAGTACAAAAAATGCTGCTGTGAACATTTGTGTACAAGCTTTTGTGTACACATTTGTTTTCATTTCTCCTAGATATATATCTAGGAGTTGAATTGCTGGTAACACATGGAAGCTCTATGTTTAACTTTTTGATGGGGCGCCTGGGTGGCTCAGTTGGTTGAGCATCTGACTTGATTTCTGCTCAGGTCATGATCCCAGGGATGTGGGATCGAGCCCCATGTTGGGCTTCATGCTGAGTGTGGAGGCTGCTTGAGATTCTCTCTCTCTTTCTCCCTCTCTGTCTCCGTCTCCCTCCCTTTCTGCCCTTCTCCCCCACCCCACTTGTGGGCTCTTTCTCTTAAAAAAAAAAAAAGTTTAAAAAAAAACTTGGGGCACCTGGGTGGCTCAGTCAGAGTGTCCAATGCTTGATTCCGGCTCAGGTCATGATCTCATGGTTCATGAGATCGAGCCCTACACTAGGCTCCATGCTGACAGCACGTGCTGACAGCCCTCTCTCTCTGTCACTCTCCCGCTCACATGTTCTCTCTCTCTCAAAATAAGCTTTAAAAAAAAAAACTTTCTGAGAAACAATCAAATAGTTTTCCAGAGCAACTGCAGCATTTTATAACCCCGTCAGCAGTGTGTAAGGGTTATGATTTCTGCACATCCTTGTCACCACTTGTTATTATTCATGTTTTTTATTCTAGCCATCTTGGTGAATGTGAAATGGTATTGTGGTTTTGATCCATATCTCCATAATGACTAATGACATTGAACATCTTCCCCCCCTGTTTTACTGAGATAGAATTGACATATAGCACTGTGTAAGTTTAAGGTGTATGGCATAATGGTTTGACTTAATGTAGTGTGAAAGGTTTACTGCAGTAAGTTTAGTAAGCATCTGTCATCTCATATAGATACAGTAAAAAGCAAAAAAAAAAATTTCTTCCTTGTGATGAAAACTCTTAGGATTAACTCTCAACAGTTTTACTGTATATCATACAGCAGCGTTAACTGTCATGTAGTCGTCATGCTGTACATTACATCCCTAGTGCTTATTTCTCTTACGATGGGAACTTTGTACCTTTGGACTACCTTCCTCCAATGTCCCTATCCTCTACCCCCTGCCTCTGGTAGCCACAAGTCTCATTTCTTTTTTATGAGTTTTTAAAAATTTTTTAAGCTTATTTATGTATTTTTTGAGAGAGACAGAGACAGCACAAGTGGGGGAGGGGCAGAGAGAGAGAGGGAGACAGAGAATTCCAAGCAGGCTCTGCACTGCACGTCAGCACAAAGCCAGACATGGGGCTCGAACTCACAAAACCGTGAGATCATGACCTGAACCGAAATCAAGAGTTGGACGCTTAACCAACTGAGCCACCCAGGCACCCCTATGAGTATTTTCAAGATTCTACACATAAAGTGAGATCACACAGTCTTTGTCTTTGATGTTAAGCATCTTTGCATGTGCTTAGAAATCTTTCTTGAACTTTAGTGTATTTGGCACTATTGGTCACTTGTTGCTCCTTGATACTCTCTTCTCTCTTTTCCAGGAGTATTTTCTCTAATTACTTCCCATCTTTTTCATTCCCATGACTTCAACCACCATATATCCACTGATATCACTGTCTCCAGCCCATACCTCTCTTCTGAGTTCCATACTCATTTTCCAGTTGCTTGCCAGACATGTCCATTTTTCAGTGCCCTACTGGCAACTCTTTATCTGATTGCTTTATTTAGATTGATGATATTACCATCCTTTCTTAAAGTTTATTTTTAATTTACATCCAAGTTAGCATATAGTGCAATAATGATTTCAGGAGTAGATTCTAGTGATTCATCCCCTATGTATAATACCCAGTGTTCATTGATATTACCATCCTTCTAGTTGTACAATCTAGAAATGATGGTCATTGTTGGTTCTACCCTCTCTTCCCCACACTCCTAGATCACTAAATCCTATAAATTGTATCCTCGATGGTTTGCTGGAATACATCCCCTTCCTTTCAGTCTCTGTTACTCCTATCTCAGTTGAAGCCCTTGTCATTTCTTATTCAACCCTTAGCAGCAGCTTCCAGACTTTCCTTTTGTTGCTTGTCTTAATTTTTCATGCTGTTTTTTTAAATGTTTGAGAGAGGGAAAGCAAACAGGTAAAGGGTGGAGAGAGAAGCAGAGAGAATCTCAAGCAGGCTCTGTGCTGTCCATGCAGAACCGGACACGGGGCTCCATCTCACAAATTGTGAGGTCATGACCTGAACTGAAGTCAAGAGTCGGCTGCTCAACCTACTGAGCCACCCAGGCACCCCAGTTCTTCACATTATTGATAAGGGTATTTTTTCCTAAAACACAAATTTGAAAAATTATTTTCCAGTATAAAATCCTTAGTGTCTTTCTATCACCTATGAGACCTCTATAATATGGCCCCTTCCAAGTTCCATTTCCTATTTCTCCTCCACACATACCTGTATTGCAGTTGTACCAAACTACTTGTGGTTCTTGTGAACTGTGTTGCTTCATGTTTCTATTAATTTGCTTACTTTATACTTTTGTACACTTTTTCTTCTCTCTGGAATGTCTATCTACCCTGTTGTCTATCTGATGGACCTCTACTCTTCATTAATGACAGGACTCATGTCAGTCACAGCAAGCCTTCCCTGCTTCCCAGTATGCAGATTTAATTGTAAAACAACTTACAACACATCCCATATGCAACCCTACCATATTTCATAGCACCAGTGTATTTCTCTGTTTGCACTTATGCTCAGGTTTCTATTTCTCTCTGTAGGTATACATGTACATATACACAGAAGTATGCAGAAGTAGAGAGAGAATAAACCTCAGCACACCTATTCATCTAGTTCAACAGTTACTCTCATATGGCCGATCCCTGTTTATTTAGTCTGTATTTCCAGATGTTTTATCATTTCATGCATAGATACTTCAAGCACTCATACTCTGTCTTGGCAATTATTTATTTTTATGTCATTTGACCCAAGAACTAAGGTAGGAACTGTGTCTCATTTTCCCTTCATTCCCATCACTGACCACATCACACACCATCATTAATCATTTGTTGGATGAATAAACAAATGAATCCTAAATTAATTACTTGAGACTAGAGTTGAGGTTTAGGGTTTGTGGAGGAACACTTACATAAAAGAATAGACAGAGGAAGATCATCCAGCAAAGGATACTTTAAAGAAAGCAGTCCGAATTATTCTAGATGAATAATGTGAGTAGAATTCTAGATGAATTCTTGACTGTCTCTATAACGAGCTTGAATCAGGGAAGCCATAAGTGGGGAGTGGAAGAAATAGTTCAAGGATTTTCTGAAGCTCTTGTTATCGATTTCAGGGAAGCTAAATAGTCTCAGATGGGATGGAGAGTCTTTAATGACAAAGGCTTTGGATTAGCCATATGTTGGGAGGACATCACAAACCATGAGTTCTGTAAACAAAAATTACAATCACAAATTTTATATGCTAAGTATGGAAAGATTGTAAATCATACATTGATCTCCTCAGCCATCCTTAAACAAATTATCATTCCCAATCCACTGTATCATTTTCAAGGTATTAAAGGCAGTGGTATCAATAATAGTGCTGTTGGATATATGTTAATAAGGAAGTTAAAATTAGTTTATTCATCCATGCTGTGTATCTGCCATGTGTTAGCGCTGAAAAAATGGCGATAAGACTGGTATATCTGTATAACCCAGTGTGCCTGGCACATATTAGGTGTTTTAAGTAAATGTGTTAAAAGTCTCGAGTGGTATTGGCACCTCTCGCCTCCCATTTTTAATGGTCTCATCTCTTATTGTTACTCTATACATTTAGGTCCGAAGCACTCATTGACTCAGATCTCTCAATCCATGCTGGATCTCTGTGATGAAAAACTCAAAGAGGTAAGATACTTAAAATGAGAGAAAAGCAGTGGAATTTGAAGGTGGCTAGTAAGCAGGGTTGAGGAAGGAGGGAATGTAATAGAAGGAAGAGTAGAGAAATGTGAGAGTAGTAGATCTTTAGTATGTTAGAGAAGAAGGGACGTTAGAAATCATATAATCCCTTTTTTTGTAGATGGAGAAACTGAGATCCATAGAAGGAAATTACTTGCCCTGGGCATTATGGTTATTAAGTAGTATAGCTAGGATTGAAATCTAGAACCCACATAACTATAGAAAGGGCCAAGGAAAGTAAATTCCCAAGAAGTCAGAGCTAAGAGACTGTGTTTTGGCAGAGAGGACCTTTAATTTTTAAGAGATTATCTATATTCCATTTTTTTACCCCCCCAAATGGTACCTTTATAAGCTTACAAAAATGGAAGTATGATTATGATGTTAATACTGAAGTAGACATTTCATAAAAGAGGATAATCAGACGGCTGATAAACATGGAAAGATTCCCAAATTGATTGATCATTGGGAAAATGCAAATTTAAACTAGGATTAGATACTATTACATGCCCACCAGAAAGGCTAAGTTTTGAAAAGACTAAAAAATAATTTAAAAAACTGACAGTAATAAGTGTTGATGAGGATGTGGAGCAATTGGAACACAAACTTATTCCCAGTATAGTCTGAAATGGATTTATTGGATTAGCTCCCCTTACGTAAAAGTCACTAATCAGCAATATGTCCAGTGTTTTCAGCAACAGTTTTACAGCAAAAACAGTGTGATAGTAAAACCTAACTTGGTGAAGGTGTTTTTGTTGTGGGAACTAAGCTATCTATTCCCAGGGATGTATATTTTGGTAATCTATAAGAATAGACGATAGAATACCTAAAGGATCGATTGGTACGTCCCTTTTGATCCTCTTAGTAGAATATTATTTCTCTTATCTGAAATTTCTGCCTGGAATTGAACTTGACAGTTTAAAGTTAGACTTTTTGAGAAACTTAAGAGAAGACCATCAGGGAAGAGAAGGGAAAAAAAATAGTTACAAACAGAGAGGGAGGGAGGCAAACCATAAGAGACTCTTAAATACAGAGAACAAAATGAGGGTTGATGGGGGGTGGAGGGAGGGGAAAGTGGGTGATGGGCATTGAGGAGGGCACCTGTTGGGATGAACACTGGGTGTTGTATGGAAGCCAGTTTGACAATAAATTATATTAAATAAATAAATAAGTAAATAAATAAAATAAATAAAGTTAGGCTTTTTTGGGCAAGGGCAGTAGGTGACTGAACCATAAATTATCCATAATTTTCTGTGGTGATTATACCTCAAGGAAACCTGTTTTTCCTTTGCTTTGTTTCATATCAGAAAGAAGACAAATTGGCTCGTTTAGAGAAAGCTATCAACCCCTTGCTGGATGATGATGACCAAGTGGCATTTTCTTTCATTCTGGATAACATTGTCACCCAGAAGATGATGGCAGTTCCAGATGTAAGTGGTCTCTGTGCTAAATATTGTGAAGATAGTACAGGAGAAGGGAAGGGACAGGAGGATGTGCATGTTTATGTATGTTGGGGAGTCTGCAAGGTAGTGTTTATAAATTCAAACTGGCGTATAATTTAAAAAACTGACCTTTTTGCTGTATGAGTGCTTTATCATTAAAATCAGAGGCCAGGAATCTGCAGGTATAGCGAGATTTTCTCTTCCTGTTGCTGACATTCAGTATTTGAAAGCTCCCAAATAGCCCTGGAGAGAAATCAGGATGCCAGCTAATGGGAGTCTTTGAATTGAAATGTGCTTCGTGACAAATGACAGTTTATTAATTATCCACTGTTTATTGTCTTGTGTTTGTTTGTTTGTTTTGTCTTTTGCAACTTTATGGCAGGGCTACCACGTTGACTGTATGAGAATCATTTGGTAATGATTCTCCCTTAGGAGTTCTGAACTCAATCTCCTTTTGTGTTGTGGGCACATGTTATATATGTGTTAATGCTATAAAACTTCTGGAGGGGAGTAGGGAATAAGCAGTTTTAACTGTGAGTATAGAACAAAAGTTCTTACACTATCAGGGCATAGTAATCCTTAAAGGAATCCAAGAACCCCTTAAATTATATACGGAGTTTTGTGTGAATGTGTGTCTTTCTGGAAAAAGTGGTTCATAGCTTTTGTTGGAACATTAGGCATATGTGTGACCCAATGAAGGTTGAGAGTCTCTGGTATAAAGAATGGTTTCCATTTCATTTCTTATGCTTTGTGTTTTCTAGTCTTGGCCATTTCATCACCCAGTTAATAAGAAGTTTGTTCCAGATTATTACAAAGTGATTGTCAGTCCAATGGATTTAGAGACTATACGTAAGGTGAGTGATTTGATCTAAAATGTGTTTTTGGAATCAAGTAACTTTGTACATGAATCTGAGTCCCTGGTTCTTTTAATCACAGAATATCTCCAAGCATAAGTACCAGAGTCGGGAAAGCTTTCTCGATGATGTCAACCTTATTCTGGCCAACAGTGTTAAGTATAATGGTGGGTATTTGTCCTTTTTTAAATTTTTTTCCATCTATCTATCCATCCAGTTTTAGTTAGCATTATTAAAATTTAATTGTATGAACAATTAATTAGCCTTGAACAGCGATAGACTTAGTCAACTGACTTACTCTCCTTTTTTTTTTAAGCAGGCACGTATTTCAATGTGTTTTATAAAGTCTGCTAATAACTTTTAATGATGAAAAAGCAAGGTACATTTATTTTTAAACTTTGGAAAGCACAGAAACATGAGAAGAGAATAAAAATTAAAAGGATAATTACTTTGGGCTTTGAGCCATCACTGCTTTCCAAGAGATAGGAAAATTCACCTATGCCCCAGGCCCTTAGATGGAGCTTAAGGAAATGTGTGACTGGAGGCCATAGTGAGCTTCCTTAGAGCATAGAGTTTTTGGTCAGTACATGACCTGATAATATATGTCAAGCTAGTTACTTTTTCTTTATTAATTTTTTTAACATTTATTTTTGAGAGACAGACTGCAAATGGGGGAGGGGCAGAGAGAGAGGGAAACACAGAATCTGAATCAGGCGCCAGGCTCCGGGCTGTCAGCACAGAGCCCAACGCGGGGCTCAAACCCACAAACTTCAAGATGGTGACCTGAGCTGAAGTTGGATGCTCAACCAACTGAGCCACCCGGGGGCCCACTAGTCATTTACTTCTGTGCTGACTACTTAATCTGGTAGGAAAGACAATCCAAGTGATGGAGACTGTTAAAATGCAGCTCAACGAGGTCTGTATTAGAAAGAGTACAAAGCACACTAGAGGAGCAAAACGAACACCTTTGCCTAAGGGTTAGAAAAGGCTTCATAGGTAAGCTAATAAAGATTTTCAAATGACTTGCTTGTTAAGTAAACATTGATTAAGCACCTAATATGTGCTGGCACTGATAGATGCCACAAATATAAAATCAACTTAGGTATGATTCCTGCCTCCACATTGATTAGAGTTTAGTTAGGGCAACAAAAAAGAAAATTTATAGAAGCTAAATATTATGCTAGATGTATGCACAGAATGCCAAAGGGACACAGACAGGATATCTACACCAAGAGTATGATTAGAGGAAACTTTCTGGAAAAGAGTTTTCTTAAGCTGATTTCTAAAGGATCAGTAGAGTTCACTAGGCAAAGAATGTGGAGGAGAAAACATTCCAGGCAGAGAACAGTAGTATGTAAAGACACAGAGGCCTGAAATTATATTATGGGCTTAAGAGACAAGTTTGGGGTTGCATTCACCTGTGCATGTTGGTGAATGACTGGTTTTATGTAGAAGTCTCTAGGAATCAAATCTTAGAGAGCCTTGTGTGTACCATGTCACACTTAAGAAATTTTTTTTAAGTTTGTATTTATTTATTTTTGAAAGACAGAGCAGGGGAGGGGCAGAGAGAGGACAGAGAGAGAATCCCAAGCAGGCTCCATGTTGCCAGCACAGAGCCAGATGTAGGGCTTGAACTCACAAACTGAGATCATGACCTGAGCCGAAACCAAGAGTCACATGCTTAACTGACTAAGCCACCGAGGTGCCCCTAAAGAGATTTTATTTTACCTTAAATGGAAAGACATTGAAGAATTAAGCAGTGAAATGATGATCTCCTATAACTCCTTAAGCAAAAAAGAAGAGGAAGCTAAGGGCATTTGAGAGAATTACCTAGCATACTGAGGTTTGAACTGAAAAATCTACATGACTGTGTGACTTTGCTGCAGCAGTATTCAGCAGCCTAACTAGTGTGGCTGTACATTTGCTAGATAGGAGGGACAGAGAATTGAAGGCAGGAGGTCGAAGGAAGGGACAACCAGAGAGATGAGAAAATGGGCATAGAGAAGAGAATGTTCAATACCAGGGAGGAATGAGAGAACAGGGTGAGTTCAGAGAGCTATACTTGACCAGAACCTGTATATATATCATTAAGCAAAGTGGTAGGAGATGATCCTTCCATTTTTGTTCCATCTGGGTTGGTTTAAAAGAATCAACTTTCTTCCTTGTGCTCATTGGAAATCGGAGTGGAAATGCCCTTTGTCAGGTTAGTTATCTCTCCATTATTGTCTTCTAAAAACACTTAAAGCTCATCAGCCATAATTCTGGTAAAAAAGAAGTGTTTAGGTTCACAGATGTCTAAAAATGATTGTAGTAAGTGATAAGCAAGAGTGTTCTAGAAAGCCTGTGTGGCCTTGATGATGGCTAGCTTAAGATATAAGGCACATTTTAAAAGGAGTTTATGCAAGGCAAAAAGAAAAACCCAGAAGATGCTAAGTGACAAATGAACAGAGGGCAGATGGACAGATCACAGAACACCGACATTAAATAGCTAATGAACATGAATATTCAGTTGCACCCAGTAATCAAAGAAATGCAAATTGAAACAGAGGGAGGTACCTTTTTTCCACCTATTCAATTAACTCAATTTTTTTTTTAATGTTTGTTTAGTTATTTGTTTTGAGAGAGAGAGCACGCGCACATGAGCAGGAGAGAGGCTGAGAGAGAGAGAGAGAATCTCAAGCAGGCTCTGCACTGTCAGCACAGAGCCCGACATGGGGCTGGATCTCAAACTGTGAGGTCATAACCTGAGCTGAAATCGAGAGTGGGACACTCAACCAACTCCAACTGAGCCACCCAGGCACCCCTCAATTTTGTTTAATGCAAGTATTCAATGCTAGTGAGGCGGGTACCCTCACATACTGCTGTTGGCAGTATAAGCTTGTAAGACATTTCTGGAAAGCTCTTTGGCAGCATTTAGAGACTAAAAAATAGCTAAGAGAGCAGACTTTATAATCAAGTAGGCTTGAGTTTGAATATTGGTCCCACCATTTAATAGCAGTGTGACTTTGGGTAAGTAACTTAGCCTTTGCTTTCCCATCTGTAAAATGGGAATAATAATGGTACCTTCCTCAGAGGGCTGTTGAGAGGGTTAAATAAAATAATGCATGTAAGTGTTTAATGTACATGCATGGCATACACAACATGGTATAACAACCTGCCCTAATCAGAGCTGTAGACAAAGATATTCCTGATCGTGTTATTTATATTAAAGAGAAATAACCTGAATGGTTAATGTAGAGGGAATGATTAGTTATTGTGCCATCAGTATGATGAGTTATTATATAAAGATTGAGAACTCTTTTTTAAAAGAAATTAAAGACAAAAGTGCTTACAATGTTAAGTGAGAAAAGCAGAGCACAAAACTTATTTCATCTCAGTTACACTTTTTAAAAAGTGCATATATATAAAGGAAAAACTGGAAGGAAACACATCAATGTGTTAATAGTGGTTATTTCTGAGATGTAGGATTAGGATTTTCTTTGTTTTCATCTTTTGTATGTTTTCCAAGTTTTCTACTAGTATGAAAAGGCAGGAAACTCTTCCTAGAGGTTTTGAATTTTCAGGGATGATGATTATAGTAGCTGATTAAATATTCATCACCTCTCCTCCTGTGCCAAGCCGAATAGTCAGGTAGAGAAGGGTGGGGAAGAAGTTCCAGGAAGAGAGCACAAACAGAAAAGTAGGTGAGGGTGCCTTGGATAGAGAAGTGCAAATAGTTGAGTTTGGCTAGGGTAAAGACTAGGAGCTACTTTTGGTGGTTAGAGAGGAGTTTTTCAAGATAGATGGAGCCAAATCACAAAAGGCCTGGTGTGTCACATTAAGCCTTTAAAAAGGAAAGAGGATCATAGATATTTTAGCAAGATCATTCTAGAAGCTATCTAAAGAACAGATAGGAGGGGAATTAGATATAGAGACCCATAGAGAAACTGTTGACAATAGTCCAAGTTAAAAATATTGAGGGCTTGAGCCATGATAAGTAGCCATAAGAATGGAAAGGTGGGGACAGATTGTAGAGATATTGTGGAGGTAGAATTGATATCTTCATAAGTGGTTGGAAGTTGGGGATGTTGGGTAAAGGGCAGGGAGAATTCAGGATGTTGCCAAGTGCTCATTTGCTCTTGGGTGAAAACAGAAATGGGTACAAACTTTTTAAAGGACTAAATGTTCATCGCCTTTGATCAGTTTCACCTCTAGGGAATGCTCCACACACAGGTTTGCAAAGGCATGTGTATAGATACACATATGTTTATAATTGCAACATCATCCAGTTGACTCTTGAACAACATCAATTTGAACTGTGCAGATTCACTTATACACAGATTTTTTTTACAGTAGAGTATTCTAAATGTATTTTCCTTATGATTTTTAAAAATACCAAGTTAGTTAACATACAGCATAGTCATGGTTTCAGGAGTAGAACCCAGTGATTCATCTGTTACATAAGACACCCAGTGCTCATACCAACAAGTGCCCTCAATGCGTGTCACCCATTTTCCCCACCCGCATCAACCCTCAGTTTGTTCTCTTTAAGGGTCTCTTACGGTTTGCCTCCCTCTCTCTTTTTATCTTATTTTTCCTTCCCTTCTCCTGTGTTCATCTGTTAAGTTTCTCAAAGTCCACATATGAGTGAAATCATGTGATACCTGTCTTCTCTGATTCACTTAGCATAATACCCTTATGATTTTCTTAGTAGCATTGTCTTTTCTGTAGCTTACTTTATTGTAAGAATACATTATATAATACATATGACATACAAAGCATATGTTAATCAACTGTTAATGTTATCAGTAAGTTTTTCAGTCATCAATAGTTAAGTCTTTGGGGAGTCAGAAGTTATAAGCAGATTTTTGATTGCACAGGATATAGGCACCTCTAACCCCTGTGTTCAAGAGTCAACTGTAATTGCAAAAACATGGGAGCTCTTTGATTTTCTAACAGGAAATCAGTGAAGTAAATGACGGTACCTGTATGTGGTGGAGTAGTGTTTAGCTATCAAAATGGTAGATTAGCTAATAAGGTATATTTGTATATGCTGATATGAAAATGTATTCAAGATGTATTGTTGAAAAATAGGTAACTTGACAGGATATACAGAAGAGGTTGCAAATTCAGATCTTATAAAGGCGAGATAAGTATGAATGAAATGGGCTCAAAAGCAACCAATGAACCGGAGAGCACATACTCATCTAAAGGAATCAGTCACTATTTAGCTTGTTTGTTGCCATAGAATAGAATTACTAGGGGTGCCTGGGTGGCTCAGTCGGTTAAGCGTCCGACTTCAGCTCAGGTCGTGATCTCATGGTCCATGGATTTGAGCCCTGTGTCAGGCTCTGTGCTGACAGCTCAGAGCCTGGAGCCTGCTTTGTCTGTGTCTCCCTTTCTCTCTGTCCCTCCCCATTTACGCTCTGTCTCTTAAACATAAATAAAAACAGCGAAAAACATTTAAAAAAAAGAATAGAATTACTAAAGGGAGAGATGGAGGATAATTTTCACTTTGTGCTTGTTTGTGCTTAGATGTTTGAAGTTTTTGTTTTTTGTTTTTTTAGAGTTTATCCAGAGAGAGAGTGAGCATGCACACAAGTCAGAGAGAGGCAGAGAAAGAGGTGGGGAGAGAGAGAATCCCAAGCAGGCTCTGTACATGTGCAGAGACTGATGCGAGGCTAGAATTCACAAACTATGAGATCATGACCTGAACCGAAGTCAGATGCTTAACTGACTGAACCACCCAGGCGTCACAGATGTTTGAATTTTTGTAATTGAGCACACAATACTTTGTAATAAAAAAAAAATTCCACTTTTGGAAGGTTGGATAAATCAGATGACATCTAGAATTCTGACCTGGGTAACTGGTGGTGCCAGTGACTTAATATAGGAAATAAAGGAGGAGTGGTTTGGGAGAAAAAGTGGTCGAGTTCAGTTTGGGGTGTGTTGTATTGAGGAAGAGCATCCAAGTGAAGACTTAGTAGTAGTTAGCTATATACATGTCTGAAGCTCAGAAGGGAAGTCATTACTGTAAATATGGATATTTTTTCAGAGCGGCATATGAAAGTATAAGTAGATGGAGCTCAAATAGGGACTGCAGTATATTCCTTGAACCCCTCTGATGCTGTATGTAAAATATGGTTGTATTTTTTTCCAGGTAGAAAGACCATAGTTTTATCAGATTACTAAAGTTGTATGTGACCCAGAAAAGTTAAGAGCCATTGTTTAGTTGAGGGGAAATGTAGGAGGAGAAGAGACTTGACAAGTTCCAGCCTTTAAGGGATCAGGTAGAGAATACTGAGGAGTGGTCAGAATCAAAGAAGGGAAAACAGAAGAGAGTAAAGACCTGGAAACCCAAGAGGAGGAGAATGGCCAACAGGTTAGGTGCCACAGAGAAGACCAAAGAGGGTGGTTGTTAGAAGAGTTGTTTCAGTGAGGTGGTAGAATCAAAGCCAGACTGCAGAGGATATGAATGAATGGAAAGTGAGGAAGTAGAAACAGAAATTTGCCTATGAAGGGAAGAGGGAAGACTGTAATCAGTATGTGGAAGGGGATGAAAACATTTGGACAAGGGACCTTTGTATAGGTGAAAAAAAAGAAAATTAAGGATATGACAGGAGGTCCTTATAGAAGGTGGGAAGATACACATTGAGAAAGTTTCCGCCCAGTAGCCTCTTATTTTTTCTCCCAAGTAGGAAACAGGGTCGTCTGCTGACAGTGGGTGAAGTGATGGGAGAAGGAATTTGAAGAGAAGTGTTGATAAGGGTTTGAATCATCTGTTGTAGGAAACTTGAAAAGTAGCTGACTAGGAACATTTTAGAACTGTTGAGGAGCCTTCAAGGGTCCAACTGATGTTGGAGACCATTCATTTTTATAGTAGCAGCAGTTGGCACAGTTGTGTAATTGTTGGGGAACTGGGAAGGCAGATGATAGATTTGATTCAGGATTCAGATTTTTTTTCTAGATGTGTTGGAAAGATTGGGAACTGAAGGTGTCAGCAAGGAAAAAAAAAGTTGAAGTTCAAGCTTCTCAAACTTTGTCACCAGAAGACCCTTTATAGCAGATTTATCATGTTTTATCTTTAAAAGTTAATCAGATTTTGCATTTGACTTATCTGTTTTCACATGTTTCATTCACATTTCTTACCAAATTATTTTATATCATCCCCCTACATCTATCTTCAAGTACAATTACTGATGGAGATATACCATATTATGTACATGTTACCTTATTTTTTATTTTTTCTAATTTTTAAGTTTATTTTGGTGAGGGAGGAACAGAGAGAGAGAGAGAGAGAGAGAATCCCAAGCTGGCTCAGCACTGCCAGCACAGAGCCCGATGTGGGGCCCAAACCCACGAAATGGTGAGATAATGCCCTGAGCTGGAACCAAGTTGGATGCCCATCCAACCGAGCCACCCAGGCTCAATTACCTTATTTTTTAAAGCACAGGAGCTGATGAGGGAGGAAACTAAAGCCAAGAGAGGCTTGATAGATTGGGAAATAGGAATTAATGAGCTTATAAGTTTCCTTGAGGTCAGAGAGAATAAAAAAACTGGACAGATAAAAAGCTGTGATAAGAAAGTGGGATATTGGAATTGAAACTTTCAGAAGTGAATCTGTTTTCAGTAAAGATAGCATTCTGTATATAGCCTTGGATATGTTTGGCTAGAGTGGAGGTGCAAACCTTTGGCATGAAATTTACAAGGATTTTGGATGGATAGTACATGTGGACATTAGAGTAACCCACCATGATGGGGAAGGATTTGGAGCCAAGAGGAAAACTCTGCTGCCAGGTGTGTAGGTCCTTGATGAATGTGAGTGAGTTTGTGATGGTGAGTAGAGCTCTCAAGCTCAGGTGGCCTGCAGGGGTCAGGCAAGTAATGTAAATGAGTGCAGTAGGCCAGGTGTGGATTGTAGTGAACTAAAAGAGTATATATTCCATCTAAAGAGGCATGTACTTCATTTGATTGTTGTCCTAAGGAAATGAGCATATAATACAATGTTGCTAGGTAATCTTAATTTTTCAAGAGAAGCTGAAAATGTGGATTTTTGTGTGCGACATTTCCCAATTTTTATGTATTTGCAAATAATTTAAAATTGTTTTAAAAAATTCTCTGGGCCAAACAAAAACATCTATTTGTAGGCCAAGTCTGGCTGCAAGACAGCTGGTTTTCAACCTCTGGCATAGTAGAGAATAAGTCTGAAAATAGGGGAGTTTTTTTCCCATGGGGGAGTAAATAAGGATTTGGCAGCAGTAGTGAACAGTCTAGAAGGCTGACTTTTCCCCCTCTGAAACCAATGGATAAGAGTATAAGAATCTTCCGAGTAGGGCTGTGAGGGTTAGTGGTGTCATGTGATACAAAATGTGACATCTTTTGTACTAAAAGGACATCAGTCATCTAGTTGAAGACCACTTACGAGGTGTTTCCTACTATCAGGTACCATACACCAAATAATACTTTTATTTAAAATTTTGTTGGTTTGGTCTGATTTCAGCATGCTTCTGTTTTTAATTAATAGTAATAGAGTCCATGAGGGTCTATTCCCTAAAAAATTTACTAACCACGGTTAGTAGAATGGTATATCTAGTTAACATTATCTTGACTCTTTCCATTCAGATCCTTCACACATAATATCACACTACATATAAGCATATTTTTGTAGCATTTTCTATAACTTTATCACCTTATCCTATATTATCGTGTGTGTGTGTGTGTGTGTGTATGTATATAAGGTATGTAGCCACGCTGAAGTTAGGGTTATTAGGGGACAAGTAACACTACATATAAAACTGCACCTGGAAGGGTACAGGACATATCAGAGGACTGTCTAGTACTTAAGCAGTGGTGATGGGCTACACCCGAATAATAGAGATCAAGCCCTTAGGCCTTCCACGTACCATGTAGGTACTGAATCAACCTCAGAGCCTCTCTTTCTGTTCAAGTAATATTTGAAAAGAGCATTAATAATCAGGGAAACCCAAAACTTGGGATTGGAGCTGTTTGTGGTAGTCTCAGAAGGCATACAGCACTCCATGTCTGTGAAAGAAGAGGGGCATGTAGATCAAGAAATCCCTTCCGGGGGCGCCTGGGTGGCTTAGCCGGTTGAGCGTCCAATTTTGACTCAGGTCATAATCTCACAGCTCATGAGTTTGGGCCCTGTGTCGGGCTCTGTGCTGACAGCTCGGAGCCTGGATCCTGCTTCGGATTCTGTGTCTCCCTCTCTCTGCCCCTCCCCCACTTGCATGCGCACACGTACACATGCACGTTCTCTCTCAAAAATAAACATTAAAAAAAAGAAATTCCTTCTGAAAAACACAACCCAAACTTTTATAAAACTGTAAGGTCCTAAGTTGTTGATAGAGGTGTTAGTACTTAGTGTTCGGTTGAATTTGAAGTGAACTGCATAGTCTGTTCCAGTAGGTGATGCCAAGCTATTCATGATATTTCTTTTCCCAAAGAATTTCCTAGCAAGTTACTTCTCTAGTCCTCTCCAAACCAAAAATCAACTCTGATGAGAAGCCATCTTCAGGGTAGGCCTAGGATAAGTAGATCCTGTGTCCTAAAACCTGAGACCCTGAAGTTTTAGAATGCTCAGTGGGACCCTAAAACCTAGATAAGATATAAGATAACTTTACAAAAAACAAAAACAAAAAAACCCCACAAAAACCTGGGAAGGTTTTCTTTCTACTTTTGTTTGAGTAACTCCCAACCCTGTGTGAGCTCTGATAGTTCTGTTTATAGGACCCTTTGTGGAATCTCATCCTATACATGTGGAGGTTAGTATTCAGCCAAAGACTCAAGGGAGCCTCTTTGCAGATCTTAACTTATTTTTCTGTGGAGCTCCCTCCTCTCTGGTTCTACCCTGCAATTTCCAGCTGTCTTTGCCTCAGAAACCAATATTCGTCTCTGTGGCCTTGTGAGACTGCTGTGCCTTGCGTGGGTAGAAAGTAGAAAGCCACGGCCAATTATAGAGCCCACCTCCTTTATTTCGCTTCTCCCAGCGATCATAGTCCCACACTTCCTGTTGGTCAGTGTTTGAAAACAGTAGTTTCATAGCAGGCCACTAACAGTTCTTCCATCTGGAAGGTCTTTTAATTTTGTTTGTGGTGTTTTCTGACATAGAGAAACTTACTTTTTTAAATTGATGTGTAATTAATATACAGTGTTATATTAGTTTCAGGTATACAATATGATTCAAACAGTTCCATACGTTCTTAGGGCTTATCAAGATAAGTGTGCTCTGTAATCCCCATCACTCCATCCCCAAACCCCTCTCCTCTGGCGACCACCAGTTTGCTCTCTGTATTTAAGAGTCTGTTTGTGTCTTTTTTCTTTGTTCTTTTGTTTCTTAAATTCCACATATGAGTGAAATCATATGGTGTTTGTCTTTCCTTGACTGACTTGTTTGGCTTAGCATTATACTCTCTAGTGCCATCCATGTCGTTTCAAATGGCAGGATTTCATTCTTTTTGAGGGCTGAATATTATTCCATTGTATCTATATACTACTGTCTCATTTATCTATCTATGGATGGACACTTGGGTTGCTTCCATATCTTGGCTATTCTAAATAATGCTGCAATAAACATAGGGATGCATGTATCTTTTCAAATTCGTGTTTTCATTTTCTTTGGGGTCAATAGACACATGAAAAGACATTACTAAACCTGATGTTTCCCTGATGGAAATGCAAATCAAAACCACAATGAAATATCACCTTACACATGTCAGAATATCTAAAATCAAAAACATAAAAACTACCAAGTGTGTTGGTGAGGATATGGAGGAAAAGGAACCTTCAAGCACTGTTGGTGGGAATGCAAATTGGTGCAGTCATTGTGGAAACAGTAATGGGGTTTCCTCAAAAAATGAAAATAGAATTATCATATGATCCAGTAATTCCACTGCTAGGTATGTACCCAGAGAAAATGAGAAACTTCATTTTTATGTAGTTATATTTTTCAGTCTTTTCCTTTAGGATTTTTACCTTTGGTATACTTGTTTAAAAGATCTCCCCTACCCCTAAGATACCCAACTGTATTCTCTTCTAATACATATCATATTTTAAATTTTTGAATGTTTATTGACTTAAAAAATAGATTCTATGGTATAAGGTAAATATCTAACTTACTTTCTCTTCCAAATGATTAGCCAAAGGGTCCTAAGTTCTATTTATGGAATAGTCTATCCTTTCCTACTAAATGAAATGATACCTTTATCATATGCTGAATTCTTATGTATTCTTGAACCTATTTGGAGATTTTCTATTCTCTTTTATTTGTTTGTCTAATCTGCACTATTACACCAGATAGTATCACTGTGATCATCACTCAGACTTTATAATTTTAAATTCCTTGTCTTTCTTGGCTCAATTATTAAAGAAACTCCAAGATAATTTTTGTTAGATTCTAACTTGACCCCAAGTAAATAAATAGTATTGAAATCTTAGTTAATGTATGGATTAAGTTGGAGAGCGTGTGTATCTTTATAATATTACGTTTCTGTTTCTTCATTTATTCACATTTTTTTTACTCCCTCAACAAAGGGTTCTAGTTTTCTTTGTTTTTTTTTGTTTGTTTGTTTTTTTAACGTTTATTTATTTTTGAGACAGAGACAGAGCATGAGCAGGGGAGGGTCAGAGAGAGAGAGAGGGAGACACAGAATCTGAAATGGGCTCCAGGCTCTGAGCTGTCAGCACAGAGCCCGATGCGGGGCTCAAACTCATGGACCGTGAGATCATGACCTGAGCCGAAGTCGACCGCTTAACCGACTAAGCCACCCAGGCACCCCATTCTTTGGATAATTTCTAGGTATCTTTAATTTATTCCCACACATATATTTTATAGTTTTTGTTGCTATTGAGCATCTTTTTGTTGTTGTTATGTTTATTCCTAGGCAATTTAAAAGTTTTGCTGCTATTGTACATATGCTGTTTTTCTCCTAACTGCTTATTAAATCTGAAGTTTTCAGTCAGTTTGAATATGAGTAGATGATTCAGTATTATTCATACATTAATACAATGCTTAGTATTTATATTTCCATATACTAGTTTCTAAGTCTGTCCTATGAGACTACTCTGTAAAGTTTGGCCAGTAATAAATAAAAAGGTTCTTTTTTATCTGTCAATGACCTTCTTTAGATTGGGGCAAGATATAAATATTCCTATGTGAAGGTTAAGTCTCTCACATCATTGAAGAGAATAAAATCTCTCTCAACCCTGCTTCAGCCTCTTGCTGCCTTTCTTGCTCTTCCTCTTCTTCACAGCCAGACTTCGGTTTTGTTTTTGGTTTTTGTTTTTGTTTTTATTGTGGTAAAATGTACACAACGTAAAAATCTTGCCTTTTAAACCATTTTTAGATGTACAGTTCAGTGGTGTTAAGTATGTTCAAAACGTCGTGTAACCATCACTGCTACCCGTTTCCAGAACTTTTTCATCATCCCAAACAGAAACTCTATATCCATTAAATAATAATCCTGTTCTCCCCTTCCCTCAGCCCTTGGCAACTTCTGTTCTACTTTCTGTCTGTGAATTTGCCTCTTTCAGGTACTTCATGTAAGGTGAATCAGTACATAGAATACTTGCCCTTTTGTGTCTGGCTTATTTCATCAAGGTTCATCCATGTTGTGTAGCATGATCACATTTTTTTTTTTAATGAGTACGTAACGTTTCTCTCCTTTTCTTTACCTACCATTCATGCCTCATTCAGCCTTAATCTGGCTTCTGCCTGTCCAACATACCAAGTGAATAGGATCACATGATTGCCAGATACAGCTGGCACTTTTTAGTCGTTTTCTTGGCATCACCCCAGTATTGGACATCACTGATCATTCCTTTCTTGAAACTGTATTATAATCATTGGCTTCGTAACTTTTTAAAAGTGTTTTATTTATATTTGAGAGAGATCGAGAGAGAGACCGAGTATGAACGGGGGAGAGGCAGAGAGAGAGGGAGACACAGAATCTGAAGCAGGCTCCAGGCTCCAAGCTGTCAGCACAGAGCCCGACGCGGGGCTCAAACTCGTGAACTGCAAGATCATGATGTGAGCCGAAATCGGACACTTAACCGACTGAGCCACCCAGGCACCCCGTGTATTATAATCATTGACTTCACAACTTTTAGCCCTTATATTCCTCCTACCTGTTAGATCATTCCTTTACCATCTCCTTTGCTGAATGTTCCTCTGCCTGTTCCTCTAACTTCAACAGCCACCTCTTTCCTGATAAATCTCAGTTTTATTCTGAGTGAAGGTCTGTGTACCCATCCCCCTGCTGAACATTTCCTCTTGGATGTCCCAGTGGAACTTAAGACATCCCTCACACTGAACGTTCTTCTATCCTTCTCTATTCTAGCTGTTCTCCCTTCATCCTTTATTCAACTCAGTCCTTCACTATTTCCAGTCTGGGTTTAATGGGGACACTAGTGTCACCCAGTAGCTGCACCTAGAAACCTCAGGGTTATTTTTAATTCTTTCCCTTGAAGAATTCTCCAACTTCCAATATATCAGTAAAGCCCTCATTGTATTTTGCCTGGAGTATAACAGCAAATAGTTACCTGGCTAACGTTCCAGCTTCTAGACTTATTAACCTAGCATTCACATTCTTGTCAGATGGACCTCTTTTTTAAAAGATAAAAAAAGTTTATTTTTTATAAAAGGTCAAACAATATGGAAATATATAAAATTTAAAAATTAAAGCTTCTGCCTACCCTCCTAACCCCATCTGCCATAGTTTGACAGTAAAACAGAGGTAACCATTTTAGCATATATCCTTATATATCCTTTCCATGCTTTTTTTTCTTCCATGCTTTTTTTTCTGTACTTACAAAAAGCATGTTTAATAAATTACACATAGTTTTTAAAAATTTATTTTCATAAGAATTGCCATTTTTACAAAGAATTATTTTGTAAGTTGCTCTTTGCTAATAAATATATTGTGATTTTTTTTGAAATAATTTTAGATTCAAGAAATTACAAAAATAGTACAGAGCCCCGTGTACCCTTCACTCAGCTTCTGCCAGTGGTGACATCTTACATAACTTTAGTTCATTATCAAAATCAGGAAATTGGTTTGGTACATTGCCATTAACTAGGTTTCAGACCTTATTCAGTTTGCACTTAAAAAAATCTATATTGTGTGTGTATGTACAGTCCCATGCAGTTTTATGCCATCATGTAGCCACTACTGTTCTGTTACTACCAGAAAACTCCCCAGTGCTACCTCTTTGTATCTGCATCCCCCTACATGCACCTACCACTGTCTTGTCCCTTGGCAACCTCTTATCTATTCTTCATCTTTATAGTTTGGACATTTGAGCATGTTAACATAAAAAATAACACTTTTTGAGATTGACTTTTTTCACTAAGCTTATTTCCCTTGAGATCTCTTTATTTATTTATTTATTTATTTATTTTTTTTTTTTTTTAACATTTTTTATTTATTTTTGGGACAGAGAGAGACAGAGCATGAACGGGGGAGGGGCAGAGAGAGAGGGAGACACAGAATCAGAAACAGGCTCCAGGCTCCGAGCCATCAGCCCAGAGCCTGACGCGGGGCTCAAACTCACGGACCGCGAGATCGTGACCTGGCTGAAGTCGGACGCCTAACCGACTGCGCCACCCAGGCGCCCCCCTTGAGATCTCTTTAAATTGTTGTATGCATCAGTAGTTCATTTCTCCAAATTGCTGAGTAGTGTTCCATTGTGCCACAGTTTGTTCAACCATTCACTCATTGAAAGACAGGTTTCCCGTATTTTGTATTGTAAATAAAGCTGCTGTGAACATTTGTGTACAGGGTTTTAGGTTTTGTATTTTCATTTCCCAGGGATAAATGCCCAAGAGGATGATGGTAAACATATGTTTAGGTTTGTAAGAAACTGCCAAACTCTTTTCCAGTGTGTCTGTACCATTTTGCATTCACAAGCAATATATGAATGATCTCTTTAGTATTTAGTATGATCACTGTTTTTTTTTTTTCATTTTAGTCATTCTTTAATGTCACTGAGGTTTTACTTTGCCTTTCCCTAATGGCTGTTGATGTTAAACATCTTTTCATATGCTTATGTGCCATCCATATATTTTCTTTGTTGAGGTATCTATTCATTTCTTTGCCCCAGTTTTAATTGTTCTGTTTTCTTATTAATGAGATTTGAGGGCTCTTTATATATTTTAGGTACTTGCTCTTTATTAAATGTAAGACTTTTAAAATTTGCATTTTTAAAAATAAAACCAAAATTTTTTTGGAGTATAGTTGACATGTTCTGTTAGTTTCAGGTTTATAACCTAGTGAATCAATTCTATACATTACACAGTGCTCACCATGATAAGTGTAGTCACCACCTCTCATCGTAGAATGTCATTAAATATTATTGACTGTATTCCCGATGCTATACTTATGCTGTATCCCGATGCTGACTTATTTATAACTGAGTGTTGGCAAAGATGTGGAGAGAAAAGAACGCTCATGCACTGTTAGTGGGAATTTAATTGGAGCAACCACTGTGGAAAACAGTAAGGAGGTTTTTCGAAAAGTTAAAGATAGAAATACCATAGAATCCAGTAATTCCACTGCTGGGTATTTACCCAAAGAAAATGAAAACACTAATTTGAAAAGACACATGGACCCCTGTGTTTATTGCAGTGTTGTTTACAATAGCCAAGGTATGGAAGCAACCTAAAGTACCCATCAGTAGATGAATAGATCAAGTTAGATGTACGATTGACAAAGATTTTTCTCCCAGTCTGTGTCGTCTCAGTCTTTTGACACTATCTTTGGAAGAATAGAAGTGTTTAATTTTAATGAAGTCCAGTTTATCAATTTTTTTCTTTTATGGAGTACAATTCTGGTATAACTCTAAGAAGTCTGTTTAACCCCAGGTCACAAAGGTTTTCTCTCATATTTTCTTTTCAGTTTGTAGTATCAGTGTTTCACATCTAAATCCATAATCCACTTTGAATTAATTTTTGTATGTGATAAGAGGTTTTGGTTGAGGTTCATTTTGTTTTGTCTGTGGATGTTCAGTTGTTCCATTTCATTTGTTGAGAAGGCTATCCTTTCTCCATTGGATTGCTTTCCTTTCTCCATTGAATTGCTTTCCTTTCTCCATTGAATTGCTTTGAGCACCTTTATTAAGAATCAGTTGAGTGTGTGGGTCTATTTCTGGATTTATTTTTTTTTTAAGTTTATTTATTTTGAGAGAGAGACAGAGAGAGTGCTGTTTAGGGACAGAGAAAGAGGGAGAGAGAATCCCAAGCAGGCTCTGCACTGTCAGCACAGAACTCGATGTGGGGCTCGAACTCACAAACCGCGAGTTCATGACCTGAGCCAAAACCAAGAGTCGGCCACCTAACTGACTGAGCCACCCAGGTGCCCCTATTTCTGCATTTATTTTGTTCCATTGATCTATGTATCTATCCCTCTGCATTGTACCATGATTACTGTAGCTATATATATATATATATATATATATATATATATATATATATACATACATACACACACACACATATATATATAGTAAGTCTTGTCATGAGGTAGATTAATTCCTCTCACTTTATTCTTTTTTTTTTATTTTATTTTTTAAAATTTACATCCAAATTAGTTAGCATATAGTGTAACAATGATTTCAGGAGTAGATTCCTTAGTGCCCCTTACCCATTTAGCCCATCCCCCCTCTCACAACCCCTCCAGTAACCTTCCGTTTGTTCACCATATTTATGAGTCTCATCCGTTTTGTCCCCCTCCCTGTTTTTATATTATTTTTGTTTCCCTTCCTTTATGTTCATCTGTTTTGTCTCTTAAACTCCTCATGTGAGTGAAGTCATACGATTTTTGTCTTTCTCAATAATTTCACTTAGCATAATACCCTCCAGTTCCATCCACGTAGTTGCAAATGGCAAGATTTCATTCCTTTTGATTGCTGAGTAGCACTTCATTGTATATATATACCACATCTTCTTTATCCATTCATCCATCAATGGACATGTAGGCTCTTTCCATACTTTAGCTATTGTTGATAGTGCGGCTATAAACATGGGGGTGCATGTGTCCCTTTGAAACAGCACACCTGTATCCCTTGGATAAATGCCTAGTAATGCAGTTGCTGGGTCGTAGGGTAGTTCTATTTTTAGTTTTTTGAGGAACCTCCATACTGTTTTCCAGAGTGGCTGCACCAGCTTGCATTCCCGTATTCTTTTTTTTTAATGAAAGGTAATTTTGTGTTTGTGTTCAACAAGTAAAAGGAATGAGGTAAAATATTTAATTCATATTCCAGTAGATTGAATTGTAGGAGACCTTAAAATATGTAACAGGTCAGTATTAACTATTTAAAATAATAAAGATTTACATCAGTTTAATAACTTCAGAGAGGTTATTTCTTTTAATGCATTATAGGCAAACATGAGGTACCTAGAATGGTCTCAAGACATCACCTTAGGGATGGGGAGACTGTCTTGGAAATGGACATGAGGAACCTCCAGAAATCTTCCCCAGTTCCAGGCCATACTTGCAAAGTGGTGAGAGAGAACCAAATGCCCCCTTAGAGGGCTGTGGACATAAATCCCAAGGGAGTGGAGGCCAGGGAAAACTTGAGTACAGGTAGTTGCAGAAGTTTCTGGAAATAAGCAGGAAAGCTTGAAGACCTGCATGCTTTGCTGATGTCTGATAACAGCCTAGGGAGCCCTAGCTTTACCAGTGGATAAATTTGTTTGATCATTTTATATACTGTTTCCTTTCATGTCATCTTTCTCTTGTCCTGTTCAGCTTCTTCTCTTCAGTGTATACTCCTGTTCATAAGCTGAAATTCTTACTCTTATTGTATTTATTTTTTGTTAATCATTGGCAGTTTCCTACTGCTCATTTTATTAACCACACTGTCACTGTTTCCTCTGTTACCTCTTCTGTTCAGACTCCTGTATCTTTCATTTATAATAATCTGCCTTCACAAAAAGATTTTTTTTTTTTTTTAAATTTTTTTTTTCAACGTTTTTTATTTATTTTTGGGACAGAGAGAGACAGAGCATGAATGGGGGAGGGGCAGAGAGAGAGGGAGACACAGAATCGGAAACAGGCTCCAGGCTCCGAGCCATCAGCCCAGAGCCTGACGCGGGGCTCGAACTCCCGGACCGCGAGATCGTGACCTGGCTGAAGTCGGACGCTTAACCGACTGCGCCATCCAGGCGCCCCACACAAAAAGATTTTTAATCATGTTTCCTCTTCATCCCTAATGTGTGTGTATTTTTGTCTTCTCTATCATCTTGATGTTCATTGCCTTCTATTCCTTATCCGATTCATTCATCATTTATTCAGGTTTTTATTTTTCCACCTTCCAGTATTTAAATCCTTTTTTTCTCTTTCCAAATTAATTACTTTCCCTTATTCATCTATTAATGTTTCCACTCTAAAATATTTTGAAAATTATTCTATTTTAATAATATTCAAGGATATTCATACTTTTTCTCTTTATTATTTCAGTCTCCCACACTCCCATCTTTTGTTTTTGTTACTGTGAGTTCCTTTTTTTTCCTCTATCATGTCCACTTTTCTTTCCTCCTTACTTCCTCTGTCCTCACAACTGTTTTGTTGCTTAAATCTTTGATTTTTTAAAAAAAATATTTATTTTTTAATTTACATCCAAGTTAGCATATAGTGCAACAATGATTTCAGGAGTAGATTCCTTAGTGCCCCTTACCCATTTAGCCCATTCCCCCTCCCACAACCCCTCCAGTAACCCTGTTTGTTCTCCATATTTAAGGGTCTCTTATGTTTTGTCCCCCTCCCTGTTTTTTTTTATTAAAAAAAAATTTTTTTTTAACGTTTATTTATTTTTGAGACAGAGAGAGACAGAGCATGAACAGGGGAGGGTCAGAGAGAGAGGGAGACACAGATGTGAAACAGGCTCCAGGCTCTGAGCGGTCAGCACAGAGCTCGACGCGGGGCTCAAACTCACGGACCGCGAGATCATGACCTGAGCCAAAGTCGGACGCTTAACTGACTGAGCCACCCAGGCGCCCCCCGCTCCCTGTTTTTTTATATTATTTTTGTTTCCCTTCCCTTATGTTCGTCTGTTTTGTCTCTTAAAGTCCTCATATGAGTGAAGTCATTATGATATTTGTCTTTCTGTAATTTCGCTTAGCATAATACCGTCTAGTTCCATCCATGTAGTTGCAAATGGCAAGATTTCATTCTTTTTGATTGCCGAGTATTACTCCATTGTATGTGTGTGTGTGTGTGTGTGTATATATATATATATATATACCACATCTCCTTTATCCATTCATCCATGGATGGACATTTGGGCTCTTTCCATACTTTGGCTATTGTTGATAGTGTGGCTATAAACATGGGGGTGCATGTGTCCCTTCGAAACAGCACACCTGTATCCCGTGAATAAATGTCTAATAGTGCAATTGCTGGGTCGTAGGGTAGTTCGACTTTTAATTTTTTGAGGAGCCTTCATACTGTTTTCCAGAGTGGCTGTATCAGTTTGCATTCCCATCAGCAGTGCAAAAGAGATCCTCTTTCTCTGCATCCTCACCAACATCTGTTGTTGCCTGAGTTGTTACTGTTAGCCTAAATCTTTGATTTTTTAAAAATGTTTTTAATGTTTCTTTATTTTTGAGAGACAGAGACAAAGTGTGAGTGGGGAAGAGTCAGAGAAAGAGGGAGACACAGAATCTGAAGCAGGCTCCAGGCTCTGAGCTACCAGCACAGAGCCCAACATGGGGCTCGAACTCACAGACTGCAATATCATGACCCGAGCCAAAGTCAGATGCTTAACCAACTAAGCCACCCAGGAGCCCCCTAAATCTTTGATTTTTAATTCATGTTTCCATTTTTCCATTTACTGTAATAACTTATCTTTCTCCTTCTTGGTATATTTTTTTTTTTCTCTATTTCCATTGCTCTGCCATCCAATTTCTGTCACTTGTAAGGGCTTTCTGGTATTTAGGTTACATGAATTTATATCTAGGTTTTAAGACTTTTTGTTATTCCTATTAGGGAGGAAATCCTTTTCCTCTACCCCCTTATGTTGGGTATGGAGGCATGCAACCCAAGCTGACAAAAGAGTTGAATGGAAGATAAACCCCAAATTTATTCATGTGTCTGTGGGAGTTCACAAAAGTGTAGCTCGTGAATAGCTAAGGTCAAGAGCTTATGCACCTAACTTCTAAAAAAAAAAATGGGAAGAGGAAGAAAGGGCTTCTATGGGAAGAACAAATTGGTTTCTAGGGGAACAAACAGAAGATAAGAAAAGTTTGTGATGATTATTGTCTATGCAGGTGTGAGTGGTATTTTTCATTGTTCTCAAGCTGCCAGTGAAGGGAATTTGTAAGTGTCATTCCCAGAAGTTTCTACTTTTAGTGACATAGGGGAAGCGCCTAGCAGGCTTTCCCTGCATCTGCATCTGTTGAATCTCAAATGTCTTAAGGTTAAAGTAATCTTCTGAGAGTCAGCTGGGTCCCCACAATCCTATCTAATTGTTCTGGTAGCAATTTCTTACTTAGAAAACCAATGCTTCTAAATGAAAACTTTTTTCTTGATTTCCTAAAATCCCTAATTTAATGCTTTCTCATTCTTGACATATATCCTAATATATTTTCTATTTCTTGTTAGGATTAACTTTTTCCATAATCCTTTTTGCACCTGTGCCTTTTTTTTTATTTGCACAATTTTCTTTAGGTTTTTGACTGCCCTCACTTGCTTTCTTTTTGTCTTTTCCTGCTCATTCTGTTCAGCTCATTTCCTGGCTGAGATGGCACTACCTTTGTTCTCTCCTGTTCTGTTCTGTTTCTAGTTGCACTTGTACCTTCACATTCATTGTCCCTCCCTTTTCTTTTCCATTTTGATTAACCATTGTCTCCTGATTTTATTTCTTCTCATTTATTTTAAACATTCTTTTCAATACAGCCTTGTTTTTCTTATTTCTTAGTTTTTCATCCTCTTTTAATCTAACAAGATTTTAGAAACAACTTGTCAAGCTCAGTGTAACAAAAAGGTATAGATTTTGTTGGAAATTGTGTTGAATTTTAAATATTGGTGAGGACTGTCACTTTGTGATGTAGGGTATTACGATTTATAAATGTTCTATGTAGAATATTTTCTTTCTTAACAGTGTTCAACAGATTTGTACAATTTTACTCAAGAAATTCTTGCACAAATTTGAGATTATTTCGTAGTATTATTACAAATCCTAAATTTTCTAAAATTACACTGCCTAAAGAAAATAACTTCCAAAATAATGAGATGTGTTACCACTTTAATACTTTTCTCTAGGGTTTTAAACTTATTTTCAGTGTTGACCATCTTATAATCAGTGAATAATGACAATTACATCTTTTCATTTTCTAGAATGCTTATTCTTTTTTGTTTGTTTGTTTACCACATATATTAGGAGCTAAAATGCAATAAAATGTGTGGACATGATAGTTGGTATAGTTCTAACATTATTGATTTAAAAGAGCATTGGGCTTCATGATTTATTAGTTTGTTCTATGTTTATATTAGCTTACTACCTTGCATAAAGTCAATAATCTCCTTTATGTTTATAATATATTAAGGGCTTATATTTTTATAATAAATGAATATTGAATATAAAAAATTATTTTTGAGAGAGAGCTCAAGTGGTGGAGGGGCAGCAAGAGGGGGACAGAGGATCGGAAGTGGGCTCTGCACTGACAGCAGCAAGCCTGATGTGGGGCTCAAATCACAAACCCTGAGATCATGACCTGAGCCGAAGGCTGACGCTCAGCTGACTGAGCCACCCAGGCGCCCCTCTCCCTTTATTCTTTCTATAAATTTTATTTTTCTTTTGCCTTCTTACTCATATTTTAGAGAAGTCTTTATATACATACAGAGAAGTCTTGCCAAGATTTTGATAAGAATTGAGGTAAACCTGGAGATCAGTTTTGGGGAAAATTGACATGGTTATTGATCCTGTCTTATTGTTCGTACGTATTAGATCTCTCTCATTCTTTTTAATGTATCCCATAGCATAGATATACGTATCAATTTATTTAACCATCCCCCCCCTGTTGGGTATTTAAAGTGTTTGTATAATGCTGGCTTGCAAACCTCTTTTCACTATTTTTATATTTCATTGATATTGTGCACTTATAGGAGTATTTCTATAGGAAATTTTGATATATGTTCTAAAATTGTGTTCTAAAAAGCTGTACCTCTTTATAGTGAAAAACAGCGAGGAGAATGCCTGTTTCCCTACAACTTCTACAACATCGGAATTATCAGTGTTTAAAAATCTTTACCAATGAAATTATTTCTGTAAATTCAAGTATATAACTGAAATGAAATTTTTCCATCTTAAAAAATTACATGCTCCTCAAAAAAATCAAACCATACAGAATTATAAAAAGTGAAAAGGAAAAATTTTCCCATCTTTCTCCTTTTCCCCATCCCATTCTCTAGAGTGGCCACTGCCAGATTTGATGTGAAGCATCCTGGACCTTTTTCTATACATACCAATATACTTTTTTGACAAAAGAAATCACATATTTACATTTTGTTCTACAGTTTGATTTTTTCACTTGATAGTATGTTATGGACAATTTTTCATTCATGTAAGTATGTCATCTTGTTTAAGTGAAATCTATGTGTATATGACTCAAAGGAAAAAGAGCTAGGGGTGCCTGGGTGGCTCAGTCGGTTAAGCATCTGACTTCGGCTCAGGTCATGATCTCACAGCTCATGGGTTCAAACCCTGTGTCAGGCTCTGTGCTGACAGCGCAGACAGAGCTTGGAGTCTGCTTCGGATTCTGGGTCTCCTCTCTCGCTGCCCCTCCCCACTTGCACTCTGTCTCTTTCTCTCTCAAAAAATGAATAAACATTTAAAAATTTAAAGGAAAAACGAGGTGCCTGCATGGCTCAGTCGGTTGAGCGTCTGACTTTGGCTCAGGTCATGATCTCACGGTTTGTGGGTTCGGGCCCTGCATGGGGCTCTGTGCTAACAACTCGGAGCCTGGAGCCTGCTTCAGATTCTGTGTCTCCCTCTCTCTCTGCCCCTCCCCCGCTCACGCTCTGTCTCTCTCTCTCTCTCTCTCTCTCTCTCTCTCAAAAATGAATAAATGTTAAAAAATATTTTTAATAAAAAATTAAAGAAAAAACTAAATGAATGTCATTATGAATGTTTCTGCAAAAGATACTGAAATTGAATTTCTACTCTAAAAAAAATATGCTGTGGCTGAAGGGAAAGGGAGATTGTCCAGTGGTCGCTGCCGTTTGAATTTTCATTTCTATGAGAATACTGCTTTGTTCAGGAATTCAATTTCTACTTAAAATTTGATAGGAAATATACGATGTCTATAACTTGCTAGCCCTCTTGTGTACTGTATTGAGCTAGTAGATAGATAGATAGCAATCTGGTATAAGGCAGCGTCTCCCTGAAGTCTTGTGCTTGTGATGAGTAAGATGGTATAATATGCCAATAAGCAAATATGTACCAGAATATATTAAGGCTACAACAAAGTCCATATTTTAAAAATATCATAGGAGAAAGTAAAGATTCTTACTAGTTACTAAAAGAAAAAGGAGACTCAAGAGAAAAACAGGCTTTCTTTCAGCTCTGGAGTTTGTGTAATGTATTTTCAGGGCACCTCTGTGGTGCCAGGAGAAACCAAACAAAACCTGAACATGAGGGATACAAATCAGTGTTAACTTCCTCCATGTTTATTCTTTATAAGCTATTGTAGTTGATATCATGTAGAGTTGGGCCAAAAGTACAGAAAGAAAAATGGCCACAGGTAGACTTATTGGTCTAAATCTAATAAGTGATTGCTGTAAGCTACGTGTAGACAGGAACCATGTCTGTCTTTTATCCCTGGTGCTTAGGGTAATGTTTGGCACATAGTAGAGACTCAGTAAATATCTGTTGCGTGAACGAATGGCCAGAGGTGGAGCTGCAGTACCAAGAAAGGAGAGTGGTGCTTCAGAAGCCATGGGATTAGAGTTTTAAGGAAGAAGTAAGTATCGGCTGCAAACACAACACAGGGCTTCCAAGGTCAAGTATGAAAAATGTTCACCAGATTTGGCAGTTAGTACATCACTGTTGACTTGAAGAGAACAATTTTCATGAAGTCTTCTTTAACACTGCTTCATTCTCTGACACATTGCTACTTCCTCTACAGTCCCTTATTTCTCCATCATTGAAATTGTGAGTGTATAATCTTCATGAGGCGCTGAAAGGCATCAAGGTCAAGGACCTGTCTTGTTTTTGTTAGTTTGTTCTGTTTTGTTTTTTAATTTTTATCTTTATATCACCAGAACCTGGCACTGTACTTGGCTTAAAAATGAAGAGTTAAGGCCTGTTATGAATTGTACTCTACAGGAAAAGGTGTTTTGAAGTCATTATGTGGTTATTTTTTCCAATGGCTGTAGAGATATGATGTGACTGTTTAGCCAAGACTGTGTTATATGTATTTTTTTTTATTTTAATGTGTATTTGTTTAGCCAAGACTGTGTTACATGTATTTTTTTTTATTTTAATGTGTATTTATTTATTTTTGAGAGAGAGAGAGAGAGAGAGAGAGACAGAGTGCAAGTGGGGAAGGAACAGAGAGAGAGGGAGACACAGAATCTGAAACAAGCTCCAGGTTCTGAGCTGTCCGCACAGGGCCCAACGCGGAGCTCGAACTCGAGAACGGTGAGATCATAACCTGAGCCAAAGTCAGATGCTTAACCGACTGAGCCACCCAGGCGCCCCGTATGTATTTTTTTAAGTTGCTGAATGGAATAGTGGTTCATTTAGGAAAGAAAGAAGCATTTTCAGGTTCTTTAGGGCTTTTCATCAGATAGTCCTGAATGTAAATCATACCTTTGTCCAGTGAGATTTATTACCCCAGTTCCCCTCTAGATAGTTTCTGGCTTCTTGAATTTCTGGTCCAGATTCTGAGTGAGGTTCTGTTACTCCAGTTTGAGAGATCAGACCTCTTATCTTGGAAACTAAACATCTTAATTTGCATTTGATCCACATTCTACATAATGTAAAGAGCCTAGCTACAGTCTCGAAGATTAGATTTACTTCTCTTTTTACCTTTTCTGGACCTAGTTTGTGATAAATATTTAAGAATTGAGAGAGTTCAAGCTCAGTTTCTTTGGGATCTGTGGACCATTGCATAGTTTCTTTAGGAATTAGCTATATGGATTTCTTCTCTCTTTTTAAATTTTTTTTTTTTTCAACGTTTTTTTATTTTTATTTTTGGGACAGAGAGAGACAGAGCATGAACGGGGGAGGGGCAGAGAGAGAGGGAGACACAGAATCGGAAACAGGCTCCAGGCTCCGAGCCATCAGCCCAGAGCCTGATGCGGGGCTCGAACTCACGGACCGCGAGATCGTGACCTGGCTGAAGTCGGACGCTTAACCGACTGCGCCACCCAGGCGCCCCTCTTCTCTCTTTTTAAATCTGGCACTGATTTTTTTTTAAGGGAGCTTTCTACTGCTACTAGGATTTGATTTGATTTTTTAATTTTAATGATTCACATTGGAACACGTGTGTATCCCCCTGCACTGTTCACTGTCAGATAATACTTAGGCTTGTTTTGGTAGAGTACTCATTTTCTTAGGAGGAAGGTTATTTTGGGTATCGACGGAAAGATTCTCAAAGGATATGTGAGCTTGAGAGTGATCACAAACATCCTTTTCTCCTTGGTTGAGCAGGACTGCTCACCAACTTGACTGGTATTTTCACTGAAACCTTTCAGGAAGCAATAATACTTGGTTTCCCTCTCTCACCAGAACCATGAAGCTTGCAGCTTTCTTCTCACATCTCTGCAGAGGTCAATTAACTTAGAAATGACAAAAAGAATTTTCTTGATTTGGGTGGAAAATCAGCTTTCCTGAGCTGTCATTAGAATTACCACTACTTAAGGACATTTGGATTTGAATTCTATATGATTCTGTAGGTTACTGCCAATCCTTATTTGAAATAAGGCCAAGTATAGATTTATTTCCTTGACAAGACATTTGCAATTACACTGCTCTGATTTAAGGAGAGAGAGAAAAGCAAAGTATATTTGGAAAAACATTTCTTTTTATAAACGGGTAGCTTATTCTCCTGTAGGGCACAGTGATAATTCATAGATGGCCTTATCTTTCATTCATTTTTGTGTTGTTTTGGGAATCACTCATTAAAAAATTAGTTCTGGTTTTCTGTATTGTGACCCTTTAGGGACTAGGAAATTGAATTCACTTTCCACTTACTCCTTTTCCCCCTATGATAGCTCCAGCACCTTTATTATTCCCACAGAGGCCCTGTTAGTTTATATGTCTCTTTGCTGGACTCCTCTTTTCTTCCTAATCTGTGAAGCCTACTGTTGGTCATCCTACTTCTAGTAAGCTCCTGACTGCTGCAGAATAGAGAGCAGTATTTTTAGCTTTATGGAAATGGTGTGGTTATAGACCCTTTTGAGAGTCTGATGAAAAACCATGGATCTTCCACCCAGAAAACTGTATATTACATATAGAATTTTGTTTAGTTTCTGTACATTCATGGATCTCTTTATCTCATTACCACCCCATTCAAGAATTCCTGGGATAAGAAAACATCTGGGTGTCTTATCCTTTTGGGGTGGGTATACATTTATTTATTTATTTATTTATTGAGGTGTCTTGACATACAATGTTATATTAATTGCAGGTGTACACCATAGGGATTCGACAATTCTATACATCGCACTGTTCTGAACACAGTAGTGGTGACAATAGTCGCCGTCTGTCAGCATACAACACTATTGCAATATTATTGACCATGTTCCCTATGCTGTAGTTTTCACCTCTGAGACTTACTTATTTTAGAACTGGAAGTTTGTGCCTCTTAATACCCTTCACCTATTTCACCCATGCTCACACCCACCACCCCTCTGGCAACCACCAGTTTGTTCTCTGTATTTTAAGAGTCTGTTTTTTGTTTGCTTGTTCATTTTGGGGGGGGGGGTTTAGATTCCATATATAAGTGAAATCATATGGCATTTGTCTTTCTCTGTCTGACTTAGCATTATACCCTCTAGCTCCATCTGTGTTGTTGCAAATGGCAAGGTTTCATTCTTTTTAATGGCTGAATAATACTGTATTGTGTACGTGTGTGTGTGTGTGTGTGTGTGTGTACACCACATCTTTATCCAGTCATTTCTTGATGACACTTGCACTGCTTCCATATCTTGGCTGCTGTAAATAATGGTGCAAAAAACATGGGGGTGCATGTATCTTTTCAAATTAGTGTTTTCATTTCCTTTGGGCAAATTAGATATTTTATCCTTTTTTGGTCATGTTAAAAATGGTTTGCCAACTCCACCACCATCTTTTATCAAAAATACTTCAAAGCTATTTTGCATTTAGTAGAGTAATAGAGTTAAATAGCTGAACCCCTTGTCATGCTTGAGAGCACAGACTTAAAAACTGAGAAGGCACACAAACAGCTAGCAATCCAAACACATGGACAAGGACAGGTATATCAGCTATATAAATAAGTGTGTGTGTTTTTATATATTTTAGGGTTATTATTAGTGGGTATTTCTTTAGTTACATGCTGCAAAGAAAATGGGGAAGGAAGAGGTCCCATCTGCAAAAATATTTTTAATGTGTATTTTTGATAGACAGAGTGTGAGCAGGGGAGGGCAGAGAGAGAGGGGGAGACATGGAATCTGAAGCAGGCTCCAGGCTCTGAGCTGTCAGCACAGAGCCCAACGCAGGGCTTGAACTTACAAACCGCGAGATCATGACCTGAGCCGAAGTCAGATGCTTAACCAACTGAGCCACCCAGGCGCCCCTAATTTTTCCTGTATTTTAAAGAAGAGCATTGAGGTGTTAAAAGGTTAGTTGAGGTTTAGGTTTCAAAACTGAAGTCATGTAAGGTCTGTATTCTTCATGTATAGGCTGGAATTGTAACTACAAGGCAAGTCCCCATAGGTAGCATTGTCAGCGTACCATAAGCAGTTATTGTTGCATTGGCTTGCAGAAGGAGGCCTGTGGCCTGTATGCAGCCTATTTACTCGAGCATCCTGTATTGCTATCAACAAGAGCAAGCTTATCTGAGAACTTTTGCAGTCTGTCTCCCTCAGTATTTTGAGGACCAGGCTACTGGTGGCCGTAGGAGATTAGAGCTCTGGAAATTTGAGCTGCGGGCTTATCACTGAAACTGTCCTTGATGGTGAGCCAGCTCTGGCTGGCTGTATGTGTGTCCTAAATATCTTGATGGAGGACTTTGTTTTCTTTCTCGTTTATTTTTGTTTGGCACAGTCAGCTTGTGTAAGGATACAACTTTGAAAGAATACATCTTTGAAAGAACACATGGCCTGAGATTTTAACTGAAAGAGACTTCTTTGTTCATATAATAGCTTATAATAATCAGGGTAGGTCTGGCATGAGAATTGCACATATACATATGGTGTATTTTTTAGCCTTTGCATCCTAATAAATACTAGGTTTAATACCCTGTGAAGCCTTTCCTAATTCCTTTTTCCCCTCTCACTTCCCAGAATTGGCCACTTCCTCCTCTGTGCCTCTACTAAACCCTGTATGAATTTTTTCACTTCATTCTGTTGCCCTATTTGTTTAAAACATTTTTTTAATGTTTTATTTATTTTTAAGACAGAGAGTGACAGAGCATGAGTGGGGATGGAGCAGAGAGAGAGGGAGACACAGAATCCAAAGCAGACTCCAGGCTCTGAGCTGTCAGCACAGAGCCCGACACAGGACTCGAACTCATGAACCATGAGATCATGACCTGAGCCGAAGTCGGACACTCAACCGACTGAGCCACCCAGGCGCCCTGCCCTATTTGTTTATATTCTATCTTACTGTACTAGACTTTAAGTTTCTCGAGGATATGGTCTGTATCGTCCTCATTTCTGTCTGGCACATAGAAAGTATTCAAAAATGTTTTAAGAATGAATGAATGGGTAAATGAACAGTATATTAAAGAATAATTAAAGTTAAGGATTAAAACCTCAGATGCCTTCAGGGTCTAGGCATAAATGAGTTAAGCAGACCTGGGCTGGTAACCTGCAGAACACACACCTTATCTAAAAGGGGCAGCTGCTCCTCAGCCCTCGCCCATTGGTGCTTTGTGGGAATGACGGCTCTGTGTGGCCACATCTTTTCATTCTTCAAGAGAAGCCAGACATTTGGGGTTTTACATGAAATTTCTTGCTCATTAAACATTGTCAACTAAGTACGATTTTTTTTTTTTTTTTTTTTTTAAATTTTTTTTTTTCCAACGTTTTTTATTTATTTTTGGGACAGAGAGAGACAGAGCATGAACGGGGGAGGGGCAGAGAGAGAGGGAGACACAGAATCGGAAACAGGCTCCAGGCTCCGAGCCATCAGCCCAGAGCCTGACGCGGGGCTCGAACTCACGGACCGCGAGATTGTGACCTGGCTGAAGTCGGACGCTTAACCGACTGCGCCACCCAGGCGCCCCCTAAGTACGATTTTTCTAAACTTTTTATTGAGGTATAATTTACATACAAAAAAGTGTTTATGTTATAGGTGTATAGCTCAATCTGTCTTCACAAACTGAAATGATTTTTTATGTGGGCTAAACAAAACTGGATTGACTTCCAAGCCACCAGTCTGCAACCTATGACAAAGGCCATGGGGGAACTGTATAGTCTAGTTAAGAATCACCAAATTGGGTGGCTCAGTCAGTTAAGTGTCCAACTCTTGATTTTAGCTCAGGTCATGATCTCACGGTTTGTGGGTTTGAGCCTCGTGTTGGACTCCATGCTGACAGTGCAGAATCTGCTTGGGATTCTCTCTCTCTCTGTTCCTCCCCCACTTGCTCGTTCTCTCTCTCAAAATAAATAAAATAAACTTAAAAAAAAAAAAAAAGAATCACCAAACTGGTAAAAGTGTCTCGAAGCAATGCGTGGACTTTATTTGCATTTTGATTCAAAGAAATCAAATGTAAAAGAACCTTTATGAAACAATTGGGGAATTTAAATATTGACTGGGTATTTAATAATATTAAAGAATTATTGTGAGTTATTTCAGATGTAATATAGTTGGTTTGTTTTTTTTATAAATATAGATTCAATTTTTTAGAGCAGTTCAGAGAAAAATTGAGTGGGAGGTACAGAGTTCTCATATACCCCCTACCTCCACATATGCATAGGCTCTCCCATCATCAACATCCCCTACCAAAGTGGTACGTTTGTTACATTTGCTGAACCTACATTGGCACATTATAATCACCCAAAGCCCATAGTTTACATTAGGGTTCATTCTAGGTGTACATTCTGTGAGTTTTGACAAATGTATAATGATACATATCTACCACTGTAATATCATATGGAGTATATTTTAGAAGAGTCCTCAAAAGGATGCCTGCGTGGCTCAGTTGGTTAAGCATCTGACTTGATTTCAGCTCAGGTCATGATTTCAGAGTCATGTGATTGAGCCCCACCTCTGGCTCTGTGCTGCACATGGAGCCTGCTTGAGATTCTCTCTCCCTCACTTTCCTTCTCCCTCTCTCCCTCTGCCCCTCTCCTGCACACGCATACTCTCTCCCTAGATAGATAGATAGATAGATAGATAGATAGATAGATAGATAGGACCTTTAAAAAAAAGAAGAGTCCTCAAAGACATGTACTAAAACAATTTGTGGATGAAATAAATGAAATGATACTGGAATGTGCTTCAGAATAATTTGGGAGGAGTGTAAACGTTGAGGTTTAAATGAAATGAAACTAACCCTGTATTGGTAATCATTGAAGCTGGGTAATGGGTACATGAAAGTTCATCATATTAGTGTCTCCGTTTTGGTATGGATTTGAAATTTTCCACCTCCAAAATTAGAGCAAGAGTCCAAGTTAAAGCCGAAGCATGATTTGAGGCTAGGATACCATGGGACACTACTGCCAGTGCCAGAAATAAATTTCTGGAACTGAAGTCTGCAAAGGTCATGGCATTTTCCTTTCTTTTGTAGGGCCCGAAAGTCAGTATACTAAGACTGCCCAGGAAATTGTGAATGTCTGTTACCAGACACTGACTGAGGTACGTGGTAGGGAGGGGGTCCCCTTCGGATGTAGCATCCTGGAATCTCTTTGTTCCCTTGGGTGAGGAGGCCTTCCCTGCCTATCTGATTTTCAAATGTAACCTCCTGCCCCCCCAACCTCACCCCTCATCCCTTATTTCCTTTCCTGCTTTATTTTCCTGCCTAGCACTAAATGTTCTTAACAAACTATGTAATGATTTACTGTAATTATCGTATGTGACCTGCCACTGGAAATAAGGTCCATGAAGACAAGGATTTTTGTCTGCTTTGTTTACTTTTATATCCCCAGTGCCTAAGACACATGTTCGGTGAATTCACTAATATTCTTTATTTCTCAGTATGATGAGCATTTGACTCAACTCGAGAAGGATATATGTACAGCTAAGGAAGCTGCTTTGGAGGAAGCAGAATTAGAAAGCTTGGACCCCATGACTCCAGGGCCTTACACACCTCAGGTGAGTTTGAAGACTAAGAACTGCCTCTTATAGTTTGCTTATTAGTTTGGGAAATTGGGAGCATGTTAACAGATACATTTACTGAGATACCCTTCTTCTCTGTCCTTCCTCTTCATATGCCTTTCGTGTGCTTTCTTGTCTTCTCAAAGGCTAAGGTGAGTGAGGGCCATGGGTCTTGGTGGCCTTGTTGAATCCAGAAGAAGCAGGTGTGGGATGAATGAGTGGGGTGGGGCCTTAGTTGTTTAGGCAGTGTTCACAAATACCAGATTCCTGACTGCCATGGCCAAACGTGTCTTCTGGAGTCTCTGGAGTTCCCTTGCCCATGAAATGGGGCTCGAAGACTTCCCTAAAGTATAGAATTCTCAGTTACAGATATTGGCCACGTTGTTCCTGTGCCTTATAGGCCTGATGACTCATTCCCTCTGAGGTATCTCAGTGTAGCTCAGACGTCACCCATTTTCCTGGATTGACTCCTTTTCCTTATAAATTAAGACTGGTAACATTTATAACTTTTTTAAAGTTACATGTCAAAAGAGTAGGGAGCAAGACTAATAAGAAATTTATAGTCTTTCTGTTGAATATATTGAAAAATTTGGACATAAGAGAGTATGTTTCCAGATTTCAAGAATAGGACTTACCAGAATATGGCTGGTGCTTGGTTTCTGTATTGAAGGCACTGTGGTAAAGTGGGAAGTACATGAATTTTGGCGATGAAACACGCCTGGGTTTGAATCTTAGTTCTGCTATTACCTAGCTTTGTGAACTTGGGGAGTTAAGCCCTTTAACTCTGTCTCCACTTCTCTAAAATGTACTTTCTGAGATGATTATAAGCATCAAATGAGTTAATTTGCCTGGCACGTAGTAGACATTCAGTAAATGCTTCCTTGTCTGTATGACAACTGTCTACAAAGTTCTGAGGAGCCCTTTCAAATTTAGCCAAATATTTTAATGCAAAATCCTCCCTGTTCCCACCGGAAAACTTTTTTTCATTCTACTCTGAACTGATACTGCCACCTGTGTGCTCTGTGTTGGACTCTTGCTGTTTGTATCTCATTCGTGCACTCTCCCTCTCTGTCTTTTACTCTCTTTCACCCCAAAACCTAGGTGGCTGAGGGGCCAAGTATAAAGAGCCCTAAGATACTTCTTCCAGGCCCAGAACAAGGGAAGGCTCTTGGAGTATGTGGGCGGATTGGGGCCGGGGGGCTTGGGTGAGTGATGTTGCCCAGGAAGGCCCTTTTTGCTAATAGGCCCACAGCTCCTGCAAGGCCCTTTCTGGTAAGTTAAAGCCTGGGTTTTGGCCGTCATTCCTCAGAAGAGTGTAGCCACTGAGTGGCACGCGGTTTGCTCTAGTCTGTGACAGTGGAAACCTAGTCCTCTGTGAATCAAACCCTTAGACCCAAAGGTTATCTTCCTTTCTTTTCCTCCTGCTCCCACATGGCCTCAGGTGGCTGAGGAGAGCCTGGCCACTGTTCTCCCTCCTGAGCTGGAGCTGTTGCCCAGGCCAGTCACAGGGGCTCCCATGAAGAGTAGGGTGTAGATGGTGCCTCTTCATCACTCCCAAGTCGCCCTCTCGCCATTGCCTTCACTCATATACACATCTTGAAGTGTAAGCCCGGTGCGTTTTCCCTTACCCTGAGGAAGAGGAGTCTGAGTAACTGTCCTTATTCATCACGACTTTCAAACCCAAATGTTACGAAAGCGTGTTTGTGTAAGTTTAACCTGTTGTAATTCTGGTTGTATAGAAACGTAACAGTAATCATATGTTACTTCCGGCCTTAAATGGTGGTAGTCAAGACTGTATTTTCACTCAGCTGTTTCCACTGCTCTCGTGTTGCATCGCACATTCTGCTTAACACTATCTAAAATTGCTCACTTTGCAGTTTCCCACTAGCCCCTCATTCCCTGATCTTCTCTTCTGTTCAGCCACGAGTTTATCTGCTCTGAATGCTTTCAATTCCATTTTGCCTCTCTTTCTCCAAAACTCTCTTCAATCAGCCTTGCTTGTTTGCTTTAAAAAAAAGAAAACCCACAAAGTAACACCAATGTGGGGTTTTTGTTAAACGCAACATGTTCATTGGGAAATAATAAAGGAGAAATAAATTACCTAGAGTTAAGTCCACCATTCAGAAAAGAACCAATCGCTGTGAACATGTTGGTTTGTTTCCTTCAAATCTGCAGTGTGATATGTGTGTGTGTGCATGTGCACACAAGCGTATATAGACACACTTTATTTTAAAGTTTTTTAATATTTATTTTTGAGAGAGACTGTGAAAGCAAGCAGGGGAGGGGCAGAGAGAGAATAGTCTTTGAAAATGTGATTTTTAAACAGCCGCGTAATATTTCTACCCTTTGCCAGATTTTTAGAGAACTCTTTCTTACTTCTCCAGCCTGTTGTCTGTCAGTTCCTCCTGCCCTCCTGTCACTGAAAAGTCCATTTGCTAAATCCCTGTTCTCTTCAGGACAGGGAAGAGGGAAGGGATCTATAATTTATTGAATACCAGGCATGGGGTAAGGAGCTTACACATACCTCTTCATTCTCCCAACAGCCTTAGGAGGCAGACATTATCACCCATGTTTTATAATTGAGGAAACCAAGGCTTAGAGTGATTAAATAATCTCTTGAAGTTACTCACCTAGCAGGTGGTAGAGCCAGGACTCAAACCCAGGATGTTTTGTTCCAAAGCCCACGTTTTTTCACCACACCATTTTGCCTCATAGCATCATCCTCTGATGAGCTCATAAACGATTAACCCACTACATGCTCTTGTTGGAATTGCAATTCCTTTATCCCATTTCCTGTTAGATGTCTCTAAGCCAGTCAAAATTGAACAGGTACGAAGCCCCAGGTCTGAAAACAATAAGGCAAGGCTTAGAAGACACTAGGTTATTGAGCAGAAAGGCTGTCGGGACATAGAATTGCCCCATAGCTTTGATGCTTTTCCACTTCAGGCTTTAGATCATATACATCAGATGCCTCTCTGCTAGAAGGAGCAGCATTTGAAAGATTCCCAAAAACCTGTGCACAAAGCTGTGTCAAACTATTTTCTCTTTAAATGGATTGCTCTGCATGACCTTCTTCTGCAGTGAATGCTCTAAAGGGGAGTTCTGTATTTCTTACTCCCTTTTCCTAAATAGAAGCTAAGTTGTACATTTGTGCCACAGCCTCCTGATTTGTATGACACCAACACATCCCTCAGTATGTCTCGGGATGCCTCTGTGTTTCAAGATGAGAGTAATATGTCTGTCCTGGACATTCCCGCTGCTGCCACTCCAGAAAAGCAGGTGACACAGGTAGGATGTTCTTTTTCTCTTCATGACATTGGTGATATGCTTTGGTGGGGAGTGGGAGAATGGTGGTGATATATGACATGTATCATGGATGATTAGGCCCTTTTGGCCCTAAGAATGAAGCCTTACGAATGTGATTTCAAGGCAGGCTGGTGGCAGGTCACATGACTTGCGTTGTCTTCTGTCTGCCCCCACGGGCAGAGTCAGGCACAACAGAACTTCAGGGAAGGCACAAGTATGAAAAGTGTATGAGGCATCAGAGCAACCTCACAGGTAACTAGAAAGACCGACTAACTGCATTCAGAGACAGAGTTCAAAATAATTGGCCCTGCTACTGTACTGTATGTATGCTAAATCTAAATTAAAATTATTTATGAAATTCAATTAAATTTGAGAGATTGGCCTGTTCTAGAGGTGTCAGAAGATACTCCTCTTCTGAAGCCAAAAATCTTACCAGCTGTATCAGCTGACCTCAGTCAGGAGATTTGTTCCACTGGAGAGTACAAAACCCAGGACAGTTTTTCTGTCCCAGAGAATCCGACAGAAGCTGAGGAAAGCTTCAGTTAGGAAGGAAGAGTCTCCTTGTGATAATACAGCAAGAGTAGACCAAGGACCTTCCTATTCTTTGAGTCTGTTGTTGTTGTTGTTGTTGTTGTTGTTTTAACTCTACCAGTGATTTCCAAAGAATGAATGGGATGAAGCACACATGCCTTGAGCTATGTAAACAGCCCCCACTAGCTGTGCGGTTGGCTGGGATATCAGGGAGGAGCATCCGTCCTGGGTGAGAGCCTTTGGTTAACTCCTCCTACAGGCACGTCCCTCAATGATGTGCTATTTGTGTTCCTTACTCAGATGCGCCAGGGCCGAGGTAGGCTGGGCGAGGAAGACTCTGATGTAGATATTGAAGGGTATGATGATGAGGAGGAGGATGGGAAACCTAAGACTCCAGCCCCAGTGAGTATGCTTACAGAAAGCTTATGGTTACATTATGCCCTTATATGATAGGAGTCCCACTAGTACAGGGCAGGCAAATCCCAGGGTGATACCAGAGAGTCTCCATAGTGAGGCCCAATCCGACTTTAATCCTTGGAATCAGCTAAACAAACTATCCACCACAATTACTTAACTTCTTGTGAGGCAGCAAGGGTGGTGCTGGTGGTGGCTTGTGGTCTCTCACTCGGTCCCTTGATGGGACTTTGACCCCAACTGGTCTTGTTCAGGAAGGTGAAGATGCAGATGGTGATCTCGCAGATGAAGAGGAAGGAACTGTGCAGCAGCCTCAAGCCAGTGTCCTGTATGAGGATTTGCTTATGTCTGAAGGAGAAGATGATGAGGAAGATGCCGGCAGTGACGAAGAAGGAGATAATCCTTTCTCCGGTAAGTCATGTTCCTTGGTTTCTGTTCTGGGTAGCTCACCGCAGCACCCTGAGGACTGGAGAGGAAACTCCCAGCCACATACGCTCTTACCAGAAGCTGCTCTTTTCTTGCAGTCCCATTACTAGACTCAGAGGACTGAGCACTCACTTGTAGGATTACATTCATTAGCCTTAGAGGAGGTGAAGAGATATAACCTAGAGAGTGAAAAAGACGACAGTGGGAAAGGCAATGCCTGAGTAACATCTGTGAGTTGAATACTTGACGAAGATGGGAAAGAAGTATTATATTCTTAACAGGGAAGGAAAATAAGAAAGACCCCGCTTTACTCAACCAAAAGAAAGAATGAGATCTTGCCATTTGCGACAACATGGATGGACCTGGAAGGTACTATGCTAAGTAAAATAAGTCAGAGAAAGACAAAATACCATATGATCACTCATGTGCAATTTAAGAAACGAAACAAAACAAAAAGAGCTGAAACAGACCCATAAGTACAGAGAACAAACCGATGGCTGCCGAAGCGCAGCAGGGTGGGGGGCAGGGAAAATGGGTGAAGAGGAGTGGGAGGTACAGTCTTCCAGTTATGAAATGAATAAGTCACAGGAATAAAAGGCACAGCATAGGGAATTAGTGATACTGTAATAGTATTGCATGTTGACAGATGGCAGCTACACTGTGGCAAGCATAGTGTAATGTATATTGTCAAATCACTGTGTTGTACACCCGAAACCAATACAACATTGTATGTCAGTTATACTTCAATTAAAAAAAGATCCCTCTTGGTTTATTTTGTCAATTACTGGCAGTGGCAGAGAAAAAGTATAGGAGATGATGGGGGAAAAATAACCAAGATTGGACTGCAATGAGAAAAGGAAGTGGTTATTTGGGTCCTGTTTCCAAACTACGGTCTTGCCGATATTGTCCCTAGGCACTCTGAGGTGAGGGATCCACAGTGCCTGTGTGGATATATGGCCGTAACTAGTTTTGGAAGACCAAGCCAAAGATGTTAATTCTGTCAAGCTTATCTCAGGCCCTCCTTCTTTTCACAGCTATCCAGCTGAGTGAAAGCGGAAGTGACTCTGATGTGGGGTCTGGTGGGATAAGACCCAAACAGCCCCGCATGCTTCAGGAGAACACAAGGATGGGCATGGAAAATGAAGAAAGCATGATGTCCTATGACGGAGACGGTGGGGAGGCTTCTCATGGTTTGGAGGATAGCAACATCAGGTAATTGGCAGCAATGTGCTACAGGGCTGTGGCATCAGTGCCCAGCTCTGATGTCAGAGGGCCCAGCATCAGATTAGTTTCATCCAGCAGAGATTTCCTGAGCACCTAGAGCCAGACACTGTGCTAGCCCCTTGAGGATACACAGAGGAGCAAGCCATATCCTGCCCTTGAGGACCTCACAGTCTAGTGGAGGAAGCTGATGCAAACAAAATCATTGGATATAATGTGCTAAGTGCTAAGTTAAGTACAAAGTGCCAAGTCACCACTGAGGAGGGAGTACCTCACTCTGCTTGGAGTGATCACGGAACGTTTTGCAGATGAGGGAACATTTGAACTGGACCTGACAGGCTGAATAGGTGTCTATTAAGGAGAAAAGTGGCAGCAGGTGAGGAAATCCTTAGAGACGGGACAGTATGTTCAGAGGCGCACTGAAGTAGAAGGATGTTCTTGAGTAAAGGGAGGTTGTTGGGAGGTTGTTGGCTCCAGAAGTAGCAGGGGATTATATTGCAGAGGACCTTAGATGGCATGTTGAGACATTTGGAGTTTGGGTAATGGGGATCATCACTTCAAGGAAAGGGAAGGTTTTTGTGTTAAATAACTCTAGGGCAATGGTAAGGATTTCAACTGGGATGTGTTAGAAGCGTGGGGGAAAGGAAGGGACATACAAGAGCTGTTGAGAGGATAGATCAGTTGCATTCAGGAGGTAGGGAAGTAAGATATTTCATGAATGGGAATGTCACTGAGCTAGGAAAGAGGAAGAACAGGTATTAGATGAGGTGGGAAAGGAGGAGAAAATGAATTTGTCTTTGGATACGTTAGATTTAAGACACGTCAGATACATCTAGCCAGAGGTATGTAACAAGCAGTTAGGGTCTTTATTCACTCATTAAGCAAATATTTATATCACAACTTAAAGAGCAAGTAAGATGCGGTCCCTTCCTTCAAGGAGTTCAGGCTACTGGGAAACTTAGAGCAGGTAAATAGACAATCGTAGTGTGACGTGAAAGTGCTGTGACAGGTAACCACAGGGTTTTTCTGGGACTTGGGTAGGATTGGGGAAGGGGAACCACTTAGAGGAGGAAACTGAGCTAACTCAGACTAGGAATTTAGCTAGGTGAAGAAGAGAGCAAAGGGCACTTCAGAGAGCCAGAACAACATAGGAGGCATGAAACAATTCTAGAGAATGCAGGCAGCTCCATGGCTGGAGCTTTTGATCCATGATCCATGTGATGGAACCGATTTAAAGAGGTAGGTAAGGATCAAATCATGACGAGCCTGAAAGTTTGGGGCAGACACTGAATGAGAGGTAGGAGCAGATCTACATTTTGGAACGATTGCTCTGTACCCCAAAAGAAATGCAAATGGCCCATAACTGTGAAAAAATAATGTTCCTAGGAACCAGAGAAAGTCAGTGAAACCACGAAATGCAATATTTTGCCTCTAAGATTGAGAGATGAAATGAGTGATAATGCCCAGGGTTGGAAGAACGTGAGGAAAAACACACCATGGTGGGTGTGAGAGAGGTATAGCAATTTATCCTTATAAACCAAAAACTTTAAAAAATGGGCATTCCCTTTGGCCCCCATCGTTCCATGTCTAGGAAGTTATCCTATGGCAATAATAAAACACCTTCATCAAGACACTTGTACAAGGAGTTTCATCACAGCACTGGTTTTAATAGTGGGAAAGTTGGAGACAGCTTAAATAGCCTGGTGAGAGACTTGTTGCATAAACCCTGTTATAGCCGTATAGCAGAACACCATACAGCTATCAAAATGATGCTCTAGATGTATGTTTATTGATGTGGAAAGATGGTCATTATAATCACTAGTGAAAAAAGCAGATTCCTAAAGGACCTTGTAGAGTATTCCAATTTTGTCAAGTAACAAAATGGTTAAGCATCTAAGTGAAGTACACAGAAAAAAAATTTGGAAGGTCATATACCCTAGTAGATTATCTCTGGGTGGTGGAGTTCTTGATGACTGTTTCTCATTTTTTCTGGTATTTACTCTATCTTTTTTAAAACCAGTGAACGCATTGCTTGTGTGATTTTTTTTTAAAGTAAAATTAAGAATAAACAAAAAAATAAAGAGCACTCTGGCGGAAGTGTGAAGAATTCATTGGAGGAGAGCAGGACTGGAGGCATGAAGACTGAGTTCAGTGGTGCAGGCCAGAGAAAACAAGGGACTAAGCTAAGGCAGGCAGAGTAGAGGTGGAAAGGAGGGGACAGAGAGAAGATCCGTTGAAGAAGTAGAATCTTCAAGACTGTTGACTAATTAGAAACACAGATGAGTGAAGCTAGAAATGGTACATGAAACCATGAGGCTGTCAGAACATGTATGGCCCCGTAAGCTGGCAGTGTGTTGTTTGGGCGCGCTTTAATTCGGGTTCTTAATGTATATTGAAGTTGGCAGGGTGATGTTTTGAATGGGATTGTTTTCCTCTTGGGAACCTGTAGAACAGTCCAGAATGAGTCATTTTAGTGTCCAGGGGAGGTGAAATGGGCTGATCCCTCAGTGGCACCGAGAACAGGACTGGTGATCTAGAGGATGGTGCCCGAGCTTGAGAGATGACATGTTTCTTTTCTCAGTTATGGGAGCTATGAGGAGCCTGACCCCAAGTCGAACACCCAAGACACAAGCTTCAGCAGCATCGGTGGGTATGAGGTATCAGAGGAGGAAGAAGATGAGGAAGAAGAGCAGCGCTCTGGGCCGAGCGTACTAAGCCAGGTCCACCTGTCAGAGGACGAGGAGGACAGTGAGGATTTCCACTCCATTGCTGGGGACAGTGACTTGGACTCTGATGAATGAGGCTTCCTTTGGGCCTCCTTGGTCAGCCTTTCCTGGTCTCCAGCCTAGGCGGTTTACCTTCCCTGATTTGTTTATGATTATATGGTGTCTGATCCTGAAATCACTGGATTAATTTATTAAGAAATAGTAAATAAATCATAATAAGTCACCTCTTCTGATCTTGGGGCAGTGCCACACTGTGATTTAAAACCAAGCAACCCCTTCTCCCCTACCACTGACAAAAGGAGAGCAATCTTCTCTGCTTCCAGCACCCTCCTTTAGCTCTACTTACTGCTCTCGGTACCCCTTTTCCCTCAGGAAGGAGGAGAAATGATGAAAGGAATAACAACTTTCTGTCCTCTTGGTGTCTTCAAAATTTGCCAAGCGTGCTATCATCTCCGCTTTGTAATTTGCAGGCTGGAACGGGTGACAGCCCCCTTGCTGGGACAGAGAATTGGGTTCTGGTGGGCTCTGCGCCCCAGTAAACACATAAACCTATCGGACAGACTGCCCGTGGCTTTATTATTTATTCGATTATATGATGAGGCAAATGGCTACCAATCTTTGAAACGGCCTATATGTCAGAAATGATCCGTTGCCTTGTGAATGTGTTCTGTGCCCCTCCTCCCCAGGGGAAAGGGTTCCTTAGGGCAAAGACTATGTCTTCTGTTTCTTTTCATGCTTAGAACATGGGCCTATGCATAGTAGGTATTAGGTAAATGTTCCCAGAATCATAACATCTTCAAGAGATTTGTTATTGAGCGTCTCCTCTGTGACAAGAACTCTGTCAGATCCTTAAGATGTAAAGGTAAAGACGACACATTGCTTTTGCCGGAAGAGCTCGCCTTCGTGTTGGGGGAGTGGGAGTGGAATTCAAAGCATGTTTATAAATCCTTATGGTGCTCTGCGATGAGTGCAATTAAGAAGCTAGACACAAAGTATAGGGGAAAACAGAGGAGTAATCATGTTCGGAAAAGCCAGGGAAGTCTTCCTAGAGGTAATTTGTAAGCTGACTGTTGAAGAATCAGTAGGAGCTTGCCAGATAAAGAAAAGTCCAGGCAGAGTGTAACATGAAGTGAAAAGGCCGAAGTCTAGAGATAGCAGAGTGTGTTCCTAGATTGATTGATTGTGCCTGCCTTGTCCCAGAAAGGATGAGAGGTGATTTATGCTGGAATGGCTAGAGATGAGCCTGAAAGACGCAGGAAGCATATCCTTGACAATAATAAGTGTGATTTATATATTATGGGAAATGATGAATTCTGGTGGGATGATTGAATCAGATTTGTGTTTTAGAAATTTTCTGTACATTGGATGAAAGAAATTGAAGAACCATATGTAACAGACAAGTGTGACCCCATTTTTGTAAAAGCCCAAACCACGTGTGTATTTATGTATGTGTATATACTTGTATATGCAAAGGAAAAGGTTTGAAAGGAGGTATGCTAAACTGTTCACAGTGATAACCTCCGGGTATTGGGATTGGAGGGGAGGGGGCAATATAGCTTTATGTATACTGGGAGGGTATTGTGCTTTTATTTCTGGATTGCCTAAAATTTTTTTATGAGTATGTACTATTTTTCTAATAAAGTTTAAAAAAATCCAGCAATAGTGTGGAGAGTGGTTTGGAGGGGGACAAATCTCGTTCAAGCAAGGGGAAATGGAGCCCAGTGTAGAGCCATGGCATTAAGATAGGGAGGAGGGGCATGAATTTGAGAGATCTTCAGGGGAGCAGGCGGTGCAGAATCAACAGGACTTAATGACCAGTTGGCATTCAGAGGCAGAAGAAGAGGAATGGAAGATGACAGAATTTTGGTTTGGGAGATTGGGTGCGGGTACATGGTATTCATTCATTTGTTCACTCAACATTTATCAAGCCCCCTGTCTTTATCAAGCAGTGTGTCTGATGCTGTTACAAAAGTGAGGTCTAGTTTCTGATTGCAAGGAACTTAAGGTTTATAATGAGACACAGACATGTAAATAAATAAGTTTAATAAGACATGATCATTGTAATAAATACTTAACAAGGATCTGTGGTGACAGGAAGGAGTTTCCAACTCTGCTTGTGGAGTAAGGATGGGAAGGTTTCACAGAGACCTTTGAGATGGATCATGAAGAGTAGGTAGGAGTTTGCCAGACAGAAGGGAGCAGAGGGGAGAGGGCATTCTTGGCAGAGGGAGCAGTGCTTCGGGGCATGAAGTTGCACGGTCTGTTCATGGAACAATTAGTTGAGGATGGGTGGAGTAGACGGAGCATGTGTAGTATAGTCATTACAAATCTCAGAATCAAATGTTCGTTTTGTTTTTATTTTTTTAATTTTATTTATTTGTTTAATATGATTTGGCAAATTGGCTTACATACAACACCCAGCACTCATCCCAACAAGTGCCCTCATCAGTACCCATCACCCATTTTCCCTCTCGCCCCCACCCCGTCCACCCTCAGTTTGTTCTCTCCCCCTCTCTCTCTCTCTCTCTCTCTCTCTCTCTCTCTCTATATATATATATATATATATATATGTATGTATTCTTTTTTTTGCTGTTGTTCTCTATATTTAAGAGTCTCTTGTGGTTTGCCTCCCTCCCTCTCTATAACAATTTTTTTCCCCTTCCCTTCCCCCATGGTCTTCTGTTAAGTTTCTCAAGATCCACATATGAATTCTTTTTAATTTAATTTAAAAAAAATTTTTTTTAATTAAATTAATTTTGAGAGACAGAGACAGAGCACAAGTTGGGGATGGGCAGAGAAGGAGACACAGAATCCGAAGCAGGCTCCAGGCTGTCAGCACAGAGCCTGACATGGGGCTCAAACTCACAAACCGTGAGATCATGACCTGAGCCAAAGTTGGACACTCAGCCAACTGAGCGACCCAGGCACCCCTTATTTTTTTTAATTAGAGAGAGTGCGAGCAGGGGAGAGGGCCAGAGGGAGAAAGAGAATCCCAAGCCAGCTCCATGCTCAGCACAGAGCCCGACGCAGGGCTCGATTCCACCACCCGGGGATCATGCCCTGAAATCCAGAGTCAGACCCTCAACCAGCAGACACTCAGGTGCCCCCAAATGCTCATCTTAGATCACGCTGGCCACAGTGTGAAAACAGATGGACCAGGGAGGGTGGTTTGATGCCAGATGAGATGATGGAAACAAGTTGGCCGAGGCGTTGGCAGTAGGGGCGTAATGAGAGGGACACTTTGGTGACTGCATAATGGAAAGTGAAAGAGTGGAAGCTTGGTTTCTGACTTAGGTGACTGGGTAAGTGGTGATACTATTCATAGGTTGAGGGTGGAAGGTCAGAGAAAATCAGTAAGTTTGGTTAGAAGCATGTAAGTTTAAAGGAAAATAGGTAGAAAGCTTAGGATTTGTGTAACCTCAGGAGCAGGTTAAGATCACCCAGGACACGTGTTGAGTCAGAAGAGCATGGACAACAGAATTCTGGTGAAGACCAGTATTTAAGTGTGGTCAGAAATAGAAGGAAAACTGGAAAAGTGGTACTTCTCAAACCAAAGAAATTTTAAGGGGTGGGAGAGATCACATGGGTGCCACAGAGAAGTGAAGTCACAGGAAGCCTGAGCGAGAGCCTTTGGCTTTGGCAACTTGGAGGTCCCAGGAGACCCTAGCTAGCAAAAGCAGTTGTAGAGTAGTGAGACTGGAAGCCAGCCAGCAGTAGGGTGGGGAGCAGATGGAAGATGAGGGGAGTGACACTAGAGATCATAGACTACTCTTAAAAATTTTTTTTATGTTTTATATTTGAGAGAGAGACAGCACATGGGGGAAGGGCAGAGAGACAGAGACAGAATTGGAAACAGGCTCCAGGCTCCGAGCTGTCAGACAGAGCCCGACGCAGGGCTTGAACTCCTGAACCATGAGATCATGACCTGAGCCGAAGTCAGATGCTTAACCGACTGAGCCACCCAGGCGCCCTGAGGTCATAGACTACTCTTAAGCTGGGCTGTGAGGGGCACCTGGGTGGCTCAGTCGGTTAAGCATCTGACCCTTGGTTTCAACTCAGGTCGTGATCTCAGTTTGTGAGTTCCAGCCCCACATCGGGCTCTACACTAACAGTTCAGAGCCTGCTTGGGATTCTCTCTCTCTCTCTCTCTCTCTCTCTCTCTCTCTCTCTGCCCCTCCCCAGTTCGTGCTCTCTCTCTCAAAATAAATACAAATAAACTTAAAAAAAAAAAGAAGCTAGGCTGTGAGGCAGAAAAGGGGGAGAGTCTTAAAATTGGAAAGTAAGTACACAAGCTTCTATAAGCTTGGGGGAGAAAGCAATAGAGAAAGGGGTTAGGAAAAAAAACACGGGAGAACTGTTGGGAAGTCCTGTGTGAGCACAGGAGGGAATGTTAGCATGGCTAGCAATCCATTCTGTAGAAGTGGTCTCTTTCTCCTGAGAGAGCAAAGGATAGATGTAGTTTTGTGGGTTTTTTTTAACATTTACTAATTTTTTTGAGAGAGGAGGAGCAGAAAGAGAGGGAGACACAGAATCCAAAGCAGGCTCCAGGCTCTGAGCTATCAGCACAGAGCCCGACGCGGGGCTCGAACCCATGAACCCTGAGATCATGACCTGAGCCGAAGTCAGACACTTAACCGACTGAGCCACCCAGGCACCCCAGGATGGATGTAGTTTTAGATCGGTGTGGAGAGAAGGGAGTTGGGAAGTTGGAGAAGTTCCCACCTTCTGGCTTTGTTTCCTCTGTGAAATAGGCAAGATCCTTGCAAAAAACGTGGAAATGGGACAGGAGCTTGAATAACAGTGTTGAACTACTAAAGGGCGGTCATGAAAAACGGGAAACTTGCTACGTGCCTGACAGTTGCACAGAGATTGAATGAGGGCATAGCCCTTCAGTGGGAAAGCACGCAACTGTTAAAAAAATGAAGAAGATCAATAGGTACTAATGCAGGAAGATATTCTTGAAAAAAATCAGACCAATAATAGGCAATGATGTTTGATTTCATTTGGGGGTATACATCTCTGTGTGCATACTCAAGGAAATGGGGTGGCAAGAGGCACTTTAAGCCATTAGCACCTCTAGCAGTGAGGTGAAGGGGGGGTAGGGCCCCTTATCACCACAAATCCTTCTACTTATATTTAAGTGTTTCTTTTTTGTTCTTTGTTTTCATTTGTGTTTTTTAATGGTCGCTGAAGGACGTGGGTGCTGGAGCTGACGGGATCCAAAAAAAGGATTGCTGGGTGTTGAACCAGCCCAAATGAGGTTAAAGACGTTGACTTAAAATGGTACCAAGTGGGGCGCCTGGGTGGCGCAGTCGGTTAAGCGTCCGACTTCAGCCAGGTCACGATCTCACGGTCCGTGAGTTCGAGCCCCGCGTCAGGCTCTGGGCTGATGGCTCGGAGCCTGGAGCCTGTTTCCGATTCTGTGTCTCCCTCTCTCACTGCCCCTCCCCCGTTCATGCTCTGTCTCTGTCTGTCCCAAAAATAAATAAAAAATGTTGAAAAAAAAAAATTAAAAAAAAAAATAAAAAAAAATAAAATGGTACCAAGTCATTGTGTGATTTGTCTCCAAAGGTACTTAGCAGCACAGCTGTCAGAAAACATAAGGCAGTGTGGGGTGAAGATGCAGAGATAAGAGAGAGATGGGTGGATTTCCTTTCAATCACGATTCCTCGACTGCTCTGCAGCAAGCCCTGTCCTGGGCGCTGAGTACAGTGCTGGAGATGGGCGAGTCCACGCAAGAGTGTAATAAGTGAAGTGATGAGTATGGTGTCCTGTAAAGATAAAGAGGAGGACATGTAACCCCAGCTCTGGAACAGGGGGAGGCAGACCTTCCCAGAAATGACTGGTAGGAGTAAGCCAGGCAAGGAAGGCATTGGGGATGGGGAATGGGCATCATTCCAGGCAGAGAAAATGGCATGTGCAAAGAACATGTGACTGTAAATGGGGATGGTCAGAACGCAGTGCACATGCAAGGGGCTGGCAAGAGCTGAAACTAGACTCAGCACAGTCCAGATCACGGAGAGCTTTGTGTATTTTGCCATTGAGACCTCATCCTAAAGGCAGTAGGGATCTGTGGAAGGACTCGGATCACTTTAGAAGCACTTTGGGATATGGATTGTAGGAGGACAGGATGAAGATGGTTGTGGCAGTCATTTCGGCAAAGCTCTGAGTCAGTCGGTTGTAAAGAGCAGACAGTGGACAGAGGTGGAGAGAATGTAGGAGGTAGTATCTATGAGTGACAGATTAAATGTGGGTGATATTTCAGTCAATTGGTCAATAAATCTTGGTTGAGCCTAGTTAGTGGGTACCAGGCATTATTCTAGGTGCTCTGAAAACAGCAGTGAGTAAAACATAGCCCCTTCCCTCAAAGAGCATACAATGTAGTAAAGATAGACAATAAATAAGTAAATAAGGGTGAGAAGTACTATGTAGAAAAAACGAAGTGATATGAGAGGATATGGGGCGAGGATGCTAATTTAATGGTCAAGGAAGACCTTGCTGGGCTGCTGTTATTGGTGTATAGATACGCATGTATTACTTTGATAAAGTTACAATATATATATATTTTTTTAGGGGCACCTGGATGGCTCAGTTGGTTGAATGTCCAACTTCGGCTCGGGTCATGATCTCGCGGTTTGTGGGTTCGTGCCCTGCATCGGGCTCTGTGCTGACAGCTTGGAGCCTGGAGCCTGCTTTGGATTCTGTATCTCCTTCTCTCTCTGCCCCTCCCCTACTCGTACTCTGTCTCCTCTCTCTCAAAAATAAATAAACCTTTAAAAATTTTTAAATATATGTATATTTTTTAAATCTGAAAAGGTCAGCAACGAAAGAACCACAAAAGATGCTCTAAAAGACTGGCCAGAGAAATAAAACATTAAAAAAGGTGGGGAGGGCGCCTGGGTAGCTCAGTCAGTTGAGCAACCGACTTCAGCTCAGATCATGATCTCATGATTCCTGAGATCGAGCCCTGCATCAGGCTGGCTGCTGTCAGCACAGAGCCTGCTTTGGATCTTCTGCCTCCCTCTCTCTTTGCCCTTCCCCTGCTCGTGCTGTCTCTCAGAAATAAATAAAGCATTTAAAAAAAAAAAAAAAAAAGACTGGCCAGAGAGGTATGAAGAAAACAGGTTACACTGTTTTATGGAAGCCAGAGGAGAATTTCAAAGGATAGAGCAGTCAGCAATGTCCACTACTTGCAGAAAGGTCAATCATATAAGGACTGAAATTTGTCCTTTGGACTTGGTAGTTGGTGAGCCTAGTGCAAACAGTATCTTTGGAATGAGTGATGAAACCAGATGGCAAGCGGGTTGAAGAACGGATTGTGAGGAAGTAGACCCAGAGCTTGATTTCATTAAATAATAGCCGTCATCCACTATGCCTGCCTCTGTGCACAGAGCCTTTCTTACCTGACCTCATTTAATCCTGAGCCACCTAGGAGATTGGTATTACTATTCTCATTTTACAAATGAGGAAACGTGTTGAGAGGTACAAAGGGTAGACAGATTAAGTACTTGGACTGGAGATGGCCCCTTTTAAATCAAGACCCAGAAGGATGGGTGTTGGATATACATAAGCAGTAGGAAGAGCACAAACCATGCCTCTGGGCACTGGAGACCCTAACAAGGAGTTTTCTCTTTATCCTAAAAGTAGTGAGAAACTTCAGTGGGAGTGGAGTGGAGCTGGAGAAGGTAACCTCAGGTTTCTTTTTTTTTTTTAATTTTTTTTTTTTTTTTTTAATTTTTTTTTCAACGTTTTTTATTTATTTTTGGGACAGAGAGAGACAGAGCATGAACAGGGGAGGTGCAGAGAGAGGGAGACACAGAATCGGAAACAGGCTCCAGGCTCCGAGCCATCAGCCCAGAGCCTGACGCGGGGCTCAAACTCACGGACCGCGAGATCGTGACCTGGCTGAAGTCGGACGCTTAACCGACTGCGCCACCCAGGCGCCCCTTAATTTTTTTTTAAGTTTATTTATTTTTGACAGAGACAGAGTGCAAGCATGAGCTGGGGAGGGGCAGAGAGAGAGGGAGACACAGAATCCGAAGCAGGCTCCAGGCTCTAAGTTGTCAGCACAGAGCCCGACACGGGGCTCGAACCCACGAACTGTGAGATCATGACCTGGGCCGAAGTCGGACACTTAACCGACTGAGCTACCCAGGCGCCCCTCAGGTTTCTTTTTCCAAATCTTCAGTCCCTTATCAGTCTAAAAATAGCCAATTTATTTCCTATTGGTAGTGTAAATTTCTTGTGCAGTCCCTGGGTGTTAGGTACCACAGTACATTATTTGCCTCAATAATCTCACTTGTTTCTCCCCCAGCTTTGAAGGTAGTTAAAAACCCTGGTTCCTAGGGGCACCTGGGTGGCTCAGTTGGTTAAACATCCGACACTTGATTTCGGCTCAGGTCGTGATCTCGAGGTTTTTGAGTTCGAGCCCCGTGTCGGGCTCCACACTAACAGTGTGGACTTGCTTGCGATTCTCTCTCTCCCTCTCTCTGCCCCTCTGCCCCTCTCTCCCCTCTCAAAATAAACTTTAAAAACAACAACAACAATAATACTGGTTCCTAGGCTCCAGTTCAGCCCTCCTGAGTCAGAATATCTAGGGAAGAGGACTGGTGGTCTGTGTATTCTACAGACAGCCCAAGTAATTCTGATCTGAGAGGTTTGGGAAAGTGACCCACCAACATTCCCAAAGTAATGTTAGCCTCTGTATCAGCTGTTCTTAAACTAGTGTACATCAAAGTGGCAGTAGGGGTCGCTTAGTGTAAATTCAAATTCCTGGGCTTGGAATGTGCATTTTCAATTACACCTGCAATAATAATCATAATTGTAATATGCCTTTAATATACCTCAAATACTTTAGTGTACCTTAAAGTAATAATAGCAATAATATTAATAATCTTTTGGTAACTCTAAGTGCTTTAGAAGACATATAGAATCACAATTTTTATTTTTATTTATTTTTATTTTTTTATTTTTTTAATGGTTTTTTTTTTAATTTTTTTTTAATGTTTATGTATTTTTGAGACAGAGAGAGACAGAGCATGAATGGGGGAGGGTCAGAGAGAGAGGGAGACACAGAATCTAAAGCAGGCTCCAGGCTCTGAGCTGTCAGCACAGAGCCCGACACGGGGCTTGAACTCACGGACCGTGAGATCGTGACCTGAGCCGAAGTCGGACGCTTAACCGGCTAAACCACCCAGGCACCCCTAGAATCACAATTTTTAAATCATCAGGTAAGTAATGCAAATTTTTCCTTTGCTTTTTGGTTCATAATAATCAAAGTTTTTTAAAAATACTAAATTACCTTTAGTATTATGTGTCTCACCTGTTATTTATGAGTGTCATGTGCAAACTGTAGCAGTTTATATTATATATTAATTAGAAATTCTACAAATTAAAAGATGTAAGACTTTGGGGGCAGCGGGTGGCTCAGTTGGTCAAGTGTCCGACTTCAGTTCAGGTCATGATCTCATGGTTCATGAGTTCAAGCTCTGCATCAGGCTCTGTGCTGACAGCTCAGAGCCTGGAGCCTGCTTCAGATTCTGTGTCTCCCTCTCTCTGCCCCTCTCCTGCTCGTGCTCTGTTTCTCTCTCTATCTCAAACATAAATAAACATTAAAAATTTTTTTAAAAAGATGTAAGACTTTGAAAATCATTTCTTTTGAATTTTACTTATATAGGTTCAGGGTCTCTACATTTTGGGGACTTGAATCGAGTCTTTTCAATCAACTCCATCTTACAACTTTCCAAATTTTTAAAATATCCATTTATCCTGATTTACAATAAAATAAAAATGAACCCTTAAATCCTGTGTTTATGACTCTCACTTATATAATAAGATCTTCTATCAACCATACACTTGACTCAGTTATCTATAATCTATGTAAGAAATGGTCAAATAACAGAGGAAGCAGAATTCAATTACATTGGAAAGTACGGAATATCAATGATCACAAAACTATTTGCTCTTCCTTTGTTTTCTTCTTAAGAAATCAGGAATATTTTAAGGGGAGGAAAAGGCTATATTGGAAAAACGGGAGCAAAAAAATGCTGAGAAGTAGAGGCATTGTTAAATATTTCAGAAGGAAAAAGAATTTGCAGATGAGAAATGGAGATTAGCTAGGGTGCCAGATCTATGTTGCTTCAGTTTTCCCAGCTGTATATCAGAAGAGAGTATATTAGCAGTAAGTGTATTAGATGCTGTGTATTTTAGACAATGCACTTCCTAAATTTCTTTATCCTAAATTTTGACATTCTGCCTCTCTTTTACAATAATATCAGCATAGTGGTGCTTGAGTGGCTCAGTTGGTTAAGCGTCTGACTTCAGCTTGGGTCATGATCTTGCAGTTTCATGGATTCGAGGCCCGCTTTGGGCTCTGCACTGAAAGCTTGGAGCCTGGAGCCTGCTTCAGATTCTCTGTCTCCCTCTATCTTGCCCCTGCTTTGCTTGTGCTCTCTCTCAAAAATAAATAAAGAAAAAAATATCAGCATAGTATTGGGCATATATTATGGCCATGAAAGCAAGAGTTTAAGCCGATCTTTTTGTTTTTTTGGCTTCTTCCACAATACACTGGGAGTTTAAGAGAGAACATTTTCATTAGAAAAAAAAAAGGTGCCAGATTCTCAAGAGGGGTGGTAGTGGGAGAAGGATGTTTTTTAAGCCTCCCAAGTGGTAGGGAGGCCTACCCGCCTCTTCCCCAATCCCTGACTTAGACAATTTGATGAATTTTCCCCAGTATTGCAAAAATTCTTAGGCCTCAGTTCTTAAGTTCAAAACCAACTGATTCCTTATCAACAAGAAAGTTTCACTTTTACCTTTGTTCTGTTTGATCAAGCAGCTTTAAATCTATCAAACACCGGTTAAAATCATGAATCTTAACCCGTTTGGGGGTATGCACAATTTTGAAAATAGGTCAAATTTTCTGCGACCTCTTCAGAAAAAGATGAATATATACATAAGATTCTGTATATAATGTCAGATGTTTCTTAGATTCCTGGTTAAGAAACTAACTGAAAAGGGGTGTGGCCTGAGGTTTAAAGTAAATGTGTCTCCAATTTACTCCAATTTACAAATGACATTCAGAAAATTAACCGACGGAGCCACCCAGGCACCTCTAAATACTCCTAGATCTTAAGAAAGAATCCTAAGCAAGTTACAGGCCAGATTTCCATCTCACAAGAGAAAGAAAAGTTGGAGCAACACATTTTCATTCTCTTGAGGTAAGTTTACAAGTCATTTCACTTTCTTCAACCTTCTACAATGCCAGCTGTAACTCCAGATTCCAATAGAACTTCTTTGTGGACTAGGAGGAAAAAATAACATTTCAACAAAAGCCCACATTTCAGATCCAAATGTGTTGGAAACAGGGTAGTGTGGTGGTTCGAAATACAGGTTTAGGGGCGCCTGAATGGCTCAATTGGTTAAGTGTCTGACTCTTGATTTCAGCTCAGGTCATGATTGCGCAGTTCATGGGATCAAGCCCTACCTGGGGCTTTGTGCTGGCAGCCCAGAGCCTGCTTAGAATTCTGTTTCTCTCTCTCTCTCTGCCCCTCCCCCACTCACACTCTCTCAAAATAGATAAATAAACTTAAAAAATACATTATGAAATACAGACTTAAATGTCATACTGTGGCTTCCACAACTTACTAGCTGTGTGACCTGGAGCAGTCAGCTAAAGTTCAGCCATCTGTCAGGGTTGTAGTGAAAATTCAGTGAGCACATGAAGTGCTCAGCACGGTGCCTGGTACATAGTACACACTCATTAAATGCTAGCTGTGGTTATATATTCTGAATAAACGAGTTCAAGCATTTACACCAATTTTGTGTTTTTTATTTTTTAGATTTTTAAATTTACATCCCAGTTAATTAGCATATAGTGCAATAATGATTTCAGGAGTAGATTCCAGTGATTCATCCCCTATGTATAATACCTAGTGCTCATAGTGTCCACCAGTTTTATAACCCTAACTCCTTAAAGTGAAATCTTACATTCCAAACACCAGTTAGCCTTACTGTATTTCAGACTAAGTAGAAATCCTCAAGAAAGGAAGGTTTGTCAGAATTACCTGAAAGAATTTTTCAAACTCCCATTCCCCCATTGATCTTTGTCCCCACATCCAGATTTGCTTCCACTATCATCCTGAGTTGTATTGTGCCCTTGGCTGAAAAGCAGTACTTTGGTGAGCCACTGTTACAGATGAAAGTGTTTAAAGGTAGAGGAAAGCTGAAAAGCTTCACAACATACTTCATCTCCCATTCTGGCAGGGCCAGAAAATTGAAATTTTCCATTTACTTGATTACCATTTACTTACTTATTTTAAACTTAAAAAAATTGTTTTAATGTTTATTTTTGAGAGAGAGAGAGAGAGAGCACAAGTGGGGGAGAGGCAGAAAGAGAGGGTGACACAGAATCCAAAGCAGGCTCCTGGCTCTGAGCTGTCAGCATAGAGCCCAACGCGGGGCTTAAACTCACGAGTGGTGAGATCATGACCTGAGCCAAAGTCAGATGCTCAACTGACTGAGCCACCCAGGCACCCCAGAACTTTTGATTTTCTGTTATGAATCTCATGATTTGTGAGTTTGAGCCCCACATCAGGCTCTGAACTGACAGGGCGGAGCCTGCTTAGGATTCTGTCTCCCTCTCCCTCTCTCTCTGCTCCTCCCCCCGTCAAAAATAAACATTAAAAATAAAATGAACTCTATGACACAATCAAAATTAAAACATACGCGTGCCTGGTGGCTCAGTTGGTTAAGTATCTGACTCTTGATCTCAGCTCAAGTCTTTATCTCAGGGTTGTGAGTTCAAGCCCCGTGCTGGGCTCCACGCTGGACATGGAGTCGACCTAAAAAAAAAAAATTAAAACACAAATATTCGAGGCTCTGGGCATTCCCAAGTACTATAGTACAGCCAAACTGTTGTACATATGAAAAAGGCATGAGAATTTGTTCACCGCTAACTTTTGTAACTGAAATTTCATTTTAACTTTTCTCCATGTTCCTTGATGTGTTTCCGGAGCTCAAGTTTAGAATAAAAATTTGGGGTTTGAAAAGGTTTGCTTCTCGTTTCCTCTTACGATTTCATTTTTTTTAACTTCAGAATCAAATTATAAGTCATCAGATTTAACTCTCAGATCATCAAGTAAGTATGGCTTCTCTTAACTTTGAGCAATAAATATCAGAGAAGACAGAATTTATTTACCAGAAAATGTAATATAATTCTAAAAAAGGTTGGATGAGATTTCTTTTTGTAATTTTTTAAAATTATTTTTGAGAGAGAGAGACAGAGACAGAGTGTGAGCAGGGGAGGGGCAGAGAGAGGGAGACACAGAATCCGAAGCAGGCTCCAGGCTCTGAGCTGTCAGCACAGAGCCGGACGTGGGGCTCAAACTCACAAACCGAGAGATTATGATCTGAGCTGAAGTCGGATGCTTATCCCACTGAGCCACCCAGGTGTCCCTCAGTATATATCACTTAAGGATAAAAACTTTGTTTTTTTTAAGTTTATTTATTTTGAGAAAGAGCACAAGCAGGGAGGGGCAGAGAGAGGGAGACAGAATCCAAAGCCTGCTCTGCACTGTTAGCGCAGAGCCTGATGCGGGGCTTGAACTCAAACCATGAGATCATGACCTGAGCCCAGATCATGAGTCAGACACTTAACCGAGACACACAGGCACCCTATCTTAAGGATAAAAACTTTAAAATTTAATAACTATCTTCATCACACACCATAAAAATAATCTCTAATACTATAGATAAGTATTATCAATTGATGTTCAAATTTCCCGCATTGTCTCAAAAAATGTTTACATTTAGCTTGTTGAAATAAGGATTAAAACATTGCATTTGGCTCATCTTTTTTTTATGTTTTTATTTTAGTCACCTTGTGCTCATCATGAGAAGTGCACTGCTTAATCCCCATCACCTTTTCACCCATCCTCCCCCCACCCCCACCTCCCCTCTGGTAACCATCAGTTTGTTCTCTATAGTTAAGAGTGTGTTTCTTGCTTTTCTCTCTCTCTTTCCCCCACTTTGCTCATTTGTTTTGTTTCTTAAATTCAACATATGGCTGAAGTCCTATGGAATTTGTCTTTTTCTGACTAATTTCACTTAGCATTTTACTCTCTAGCTCCATGCATGTCATTGCAAATGGCAAGGTTTCATTCTTTTTCATCGCCGAGTGGTATTCCATATCTATCTATCTATCTATATATATATCGATATATATCTATATCTATATCTATATATATATATATCGATATATATATATATCTATATCTATATATATATATATATCTCACATGTTTTTTATCCATTCATCAGTGGACGGACATTTGGGCTGCTTCCATAATTTGGCTATTGCAAATAATGCTGCTATAAACACAGGCGTGTATGTATCCCTTTGATTTGATGTTTTTGTATTATTTGGGTAAATACCTAGTAGTGTGATTGCTGGACCATAAGGTAGTTTTATATTTAACTTTTTGAGGAAACCCCATACAGTATTCTAGAGTGGCTGCACCAGTTTGCATAAGAGCGTTCCCCTTTCTCTACATCGTCACCATCATCCCCTTGCATTCCCCTCACCACATCCTCTTGTGCAAGGCAGCATATAGATTGGGTCTTGGTTTCTTATCCATTCTGTCACCATATGTCTTTTGATTGGAGCATTTAGTCCATTACATTCAAAGTAATTATTGATAGATATGCATTTATTGCCATTTTATTACTTGTTTTGTGGTTGTTCCTGAAGATTTTCTCTGATTCTTGTATTTCTTTCATGGTTTTCTGGTTTTCTTTAGTGATATATTTGTATTTCTTTCTCTCTATTCTTTGCATGTGTATTAGTGGTTTTTGATATATGATTACCATTGGGTTTATATATAACATCTTCTGCATATAGCAGTCTATATTAAGTTGATGGTCATTTACATTTAAATCCATTTTTTACTCCTCTCCTCCCTAAGTTTTAGGTATATGGTATCATACCTTACATCCTTTTATTTTGTCAGTTCCTTCGCTGATGTTTTACAGAAATATTCATTTTTACTGCTTCTGTGTTTCCAATCCTTCATACTGTCATTTTTTTAAATCTCTCCTTTCCACTGAGAGAATCCTCTTTAATACTTCTTGTAGGGCTGGTTTAGTGGTCATGAACTCCTTTAGTTTTTATTTGTCTGGGAAACTATCTCGCCTTGTATTCTGAATGATAGCCTATCTGGGTAGAGTGTTCTTGGCTGCAGGTTTTTCCCATTCAGCACTTTGAATATATCATGCCACTCCTTTCTGGCTTGGAAAATTTTTGTGGACCAATCCACTGATAGACTTATGGGGCTTCTCTGGTGTGTAACTGTATTATTTTGTCTTGCTGCTTTTAATATTTTTTCATCACTGTGTTTTGTAATTTTATTTATTTTTTAATATTTATTTATTTTTGAGAAAGAGAGAGTGTGAGCAGGGGAGGTGCAGAGACAGAGGGAGAGAGATTCCCAAGCAGGCTCTCCACTAACAATGTGGAGGCCAATGGGAAGCTCTATCTCATAAACTGTAAGATCATGACCTAAGCTGAAATCAAGAGTCGAATGCATAACCAACTGACCCACCCAGGCACCCCTGTATTTTGTCATTTTAATTACAATATGTCTTGGTGTGGATCTGTTTTTGTTAATTTTGTTAGGGATTCTCTGTGCCCCCTGTATCTGGATATCTGTTTTCTTCCCCAAATTAGGGAAGGTTTCAGCTATTGTTTCTTCAAATACTCTGCCCCCTTTTCTCTCTCTTCTTCTTCTGGGACTCCTATGATACAAATGTTACTACATTTGATGGAGTCACTAATTCCCCTAACTCTACTCTCGTTTTTCTGTTTTCTTTCTTTTGTTCAGCTTGATTACTTTCCATTACTCTAGTAGGTCACTAACTCATCTCTCTGCTTCTTCCATCCTCTGTTCATCACATCAAGTGTGTTTCTCATTTCATTTCTTGAGCTCTTTATCTGTTATGTTATTCCTTATCTCTGTGTTAAGGGCCTCACTGGTGTCCTCCACTTTTTTCTCAAGTCCAGGGAGTATCCTTATGATGGAGAATTTAAAGCAGGTCAATTTTCTGCTGGGTGGCTTATCTTTATTATCTTTATATGTATGTATATATACGTATTATATATATGTATATATACATATATATAGTTATAGTTATCCCTTATTAGTTATGTAAATTGCAAATATCTTTTGCCAGACCCTGTAGCCTTTTTAAATAATGTCTTTTGATAAACAGAAGTTTGTTTGTTTGTTTAACATAGTCAAGCATATCAAACTTTTATGGTTTGTGCTTTATTTTTTTTTCTTTTTCCTTGCTCAATAAATGAAATTTGGGACAAATTCCTCTGCTTTCTCATTTTGTCTAGGTCACTGTGCCTTTTCTAGGTCACTGTGCCTGTTTCTCTGTGTTAGGAAAGTCAGCTACATCTCTTGTTCTTGAGGGTCATGGCTTTACTAAGAAGGTGTCCTGTGGTACCCTGCAATGTAGTGTCCCTTGTTCCCCAAGGCTCGGCACGCTGGCAGTGTCTCCAATGTGTGCTGCCTGCGCTCTACTTTTGTGCCCTGGCTGCTTTATCCTTCAGGCCAGTCATCTGCAGAGGCTCTCTTTGCTTATAGCTGGCAACGTTTGGTCCCTGGCCTCAATGTGGTGAGTTTTAACTAGGTGTGTTCTGGTCTGTGAAATGAGACTTGTTGCCACTGCCACCAGAACCAAAGTCCCACAAACTTCCAGGGTTGGAAATACAGTGTGGGCAGGGTATGGGGCCAGTCTTTGGTGGGAGGGGGCCTGTCACGCTGGGACTGGGTCAAGTGTGACTTGGAGGGGCAGTTCTTCTGGAGTGGGGGAACTTTGGAGTAAGGCAGGACTAGGTAGAGAGTGTGGGTGCTATGCTGGTTCCCACAGGTGGCCCTGTGCTTATGCTGAGTGGCAGGGGAGGGAAGTTGTGCCCATCAGTTCCTTTGTTCGTGGAGAGGGTCTCTCTATGAATGCTGCTGTCTCTCTGGGAGGCACTCCAAGGTGAACAAATAACCTCCCCACTGTGTGCCCCAGGGGCTCTTCAGATTGCTGTTTCCGCAAGAGGTTCCTAAGCTGTTTGCCTGCCGTTTCTCCAAGAACAGCCCCATTACTGAGCTCTCCCAGAGCCGAGCACACTGACCTTTAAAACTCCAGGCTTTAAGTCCTGCTGGTTGCAAGAACTCACAGAAGTCAGGCTTTCTCACTTTCCCTGGCAATTGCTATGGGGATTCATTTTCCCCTGCACTCTCTTGTGTGCTAGTCTGTCTCTTGCCCTTCTATGCAACCATGGCTCCTTCCCCCACCACTGCAGCCAGGGTCCAGTCCGTTTCTCTCCCAAACCATGTCTCCACACTTTGTACCTTCTTCAGTGTGGCCTCTTTTCTACCTTTAGTTGTGGAGTTTGTTCTTTCAGTCTTCAGATTGATTTCTGGGGTATTTAGGATGATATAATAGTTATTTAGTTGTATTCATGGGATGAGGTGAGCCTAGGGTCCTCCTATTCCACCAGCATCTACAAGTCTCTGGTTCGTCTGTCTTTTAAATCTTTTTTAAATTTTTTTAAATGTTTATCTATTTTTGAGACAGAGACAGAGCATAAGAGGGGGAAGGCAGAGACAGGAGACACAGAATCTGAAGCAGGCTCCAGGCTCTGAGCTGTCAGCACAGAGCCCGATGCAGGGCTCAAACCCATGAACCATGAGATCATGACATGAGCTGAAGTTGGATGCCTAACCTACTGAGCCATCCACATGCCCGCCCCTTAAGTGCTTTCTAATTTTTAACACTCCCATTGTTATCTCTTTCTCTCTCTCTCTTTTTTAAAGGCATTGTTGAGGAAACCAGGTCACTTTGAGTTTCTCACAGCATGGCTGATTGCATCCCCAATATTCTATCTCCTGTATGTCCTCTAAATTAGCAGTTAGACCAGGATGCTTGATTAGATTCAGTTTAAAAAGATTTTTTTCACGGGTGCCTGGGTGGCTCAGTCAGTTAAGCGTCAGACTCTTGATTTTGGCTCAGGTCATGATCTCACAGTTTGTGAGTTCCATCCCCAAGCCCCCCATCTGGCTCTGCACTGACAGCCCAAAGCCTGCTCGGGATTCTCTCCTTCCCTCCCTCCCCTCTCTCTCTCTGCCCCTCCCCTGCTTGCATGCACACGTGCTCTCTCTCTCAAAAGGAAATAAACATTAAAAAAGAGAAAACATTTTTTGTTAGGGAGATGGAGGACCAAGATGCTTCGTAAGTATTGGGGTATGTTATTGCTTCACAACAGGAGGTGCATGGTATCTGGTTGTAACATTAGCCAATTTTATGTTTTTTTAATTTTTTTAAAGTGTTTATTTATTTTTGAGAGAGAGGGAGAGACAGAGCGTGAGCAGGGGAGGGGCAGAGAGAGAGACACACACAGAATCCGAAGCAGGCTCCAGGCCCTAAGCTGTCAGCACAGAGCCTAATGCGGGGCTTGAACTCACAAACTGTGAGATCATGACCTGAGCCAAAGTCAGACACTTAACCGACTAAGCCACACAGGTGCCCCTACATTGGCCAATTTTAATGGCTGATATCATCATGCTGTGATAACCTCATGTACCCGTCTTCTCTGTAGGGATGGATTTGATACCAGAACTTCTCCCCACTAGACAGTGCTGGTGAATATGGATGAATCTGGCCTCTGCTCTGGACTCTCTTATCTGATGCCTTACAGACTTATTCTATTAATACATCATTTTATCAGATGAAATTCATTGTAATTGCCGAAGCAAAAGCTTCTTCTGTACTGGAACCATCAATCCTGTGCTTGTCTTATCTCAAATAAACTTAATTGAATTTGCAGTATGAAAAATTTCATAGATCCCATCCACTGATGACTTAGTTTAGATCCCTTGCATTTTTTCCACTATTATTATTATTTTTTTTTTTTTTATTTTTGGGACAGAGAGAGACAGAGCATGAACGGGGGAGGGGCAGAGAGAGAGGGAGACACAGAATCGGAAACAGGCTCCAGGCTCCGAGCCATCAGCCCAGAGCCTGACGCGGGGCTCGAACTCACAGACCGTGAGATCGTGACCTGGCTGAAGTCGGACGCTTAACCGACTGCGCCACCCAGGCGCCCCTCCACTATTATTTTTTTAACATATGATATAGTTCATGTGTATAAAGGAATATAATGGAAATACTAAATATAAAGAATAATAAAAAAGAATAAAATCTTGCCATTTGCAACTACATGGATGGAACTGGAGGGTATTATGTTAAGTGAAATCAGAGAAAGACAAAAATCATATGACTTCACTCACATGACGACTTTAAGAGACAAAACAGATGAACATAAGGGAAGGGAAACAAAAATATAAAAACAGGGAGGGGGACAAAACAGAAGAGATTCATAAATATGGAGAACAAACGGAGGGTAACTGGAGGCGTTGTGGGAGGGGGGATGGGCTAAATGGGTAAGGGGCACTAAGGAATCTACTCCTGAAATCATTGTTCCACTATATGCTAACTAATTTGGATGTAAATTTTAAAAAATAAAAAATAAAATTAAGAAAAACACTTCTGCAAAAAAAAGGAATAATAAAACCAATAAATGTACCTACTGCCTAATTTTAGAACTTACATTATTTCTTCGATAATTTTATTTTGAAACGATTTTGAATTTATAAGAGTTTCACATTATAGCACAGAGAGTTCCTATATACCCTTACCTATCATCCCCTAATGTTAGCACCTTCTTAAAACTAAGAAATTAGCATCTAGTAACCAAACTACAAACATTTTTTTCAGATTTTACTATTTTTTTCACTTCTGTCTGCTTTCTGTTCCAAGATTCAACCCAGGATACCATGTTGCATATAGTCATCATGTTTTAGTCTTTATGTTTCTTTAGACTCCTCCAGTCTGTGAAAGTGCCTTGGTTTTTCCTTGTCTTCCATGACCTTGAAGCCTTGAAGAATACTGTTGCTATTTTGTAGACTGCCCCTCAATTTGTGTTTGTATGATATTTTTCTGGCTAGACTGGTGTTTATGCTTTTGGGGGAAGAATACCACAAAAGTGGGGTATCTTTCTCATCACATCATATCAGGTGGTACACACAATGTCAACATCACTTCTTACTGATGATGTTAACCTTGATCACTCGATTAAAGGAGCCGTCTGCCAGGCTACTCCACTATAAAATTACTATTTTCCCTTTTCCACATACTGTTCCTCAGAAGCAAGTTACCAAGTCTAGTCCATGCTCAAGGCAAGGGGAAACTAAGTTCCATCTCCTACGGGGAGAAGTAGCCAAGAAGTTGTGGACATATGTTAAAACCAGCACAGTAATTAATAAACTTTTGATAGATCTCTTACATTTTGACTCTTCCTAATTTCATGATCATTACCAATATTGCTTGCACTATCCATCAACCACTTCACATTTCTTCATCCATGAGGTTGTTATGAATTTGTCATCACCTTCTTGAAACCTGCAGGTATTTGTACAGCAGTTTCCCAGACTTATCTGATCATCATCACCACCTGCGGTACTTGCTTAACTATGTTTCCAAGTCCCTTCTCTACACTGTAATTCAGCTTGTCTGGAGTGCGGCTCGGAAAAGAGCTTTAAAGCATCACAGATGATTCTTATTAGGGAACCAAATTTGAGAAACACTGGCTTATGGCATTTCTTTCTTCTCCCTCTTTTCCAATAGTTAAACATGGACACAAAACTTATTATTCTATAGTTCATGTTTATAGTTTCCTTATTTATATAGTTTGTCATTTCCTGGTTTTCCTTGTTGAAATTCATGAAATTTGTACTTTGCCATCCTTCCACAAAGTAAGGATATTTGAATGTAAACTACAAGAGATATTTCCAGTTGGGAAAGGCCTGGTGGTCTCCCAAATCTTTCCCTGTAGTTTTGGTCTTTCTCCTTTTATACTTGAAGCCTCTACTGCTTTTCTAAAAATGCCAGAAAGTTTGTCTTCAAGAGTTTGTCTCTGCTTATTTTCTTTAGGTTTTTGAGGGTTTCTGTAAGGATGCCATTAATTTCCATTATCTTGCTTCCATAATAATAATTTCAATAGCTACCATTTATTAACCATGTAATATGCCAGATATCATGCTTTATATGTTTTAGGTTGAGTTACATGGCAAACATTTTTGTAGATCAAAATGATTGAATGCTGGCAATTTCATGGTTCAACCTCATACATCATCTTCTTTAATCCTCACAAAAACTCTGGGGGTAGGTGTTAGTATGTCTATTTTTACAGATGAGGAAACTAAGGATCAAAATAATTAAGTGACTTACCTAAAGTCACATATTTATACACGGTAGAGCCAGGATTTGGTTATAGGTCTGTTTCTAAAGCCCAGTGTTTTTTAAATGTTTATTTTTGAGAAAGAGAGACAGAGTACGAGGGGGAAGAGGGTCAGACAGAGAGGGAAACAATCTGAAGCAGACTCCAGGCTCTGAGCTGTCAGCACAGAGCCGGACAGAGGGCTCAAACTCAGGAACCACGAGATCATGACCTGAGCCGAAGTCGGACGCTTAACCGAGCCACCCAGGCGTGCCTAAAGCCCATGTTTTTAAAGACAACATTGCTTTAAAGAAAATGTTATGATGAGGATGTGATAAAAAAGCACTGACACACTGTGTGTGGGAGTAGAGGTTGGTAGAACTTTGCTGAAAGCTATTTGATACTGTGCCTCGGGAGCATTAAGAATTTTCATAACTTTGCATTTAGTAACTCCATTGCTAAAAAATTATCCCAAGGGACTATTCAGAGATGAACATAAATATTAATGTAAAATATGCTCATCAAAGCATATTTTTAATATTAAATAATTGGAAACAATGAGTGTTCAGCAATAAGGAATTAAATTCAAGTACAGCCACAAGATGGAATAGGAAAATGTTCATGATACAATGTCAAGTAAGGTAAGCAATATACAAAATTAAGTATGACCACATATTTTGTTTTAAAAAAAAGCATAAAAAACAGTCTGGGAGGAAATGCAAGAAAATTATAACAATGGTTATATCTGTACAGTGGGATAAAGAGTGGTTTTCATTAAAAAAAAAAACTTCCGTAACAAATTTTCTATAGGGGCGCCCAGGTGACTGAGTCAGTTAAGCGTCTGACTTCAGCTCAGGTCATCTCACGGTTCGTGGGTTTGAGCCCTGCATTGGGCTCTGTGTTGACAGAGCAAAACCTGCTTGGGATTCTCTCTCTCCCTCTCTCTCTCTCTGCCCCTCCCCTGCTCTCTCTCTCTCTAAATAAATAAATAAACTTTAAAAAAAGAATTTTCTATAACAAATATATATTACTTTCAGTATAAAAATATTGAAAATAAATTTTGGTTTAAAAAAGTCACCTATAATCCCACTACTCTAACGCAATAATTGTTTTCATTTTTGCATATCACCTCCCAGTCTTCGTTTTGACAATTGTGTAATTTTACCTGAGAGCAGTCATGGTGTACAAAGTATGATTTTTAAAACTTTTATAATTTGCCAGGATTTTTTCTAAGCCGTATGACCTTAACTTGAACACACGATCCCGTGATTAAGAGTCACATGCTCTACTGACTGAGCCAGCCAGGTGCCCCTGCTTTTTTCAACTTAAAATTATTATTGTGTTGGGGCACCTGAGTGGTTCAGTCAGTTAAGCGTCCAACTTCAGCTCAGGTCTTGATCTCACTTTTGTGAGTTCGAGCCCTGAATCGGGCTCTGTGCTGACAGCTCAGAGCCTGCTTCAGATTCTGTCTCCCTCTCTGTCTGCCCCTCCCCCACTTGTGTGCGCTCCCTCTCTGTCTCTGTCTCTCAAAAATAAACATTACAAAATTTAAAATTATTATCGTGCAAGTAGTATTACTCATTGTAGAAAATTAAATGGTAGACATAGCCAAAAGGAGATATAAACCTGTAGTCCCACCACCAGAGAAAATCACTGTTAACTTGTTTTGTGCATAGCTCATTTCCAGGCTTTTTCTTACATACTTGTGTATATATAATGTATATCAAAATTCGACCATCCTTGGACATACCACTTTTTATTGGGCCTTCTAAACATTATATTGTAAATCCTTTTACATGTTTATACATACTTTATGAAGTGGTCACTTTTTAAACATTTTCTTCAATGTTTATTTTTGAGGGAGAGAGAGACAGAGTGCGAGCAGGGTAGAGGCAGAGAGGGAGACACACACACACAAAATCTGAAGCAGGCTCCAGGCTCCGAGCTGTCAGCACAGAGCCCGACGCAGGGCTTGAACTCACAAAAGTGAGATCAAGACCTGAGCTGAAGTTGGACGCGTAACTGACTGAGCCACCAAGGCGCCCCTGAAATGGTCACTTTTAATAGCTAAATAATAGTTTACTGAATTAATTGATCCTTACTTAACCATTTCTTGTTGTACTGTTTCCAAGGTTTCTCAATTTTAGGTAATACAATTAGTGTAATGTTTATAGCTTTTACTTCCATTGAATTATATCTCTGTCATCAGTTTCTGAGTGTGGAATTATCAGGCTAATAGCCAAAAACAATTCTTTAAAATTGCTATATACAGGGTGCCTGGTGGCCCAGTTGGTTAAGCATCCAACTTCGGCTCAGGTCATGATCTCATGGTTCGCGAGTTCGAGCTCTGCATCAGGCTCTGTGCTGACAGCTCAGAGCCTGGAACCTGCTTCAGATTCTGTGTCTCCCTTTCTCTCTGCCCCTCTCCTGCTTGTGCTCTGTCTCTCTCTCTTCCTCTCTCTCTCAAAAATAAATAAGCACTAAAAATTTTTTTTTTACTTGCTATCTATTATTATATGTTTAAAAAATCAGAAGCACTCGGGGCGCCTGGGTGGCGCAGTCGGTTAAGCGTCCGACTTCAGCCAGGTCACGATCTCGCGGTCCGTGAGTTCGAGCCCCGCGTCAGGCTCTGGGCTGATGGCTCGGAGCCTGGAGCCTGTTTCCGATTCTGTGTCTCCCTCTCTCTGACCCTCCCCCGTTCATGCTCTGTCTCTCTCTGTCCCAAAAATAAAAAAAAATAAAAAAAAAAAAAACATTGAAAAAAAAAAAATCAGAAGCACTCGACAAGAATAGCAAGGTTCCTGCCCCAACCCTTCCCCTTTGTTCTCCACTCACTTTCCCCAGAGGCAACCACTTTTATCTGTTAGATATTTATGGGTTTTGATACATAATATCATATTGCTTTCCAAAAGTTTGTACCTGTTTATTTTGCCAGCCATGCTATGTGAACATACTAATTTCACTACAACTTCGTCAACTTTAGATGTTATTTACAAGTTGTTTTGCCTGTTTTCAGTCATTCAATAAATATTTCAGCCACTACCACCTGACACAACTAAGGGTACAAAGAAGAATGAATATAGCATCTGCCCTCAAGTGTCAGAGGTAGCCAGACTGACAGAAGGAGCATAAACCTAAAAGTACAGTGTGATCAATGGGGAATGGAAGTACGTGAAAGGAAGAGGGAAAAGTAATCAGTGTTTCAGGTTATGAGCAGGTGGTGAGAATTTAGGAAAAGCTTTTCGATGCAAGAGACCTTTGAGCTGAAGGGGCACCTGGGTAGCTCAGTGGGTTAAGCATCTGATTTGAGATCAGGTCATGATCTCACAGCTCATGAGTTCAAGCTTCATACTGGGCTTTGCACTGACAGTACGGAGCCTGCTTCAGATTCTGTCCCTCCCCTGCTCTTGCATTTTCTCCCTCTCTCTTTCTCTCTCTCTCTCAAAAAACAAAACAAAACAAAAAAAACCCCAACCTTTGAGGAGGGTGTCTGGGTGGTTCAGTTGGTTAAGCATCCGACTCTTGGTTTCAGCTCAGGTCATGATCCCACAGTTTCATGGGGTTTGAGCCCCGCGTCAGGCTCTGCACTGACAGCAGGGAGCCTGCTTGGGATTCCCTGTATCCCTCTCTCTCTGTCCCCCCCGCCACGCTGCCTCTGTCTTTCTCAAAATAAATACACTTTATAAAAATAAAATATTCACTTCAATTATACACACAAAGACCTTTGAGCTGAATATGGACGGATATTAGGAGGTTTAACAGGTGAGGTGGGGTGAGGATATTCCAGGTAGATAATACATATCCAAAAGCCAGAGCCATGAATCAGCATGGAATATTTGAAGAACTGCAAGTAGTCCAGTGTAATTGGAGCATTGGATATGTGTGGAGGGATAGTGAGGGTAGGGGGAAAATCAGGAAAGGTAGAGCAGAACATGAAACAGATCTCAAAAGGGTTTAGAGACTATGGTGAGGGATTTGGACTTTCTCTTTATAGATAATGAAGAACTTTAAACAGGTGAAGGAGGTTATTAGCTTGGGTTGGGTTTTAGAGAGATTAACTCTGGCGTCAAAGTAGTGAATGTATTAGAGATAAATCCAGGCTTGAGGAAAGGGTACCTGTTACAAGGGGATTGCATTAGTTCAGGTGAGAAGTGATGAGGACGTCAATTAAAGCAATGATATTTAGGGGCACCTGGCTGGCTCAGTTGCTAGAGCATGCAACTCTTGATCTCAGGCCCATGAGTTCAAGCCCCGTGTTGGGTGGATAACTTACTTTTTAAAAAAACTTAAAAATAAAGAATAAGGGGTACCTGGCTGGCTCAGTCAGTGGAGCATGTGACTCTTGACCTTGGGGTCATGAGTCCGAACCCCATGTTGGGCATAGAAATTACTTAATAAAATGTTTTTAAAAAACAATGAGGGGTTCTTGGGTGGCTCAGTCATTTGAGCATCCGACTCTTGATTTTGGCTCAGGTCATGATCTCAGGGTCATGAGATCAAACCCTGTGTTCGTGGAGCCTGCTTAAGATTTTCTCCCTCTCTCTCCATCTGCCCCTCTCCGCTGCTCACACACATACACTCTCTGTCTCTAATAAAAATAAAAGAACAAGACAAACAAAAAGCAATGGTATTTTGGTTGGAGAAAATGGGATAGATTTGGGAGATGCTTAGAAGGTAGGCTCAACCATGCCTTGTGATTCATTATTATATGAGGCAAAAAATAAGGAAGCATATAAGATTCAATAATGCAGTCAATAAATATTTGTAGTGTGCCTATAAATGTGCCAGGCACTGTTCTGGGCTCTAGGGGTATAGAAGTGAAAAACATGGATATAAATCTTTGTTCTCATGGAGTTTATATCTTAGTGGAAAAGAGGTGGACAATAAACAAGCCAACACAAATAAACTTATGTTTGAAATAAAAGAAGAAAATATATTAGTAATTTTAGCTGGATGGGTTGGTCCTACTTTAGATAGGATAGACAGGGGAGGTCTCTAATGAGGTAATGGCATTTTAAGACTCGAAGATGAGAGAGACCCAGCCTTGCACTGAGCCAGAGGAAGATCATTACAGGTAGAGGGAACAGCAAGAACAAAGGCTCTGAGGCAGAAAAGAAATTGGTGTCCTGGAGGAACTGAAGCATTGCTAGAGTAGCTTGGAGTGTAATGATCAAAGGGGAGAGCAGAATTCTTCCAAGTTTTTGTCTTGGGTAACTAGGGAAGGGGGTGGGGAATAACAGAGGAATAATTTCAAATAAGGAGTAGGCTCCGAATTGGGGAAGGTAATGTGTTAAGTGTCATATTTGGTGAGATGTCTATGACACATCCAAGGAGAGATATTCAGTATTTGGAAACAGTGGAGCTTGGGAGAGAGATTGTGTTTTTAGCCCGTGAAGAGCAGATAAATTTATGGATACGAGATCAGGGCCAAGGGCAGAACTCTGGGGGAAAGACCCAATGCTTGATGGATGGGCAAAGGTAGGGGAATCAGCAAGGTGATTGCAAAAGAACACTCAGAAAATGTGTAATCCAGAAGCTAGAAGGGCAAGAGAATGTGAGGAATGAAGGAATAATCAGTATTTAAAATGCAACAGAGAAGTTAAGCAAGAGGTGAAAGGTATCCATTGAATTTGGCAATTAATTGGGAGATCAGTGGAGTGGTCCGAGTAAGAAATAGATCTGCACTGACTTGAATAATTATTGGACAAACATAAATGCCATATAAAAATACATGGGGCGCCTGGGTGGCGCAGTCGGTTAAGCGTCCGACTTCAGCCAGGTCACGATCTCACGGTCCGTGAGTTCGAGCCCTGCGTCAGGCTCTGGGCTGATGGCTCGGAGCCTGGAGCCTGTTTCCGATTCTGTGTCTCCCTCTCTCTCTGCCCCTCCCCCGTTCATGCTCTGTCTCTCTCTGTCCCAAAAATAAATAAAAAACGTTGAAAAAAAAATTTAAAAAAAAAAATAAAAATACATATGCCACTTAAATTAACAAAACAAAGATACCTAGTAATAAATTTACTTAAAGATTTTTAAGACCTTTATGAAGAAAATAATGAACTTTTGCTGAAAGATATTAAAGACGTAAGTAAATGGAGAGACATTCCAGATTCATCAATAGGAAGATTCAACGTTTTTTTTTTTTTTTTTTTTTTTATTTATTTTTTTGGGACAGAGAGAGACAGAGCATGAACGGGGGAGGGGCAGAGAGAGAGGGAGACACAGAATCGGAAACAGGCTCCAGGCTCCGAGCCATCAGAGCCCCAGAGCCTGACGCGGGGCTCGAACTCACGGACCGTGAGATCGTGACCTGGCTGAAGTCGGACGCTTAACCGACTGCGCCATCCAGGTGCCCCGGAAGATTCAATATTGTAAACATGTAAAGATGGCTTCACTTGGTCTATGGAACCCAATGTGTTTCCATCAAAATTCCAATAGGGTTCTTCATAGAACTTGACAAAACAATTCTAAACTGTACGTGGAAGAGGAATGGACCAAAAAAACATCCAAGAAGACAAACAAGATGAGGAAACTGGAACTTCCCCTTTCAGATATCAAGTTATCACAAAGCAGTAATTAAAGGAGTTTGGAATGGTTACAGGCATAGGAAAATGTAACAATGGAACAGAAGAGAGACACTAGAAGATAGGAGTAGCATTGTGAAGCAGTGGGGAAAGGATGGGCTATTCAGTGAACAGTGCTGGGACTGCTGGTTATCCATACAGGAAGAAGAGGAAATGAGATCACTACCTCATACCTCACACAAATATCAATTCTTCATGGATCAAGGCCCCAGATGTACAAGACAAAATTCTTAAATTTTTAGATGGAAATATAGCAGGCTATTTCTATAGCCTTGGTATAGGAAAGGATTTCTTGGCCAAAATATAAAGCACAGTAACTAACTGGAATTTACATTAAAACTTGGGAAAAAAGAAATAATAAAAAAAAGGAAAAAGAAAAAAATTAAAGCACAAACCATAAAAGTTTGATATGCTTGACTATGTTAAACAAACAAACTTCTGTTTATCAAAAGACATTATTTAAAAAGGCTACAGGGTCTGGCAAAAGATATTTGCAATTTACATAACTAATAAGGGATAACTATAACTATATATATGTGTATATGTATATATATATGTGCATATATATAATATGTATATATATACATATATATAAAGATAATAAAGATAAGCCACCCAGCAGAAAATTGACCAAAAGGCATGAATACGTATTTCACAGAAAACAGAAATTACCAACAAACTTAGAAAAGATGAACTACCTCACTGGTAATCAGAGAAATGCAAAGTATGACCACAATGAGATTAATTTTATACTCATCAGGCTGATAAATAGTTTTTAAAAATTTTTAATGTTTATTTTTGAGTGATAGGAAGACAGAGCACGAGTGGGGGAGGGGCAGGGAGAGAGGGAGACTCAGAACCTGATGTGGGGCTTGAACTCCTGAACAGCGAGATCATGACCTGAGCTGAAGTTGGACGCTCAACTGATTGAACCACCCAGGGGCCCCAGACTGATAAATATTAACAAGTCTGATAATACCAGAGGTCGTGCAATGGAAATCCTGCTGGCAGAAATGTAAATTGGTACAATCACTTTGAATACATTTTGACACTTAATAAATCTAAACATGGATATACTCTATGACTCAGCAATTCTACCCCTGTAACATACACTAGAAAAATTATTGCATAAATGTACCAGAAAAGATGTACAGGAATTCAAGTGTGTTCATAATAGCACTGATGTTAATAGCAAAAAGCTAGAAGTAGCCCAAATGTCCTTCAGCAGGACATTGGGCTTAATAAATTGTGGTATAATCATCAAATGGGAAACTACACACTGGTGAAAATAGATACCTATGGTTACAAATATCAACATGATGAATCCCGCAAACATAATGTAGAGAGAGCAAATTCAGAAAAAAAACGCTACGTTATGATTCTATGATGTAAAGCTTAAAAACGCAGGTAAGAAAGCGATGAAGAAAAGCAAAATTCATGATGGCAGTTATATCTTGTGGGGAAGGAAAAGATAGCAATTCAGAAGGGCATGTAGAGGGTTTCAGAGGCTCTGGTAAGGTTCTGTTTCTGAAGCTGAGTGGTGGGTACGTGGGTGTTCATTTTATTCTTTAATTCACACACACGTTTATGATTTTGTTATTCTTTACATATATATGGTTTAAAGCATTAAATCTTCTAAGAGTATATATTATATACTCTTTTGTATTTGTGATACATCTTCTAAAAATGTTTAAGCTAAAAACGTAGTGATTGGAAGGTGTGGATGGGTGCCTGGCTGGCTCAGTTGGTGGAGCGTGCGACTCTTGGTCTTGAGGTCGCGAGTTCGAGCACCATGTTGGGTGTGGAGATTACTTAAAAATAAAATATATTTGTTTTTTAGAGAGAGAGAGAGAGCACGTGAGTAGGGGAGAGGGGCACAGATAAAGAATCTTAAGCAGGCTCCGTGCTCAGCACAGAGCTCAATGTGAGGCTCCATCCCACGACCTTTGGGATCATGACCTGACCCAAAATCAACAGTCATGCTCAACTGACTGAGCCACCCAGGTGCCCCACACACACAAAATAAAATCTTTTTTAACAACCAAAAAAAGAACGTGTGTATAGCTGGGGGAAGATCCTTCCAGGTAGAGAGAACAAGGGCACTGAGACGGTAGAGGTGCTTGGTGTGTTAGAAGAATAGGAAGGAGGCCATCATGTCTGGTGGAGATGAGGTCATAGAGGTTTCCAGGGGACAGATTGTGTAATTCTTTGTGGCATGGGAAGCCACTAGAAGGTTTTAAGCATTGAGTGACACGATTTTATGTTTTAAAAAAGATTACTTAGGCTTTGTGGTACATGCTAGAGGGCAATGATTTTGTGGAATGTTACCAATTAGAAAAACTAGGCAAAGGATCTCTATTATTTCTTACAATTATCTCAATGAAAATTTCAGTTAAAAAAGAATGAGAGATGCATGTGTGGAGAGAGAAACAAAAAACAAAGCAGAAACAGATCCATAAATACAGAGAATGAACTGGTGGTTGCCAGAGGGGAAGGAGGTGGGGGGATGGGCAAAAGAGGTGACAGGGAGTAGGAAGTACAAGCTTCCAGTTATGGAATGAATAAGTTATGGGGATGAAAGGTACGGCACAGGGAATATAGTCAATGGTATTGTAATGGCACCGTATGGTGACAGGTGTTAGCTACACTTGTGAGCACAGCATAACACAGAGTTATAGAATCACTATGTTGTCTACTTGAAACTAATGTAACATTGTGTCAACTATAAATACATAAATACACAAATAAAAAGCAAAAGGGCGACACATGGAGACATGGAAAGAAAATCAGAAGGAACAAGTCACTTACGGGTTTTAAAAAAATTGCAGAATAATATCTATAGTATGACCTCCAAATTCCTATTACAGTCTGTTCTCTGTGTTTATGGGTCCCTTTCTGTTTTTTCATTTGCTTGCAAAACTGTAGCATAATATAACCAGGATATTGACGTTGATAGGCTCCACCAATCTTTATTCAGATTTCTCCAGTTTGTCTCATTATTTTTTTAAGTTTATTTATTTTAAGAGAGAGAGCAAGTAAGGTAGGGGCAGAGAGAGAGAGATAGAGAGAGAGAGAGGAGACAGAGAATTCCAAACAGGCTCCACACAGCACAGAGCCGGATGTAGGGCTCAAACTCACGAACCTTGAGATCATGACCTGACCAGAAAGCTGGATCGCTTCTCAGCCTTTTGGCTAAAATCAAGTGCAGAAACCAAGAGTTGGACGGTTAACCAACTGGGACACCCAGGTGCCCCTGTGTTGTTTTCTTTTACTCTCTATTTTGTTTGTCTCTTCTCTAATCTTTATTTACTCCCTTCTGCTAGCTTTGGGTTTAGTTTGCTTTTCTTCATGATGTAATTTTCTCATTTACCTTGTGCTTGGAGTGGAGGTCCTTGGGATTCTTAGATTAGTAAGTTTATAGTTTTCATGAAATTTGGAAAACTTTCACTCATTGTTTTATCACATATTTTTTCTGTCACTTCTTTCCTTCAGGGACTCCAATTACATGTATAGAAGGCTGCTTGGAGTTGCCCCACAGCTCACTGATGCTCCGTTCATTTTTCCAGTCTTTTTTTCTCTGAGTTTTACCCAGTTTCTATTATTATGCCTTTGGGTTCACAGATAGTTTTCTTCTGCAGTATCTATATGCTGTTAATCCTGTCTAGTGTATTTTTTTAATTTTAGACATTATGTTTTCATTTCTAGAAGTTTGATTTGTACTTTTTCGGTATCTTTATGTCTCTACTTAACATACTCATTTTTTTCCTCTGTCATCTGGACATTTTTTAATGTTTATTTTACATACATATAACTTGAATATAGTTAAAATAACTATTTTGTTGTCCTTGTCTATTAACTTGTCTTTGTGGTGAATTCCACAAAGGCCCTGGTGAATTCTGGACCAGTATAAAAATGTTTTAACTACTATGTATTTAATTATATCTGGTGGGTCAAATGACCATATTATCTATCTGTAAAGTATTTTCTTTGGTTACTGGCTACTGTGGTAGACATATGGCCTCCAACGATCCCCACCTCCTGGTATTCACACCTTTGTATAATCCCCTCCTCTAGAGTGTGGGCGGGACCTAGTGACCTAACAAATAGAATACAGCAAAGGTAATGGGATGTTGCTTCCAAGATCATTCCAAGAATGTTGTTTCCAAGTTACAAAAGATTATGGCATCCATCTTGATGGTACTGTCTTGCTCTCTCTTGCTTACTCACTCTGAGGAAACTAGCTGTCATGTTGTGAGTTGTCCTGTGGAGAGACCAAAATACCAACTCAATGAGACCCTCAGTCTAACAGTCCACAAGGAACTGAATTCTGCTAACAACCACAGAGTGAATGTGAAAGCGGATCTTACTCCAGTTGAACCTTAAGGTGAATGCAGTCCTGGCTGATGACACTCTCCACCTCCTGAGAGCACCTGAGCTGTAGGAGTTAGGTAAGCAGTGCTCAGTTTCCTGACCCATAGGCACAATGAGATAATTATCCCTGGATTGTTTTTGGGGTGTTGGGTTGGGTAAGTTCTTTATATATTTTCGATACTAACCCTTTATCGGATATTTCTTTTGCAAGTGTTTTCTCCCAATCTATAGGTTGTCTTTTAGTTTTTGTTGTTTCCTTCACTGTGCAGAAGCTTTCATTTTGATGTAGTCCCAATAGTTTATTTTTACTGTTTTCCCCTTGCCTCAAGGGACCCATCTAGAAAAAGTTGCTACAGCCAATGTCAGAGAAGTTACTGCCCGTGCTCTCTTCTAGGATTTTTATGGTTTTAGGTTTCACATTTAAGTCTTTAATACATTTTGAGTTTAGTTTTGTGCGTGGTATAAGAAAGTGGTCAAGTTTCATTGTTTTGTAGGTAGCTGTCCAGATTTCCTAATACTATTTGTTGAAGAGACTGTCTTTTTCTTTAAAAAATTTTTTTAATGTTTATTTTATTTTTGAGAGAGCAAGACAGAGCATGAGCAGGGGAGGGGAAGAGAGAGAGGGAGATACAGATTCCAAAGCAGGCTCCAGGCTCTGAGCTGTCAGCACAGAAACAGACACAAGGCTCAAACCCACGAACTGGGAGATCACCACCTGAGCTAAAGTTGGACACTCAACTGCCTGAGCCACCCAGGTGCCTCAGTGTTGCTTTTCTTTTTCAAGACTGCTTGGGCTATTCAGGGTTTTTTGTGGTTCTATACAAATATTATAATTTTTCTAGTTCTGTGAAAAAATGCTGGTGGTATTTTGATGGGGATTGCATTAAATGTGTAAATTACTTTGGGTAATACAGACATGTTAACAATATTTGTTCTTCCAATACGTGGGCATGGAATGTCTTTCCATTTGTTTGTGTCATCTTCAATGCCTTTCATCAGTGTTTTATAGTTTTTTTAAAATTTTTTTTTAACGTTTATTTATTTTTGAGACAGAGAGAGACAGAGCATGAACGGGGGAGGGTCAGAGAGAGGGAGACACAGAATCCGAAACAAGCTCCAGGCTCTGAGCTGTCAGCACAGAGCCCGACGCGGGGCTCGAACCCACGGACCGTGAGATCATGACCTGAGCCGAAGTCGGCCACTCAACCGACTGAGCCACCCAGGCGCCCCAGTGTTTTTTAGTTTTCAGAGTATAGGTATGTCACCCCTTTGGTTAATTTTATTCCTAGGTATCTTATTATTTTTGATGCAATTGTAAGTGGGATTGATTTCTTAATTTCTCTTTCTGCTGCTTTATTATTGGTGTATAGAAATGCAACCAATTTCTGTACATTGATTTTGTACCCTATGACTTTACTGCATGCATTTACCAGTTCTGGCAGTTTTTTGGTGGAGTCTTTGGGTTTTTCTATATATAGTATCATGGCATCTGCACATAGTGAAAATTTTACTTCTTCCTTACTGATATGGACGCCTTTTATTTCTTTTTGTTGTCTGAGGAGAGGGACAGAGGGAAAGGGAGAGAGAATTATAAGCAGACTCCATGCTCAGCTCAGAGCCTGACACATGGTTTGATCCCACAACTCTGCAATAATGATTTGAGCCAAAATCAAGTGGCAGAAGCTCAACCAACTGAGCCACCCAGGGGCCCCTGGCCCCTCTCACTTTTCAAGGCAATTGCTACAGGGATTTGTTTTCCCCTGCTGTCCCCTGTGTGCTCGTCTGTCTGTTGCCCTTCTCCGTGACCCCAATCCCTCCCCACTGCAATGGACATGATCCATTTCTCTCCCAAGCCATGTCTCCGCACTTCCTACCTTCTTCGATGTGGGCTCTTCTTTACCTTTAGTTGTGGAGTGTGTTCTGCCAGTCTTAAGGCCAATTTCTGATGTATTTAGGATGATTTCATAGTTATCTAGCTGTATTCCTGGGAGGAGGGGAACCTGGGGTCCTCCTTCTCTGCTGCCATCTTCCTTTCCTTGCTCCTGGAATGACAGCTTTAAGGTTGTGTAGAGAATTTTAAAGCCAGATGCCATGAGCATTAAAGGAACAGAAATTATTTATTCATGACTGGTAGACTTCACAATGGCGTGCAAGGACAAAGCTCATCCCCTCATCACCGTCTTTGGTGTTCAGAGTATGGAGGAGAAGCCATCTCCTTCTGGAGAAGACTGTAAGAAAGCAGGAGCCTCAGAAGAGGGCCTCAGTTCAGTTAAGGCAAGGGATGGAAGGGAAGTATAGCTAAGAAAGCCAGGGCGTAGTGTAATTTCTTTCTCATGAAACAGGGGCTCCAGAGGGCATAGTGGAAAAGGCTCTGAGAAAAACAAACAGTGCGGAAAACAGGTTGGGGTGTATGTGGACTAAACAGAGCATCTGGGGCTCTAATATGTTACCTCCTTCCCAGCCTCGTGAAAGAGGCAAAACCTCCTCCGTTGCCACTTTTTTCTTTAATGCCATTCTTTTTTTTTTTAATAACGTTTATTTATTTTTGAGAGAGAGAGAGAGAGTGTGAGAGGGGCAGAGAGAGGTGGGGTGACAGGGGATCTGAAGCAGGCTCCGTGCTGAGAGCAGAGAGCTGGACACAGGGCTCAAACTCATGACCTGAGCTGAAAACGGACACTTAACCGACTGAGCCACCCAGGCGCCCCTCTCTAATGCCATTCTTAATGTGCCTCATTGCAACCGATTTTAGTTTCACTTGAACATGTTGCAAACTCTTACTTTCCTTTCTGTTTAAAATCCATAACATCAGATTGGCATGTCTCCAAGTAAATACTCTTTCTAGCGTTTGTGAAATGTCCTCATTCTATAGCTAAAACCCTGTCATTTCAATATCTCATGTCATGACCCCAAAAGCCAAATTGATTTTTCCAACACTATCAAATAGCTATGCATTCACCGCTGCTCATATCCTCCCTGCTCTTCCAAACCCCTTGCGTTCATTGGATGAAGAAATGGAAACACTTCCTTATGGTCCCAAGAGTTTCGACTTTTACCCAGGCACCATTCAGTAGAAGAATTGCTGTTCAACCCTGTGTGAAGCACCAGGAGCAGATAGAGCCAGAAAGTTTGAGAGAATGAATGACATACTCCAGATTAACAATTTCAGAAAACAGCATCTCATACCCTTTCAGCATCACTTTATATATAGTATATAATTTTTGTATACATAATGTATGGTACAACATTAAAATCTACAAACAAGATATGTGGAAAGAGTAAGTTGCCCTTGTCTTTCTTTCCCCCAATTCACTTACCTTCACTAGAGGCAACCACAGGAATCAGTTTCTTGTATATTCTTGCAAATATTCCTTACATTTATCAACACATATCTATGCATTTAAGAAATCCCCCGAGGTGCCTGGGTGACTCAGTAGGTTGACCGTCTGACTCTTGATTTCGGCTAAGGTCACGATCTCATGGTCTGTGAGATTGAGCCCCATGTTGGGCTCTGCACTGACAGCGTGGAGCCTGCTTGAGATTTTCTCTTTCCCCCTCTCTCTGCTCCTCTCCCCCACCTCAAAATAAATAAACATTTATTTTAAAAAAAACTTTGAGAAATCCCCACAAATTGTAGCATTATGTGTCCACTATTTTGCACCTTGCTTCTTTTCACTTAAATAGTACATCCTGGAGTCCTTTCAAAGTCAGTCGAGATAGAATTACTCATTGTTTCTGTGATTGCATAATATTACATGGCTAGTTATACCATAGTGTATTTAACCAATTTCCCACTGGTGGACTTTTGGGTTACTTCCAACTTTTTGCTCTTGAAAACCATGTTTCAGTGACTATTTTTGTACATGCGCCATTTCAAACATATATTTATAGAATATATACAGATATTTCTGTATCTATAGAATATTTATAGAATATATTTATAGAATATATATAGAACAAATATATACACTACATATAGAATAAATAAACATAAAAAAAAATCCCTCAAAGTGGAATTTCTAGACCGAAGACTATAGCACTATCCCTTTTGATTGGTTGGGAAGAGGCTCTATTCAGTGATCTCTTCAACACCGTGGCAGCAAGCCATCCACTTCCACAGAGTCTCTGCTACTCCTTCCAAGGGTAACTGTTTCCACTTCCTTTTGTTTCCACTTACAGAATCCTCCCTCTTCTTCTGTGGAGTATGTGATAAAACATCTTGTCTAGTGGATATGTACAAATCCTTCACGTTGAAAGCTTCATGTCTATGGTGTAAGGTGGCTGTTTCAATTTGTTTTCCTTTTCATATTCTTTTTTTAATGTTTATTTTATTTTTGAGAGAGAGAGCACGCAAGAGTGTGGGGGTGGGGGAGGACAGAGAGAGAGGGAGACAGAGGATCCGAAGCTGGTTCTTCGGTGACAGCAGCAAGCCTGACTTGGGGCTTGAACTCACAAACCATGAGATCATGACCTGAGCTGAAGTCAGAAGCTCAACTGACTGAGCACCTCCCTGCCAGGTGCTCCCTTTTGATATTCTTCTACTTACCATTATAACCTTCATTATGGAAACCCTCTGCTGACCTCCTGGCATCTTCCTTCCCCTTTTTCTCTTTTTCCTATACTTCTTTCTTCTCCTCTCCTTCTTTTCTTTCTTATTCTCTTTTCCCTTTGACTTTTCTCTCCCTCCTCTCCCCTCTTCCTCCTTCTCCTTTGTGATGGTCTATTGATGTGTCAATTTGGCTAGGACAGTCCCCAGGTATTGAGTCAAACTAATCTGGTGTTACTGTGAAGGTACTTTGTAGATACAATTAAAATCCATGACCAGAGGACTTAAAATTTTTTTTAATGTTTATTTATTTTTGAGAGAAAGAGACAGAGAGACAGAGCATGAGTGGGGGAGGGGCAGAGAGGGAGACCAGAATCTGAAGCAGGCTCCAGGCTCTGAGCTGTCAGCACAGAGCCCAAGGGGGGGCTCAAAACCAAGAAGCAGGAGATCATGACCTGAGCCGAAGTCAGACACTTAACCGACTGAGCCACCCAGGCGTCCCATAACCAGTTGACTTAAATAAACAAGATTATCAAAAAAAAGAGGGAGATTATGCTAGATAATCTGGGTGGGCCTGATTCTATCAATTGAAAGGCCTTAAGAGCAGAGCTGAGGCATCCCTGATGAAGAAGAAATTCCTCCTGTGAACAGCAGCTTCAGCTTGTGCCCAAGTGTTCCAGCCTGCCCTTCCTGATGGCCTGCCCTATGGATTTTGGACTTGCCTAGCCAGACCTCGCACCTATAGAAGCCTATTTCTTGCAGTAAATTTCTTAAAAAAATTTTTTTTACCACTTATTCCTTTTTGGCAAAGACAGAGGGGAATGGGGGAGAGGCAGAGAGAGAAAAACACACAGGATCTGAAGCAGGCCCCAGGCTCTGAGCTGTCAGCACAGACCCCAATGTGGGGCTCGAACCCACAAACCGTGAAATCATGACCTGAACCGAAGTCAGATGTTTAACTGACTGAGCCCCCCAGATGCTCCAACAGCAAATTTCTTAATATATATCTTCTACTGGTTCTTTCTCTGGTTGAACTCTGACTAATACATCTTTTCAAATATTTTCTCCATCCAGTCTGGGAAGTCTTCGTTTCATGGATAAGCACAGAGAGGCACTCCCCAAAGACACTCCTTTTCATCTGTACCTCAAGGGGAAAGATCAACTTCAGTAAATACTTACAGAGAGCCATCATTGCCTCTGATGGGAAAGAAAACATTCTGCAGGTCCCAGGAAAGGTTTCCTAGTGTCAGGAACAATGTGCTAGAGATATCAAGTTAAGCAACCTATTATTGCTTGGTTGATGCCAGAGTGCTGTTAATTGCATAAAAAAGAAAATAAAAATGACTGAGCACTAAAATGGGAGTGGGGCAAAGTATAAAATAAAGATCCATGATGGGGTGCCTGGGTGCCTCAGTTGGTTGAGCGTCTGACTCTTGATTTTGGCTTGGGTCAGGGTCTCATAGTCACGGGATTAAGCCCATTAAGAGTCAGGCTCTGTACTATGCATGGAGCCTGCTTGAGATTCTCTCTCTCTCTCTCTCTCTCTCTCTCCCTCTGCCCTTCGTCCCTGCTGATACTCTCTCTCTCTCTAAAAAAAAAAAAAATCCACGAATCCATACTGATGTAAATTAGTGATCGATTGAATAAATAGACAAATGAACAGAAGAGACAAATTCCCATGCAGAAGAATTAGAAATAATTTATATACTGTGCCCTCAAAGAGGTGGAGCATTCATTACATTCTAGTTGTTATGACTGGGTGCACATAGTGACTTCCTTCCAAAGAGTACAGTATAGAAAGAGAGGAAAAGAGTAACTTTATAGTGGAGAAATCTGGAAAACACTACCTCAGTCAGGTGATCAACACCAACAGTGAAAAGTCACATTAATATTATGTATTGTAGCTATGATACATTGAAAATGGCACTTTACATCTGGGCTCCTCCTTCTGAAAACTCATAATCTCAGTCTAATCATGAGAAAAATATCAGAAAAATCCAAGTTGAGGGAAATTCTACAAAACACCCAACTAGCACTGCCTAGAACTATGAAGGTCTAGGGCTCCTGGGTGGCTCAGTCAGTTTGAATATCTGACTCTTGATTTCAGCTCAGGTCATAATCCCAAGGTCGTGGGATTGAGCCTGGTGTTGGGCTGCACACTGAGTGTGAAGCCTGCTTCAGATTCTCTCTCTCTCTCTCTCTCTCTCTCTCTGCCCCTTTCCCCCAGCTCACACACACACTCTCTCTAAAATAAAATTAAAAAAAGAACTATAAAGGTCATCAAAAGCAAGGAAAGTCTGAGAAACCATTACAAGAAAGAAAGAAAGAAAGAAAGAAAGAAAGAAAGAAATCAAGAAATCAAGAAACCATTACAGAGCCTAAGGAGACATGATAACTAAATGTAATATGGTGTCTTAGATGAGATTATGGACCAAAAAAAGGACATTAGATAAAAACTATGGAAGCCTTAATAAAGCATACACTTTGGCTTATAATGATGTATCAATATTGGTTCATTAATTATAACAAATATACCATACTAATGTAAGATGTTAACAATAGGGGAAACTGGATGTTGGGTTCACAGGAACTCTGTACCATCTTGTCAGTTTTTCTGCAAATATAAAACTTTTCAAAAAAATAAAGTTTATCTATGGAGATAATAAAAAGATCAGTGGTTTCCAGGGGTTCAGGGAGAGAAAGGAAGAGAGGTTGAATAAATAGAGCACAGGGGATTTTTTGGGCAATGAAAATATACTGTACGATAGTGTAATCATGGATAAATGTCATTACACATTTGTCAGGGCCCATAGAACATGCAATATAAAGAGTGAGCTCTAATGTAAACTGTAGTCAGTAGACTGTAACAATGAATCAGTTTTGGTTCATTAATTTTAACAAATGTACCACACTATTGCAAGATGTTACTAATTGGGAAAGCTGTGCATGTGTGAGTGGGAATGAGTAGAAATGGAGAGAGTAGGTTGGATACATGGAACTCTATATAATATCCGCTTGATTATTCTGTAAATGTAAAACTGCATTAAAAGAACTAAGTCTGCTAAAATAAATGGACAAAGGACTTGAATAGACATTTCTCCAAAGAAGATATACAAATGACCAACAGATACTTGAAAGATGTTTAACATCACTAGTCATTAAGGAAATGCAAATCAAGCCCACAATGAGATACAACTTTATACCCACCAGAAAGGCTATATATATATATATATATATGTATAGTAAGAAAAATAACAAGTGTTGGCGAGGTTGTGGGGAAATTGGAACCCTCGTGTGTTGCTGGTGGGAATGTAAAATGGTGCAGGCACCGTAGAAAACAGTTTGATGGTTCCTCAAAAAGTTAAAAGAAAATAGATTTACTGCATGATTCAGCAATTCCACTCCTAGGTATATACCCCTAAGAATTGAAAACAGGTATTCAAACCAAAACTTGAACACACGTGTTCATAGCAGCACTATTCACAATTGCCAAAAGTGGAAACAATTCAAATGTCCATAAATGGATGAGTGGAATAAGATATATTATATCCGGGTGCCTGGGTGGCTCATTTGGTTGAGCATCTGACTCTTAATTTTGGCTCAAGTCATGATGCCAGTGTCGTGGATTCGAGCCCTGCCTCGGGCTCTGTGCTAACAGCTCAGAGCCTGGAGCCTGCTTCTGATTCTGTGTCTCCCTCTCTCTCTGCCCCTCCCCCACTCGCACGCACTCTCTCTCAAAAATAAACATTAAAAAAAAAGTTTTTTTCAATATATGAAGTTTATTGTCAAATTGGTTTCCATACAACACCCAGTGCTCATCCCAAAAGATGCCCTCTTCAATACCCATCACCCACCTTCCCCTCCCTCCCACCTCCCATCAACCCTCAGTTTGTTCTCAGTTTTTAAGAGTCTCTTATGCTTTGGCTCTCTTCCACTCTAACCTCTTTTTTTTTTTTCTTCCCCTTCCCCATGGGTTTCTGTTAAGTTTCTCAGGATCCACATAAGAGTGAAAACTGATGAATGGATAAAGAAATTGTGGTTTAAAAAAATTTTTTTAAATAGAGGGTAAACGGGTGGGGGGATGGGTTAATTAGGTGATGGGGATTAAGGAGGGCACTTGTCATGTTGAGCACTGGGTATTATATTTAAGTGATGAATCACTAAATTCTCCTGAAACTGTATGTTAACTAACTAGAATTTAAATAAAAATTTGAATCTTGCTATTTGCAATGATGTGGATGGAACTAGAGTATATAACAGTAAGCAAAATAAATTAGAAAAAGACAAATGTATGATTTCACTCACACATGGAATTTAAAAAATACACCAGATGAACATAGGGGAAGGGAAGGAAAAATTAGATAAAAAGAGAGAGGGAGGCAAACCATAAGAGACTCTTAAATGCAGAGAACAACTGAGGGTTGCTGGAGGGGAGATGGGTGAGGGATGGACTAAATGGATGATGGGCATTAAGGAGGGCACTTGCTGGGATGAGCACTGGCTGTCATATGTAAGTGATGAATCACTGGGTTCTAGTCCTGAAGCCAATATTACACTGTATGTTAACTCATTTGAATTTAAATAAATTAATTAAATACTCTAAAAAAAAAAAAAGACCAATGAACCCTTAAAATGCTATCCCTGAGCTAAATGGGGAAGACCCTGATTGGCTGTTTGCATAAACAAAATGCAAACTGTTTGTCAAAAAAAAACAAAAAACAAAACCGGGGTGCCTGGGTGGCTCAGTCGGTTGAGCATCCGACTTTGCTCAGGTCATGATCTCACAGTTGGTGAGTTCGAGCCACACGTCGGGCTTTGTGCTGACAGCTCAGGGCCTGGAGCCTGCTTCGGATTCTATGTCTCCCTCTCTGCTCCTCCCCTGCTCACACTCTGTCTCTCTCTCTCAAAAATAAATAAAGATTAAAAAACAACAACAACTTGAAACAATAAACAAAGCCAGCAATCCACAAAATGCTAAGTATTTGCAATAGAAAATTATAATGATCATCTACATCACAATAATTACTCAGCTTGTAAGTCTACACTATGTCTTAATAAATTTTATTTATTTTATTGTTTATTTTTTGAGAGAGAGAGAGAGAGAGAGAGATCACGAGTGGGGAAGGCAGGGAGGGAGGGAGACATACAATCCCAAGCGGGCTCTGCACTGTCAGCACAAAGCCCGATGTGGGCCTCGAACTTGCCAACTGTGAGATCATGTCCTGAGCCAAAATCAAGAGTCGACACTTAACGGAGGGAGCCATCCCAGAACCCCTATGTCTTTACTAAATTTTAAACTAAATTGAATGAACAGACTGTGGAATAAATTAAATTCAAAAAGAATTTTAAAAGGCTGTTGAGGAACCCCACAATTGTTGGAAAGGCTGAAGAACAGGGTTGGAGCTAAACTTTCAGAAATAATGCCCCAAACCATTGCACAAGTGGCCAGATGAGACAGGCACCACCCGACCCAGAGCACAGGAGGGAATTGCTACCCCTGCTGCTGCATTGTAGAAGGTCAACCTTAAAAACACTGGAAATTTCCTGATAGCAAACAAAATGGAAGCTCCACCTAGAGCCGGGTTTCCTTTCGTTGCTCACTTCCGGATCGGGGTCTCTGGCAGGTGTTTCTGATGGGAGGAGCCTAAGTTCACAGACTGTGTCCTATCTACAAGGGAGGCTGTCAGAAGAGTTCCGACTCTCACAGGAGGGAGGCAGAGCTCATGAGGTGGAAATTCTTCCATCTATAGAAAGGCGATTCAAAAAATGAGGACAGTCACAAGTATGACCCAGATGGTACTGCTATCAACTAATGTAGAGCGTACAAGAGTTCCGCAGTGGGGATGAGGAGTTTCCACTGTGAACACGTGGAATGTGAGGCGTCTGTAGAACACTCAGATATAGATGTCCGGCAGGGGGTGAGATATTTGAAGTTCTTAGCATACAGGTAGCCGCTGAAACAAAATAAAAGAGGATGGTCCAGAGAGCCTGTAGAGTAAGTTAAGACTGAAGAGAGGGTCCTGGTGTGGGAAATATAACTTCCCTGGGTTTCTAAGTGCTCCTGTAAAAAGCCTTAGCCACCCGAGACACAGGGTTGTATACAATATACAGACAGAAAATATTTGCTTTCAAGGGCACCTGGGTGGCTCACTCGGTTAAGTGTCCAACTTCGGCTCTGGTCGTGATCTCACAGTTTGTGAGTTCAAGCCTCACGTACAGCTCAGGGCCTGGAGCCTGCTTTGGATTCTGTGTCTCCCTCTCTCTCTGCTCCTCCCCCCTGGTGCGTGCTCTCTCTCTCTCAAAAATAAATAAACATTTAAAAAAATTTTAAAGAAAATATTTGCTCTCACTTCTCTTAGACACATTTCACTTTTCACACGTCATGAGGATGATATCTTTAGCCATTTGTCTAGCTAACTGCTGTGAACCAAATGGATAATAAAACTTCTCTTATCTCCCCAAGAGATTCAAATGGCTACAACCAGGATTAAGTCCCCTGCTGAAGCTCCCAAGGTGCCAGGAAGATGGGAGCAGTTTTTCCCTAGGTATTAACACTTCAAAAGGGATGAAGCCTAGACTGTGGAGCCATCTCTAGTCTGTAAAAACTGGAGATAACAAGGCTTATCGGGCCCTTGGAAAGACATTAACATTGTAAAAGGCTAGTGTAAGATCCAGGATCCTTTACTTCCCCTCTCTGAGAAGCCAAGTTTTCTCTCTCAGAAGGGAGCAGGATGGCTGTCTCTCTCCCATATACTGTATATATGTTTTCCATTGTTTTTAAATTTTACTTTAATTCCATGGCAATTCACATGCAGCATTATATTCGTTTCAGGTGTACAATATAGTGACTCAGTAGTTCCATAGATTACTCAGTGCTCCTCAAGAGAACTGTACTCCTGGGAAGCCTGGGTGGCTCAGTCAGTTGAGCGTCTGACTTTGGCTAGAGTCATGATCTCACAGTCCATGGGTTTGAGCCCCACATCAGGCTCTCTGCTGTCAGCCCAGAGCCCACTTCTGATTCTCTGTCCTCCTCTCTCTCTCTGCTCCTCTGCTGCTTGCTCTCTCTCTCTCAAAAATAACTTTTAAAAATATATATATATAAGTGTACTCCTGGGGTGCCTGGGTGGCTCAGTAAGTTAAGTGTCTGACTCTTGATTTCGGCTCAGGTCAGGATCTCAGGATCATGGGATTGAGCCCCGCATTGGGCTCCATGCTGGGTGTGAGCCTGCTTAAGAATCTCTCCCTCTCCCACTCACGCTCACTCTCTCTATCTAAAAAACAAAAACAGAAACCAAAAAACTCTTTTTCCTGATCCAGGCTCCTCATGATTCTTTAGCATTCATACTGCAAGTACATAGGTATGCATGTAGGGTAACATCTCAGACCTTTCACAGTTCTTAACAAAACATTGGGGAACATTAACATTTAAGTGGTGGAAGGAGGAAGAGATAAAAATAAAAGAAAAAGAATAACCAGGAATGGTCAGAGAAGTAAAGAATAACCAGTACCATGAATGAATTCAATGTGATGGAAACATAAGAACAAGAACATTTCAGGGAGGAGGCAATTAGCAGCAATGTCAAATGCACAGAGAAATCCAATAACATGAAGACCGAAAAGTAACTATTGCCTTTCACAGTTTGGGGGTAATTGGTGAATTTTGCAAAAAGAAATTCCTTTTTTTTTATCAAATCTTTTTTTTTTAATTTTGTTTATTTTGAGATAGAGAGAATGTGAGTGGGGGAGGGACAGAGAGAGAGGGAGAGAGAGAGAGAGAGAGAGAATCCCAAGCAGGCTCTGCACTGTCAGACAGAGCCCAATGCAGGGCTCAAACTCATGAACCATGAGATCACGACCTGAGCTATAGTTGGATGCTTAACCGACTGAGCCACCCAGGTGCCCTGCCAAAAGAAATTTCAATGGAAACATTTTTCAGCAGGTCGAGGCATGAATGGATTTGAGGAAGCAGAGACAGCAAATGTAGACTACTAATATTCAGAGAAGCTTAAGCTGAGAGAGTGAAATTGGCACCCCGTGAAGTTTCAGGTCAAGGGATGGTTTTGTTCTGTTTCATTTCGTTTGCTTTGGTGTTTAATGAGAGACACCCACACATGTTTACAGCCAGGGAAAGGCAGCACAGATTGAAATCAGAGAAAGAAGGGATAATTGATGGAGGAGGATTCTGAAGGAGATTGAAAAAAGATGGCACTTAGGGCACAGGGAGATGGGTGGACCCAGAACAGGGAGGTGAGATAGAGACAAGTTGGGTGTGAATGTAGTATTGTTTGTGTGAGATTCAGCTGAGGCTGAAGACCACGGATTTATAGTCGCACTAATTTGTACGGGTTGGCGCATTTTCTCCAGCAAGGTGAAAACACGCAGGTAAAGGAGCGGGAGAAGGGTGGGTTTTTTTTTTTAATTTCTAAATTTTTTTAAAATTTTATTTTAATTACAATGTTACATTAGTTTCAGGTGAACAATAAAGTGATTCAACAGTTCCATAAATTACTCAGTGCTCATCAAGATATGTATTTTTAATCCCCATCCCATCCCCTATTTTACCCATCCCCCCACCCCACTCCCCTCTGGTAACCATCTGTTTATTCTCTGTAGTTAAGAGTCTGTTTCTTAGTTTGTTAACTTTTTTCCCTTTGTTCATTTGTTTTGTTTCTTAAATTCCACCCAGGAGTGAGATCATATGATATTTGTCTTTTTCTGACTTATTTCACTTAGCATTATATCCTCTATATCCATCCATGTTGTTGCAAATGGCAAGATTTTATTCTTTTTTATAGCTGGGTAATATTCCTCTGTGTGTGTGTATGTGTGTGTGTGTGTGTGTGTGTGTGTGTGTATCACCTATTTTTTATCCATTCATCTATCAAATAGACACTTGGGCTGTTTCCATAATTTGGCTACAGTAAATATTGCTCCAGTAACCATAGGGGTGCATATATCCCCTAAATTAGTGTTTTTGTTTCTTTTGTTTTCTAGTGTTTCTGTTTTCTTTCTTTTGTTTTCTTTGTTTTCTTTGTATCCAGTAATACGATTACTGGATCATATGATAATTCTATTTTTAATTTTTTTTATTTTTAACTTGTTTTATTTTTTTTTAATTTACATCCAAATTAGTTAGCATATAGTGAAACAATGATTTCAGGAGTAGATTTCTTAGCCCCTTACTTAGCCCATCCCCCTCCCACAACTGCTCCAGCAACCCTCAGTTTGTTCTCCATATTTATGAGTCTCTTCTGTTTTGTCCCCCTCCCTGTTTTTATATTATTTTTCTTTCCCTTCCCTTATGTTCATCTGTTTTGTCTCTTAAAGTCCTCATATGAGTGAAGTCATATGATTTTTGTCTTTCTCTGATTGACTAATTTCACTTAGAATAATCCCCTCCAGTTCCATCCATGTAGTTGCAAATGGCAAGATTTCATTCTTTTTGATTGCCAAGTAATACTCCATTGTACATATATATACCACATCTTCCTTATCCATTCACCCATCGATGGACATTTGGGCTCTTTCATACTTTGGCTATTGTTGATAGTACTGCTATAAACATGGGGGTGCATGTGTCCCTTAGAAACAGCACACCTGTATCCCTTGGATAAATGCCTAGTAGTGCAATTGCTGGGTCGTAGGGTAGTTCTATTTTTAGTTTTTTGAGGAACCTCCATACTGTTTTCCAGAGTGGCTGCACCAGCTTGCATTCCCAGAAGGGTGGTTTTTAGTACTGACCCAAGGTGAGAGGTTTGTGGGGATTGTGACCAAAATGGAATAGTATAGGAATAAATGTTAGAGGTGAATAACTATGGGCCACAATAGAATTCAAGATGGGGTGTTTGGGTAGGGGTGGCTGAAGTGGCATGGGGAAGGTAATCGAGTCTAGGGACCAAGAAAGAAGCTGTTGGTCGTGTCATCTCCAGGGACAATGAGATCCCCTAGTATGAGCACAGGAATTAGGGTGCAGAGGGAGATCACGGGTCAGGGGCCAATATCTTTACTTAAGGAAGGGAGAGTGAAGGATATGTAAGGATTGTCTAGGGGCGCCTGGGTGGCTGAGTCAGTTGAGTGTCCAACTTCAGCTCAGGTCATGATCTTATGGTTGGTTCGTGAGTTCAAGCCCCGCATCGGGCTCGCTGCTGTCAAGTACGGAGCTTGCTTCAGATCCTCTGTTCCCCGCCACCCTCTCAAAAATAAACATAAAAAAAAAAAAAAAAGAATTGCCTAGCAGACTCGAATGGAGGGGAAGGCCAATCTAGATAGAGGGAAAAGATTGGGAAAAGGTGTGGCTGGAAGTGTGGAACCGCCTGATGTTTTCAGGCAACTGAAGCCGGTATGAATGTGAGTACATGGAGATGGCAACAGATGAGGCTGGATTTGCAGGCCAAGCTGACATATGATGGACAGCCCTTGAGGCATTTTAAGCAGAATATCGACTTAATCCCAATTTATGTTTTAGATCATCTAAGGTGAAGCATGCAGGGGCTCCTGGATGGCTCAATCAGTTAAGCATCTGATTTCGGCTCAGGTCATGATCTCACAGTTCCTGAGTTCGAGCCCTACATCGTGCTCGGGATTCTCTTTCTGCCTCTCTCTCTACCCCTCCCCACTCGTTCTCTCCCTCTCTCTCTCTCAAAATAAATACATAAACTTAAAACAAATTAAGGTGAAGCAGGGAAAATTAGAATCAGGTAGGGGGGGTAGTTAGAGACCAGTTAGAGGGCTGTTGGAACTGTCTACGGCAGTAGGGGAGTGCCACTGGCAACGGAGGTAGAAGGTAAATCCCAGAGCTATTTTGATATCACACATGTGTTCTTGCAGCCCTACATCCTTCCACCTATTTTCAGTGTGTCATATGAAGCCTGGTAGGTTTATCCTTTCCATTTGGGCTTTTATGGCCCAGCTCTCCACCCCAGAAGCAGCTGTCAGGACCTTTGAGAATGGGGTGTTTTTTTTAAATGTTTATTTTTGAGAGGGGGGGAGAGAGTGTGAGCAGGGTAGGGGCAGAGAGAGAGGGAGACATAGGATCCACGAGGCAATGTGGGGCTGGAACTCATGAACCACAAGATCATGATCTGAGCTGAAGTCAGACCCTCAACCGACTGAGCCACCTAGATGCCCTGAGAATGTGATTTTTCGTTAATGTCTCCACCTTGCCCATCATATAGGGCAAGGGATACAATTATCAAAGGATTTTGGTCTCAGCTACTTTATTTTTCTTTACTTGCTTTTGCTTCCCTCTACCAAATCCTTCAAGTAGTCTGAGGCAAGAATCTGATATCTTGAACATTAAGGGATTAGGCTGTTTTACTCTTTTTAATTGCTCTATTGCCTTAATGTACACATGTGACAAACCGAAGGGCTATATATGAAATTTATGAAATGCTATATATGAAAACTGAACTCAATATGTCTGACAGCCCCCAGTCAGCACTCCCTCTTTTTCCAGGGTTACTCTGCCATTTGCAATAGGCAGAATTCTATCATGGCCTCCAATCCTGGCCCCCTGGTGAATGCACACCGCCTCCTAGTTATTCAGTTGAAAACTAATCTAGGTGCTGCTGTTAAGGGATTGTGCAGATGTAATTAAGATCCCAAATCAGCTAACTTCAAGAAATAGAGATTATCCTAAGTAAGCTGACCTAATCAGGCAAGCTGTTAAAAAGAATTGGGTCAGGGGGCGCCTGGGTGGCTCAGTCGGTTGGGCGGCCGACTTCGGCTCAGGTCATGATCTCACGGTCTGTGAGTTCGAGCCCCGCGTCGGGCTCTGTGCTGACGGCTCAGAGCCTGGAGCCTGTTTCAGATTCTGTGTCTCCCTCTCTCTGACCCTCCCCCGTTCATGCTCTGTCTCTCTCTGTCTCAAAAATAAATAAACGTTAAAAAAAAAAAAAAAAAGAATTGGGTCGGGGCAGGAGGCACCTGGGTGGCTCAGTCGGTTAAGCATCTGACTTCAGCTCAGGTCATGGTCTCGCAGTTTGTGGGCTCGAGTCCTGTGTCCCGTGTCAGGCTGTGTGCTGACTGTTCCGAGCCTGGAACCTGCTTTTAATTAAAAAAATATTAAATCTTTTTTAATAGTTAAAAAACAAAGGATTGGGCTGGGGCACCCGGCTGGCTCAATTGGTAGCTCATGTGACTCTTGATCTTGGGGTTGTGAGTTCGAGACACACAATGGGTATAGAGATTAATTAAAAATAAAATCTTAGGGGCGCTGGGATGGCTTAGTCAGTTAAGCATCCAATTCTTGGTTTTTGCTCAGGTCATGATCTGGCGGTTCGTGAGTTCGAGCCCTGTGTTGGGCTCTGCTCGTGCAGAGCCTGCTTGGGATTCTCTCTCTCTCTCTCTCTCTCTCTCTCTCTCTCTCTCTCCCCTTCTCTCATTCACGCATGCATATGAGCATGTGTTCTCTCTGTCTCAAAATAAATATATAAAAAAATCTAAAAAAAAGAATTCCTCAGAAAATATATCATTTACTTTGTTTGTTTTGGTGCTTTAGAAAAATAGACTTATTTTGTATGCCATCTTCTGTAAGCTGCTTTTCACTTACGTGTTTTCCATTTTGGGACAATAGCATATATTATCTATCTATTCCCTGTCAGTGAATATTTCGGATTGGTGTTCTTTACAGTTGTTTTTTTCTGTTCAACACAATTCAGCTCTAAACATCTTACTTATGCATATTTTGGGTATAATTTATCCACCACTTATCCACCCTTATAGTATCACACAGAGTAGTTTCACTGCTCTAAAAGGCCTCTGTGCTCCACTTATTCATCCCTCCCTTCCCCCAGTCCTTGGGAACCACTGATTTTTTTATTGACTCTATGGTTTTGCCGTTTTCAGAATGTGACACAGTTGGAATCCTGCAGTACATAGCCTTTCCAGATTGGTCCCTCTCACTTGGTAATAAGCATTTCAGTTTCCTTCATGTCTTTTTCATATCTGCTGCCATGTAAGGAGCCTTCTGAAAACTGAGTGGTGAGTGGAAGTGCTCCAGGTCACTGGTTCCTGGTGACACTCGTGAACCCCAGGGATGAAGAGTTCCTACAGTTTTCCTTGGAGACAAACAGGTTACCATGCAAGGAGTGAGAATGGAATTAGTTTTGGGCTTTTTACTTTTTTATTTTTTAGTGGGCAACATGGCATTCTTGAAGGAGATATATCTTCAGAGTTCTAAGAGAAAATGATGTTTTATTCAGAATCCCATCTTCGGTTAAACTATTTCTTTTTTAAAATTTTCTTTTTACGTTTATTTATTTTTGAGACAGAGAGAGACAGAGCATGAACGGGGGAGGGGCAGAGAGAGAGGGAGACACAGAATCCGAAGCAGGCTCCAGGCTCTGAGCCGTCAGCACAGAGCCCGACGCGGGGCTCGAACTCACGGACTGTGAGATCATGACCTGAGCCAAAGTCAGACGCCCAACTGACTGAGCCACCCAGGCGCCCCTTGGTTAAACTATTTCTTGAAAGCAATCACAAAATAAAGGCATTAATTGGAAATGCAAAAAAAAAGGGGGGGAGGATTGGGCTCTTTGGTCACAAAAAGACAAATATGGTATAATTCCCATGGTGTGAGGTATCTAAAGCAGTCAAATTTCTAGAAACAGAAAGTAGAATGGTGGTTACCAGGGGCTGAGGAAGGGGGGAAAGGAACATAGGGTTTCAGTATTGCAAGGTGAAAAAATTCTGGAGACCCATTGCACAACAATGTGAATATGTTTACCAACTACTGAAACGTACACTTGAAATAGTTAAGATGGAGGCACCTGGATGGCTCAGTTGGTTGAGCGTCTGACTTCGGCTTAGGTCATGATCTTGTTATTCGTGAGTTCGAGCCCCGCATCGGGCTCTGTGCTGACAGCTCAGAGCCTGGAGCCTATTTCAGATTCTGTGTCTTCCTCTCTCTCTGCCCCACCCCTGCTTGTGCTCTGTCTCAAAAATGAATAAACGTTTAAAAAAAAGAGAGCAAGATGGTTGCTGGTTTCCTTAAATACTAGTTGGAGTTCTATAATCATTTCCTGTGATACTCTGACCTTCTAAATTCTCAGATTATGCACCAGGTAAAAAGAGAACAGTGTTTCTTAGACAGACTGAGAGACAGAGACAGAGAAATTTTCTAAATTCTTTCTGTAGCCTTCCTATTATTTGTAAAAATGCACAATAGTTTCCAAATAAGCCTGACAATAGCTTGGGCCTTCATCATATTTTCTGATGAAACATTAGACAAAAACCAATTTGATCCATTTATTATGGTGAAGGGACACATTTTTTGTTTCCTTTCCTTTTTTTTTGGCCTTGATCTCAGGTTTTTAGAAGCACATATTTCAAAGTCAAGTACAGGTTTTTACATATGTCATTTAAGTTACCATTCAATAGAATCCAAAAATATATTCCAAATGTACTTAGACCAAACTGGAGGGTGAAATTTTATCTCTCTTTTTTTCTCTTCCATTTTTAACTAGACTGTTTCAGTACCATGTAAAGTTAACCTTTTGCATTATGTTGTGCTAGCTACATCAAATGACTCTATATACGAAAGCAGAAAACATTGCAATGCCCCTTTCTGTTTATACACTTAATGAATTTCTTGGCAAATACTTTCATTTTTATCGACACACTCTCACAACCTAACAATTTCTTTTTTTTAATTAATTTCATTTTTTAAAATTTATATCCAAATTAGTTAGCATATAGTGCAACAATGATTTCAGGAATAGATTCCTTAATACCCCTTACCCATTTAGCCCATCTCCCCTCCCACAATCCCTCCAGTAACCCTCTGTTTGTTCTCCATATTTAAAAGTCTCTTATGGGGGCGCCTGGATGGCTCAATCAGTTAAGCGGCCGACTTTGGCTCAGGTCATGATCTTGCGGTCCGTGAGTTCAAGCCCCACGTCGGGCTCTGTGCTGACAGCTCGGAGCCTGGAGCCTGTTTCAGATTCTGTGTCTCCCTCTCTCTGCCCCTCCCCCATTCATGCTCTGTCTCTCTCTGTCTCAAAAATAAATAAACGTTAAAAAAAATTTTTTTTAAAAATAAAAGTCTCTTATGTTTTCTCCCCCTCCCTGTTTTTATATAATTTTTGTTTCCCTTCCCTTATGTTCATCTGTTTTTTCTCTTAAAGTCCTTATGTTCAACTATTTTGTCTCTTAAAGTCCTCATATGAGTGAAGTCATATGATTTTTGTCTTCCTCTAATTTTGTTTAGCATAATACCTTCTAGTTCCATCCACATAGTTGCAAATGGCAAGATTTCATTCTTTTTGATTGCTGAGTACTACTCCATTGCATATGTATATATATATACCACATCTTCTTTATCCATTCATCCATGGATGGACATTTGGGCTCTTTCCATATTTTGGCTATTGTTGATAGTGCTGCTATAAACATGGGGGTGCGTATGTCCCTTCAAAACAGTACACCTGTACCCTTGGATAAATACCTAGTAGTGCAATTGCTGGGTCATAGGGTAGTTCTATTTTTGATTTTTTGAGGAACCTCCATACTGTTTTCCAGAGTGGCTGCACCAGCTTGCATTCCCACCAATAATGCAAAAGAGATCCTCTTTCCCCACATCCTCGCCAACATCTGTTGTTGCCTGAGTTGTTAATGTTAGCCATTCTGACAGGTGTGAGGTGGTATCTCATTGTGGTTTTGATTTGTATTTCCCTGATGATGAGTGATGTTGAGCATTTTTTCATGTGTCGACAACCTAACAATTTCAGCTAGCATTGTAACAGCATCTTTCTTAACAGTATTTTATATTTTACATATACAAAGGCACGTAAGAAATTGGTTTCCTCCCACAACTATATGGTCAACTAATCTTCGACAAAGCAGGAAAGAATATCCAATGGAGATCATCTCTTCAACAAATGGTACTGGGAAAACTGGACGGCGACATGCAGAAGAATGAACTTGAACCACTTTCTTACAGGATGCACAAAAATAAATTCCAAATGGATGAAAGACCTAAAGGTGAGACAGGAAACCAAAATCCTAGAGGAGAAAACAGGCAGCAACCTCTTTGACCTCGGCTAGAGCAGTTTCTTATTAGACACGCCACCAAAGGCAAGGGAAGCAAAAGAAAACATGAACTACTGGGACCTCATCAAGATAAAAAGCTTCTGAAGTAAGTTTTAAAAATTAAAACTGCCATATGATTCAGCAATCTCAGCTCTGATTATATATCTGAAGGAAATAAAATCACTATCTTAAACAAACAAACAAACAAAAGATAAAAAGCTTCTGCACAACAAAGAAAACAATCAGCAAAACTAAAAGGCAACGGACCAAATGAGAGAAGATATTTGCAAATGACATATCAGATAAAGGGCTTTAGTAGCCAAAATCTATAAAGAACTTATCAAACTCAACACCCTCAAAAGACACAATCTGGTTAAGAAATGGGCGGAAGAGGGCCCCTGGGTGGCTCAGTCAGTTGAGCGTCTGACTTCGGCTTAGGTCATGATCTTGTGGTTCGTGAGTTCGAGCCCCGCATCGGGCTCTGTGCTGACAGCTCAGAGCCTGGAGTCTGCTTCAGATTCTGTGTCTTCCTCTCTCTCTGCCCCACCCCTGCTTGTGCTCTGTCTCTCTCTGTCTTTCAAAAATGAATAAACATTAAAAAAAAAAAAAGAAACAAGCAGAAGACAGGAACAGTTTTCCAAAGAAGACACCCAGATAGCTAACAGACACATGAAGAGATGCTCAACATCGCGCATCATCAGGGAAATACAAATCAAATCTACAAGGAGATATCACTGTACACCTGTCTGAATGGCTAAAATTAACAACACAAAAAATAACAGGTGTTAGCAAGGATGCAGAGAAAGGGGAACCCTCTTACACTGTTAGTGGAAATGCAAACTGGTGCAGCCACTCTGGACAACAGTATGGAGGTTCCTCAAAAAACTAAAAATAGAACTACCCTATGATCCAGCAAATGCACTATTAGTCATTTACCCAAAATACAAAAATACAGATTTGAAAGGGTACATCCACCCCAATGTTTATAGCAGTATTATCAACAACAGCCAAACTATGGAGAGAGCCCAAATGTCCATCGACTGATGAATGTATAAAGAAGATATGGTATATAGGGGTGCGTGGGTGGCTCAGTTGGTTGAGTGTCTGACTCTTGATTTTGGCTCAGGTCATGATCCTAGGGTCATGGGATTGAGCCCCACATCAAGCTGTGCTCTGAGCATGGAGCCAGCTTGACATTCTCTCTCTCTCCCCCCCTCTGCCCCTCTCCCCCACTCATGCGTACACACTCTCTCTCTCTAAAATTAAAAAAAAAAGATGTGGTATATATACACAATAGAATATTACTCATCCATCAAAAAGAATGAAATCTTGTCATTTGCAATGATGTGGATGGAGCTAAAGTGTACTATGCTAAGCAAAATATGTCAATCGAGGAAAGACAAATACCATATGATTTCACTCATATGTGGAATTTAAGAAAAAAACATGAACATATGGGAAAGGGTAGAAAGAGAAGATAGGGAAACACACCACAAGAGACTCTTAATGATAGAGAACAAAGTGAGGATTAATGGAGGGAGGGGGTGGGAAATGGGCTAGATGGGTGATGGCTATTAAGGAGGGCACTTGTGATGTTCACTGGGTGATGTATGTTAAGTGATGCATCACTGAATTCTACTCCTGAAACCAATATTGTACTGTATGTTAACTTACTAAAATTAAAAAAAAATGGCTTCCTGAATAGAACAGTATTAACATTTGCCCTCCAAAACAACACAAAATAAAAAATTTTGAAACATTTAGATAAAAAATAAAACATTCAGATGAAAATCTGAAGAATAATTGTAATCTGATACTAAATAGCTAGAGTTTGTGTACATGGTTATCACATGAGGAAAACCTGAGGAACAGGCTATGTACACATGATAAAATGGGGTTCAGGACAAGTCTCAAAAGTTTATGTATTATGATTTCACAAATAATGCATGTATTTGCCTCTAGAAACATGGAGAAGTTATTTCAATAGTTATTATTAACATACAGTGGCTCTCTGACCATACCTGCCATCTATGATAGATGCACACGGACTTTTACCTCATCCTAGATATATTTTAAGTTGTTTATGGACCTGAATAAGTTCTTTTCCAAAGAAGGCATACAGATGGCTAACAGACAAATGAAAAGATGCTCAACATCACTCATCATCAGGGAAATACAAATCAAAACCACAATGAGATATCAGCTTATACCTGTCAGAATGGCTAACATTAACAACTCAGGCAACAACAGATGTTGGTGAGGATGAGGAGAAAGAGGATCTCTTTTCCGTTGTTGGTGGGAATGTAAATTGGTGCAGCCACTCTGGAAAACAGCGTGGAGGTTCCTCAAAAGTTAAAATTGAAACACCATATGATCCAGTAATTCCACTACTCGGTATTTACCCAAAGAAAACAAAAACACTAATTTGAAAAGATCTATGCACCCCTATGTAACTTATTGCAACATTATTTACAATAGCCAAGATATGGAAGCAACCCACAGGTCCATTTTTTTAGGTCCATTTTTTTTAAATTAAAAAAATTAATTCTAGTATGGTTAATATACTGTTAACATACAGTGTTATGTTAATTTCAGGTGTACAGTATAATGATTCATCAATTTCACACATTAGCTAGTACTCATCAAAACTGCTCTTATTAATCCCCATCACCTATTTCACCCATTTCCCCTATTTCCCCTCTGGTAACCATCAGTTTGTTCTCTATACCAAGTGTCCATTGATAGATGAATGCATGAACATGATATGATATATATATATATATATATATATATATATATATATATATTATATATAAAGGAATGTTACTCAGCCATAAAAAAGGAGGTCTTGCCATTTGCTACAACATGGGTGGATCTAGAGGGTATTATGCTAAGTGAAGTAAGTCAGAGAAAAATACTACATGATTTCACTTATATGTGTAATTTAAAAAGAAAAAACGAACAAACCATGAGATGCCTGGGTGGATCAGTCAGTTAAACATCTGACTCTTGATTTTGGCTCAGGTCATGATCTCACAGTTGTGAGATTAAGCCCTATGTTGGGCTCTACTCTGGGCATGGAACCTGCTTAAGATTCTCTCTCCCTCTCCTTCTGCCCCTCCCCTACTTGTGCATACACTCTCTCTTTCTCTTTCTCTAAAATAATAAGTAAATAAACAAATAACAAAAACAAAATAAATGAACAAACAAAAAAAAGCAGAAACAAGGGCACCTGGGTGGCTCAGTTGGCTAAGCGTCCGACTTCAGCTCAGGTCGTGATCTCGGGGTCTGTGAGTTCAAACCCCACGTCGGGCTCTGTGCTGACAGCTCGGAGCCTGGAGCCTGTTTCGGATTCTGTGTCTCCGTCTCTCTCTGACCTCCCCCCCACACCCCCCCGTTCATGCTCTGTCTCTCTCTGTCTCAAAAATAAATAAACGTTAAAAAAATTAAAAAAAGAAAAAAAGCAGAAACAGACCCATAAATACAGAGAACAAACTGGTGGTTGCCAGAAGGGAGAGGGGATGGCAGGAGGAGTAAAAAGGATGAAGGGGAGTGGGAGATACAGGTTTCCAGCTAGGGAATGAATAAATCATAAGGATGAAAAGTACAGCACAGGGTATATACTCAGTGGTATTGTAATAGCATTGTATGGTGACAAGTGGTAGCTACACCTGTGGTGAGCATAGCATCATGTATAGTGTTGAATCCCTGTGTTGTACATCTGAAATTAATGTAACATTGTCAACTACACTTCAAAAAATTGTTTAAAAATAAATAGTTTTGCAAAAGAGTAGTTTAAATGTCTTACATTAATTTTATAGCAACTTCACAGCTTCGTAATAATTCTTTTTTTATTTTTTAAATATTTTTTTTGAGAGAGAGACAAAGAGACAGCATGAGTGGGGAAGGGGCAGAGAGAAAGGGTGACACAGAATCCGAAGCAGGCTCAAGGCTCTGCGCTGGCAGCATAGAGCCCCATGAGGGGCTTGAACTCACAAACCGTGAGATCATGACCTGAGCCGAAGTCAGATGCTTAACTGACTGAGCCATCCAGGTGCCCCATAATAATTCTTATTCCAAGCAGTTTGTAGTGAAACCTTAAATTATATTATTACAATATTCCATATTCCATCTTATTACATGAAAATATATCAGAAAGTGAAAGAGAAGCCTCCATAACAAGGTACAATCAATGCTCTACCAAAGTTAATTAATTGCCTTTTCCCCTTTAAGTCAAAATACATAGTACCATGGCTTTGTGCCTTTCCTTGGTAATATCTCGATTCCAGCCTTAGAACACAAATGGAGAAAAAAGTGGGGATACAGATATGTTTGAATGACAAAGTCATGAGTTTGACTTAAGACTTTTACCCTTGTGTTCAAATGAGGATAGAGAAAATGAAGTGACAAAGAAAGAAACATTTTGAATTGCATCTTTCGTCTTAGAAACATTTCCCTTTAAGGCTGTGTAACTGGAAACATTTTCTGCACAAGGTAATATCAAAACACTATATCATATCATTGCACAACGAATAAACAGTCTGCATTTCAAAATAACTAATAAATATTAGGAATAACCACCCCATGACTACTGAATCAGAGGTAAAATGATTAATAATTCCAAATTAATCAAGACGTAGCTAAATTAAAAAGAAACTAACAAAAAACTTTTACTTTTTTAAATGTTTAAATTTATTTTTGAGAGAGAGAGACAGAGACAGAGGGCAAGCAGAGGAGGTGCAGAGAGAGAGGGAGACACAGAATCCAAAGCAGGCTCCAGACTCTACACTGTCAGAATGCAACCCGACACAGGGCCCAAACCCACGAACTGTGAGATCATGACTTGAGTCGGACGCTTAACCTGTTGAGCCACCCAGGCACCCCAGAAAAAACTTTTGAAAAATGGTATGTATATGGTAGGCAATAAGACTTCCATATATCTGATATGGTCTTAACATTTTTTTTACATAATGCTTCACATTTTTCACACTTTTTGAACTAGAGTATTTGGTGGGGGCAGGGGTCAAATCTAGCACATATTCCTAGTGACTACATTAATGAAACCTATGAATCCAATTGCAAAACAATGTTTTCTTTGTATCTAAATCCATTAAAAACTTGATAAAACGTTTAATGTCGTAAGAGAATCCAATCTATTTATGAAATTTAGTTGTGCAATCAAGTTCTACCCAAGAAAATGTTGACTAAGGTGAAGAAATTAGGAGAAAATGTTTGCCAAAGGAAAGTAACACAAAAATTGCTATGATAGGAATCAAACACCATGTAATATTTCTTGAATAACGTTCTAGGGGTGCCTGTGCGGCTCAGTTGGTTAAGCATGTGACTTTGGCTCAGGCCATGATCCCGGTTCTTGGGTTCGAGCCCTGCATTGGGCTCCATGCTGACAGGTCAGAGCCTGGAGCCTGCTTCAGATTCTGTGTCTCCCTCTCTCTCTGCCCCTCCCCCGCTTACAAACTCTCTCTCAAAAATAAATAAACATAAAAAGTCTAAAAAAACACAACAGTTCTAGTTCCGTGGATCTGTATATGTTATGCCCATTTGTATCAGAGTTTAATGACTGAAAAGTCAACGATTTCTAAATTGGTGGCATACATTTCTTAAAGATTTTTAGAAACTTTAAAAAAAATATTTATTTATTTTTTGGGAATGCAAGCTGGTGCAGCCACTCTGGAAAACAGTATGGAGGTTCCTCAAAAAACTAAAAATAGAACTACCCTATGACCCAGCAATTGCACTACTAGGCATTTATCCAAGGGATACAGGTGTGCTGTTTCGAAGGGACATATGCACCCCCATCTTTATAGCAATACTATCAACAATAGCCAAAGTATGGAAAGAGCCCAAATGTCCATCGATGGGTGAATGGATAAGGAAGATGTGGTATATATATACAATGAAGTATTACTTGGCAATCAAAAAGAATGACATCTTGCCATTTGCAACTACGTGGATGGAACTGGAGGGTATTACGCTAAGCGAAATTAGTCAGAGAAAGACAAAAATCATATGACTTCACTCATATGAGGACTTTAAGAGACAAAACAGATGAACATAAGGGAAGGGAAAGAAAAATAATATAGAAACAGGGAGGGGGACAAAACAGAAGAGACTCATAAATATGGAGAACAAACTGAGGGTTACTGGAGGGGTTGTGGAAGGGGGGATGGGCTAAATGGGTAAGGGGCATTAAGGAATCTACTCCTGAAATCATTGTTTCACTATATGCTAACTAATTTGGATGTAAATTTAAAAAAATAAAAAATAAAACAAGTTAAAAAATAAATGTTTATTTATTTTTGAGAGAGAGAGAGAGAGAGAGGAGACATAATGAGTGGGGGAGGGGCAGAGAAAGGTGGAGACACAGAATCTGAAGCAGGCTCCAGGCTCTGAATTGTCAGCACAGAGCTGGACGCAGGGCTCAAACTCATAAACTGTGAGATCACGACCTGAGCCAAAGTCGGACACTTAACTGACTTGAGCCTCCCAGGCACCCCGCATTTCTTTAAGAGTTTTAATGTAAGGTTATTTAAAAATATAAACCACTAGATGAAAATAAAGGCAACAGAAAAATTCAACTTTTCACAACTAAAAAATTAGCACAATCTTTTAAAAAAAATTTTTAATGTTTATTTTTGAGACAGAGAGAGAGCATGAGTAGGGGAGGGGTGGAGAGAAAGAGAGGGAGACACAGAATCTGAAGCAGGCTCCAGGCTCCAAGCTGTCAGCACAGTGCCCAATGTGGGGCTTGAACTCAGGAACCGTGAGATCATGCCCTGAGCTGAAGTCGGACGCTCAACCGACTGAGCCACCCAGGCGCCCCCCAAATTAGCACAATCTTAAAACTAATTGAGAGTAGGGACACCTGGGTGGCTCAGTCGGTTGAGTGTCTGGCTTTGGCTCAGGTCATGATCTCATGGTTCCTGAGTTAGAGCCACACGTCAGGCTCTGTGCTGACACATGGAGCCTGTTTTGGATTCTGTCTCCCCCTCTCTCTGTTTCTCCCCTATTTGAGCTCTGTCTCTCTTTCTCAAAAATAAATAAATGTTAAAAAAATTTAATTTAAAAAAAATAATTGAGAAGAAAGTGTTGCCAATTCATGATTCTAAATCTTTCTAAAGTATGAGATTAAAAATCACTTTCAGGGGTGTCTGGGTGGCTCAGTCGGTTGGGTTGGGTCATGATCTCACAGTTTGTGAGTTCGAGCCCCCATTGGGCTCCGGGCTGATGGCACAGAGCCTGGAGCCAGTTTCAGATTCTGTGTCTCTCTCTCTCTCTGCTCTCCCTCCCTTGCTCGTGTGCTCTCTCTCTCTCTCTCTCTCTCAGAAATAAATAAACATTAAAAAATTAAAAATATCATTTTCAGTGTATATGTAAATTCTACATTTTATCACATGGATACGTTTCTTTAACACTATCTTTTGAAAATAAGCCGTTAAAGGAGACAACGATTTTTATTCTAGAAGTTTTATTCAACTCTACTTTGGGTTGAATACACATGCAGTGTGCTGTCAATACATAGAAATCACAGCAGATAGCAGCAAAGGATGGTGGGGGGTGGTGGATTAAGGAGAATCTGATAATTCACATTGTGATTTTTTTCCTCATGGTGGAAGAGAATTCACTCTTTTTTCATTTTAGAGAGAGATAGCAAGTGCATGTGAGTGGGGGAGAGGAGGAGTGGGGGGAGAGGGACAGAGAGCGGGGGACAGAGGGAGAGAGTCTTAAGCAGTCTCCACACCCAGCACGGAGCCTGATGCAGGACTCCATCCAAGATCTTAGGATCATGACCTGAGCCTAAATCAAGAGTCAGATGCTCAACAGAGTGAGCCACTCAGGCGCCCTCATACTTCACACTTTTAAAACTTCAAGACTTTTCTTTTTCTTTTTTTTAAAATTTTTTTAATGTTTATTTATTTCTGAGACAGAGAGAGACAGAGCACGAGTGGGGAGGGGCAGAGAGAGGGGGAGACACAGAATCAGAAGCAGGCTCCAGGCTCTAAGTTGTCAGCACAGAGCCGGACACGGGGCTCAAACTCACAAGCTGTGAGATCATGACCTGAGCCGAAGTCACCCAACTGACTGAGCCACCCAGGCGTCCCCAAGACTTTTCTTTTTAAAGAACCCAAAATAAATACATGATAACTTGCTGACACTTCTCCGCCCCTAAACAAATTGATTACTCTTTGCACTGAAAACTGTAACAGTTGTAGCAGCAAAAGTTTTTAATAGCAATGAAAGTTTGCAAACTATATTTCAATCTTTTTCTTGAACTCAAAAAGTGCAAGATGCAGGGTTCTGCTAATGTTCATTAATGCTGTTCCTGTCCATAATCCTTCATTTTGTTGGCAAAGGCGGTTTTTGAATTAAGTCTATTTTGGTATACAGAAACATAACAAAATGAGGCAGGTATTGCAAAGAACGCACCTGCATGAATCGCAACACCCAACTGGTCAGTTTGAAAAGGGTAAATGGCAGATTCAGGCAACGGAGGCTGTGAATAACGAAAAGCTCTATTTTCAGAGTCCCTGGTTGAATATTTATTTAGATCAGGAATTGTCCATCCACATCTGGTTGTTGACAAAAGCGAAACCGACTGTTTGAGTGCTCAATTCTAGTGTGATATGTTTCACCATGGGAGTGAAAGCTTGAGCTTAAAAGATAAGTCATCAGAACTATCCAGAACAAGAAAAGCACCATCTGGCACATTTATTAGATTCCCTTCTGCCTCCCAGCATGTGACCAGTTCCCAGGACCATCTTTAGTTCACAAGTTTTTTCAGCACCTCTGTCATTCTTGTCACAACCATAAGACCACTACTTTCCATTGACTCATAAACTCTTGCAACCCCAGGAGCAGAGTCAGGACCAACATTGAAATGATAGCACATACTGTTAGACACAAGAACATCTGTGCCAGTGAGTCCACTAAAGTTGCTTTGGATTTGATTATTCCACATTGGAGGTAGTAATGGTGAGCGTGGAGGGACATCGTCATGACTTACTCTTGGGCTCTGCAATGTGATGCCTATAGTGTCAGCAAGCCATTCACAGACTGATCCACAAAGATCTCTGGGGCAATGACTCTAGGCCCTGGTCTACCTGACTTCCATTTTCAGAGAGAGTTCCCTCCCACTTGAGAAGGAACTGCAGAAACTTCCATGGGAGAAGAACTGATCAGACAATAGCTGGATGATCCTTCCAAAGAACACATCCCTTCACCTACAGGCACAGAACACCGAATGCAGTACTGAGGTGTAGGTCCAGTAAGTACAGACACATATTCATTGAGGTGATGATGCAAATCTTCCTTCTGAGATTCTGAACTCTTTGGTGAATTCTTCTTTTGTTCTTGGCACGCAGTTCCTTAGGTTGTGAAAATCTTTTCAAAGATCATTCCATGCTGGATGAACCAAAGCTTTGACTCTTGCCTCCTGCATTTTGAAACACCTCTCTTCAGAGTTTGTGGGTCAAGAGGCCACCGGTGAGCCTGTAGTGATGGTTGCCATCAAGAGAAGCAGACTTTATTGGTCTTTGAATCTTTTTTTTTTAATGTTTATTTTGAGAGGGAGTGTGTCTGAGTGAGAAAGGGAGAAGGATAGAGACAGAGGATCCAAAGCGGGCTCTGTGCTGACAGCAGAGAGCCGGGTGCGGGGCTTGAACCCACGAGCGGTGAGATCATGACCTGAGCCGAAGCCGGACACTTAACCGACTGAGACTGAGCCACCCTGACGCCCCTGAGCGCGCACACCTTTAAAGAGTATCAGTGCTGAGGAGAGGAAAAGGTATCCTCAATTGGCAGAGCTCCTAGAGTGTGTGCTCCCCTAGCCTTCCTGCTTTTGTTCTGCAGAAAGCAGCCTTTTAAATGTACCCATTAAGGTTTCACTCTTTGATCTATTTTTTTCCCCAACTTTTTCATCTCGACCGTTGATAATCACAGCTGTTCACATCTCCATCTTAGCGGCTACCAAATAAGGCATCGTGTTTTCCAAACTCCCTGGCTACTGATGGTTCTTGTACTACCGTGAAGTCCGTTTTCTCGTGGACTTTTATTCAGGTTCAAATATTTCTGGAAGGGTTTAAGACGGATTTTCTTCGTGGTGGCTAGTTTGCGGACCCCGAGGGATCCATCTCTCTCTCTGGAATGTTATCCCCGAACATCTGGAGAGCCCGCGGGTCGACATCCGTGTGTTTCTGCAGCTTCGTTGAACCTCTGGAGCCATTTTTCCGGCGGCAGCGGCGCGGCGGGAGGCGGCGGCCGCGGACAGAGCGTGACTCTCGCTCCCTCGCCCGGAGCTGGCGCGAGCGCGGAGAAACGGGTGCTCTTTGGAGCCGCTACATTTGTGGTCGTTTGCTACACGGTAACAAAAACCTAATGCGCCACTCGCGATGTTAGTGGGAAAACAAAGTTTTGGATTGGGGTGGAAGAAGCAGCTGGTTTATTTCAGATGATTCTGAATTTAGAATTGCGGCACATAAAAGGGAGAAAAAAAATCCACAGAAATCTGTGTGAAAGAGAATACACAAAAGCACCCTCTTCACTGCCCACGTCAGGCCTTCTTGGTCACCCTCCTCCAGCCTGAAGTGTCTATTCCCTCCCCCAGATATTTATAGACCTGAATGTAATTTATCACCTAAATAATACTCTTCTGTTTTATGCTCTAGTGGCTTTTTAGTGTCTAACTAACTGGGCTTCAAGTTCCTTGGGGGCAAGATCTGGTCTTGTTGATTTTTGTGTTCCCCGCGGTGCCTGGCACAGAGACTCTAGTAAATTTACTGGACTGGCCAAAGACGGCATGTTTATCTATTGAGTAAATCCTTCAAACTAAACCTTCCAGGTGCTATGCCTGGAAGGTACCTGGAGGGGGTTCTTGAGAGTTCAGCTGGGTTTTTTCCCTATAGAACCACTGTGAGCCCCACCATCCAGCTTTCCACAGCAACGAAATGTATCATAACATTCTCTGACTCTTCTCTCAGGGTAAGGAAACTCAGATCACAAGTATGGATAGGCCAAATAACCTACCTGACAGGGAACAGGACCTGGCATTGAACGACAAAAAGAATTTTACTTAATCAGCTAGCACACACTGATCAGTGAGGCCTAAATATCTACCAGTGGCATCTGAGAAGTCTGTTCTAAAAGTTGAAAAGCTGAGTTTATTCACCACAGGTGGGGCACTCGTAATGAGAGGCGGGGAGAAAAGGCTTTCCAGGTTAAATCAATTTGAGAGAAGAAAGTGGTACCCAATTTTCAGCGAGAGTTTGTGGAGTAAACTTTGTCTTTTTCATTGCATGTGACTCTTAATTATTGGATGTGATGGAAGAAATTCTCATATGAATTTTCTCTGTGCTCATATGCATAATTAACAGTTTGCGAGCTGTCTTGAAGAAACTGAGGCAGAACTGGAGGGCTTAGTTTTTTTTTTTAACGTAGTCAAATGACTAGGTAGTAGAAAGGTTTAAAAGAAATTTACTGACCTGTTTTCTTAGATCAAGAATAACTTTGAAATAAAAGGCTCTGAGAGATCCACCTTGTTGCCTCCACGAGTTTATAATAATTTCTTGCTGATGTGGCAAGGTACCTTAAATCCTTTGTGCAAGGAGATACAGATTAATACCTATGTTACAAAATATCTGAACAATGGACTTGAAACTACAGGGGGGATCATAAGAGGTGATTTGCCCAAGGAAGTGGAGGCAGTTCAGACTCAATGTAGATGTGTAGTCTTAGGTAGATGGCAAGTGAATTCATCTGTCATTGTTGAGCTGCCTTGAGCTAAATGGAACCATCGATTGTTAGGATTTGCAAAGCTGTATGATGGAAATGAAGTCACAAGTCCGAAGGGAGTGAAGGATTTTGACGAATATGAATCATCTTTAACATTTTTATGGTTGCCTTTGGAATGCAAAAGCATTTGAAGCATTTGCCTCAATACCGTGGGCAGAACTACGCTGAACACCAAAACGATTTTGAAATTTCCGGCTATATGGCTAACATCTGAGATGTTTGGGTTCCTTTGGCCCTGTGAAAGTTATCAGTGTTTTTCATCGAAGTGCTTAAATCAGTGGCTGGAGTCAGAATTAAGACTTGTTCAAATCCTAACCTTCTCCGCCATCGTTTCGAACAACAGTTCAGTCTGTGAAATATAAACATTCAAATTCACTTGCTCAGGTTGATCCATCAACCTTGTAACTATCGATTTTTACACGAATAAAGTTGACGAGATTTTTTTAGACGCCTCTGGCATTTACCTTAAAATCTACTCTCTTGGGTAGGTAATAGACTGTATAACTCCGGCAAAAATATTTTCGTTTTATAGACGGGTTTCTTTTTAAGCTTCCGCTTCGCTATTGAAAAACTTGGCCGCTCCTGCCCCAGACGGTGCCCTAACCACGAGTAAGGTTGACAGGGTTGCTCGCATGCGCTCTCGCCACAATCGTGTTTGTCGCAATGGGCCCGGGCGGAAGGTTACACAAGAGCTAGCGACATTGATTATAGTCATTTTGTCGGTTGCGCTGGTTACCGCGCTACCTCCGCGCTGGTACTTGATTGTAACAGAAAGTAGTTCCGGCCCGTGTTGTTTCAGCCGAGGAGCCGTCGCCGCCATTTCAAGACCGTGAGAGGTAGATGGCCAACCAGAGTTCTAAGGTTCGAAGCCTGTAACTGCTGCCGCCGCTTAAGCCTGCCAAAATACTGGTGCGTCTGCTGCCCTCTTACTTACTACCTCCAGAAACATTCTTGCCAGTAGTGGCGGCAGTAGGTCAACTACCCCCTTCTCGTTCTCCTTCAAGAAGCTCCAGATGGCGTCTTCCGTGGGCAACGTGGCCGACAGCACAGGTACCGGTGTCTGTTCTACCTTGGCAGAAGCCCCTTTGGGGTCTCGCGCCGTCGTCTACCTCTCGTCACTCCCTTCCTTTCCCCTAGCCATCCTCATCACATCGGCGGCATTGCTGAGCTTTTCGTCTACCGGCATCTGTTCGGGTTTTCCGCTGTTCGCTCCTCAAACATTTCCTCTTGTTCGCTTTTTGCTTCCATTTTTTGCTTTTTTAATCCCATCAATTTTCTAGCTTCCTACTCTTTCGGGACGCTTCTACCACACGTGCGCGCTTAGAATGTCTCGGAATGGACTGCGTTGGAATCCCTGCCCTTTCCCTCTCCTTCGCATCCCATTTCCCCCCCCAGTTCGGCCTACCGCCCCCCCCCCTCCAGAACCGCCCCCCACCCCAGCCCTTTCCCCCTAGCCAGATTTGGTTCTTTTCTGTCAGTCTAGGGCGGGGGTGCCATTCCGATGTAGTCATAGCCTCACTTTGCATCACCCGAGGACGAGCAAAAGCTCCTTGGGTGTGCTGTAAGTAACCTCGGAAGAGGGGATACTGAGCGGCGCCCCGCTGGGCAGCGCCTTTTTGGTGTTCGGTCGAGCGGCCCCGGCCTCGATTGGAAATTTCCAGGGGTTCCTTTGGCCACCGCCCGATTCCACCCGCTGCCCCCAGCCTGGATCTCCCACCCCGTATTCCCTCCCCTCCCGCGGGGAACCACACCCTTTCCTTCTCGAGGTTGCCAGCCCTGCGGGCCACTTCCCATCCTTGGGGATAAACCGGCCCGGCGCTGGTGCTTTGGCGTTGACTACCCTGCCCGCCGAATTCCTGCTTTGTGTTACTTTCTCCCTGTATTCTTCCGCCGCCTCCTCCTCTGGGTCTTCCATCCCCATTCTTTAGCTTGGTATTTCTTTATTCATAGGGTATGTTATTTTTTTTTAAGTTTTCATCCCTGCTTGAAGAGTTTGTAAAGCAACTGGAGTGTAGCTGCACAAGTGCAAGGCGGTTGCCCTTTTAGACCATTGAGTCGAGAGCATTCGGTACTAAAAATAAGAGAACCAAATTATAGGAGTGTCCTTCAGCTGCCTTTCCTTATTGAGGCTATTTGGGGCGGAAGGGGGGGAACTGGGCTGTGGTTCTAAGGTTTCCCACGAGGTTATTTTGTTTTTTTCTCAGTTGAGATATGTCAAGGGTTTTATTATTTTTGGACATTCTGCAGCAAGTAGTAGGCGAATCTTCAGTTGTATCTTATCCACGAGATTGTAGGTAGTGGGGTTAATAATTAGTGGGTGTTCCCCTTCCTTCCAGGGATTCTGAAAGATTTAAGATTCTGTAGTAGCTTGGCCTTTTCTGTGTGTGTTATTTTATTTGAGGAAGTTGTCATTTCAAGTGTTAATATTAGCAGATAAGGGGCTTTGAAAAGTTGATAAAGTGATGTGTTAAGGAGCTAGGAAGTTCTAGAGACTGGTCTAAAGTGTAATTGATTCTCTAGCTTCTGTTTTGGGTAGAACCTCACCCAGGTTTGGATGCAAGTCGCTGCTCTGGTGTAGTGGTCAGCTTTACATTCTGTCAGGAAATTTACTTTGCTTTCCTGAGTATACAGATAACTTGCCAGTTCTGATGGTTGGGGAGCTAGGCTAAAGTTTGAGCTTGTCCCTATGACCTTGGTAGAATTTAAGTAATTTGTACATCGTTTCCCATTCCAATCTCCTAATGAAAGTGCTATGGTCAAATTCCTAGTAATGTGTCATTGTTTAAGTGTTTACAATCGAGACTTAGGCAGTTTCTTGTTTTTCTTCCCTCTCTGGGCTTTAGCTGCACCCTTAGTCTTTATGTATCTGATTTAAGTCAGATGCAGCAAAATGCTTTTCATTTGTTATTCATTCTGTCACATTTTATCCAGTGGTTATATACTTTAGCATTTCCCCATTCTTTAAAAAAACTGTTGCAGTTGTAGGCGACTGCTTGGTTTATGTAGGGTTGTTTGCAATGTCTTGATCCTTTAGTCGGTGTCAGAGCTCTTTGGAAAATGCTAGTCTTAAACAACAGTGTGGGTGGGATTTAGCTAATTTGGTCTCCATTGTGAATTTGGGGTAATAGAGGAGCGATATAATCGTGGGTCTTTATTTAAAATGTCTGATGACCCTTTTAAATATTTGAGCTCTTGAGAGACTAATTCATCTTGTTTATCAGCTGTTTTAAAAATAGCACCTTTACTTTCAGGCTTTTCTCCCCTCTTCTGGTTTCTAGTGTATCCCTTAATTGAATCAAGCAGTTGTGAAATCTGCAAAAACATCAATGTAATTTTAAGAGTTAAAAACACATCTGGTGTTGCTACTCAGGTTAAGAGAGTTACCAGTACTCCACCCCTCCACCTCCCGCAAATCCAACCTAAAGCATGGGACAGAGTATTGTTTCCAGTAGGTTATTCTGACGACATTAAATCTTTGTGACTTTGCAAATCACGTTTTGTGTTTTGTTTCTGTATGTTAACTAAGGTGTAAGGAATAATGTGTAGTGAATCTTTAGATGCTACCTCTGATTTATAATTTAAAAGTACAAAGTATATTTGTTCATAAAATGTAATCTTATTTGGAAGTAAATGTTTCTGTCTAGTCTGGGAAAGAAAAGTTAATGCTGAATTCTAAAAATACCACTTCTGCACCTGATGTTAACTTGGGGGTATAAATAAAGTGCAGAACACTCTAGTGCTTTACATAGTTTCAAGCGTTTTCATCTTTGAGTTTAATATACCATATTTTTACATTTTTTTGTTTGCATTTCTAACTTTTTGTTTTCCCCCCTCCTTCCCTCAAATGTTTTGATGATTCTCCAGAACCAACGAAACGTATGCTTTCCTTCCAAGGGTTAGCTGAGTTGGCACATCGAGAATATCAGGCAGGAGATTTTGAGGCAGCTGAGAGACACTGCATGCAGCTCTGGAGACAAGAGCCAGACAATACTGGTGTGCTTTTATTACTTTCATCTATACACTTCCAGTGTCGAAGGCTGGACAGGTAGGAGATGGGGGGGTTACCTGCTGGTGATTGCTGCCTCTGGGTGTTGAGCCTAAAAAATGATACTTAAATATTTGAACTGGAAATTTTTCCAGTACTGGGTTTCAACTGAGCCACCAACGCACATCTGCTCTTTTGCCCACTTGTGACATGCCCAGCTGCCAGTTTTTCTCCCTTTTGTGGTGCTGGTTATATTATCAGTATGGCTAGGGACCTTTTCTGGCTTTTTTCCCCCCACCTACATCTGCTTTCTTAACTCTGTTCAGAAAATAAATTATTGTTAGTATGCATCTGAGCATCCAGTCTCACCTTTGTAAGATGTGTCAGCTTGAGGAATGGAAATGCTCAGAAATGAGGGTGTATATTGCTGTTAGGAGATGCATATGTGGTTGAAGTTGCAAATGCACAAGTCATTATGATATGCTACTTTTAGCTAATCAGCTGAATTAATCAAAAGGGAGGAATCTGTGTTCTTATCCTTTTAATAGATTGCCATTCTGGCTTATTTAGACATTTAAAGATGTGTGTCATTATATGTTAACAAATGGAAGATGAGATGAAAGTCCTGCACAGAGCATTTTCATTCTTAATCTTAGTGTTCATGGCTTCCTATGTGGCAGTTCGGTAATAAGACTTTGGTAAGAATTTTATCTCCTAAGAAAAAAGGATTCCGATTTGAAATTTGGAACTTTGATTTCCGAAATTTTTCTTACTATACACTAGTTAAAAGACAATGTATTGTTACATAATTAGCAATAATAGCACAGGATCTTCAGAAACTGAGTTGCTTATGGGCCGTACCCTCTTGTGTAACATGCATACCCATGTGCCAATACTTTTCGCTTTTTCCAGATCTGCTCACTTTAGCACTCTGGCGATTAAACAGAACCCCCTTCTGGCAGAAGCCTATTCGAATTTGGGGAACGTGTACAAGGAAAGAGGGCAGTTGCAGGAAGCGATTGAGCATTACCGGCATGCATTGCGTCTCAAACCAGATTTCATCGATGGTTATATTAACCTGGCAGCTGCATTGGTAGCAGCAGGTGACATGGAAGGGGCAGTGCAAGCTTATGTCTCTGCTCTTCAGTACAATCCTGTGAGTAAAATTTTAATGGTTATTATTTTCCCTTTACAGAAGCCCAGAAAGAAACATAGCCTGCTACTTCAGACATTAAGTAGGCCTTTTCTTTTGCATGGAATAGAGTTTAGAAATGTTAGTTTACTTAAAATGGTGCAATTGCTTTGACCAGGTCTGCATTATGTTTTAAAAAATTCATTTTATCTAGTAAGTTACATTGAAATGTAAAAATTATCCTTCTTGAAAGGAACTCTACATCTATTTTTATAATGCCTGTAAAAGTACAGAACATTTGACATTGTTTCTTTGGGTTGTTTTGAATAAATTTGGATACATTCTGATAGGTATTTGTAACAGTTAATTGATTTTCAAGGAGTAGTGGATAAAGGGCCTTAATCTTTAAAATAGTTAAGATGCCACTGTGCGGATCAGTGACATGGAAACTAGGTTGCAAAATTTCTTAGTGTCTTAATTCTTTTTCTTCTTTCAACATAATTAAAAGTGGTAGAATGGAGGTGGTAGTATCCAAAGCAGGTTTTTGATTAGTTCTTAAATTGTTTTGTTTAAACTGCAGATGTTTTCTGGAGAACAGGTGAGGCCCAGCTGGCAGATGTTACGTTCACACTGTATTAGGGTCTCTGAAAGAGTCATAAAAAAAAAGTAAGACTTGCCCTCAGAACTTTTAATGTAGTTGGGGAAAGAAGATAGATACAAACTTAAGAGGTAATGATAGAGGGAGTGTAGGAATCTGGAAAAAATCAAGAATGTGTAACCAAGCTAAGTAGTCAACATTTAGTATTGCAGCAACTCTGGAAGTACTTAATAAGTAATTATGTTAGGTACCATTTGTTGAAGGGCTACTATGTCCTCAGACACTGTGCCAGTTGTTTCAGATGTTGATATTAATGTTTACAATGGTCCTTTGAGATAGATGGTATTATTGCAAATTTTACGAATTAAAAAAAAATAGGGGTAATGTAACTTTCTTGGGATCACACAGCTAGTAATGGTGAAGTAAGGTATTAAAACCTGAGCCTAAATGTCATTCTTTCTCTCCTGGTAACATTTTTTTTAAAAACTCAAGTATAATTAACATACAGTTATTAGTTTCAGCTGTAAAGTGTAATGATTCAACAGTTCTATACATTACTCAGTGCTCATCACAGTAAGTACATTTTGTAATGCTTATTTATTTTGGAGAGGGAGAGGGAGAGAGAGAGCGAGCAGGGGGGAGGCAGAGAGAGAGAGAAGGAGATACAGAATCCAAAGTAGGCTCCAGGCTCTGAGCTGTCAGCACAGAGTCCGATGCAGGGCTTGAACTCTGGAACTGCGAGATCATGACCTAAGTCGAAGTCGGACGCTTAACCGATTGAGCCACCCAGGCAGCGCCCCTAAGTTTTGTTTTGTTTTGTTTTGTTTTTTTAATGTTTGAGAGAGAGGGCATGCAAGTAGAAGCTGGGGAAGGGGCGGAGAGAGAGAGTCCCAAGCAGTCCTCCCACTAACAGTAGTCCCAAGAACCATGAGATCATGCGAGACCTGAGCTGAAATCAAGAGTTGGTCACCCAACTGACTGAGCCACCCAGGTGCCCCACAATAAGTATACGCTTAATCCCTTTCACCTATTTTCCTCCTCCTCTCTGGCAACCATCACTTTGTTCTCTATATTTAAGAGTCTGTTTTTTTGTCTCTTTTTTGTTTGTTTCTTTTAATTGAGCTTGAATATCTTGAAACATAGAAGAGAGAAGAAATAAAAGATTAAAAAGGGAATGATGTGCCCAACGGGCACACAGCCCTTAAATACCATTTGAAAACCATTGATCATGTTCTGCCATCTCTTTATCCCTATTTTACAGGTTAGGAAACTGCAGCTTAATTTAGTAGCTTGTGCAAAGATCTGAAATCGCTTTTTATCAAGACATCTTTTAATGATTTTGCCAGTTAATTTTGAGTTTAACATTAGTTATGTATGTATGTTAATTGCTTTTTGTATGGATACAGGGAAGTCTTCCAGCTACCCTTCTTGGAGGTAGCCAATGAAATTAATTTCTTAAGTATCTTTTCAGAGATACTCAATGCCCACATGTAAATCTGAGTGGCTGTTTGTAATTTTTTCTTTAAAAAATACAAAGTACTTTTTATAAATTGCAGTACTCTTTAGCTAGTTACAAAAATTATGGGGAAATCCCCATAATTGGCCCCTGTTCTTGCCAGGGCTCAGAGTTCACTTGTGCACCTAGATGTCACAGTAAGTTCTTTCCCTTTATTAATCAGGGTTGGTTCCACCCTTCTTTTGTTGATTGAGTATAAACTCACTTGTACCCTCTTACTTACATAGCTGTGGCCCCAAACATCTTGAACTCTGATTCCCCTTGGCTCAGGTTTCAAATTGTTTACATATGTAGCAGAGCAGTCTATTCCTGCTGACTATATACCAAATTGTAGGAGTATGATGAGAAGGGAAAACTACAGTGAGAGACAGAACCATGTTTTTTAGTATCTAACCTGTCCACATAAAGCTGGTTGTTGTGCCCTACCAAAGAAATAAAAAAGTCCTAGAATATAGAATACATCATGGGACTACTGCTTGAAGGCTTTGAACAGCTATTCATTCCCATCTGGTTCTGTGTTTCTATTTGTGGAAGGTGCTGCTTTATTTTTATTCCTTTACCAGTAAGAATGGAAAGAGGATTGTGCAAACTGCTTCTTTCCACCTAAATAGACTATAGCAATCATGCTTTACCTTATTTCAGGATATCTAATCTTAGCTAGATTTCAGCTTACTCTTAAATGCCTTTGTCAATTCAGTACTGACAGAGAATCTTGAGTCTGTTCCTAAGTTGTATCCTTGTTGGCAGTGCATTGTTGTCCTGAATCATAGATGTAGTTGGCATTCTATGAAAAATAGTTAAAATCAGGTTATTTTGTTTTTGCAGCAGTGAAAAGGTAAAATGTTATGATGGTATTCTTGGGAACCTGTTTTTGGCAGTGTTTATCTTTTTCAGTTAGTGATAGAAGTTATTCTGTGACTTGATTATAGAAGTTTTAAGACCTAGAGCTGTTTCATATTTTGACATTTTGAATTGTCTTCTGTGATGTCGGTTTAATAAGTTAACTGAAATTTTAGTCCATTGTATTTGAAGGTCCTCTTGCAGCTGGTAATCTACATGATGGCTCACCAGAGTTCCAGCAGTCCCTTTTATGAATTACGTATAAAATTGTCCTTTGTAAAACGACTATAACCTTGAGTTGCTCTAAGGAGTGTTGTTTCTGGGTTTGTTGGTTGTTGAAATGTTGCTTTGGCTTTGATTGTGGATGCAGAACACTGAGAGCTCCTGGCATCCTGACCATCACATGTTACTGTCACGTTGTTACTGTTACGAGCTTCACTTAACGCAGATAAACTGTAGAAAACAGTATCTTTCTATCTCTCTCTGCTTTTTATTGTGTTTGCTGTGCAAATGTCACATTTAAATATTTGAGTGCTTATTGTGTGTGCAGTGCTTTATTAGGAATTGGGGGTGATATGTGCTGGGGAGAAAAAGTTGAGGATTTTAACATGAGATAGAACCTGACCCATAAAGGGAAAAAGGGCGTAAGTTCCTTGGATGATTACTGTTAGAGAGTATTAATCAGAAGATTTTCTTGAGTGGGTGCTTATAACCTAAGCATTCTGTAGGAAGGTAAATAGCAAGTAGACTTCCTTGGCTGAAGTGGTGAGTCAAGTAGTAACAAGAAGTGAGTGTAGTAGAGGAGAGTCAATTTGAAGATTTAGAAGGAATAGAGAGGCTGAGGAGTTTAAATTTAATTTGAGAGGCGATTGAGAACTACTGTAGGTTTTTATCAACCTGATTTTACTTCGTGTGTATGTGTATATATAGATGTTGTGGGTAGGGGTGGGGGCTGTAGGAGGAATGGCAGGAAATACTATTTTAGGAGGGGTGGTTATACAGGAAATTCTTACTCATTTTAAAGTAGTTTTAGGTTTTGAACTTTTGGGGGAATAATGGTACCCTTGAATTTCCTAGAAATCTGTTGTGTGTAAAGGTTTGGATTTCCAAATGGGAGAATTGGATTTCAGTATTCTACTGTATTTAATATGAAATATTTTAACCTTTTTCTAAAATTGCCTTGTTGATTATCTTATTATCTTGAAGATAGTCTATTTTTAACTGTGGGCATTGTGTTAACTTGATTTAGTATGCTGTAGTGGATCAAGATGATATCACTAAATAGAAGTAGATACTGTCAGGACTTGGATGGCATCCATCCAAGAGTTTATAGAAACTAGAGGGTAGGGGTGTCTGGGTGGCTCAGTTGGTTAAGTGTCCATCTTAGGCTCAGGTCCTGATCTCATTGTTCGAGAGTTCGAGCCCCGCATTAGGCTGAGCACTGACAGCACAGAGCCTGCTTCGAATCCTCTGTTTCCCTCTCTCTCTCTCTGCCCTTCCCCTTGCTTGCTCTCTTTCTCAAAAATAAACATTAAAAAAAACCCTAGAGGGTAAAAGTTGCCCAGTATCGTTGGCTAAAATGAATTGCTCATTCCGGTCACTGTTGGAGATTTATTGAAAGATTTTTGATTCTTATGGCAGAAAAGGCATAGGAATTGGTAAATGTCCAAAGATGTAGAACTACAATAATCAGATGTAGCAGTAGCTAGTATGAACAGATTGGATTGTTCAGTTAAGGTTGGCCAAAACAGAAGGGTAGCTTTAAAGTTTAGGAAAAAAAATTATACAAGTAGATAACAACGTTATAGAATTCATTACTTCTGAGAGTATAAATAGGGTTAAAAATGCTTAGACTCATTAGAGGAGGATAAATTTGTAATAAGATTGATGATACCTATGATTTTTTTCTTTTTTGAAGATTAGTATTAGCCTTTTGTACTTGAGGTCGTGGGAGACTGTCACTCTCTCCCAAAACGCCAGTCATTGCTTGATGGACTGGACACATCAGGTAGATCATGGAACTGACCCAGTATGGTCAACCATAAAGGTGTTCCCTGGCAGCCTGTTCTTTGCTGGCTGACTTTTGGTTCACTTGATGGATGATAACATACATTCACAAAGGCTGTTTATCAGTAAAATTGATCACCGGATTCTGGAAACCATATACAGTTGTTCATAGAGTAATATATATGATGATACTTTGGCACAACTGGCAAAAATTCACTTACTGGGACTTAATTTAAGGCTCTTTTACCCATGCAACAGTTTGGAATGATAGGCTTACTCCCTGTTGCCATTGTCTGTGCTTGTTGACTGATAGATTTGAATAACAAAGGCAAACAAGGACAAAAATTTAAGCTCACAGTTCTGATGAGTCTTTTTACTGATGAAGGGACTGGTGAGTCAGATGACTAGCAACACAGTTGCGCTGCTAATAAAAAGCAGAGTCAACTGCTTTTCATTATTCACCCACTCAACTCTAATGGCACTTAATACTAATGAGTAATCTAGTGGCAGGTGCCAGGATTGAAGCTTTGGTTGGATGGTAATCCTTCTGTCTAATACTGAAATGAAGTCCAGGCTTCTAAATATGCCTGACAGCCTAAGGGTAGGTTTGCTGATAGCCAGTCACAGCTAAATACTTTTTTTCACCATGGAAAATTTTTGGCCCTTGATACTGGAGTGATTCATCATAACCTTTGAACAAAATAGTTGAACAAATATTTAATGCTTTTTTTTCCTTTCTTTTTAAGGTGACTGATATTTAGGGAGAGGAGAAGCTATAGTAAGGCCCATGGTCTTTTATCTTAAACTGGTGGGATCAAATGTATTTCAAAATTCAGGATTTTTAGGATTTTAGAAAGGTGGTGATATCTGTATAAAACTCCCAGGTAGGTCTGGAGCAGCACCTTCTAGTAAGACACATTTATATTTCTGCAGCAAAAGGTGTGAATAGTCACACTAAGTGGGATTGGTAAATTTTATACATAGCTTCGCGCCAGTTCTGGTTAGGTTTAATCAAATAAGTTTTTTGGGAACTTTTTGGAATTTGGAATTGAGAATGAGGGATTGTGGTTCTCTATTTTCATTTGTCAAACAGAGTCTTCAGTTTACAGAAGAAAATGGCAGGGAGTTAGATGCATGAAAGTAATTTCAGGGTATTTTTGATCGACAGTATAATTAATGAATATCTCTCGGTTTCTAGGATTTGTACTGTGTTCGCAGTGACCTGGGGAACCTGCTCAAAGCCCTGGGTCGCTTGGAAGAAGCCAAGGTAGGTGTTTGATAGAACACATTTAAACATCAGTGTTATGAAAACTTGTACTTTTTGCCAAGTCTTCAACTCTTCATTGAGCTATCTCCAAAAAACAGTCCTATGAAACTGAGGAAAACTGTCGGCATGAATCACCTCAGACTAGAGCAGGGCCAGGCTTTGGCATTTCTGTTCTAAATCTGGGGGTAAAGCAAGAACCTGAACATTTTGGAGCCTTTCTGCTGAGCTAGATCATCTTTATAACAATGGGCTCCGTCATGATCTTATGTGGGAATAAGTAACATTCCTTCAAATCTGAGGCTTGCCTGCTGGTGACAAGCAGAGCGCCTGTGATTTGGCTCAAGACTCCTATATGATGCAGGTGCCATTGAAAATGCTGCTCTTCTAAGTCCTTTGTGGCTTGTAAGTGGAGAAGAATTTCATCCAAATGTTACCCTGTAATACTGGCATTTAAAATTCTTATTTAACCTTCCTCCCTTCATCTTCCTTACCCTTTTTACAGTGGAAGAAAGGCTGTTAAAATGATTGCAAATTAATAATTGGAACGTCCTGCCCCCTCTTGTCCCCACTCCCTCCCTAAGTTCCTTTTTCCTCTTTTCCAACCCTAGTTGTCTACCTTCTTTTCTTCCTTATTTCCTTCTTTTATTCCTCCCCACCCTACCTCCTTAAAAAAAAAGGCAGAAGGACAAAGCTGGTTTGTTTGGGAAATGGACTGATCGAAAGAAAACTTGCCAAAGTGGAAAGGTGGCTTTTAGCATTCTGTGTTTCCAAATAATGAATTTGAACATCAGGTTGGGTTATTAAAGCTTTTGGTATAATTGTAAATTAAATTTCCAAATGAAATTGTCTTGTTACAAGCCACCTTACGCAACCGCGCTGCAGGGGTGAGGAGTGGGGAGAAACCAGAATGCTTCTGAAACTCCCACCTGTTGCTCTGAGCCCCACGCGCATGCTAATGCGTGGAGTGTATGCGCAGCGTAGCTGTCTGTTTGACTGCTTCATCAGGGAGGGAGAAGGCTTTTCAGCACCATCTAATGTTAAAAGGCACTAGTTTTAAGTGCATAGCTCATAAATTCTGCTGACACTTTGGATTAACCTTTATGTAGGTTTCCAGCTAATGAATTGTAATGGATTTCAATCTTAGTTGATAAATCTAATTGGTAATTTATAGAACAAATATTGAATAAGCTCCTATTAATTGTCACCCCACCAAGCGGACAGCTAACATGAATTGCACTTCACTGCAGCTTTAGAGATCGGTTTAGGCTGAGACATTGCGCCTGCCTTAGGTTGCTGACTTCTTTATTTCAGAGCTCTGGAGACACCTAGTTTGAAAAATGTTTATTCTGTTTTTGTGAGACTTAGTGAACAAGAACATACTCTTGAGTGAAATGCAATGTATTTCTTTTGTAATCAGTGCATTTGAAAATTCAAGCCAGCATATTCCTAGTAGATGGAAGCAAAATTAAGTTGTCTTTGTAGAAAATGAAGAGCCTTTCTTCCAGCAAAAATCCCTGCTGTATGCAATAGCCCTGATTAACCCTCTCCCTTCTGCATGTTTCCCATGTTACAGACTTGAGACTGTCCTCATTCCCATATGTAATAGACATCCAAAGAATTTCAATTGCTTTGTTGAACTTTTACTAATGATCTTGTTTTTATTTTCTCTCTTGTTTTTGGTTTTTCACCATTGATATTGTATTTAGAAGGTTTCAGGTGGGTGAAACCTCCTATTCCATGCGTAAGGTGCCTCGCTGAAGGGAGCTCGAGGCCTGGATCTAGGGCAGACACACACCTCCTCCTCTTCCAGCAAGGAACGCACCGAAAAGTCACATGATGAGAAATATGGTAACGGGTTTGTAACTGCCACAGCAAAACAATTTGCCTCCATGCCTGAATCTTCTGTCTTGTGGCTTCAGAAACAGCTTAAAATAATTTTATTTACAAGCAAGTTATGTAAGAGAATGTTTTATACTATAGCCACAATTCTGTCAAAGATAAGTAAAAGTTAATTGATATTAAAAATTATTAGAGATAATTTACTAGTAAAAGCTTCTAACTCTTCTTGTTGTTCATTTTTTCCTTTTTTCTTCTTTGTTTGGATTGCAGCATTCTGCTCTTCTGATGATGCGCTGTGACCCTGCAGTAGCGCAAAGGCTGCGCAGCGTTAACGCGCAATGCGTGCAAATGAGCCCCTGTGAACGGTTGACTAGATGAGTAATCTGATTGACTGGCTCCCTCAGTCCTATTGTGTAGCCTTTTTGGATAAAATTGGGTTTTAACATACCTCCAGTCCAACTAATCTCATTAAACAAATATTCTCTATGGGCCTGTCTAGTAGATTAATGGATCTGGTTGGCCGTTTGCTGCGTCTAGGGGTGTTCTCTGTAGCGCAGCAGTTCGCAGCGATTGCGCAATGCGATGCTGTTAGGTCGCGCAAGCGATGTTTGCGCTCGCATTACAGGGACCTCAACCTAGGTGCAATCCTGTCATATGAGGTTTCAGCTTCAGTCCCCCTTGGGAGACAGGGGCATTGCGAGGATGTAACTTAGAGCCTGACCTTCTCATACCTGACATGGCAGAAAAACCCTTTTCTCCTCAGTAATATAGTTTTGACGTTAGCGAGGAGCGTTGTTGTTTAGAGCAGCATTTCCCAAAATGTATTTTGTGGTATTCTAAAAGTGTCTAATGAAAGAGTTCCATGGTCAACTAAGTTGAGGGAATCCTGTATAAACAAAGGGACTTAAGGAAGTTCTGTAGCAAAGAAACTGGGTTTCTTTTCTCCTAATTTACTTGATCATGGAATCCTTTTTTTCAGTGATACCCGTTAACATTTTGTAGAACACACTTTGGGAAACTGGTGAGGGGGTGGGGTGGGGTGGGAAAACTTGGCTTTAAGTGGCACTCTCTAGATGGGACTTGAAAACCTAGCAAAAGCCCTTAGGTGTTCAGATAAGAGGAGTCCAACATAGAGTCTTAAGGCAACTGACTTCCCAGATGAGTCCCAGTATGAGGGTCGGTCGTTGGTTGGCAGAACTGAACATGGTGGTTTGCACTTGGGTTCTGGTGGCGCAGGCGCAGGAGCAGCCAGCTGTGGCAGCGCATTAGTTTTGGCGCAAGCGAGCCTATGCTGCAGGGTCACTTTTGGCTGGTCAGAGAAGGAATAATGATATCACCTTCTTCCCCCCACCCCAATCTTTTTTTTTTCCCCTTTACAAATTTTCCCTTTTCCCTTTACCTCCTTCCCCTCCCATCTTCTTTCATTAACCCCGCCCCCCCCCCAAGGCATGTTATTTGAAAGCAATTGAGACGCAACCGAACTTTGCAGTAGCTTGGAGTAATCTTGGCTGTGTTTTCAATGCACAAGGGGAGATTTGGCTTGCAATTCATCACTTTGAAAAGGTTAGTTATTAAATTAATAATTGGAAGTGCTTATGTGTGCGGGCTGTTTTTATTTAGAGCTAAATAATAGGCCTTTACATGATCAGTCACATAATATCCTTGTTTCTCTGACCGTATTTAAGGCATTTGCTGGATGGTATATGATATAGCAGTTTCCAGTTTTGCATTGAAAATGTACTGTAGTAATTAAAAATCCATTTTTTACATGGGCAACTTTAAAAAAGCAGGGTTTCTTGGTCAAAAGGCTGATTTTAGCTGGGGGTAGGAAATGTACAAAATTCATCTGGAATGCCCTCTGTACCAGAAAGCATGGAAGCTTTGGTATTACTTTGATTATGTCTAAAGGACTCAGGAGGCAACTGGAAGAGGTTCACACTGGATAAAGATGGGACTTGAACATTAGGAATATTATAACGGAAATATATTGAAAATCCATGAGTTTATAAATATACTAAGAAGAAATTCAGTGGTCACCTTTGGAAGATCAGGAGCAATTCATTTTGAAAACTGGTTAAAGGGGGAAGAATAAAGCATTTATCTTCCTCCTGTATGAACTGGACCTCAGGGTAACCCAGTAGTTGGATAGGGGGAAGTTTCTTATTTATACAAATGTTCCAGCTAGTAAATGAAAAAGGAATGATAGAATCAGAGTATCACCATTAATAGATGGCATTTATTAGTGGCAAAAAAGACACAACCAGACAGTATGTACTTTTTTTTTTTTTTTTTTTGAAGATTTTATTTCTAAGTGATCTCCACACATAATGTGGGGCTCGAACCCATGACCCCGAGATCAAAAGTCACGTGTTCTGCCGACTGAGCCAGCCAGGCGCCCCTAGAAGAGTTAGCCTTATTAATTTTGAATAAAATAGGACCAACCATTAGAAGTATTTAGCTCATTAAAGTTGGAATGGACCCAATTAAAAATGTTTCCCTTCAGGACACATTTTGCTCTCACATTACATGAGCAGTTACTTTGATAACCTTGAGATTTGTGACTAAGGGTACTGAAATGACTGGGTTTTGTTTTCAGTGAAAGAAATAAGATTTAATTATATTAGAAAATGTAATTGGAGGCCTAAAATTATCTCAGAATAAAAACTTGTAATTGGAAAGTTTATCTGAAATCCTAACTTGCTCTAATAGCTGCCTTATAATTTTTAGGCTGTCACTCTTGACCCCAATTTTCTGGATGCTTATATCAACTTAGGAAATGTCTTGAAAGAGGCACGGATTTTTGACCGGTGAGAGAATGTTCTATCTGATAAATTTTCTTGAGTCTTTGTTGCATTGACACCTGAGACTTGGGACTAAAATTATGGCCGCGGTCCATTCAAACACATTTTCCTTTTCTAGTATATTGCTCTTCCCTCATCATGTCTGCTGTATTACCTCTTATTTATAGGCATTGTTGCCTGACTTTTCGTTGTTGGCTTTTCTCAAAGCCATTATCCTTCTCACTAAGAATTTAGTTGACCTTTCTCTTATTGTGAACTGTTGAAATGGTCATTATTTATTATTTTTTATTTTGGGGGGGAAGAGAGAGTGAGAGAGTGTATGTGCATGAGCAGAGGAGGGGCAGAGAGAGGGGGAGAGAGAGAGAATCCCAAGCAGGCTCCTGCGCTGTCTGTGCAGAGCTCGATCTCCTAGTTCACGTGATCATGACCTGAGCCGAAATCAAGAGTTGGATGCTTAACTGACTGAGCCACCCAGGCGCCCCAAAATGGTTATCTTTTAGACTAAATTATTTCTTTGATTCACAAAGCTAAGTAAATCCTGACTTTTGACTTGTTTTTGTTGTCAGGAGAGAGCTTATTTCTTATGTGGAGATAGAAAATTTTTCAGTATAAAAATATATTTTATTAGGGTGAATTTTGAGTTGAGGTTAAGTATAGTATAGTGTGAATTATAATTGATATGCTTTGGTACAGTATATAACATGAGTTAATTGTAGCAAAGCAGCCATTGAAAGTTAGTTGCATTATGTGTGTGTGGTTTTTTTTTATTTTTCATTTTTTATTTTCAGAGCTGTGGCAGCTTACCTTCGAGCCCTCAGCTTGAGTCCAAATCACGCAGTGGTGCACGGCAACCTGGCTTGTGTATACTATGAGCAAGGCCTGATAGATCTGGCGATAGACACCTACAGGCGAGCTATTGAACTGCAACCACATTTCCCTGACGCTTACTGCAACTTAGCCAATGCTCTCAAAGAGAAGGGCAGTGTAAGGACATTTATTCAGTCTATTTCTTTGTTACTTGATAGGATTAAAAAGTTGTTTTTGTGCGTATTGTTGTTAAGTATTGAGGTGGTCAGTAGTTTCACTTTGGAGTTTTGGTTGAGAGAATAGCAAAAATGACCTATTTTCTAGAATATTATCAGCCCCCCAGCTTAACCAAGCAGTTGTTAGAATAACATCAGTGGTGGCTCTGTGATTCCTTTGTGGACGTTTTGAATAATTTGTTTTGTTTTCTAGGTTGCTGAAGCAGAAGATTGTTATAATACAGCTCTCCGGTTATGTCCTACCCATGCAGACTCTCTGAATAACCTAGCCAATATCAAACGAGAACAGGGAAACATTGAAGAGGCAGTTCGCTTGTATCGTAAAGCATTGGAAGTATGTTCAGGGTGTTGTGGATGTATATTTTGTCTGTGATAATAGAGGAAAAGCAGTTAAAGTTAGCCATTTCGTCCACCTCTTTTGTAAAAATTGTGGTTGAACCATTCATGAAGCTAGTAATTGAGTAGCCACGGTTTGAGTGAAGTCTTGTGTGACATTCAAGAAAGACTCTACATTGAGTTTATTATTTTATGAATAGATAAGATCTGCACAAAAAAGTTAAACAGTAAGTTACAGTTCAAGAGAGGTTGCCAATAAGTATAATTTTAGTGCCTGATAGCTGTAGTGGTGGTTGGTGGGTGTGGTAGGAGTTTAAAAGGAGTTTCTGCAGAAGAGAGAGATGCTGGAGTAATCAGCATAAACTAGGATGAGGAGAGGTCTATCTTATCGTGGTTTGAAACAAGGAGAGATCTAAAATGAAGAGGTAGAATTTGAGCTACTTGGCTTTGAAGAATGAGTAGATTTAGAGAAAGGTAGACAGAACTGTAGGGATATAAAGGTATTTGGGCAAAGTTCTTATTGTGGTAAGTTACTGCTGTTGTAGAAGTTTTTAAACCTCGGGGTATCATCTTGACTATAGGTCTTCCCAGAGTTTGCTGCTGCCCATTCGAATTTAGCAAGTGTACTGCAGCAGCAGGGAAAGCTTCAGGAAGCTCTGATGCACTATAAGGAGGCTATTCGGTAAGACACTCACCGTCATGTTATTATCATTTTCTCTCATGTTTTAAAATGTTTGGCATTTGGCACATTTGGCTTGTGTTAAGATGACTTAATAACAGACTACATTCAGGGGGGTTAAAAGTTTTTGTGTTAGATCAATAAAATGTTTGTTTTCTCCTTTAGAATTAGTCCCACCTTTGCTGATGCCTACTCTAACATGGGAAACACTCTGAAGGAGATGCAGGATGTTCAGGGAGCCCTGCAGTGTTACACTCGTGCCATTCAGATTAACCCTGCATTTGCAGATGCACACAGCAATTTGGCTTCCATTCATAAGGTACTACTGTTTGTTATGTGTGCATCTAAGCACCTAATGTTTAATTTTAGGACAATTTTTAACCATCCCTCTGTATTTCCAGGATTCAGGAAATATTCCAGAAGCAATAGCTTCTTACCGAACTGCTCTGAAACTTAAGCCTGATTTTCCTGATGCTTATTGTAACTTGGCTCATTGCCTGCAGGTAAAGAATAACAGGCCAGTAATTGGCTTTCGTGTTGCAGTCACTTTTTAATTGTTATGTGCCATATTAGTCCAAGCCTGGCTGGAGACCGTGTTCTTTAAAGGGTTATCTGAAATTAGTCCAAAGACATATAAATTGTTAAATCTTGAATAGGCTTTTCTGGATAATAATGTCTTTTTGCCTCCTCTAGATTGTCTGTGATTGGACAGACTATGATGAGCGAATGAAGAAGTTGGTCAGTATTGTGGCTGACCAGCTAGAGAAGAATAGGTTGCCTTCTGTGCATCCTCATCATAGTATGCTATATCCTCTTTCTCATGGCTTCAGGAAGGCTATTGCTGAGAGGCATGGAAACCTCTGCTTGGATAAGGTGCAAATGTTTTAAATTTTTTTGTTGCAAAGTAAAATACAGGTAGAGAAAATGATGTGGATCAAATGTATATGGTTTAATGAGTTACCATAAGGTGAACACCACCCAAGTTGAGAAGTGAGACTTTGACAGCCACCGCAGAAGCCCTTTCCATTGTGTCTGTCTTGATCATAACCCCTTCCATCTCATAAGGCAGAATCCTAACAATAGATGGATAACGTCTCCTTAGAGTTCAAAAACCATAATGTTTAATACAGTGTTTAGTATTTGATATTCCATTTTGAGAATTAGAGCACTAGTTTGTCAAAGGTGGGAGTTTACTCAGCAGAATAGATTGGAGTGCTAGATGTAATTCTGTATTTTATTTTTTTTATTTAAAAAAAATTTTTTTTTTAACGTTTATTTTTGAGACAGAGAGAGACAGCATGAACGGGGGAGGGTCAGAGAGAGAGGGAGATACAGAATCAGAAGCAGGCTCCAGGCTCTGAGCCATCAGCCCAGAGCCCGACGCGGGGCTCAAACTCACGGACCGCGAGATCGTGACCTGAGCTGAAGTCGGATTTTAACCAACTGAGCCACCCAGGCGCCCCCGTAATTCTGTATTTTAAAGGTACTTCCCGGGGTGTCTGGGTGGCTCAGGCGTGCGACTTTGGCTCAGGTCATGATTCCGTGATTTGTGGGTTCTAGCCCCGCGTCAGGCTCTGTGTGAACAGCTCAGAGCCTGGAGCCTACTTCAGATTCTGTATCTCCCTCTCTGCCCTCTTGTGCTTGCTCGCTCTCTCTCAAGAATAAATAAAACATTAAAAATAATTTTTTAAAAAAGTGCTTCCCTACAGAATTTTCTAAAATGCAGTGTTTGTCATGCTCTGTCCACACTGCCTCCTTTCTCCAAGTTTTAGATTTTGCTCATGCTCTTTCATAGGCCTCAGGAACATGATAGAGTATGAAGCATATTATACAAACTGCTAAGATTGTATTGAACTGGCTATATGAATTAAATGAAGTATTCTGGGCAAACCATTCCCAGTAGGTGTGAGGTATAGGTTTTGCTTTTAATCAATTTTCCTAGGTTTATGTATAGATTCAACTTGACTAACAAGCATTGGTTTCCATTGGTAGATTAATGTCCTTCATAAACCACCATATGAACATCCAAAAGACTTGAAGCTCAGTGATGGTCGACTGCGTGTAGGCTATGTGAGTTCTGACTTTGGGAATCATCCTACTTCTCATCTTATGCAGTCTATTCCAGGCATGCACAATCCGGACAAATTTGAGGTAAGACTAGTGTTTGTCTTGAGACACTATTTGCTTCATTAAACAAAACCTCATTTGTGGCTTTATCATCACCATTAGGTGTTAAGCCTAGTGTCTTTTTTTTTTTTTTTTTAATGTTTTGTTTATTTTTGGGACAGAGACAGAGCATGAGCAGGGGAGGGCTAGAGAGAGAGGGAGACACAGAATCCTAAGCTGACTCCAGGCTCTGAGCTGTCAGCCCAGAGCCTGACGCGGGGCTCGAACTCACCGTGAGATCATGACCTGAGCCGAAGTCCCAGGCTTAACGACTGAGCCGCCCAGGCGCCCAAGCCTAGTGTCTTTTTGAAAGATTTGAGCTGAAGTTTTTACTCACTTTTAATTTTTTAATTGAAATACAGATGGCATACAACATAGTGCATAAGTGTACGACATAGCAGTTTCACAATTATATGTTCTGAAATGCTCACCACAATAAGCATAGTTGCTGTATGTTACCATGCAGAGTTATTAAATATTATTGACTATATTCCTTCTGTACTTTTCATCTCTGTGACTCATTTTATAGCTGGAAGTTGCACCTTTTAATCCCCCTCACCTATTTTACCCATCCTCTTCATCACCCTCCCTTCTGGCAACCACCAGTTCTCTGTATTTATGAATCTCTGGTTTTTGTTTGCTCATTTGTTTTTTAGATTCCATATATAAGTGAGATCACATGGTATTTGTGTTTTCCTGTCTGACTTATTTCACTCAGCATAATATCCTCTAGGTCCATTTATGTTATGAATAGCAAGATTTCATTTTTTTATGGTAATGTCCCATTGTATGTATGCATGTGTTTACACACACACCCTCCACATATTCTTTATTCATCTGTTGATGGACACTTCCATATCTCATTGAGCCAAGGTTTTTAAATATACTATATGCTGCCTTTCAGGTATTCTGTTATGCCCTAAGCCCAGATGATGGCACAAACTTCAGAGTGAAAGTTATGGCAGAAGCCAATCATTTCATCGATCTTTCTCAGGTAGGTGAAACTCCTACACTTCAAACTTAATTTTGAACAAATAGTGAATAAAACTATTGGCATATAGCTTGTATTTTTCGTGACAGATACTTTTAACATCAGCTACTACATACGGGCAATTGCTTTGCTCTTATTTGCTTAGTCATTTACATTTATAATCAGCATGGATTTTGCTGATGTTGCAAATGAAATAGAAACGTGGTCTATCTGTGCTTGGACATAAAACTCCTCTAGGGATTAAGCCAGGTCTTATGACAGTAGATACTTAACATTAACTGAATAAATTGACCAAAATGGTGGCTTGGAAGAGGAATACATAGGTTATTTAAGGAAAATAGATGAACTATGGTTCATCTATCTTTGTGGGCCTTTGCCTTTGGTTATCTTTATTTCCATACTTTCTCTATTGCTATTTCTAGGAGCATAAATTTTATGATAAATTAAGAATGAGGAGTGCCTGGGTGGCTGAGTTGGTTAAATGTTTGACTCTCGATGTTGGATCGAGCCTGGAGTTTGTGACATTGAGCCCCATGTCCGGCTCTGTGCTGACAACCAGGAGCCCGCTTGAGATTCTCTCTTCCTCTCTCTCCCTGCCCCTCCCCTGCTTGTGCACACAGGCTCTCAAATAAATATTTAAAAAAAGATTGAAACCTGTGGAGGAATTAATTTGCTGAGTCTTGAGTTTTTTATTCAGACTCTGTTGGCCACTTTGGTGACTAATAGAGATATGCATTGTAGAATATATCTCGTAATTCACGTATGAGTCATTGATACCCAGCAGAAGGGTTTTGAGATTCTTGGAATTTAAATAATATGTACTAACATCTTTGGCAGTGTAGCTGTTGCTATGGGACCAAGAAGCATACTGCCTTCCACTTCTGAGATGTTCAGGGGCTCACTGCTTATTGACTGAAGTCTAAACTCTTCAGCATGGCCTTCACAGTCTTTCTGAGTCTGAGCACAACCTTGTTGGCCAATACTTTTCACCCACCATTTCCCCTCATGTATACCCTGTACCAAATAGCAGTGATCTACACACCATTTTTTTTTTTAATCTACCATGCACTTGACTCTGATTAATTCATACTTTTCTCGTGTCGAGATTCTATTCTGTCCAACTGCCTCAAACTCCTTCCCATCTTTGAAGACCCATTTCAAATGCCAGCTTCTCTATGAAGCCTTGTTATTCATACGTTCAGTGTAGAAGTAAACTCTCCTTCCTCTGTATTCTGTTTCTGTAATGTTTTGGGCCCATTTTAAGGGCACTTAACCACATTTTTACCCTGCATTAATGTAACTTGTGTTGTTCTGTTTTGCATCTATGACTCTGAATTTTATTTGATGCCATTAAAACGAATTGAATTAGTTTGAGGGGCTCCTGGGTGGTTCAGTTAGTTAAGCATTTGACTCTTTATTTATTTATTTATTTATTTATTTATTTATTAACATTTATTTTTGAGAGAGAGAGCATGCGTGGGGAGGGGCAGAGAGAGAGGGAGACACAGACTCTGAAGCAGGCTCCAGGCTCTGAGCTGTCAGCACAGAGCCCCACGCAGGGCTCAAACCCACGAGCCGGTAGATCATGACCTGAGCTGAAGTCAGACGCTTAACCGACTGAGCCACCCAGGCGTCCCAAGTGTTTGACTCTTGATTTCGGCTCAGGTCATGATCACACAGTTGTGAGATCTGACTTGAGATCAAGCCCTGCATCAAGCTCTGCTGGGTGTGGAGCCTGCTTAAGATTCATTTTCTCGGGGCGCCTGGGTGGCTCAGTCAGTTGAGCGGCCAGCTTTGGCTCAGGTCATGATCTCATGGTCTGTGAGTTCGAGCCCCGCGTCAGGCTCTGTGCTGACAGCTCAGAGCCTGGAGCCTGTTTCAGATTCTGTGTCTCCCTCTCTCTGACCCTCCCCCATTCATGCTCTGTCTCTCTCTGTCTGAAAAATAAATAAACGTTAAAAAACAATTAAAAAAAAAAAAATTCATTTTCTCTCTTCCTCCCCCGGTCATGCTCCTGTGCTTGCTCTCAAAGAAAAATAAAACTAATGGAATTAGTTTGAGATTATACATAGTGAGTTCTTTTTTTATTCCATAGATTCCCTGCAATGGAAAAGCTGCTGATCGAATCCATCAGGATGGTATACACATCCTCGTAAATATGAATGGTTATACCAAGGGTGCTCGAAATGAACTCTTTGCTCTCAGGCCTGCTCCTATTCAGGTAAAGAAGTTCATGATAATTGCTCACAGTATTTATTGAACTAAAAAGACAGTGATGTGGGTCGTCCTCCGCCCCCGTTTTTCTGGCATTTGAAACATTTGAAACATGCTTGGCATAAGAATAAAAGTATAGGGGCTTGAGTGTCTGACTCTTCATTTTGGCTCAGGTTGTGATCCTAGGGTCATGGGATCAAGCCATGAGATTTTCATATATTCCTTCATTTTCTCTCTCTCTCTCTCTCTCTCTCTCTCTCTCTCTCTCTCTCTCCCCCCCTCCCTCTTTCTCCCTCCCTCCCTCTCCCTTCCTCCCTCTCTCCCTCTCTCTCTCTCCCTCCCTCTCTCTCCCTCTCCCTCCCTCTCCCTTCTCCCTTCTCCTCTTCTCCCCCTATTTCCCCTCTTCCTGTGCCCCTTTACCCTCCTTGCACTTTCTCTAAAATAAAATGAACAAAGAATAGTTCTTGAAATGCACAGGGACAAAGAATTCTGAGTGTAGAATACAATGCCCACAGGTACATGTGTATGGAAACCTGCAATTCATACTTGGGTACAAACGGTTCTGTCTTGTAAATCAGAAAAACATTTTAGCACTTAGAAGGTTAGACTAAAATATTACTTGATTACTCTTGGCTAAAGAAGTCAGCCCTCCTTGTTTGTTTCTTATTTAATTTAGGACTCCTATGGAAGGTTTTTAGTTTTTGGCCTAATTTTTTCTTTCTTTTAGGCAATGTGGCTGGGATACCCTGGGACTAGTGGTGCGCTTTTCATGGATTATATCATCACTGATCAGGAAACTTCTCCAGCTGAAGTTGCTGAGCAGTATTCCGAGAAACTGGCTTATATGCCACATACATTTTTTATTGGTGATCATGCCAATATGTTCCCTCACTTGAAGGTAGGTAGAAAAACAGTGCTATGTGGGAATTGCAAAGAACTGTAGTCACTTGTTTCCTTGCTGTTGTCTCTATGCATCCTAAAAGATACGTGTCTCAAACTTTTTTTTTTTATTAGAAAAAAGCAGTCATCGATTTTAAGTCCAATGGGCACATTTATGACAATCGGATTGTTCTGAATGGCATCGACCTCAAAGCATTTCTTGATAGTCTGCCAGATGTGAAAATTGTCAAGGTCAGAACCTGGTCAATACTGTCATTGAAATAAAGTTATCTGCATTTGAGATCTTTTCCCTAATGATACATTTTGTTGTTTTTCTTAAAGATGAAATGTCCTGATGGAGGAGACAATGGGGACAGCAGTAATACAGCTCTTAATATGCCTGTTATTCCTATGAATACTATTGCAGAAGCAGTTATTGAAATGATTAACAGAGGGCAAATCCAGATAACAATTAATGGATTCAGTATTAGCAATGGACTAGCAACTACCCAGGTGAGAAGAGACAAATAGAATGTAATATGTACCACCAACTATTCATTTGTCTCCTTTAAATCTCCTAACTCCAGGAGGTATAAGCATCATTATCCCTGTTTTATAGGAGAGGAAATAAAAGTTCAGTGGAAATTGGTATCTTCTATAGCTTTGTCTTATTTTAAATGTCTGTTGGATTCAGCCAGCTGGTCACTTAATGAGGGTCTACTGTATTAACAGTATCTTACTGTTTCCTATCTGTGGCTTTCCTCTTAAAAATGGTGAACTATCTGTAGACTTCATACAATTTCTTCTGTAACTCAATCTTTCCCTAGTTAAATCTCTCTACTTTTTAAGACTTTCAGTTCAGGCAGCTTCTCCAGGAATCCATTCCTGTCCTTATCATTAATCTCACCTTTCCCGTTCCATTGGTACCTATCTGTTCTGTTTCTTTAATGTTTGGGTTATATTTTTACATGCAGCACAACATGTTATAATTCCCTGTGTTTGTATTTATTCTCCACTGAGTTCAATTACTTTAGGGCCCATGTCTTAGCCACAGTAATGTAGTATTTGTTCAATAAATATATATTGCATGTTTGAATAAGTGAATAGTGCTGTCAAGATATTAGAAGGCAAGGAGTTAACAGTTTTATTGGTATAACATTTCATACCAAGGGTGCTCAAAATGAGCTCTTTACTCTCAGGCCAGCTCCTGTTAAGATAAAGGAATTAATATTGGGCTAAACCGACAGGGGTGTGTTTTTTCTTACTCTGGTTACCTGTCCTTTGGAGCAATAGGACAGACCTGTTTGACTCAAGAAAAACACGTGTGTGTGTGTGTGTGTGTGTGTGTGTGTGTAGTTCTCGACATTCACAGGGACAAAGAATTTTGAGTGTAGAGCACAATGCCCAAATGTATGAAATGTCCATACACACCTGGAATAGTTACATAATGGAAGATAGTACCCAGATGTGTGTGAATTGTAAGATTAGAAATGTGTACATACTTAGAAATAGTGGCGATCCATGTGAGGAGACACAGTAGAGATCATTTGGAGGAATGATTTAAATTTAGCCTTCAAGGGTGGGTGTGATTTAGAAAAGGACATTTCATTTATTAAAGTGAGCAAAAAGTTGCTTTTGAATTAATAGGGTTTTGAAAAGAACTTTTTGGCTTGAGTGGTAAGTTTCAAGGTGTAGTCCTCACTGCTCCCAATTAAGATAATGCTGTAAGGTTTTTCTTTTTTTTTTTTTTTTTTTTTTTAACTTAATATGTCATGGATATTTTCTCATACTTGAAATGACATGACTTTCAAGGATTATACTTTTTGGCATCTTAAGGAATCTTTATTAATTAAAAAATGCCAGACTATGCTGACTTTCTAAAAATTTCTATTTTTTAATTTAAACCCAAGTTAACATATAATGTAGTAATGGTTTCAGGAGTAGAATTTAGTGTTTCATCACTTACATATAACACCCAGTGCTCATCCCCCCCCCCCCAGTACCCCTCCAGCAACCCTGTTCTCTGTATTTAAGACTTTCTTGGGGTACCTGGGTGGCTCAGTCATTTACGCATCTGACTCATGATCTTGGCTCAGGTCATGATCTCATGGGTCGTGGGATTGAGCCCCATATCGAGCTCTGCTGATGGCACAGAGCCTGCTTGGGATTTTTCTTCACCTCTCTCTCAAAATAAATAAATAAACTTAAAAAATAAGAGTCTCTTATGGTTTGCCTCCCTCTCTGTTTTTATCTTATTTTCCTTCCTTTCCCCTATGTTTATCTGTTTGGTTTCTTAAATTCCACGTATGAGTGAAATCATAATGATATTTACCGTCTGACTTTATTTAGCATAATAAATGCATCCTAGTTCTATCCATGTTGTGGCAAATGGCAAGATTTCATTCCTTTTGATCGCTGAATAATATTCCAGGGTATGTATACATATGCCTTATCTTCTTTATCCATTCATCAGTTGATGGACATTTGGGCTCTTTTCATAATTTGGATATTGTTGATAGCGCTGCTATAAACATTGGGGTGCATGTGGCCCTTCAATTCAGCATTTTTGTCTCCTTTGGATAAATACCTAGTAGTACTATTGTTGAGTCATAGGGTGGCTCTATTTTTAGTTTTTTTGAGGAACCTCCGTACTGTTTTCCAAGTGGCTCTACCAGTTTGTATTCCCACCAGAAGTGTTTCTCCAGATCCTTGCCAACATCTTTTGTTTCTTGAGTCATTAATGTTACTCTGACAGGTGTGAGGTGGTATTTCCTTGTGGATTTGATTTGTATTTCCCTGATGATGAGTGAGGTTGAGCATCTTTTCATGTGTCTGTTAGCCACCTGGATGTCTTTGGAAAAGTGTTCATGTCTTGTGCCCATTTCTTCACATGATTATTTGTTTTTTGGGTGTTGAGGTTGGCAAGTTCTTTATAGCTTTTTGGACACTAACCCTTTATCAGATATGTTATTTGCAAATATCTTCTCCCATTCAGTCAGTTGCCTTTTAGTTTTGCTGATTGTTTCCTTCACTGTGCAGGAGCTTTTTATCTTGAGGTCCCAGTAGTTCATGTTTGCTTTCATTTCCCTTGCCTCCAGAGACATGTCAAATAAGAAGTTGCTGCAGCCAAAGTCGAAGAGGTTTTTTGCCTGTTTTCTCCATAGGATTTTGATGGTTTCCTGTCTCACATTTAGGTCTTTCATCTATTTTGAGTTTATTTTTTGTGTATGGTGTATGAAAGTGGTTTAGGTTCATTCTTCTGCATGTCGCCATCCAGTTTTCCCAGCACCAGTTGCTGAAGAGACTGTCTTTATTCCATTGGGTACTCTTTCCTGCTTTGTTGAAGATTAGCTGACCACACTTTTGTGGGTCCATTTCTGGGTTCCCTATTCTGTTCCATTGATCTATGTGTCTGTTTTTGTGCCAGTACCATACTGTCTTGATGATTACAGCTTTGTAATACAGCTTGAAGTCCAGAATTGTGATGCCTCCAACTTTGGTTTTCTTTTTCAACATTGCTTTGGCTATTCAGGGTCTTTTCTGGTTCCATACACATTTTAGAATTGTTTGTTCTACCTCTGTGAAGAATGCTGGTATTATTTTGACAAGGATTGCATTAAATGTGTAGATTGCTTTGGGTAGTATTGACATTTTAAGAATATTCTTCCAATCCGTGAACATGGCATGTTTTTCTATTTTTTGTGTCGTCTTCAGTCTCTTTCATAAGCTTTTTGTAGTTTTCAACATATAGATTTTTTTTTTAACATTTATTCATTTTTAATAGTGCATGAGCGAGAGAGGGGCAGAGAGGGAGACACACAGAATCTGAAGCAGACTCCAATCTTTGAGCTGTCAGCACAGAGCCCGATACCGGGCTAGAAACCAAGAACCACAAAATCATGACCTGAGCTGAAGTCGGATGCTCAACCAACAGAGCCACCCAGGCGCCGCGCTCCCAGCATACAGATCTTTTACCTCTTTGCTTAGGTTTATTCTTAGGTATTTTATGGTTTTTACTATTATTGTAAATGGGATTGATTCCTTGATTTCTCTTGTGCTTCATTATTGGTGTATAGAACTGCCACAGATTTCTGTGCGTTGATTTTTTTATCCTGTGACTTTGCTGAATACATGTGTTAGTTCTAACAGTTTTTTGGTGGAGTCTTTCAGGTTTTCCACGTAGAGTATTATATCATTTGAGACTGTGCTGACTGTAAACGTAATCATGTTGTTTTTCTTGTTCTAGATCAACAATAAAGCTGCCACTGGAGAGGAGGTTCCTCGTACCATTATTGTAACCACCCGTTCCCAGTATGGGTTACCAGAAGATGCCATCGTGTACTGTAATTTTAATCAGTTATACAAAATTGACCCTTCTACTCTGCAGATGTGGGCAAACGTGAGTATGCGTAGATTCGTTATTCATGTCTAGAGACTACTAAAGATTATTATGTAGGCCGTTTTGCTGAGGCTGCCCTCTATCCCTATTCAGGAGCTGTTGTGCTCATTTCTAAAATGTTGAAAAGAGTAGGTTTTTCAGACGTTTTTGATTTCTCTTTCCAGCGTCTAAATATTACAGTATGAGCCTTTTTAATTTATGTATTCAACACCAGGGATCACACTTTTTCTTAAAGGGCCATCTTGTATATATTTTTGGTTTTGCAGTCCATACCCTGTTAACATTTGCTGAACTCTGCCATTGGAGCAGGAAAACACCATTAAACATTGTGTAAATGTATGAGTGAGTGTAGGTGTGTTCCAATAAAGTTTTATTTACCAAAAATGGCAACATGCCAGATTTGGCTTCCAGGTTCTAGTTTGCCAGCCCATGGTCTAAACTGATAGCAAAGGTGTACATCTGCCCATACTTAATATTCTTGCAATACTGTAGAGTTATAACCAGGAAGGAATTGATTTATGCCATTACCTGTCCATTCATCAGACCAGTTTGCACAAACAGGACCCCTGAAAGTTTTAAACTTTAATATAACCGGCTCTTATATAGAGCTAAAATATGAGAGAGAGAGAGAGAGTGTGTGTGTGTGTGTGTGTGTGTGTGTGTGTGTGTGTGTGTGTGTGTGTGTGTTTTTAAAAGGAAAGGTGTGGGTGGAAGAGGAAGCCGATGAGTACAGGCTTACTATCCCTTAATCTTTAGTTGCAAGTGTTCAAAAAAAATCCAAAAACTAACAGCTTTTTCAAAAGTTTATGGCAAATTTATTTGATAGCATACCTGCCCTAAACTGATGTTAGGCTGCTTTTTGGTCTTTTATATATTCCAATTAATATGAATATTCCTACATCTCAGTGCAGAGGTACTAGTGTGTTTGTTTATAGGGAGTTGCTGCTGAGGGTATTATATATATGTACTGTACTGCCTTTTTAAAATCTGAAGTATCCTCAAATCTGAAATCCATCTGTTCTCCTATCTTTCAGGGAAGGGATGGTAAACTTGTGTGGTAACATTGAATAGGTGTAGATCTAAATCAGGAGTTGGCAAGACTATGGCCTGTGGACCAAATCCAGCACACTGCCTGTTTTTGTAAATAAAATTTTATTGACACACAAGCTTGTTTGCATATTGTCTATGGCTGTTTTCCAGTGACAAGGGCAGAATCAAGCAGTTATAACAGAGTCCATGTGGCTGCAAAGCCGGAAGTATTTGCTCTCTGGTCCTTTACAGAAAGTCTGCTGACACCTAATCTTGATTAAGCACATAAAGTTAGGCAGGTGTGAGCTGACTTTATTTGTTGTGTCATGGTGGGGGATTTAAAATTTGAAATGGAAAATTTCTATCTCATCGACAAAAATCACTGCCAGTAACAATTCCCACAGGACACAGCTGCCTCAGATTTTGCCAATTAGTAACTTGTTTTGTGTCTTACATCAGTCTTCTCTTTCTTTGAACTCTGGGGACAGCTAAGCAGAACAGGAATGTATGATTCAGTTGATCTCATTCATCTATGAAGGAAAGGCAAAGTTCACAGTAGGCTGCTCTGTGGGTGACAAGAGTAGACTGCTAGAATTATTAGAGCTCTATGGGAGCCTTTCTTGAGAAGAGTAGAGCTGCTACTAAAAATTATTCTTATTTCCCCCTTTCAGATTCTGAAGCGGGTTCCCAATAGTGTGCTGTGGCTGTTGCGTTTTCCAGCAGTAGGAGAACCTAATATCCAACAATATGCGCAAAACATGGGCCTTCCCCAGAACCGTATCATTTTTTCACCTGTTGCTCCTAAAGAGGAGCATGTCAGGAGAGGCCAGCTGGCTGATGTCTGCCTGGACACTCCGCTCTGTAATGGGCACACCACGGGGATGGATGTCCTCTGGGCAGGAACACCCATGGTAACTATGCCAGGTGAGTTGCTGATAAATCATAGGAATCTTCTTTGTCCTTTTTATTTTATTTTTTTACAGTTTATTTATTTTGAGAGAGAGAGGATGAGGGAGAGAGAGTCCCAAACAGGCTCCATGCTGTCAGCATGAGCCTGATGCAAGGCTCGAACTCATGGACCGTGGGATCATGACCTGAGCTGAAATCGAGTCAGGCACTTAACCAACTGAGCCACCCAGGCGCGTCCCTTCCTTGTTCTTTTTATTTATTTTTTATTTCCTTTTAACATATCTTTAGAAGTTTATTTCTTTTGAGAGAGAGCGAGAGTGGGGGCCAGTGGGCAGAGAGAGAGGGAGACGGAGAATCCCAAGCAGGTTTGTGCTGTCAGTGTAGAGCCCGATGCAGGGCTCGATCTCACAAAACTGTGAGATCATGACCTGAGCCGAAACTAAGAGCCAGACACTTAATTGACTGAGCCACCCAGGTGCCCCTTTTCCTTGTTGTTTTTAAAATCTCCCTGGGGAGGCATTTTTAGGTGAAAATTTGTGTACTAGAAACAGCGTTTAGGGTAAGATGATAAATGAGCTTTGTTCACGTCTGAGCACTTTGCTTCATTCTCCTCCTCTGTATTGTGTGGGTACTTAACATAAATAACAATAACTGCCGTTTACATTCTCAGACATGCAGTTTGTTCCCTTTTTTATTACAGGAGAGACACTTGCTTCTCGAGTTGCAGCTTCCCAGCTCACTTGTTTAGGTTGTCTTGAGCTTATTGCTAAAAATAGACAAGAATATGAAGACATAGCTGTGAAACTAGGAACGGATCTAGAATAGTAAGTAAACTTCTGTGAACAAATTGCATGGTAAAGGAGATAGATGCAGAAAATTTAGAGGGAATATAGGTGTTAGGAAATGAAATCACTAAAGAAGGCTAATATGAAATAGGTGGATTAGTTTTATGATCTCTAGATGAGAGAACTTTCTAAACTTTCATAAACACAGTGGCCAATAGGTTTTACTATGTAAAGGGTAAATGGCTGGATAAAAGTGAGTCAAGAAAATTAAAAGGCAGGCAAGAGGGGGAAAAAATTTTTCGTTTCTGATGTCAAGTAATAGTAGCCTGGCTATAGAAAGACTGAAGACCATTTATATCTTAAAATTTTTTAATAGGAAAGTAAATAAGGAAATGAGCAGACAAGTCACTGAAGTGGAAATACAAATGGTTAACAGTAAAAACGTTTCAACCTCTGTAGTAGAAGTGTAGATATAACACTGTGTTATACCCATTATTTGCCTACAAAATAAAATATTTTTAATATGATACCATTGAGGGAGCACTGAGGTGCTGGCTTTTTCATACATTTCATACAGTGAGTAAGTTGGTATAACCCTTCCTCGAAGATTTTAAGAGCGTTTTAAAAAAACAAAACAAAAACCAGACCTTTGACGCTAATAGGGCCAAATCTTCACTGTAGCATAAACGGGGGGTGGGGGAAAGCATAACTTCAGTGCCCCAAGTGGGTGGGAATTAGAGGGGTGGTGCTTAGATAAGTGATGCTTTAGCCATACAATGAAGTAGTGTTTCTCTCTTAAATGAGGCTTTTCTTTGGGTGTTATGGGTAATTTTTTTCTTTGTGTTTTTCCGAGAAGTAGCATATTCTAGAGAAGTTTAAAAAAGCACCGTCTTTGAATTAGACTGCCTGGGTTTGAATCCATGCTCTCCCACTTACGAGCTTTGTGACTTTGGGCAATTTAGTCTCTGTGCCTTGGTTTTTCCACCTGCAAAATGGGGATGAAGGATAGTACCTACCTTGCAGAGACTTGAGGATTAAAAAAAGGCGTTCCATGTAATGCACTTACAAAAGTTCTTGGTAAGCATTCAAAAGATATGAAGCATTTATTTTCAAAAATTTTCTCTATTGAACATCATATACATCTAAAAAAAATGGTTGAAAATTTTGAATCCAGCCATTAAAAAAAGTAAGATAGGTGTTCTTCAGTCCAGAGATAACTATAGTAAACCTTTTAGTGTATTTTAAAAAAAAATTTAGAGCTTAGTTGATTTCATACAATACTTTTTCCCAACATTGTTATAAAATTTTTCAATTTTATAGTAAACACTTCTCTACCTACTGCCTAGATTTTACCACTAACACCTTTGTATACTTAATCATGTATCTTCCCATCTATTTATTCCTCTCTCCATCTAGCAGTCCATATTATTTGATTGATTTTGAAGTGAATTGCAGACATCCGTACTCTTCAGAATGGACATCGTTAACTAGAGTTTAATACTTATTTTTTTTGAGGCAGAATTTATATACAATGGAATATACAAATTTTAAATTTGAGTTTTGAGATACTCCTTTATAACCCAAACCCATGACAGTATATAGAACATTATCCTCACTGCAGAAAGTTCCCTCGTGTTCCTTGTTAGTTCATCCTCCACACCAACCCTCAGAGACTATGCCTGTTCTGATTTTTTTCCCCCATCAAAACTTTGTTTTGCCTTATATAAATGAAACTGTACAGTTTGTACTCTGAATTGTTTTCACTTATGGATACCATTGTGAGGTTTATCCATGATGCTGGCTTATATCAGTACTTCATTCTTTTTTATTGCTGAATAGTATTTCATTGTATGGATGTACCATATCATTCTCCTGGTGACATACAGAGCTTAGAAACATAAGATAGAGCACTGATGTACTTTTATCTGGAAGGTAGCATTAATACGATTATGGTTGGGTTGAGGCCAACAGATAGTGTAGGCATTGTACTAGTTCTGTCACAACAGAGATTGAAATTTTTATTTATTTATTTATTTATTTATTTTAATTTTTTTTTTTTTTTCAACGTTTATTTATTTTTGGGACAGAGAGAGACAGAGCATGAACGGGGGAGGGGCAGAGAGAGAGGGAGACACAGAATCGGAAACAGGCTCCAGGCTCCGAGCCATCAGCCCAGAGCCTGACGCGGGGCTCGAACTCACAGACCGCGAGATCGTGACCTGGCTGAAGTCGGACGCTTAACCGACTGCGCCACCCAGGCGCCCCGAGATTGAAATTTTTTTATTGCTTTTAAAAACGTATAGGAGTGGTCCAGCTTCTTGCTCTAGTAATAATTGTCTCCACAGAAGAAGAATCTTGTGACAAATTACATTTTTAGAAGAGGAGTAGAGAATTCTTTTCCCTTTTTCCCAGAAGAATTAATTGCTTTTTTTTCCTGTCTCTGAGCAGAACCATGGTCTTGGTGATATTCGTAACACTTTTTTAAAATGTTTTTACTTATTTATGTATTTTATTTATTTGTTTGTTTGTTTATTTATTTATTTAGAGACCGAATGTGCAAGTGGGGAAGGGACAGAGAGAGGGAGAGAGAATCCTAAGCAGATTCCACACTATTGGTGCAGAGCCTAGTGCGCGGCTCAAACTCATGAACCGTGAGATCATGACCTGAGCTGAAGTCAAGAGTTGGATGCTTAACCGACTGAGCCACTCAGAAGCCCTGGAACACTTTTTTTTTTTTTTTAAATATCGAAATAAACAGTTCATGTACAAGTGGGAAATGATGGCAGTAAATGTAGTACATTTCTTATCCCTTAGGGTATTTTTCTTATTAAGATATTCATAAATTGAATACTTCATATGTTTGGGCATTGGCTATTGTAAATGATGCTTCAGTGGACATCTTTGCATGGCCAGGTTTGCCTGTATCTCTGATTATTTCTTGTGAATAGATTTAAAAGTGTTCATGATATGTCAGAGGGTTATGGCCATTTAAGTTTCTTAACACACACATTGGTAAATCGCTTACCAAAAGGGTAAGCAGTGTACATTCTAACCAGTAATACATAGGAGTAGGCACGTGTCCTTGCCAATTCTGTATTTTATTTTATTTTATTTTATTTTATTTTATTTTATTTTTTTTTTAATTTTTTTTAATTTAATTTAATTTTATTTTATTTATTTTATTTTATTTATTTTATTTTATTTTATTTTATTTTATTTTATTTTATTTTATTTTATTTTATTTTATTTTATTTTATTTTTTGACGTTTATTTTTGAGACAGAGAGAGAGCATGAACGGGGGAGGGTCAGAGAGAGGGAGGCACAGAATCCGAAACAGGCTCCAGGCTCTGAGCTGTCAGCACAGAGCCCGACGCGGGGCTCGAACTCACGGACCCCGAGATCATGACCTGAGCCGAAGCCGGCCGCTTAACCGACTGAGCCACCCTGGCGCCCCTATTTTAAAGATAGAAATGAGATGACGGGGGAAAGCATGGTGTCTCTTGGCATATACTTCTTGAGGAACGAGCTGAGTATTTTCAGAGGACATGGAGGTAAACTTGATTGTAAGTGTTAGCATTATGTTAGTTGTGATCCTTTAATTTTTCAACCTTGAGGTCAGGGTGGCCAATCAGGAGAGAAAATTGTGTGAAGTTCAGTCGTGTATTTTACCACAGAGGTAACTAGGTATTTATGAGGGCTAGTTCTGAGTTTCTGCTCTGATTTTAAAACTTGGTTCTTTTTTGTTTTCTTACCTAGCCTGAAGAAAATCCGTGGCAAAGTCTGGAAGCAGAGAATATCTAGCCCTCTGTTCAACACCAAACAATACACAATGGAACTAGAGCGGCTCTATCTACAGATGTGGGAGCATTATGCAGCTGGCAACAAACCTGATCACATGATTAAGCCTGTTGAAGTCACTGAGTCGGCCTAAATAAAGACTGTGTGAACAGGAGATTACCCCTGTACCTGAGCCTCAACTTTCCAGGGAAAGGGAACTAGAGAACGTACTTTTTACTTACTGTACAGTATCATGTTGCAGATGGGTGACAAATGATCATAGAATAGCACAGCCAGACTTGCTTCCTGCATGATAGGGAGAGACACGAGATGGGAAACTGCTGTCCCACAAGGAATCTCCACAGAATTTTGCAGCAATCAGGTGGTGCGTAGGTCTGGAAGGTCTGTTCTCCTTTGGTCTTCCATGGGATGGTTAGTGTGGAGGGGAGATGGAGATTGTCCAGCCGTTTTGTGATTCCATGGATTGATCAAGTCTTCTGAATTAATTTTTTCTTTATATTTTGGGTATTGGAGCTTTTAAAAATGTTTGGTTTCAGGTATTTTTATTCACGTGAAGTGTATATGATTCTCTTGAGATAAGGTTTTAAGCTAAAATGTTGCCCCTTGTTTTAGTTTCTGAACTCTACAGATTAACGGGGACTTTGCTGGTGTAGTCTTTTTATAGGTTTTATAAACCACTTGAGCCTATATCAGTCATTTTAGTGTCTGACCTAATGTTTGGAACTATCAGTGCTTTGTTGGTTTAGATGATGACTTAAACATTTTTTTTTCTGGTCCGTTTCCCATTTCCTTCTCTTCCCTTCCCCCACTTTAAAATTTCTCCTGTAACTCAGCTGACGAAACGAAGTCTGATTTTAAACATCCCAGAGTGTTTCTCTTAAACACGTCATCTGGTGCCAAATGAAAATTCTTAGGAGTGATAATTATGCAAGGCGTAGTTGTGGTACTGCCATTGATGATGATGATACAGATTTTTTGGGCCTAGTTTTGACCTATTTCACCAGTGTTTTATCTTTGACTGCCCCTCTATGCTGCTTCCAAAAGTGATAGTGTGTGATAAGATTTTTACCTTCCTTTCTCAAGTTTGTTTTTTTAAGTGAGTCCTGTTCTTCCTATTTCTTTCAGCAGAAATGAAATCCCAGGTAAGTATAAGTATTCGCATATTTGATCAGTAAGTCACAGTTATCTTCAGTACATTGAATAATGTTCATCAGAAAACATAGGTAAAAAGCTGAAGGACCAGCTGTGTAAATGAGTAATTATTTTTCAGACCTTCTAGGGTATTATATAATAACTGTCTTCTGGACTTGAAGTCTGTACGGATCAGCCTCAGTGGTAGCAAACTGCACTGCTACTTGGTTTGGAGTACAAATTAGACTTTAGCCCTCCTGGAGCTTGAGTTCTTGGTATTTAAAAACCATAGGAATAAAATTACTGAATTTCAGCAAAGGATTGAGGGCTTGAGGCTTAAACAAGCCAACATATGAATATATGTTTTGTGTTGCCGTACTGTACTTATGCTATCCAGTAACAGATAATTTTTGTCTGCTAGTAGTGTTCTAGATTATAATGTCTTTCCAAAGCGCTGAGGCAGTGCACCTATTCTGTAGTTGCAGCTGATGCCTGAATGTATCCTAGTTGACAAATTATTGATTAATAAGAACTTGAATTTCTGAAAGATTCTTACTGTTAACCAAAATCTGAGCAAGGAGTCTCCAATGTAATTCTTGCCAGAATTACATGGTAATGAACTGTGTGTACCTTCTAACAATGTAAATCAAGAAACATCAGTTTAGGGATTTAATTTATTTTTTACACGATTGAACTGTCAGTTAAAGGTTGCCAGCATGGTTGCAGATAAACTGATGTTTGAAATTCACCAAACTACTTCATGTGGAATAGGATAATATACTTCAGTGCCCTCAAGGCTGTGGCCTTACAGCCATTTTACATAGCACATCATTCCTCCTATAGGGATGAACTTTTTCCTGGCACGAAAAGTAGCCGCTCTGGTCGAAGCTTTGCTTATTGTAATAGGCTTTTGTTTCCAGGTAACATGTCTGTGGAAGACCTAATTCTGAATAGAGATATAGATATTATTGGAAACTAATTGTTTTTTCTATTATACTCCGCTTTATCAAAAAAGTAAACATTTAAATTGTGCTACAGAAATCCAGATGTTGTCTTGCGATCCTTAAACAATAAATGAATGATTTGCCCTTAATGTGGCTGATGTATTTTGTGTTCTGTTAAATTGAGCGTTGGACAGAATAATTGGGTCATCCAGTGATGAAGCTTACATGTGAACAGCTGCAAACAACAAAAGGACCAGATTTCCCTAGTGTAGCTGCAATATTAAGAGTTTTCTCAGGTGTGGTAGAGGGGGTGGGGTTGGTTTATGACCCGTTACAATGAGGACAGAGCCTGTAACTCCCAGCACACCCATTCATGTTTTTTTTTTGTTGTTTTGCTTACAACTGCTCTGGCTTCATCTGTCGCTGTAGTCTTACTCTTTGTGTGGACCATTCATTCATGCTCGGTATTTGAACTCAGCCACAGGTATGAGGGAGGATATTGGTGCATCAGGGACCAAAGCAGGCTGTTTAGCTGCCCGTTTTCTCAGAGATAATAAATGGGGAAATTTTTTTCAATAAAATTTCAGGGGCACCTGGCTGGCTCAGTTGGTAGAGCATGTGACTCTTGATCTTGGGGTCGTGCATTCAAGCCTCAGGTTGGGCATAGTGCTTACATTAAAAATAAATTTCAGCTGATTTATGCCACCCCCCCCTTTTCTGTGGGTTGTGACTCTCAAAGCCCTAAATGGTCTGGTGTGTGTTTCCTAAGAGGTGGTGGGGGCAGAAAGGTGTCCAGTAGCCTACTCATAAACATTCTTACCCCTACCTTCTTCTGTATGTTTTGAATCTACCTGGGTTATTTTCAGTCTACTTCAGTTTCTCCTGCCTTCAGTCTAAAGGAGTTGTGTGTCTTGAATGAGCTTGTGTAACATGATTCGATTCCAGTCCTAACCCACTTTTTACTTGAAGCACATGCCTCTTCATAGTAACTACAGCTAACGCTCTGGTTCTTTGCCCAAACTTCTAAGGGACACATATATGTAACCCCCATTTTGTTTTTATAGACGAGGCTTGTAGAGGTAAACTTGCAAGTTTGTTGTAGAGATAGGGTTCTAATGATAAACTCCTTGTCACTTGTTACATCCATTCAGAATACCTTTATACACGTAGGCAGTTTAGTGCTTAAGAGTTTGGATTTTGGAACCAGGGCTGCTACTCTCTAGCCAGGGGATCCCTGTAAAAGGAGTGCTCACACTGCCTATTTTTAAGGTGTCTTAAGCATTAAACCCACATAGAACACTTGGAACAGTGCCCAGCATGAAATCAATATTAATATAATATTATTCATATCTTTAAACGCAAGGAGGTTTTATTTGTATTCTGTTGGTTAAATGCTTAAATTCTGAAATGTATGGGTGTCCGCCAGAGAAATGGGCACCATCCAGAAAGCGTTTACTTGCCCAGTTTATGTTTTTCAACGTTTTTTTTTTTTTTTTTTTTTTTTTTTTTTTTGGGACAGAGAGAGACAGAGCATGAATGGGGGAGGGGCAGAGAGAGAGGGAGACACAGAATCGGAAACAGGCTCCAGGCTCCGAGCCATCAGCCCAGAGCCTGACGCGGGGCTCGAACTCACAGACCGCGAGATCGTGACCTGGCTGAAGTCGGACGCTTAACCGACTGTGCCACCCAGGCGCCCCCAGTTTATGTTTTTCTCGGTGTGTTTGGAGCAAGTGCCAAAAAGCCTGAAGTAACCAACCCCTCTATCTTCAGGGTTTGTTGGGTTCTGGAAACAAACGTCACCGTCCGGTGTTGCCAGGCACTGTTGGATTAATACCTTGCTCTTATCTAGGGGTCTAGGTGGCCTTCCCCCATTTCCTCCTAGCTCAGAGTAGTGTGGAGGGTGGGCAAACAGGCTTAGAGGTTTGGGCGATGCAAGCAAGGAGCTGGGGCTTGCTTATCCAAGTTCTCACAGATGAAACTTCTGTGGGAATATTCAGCCCAGTTCTCCCGGGTCACCCAAAATGCTCATTTTAGGGATCGGCAAACTACAGAAACGGGCTCCGGGACCTGAACTCTGCACGAAATGGCGCTTTCACGACAAAACAAGTGGCACCCGTAGAAGTGATAGACCTGACTCCGGAAGCATTGCCTCTGGGCGCCAAATTTGAGTTCATAGCCACGAAGTTCAAATTTGCCGCGTGACCGCACTGTGATAGGTGGGTACAGGGAGGAGCTCAACACGTCAGTTTCCCACTTCCCGCGGAGCGTGCCTGAGCCTATAAAAAGTCTTGCGCCTGGCTTCTCAATTGCTCCGGAGTTCCCACGCCATCCACTACTAGTTGGAGGTGAGCAACAGTCAGCTTCACCAGAGGCGGCTGTAGCAGGTAGGTGGCTTGGTGGGGCTGAGGTGGGTACTGAAGCGGGAACGATCTTGAAGCTCATCCTAGCTGAGGAGAGCTTAATTAAAACCAGGACCGCCATATGCCCTGGACACTGTCCATGAACCTTGGGACTGAGATTACGGCAAAATATGTTGTCTGTTTCCACTTTTAAAAAAGGCTTTTGGAAGAAGCGATTTTAAGCCTTGTTATACTGTGCTAAAGTGAAGATGAGGAACGGGGGCCTGAGGGATCCCAGTGGGGGCCCGAGGGAGAAGTGGCCTGGGGGAGGTGGCCTGTGATTGTACAGGGGAACAATTGTTGCGGAGGAGCGCCTAGGCCTGAGAATGGTTGGCTGGGTGACACTGGGGTGTGGAGGTGTGGGGGTGGGGGAGGTGGCGTGCTGGCTAGGGCATCGGGGCATTCGATGCCTGATCAGGGAAGGTGGGCTGAGGTCAGAGCAGGGGGTAGAAATGGGGGCAAATGGAGGGTGGGTAGGAGTGTGTGTGGGGGGGGGAGGGTCAATGCCTGATCTGCTAGCGGCGGCGAGTGGGGTGTAGGAGATTTTGAGGCCCAGTTGGTGTAAGCCCTGGGGATAGAAGGGGCTGGAGGCACGGGTGAGTGGAGGTTTTGAGGCTTGAATGGTGCAAGCCTGGCAGGGTGTGGAAGGGGGAAGGGGTCTGAGCCTGTAAGACCTGAGAGTAAGGTGTTGAGGACTGGTTGGTGCAAGACTGGCAGCAGCGGGGAGGGGTCCGGGCCTTTTGCTGCAAGACCTGGGGCTGGAGGGAGGGCGGATGAGTGGAGGCCTTGATGCCTAATTGGTGCAAGATTGGCGGGGGGGGGGGGGGGGGGGGGCGGGTGGCAGAGTCTGGGCCTGTTGCTGCAAGACCTCCTGAGGCTGAGGGGGGAGGCTGGGCGGGTGAATGGAGGCATTGATGCCTCATTGCTGCAAGATTGGCAGGAGGGGGGAGGGGTCTTGGCAGGTTGCTGCAAGACCTTGAGGTTGAGGGGACTGGGCGGGTGAGTGGAGGCATCCATGCCTCATTGGTGCAAGATTGGCAAGGAGGGGGAGGGGTATGGGCTTGATGCTGCAAGACCTCCTGGGATTGAGTGGGGGGGGGGTGAGTGGGTGAGTGGAGGCCTTGATGCCTGATTGGTGCAAGATTGGCGGGAGCGGGGAGAGGTCTTGGCGGGTTGCAAGACCTCTTGAGGTTGAGGGGCGGTGAGTGGGTGAGTGGAGGCGTCCATGCCTCATTGCTGCAAGATTGGCGGGAGGGGGGAGGAGTCTGGGCCTGTTGCAAGACCTCCTGGGATTGAGTGGGGGGAGGGTGAGTGGAGGCCTTGATGCCTGATTGGTGCAAGATTGGCGGGAGGGGGGAGGAGTCTGGGCCTGTTGCAAGACCTCCTGGGATTGAGTGGGGGGGGTGAGTGGGTGAGTGGAGGCCTCGATGCCTGATTGGTGCAAGATTGGCGGGAGGGGGGGAGGAGTCTTGGCGGGTTGCAAGACCTCTTGGGGTTGAGGGGGCTGGGCGGGTGAATGGAGGCGTCCATGCCTCATTGGTGCAAGATTGGCGAGGAGGGGGGAGGGGTATGGGCTTGATGCTGCAATACCTCCTGGGATTGAGAGCGGGTAAGGCGTGGTGGGGTGGGGGGAACGAGTGGAGGTGTCAAGGTCTGATTGGTGCAAGACCGGCTGGGTGCAGAAGTGTTGGGGGAGGGGTCTGGGCTTGGTGTAAGAGCTGGGGGGGGGGGGTGGAGGCAGGTGTGGGGGGTGGAGGCAGGTGGGGGGGCTGGTGGAGATGTTGATCTGATTGGTATAAGACTGGCGGGGAGGTGGAAGTATTGGAGGAGTCTGGGCTTGTTGGTGTAAGACTTGAGGTTGGGCGGAATGTCGGGGTGGGGGCTAGTGGAGGTGTCCGGATCTGATTGGTGTAAGACTGGTTGGGGGGACGGAAGTGTTGCGGGAGGGGTCTGGGCCTGTTGGTGTAAGACCTCTTGGGGTTGAGAGGGGGAGTGGGGATGGAAGACGGGAGTGGAGATACCGAACTCTGATTGGTGTGAGGCTGGCTGGGGGTGGGAGGAGGGAGGAGCCTAGACCACCTGGGGATGAGAAGCAGGGAGTAGGAGGTGGAGGTAGTGGTGAGTGGAGGTTTTGGGAGGTTTGGGGGCCATATTGGTACAAGACAGGCTGAGGCAGAAAGTGAGAATAGGGGGATCAGGGCATTGGGAGAAGGTGTAGAGCATTTGAGGGTGAGGGTGACCTGATCCGTGTAAGACCAGTGGAAGGTGGGGTACAGTAAGGGGGTAGGGAGGGTAGAGGTTGGATAGAGGTTTGTGTGGGGTGTGATGGCCTGGTCTGTGTAAGACTGGCTGGGAATAGGAGTAGAGAGGTGGAGGGATGGAAGAGGATGGAGGGGTTGAAGCCTGATAGGTTCTTCTTGGGGCATGAGGCAGGAGTAGGGAGAGTGCAGGTATGGGGAGAGTGGCCGGCCAATTGGGATGTGGGGAGTGGGAATCCCTTTGAGGGAAGATCTCACTGGGCCAGGGACTGAATAGGAGTTAGTGCATGAGGGAGAAAATGTATCCTGGGGCTAGTGAATGAATGATTGTCCTTGAAAATGTGGGGGTTGAGGTAACTTAACATCAGAGGCTGGCATGTGCTTTGGGCTTTCTGAGTGATCTGCAAAAGAACCTTGGTGGGACAGGGTTCTTCTCTGATGGGGGGTGGGGTGGTATACCTTGTCTCTAGTTTTCTCCATCCAGGAAAAGTCTGCAACAAATTTAAATACATCTCATTTCACAGAGCAAAGTTTTGGCTTTAAATTAGGGTGAATAAGCTGCTCGAAGATAAATGCAGAATGTAGAAATGTTTGTTCTGGGTTTTCGTTTTCTTTTAAAAGTATGTTTTTGTCTTGACTGTAGACACGGACATGTCGGAAGAAGTACCTGGCCAATCTAAGATTGAAGAAGATGATTGGTGAGACTGGAAAAATTCTCTTTTCTTTTTAGTCCTGCTGTGTTGGCAAAATGATTTTCTCAAAAAGTATATGTTTCTTTCATTTAGAGTCTGCAGGGTGTATGATTTGGTTAGTCATAAAAGGAGAATTGTGAAAAGGGGCCTTAGAATCATATGAGTCCAGCCTCTTACTCGATGTATGAATCCTCTATATAACACCTCTATTAGTGGCTAGGAGCATACTCCTCCATGAAGCAACACAGTGCATTGTTGAATATGCATAATTCCTAGAAAGTTCTTCATTCTAATGATTTTCAAATAAACATTTGAGCGTAGATGTTAAAATTTATTCCACTTTTCATTATATTGCTTATATTTAAAGAAATGAAAATGTTAATGAGATACTATTTTTCATATACCAGATTGGCAGAGATGTAAAAAAATTGATAATAACTGGAGTTGGCAAATTTGTCGGTGAACGGGCAATTTCATATAGCCATTGTGAGAGTATAAATTGGTGCAACTTTTAACTGCCCATGTTCTTTGACCTAGTAATTCCACTACTAGGACATTTTCTTTCCACGTTAGTACAATTTTATCTTATTTAATATATTAAATTATATATTAACTAATTTAACATATTAAATAAAATTGTACACATACACACACCCATATACTTAAGTGCATAAACGTGGTTATATCCTACATTCTTTTTGTGTAGTTCACTCTTACTGTTTCTTGACTCCTTTTCCCCTTCTCCCATGTCCCTTCTCCCTATAACTCATGTTTATTTAATTGTACACAGACATACACAGGCTGTTTTGGTCTTTGTTGAGTTCTGTGGAAGAAGGATGTATGACTTAATCTTAGCATACAGAGAAGTACAAGGATGTTCATCGCAGCACTGTTTGTATTAACACAAATTGGAAAGAGTTTAAATGACCTAAGGGTGTAGTTGAATAAATTATGGTTCCTCCAAAAAATGTGCAAAAGAACCGAACGTACTCCTAATGGAGAGATTTCTAAGATACATAATGTGAAAAACTGTAAGCCATAGAAGAATCCATATAGCATAATATTTATTTTAAAAGATGTGTGCACTTGCCTTGTGCTGGTATGTGTTTATGTTTAAGAACTTTCCAGAAGAATAAATAAGGCACATTGTTTATTCCTGGCGAGTGGGACTCTTGGAGGAATCAGGGACAAAGTGTTCCTCTTCCTTACTCCTGTTTCAGTGTTATCACTCACAAAAGTATCTGGTAAGCATTATAACGTGATAGTCATTAAAATGGAAGGGGGGATTAGAAAATAATGCAGCAAATACACATTGGAAAATACACATCTTAAGAAGTAATGAAAAGAACTGAATTCAATGTTATTTTCCTATTAAGTAGCAAATGAGAAATATTTAATCCTGTTACTGTAATGTTGCTGAACTATGTGCTGATCTAAACCTTTGGGAAGGATTATAAAACTATAAAATTGGTTGTACTTTTGATTAATTTGACTTTGGGGAATCAACTTTAGGAAGATCCAATTTATAAAAGGAATTAAATACACAAAGATCCTTGTAGAAGCATTCAATTAAAGAAAAAATGTGTGTTACCAAGAATACACCAGGTAAAATTCTAGCTCTTTCTAGGACCCTCAGTCACTTGACCCAAATAGTGCATGAGGGCAGATGGTTGGCATTAGTTCTCCTGAGAAGTAAAGAGGCAGTCTGGTTTATTAGTCAACCCCTTGCAAATTCGGTTAACAGGGTCATTGCTCTAGCTTTTGATGAAGAATTGACAGACCTGAGTTCTTGAACCTACAGATGTGAAGGCTGGATCCTGGACTTCTGGTTGGAGATTGCTTTTGAGGCTGGACAATGACTGACCAGTCTCTCCACCCACCCTCGCTGTGTGTCGAGACTATTACATTTCACTATCTGGGCACTGTATTTTCTTTAATGCAGACAACACTGTTAGTTTTTTGTGTGTTTGCTCCTACTTTGGGCTGACTCTGTACCTTGTGTAACCTTCAACATAAGGTTCACGTAAATGGGTGTGTATACATAGTTTTTTAAATAGAGAAGATTATTCCTTCGTGAGATCTCCTAGGCAAAGTCTTTTAAAAACGAGGTTCCATAGGGGTGTGGGTGGGGGGATGTACAACAGTGAAAGGGATCCTTGCAACCGCTTTTTGAGATTCATTCATTCTTTTATTCAGCAAAATAGTTGAGTCCTGACTATACTGAACAGTGTGTAACAGGTATGTGTCCAAATCCTTGCATGGTTTACTCTCTGGAATGGGAGATAGAAACATGTAAACAGGCAATTCCAATATAGCGTGATAAATGCTGTGATGGGGGACAAGTTCATGATCCTGCAGGAGGGCAGACATCTTGTTGAATTTTCGCAGTAGCCCTATGAGGCAAGGGGTTCTTTGACAGCTGAGGCCCAAGAGCTTTATTTACAGAAGTCTGGGTAAGAAGTGATGGTGGCTCAGAGTGGGGTGGTAATAGTAGAGTTGGAGAGATTGGAATGAACATAGGGTCTGAGAGGTTTTTCCACAGTTTTGAAATTGGGATGCATCCAAAGTACAAGGGAGGGTTTGGCCAGAGATAGTGATAGTGGTAGGAACATTGAGTTCATCGTTAACAATAGAGAATCGGGTGTAATTACAGATAGGACGATAGACTCATTGGTGGGAGGACAAGGCAATTCCTGTCTGATTGCTTCTATTTTCCCAGTGACTTATGAGAGAAGGTAATTGATAGAGTGGAGGAGGTTCTGGCAGTTTGAAGGCAGAAGTGCTATAGAAATCCATAATGCAAGGGGTGAGGGACCGGTTTTCACTGATCACTCAGAGCCCAATTCGTAATCTCTGATGGCCACTGACTGTTGCTTTTTAGCGCAGGATTCTTTGTTAATACTACAACAAGAGGGGCGCCTGGGTGGCTCCGTTGGTTACGCGTCTGACTTTGGCTCAGGTCACGATCTCACAGTTCATGAGTTCAAGCCCCGCGTTGGGCTCTGACAACTTAGAGGCTAGAGTCTGCTTCGGATTCTGTCTCTCTCTCAAAAAATAAGTAGACATTAAAAAAAAATTTTTTTAAATACTACAACAAGATAGATGGGGAGAAATACCATATTTTATTAAAAAATTTTTTTGAAGTTTATTTTGAGAGAGAGAGGGAGCAGGGAGGAGCAGAGAGAGAGAGAATCCTAAGCAGGCTCTGCACTGTCAGTGTGGAGCCCAAAGTGGTGCTCAAACTCACAAACTGAGATCTGAGCTGAGGTCAGATGCTTAACCAACTGAGCCACCCAGATGCCCTGGATCCTTTGAAGTTTTTGAAGGTTTTTGTTTAATGCATCTTCAAAGCTTCTAATGTGATTTCTTAGCCCTTTCATGATAGGGTTCTGGTTAAGCCAACTGGCTTTTCCAAGGTGCGTCTATTCTGCTTTGAAACACTGTCTAGGAACTTGTACTCCTGGTGGCAGATTATACTTGGAAAAGGTATCTAACAAAATTTGTCTCCTTTTTGACCACCTGTTTTCTTCTTAGCACTTTCTTCAGACTGCTTTTCCTGTCGGTTACCATCCCACGTGGAATTCGATGATTTGTCTTCAGGGATTAGAGTGGGGTTCTCTGTCATGTAACTTGTGGCATGTTTTCTATCCCTTCTTTCTTTTGTCTGACCCCTAATTGTGTGTTGTGTGTAACACAAAAGTATGTAAGAACAGAGTTGAAGCACGAATCACGTTTGAGTTTATATGGAGTGCTGTTTGTCGATAATAGGTTTCAAGAGAAACAAGATCACGTTTTGGCCCATACCTGGGAAACCTTTTACTCAGCAAGAGTTTTCTTTACTAACATAAAAAAATTTTTTTGAGGCCTACTACGAAGTCCAGTGTACAGTGATTGATAAATGAATAGGAAATTGAACCAAGGGTGTTGAGCCAGCATGTGTCTTGGAAGACTGAAAAACTTATGTAATCAGTCCCAACAGTCAACCTCAAGGCTAAAACAAAAGCCCTCAAGAAGTGGTGGTTAAGCTTGGGAAAAAAAATAGTTACAGAGAGTGAGGGAGACAAACCATAAGAGACTCTTAAATACAAAGAACAAACTGAGGGTTGATGGGGGATGGGGGAGAAGGGAAAACGGGTGATGGGCACTGAGGAAGGCACTTGTGGGGATGAGCACTGGGTATTGTATGGAAGCGATGAACCACAGGAATCTACCCCCCAAACCAAGGGCACACATTACACACTGTGTGTTAGCCAATTTGACAATAAATTATATTTAAAAGAATTAAAAGACAAAAGTGGTTAAGCTTAACTTTTTCTGTGGAAAACCTTATAACTATCATGGCCCTTTTGGTTTTCTCTGTGTCACAACAACTAATAAGATTACCTGTGATCAGGTCCTAGAATGTAGCCTGGCTCCAGCACCAAAGTGATGTTTTATTGCAGGTGGATTGCAGATGAATGTCATGGAGGGATGTCCGGTCAGCTGCTGTCTGGAGAACTGAAGGATCTCAAGCCAGAACATGCTTTGGCGTCGACTCAGGCATTACTGTGCAGCTGTAATGTGCCAGGCAGCCTGCCACGGGAGGGGTGAGAGGGGAGGTGTGGGTAGGTGGGATGAGTATTGGGGCCTCTGGCACATTATTGGGGGGTAGAGAAGCGAGAGGCCCCAACATCATGGTTCCCTGCAGAGAGCAGTTGCAGCCTTGAAATCACCCTTTGTTTGCTCCCCGAGAGCCAAAGCATAAGAGACTCTTAAAAAACTGAGAACAAACTGAGGGTTGATGGGGGGTGCGAGGGAGGGGAGGGTGCTTGATGGGTATTGAAGAGGGCATCTTTTGGGTTGAGCACTGGGTGTTGTATGGAAACCAATTTGACAATAAATTTCATATATTAAAAAAAAAAAAAAAAAGATGGCCGTCAGCCTTGTCCACTTACCTAGATAGCAATCCCAATAAGTAGGCCCTCTTCAAGCACTAAAGCCCCAAAAGATGTCCTCCTTGCTCTTTTTTCCTTCTGATGTTTAATTGTAATCTCTTCATCCTTGAGTCCTTTCACCCGTGGCCCCCTTTCTCAGAATTCACTTTTGTATCCTTATTTATTTATTTATTTATTTATTTATTTCACATCTTTAAATAGAAATCACTTGGCAGAAAATGGGCTTCTCGCAGGCAGCTAGTGGTGCTCAGCTAACATTCTTCCCCTATCTTTGATTCTGCGGTTAAAGGCTAAGCAGCCTGTTACTTCTCATTTTTCTTCACCGCCCCCCCCCCCCCCCCCCGCTGTGATCCTGATTTCATAAGCCCTTACAACCTTTTTGCCTCTCAGGAACTAGAGGCTCTGATTTGTGGTTCTCTCCATTTGAGGTTTTGGCCATGTGGCTATGTATGATGAGGAGTAGCCTGCCTTTATAACCACGTGTATTTTCTTTTTTGCAGCTGCATCATTATTGTGGACTCAGACAGTGAAGAAGAATTGGAGCCCTGTAAGTAGAGTCCACTTGAAGCAGTAATTTCTGTTTCCAGGTGTAACTTAGCCATGCCTTTGTGGAGATGACTGAACTGATTTGGGACGTTTGGGGTGAGCTGGTCCTGGACTTGTCCCCACCAGGGCTCGCTCCAGATGGGTCAAATGAAGATTATTTCCCTGTTGTTAGGAGCAGGGACAGTTCTCTGTGCTGCTTTTCCAGTTTGCTTCCTTGACCTTTTTTCTTTAGGTGTCCTTACTTTTATTTCCTCTCTATCTCCCATGAGGGGATATGAGTCTCCCATCCATTTTAACCAGCCCTAACTCCTGGACTTTGGTTTTAGGGAGTTAAAGATATGGGGTAACCAAATTTTTATCATGCTTCAGATGCTTCCTGACACCCTCTTTCTTTCTCTGATTTAGTTGTGACCAAAAAGAAGCAGCAGAAACAGAACATTAGGTGAGTAGGAAAAGGAGTGAAATTTAACAATTTTTTGAGGAATGATGCTGTGGGTAAGAAGATTTAAGAATAAACTTCACATGTCCTCTCAATACTGTGTTCAGGGTCACAGTGCGTCTTTGATCTCACCACCCGGTTGAATCTTAGATTCTTTATGCCAGGCCCATTATCTAATTGGTTAGTTTCTCCCTCAGCATGTCTATGTGATCTGCCCCCTCACTTTCAGTTGCCACTACACAGGCCCTTACCCGGTGAAGGGGTGTTGCCCAGGTGCCAGACTATAGGAGGTGATAGAAGAATATTACTGGAATAAATCCAAAATAGGATGCTTAGATAACAGAGGTTTCCACATTGACCACTTGAATGAACTGTAGTGGATTTACTGAAGTATGATTTTCATACAGCAAAAATCACACGTTTAGGTGTATAGTGTGATGAAATTTGATAACGTGTATGGTAGTGTAAACATTACCACTATCAGAGGTTCAGGATATTTTTGTCACTGTTATTTACATTTTTAAAATTTTATTCTTTAATTTGTAAATTTTCATAATTTTCCAATATTTTTATTTATTTTCTTGACAGTGAGGGAGCTCGAGTGGGGGAGAGGCTCAGAGGGAGAGAGAGAATCTTAAGCAGGCTCCATGCCCAGCGTGGAGCCCCACGCAGGGCTTGATCTCATGACCCTGGGATCATGACCTGAGCTGAAATCAGGAGTCGGATGCTTAACTGACTGAGCCACCCAGGTGCCCCAAGAAATCCAGAAAAGAGTTTCAAGGAGGGAATAAATGAGATGGCAATGGCCCATCAACCTGGCAGCTTAAAATCGGTGACCATGGTGAAAGTGGATTAGCGGATTTATGTCTGCGACACGTGCAGGCAAATCCTCTGACAGGTGTTTTGAGTAATTTTCTCACCCTAAAGGTGTGTAAGACTTCTCGTACACTGTTTGGAAAGTACAGAAAGATGGTGAATTTCAACCTTTTGGGACCTCTGACTGAAACACCAAAGGCAGCCGAGAACGAGGGCCCCACAGGGGTGCTCACCACCCACACCCTGGGTAGCACAGGGGTTCTGCCATGTTTGACTCCCGCCAGCCCATTTCACTCAGTATTTGACAGATGCCTCCTTTTGAAAAGAGGTTCCAAAGAAGGGGAACAACCGAGTTACTACAGGGACCAAAGCAAGAAAATGTTTCCAAGTGGTCCTGTGCATCATAGAGGAGTTGGAAGAGGCCATGGGAAGAAGACTGGGGCACTTAACGTTTCTCTTTTGTGTTTCCCTGTCTCCTCACTCAGCTGTGTGGTGATTGACTCAGACTCTGAGGATGAGTACTTCCGTGAGAACGTCAGAGCTCAGGCATATGAAATAAGCAGTGAAGGCAAGTGTACTAGTAGTAACTGAGAAGGAGCTGAGCTCCGCAGCCCTCACGGTGTAGTGATTTCAGGATGCGTGTCAGCAGCCGTTCTGTTCTGAATCACTTAGTAGCAAGTGCCTCCATTTCTTCCCTGTGTGTGCTGGATGTGGCCATGGCCAGAATTCCCCTTGCTCCCCGCCCTGGTGGATTTCCAAACACAGCAGCAACTGTTCTCTCTGCTTCAGACCTTGGGCACCCTCCTCCGTAGAGTTCTTGGCCTGCCAAGCATCAGGGAATCAGGGGCCAGGAAGTCAGGAACTGACACTAGGGAGGTGTGAAGGCCGCTCCGCTCCTCCACCTTCTGGTCTTTTCTGAACTCTTCCGTGTGTGGGAATGGCAGAGAGGGCAAGCGATGAGTGAGGGGCATGGGCTCATTCTTTCCGGCCTGATGGAGACTAGGTGGGTGATGGTTCTGAGTCCGCCTACAGGAACTTCTCAGGGAGGAACCTTTGCTTTCTCCAGCTAGCTGTTCATCTTTGCCTTTCACTGTTCTCTTTGTTTTCTAGAGATTTCTGTTTTTCTCGGAGCCTGTTTCCCACAGCAGATCTTTGCCCCTTTGGATTCAGAGGCCTATTTATTTATGTATTTATTTACTATTGTTTAAATGTGTGTTTATTTATTTTTGAGAGAGACTGTGAGCAGGGGAGGGACAGAGAGAGAGAATCGCAAGCAGGCTTCGTGCTGCCAGCGCAGCGCCTGATGCGGGGCTTGAACTCACGAACTGTGAGATCATGCCCTGAGCCAAAACCAAGAGTCAGAAACTTAACTGATGGAGCCACCCAGGCACCCCCAGAGACCCTTTTAACCTTGCGGGAGGCATGGGGCTACACTCACAGTTCAGAACCTGTTCAGTGGGTGTGAAATGTAGGAAGGCCAGGAGCTTCTTAAGCATCAGGAACGGTATGGTACTTGATCCGTCTTTGCTTACTTCGAGGTATAGGGCATGATGCATAGGCCTCTCCTTAAGTTACTAGCTATTTCTTTGGTAACCACCCAAGAGCTACCATTGGCCAAAGTTCCCTGGCTAACCTGGGATGTCAGAGCAGGGAGACGAGACGGGGCTTGGAACTCTACACTCCTATTTTACTACCTGTCCCTTCTGATTTATTTTTCCCCTTCCTCTCCAGCTCTGGATGTGCCTGAGTGAGATGGGGGTCCAGGTGCAGCAGAGTAGGGGCTGTGACATGACAAGCCGCTATCAAGGGCCAGGGGGAGCCCCAGGGGAAGTAGCTTTAGAGGTAGGGCATGAGTGACAGAGCCAGAAACCAATTCGTCACCACAGGCCGCCACTTGCTGACCCATTTAGTCAGAAGATCCCTATGTTTTTGAGGATGACCTTTGAACTAAGGTTTTTCTGACCTTTCTGTTGGGTGGACCCTTCACTGTGGGCATTCATCCCAGTGATGGAGAGATGAGGAGGGCCCCGATAGGACTGTCTTTGTGTGTCTCTTTACTGTTCTTCACGTGCCCTTTCTTCCGTTACTGTAATGAATTTAGGTACTTTTACAGAAAAAGGAGCTTGACCACATATTTCTATGATCACTTCTAACCTTTGTCAGTGTACAGTCATTTTTTTCATAGATTGTCAGCAGTGTGTCCCTACTCTCTTTTTTGTTGTTGCTATTGTTGTTGCTTTGTTTTTTACTTTCAAGTGCAATTGGGAATTCTTTAAAATTTCTAAGAAGGATGACTTTTTACCATAGCAACACCCACTCCTTCCTCTTTATTGCATATCTGAAACTCTTTGGTAATTAAATGATAGAGGAGAGTCTCAAATTACATGATCCCAAATCTGCAATTGTAGGATAAAGAGCTTTTGCACCACAAATATATTTTTGCATCTTGTCTATGCTGTAGTGTGTGTGTGTGTGTGTGTATGTGTGTGTGTATAACATCTGGAATCCTAGAAACCTGGAAGTTGGGCTCTGAACAGACTCCAGAGAGCATGTGGTATTTTAGACATGCCATGCCTCATTTCCAGATGAAGGGATGCTCGGGGAGGGCAGGGACATTCCAAATGTTCCCAAGGTCTCTCAGTGCTGGCGTTAGGACTGAACCCTTCACACTAACATCAGTCGCTCTGAGAGCTTTGCATTTATGGACTAGTTAGAGCATTAAATTTTGTCTAACAATGGGAGCAAATTCCACTACCATCTACTATCAGTGTAATTGCATAAAGTATAGAAAGCAAAAGTTCAGGGAGGATGTAATCTCAAGGACAATCCCTTAAATTATAGAGCTCGAACTTGGTAGGGAAAAAGCCTGCTTTATTCTGATTTCTCTTGTTTTTCTGTAGAGCAGTGACAGCACACAAGTCTGTAGAGCTGTGTTTGGGAACCACCGAGCACCTGCAATGTGCTACATAGTGTGATTTGGAAAATTGCCACTAGACTTGGGTTGCTATTTTATCTGTCTCTGCTCTCAGTCAAGTAAAGAAGGGATAGAGGGAAAACAATCTAAAATAATGGATTCTTTTTTTTTTTTTTTACTTTAAGTTTATTTATTTTGGGGGGGAGAGAGAGAACCAGGGAGAGGTAGAGAGAAGGAGAGGGAGTCCCAAGCAGGCCCTCAAGCGCAGAGCCCAACATGGGACTTGAATCCCTGAACCCTGAGATCAGGACCTGAGCCGAAATGAAGAGTCGGATCCTTAGCCGACTGAGCCACCCAGGTGCCTCTAAAATAATCCATGCTTAACTGTGAGTCATAATGTCACAGCTTCCAGTTTGTTAAATTTGTGCTCAATAATCTAAAGTGGAGTGTGAAAGGGGGACAGAGGGAGTATATTTCTACATGATTGTGTCTTTTGAATTTCAGATGAGGTTCTATATGTGTCTTCTAACATTGAGAAGCCTGCCATCGATGAGCCTCCAATAGTTATTTCTGATGATGATAGTGATTTTGAGGGCCCCGTGATGATCATAGATGACGATTTGTGTGGTCAGGGCCAAAGCTCCTCAAATGAAAAAGAGATGGAGGCCTTTGATGTCTGCCAGCACAATTCATCTGCTGGTGTTGCTGAGCTGGGCAGTGGTGAAAATCTCTGCCCACCGCCAGGTGTTGCTGAGACTGAGGTGGAGATTCCAAATGAAGAGCCGGCACCTGTGGTGGAGCAACCAAGGAAAAGGAAGAGCAAAACCAAAAATATATGTGTGGTGCCCGGTAAGCCAGTTGAATCAAGTAGGCCTGTCCCACTGAACAAGCCCAGCACCGCCCCCCCACCACCTGCCTGCAGTGTGCCAACCATGCCTGCCATGCCCTTTCCCCTGGATATGTCTGTCTTGTGAGGTCTGCCTGTCCTGATCGCCGACCTTAAGCCATCTCAGCAGGTCCCTAGTGGCCAGGGGAGACAGCCATCCCAGTGAAAAGGATCTTTCTGGAAATGGGGGAGGAAGGCCCACGTCTTAGTATTTTACCATTCCCTCCAACTGGCATGCTTTCTCTTTGTGCTTTCTGGCCTGAGGATATAATCCCTTTTTTCTTGGGACCCAGCCCAGTGTTCAGTTCCTGTAGGGAACTGTAGGTCGGAGATGTTCCACCCTCCTGGATTCCCAAAGTTCTCAGACCCCTGTCTCTACTAGAGCACTTACCCAGCTGTCTTTTGTTGTTGTGTTTTTGAGAAAGGGGGGTGCAGGTGAGCTGGGGGGGACAGAGAGAGAAGCAAGGCTCACCAGAAACGGAGCATGAGTTCACCCGATACAGGGCTTGAACTCACGAATTGTGAGATCATGACCTGAGCCACCCAGGCGCCCCACCGCCTCCAGCTGTCTTATAATATGTTTCTGAAACTGTTCCCCCAGTAGATGGTGAGCCTCTTGTGAAGACCTCTAGGAAAGACCCTAACTCATTTTGAAGTCTCTCCCAGGGTCTAGCCTGGTATTTGGCACATAATAGATGTTTAATACTTTTTTTTTTTAAATAACCAAATAAATGATACTCGTGATGGGGAAGTCTCTGGCTAGAGCAGTTAGCAGTATATGGGTGCTAGAAATCTTTCCATCTGGCTTGCGTATCAAGTGTTGGCGCTGCCTAGGATCCAGTCTTGCCCTTGGAACAAGTGTGGACAGCATTCCTTACACTGCGTGTGCCTCAGGTGCCCACACAATCTGACCTATAGCGGCGTGCTCATGTGGTCCCATTATAGTCCCTGGTACCTATGACAGAACCCTACCCAGTGTACACTCTGCTAGCAGCTCTGTGATTCCCATAGATAAAAATCTGTCACGCTGGCCAATAGACAGTATACAGGCTTTAGACCGTTTTCATTTCTAGATGGTGCTCTGGGTGTGGCTGTGGGGCCTCCTCCTGGGTTTACCTTTCTGCCAGCTGCTTGCTGGGATCAATTTTCAGGGTGCAAACGAGCTATTCTCTTTTCAGCTGTTACAGCACCAAAAACACGTGGGCCTTCAAAGAGGTTTGCTTCTAAGAGGAAGCCCCATGCGGCAAAATGTGACAAAAGCCACACTGGGTACGTACTGTCGGTATCGGACTGAACGGGAATTGATTGGATAATTGTCACGTGTTAAGCAGTCCACTGGGCATGAGAGAGGGTCTTCAAGGGGATGAAAGAGTCTGGTGGTGGGGGGGACAGTGTGTCCATCCCTGAATTGGAAGAGCATAAGAGGGGGGAGGAGGAAAGTGAGGAGCAGCCCACTGCTCCACACCTCCCTTTGCCCCCACATCACCTCTGGCCTCTTGAGGTTTCCTTGGTCCTTAAACTCCGATCAAAAAATGATGTGTGGCCAAACCAGAGCCTTTTTTCAGGCTAAATACTGCTTCGTGGCCACCAGTTTACGCTAAACCAAAGCAAACACAGTGGAGATGGTGAGAAGGCAGAACTGACATGTTCTAATCCATTGGTGTTGGAGGGCAGTTGTCTTCCAGGTTTTTCTAGGACTTGGGATGTGCCCAGTTGCTCCCACTACTGTTTTTATTCTTGCACATTTTGAAGGCATCAACATTAGGGTGAAACTGCTTGTAGTTCCTTTCTTTTTATGAAGTTATAGGTAATTGAGCCTGAAAACAACAGGTCATTTGGACCAAGAACATATTAATACTTGAAGCAAAAAGCTAACAGGTCTTTTTCATTCAGATTCCCCCAACTTCTTACCTTTTCCCTTAAAAATAGGATGTTGTAAGCCTAATTTTCTTCATTCTTACTTGCATTCAGGAGTAATATATACTTATATCTGACTTCTCTTAACAAGACCAAGGATATGTCTGAAGCCTGTGTGTTTATTTTGTTTTAACTGTATTTTGGGCCAATAAATGCATCTTTAAAAATTTTTTTTTCTAAAATTTACTTATTTATCTCAAGAGAGCAAGAACAAGTAGGGGAGGGGTAGAGAGAGAGGGAGACACAGAATCTGAATCAGGCTCCAGGCTCTGAGCTGTCAGCACAGAGCACGATGCAGGGCTCGAACTCACGAACCGTGAGATCATGACCTGAGCTGAAGTTGGACGCTTACCCGACTGAGCCACCCAGGCACCCTGCCAATAAATGCATCTTATGGGAAGAGGAACGGTGTGTTGGGCACTGGGACAACAGAGCACCTTGGCCCTGAACAGAGGCTCTCCTTGTTTCTGCACTTCCTGCCCGGTGAGGTAGCTAATGGAGTTTGGCGTGTTCTCTCTTAGGTGGATCCCCTTTCAGCAGAGTTTCTTTTGATATATATTTCAGCTGCTTTGCCTGTAGGGCCACGTGTGTTGGGTGGCTCCCAGGTTGCTTTGCTGTGGTGTGACGTAACAGAAGAAGGCATGTAAGCTGTCCCTTTGTGTCACTGTCCTCTGCATCATCCAAAGGAGGCCAGTCTGTTTGGACTCCTCACTATTGCCTCGGTGCTTCCTGTTTCAGTCAGGAGGCTTCCTGTTGTGCTTAGCGTTTGTTCCTGTGTAGCTGGTCATGGTGTCTGATGTACCCATTTGGGGTCTCGTTGGTTGCTCTGATGTGGAGATTGTTCCATCTGTAGCAAAGTGGCACAGGCGTTGTGGGGAAAGGTATGCTAAGCCACAGGGCCTGCTTGATGTGAGCGCTGATGCACGTGGGGGTCACGTTCTCTACCGAGGCCTGCAGGTGGTTTAGGTTTTCATCTGCTACCTTTCCGGGTGCAGATTTGCTTTCAGAGCTAAGTCATTGGAGGCCGAAGTGTTAGTCACCAGGGGCAGGCTTTGGGGTGAAGATGCTTACTTTTAGCTGTCTTTGCCTCATTTGGTATTTCTTTCCTCTCCGTGCCCCAGCCACCCCACTGTGATATAAGGGGTTAATGAGTGTGCTACAAAATCTCAGTCTCAGGAGTTCTGTTGAGTTAGAAGCTCACTTAACCTGTGTCTGCTCTGGTTTTATGTGTCCAGCTCTGTGGGCTCATCTCTTTGGTCTTGTGGATTATTGTTGGCCAAGAGAAAAACACTTTAGTTTAAATAGCTGTTACAAGTGTGAGTCCTTTATGTGACTAGCACTATTCTTTGTGCATTTGAATTAGGCCTCGAAAGATGGGGCAGCAATAGTGGTCTAATGGGAAAACCATGAGATTTGGGCCAGAAGATTCAGCGTCTGGGAACTTTGGGCAGGTCACCTAACCTCTGACCTTCAGTTTCCTCATCCGTCAAGTGGAGATAGGAAGAAGAGCAATAGCTTCTTTGGGGAGTGGTGGTGAGGATCAAATAAGGTCATGCAAAAAAGAAGGTCTCCACAAATGGTAAAGCACTACACACATGGTTGTTCTCAGGAGAGGTAGAGATGTGCTCGTTCTAGCAGTCATGGGCACCTACGCTGTGCCAAGGCATGAACGAACTGTGGGAAATCACAGTTCCTGTGCAGAGAATGTTTAACTTTGCCCACTTTGACCAGAGTAGAAATGGTAGCTGGAACACAGATGTTGGGACCAGATTGACCTGGGCCTTGAATGCTAGGCCCAACAGTCAGTGAAAAGCCAGGGAGGGACATAATTGGAACATGGCCTAGAAAAAATGAACCTGAAGTGTGTGTGTGTGGTTGGACTAGAAGGAAAAGAGCCTGGAGGTTAGGAGCACAGAGGAATGCTGTAGTGGCAAGGCATCGAGGGGAAGAGGGGAACTTGAACTAGGCTCATGACCGTGGGGTGGAAAGAAAGGCTGGATAGAAGAGATGATGTGAAGGAGATAGCGGTCTTTGTGCCTGTTGAATATATGGGGCAGGGGAGGAAATGAATTTTAAAATGTCTCTGAGGTCTTCAGCCTGCTATAACAGAAGTCAGGTAGTTAAACACATTGCGGGGGGGGCATACTCCCGTTAATCAGGTGGAAATTTGCATCAGGCGATTGTAAATTCGGAACTGGATCCCAGGAGAGAGATCAAGACTGCAGATACAGGTGTGAGATCACTCCAGTGGAGGTTGTAACCACAGACTTCACATCTCTGAGGATGCAAGCAGTGAGTAGGAAAAGTCTACAAATGGAACTTTGGGAAATGCTCTCCTATAAGGTAGTTAGAAGGAAGAGGGACCGGCAGGTTTTCTGAGTCTCTCCGGATATGACCTGTACGTATGCATTTCTGCTGTTTACTTCTTTAGCTATACAAAACTCAGTTGAATTTACCTTTGCAGGCATTCCGTGTGCGAAATACCTGGATGTTTCTTGCATGACGTGGAAAAGGCAAAGCAGTATTCTGGAAGGAAGTTCAAGAAAAATAAGGACAGCCTGGTTCAGGAAATGTACAGTCTGTTTAACAGATCTGTCTTTGACAAAAAGGTACAGTCGGTGAATAGACACTTAATGAGCACCTGTCATATGCGCAGTGCCCTTGGGTGCTGTGAGGTGTGCAGATGTGCTAGCTGTATATTTCCTGCCCTTGAGAGGTGTCAGTTTAGATGGGGAGATGATACATGCACACATGAAAGAAACAGACAATGTTTGTGGGTAAAACTATATGGTACAGACTTGTTACCAGCACAGGACATCAGCAGAGGCAGAAAAATCACTGAGCGCCTCAGTGGTGAGGAAATAAGATTGGCTGTGGAGTGGGGGGAGACTGAAGGATGTGGAGAGAGTGGCAGTGATGGGGGAAGAGGGCATGTGTGAGGCATGTGTTAAGGCTTGACTATCTGGAAGAGAGGGTTTATGCTGAGGAAAAATGGGGAAGAGCTGTGTGACCTTGGGCAAGTTACCTCCCCCCTCCCTTGCCTCGGTTTTCTTGGTTTTCTCATCTGCAAAATGGGAGCGATAATAGTACCTGCTACTTCATAGAATTATGGTTGGGCCTAGGGAAGGTAATACACCTGGAGTACCTAGAACAGAGCCTATGACCTAGTAAGTGATACACGTCGGCCATCACTTGTTTTTGGTAGCGTAGCACTAGATAACGGAGGGCCTTTGGAATCAGATTGGAGGGGGGCGCTGAAATTGAAATCAGCAGGCACCACCTCACAGGGACAGGATAGGACACAAAGCGTCTACTGAGGGAAACTAACCTGTCTGTAGTGTGGGGCCTGTACTGGATTGGAGAGAACCTGGAGGCAGAGAGACTCAGTGGTCATTAGGTTTTTCAGACTCTTATTATTGTTGCTGATGAAATTTCCTGCCGGTATAGTTTTCAGATCTTTCTAAGGCTCCCCAGCCTTTGGGTAGATCACTCCTGATGACTGGGGTTTACCTCACGGGACCAAGGAGTAGACCAAGGTGCATGTACAATCTCACCTCACCACTTTTAGTACCCACAGGGTTCCATTCCTACCTCGGCGGGTTTGCACTTCTCTCCCTGACGCTTGTCCCCGTGCCGGGCAGCGCATATCTTGCTTTTGCGCACACTCAGCAGCCTCCCTCAGGTCCTGATTGCCCATCAGTTGTTCTCACCTGGGCTTCAGCCTGGCTTTGATTCTCCCCAGAACGTTTAGGCTTGCAAAACTCCTGAGCCAAGATCCTTTGGTCTGCTCGAAGCTGCTCTCTGACTTGCCTGCTTTGCTTTTTGTTCTCAGCTGCCAGAGAAAATCGATATCGGCTGGAATAAGAAGATGCTGAGAACTGCTGGCTTGTGCACCACTGGCGAGACACAGTACCCGAAGAAGGAGCGTTACGCGAAGATCCAGATTTCTCTGAAAGTCTGCGACTCCGCAGGTGATGGCAGCCTTCTGACACAGGCCCATGAAGTTACTCTTAAGTCCTGGTGTTTTCTGGCAGCCTGTGTCACAGCTTCTCCTGCCATTCCTGGGTAGATAGGCCTACTACGAATGTCTTGCTCAGAAGACATTCTTAACGGATGTCTCCTCATTCCTGAGAATCCAACTTGGCCATCTTTCCATTAGGGTAACTTTCTCACTGCAGCTAGCTTCCTGCTAACTGAGGTTCAGGGTCCCCCGTAGCTAACCAATCAACCAGATTTTCATAATGACTCTCCTGTCATCATTCCTTTGCCCCCACCCAGGTGTAAGGCCTTGTCACCTCACCCTTCTCCCTGCTCCACTCAGTCTCCTACATACCACTGTGTCGCTTTTCCATAAAACACCTGGCTTTCCAGGCTGTCGCAGCCTGCCCCCCACTCTGCTCAGCCAGGCTTATCTCTAAGCATGCTGCCTCTAGCGTGTCCTGTGCTTCAGCGAAACTTTCTTCACACTGCCTCTCAGAATGCACCACACACCTTCCTGGCCTTGTCCTTTGTTTGCATTTCTCACCGCACCTAGAATGGCCTTTCAAATTTGCAAAGCCAGTCAGTTGTTAGGGGCCCAGCTCAGAATCCCCCTTTTTCCCTGGAGCTTCTCCTGACCAAATCCCAAGGCCATAGCCACTGCTCCCTACCCCGTCCACTTAACGTAACCCAAGTCTTGACTGGGTGTATTTGTAGCAGCAGCATCCCCCCAAAAAAAGAGCATGCTGGAGCTGTCCTGAAAGGATTGTTGTCTCTGACATCAACAAAATCGGTTACGTAGGGGACAGATGTCCCTTTCAGAATCCCGGGAAGCTAACACTCATGACTGCCCATGTAGACTTGTAGCACATGGCTTTGTATGTGGTGGGGTTGAGAGTCTAGTGGGTAGCAGGCCAGAGGGAATGGGTTTAAGTGCTCATGTTTCCTTTGCCTCCCTCTCTTCCAAGACCGCCTTCGGGATACTTTGATCCATGAAATCTGCCACGCGGCCTCCTGGCTGATTGATGGTGTTCGTGATTCTCATGGCGACTCATGGAAGTTTTATGCCAAAAAATCGAACCTGGTGCACCCAGAGCTGCCCCTGGTCACCCGTTGCCATAACTACAAGATTAACTACAAGATTCATTATGAATGCACTCAGTGCAAAGCCAGGTGAGACCCTTTGCCTCTCAGACTTTCCTCTGTTCTGTTTCTGCTATGACTTCCAGCTGGCTCTCTGTGATTTTGTTGGTAAGTATGTGGCCAGCTGGCTGGACGAGTGAAACATCTCTACTCCTTTCCGTGTCTTCCTCCTCCATTCTCTTCTACTTTGAGCTGACCTCTGGCTGCTGCTGCTGCTTGGTACCCCACTCTCTGAGAAGCCAGGCAAAAAGTCTTGCTTTGGGCCAGCGCCAGCAGCTCGGAGAACGTGCTGAGGTACAGTGACTGATTCCCTTACTGCATGATGTCTCTTTTCCTCCTTAGAGTCGGCCGCTACACCAAATCATTGAACACCGACCGCTTTATCTGTGCCAAGTGCAAGGGGACTCTGGTCATGCTGCCGCTAACTCGTAAGGATGGGACCCCCATTGTGCCCCATGTGAGACCATTTGCCAAGTATGTGCAGGAGAATTATAGATTGGTTAAGCAGTCAGCGGAAGGACTAAGCCATGGCGATGTGATGAGACAGCTCAGCAAGGATTATGCCCTTAAGCACAAGCGAAATCCTTAAGGTTATCTGAGAGTATACTTAGCAGTGGAGGACTCAGCTCGCACAAGAAGTTTTAGAAAACATTTGTTTCTGCAATGAATACTAGGATTTAAGTGCGTTTTTATAGCTTCATACTGTAGTGATGATTGTTTTTAACTAAGGATTCTGTTGGTAACCATTCTGTGCCTTTGACAGTACTCAGAAGCCCTTTGGGTCCACCTTGGGTGTTACTTAGACTCCATAGTTCAAAATACAGTAAGAGACGCACAGAGTTTTAAGATTAAGACATAGAACAAGATACAATAAGAGAAACCCATAGTGTTAAGACGTAGAATAAGATATAGTAAGAAAAACCCATAGTGTTAAGACCATAGTTTTAAGATTAAGATGTAGAGGGGTGCCTGGGTGACTCAGTCGGTTGAGCATCCGACTTCGGCTCAGGTCATGATCTCACGGTTTGTGAGTTTGAGCCCTGTGTCAGGCTCTGTGCTGACAGCTCAAAGCCTGGAGCCTGCTTCGGATTCTGTGTCTCCCTCTCTCTTTATCCCTCACCTGCTTGCGTGCTCTGTCTCTTTCTCAAAAATAAATACATTAAAAAATATTTTAAAAAAGATTGAGATGTAGAATAAGATACACTAAGAGAAACCCATAGTGTTAAGACTATAGTTTTAAGATTAAGATGTAGAACACATACAGTAAGAGAAACATAGTTTTAAGATGTAGAACAAAATGCAATAAGAGAAATGCTTGTTCAAGAGTGGCAGGTTGAGAAAAGGAGAATGGTGCTGGGAAGTGAACCAGATTCAAAGGTGGCCCTCCAAAACCCGGGCTGCTGGCAGGTGGAACCTGTTATACTTACTTAGAAATAAGAGACAAACATGTCTCATGAATTGAGTTGTTCTTGATGTTGAATAAAGCCATGTAAGCCAGTGTAGCTGTTCATAAGATTAGAAAAATAAATAAACTGTTTTCTGCAATTCACTTGTTAACCGAGTCTATTCATTGACAGCCTGACAGCACAGAACAAACTGTCAGGTCTTTTGTCCAAGACCCTGGACATATGAAGCTCTCCACAGTGTGTCTGGAAGAGCACTCTCCATTCTGGTTTTTCTCTATGACTTTTGTGACTGCCCGTAAGCACTTCAGCAGCCCTCCCACTCCTGGGAGGCATCCAGGGTACAGACTGGGGCCAAGATTGCATTCATTTCCTATTGCTGCCATGGCAAATGACCACAAGCTTAGTGACTTCAGACAACACAAATGTATTCTCTTACAGCTCTGGAGGTCATAAATCTGGTACTTGGGATACTCAGGTACCCCAGGCTCAGTCAGTTAAGCATCCGACTTTGGCTCAGGTCATGATCTCGTGGTCTGTGAGTTCGAGTCCCGTGTTGGGCTCTGTGCTGACAGCTCAGAGCCTGGAGCCTGGTTCGGATTCTATGTCTTCCTTTCTCTCTGCCCCCACCCCACCTTGCCCATGCTCTGTCTCTCTCAAAAATAAACAAACAATAAAAAAATCTGGTGCCAACCTCACTGGACTGAAATCCAGGTGTGGGCAGGGCTTGGTTTCTCTCTGGAGGCACTGGGGTTTGGGGATCCATTTCCTTGTCTTTTCCAACTTCTAGAGGGCACCTGTGTTGTTTGGTTTGTGCCCCCCACCTTCCATCCTCCAAGCCAACAACATTTCTCTCTCTCTGTCTCCCTCTCCCTCCCTCCCCTTCTTCCTTTTTTTCACTTTGAAGGACCCTTGTGATGACATGGGGCCCACATAGATGATCCAAGAGAATCTACTTTTTATAAGGTCAGCTTATTAGCAACCTTTTTGTCATGTAAGGTAACATACAAATTCTGGGGATTTGAGGGTGGACACCTCTGGGACCCATCCGTCAGACCCCCACAAACATCTTTATTAGTCTAGCATCACTGATATTTTTTTTTTTAAATTTTTTTTTCTTTTTTCAACATTTTTAATTTATTTTGGGACAGAGAGAGACAGAGCATGAACGGGGGAGGGGCAGAGAGAGAGGGAGACACAGAATCGGAAACAGGCTCCAGGCTCCGAGCCATCAGCCCAGAGCCTGACGCGGGGCTCGAACTCACGGACCGTGAGATCGTGACCTGGCTGAAGTCGGACGCTTAACCGACTGCGCCACCCAGGCGCCCCAACATCACTGATATTTTTTATGGGCAGGATGTGTTCTGTCCTTTTCCTTCCTTCCATCCTTCCTTCATTTTGCGGATGTGCGCACTCAAGGCTAACCACACATCTAAGGGACTGGGTGCGTGTGCAGGGTGACATGAGCTTCCCTGGCTAAATCCCCGGGTCCCTCCCTGCTGATCCCTCTTCCATCCAGGTCTGCAGTCTCAGCAAAGGCCCACCTGATGAGCGAAACTGGATCGTGGCACATTGGTGGCTTAATTAGGGGGAACTGACAGTGCAGCTGTTCCACCCCTGCAAAGGGAGGGTCCTAACTCTGTAGGCTTGCCACCTACCCTTCTGGGGAGCCCTGGTCATTTCCTGTACTCACATCCACCTCAGCGATTGCCCACCCGTGCCTCTGGGTGGCTTATGTGCAAATGACTGTCCTCAAGTCCTCCAACCTTGGTGCTTTTCGTCCAGCCCCATGTCACTATCCAAGAAAAAGCCCGCATCTCCTCTTCCCTGTATAAAGCTACATACAGCCTTTGGCTGGGCTCTCTGATACCATCACTTGATCCCAAACCAACCTTGAGTATTTTCAACCCTTCCCTCACCCGAACCCTTAACTCTAGGGCCACTTGCGGTACTAGGAAGCATTGCGGTTTTGCTATTGCCTTCCCTTCTACCCAGAAATGCTGTCTTTGCTTCTCTCTGTCCTTGGAGACCCCACTTGCCTTTTGGGGTCTTCTCATTTCTGTCTTCCGGAAGCCTTCCCAAATGGCTCCAGCCACAGGGCTCTGAGACCCGGGTTCACGGTCTAGGGACAACTCATTTGCCTTGTGGCATAGACTGTTTCGTATTGTTACTCTTCCCCATGTCTTCCCTGCTGGCCTAAACTTCTGGAGCACAGGGACCATGTCTTATTCATGTCCGAAGGCCCTTCCCCAAATTATGCCTAAGTGGTGTCCAGCCAGTCCAGTGAACTGTTAGCCTGCACCCATCTACCTGAGTGCTTCCCTGTGAGTGACAGGAGTACCCAAGAGGTCAGAGAGGGGGCTCCACATAGACGTTAACACAAGCAACATCGGTTGGCGTAGATCTGGGGCCAGGCAAAGAGAATAGGAAATGCATCCCCAGAGCCTGGGCAGGGCTGGATATAAATGATGCACTACTAACACACCCTGGTCCTGATGATCTCATTTATTGAAAAGTTTTAAGCAGAATTTTAGACATAAACATGAGCAAATACGGTCCTTGGGGACCACAGCTACAGTCGCTGCTGAGTTGGAGGCCCGGGTCAAGACCCTATAGGGACAGCTTCTATGCTGCTGGCTTCCTGCTCTGTGAACATGGGGAAGGCCAAGGTCTAGTTACTAAATAAGGAGGGCAGTGAGGCTCCTAGCAGCCAAGGCAATAAGGGCCCCAAGGCAGCCACCTCTGAAGTGGCAACGGGGCTTGGCAGCTAAGGAGCAGCAGTGGCGTAGCCTCCAGAGCCAGGGGGGTGCCTCCCTGGGAGACCAGGTGATGCCGGGGCCACCAGGGAATCTCGGGAGTGTGCGTGGGGAATGAGGCTACAGGGAAGGGAGGGAGGAACCCGGAGAAGCCTGGAACGTGGGGGCAGTCAGGCTGCGTGGCAAAAGGAGCACCCCCCCCCCCCATCCAGCCTCACAAGCCTGAGTAGGAGGCCTCTGTGGTCTCAGACCAGGATGAATCCCGGCGGAAAGATGACGGCTGGTGCCCTCTCAGGTCAGGGCGGCCCAGGCGCGTAAGTAACATCCACATGCGCTCTCGGAACTTGACCCCCACGAAGGCATAGAGCAGTGGGTTGAGGCAGCAGTGCATATAGCCCAGGCCCGAGGTGACTGACTTGGCCACGTCCACACGGCTTTCTCGGCCACAGTTGCGGGACAAGGCCTCCAGGTCCATGAGGGTGTCCACCATCACCACCAGGTGGTAGGGGGTCCAGCAGAGGGCGAAGGCCACCACTACCACCACGACCAACCGCATGGCCCGCAGCCGCCGCTGGCCCCTGGAGACCAGCAGCACAGCCAGGATGCGGGCGTAGCAGTAGGCCATGACCAGCAAGGGCAGCAGGAAACCAGCAACCAGCTGCAGCACCCGCAGAGCTGTGCGGCCCACCTGCGGGAAGTTGTACTGACAGTGGGTGGCATTGAGGCGCTCGTCACGGCGGGCCGACAGGAAGATGAAGTCTGGGATGGCAAAGAACAGACAGAGTCCCCAGACGACCACACAGGTGAGGGCCACGCGGGCGGTGGGCCCCCGGCGGTACAGCTGGGTGGCATGCACTATGCTCAGGTAGCGGTCAAAGCTGATGCAGGCCAGCAGGAGGGCCCCCGCGTAGAAGTTGATGTTGAAGAGGGCGCCTGCCACTTTACAGAGGCCAGATCCGAAGACCCACTGGACAGCTGCGTCCACTGCCCAGAGGGGCAGGGTCAGCACCAGCAGTGCGTCGGCCACAGCCAGGTGGAGCAGGAAGGTGTCGGTGCTGCTCAGGGCCGCCCGCTGGCTCAACAGCACAGCCGCCACCGCGCCATTGCCCAGCAGCCCCAACACGAAGAGGAGGCTGTACAGGGCCGGCAGGAAGGCCCGGTCGAAGTTCAGGCTGTAGTCCTGCGGGCAGGGCGGGGAGGCACAGCAGGAGTCACTCTCGTTTTCTGCGTAATCATAGGAAGAGCTACAGTTTTCCAGGAGGAAGGCAAGCTCAGAGGCGTCGAACACCTGGTGTTCACTCATCTGCAGAGGGAGGGAAGGAGGCAAGGGACTGTGGCCTTACAGTCACTCCTTTGAGCGTTTCCTGGAGTAGCTCCTCTGCCGGGCAGGCCCCAGTTCCTGTCTTTTGTCCAAGCCCTCGCCTATTAAACTCCGTGCCCAGCCCGGGAGCTGGACTGGTAACTTCCCACATCAACCACTGCTTCTCTCTCACCTGTGTGGGCCATCCCATTAGACCAGGGATTGTGGGCCAGAGGAAGCCTTCCCTCCCACCCCTGTGCCAGGAGCCCTCCCTGCCCCCTTTCCTCGCTCTGTCTTCACAGCTTGGCTTGCCCTTCTGTTTCCCTGCCACGCCTGGTGCTACTACCTGCCTTCCCCGCACCTCCCCGCAGTCCCCTCTCCGGGTCAGTCACTGGCCCCCCACTTCCCTCCTTAGCCCTTGTCTAGGGATCCCAACTTCCTGCCTCCCATGGGGCCCCTCCACAAATCACTGAAGTCCTCCCCCTGACCCTGTCACATGCTTTCTGTTCCTGTTCTTCCCTTCCTCTTCAGGGATGCCACCTGCCACCCCCTGGGGGCTCTCCCACCAAGCTCGGGTAGAAATATTCCATACCCCATTACCCTACACATGACCCCAGAGCTGCCAGCCTTCTCAGTGCCAGTTCAGTCCCGCATGGAAGGGTAAGTTCCAAGTCAGAGCCAAAGGGAGCCTTGGAAGCCAACGGCGGCAGGGATCATTTTGCAGATGAGGCCCGGAAGCCAGACAGGGGAGGGGTCGCACCTGTGGTCATACACAAGTCCCTGGCCGAGGTGGGTTCCCAATTCCCTGTCCCAGGGCTCCTTCTGCAATCCCTGCATCATCTACTACTCACCCAGCCCTCTGGTGGCCCTGGCTCATGAGCCAGCCCTGACGTTTCCCCCAGTCTCCCGGACCCTCCACTCCGAGCTCCTGTGCCCGCCGGCTGGGCAGCAGCACTTACCTCAAGGACCATTGCTGGGCTAATGCTCTGCCTGCAGGGCTGTGTGCTGCCTGCCCCTCTGCTTTGGTGATTGTGGTCGGGAACCTGCACTACACGGAGGAAGTGAGGGTTTCACATGATTGTTGGCGGCAGCCTCTTCCATGGGCTTGTCTATGCCAGACCTCCTTAGAACCGAGGCCACAGGAACTCCTATTCTTTTTTTAAACGTTTTTTATTTTATTTTTGGGAGAGAGAGAGACAGAGCATGAACAGGGGAGGGGCAGAGAGAGAGGGAGACACAGAATCGGAAACAGGCTCCAGACTCTGAGCCATCAGCCCAGAGCCTGACGCGGGGCTCGAACTCACGGACCGCGAGATCGTGACCTGGCTGAAGTCGGACACCTAACCGACTGCGCCACCCAGGCGCCCCCAGGAACTCCTATTCTGGCCCGTTCCCCTGGGAACGCTGCTGCGGGGGGACCCGGCCACAAACTGGGGACCAGAAAGGCTGGGGCTTAGGGAAAGGTCCTTTGAGGTGGGGCATCTGGAGAAGCAGAGTGTCTACGAGGTGGAGGGCAGCCCTGCTGCCAGGGGCAAGAACTTCTCCTTCACTGGTGGAGTCAGTGCTCAATACCCTGGCACCCGTGCTCACCTGTCATGGGCTGGAGTGGATCTTTGCATAATTGTAGATTGCATTGCTAAACGTCTTAGGTCTGTCAAAAAGATTAACCTTCTTTAAAAACTAAAATATTTATTTAAAATGTTTATTTTTGAGAAAGAGAGAGAGAGACAGCCCTAGTGGGGGATGGGCAGAGAGAGAGGAGGGGACAGAGGATCTGAAGTGGACTCTGTGCTGACAGCAAAGACCCTGACGTGGGGCTCGAACTCATGAGCGGTGAGATCATGACTGTGAGATCATGACCTGAGCCGAAGTCAGACACTTAACCGACTGAGCCACCCAGGCTCCCCAAACTAAAATATTTTGAAGAAAACCTTCACACTACATCAAGTCCTCCACTATTGCCCCTCCCGATACTCAACAGGGGATGAGGAAAGGGAACTACTAGTAATGAACTTGGTATGTGCTAGACAGTGCTTTAGGTACTTTCTCTGACACTGCCTCATTCAAACCACACAAATCCCTTGTGAGGTGGGGGTGGGGAGTGATTCCCCATGGCTAATCCAGAAAGGGGAAGGGGCTTCACCAGACACTGCAAGTGAGGGTGGGAGCTGGGATTGAACCCACAGCTGTCTCTCTTTTTACTGCTCATCCCACTGCCTTCTGCTTTTTTAAGTGGATGATCTCTGATAAACTATGATAAAGTATAATCTATTCATGCAGATAAAAACAAATGAAGTTAAGCTATATATTTTGACATGGCTGGAGCTGGAAAATCCAATGACCACATGGTGGAAGAGGCAAGTTACAGAATTATCATGTGGAGTTTCACGCCATTTATGTAAATTCTGAAAACCACACACACAAAGCAAGACCATATTGTTTTCGATACAGCTATTTGTTCTAGAAGTTTAAAACAGGGACTGGAGGGGCACCTGGCTGCCTCAGTCGGTGGAATATGCAACTCTTGATCTCAGGGTTGTGAGTTTAAGCCCCACGTTGGGTGTAGAGATTACTAAAAAAAAAAAAAAAAAATCTTTGTTTTAAATGTTCATTTATTTACTTTTGAGAGAGAGAGAGAGCATGAGTGGGAGAGGGGCAGAGAGGGAGACAGAGAATCCCAAGCAGGCCCCATGCTGCTAGCATAGACCCCGACACGGGGCTCGAACCCACAATTTATGAGATCGTGACCTGAGCCAAAAACAAGAGTCGGACGCTCAAACAACTGAGCCTCCCAGGCGCCCCCACCCAAAAATAAAATCTTAACAAAAAGTAAAAATTAGAAAACAAAACAAAACAAAAAATTAGGGGTTGGAGACACTACAAATTCATGAGAGCAGGTGCTCCTGGGGCAACAGGAAGAAGAGGGTTGGGGAAGAGTATGTGGACCCTCTCAATTTCAAGGAAAAGCTGTAAACAGCATTTGTAGAGCAAATCAGGCCCTTTATGGTGGTGTGCTACAACAGTTTCTCCCCCCTCCCGGCCCTCTGCCCTCTGCCCTCTGCCCTCTCCTCCTTTCCCTATTACCCTGTTCTTATCAGCCGGGAAAGGCAGCCCCTAACTCGCCTTGCCTCTGCTAGGTAGTCTCTTCTCTCCCTCTCTCCCACCCAGACGAGAAGGAGAGGCACAGAGACAGAGACATAGAGAGGCAGAACCAGTCCTCTGGGGTCTGGTTTTCAGAGTGCTTCACCAGAGCCTCCAGGCTCAGGCTTGGAATTCGCTTCAAACTTCTTGACAAGACACAAACTGGCAAGGCAGCGAGCCCCTTCTCCACCTTCTGTGCGCAGGAGCTGCAACTATCCTTGCTCTAAACAGCTTGTCAAACTGCAAGGTGCAGGCCAGAGGTAGGTGAGGGCCTGCAGGACATCAGGAGCAGTGCAAGTGGACAGGACTGGCGACTGCAGGAGCCTCGGCAGTTAGGATGGGTAGGAGCTGGCACCACAGTTTCTGGTCGCTGGTCAAGAAGAGTTTCCATTCCCTGGGTTTCTGCACGTGAAAGAAGTGAGGATAATAAAAACCTCTGTTCAATTTGGGTTTTGTTTTTTTTTTAATGTTTATTTTGAGAGAGAGCGCGCGCGTTTAAGTGGGGGAGGAACAGAGAGAAGGAGAGAGAGAATCCCAAGCAGTCTCTGTGCTGTCAGTGCAAAGCCCCACATGGGGCTCGAACTCACGAACCATGAGATCATGACCTGAGCCGAAATCAAGAGTCGGACGCTTAACCGACTAGGACACCCAGGCGCCCTTCTGTCTATTCAATTTCAAGGAGGGTCTTGTATTCTGCAATTATGTCCTTCATCCCCTTTTTGGTATTAAAAGGATCTTTTCTTTATGAAATGATGGTGAATATAAGCTGATAGATTTAGAAGAATCTTGTGTTGGCCGAAGTGGGCAATCCAAATGTGGGGCCTCCAAATAGATGTTGGAGTGCCACTGGGCCATGTGAAATGTCAAAGTCTAGGGATCCCTGGTCCCCCTCCTGTGCCCTAGTCCCCATTGGTCACATGGGAACAATGCTCCCCACCTTCCCAGATTGCTGGTGAGGAGAAATGAGAGAGGGTTGGGCAGGAGTTCTGAAAGGGTGCAGGGAGCTTTTCTGAGCTGGGCCGTATCCTCATAAGCCATTCTGGGCTGTGGGGCCGGCTGCTGTCACTGCTCCCATGTGGCCCAGATATGGTGGGAAGGTCCCTTCCAGGACCCAGCACATAGTAGGAGAATGCGGAGAGGGATATTCACTACAAACATAGTGACTGGGAGACTTTCCTGTCAGGTGAGCCCCGGGATAGAGCGTGCCCACCTTTTGGGGCATGCAGGTGTGGTCTTGGCCTCCAGAAAGCCTGCCCCTTGCCTAGTCCTCTGGCTTCCGTGCTGTGCAATCTCAGGCAAATCACTTCACTCCTCTGCCTCAGTTTCCTCATCTGAAAAGTGGGGAGAAACATAGTACATGTGGGCTGGGGTTGCTGTGTGGACTGCATACAATACGTGTAGGTGCATGGCCCAGGGTAGGTGCCTGGGGAGCAGTAGTTTCTTCCTCATTTTGGTTACTTTCTAGGTCGGCCCTTCCGGGGTCTCAGAATGGCAGGTTCAGGGCAGGCTCCCGCTGTCTTTCTCAGCTGAGATGCCTTGGAAGTGCCTTTGTCGTGGTGCCTAGCCAAACCCTTGTCTGATGCTCTAATCTGGGTCCCAAGCAGCCCCAGACCAGGTCAGAGGCAGGCCCGGCCCTTGGGGAGAGCCACCTAGCCAGTGGTCTGCCCTCAGAGTTCTGGTACATGTGCCCCCTGCTTCTGCCCTCCTGAGCAGCCAGTTGGGGAAGCTTGAGGAGGAAGTTAGTCAGAGTGAAGCTGCTCCGGGCCCCACCTGTGGTCAAGGTGTGAAATGTGCACCTGTCTCTTCTCTGCCACCCATCCCCCTGTTTTTTTTTCTTTTTTTTCACACCTCTGGGCTGTGGTTTGGGGAGATGGGAGGCTCAAAAGTCTGTGCTCTGGGCCCAGTCCCTCACAGGAAGGAGGGCCTCTATACAGCTCTCTGTTGGGGTGACCAGGGAAGGGGGCCATTTCCTCCCCTTTCCTCTCAGCATCTGCTGCCTCACAGCCTCTTTCATAGATCTCACAATGTCCCCTGGGGTCCCTGTTCCAAAAGCCCCTGGCTGTCAGGGGAACAGGCTCAGGGAGGCCCAAGCTTCCTGTGAGGCTCAGGCAGTGGCCTAGGTTGTGACAGGGGCTTTGTTACACGAAATCAACAAGAGTCCTAGCCCCAAGAAGGGGTCTGGGTCTGCTCCAGACAGTGCTGGGACTTTGGGATTCCTTCTGCTGGCCCTTCTCCCCAGAGAAGAAGAGCTTAAGTCATAGTAAGGCCCAGGCACTGGGGACTGACCCCCTCTCTGCCCCTCTTCCCCAGCTGCTTCCTGCAGCTCTAAGCCCTACTGGAAGGCAAGGCCATTCTAAGTGTTGGGGCCATAGACTGCGGTGCAGGCAGTCCAGGCCCGTGCGGGTGATTTCCCAAGCTGTGGGGCACTCATTCTTTTTGGGACCAGGGCAAGAGGACATTGCTGCCATCTGTCAAGGCAACTCAAGTGGTGGGAACAGAAGGTGCCAAGGCAAGGACATAAGGAAAGGACTGTCAGGCCAGGGGCAGTTTGGCTGAAAAAGTAGTTATGTGTGAGAGAGGAGGGTAGAGAGGGCTGGAGAGTGGTAGTTCACTGATCTTCCTATCATCCTGTCCCTTGAAAATAGCTTCCATTCAGCAAGCCTTTACTTTCATACACATGATCGCTTCAAAAAATTTTTTTGTTTACTTATTTTTGAGAGAGACAGAAACAGAGTATGAGCAAGGGAAGGGCAGAGAGAGAGGGAGACACAGAATCCAAAGCAGGCTCCAGGCTCGGAGCTGTCAGCACAGAGCCCGACGCGGGGCTTGAACCCATGAACCATGAGATCATGACCTGAGTCGAAATCAGACGCTTAACCAACTGAGCTACCCACGTGCCCCTAGGGCCAGTTCTTCTAAGAGCCACACTTTAGTCACCACACGGTCCCAACCAGGTGTCTTGTGTGAGGGCAGATGCTCACCCAGTGGTGCTTGTGACCTAGAGTGAGATTTCGGTAAAGCTCACTACCTCCCAATTCTCGCCCTGTTCCTCCTCACTGACCAGGGAGAAGAAATGTCAGAACCTTCAAGATGAGAGACCTAGATGACCAAACAAAAATCTGCTAAGTGCAGGACACCTTTTGCGATGGCCCCCAGAAGAGTCTGTGTTGCTCCCAGAAGTCCCATCCCATTTGCAGACCAGCCCTGGGGTCACACATGGGGTCAGCGTGCATCTGTTTCCATCCAGCCCTGTACCTGGGCCTCCATCACAGCTCAGGACTGTCCACATTCTCCAGACGGACAGGTGGCAACATTGCTAATGCACACACATCCAATTATGGAAGCCTGTTCTTGATAGATTCTTGAGTCCCAGTTGCTCCCATAGTGAACACTTGGGGGATGTCCTTCTGCATTGGTGAGCTGGGCTACCCCTTAGAACAAAGTCATCGGCAGGCCCAACATCTGGCCATCGCATTCCCTTGGGTTGGCCCACAGAGGAAGGTCAAACAGGATAATAAGAATAGCATGCAGGGGCACTTGGGTGGCTCAGTCAAGTGTCCAACTTTGTCTCAGATCATGTTCTTGGGTCTGTGAGTTTGAGCTCTGCATCGGGCTCTGTGCTGACAGCTCAGAGCCTGGAACCTGCTTGTCTCTTCCCCTTGCCCACTCATGCTCTGTCTCCTTCTCTCTCTCCTTCAAAAATAAATAAACATTGGGGCGCCTGGGTGGCTCAGTCGGTCAGGCGTCCGACTTCAGCTCAAGTCACCATCTCGCGATCTCACGGTCCATGAGTTCGGGCCCTGCGTCGGGCTCTGGGCTGATGGCTCAGAGCCTGGAGCCTGCTTCCGATTCTGTGTCTCCCTCTCTCTCTGCTCCTCCCCTGTTCATGGTCTGTCTCTCTGTCTCAAAAATAAATAAACGTTAAAAAAAATAAAAATAAATAAAAAATATTTTAAAAAATAATAAATAAATAAATAAATAAACATTAAAAAAAAACAGCTGACATTTATTGATTACTTAACTATGTGCCAGGCTCTGTTCTAAGAGCTTTATTGGGATGAATTTCTTTGATGGTCATAGTGATGCAGTAATTATGGCATTATTACTCCTATCATCCCCACTTTACAGACGACAGAAACACAAAGTTTAAGGAACTTGCTCAAAGCCACACAGCCAGCAAATGGCAGAGACATGCTCTTATCCATTACACTATAATCTATTATACCTTTTAAGGTTAGAGGGACAGGGATCAAGGGTGATGTTCAAAGAGGACTATGTTGGCTTTATTCTGTAATGTTTTACACAGAGACCATATTGATGTATTAGCTGAGTGATTAAAAAGCCATCCATAAGATTCTGTCTCTTTCCCTCTCTCTCTCTGTTCCTCTCCTGTTTGTGCTCTCTCTCTCTCAAAATAAATAAATGAATTTTAAAAAAAGGGGAAGGACAGGGCACCTGGGTGGCTCTGTCAGTTAAGCGTCTGACTTTGGCTCAGGTCGTGATCTCATGGCTCATGGGTTCGAGCCCCACGTTGGGCTCTGTGCTGACAGCTCTGAGCCTGAAGTCTGCTTTGTATTCTGTGTCTCCTTCTCTCTCTGCCCCTCTCCAGCTCATGCTCTGTCTCTCTTTGTCTCTCAAAAATAAATAAATGTTTAAAATTCTTTTTAAAGAAGAGGAGGGGGTGCTTGGGTGGCTCAGTTGGTTAAGTGTCTGACTCTTGATTTCAGCTCAGCTCATGATCTTGTGGTTCCTGAGTTCAAGCCCCGCATTGGGCTCTGCGCTGACAGTGCAGATCCTGCTTGGGATTCTCTCTCTCCCTCTCTCCCTGCCCCTCCCTCGTTCGCTCGCTGTCTCTCCCAAAGTAAATAAACTTAAAAAAATTTTTTTTAGGGATGCCTGGGTGGCTCAGTCAGTTGAGTGTCTGACTTCGGCTCAGGTCATGATCTCATGGCTCGTGAGTTCGAGCCCTGTGTTGAGCTCTGTGCTGACATCTCGAAGCCTGGAGCCTGCTTCGGATTCTGCGTCTCCCTCTCTCTCTGCCCCTCCCCCACTTGTGCACTGTCTCACTCTGTCTCTCAAAAATGAATAAATGTAAAAAAAACAAAAAAAAATCTTAAAAAACTTTTTTAAAGCCATCCAAAAGGAAAATAAAAGCTAAAAAACTGGGACAGTTGGTGGAATTTCAATATGGCCCAGAGATGAGATTTAAAAAAATCCCTTATATTCATACTATTTTGCTAATTTTGACAATGTAAAAAAAGTCTTTGTAGGAAATACACATAAAGATATTTAAGGGTGGAAGGAGATCACATCTGCAACTTACTTACATATGACTTGGAAAACAAATACACCAAGCGAGAGAACATGCACAAAGAATAAAGCAAACACGGCAACATGCAAATAATTGGTGATATGGGTGTAAGGGAGTCCTTTGTACTATTCTTGCAACTTTTCTGTAAGTTTGATATTGTATCAAAATAAAAGTTACTTGAAGAACCTCTCTCACGCAGGATGGGTTTGGCATCACATGCTATTATTCCCCAGACCAGCTTAGAAGCCTTGTGCCAAGAAAGCAGGGGCCAAGGCTGCCTGGGAACAAAGGCTCCCTGGCTGTGGCCTCTGGCTTTGTCCCCAGAAGCACCATCTCCTCCCGCAGTTCAGTCCCCACTTAATCTCCCAGCCAGGCTCACCTTAATTCCTGATTCCTGGGTTTCTTCCCTTTTCCCTCTGGCTACCTCAAACCTCTCAGCCTTGAGTTCCTCCCAACTGACCCTGTGGCTTTTTGAGCCAGGAAGAGCTGCCTGCTCTCCAAGCCACTCAGCGCCCCTCAAAGAATGTAGGCTGTGCCTGAGACTCTCAGGGCGACCCCATGCTGGGCTCAGACTGGTTGAAGAGAAGGGATAGGGCCATGCATCCGGGTGTCACCAGATGAGAGCCTAGAGTTCTTTTTCCTAAATAGAACTAAGCCCGCAAAACGGGGTTGCGGGGGTGGGAGAGGGTGGGGGGGGCAGCGCCTGGGTGGCTCAGTAGGTTAAGCTTCCGACTTCGGCTCAGGTCATGATCTCGTGGTTTGTGAGTTCGAGCCCCGCGTCAGGGCTCTGTGGTGACAGCTCAGAGCCTGGAGCCTGCTTCAGATTCTGTGTCTCCCTCTCTCACTGGCCCCTTCCCCACTCACACTCTCTCTGTCTCAAAAATAAATAAATAAATAAATAAATAAGCTTAAAAAAAAAAAAAAAGCGGGTGAGGCCACTGCCAGGAAGGCTTCTCTCCCTGAAGAACAGTCTGGGCTAGAGCTTTTGGCTGCTGCTGGGCTCTCAGGAGTAGGAAAAGGTACACCCTGGAAACCATGGTGCCCTCCCCAAAGGTAGTCCACTGAGCAAACCCTGCTGACTAGTGTCCCTCCCTGGGTCTTTACCTTGGAGTGTCCCCAGGTGTGCTTTATGCTGCCCTCCTGGAACCCTGCACAAAGCCCCTTGATGATGGGCCTGATCCTGTCTAGACTTTACCTGCCTGGACTCTTGAGCCTTCTGGGAAATTCCTCAACTAGCCAAATAAATTTCCTGAAATCCCAACAAGGTGTGGCGTTGGTCTTGGGGGCTTTGTCCACAGGTCCTATGCAGGTCCAGAACCTGCCTCCTGTTAGTGTTGACCCCATATCTCTCCAACCGCGCACTAAATCACACACAAAGGCACAGGCATTGGTGCTCGATGGTCAAAGCTGAGCTGGCCCCACGTGGGGCTGTGTGGCAGTGCTGGTGAGCACGTGGGCTGTGGACCACACTGGCTCAGATTCCTGGCTCTGCCATTCCTAGCTGTATGAGCTTGCACAGGTTGTTTATTTCACTTCTCTGTGCTCCGGCTTCCTCTCTGGATGAGAAAAGGTGACCTGCTGTATGTGTAAAGGCCCTGAGAACAATGCCTGGCACATGGTTAGTGCCATGTATGAGTTGTTAGCTACCCTCCTCCCTGTGGCTGCTGACATGCTCCCAGGACTGGGCACACCCATGGGGGAAGCTTCATTTGCATTGAGGTCCTTCACACCTCAGCCTGGAAGGCTGAAGCCTTGCCCCTGCCTTACTTGCAGAATTGGTCAGAGTGCTGATGCTTTTGACTGTGGGGCGTGGGTGCCCGTTTGAATGCAGTGCCCAAGTCTTCATGGGCAGTGGGGTGGGAGGTCCCTTCCAGATGAAGAGCCTGGCTGAGAGTGGGGGCTGTGTACTCTGAGCTGTGGGTGCAGAATGCACTGGCCTAGAAGTTCGCCCTTGCTTCTGGGGGGAGGGACTTTAAAGGAGCTTGGGACACCAAACAGGCTGTGTTACCCATAAGTTTCTCATCACAGAATACCACATTAAGTCCTGAGTTAGCCAAAATACCTGTCGATGATGAGACAGACGGCCAGCAGCAACAACAGTATTAACCAGTAAAGCTTAGGTAGCACTATGTGCCAGGTGCTATTTGAAGCACCTTTATACATACATATCCTCATAACAAGTCTTTGACATAGGTTTTATTTATATTCCTTTTTTTTTAAGTAGGCTTCACTCCCAGTGCAGAGCCCAATGTGGGTCTTGAACTTCCGATACTGAGATTGAGACTGGGATGCTTAACCGACTGAGCCACCCAGGCACCCTTATTTATATTGCTATTTTATTTTATTTTTTTATGTTTATTCATTTTTTTTGAGAGACAGAGAGAGACAGAGCACAAGTAGGGGAGAGGCAGAGAGAGAGGGAGACAGAATCTGAAGCAGGCTCCAGGCTCCAAGCTCTCAGCACAGAGCCCAACGCGGGGCTTGAACTCACACACCGTGAGATCATCACCTAAGCTGAAGTTGGATGCTTAACCGATAGAGCCATTCAGAAACCCCATATATTCCTATTTTAAAAGTGAGAATGGGGAACCTGGGTGGCTCAGTTGGGCAGCAGACCATTGCTTTGGGCTCAGGTCATTATCTCACAGTTCCTGCGTTTGAGTCCCTCATTGGGCTCTGTGCTCATAGTGGGGATCCTCTCTCTCTGCCCCTCCTCCACTTGGGCATGAGCGCTTTCTCTCTTTCTTTCTGTCTCAAAAATATATAAATGTTAAAAAAATTTTGGGGGGCGCCCGGGTGGCTCAGTCGGTTAAGCGTCCCACTTCACCTCAGGTCATGATCTCTTGGCCAGTGAGTTCGAACCCCATGTCAGGCTCTGTGCTGACAGCTCACAGCCTGGAGCCTGCTTCGGATTCTGTGCCTTCCTCTCTCTCTGCCCCTCCACTGCTCACATTCTGTCTCTCTCTCTGTGTCTCAAAAATAAATGGTAAAAAAATTAAAAAAAAAATTTTTAATGAGCAAATAGACTCAAATAAGTTGCCCATGGCTAAACAACTAATAGGTGACAGAGCCTGAATTTCAAACCAAGCAGTCTGGCTTCAAAGTACACACTTTTAAGCACCCTTCTATACTGCTTCAGGTTTGAAGAGGTCATTATGTGAATTTAAGAGAACGGGAGCCTGAAGCTCACCCCTGGCAGGGCCTGGCGTTGGCGTGTGCTGCTTATTACCCAAATCCCCAGCCAAGGTTCCAGAGTGGCTGAGTCAGTGTGTGGACCGGGGGAGAAACCAAGGTAGGGCCCCTTCCTGGAACAAGGGTGCACCTCCAGCATTCCACAGTTGGGGGCCAGGACAGAAGATGAAGGACCAGAGTCTGCAACAGGGGGTTGTTACTATGGAAACTAACTGTGTGGTAAAGCTCAAAGCTGAGCCTGTCTGGGTCTAAAAAAAAAAAAAAAAAAAAAAAAGGCAAATGATATTTTAAAAAATTCTAGATATTTTTGGAAGGTGGCTTAAGACAAACCTTTTGTGGAATTCAGATGGATTTTCGCATATTTGTTAGTGAATAGAGGTCTTTTACATAACCACCAAGACTATCTATAAATTACTGTAGCTTATAGTATAGCTGGAGAAGCATTTGCATATGAGGAGGCCCAGGATGGGGTGAAGAGGAGGGAAGGGTGAGGCGGAAGAAGGGAGAAAGTTCGGGGGGTAGGTGCTTGCAGGGAAATGAGGTGGAGGGAGCGTATTAGCTGAAGTGGGGGTGATGGGGGGGCACAGAGGGGTGAGAAGGTGATCCAGAGCCAGAATCCACAGCACTGATTGACCACCCCCAGTCCAGTCTGCCCCTGGTAGGTCTCTGGTCTGCCTTCTCCATGAGGATGGCATCCACGGTGGTGCCTCAGCTTGCCCTCTGCCCTCATGTCAGGTCAGGGAAGTCTGGCATAAAAGAGATCTGTTTAGGGGCGTCTGGGTGGCTCCGTTGGTTAAGCGTCTGACTCTTGGTTTTGGCTCAGATCATGGTCTCACGGTTCATGAGATTGAGTCCCATGTCAGGCTCTATGCTGGCAGCATGAAGCCTGCTTGGAATTCTCTCTCTCCCTCTCTCTCTGCCCCTCCCATGCACTCTCTCTCTCTCTCTCTCTCTCTCTCTCTCTCAAAAATAAATAAATAAATAAACATTAAAAAAACAGATCTGTTTAGTCTCTTTGAGCTCCAACTTACTGACAAGGAGTCTTTACTTTCTCACATTGCTTTTACTTTCCGTCATTGCTATTACTATCTCAAAATACGAGTCGTCTGCCTGACATGCTTTGGCAAACACCAGCCCAGAGAAAGAGGGCTGTTCCATGATGTGACCTCAGTGTCCTGTCCAACCTGATTCTTCACTCTGCTTTGGGCATCCTATATCCTAGCCAAACGGGACCACATGCTGTTGCAAGCATAACCCAACTTTCCAACATTTAGCTCGTCTCTGCCTGAGTCCTACCCACTCTCCAGGACCCAGAAGTGCAACCCAGAGCCACGAAGCCATAAAAACTCCTTTTTTCCAGGGCACTTGGGCTGTTCAGTCTATTAAGCATTCGACTCTTGAGCTTGACTCAGGTCACAATCTCAGGGTTTGTGAGTTTGAGTCCCGTGTCAGGCTACTCGTTGTGAATGCACAGCCTGCTTAGGATTCTCTCTCTCCCTCTCTCTGTGTCCCTCCCTGCTCTTTCTCTCCCAAAATAAATACCCTTAAATAAAAACTGCAGAAACTCCCTTTTTCTGGATCCCATGGCTCTTCCCTGAGGGCCCCAGGTGAGACAGAAAGGACAGGTGAGAAGACTCAGGGTAGGAAGCAAGAAATTTCAGTACCCTATGTCTACCTTCTAAACACAGAAATAAACTGATATAATTTCTGCAGGGCAAGTCTCTGACTAGAAGTACCCTTTGCCTATCTGATCTCCAGCCTTCTCACCCTAGGGGCCATTCATTCCGCTGGTATAGAAAAGCCAAGTCTGGCTCTGGAATATCTCAGTGGGAGTCCAACTGAGCACAGAAACTATGTAGCATGGTAATAATAAATGGACTTTAAATGTAGTTAGTGGTGTCTGTGGGCCTGGGTTTCAATCCCATACAAACACCCCTTTTTATTTATTTTTTTATTTTGAGAGAGAGAGAGAGGTAATCCTAAGAAGGCTCCACACTGTCAGCATGTAGCCCAGTGCAGGGCTTGAACTCACAAACTGTGAGATCATGACATGAACTGAGATCACGAGTCAGATGTTTAACTGACTGAGCCACCCAGGACCCCCCATATAACCCCCTTCATAGCTGGATAATCTGGGCAAATCACTTCACTTCTCTGAGCCTCAGTTGCCTCATGTGCAAAATGGAGGTAATACCTTCCACACGTTAGAAAGATGAAATGGTTGTTGAGAGGATTACAATGTGATTAATTTAGGTAATCACCTAACAAAACGCTTGGCCTTCTCTGATACCTGCCGTACCCTCTATACCTTTTCAGCTCATTTTGTGTTCTTCATAGCATTAATTGCTACCGGCTGTTTGTTTATTGACTGATTGTTCCATTAGAATATGTTTTTCACAAGAGACATGATTTTCACTTTTCATTTATTTGTTTGATTTTCACTCTTTTTTTAAAGGTTTATTTCTCTTTGAGAGACAGAGACAGAGCACGAACAGGAGAGGGGCAGAGAGAGAGGGGGATATAGAATCTGAAGCAGGCTCCAGATGTCTGAGCTGTCAGCACAGAGCCCAATGCGGGGCTCTAACTCACGAACCGCGAGATCATGACCTGAGCTGAAGTTGGATGCTTAACCGACTGAGCCACCCAGGTGCCCCTGATTTTTGCTTTTTAAATCACTGTATCCTTAACGGCTTGAAGAATTTCTGACATATGTGTCAGTAGGTGCTCAAAAACATTTATTGAATGAGTTTATTAAATGAATGCATAGTAGGTTCTGAAAAGGTAGATACATGATGTATATGTGTATGTCTATAACTCTCTCTTGCATAAATGTCTTGCACACGCACAGACTGCAATGCTGTGACTTTCGGTCATAGCTGCTGTCTAGTGTGTGACCTAGCATGAGGTGTGTTCTGTGGGGAGTACTCGTCCAGGGCCTGTGTTTGGGAAACAATGCCTGTTAGCATGGGAAATGTTTTGTGAAGTTCAGCTATAAACCATGAGTGAACAAACTTATCTGGTCACTGTCTCAGCTTCCTAGGGCCACCATAAGGAATGACCACACACTGGGGGTCTTAAAACAACAGTAATTTATGCTCCCACATTTTGAAGGCCAGAAGTCCAAAGTCAAGGTGTTGGCAGGGCTACACTCCCTCCAGAGGCCCTAGGGGAGAATCCATTCTTTGCCTCTTCCAGCTTCTGGTGGCTGTTGGCCAGCATGCCTTGGCTTGTGACCATATCACTCCAATCTCTGTCTCCATCTTCATATGGCCCCCTCTTCTGTGTGTCCAATCTTCTCTTGTCTCTTACAACAACACTTGTGATGGCATTTGGTGCCCAGTCTGATAATCTACGATAGTTTCCTCATCTCCAGATTTTTTACTTAATTACGTCGTAGAGACCCCATTTCCAAATAAGCAAATAAGATAACAGTCACAGGTTCCAGGGTTTAGGACTGGACGGAGCTTTGGGAGCCATTATCAGCCAACCACAGTCACTAACTCCCCTATTCTCTGCAACTCCCCTGGTATCACTGTGGAGTATATTTTGAGAAATGGTGACTCGAGAAAAATGGGCTTTTAGAAAGAATGGAGGTGGAGATGGGAGTAGAGTACAGGAAGAAATGACTTCTTGAAAATTTAAAAAGATACTATGATTGTTAAGCCCTCCTCAGTGTGGGAGGGATGGGGCTGGTTATTGACGAAGCTCTCCTGCTGATTCTTTTTGCATGTCAAGGACTAGGACCCACTGCATACAGAGACATGGAGATGTAATTATGCCTGCTGGAGAATAATGACTGCGCTGTGCTCCTCATTTAATTAGGCTGGGGAGGGTGTCCGGGTATGGGTGGTTTTTGAGAGCTCTCAAGGTAATTGTAATGCACAGCAAGAGTGGAAAACCACTAGACAATGGTGTTGAGGCAATGCGAATTTCAAAACACAGCTGCTAATGAATATTATCTTTAAGAGTAGGAACAAAGTTCACAATGTTGACATCAATTAACCCTCTTGACCTTCTCAGTGAGAATAACAATAAGGAATGTGAGAGTGCCAGGGAACACTAGCTGCCTGGGGAAGTAGGAGATGTCGGGTGGGATGGGGGGGATGCTCAGCAAGGGTGAGGTGCAGAGAGAAAGCAGAAACCGTCGCTGGGACCACCTATGTTCAAAACCCTCAGCCACTAGATGGAGACTACAGGGCCAAAGCTGGGGGGTGGTGGGACATAGGGAAGCAGCAGAGACCTTCCAGAACTTGCCAGGAAGAAAGAGGAGGTGTTGTTTATTTAATTTTAAAAAAAGGGAGAGGCACCTGGGTGGCTCAGTCGGTTGAATGTCGGACTTCAGCTCAGGTTATGATCTCATGGGTTCAGGAGTTTGAGCCCCACATCGGGCTCTCTGCTGTCAGCCCAGAGCCTGCTTCGGATCCTCTGTCCCCTTCTCTCTTCCCCTCCCCCGCTTGAGTGTGTGTGCCCTCTCTCTCAAACAATAAATAAATAAGTAAATACAAATTTTTTTTAAATGTGAGGGTCAAGGCAACAGATATGAGGCCCCACAAAGGATACACTAGCCCTTTTTGAAGTTGGGGCTACCAGAATGGAATACTCTTTTTTTTTCTCTACAGGGTCTTCTCCAGGGCTTTCCTATCTACTCTCTCCCTAACATCCCCAGCTTCCTGGAGAGATAAACCAGGCAGGCTATTATTTTTGTCTCATTAAAAAATTACATAAAACTTACCATTTTAACCATTTCTGGGGACAAAGAAACACAGATACCATTTTATGACAAGCAATGTATTCTTCTTATATAGAATATTACATTAACCTCAACATCTCAAATGATTTCAGTATGCTGAAAGGATAAAATGAGATGATAGGCTTGAAGTTAATTTTCTGTAAACTTTAAAGTTCCAGAATATTTTGCATACTTTTAAATACCAAGAAGGATATACGAATTATTACATGTGATGTCTCTCAGCCTTCTCACCCCACAATTATGGGATGGAGTAAGAACTGTATGTCAGTGTGGAATCAGACTCTGTTTTGAGTCATTGAATTTAGATGCTTATTATTTTTTTAATGTTTATTTATTTATTTTGAGAGAGCAAGAGAGAGTGCAAGAGCGAGCACGAGAGGGGCAGAGAGAAAGGGAGAGAGAGAATCCCAAACAGGCTCTGTACTGTCCAGCACTGTGAGATCTCACCACTGTGAGATCATGACTTGAGCTGAAATCAAGATTCTGCCTAACCAACTGAGCCACCTGGGTGCCCTTAGATGCTTATTATTTTAATGTGAGTACTTTTACTTCTGTGGCTGGCATGCAATTTTTTTAAATTGTGGCAAAATACACATAACTTAAAGTTGACCATCTTTACCATTTTAAAGAGCACAGTTCAGGGGCATTAAGTATAGTCACAATTTTGTGCAACCATCACCCTCATCGTCTTTAGAATTCTTTTCATCTTCCTCAACTGAGACTCTGCACCCATTAAACACAAAGTCACATTACCCTCTCCCCCCAGCCCCTGGCAACCACCATTCTATTTTTCTGCCTCTATGAATTTGACTCCTCTAAATACCTTACATAAATAAATAGAATCATTTGTCCTTTTGTGACTGGTTTATTTCACTTAGCATAGTGTCTTCAAGGCTCATTCATGTTGTAGCATGTGAAAGGATTTCCTTCCTTTTTTTTAACATTTATTTATTTTGAGACACAGGGAGGGAGAGAGAGAGAGAGAGAGAGAGAGAGAGAGCGTGTGTACATCCATGTGGGGGAGGGGCAGAGAGAGAGAAAGGGAAAGAGAGAATCCCAAGCAGGCTCTATTACATTAACCTCAACATCTCAAATGGGCTGTCATCTGGGCTGTCAGCCCAGAGTCCGTCATGGGGCTCAATCTCATGACTGTGAAATCATGACTGAGCTGAAATCAAGAGTCAGGCACTTAACTGACTGAGCCACCCAGGCACCCAGGCACCCAGGCACCCAGGATTTCCTTCCTTTTTAAGGCTGAATAATAATCCCTTGTGTGGATAGATCACATTTTATTTATCCATTGGTCCATCGATGGACATTTGAGTTGTTTCCACCTTTTGGCTATTGTGAATAGTGCTGCTATGAACAGGGACTATTTTTCAGGAGAGTAAAGTGAGGTTCAGAATGATCACATGTCAGATAAATGGCAGGGCCAGAATTCAAATGCTGGCCTGCTACAAAACCTATTCATTGGCTGGGCTAAGTGGACTCCAGAGAAACAGTTGCCCTGCTCTCTACCCTTCCACACCCACAGCCTTAGCTATCCTTCAAGATGGCCCTTTATACCCCCTGGGAGGTTGGAAAGGGCCCACTTAGTAAGATTCTCATGGACAAATCCTTCTGTTCATCTTGCATAAGCCCCAGGGGCCAGGTGGCTGGGTTTCTCTGTGGGTGACATTTGTGCCTCTTTCCAACCAAAAGGAAGATATTGGGGTCTCTTTTCCTAGTCTGTGTCCTAAGGCTTCCTTAAGGAGACCCTGGTCTCCAACAAGGCACATTTATTCTTTTTAATAATTATTTACTATGTTTTTTAAGTAGGCGCCATGCCCCATGTGGAGCCCCACGCGGGACTTGAAAGGACGACCCTGAGATCAACACCTGAGCTAAGATCAAGAATTGGATGCTTAACCAACCTAGTCACCCAGGTGCCCCACCAATATGGGACATCTATTCTTTGTTTGTTTTTGAGAGAGAGAGAGAGAGGCAAGCAGGGGAGGTGCAGAAAGAGAGGAAGACAGAATCCCAAGCAGGCTCTGAGCTTCCAGCGCAAGCTTGACACGCAGCTCGAACTCATGAAACCATGGGAGATCATGACTGAGCTGAAACCAAAAGTCAGACGCTCAACTGACTGAACCATCCAAGTGCCCCTCAAATTATTTTTTAAATCATAAGCTCCAATATCACTTTACTCTGATATTCTATCAGTTTTAATAAACCCACCCAGCAGCTCAGCAGCTCATCTCTCTAGGCATCATAGGCTCAAGGCTGTATTTTTCCTTCTTGTATTTTCCCCTTTTTCCCTACACCCCACCAAAGTGAGGCCAGCTCTGTACTTCACGCCCTCACTACTTCAATACTTCAGGGGAGGTATTTAGCCTGGCAGGGGAGGAGGAAGAGCACCGTGGGTCCCTGGCCTTCCTTCCTAGCAGTGCTGAGTAGCTGGTAATTCCCCAAAGCGTCCAAACTGTCTGGCGGGTTTCCTCAGCTTCCCACAGAAGAAAGGCTTAGTGGCAACTTACAGACTGCAGATAATTGATGGCCACATGGGGTTCCCTTAGATGTCTGACACTGTGGAAGCTTCCATGACCTACTCTTGGTCTCAGGGAGGCAGGAACTGCAAGAATGACTCAGGTAGAATTTCCCAACTCTGCAGAGATGAGGTGAGGAATTGAAATTGAGTTGATTCAGAAAAACAGTAGAGAGAGATAATATTAGTTGCATCCCTAGATTTATGGTCTGGGACTAATAACAAGCAAGAAACATACCTTTCAATCTGCCGAAGAGCTTGGGCACAGCGGGAGAGAGGGCACACAGTTACATGGGAAATTACGTGCCTAAAACGAAGATTTTTCATTTCTCTATCTACAGATCTACTTCATGGAGCAAGGTATGTGAAATGGCATTATAGGAAGACTGAGGGAGAATGGAAAATGTTGGGGTGCTCTAAAGAATTCGCCTGTATAAATTGGCCAGCCTTTTTGGAGAGCAGCTGGGTGCCATCTACTAAACAGGTGCATCTTCTATGATTCAGTAACCCAACAGCACACATGCTCAAAAATATATGTACAAGGATGTTCTTAAATAGGCTTCCTCCTCTCTAGCTTTCTTTGTATGGCTCAAGCCAGCACCTCACCTGGACCACTGTGAACAGCCTTCTATTTGATTTATCTGTATCCAGTCTTTTTTTTTTTAAAGTTTATTTCTTGGGGCACCTGCACTGCTCAGTCAAACGTCTGACTTCAGCTCAGGTCATGATCTCACAGGTCTGTGGGTTCGTGCCCCATGTCAGGCTCTGTGCTGACAGCTCAAAGCCTGGAGCCTGCTTTGGATTCTGTGTTTCCCTCTATCTCTGCCCCTCACCTGCTTGTGCTCTCTCTCTCTCTCTCTCTCTCTCTCAAAAATAACCATTAAAATTTTTTTAAGTGTAAAATATTTGTGTTGTTTTAAGCCATTGAGTGTCTCATCATTTGTTACAGCAACAATAGGAAATGACCTGAGCTGAAATTAAGAGTCGGATGCTTGACTGAGCCACCCAGGCGCCCCTCTGTGTCCAGTCTTGCCTCTCTTTGGAAAGATTGTTTAGAACACAAACCCAGTCATATCACTTCCCTGTTCAAAACTCTGCAATACCATTCTCCACCACCCTCTGTAACTAGGCCGATGCTCTGAGCTTGCTACACAAGGCCCTGTAAACTGGCTTTTTAACAGTCACCTTATTTTCCCACAAAATGGGGCTACAGGCTCCTTTCTGTGTCTCTGGGAACACTGTTCCCATCTGCTATGCCCTAACTCAGTTGCCTTCTGATCTATCAGGAGGCTCTTTCAGAAATTGCTTCTCCCTTGGGGTCCCACAGTACAGTGCATGCCAGGATGGGATAGAATTTAGCATATTGGATTATAATTGAAAGACATATTTTTTTTTTTTAAATTTTTTTTTTCAATGTTTTTTTTTTTAATTTTTATTTTTGGGACAGAGAGAGACAGAGCATGAACGGGGGAGGGGCAGAGAGAGAGGGAGACACAGAATCGGAAACAGGCTCCAGGCTCCGAGCCATCAGCCCAGAGCCTGACGCGGGGCTCGAACTCACGGACCGCGAGATCGTGACCTGGCTGAAGTCGGACGCTTAACCGACTGCGCCACCCAGGCGCCCCTAAAGACATATTTTTTTAACATTTATTCATTTTTGAGAGACAGAGACAGAGTGTGAGTGGGGGAGGAGCAGAGAGAGAGAGAGGGAGACACAGAATCGGAAGCAGGCTCCAGGCTCTGAGCTGTCAGTACAGAGCCTGACACGGGGCTGGAACTCACGGACCACAAAATCATGACCTGGGTTGAAGTCAGAAACTTAACCAACCGAGCCACCCAGGCGCCCCTGGATTGTAATTTTAAAAACAATTCTTTCTCCTCCATTGATAAGTTCTTTGAAAGTCCAGGCTATGCCTCTTATTTCTGCCATTTTATAAGATTCTCCATAGTTCTCTCCAAAGGTACGGTTTCAGGCATGCAGGGCCCCTCATTTTCCCAGAACTTCTTCTGGCCCCAGATAATTCAGGCGGAAAGGTGCTGGAGCTAGAGATTTCTTTGACACTGGAGGGGTGATGGGGGTAGGAAATCCTACTTTCAACACAACATCTGGACTGCATGCCTTTATCTGTCACTTCCTGTGTGATCATTGCCAAATCACAGTTTTTGAGCTTCTGTTTCTTCTCAGTAAAGTGAGCATGATCATGGTAGCTACCCTCAGAGACTGTCGTGAAGGCGCTAAGAGACGAAGTGAAAGTGCTCTGCAAACTGTCATGTGCTACACACTGATAACCCCCACAGAATCACTTTTGTTAAAAGTGGCCCAGAAAAAGAGATACAGAAAAATTAAATCCCAAATGTAGGAACCTGGTTCATGCAGGTGAAACCTTTCTTACTCCTTTTCCATTGTTCAAACTAACTTTGTGCTTAATTCTGCCTTAACCTGCCCTCACCTGTGAGACACTGTCTTTTCTCCCATGCCATCTTTTTTTTTTTTTTTTTTTTAAGTACACTCCACACCCAGCGTGGAGCCCAATGCGGGGCTTGAACTCATGACTGTGAGATCAAGACCTGAGCTGAGATCAAGAGTCAGAGATACTTGACCGAGCCACTTAAATGCCCCAACTCTGCCATTTCCTTGCTGCATGACTTTGGCCTGGTTACTTAACCTCTTAGTACCTTACTTTTGTCATGTTCTGTTTCCTACGCATGTGATGGGGAATAAATGAGACTGTTCCTTTCAATTTCAGTAATTTCCACCTCTACTCTTATTCAGCCTCCCACATGTTTGATCACACCCAGAATGCCTTCTTCACTCAACCAAAGTTTCAGTTTTCATTCTCAAGTATTTAAACTTGGAAATCCTCTTTTCTGAGTACAGCCTCTGTTTTTTTCAGTTCTCCTCCTTCTGCCAAAGTCATTCGGTCTTCAGCTTGGCTTCCAGGAGCCCCTCAAGCCAACCCCATTTTCCCAGCCAAACTTGGTGTCACCTCAGTCATGTCTCTGCCAAGCCAGGACCTTATGGCTAGCCATGTCACCCTGCCTTCACTGCCACCTCACATTTCGTTGCTCCCTTTCTCTGGATGACCTCCAGGCCTGGGTAACTTGCCACTTACTGTTTTAGCTTCCAAATATTCAAGTTTGCAGGAGAAAAAGTTATTTCCTCCTATGCTACAGGAGCACCCTCATCAGTAGAAAGTCAGCTTGCCTTTCTCTGACCTCCTCTTGCCATGGCCAGGGAGGAACGGTCCACTTCCTCACCGACGGTCTCCTCTGACAGGTGCCCTGGTTCCCACCCCATAGCACCTCCTCCAGGCCTCGATCCAATGGCGAGCCCCTCTATCATTTGCCTCTTCAGTTCTTTCTACATGTCCTCTCCTTCAGCATCTAGCAAATACAGATCTTCCCCATTCTAGAATTACCTTCTCAGTCTTCCACTGCAGGTATCACCTTGCCTGCACCCAAATTCCTGTAGTACAGGTTATTATATTTGCCCATGTATTTACCTTTACCAGAGAATCTTATATTTTGACATGGCTTCATGTAGCTGTTTACCATCGTTTTGTTTCACCTGGAAGGGCTCCCTTTTAGCACATCTTGCAGGTCAGTTCCAGTGGTGATAAACTCCCTCAGCTTTTGCTTATCTGGGAAAGTCTTCTAGCCCGAGACGGCCGTGCAAGGGCAGTTAACGGCCACTGCAGGGGTGGGGGTAGCTTCCTTCCATCGCTCTCTCTGTCTCCCCTGTATCTGCTTGGATGATAGATCCTTCTATGTAGAGAGGTTAAAAGCACCTATAACTTTAAAAATAACCTAACGGCCCTATCCTACAGTTTTGGTTCATATAGAGCCGACTTTGTAAAGTACCAGGGGCAACAGTTTGACCAAATGTTTCACCACCAAATAACTAAGGCTGACAACTTTCTAGTCTGCCATAGTTTTACTATTATGGCCCCAAGCCCAACCCTCTTTATCGAGTCAATTCGAAAACTGTAGATTTTGTAACTGGCAGCTACTACTTTGAAGTACTAAATTTTTTTAATGTTTATTTTTGGGAGAGAACACGTGCGCATGAGCAGGGGAGGGGCAGAGAAAGAGAGGGAGACAGAGGATCCGAAGCAGGCTCCATGCTGACAGCAGAGAGACCGAGGCAGGGCTTGAACTCATGAACTGCAAGATCATGCATGACCTGAGCTGAAGTCGGACGCTCAACCGACTGAGCTACCCAGGCACCCCTGAGGTACTAAGTTCTAAATCAATGCGAATCTGAATTTAACTGAAGAAAGTTGGACTCCAAAAACCGTGCTTAAGCAAATTAGACAAAAAAAATTTTTTCCCATCTAAGGAAAAGTCCAAAGATGAGTGATCAAGAGCTGAAATGGTATCTTCATGATGATTTCAGGAATTCAGACTCCCTTTGTATTTCTGCTCAGTGTTAGAAGGGCCATTTAGCCTTCACAGGATGGCTGCCTGACCTCCAGCCTTCACATCTGCCTTCAAAGCAGTAGAGAAGAGAAGTTACTGGCAAAAGGAGATGGGTCAACTGATTCAGCCCTCCCACTTATGTTTCTTTCTACAAAATACATTTGTATAAGCATGTAGTCACTTTTGGGTAAGGAAAGATGATACTCAGATTTGATATCCACTGTGACACATTGAAACGAACATTAAGCAAAGAGCACTTAATCTTCAAAGAAATTTATAATAATAATTTAAAGCTCCAGGGGCGCCTGGGTGGTTCAGTTGGTTGAACGGCCAACTCTTGATCTCAGCTCAGGTCTTGATCCCAGGGTCGTGAGTTCAGTCCCTACATTGGGCTCTGCATTGGGGGTAGAGCCTACTCAAAAAAATAACTTAAAGCTTCACGAATTAGGATTATCCCAATAAAACACTAAGAGGGGTGCCTGGGTAGCTCAATCAGTTGAGCATCCAACTTTGGCTGAGGTCATAATCTCATAGCTTGTGAGTTCAAGCCTGGGCTGTCAGCACAGAGACTGGAGCCTGCTTTGGAGTCTGTATCTCTGTCTCTCTCTCTTTCTCTCTCAAAAATAAATGAACATTAAAAAAAATTTTTTAAACACTAATAGGACCATCATGAGAAACAAAATCAACTTCTGAGTTTTTCATAAAAAGGATGTTGGGCAAACAAGAAGAAAATGAGCATTTGTTGAGTTATCAATACGAGCTTTCCATAAGATGAATATTAATTAGTATTCAACGGCAAACCTTGCAAATACAAAATAAAATCCAAATAAGTGGTCATGTAATCAAAATTCTGTCTACAATAAGAGCAAGGTTATAGATTTGGGTTCTAGCTTGCCAAGTGTTTCTTGCACTAACATTATCTGCAGAAGCATCTGGCCAATTTATGCCTAGTGACTCCTTATGCTTGCTGAATGGGATTTAGGTAAAATGACACCATGTACAAACCTGTGTACAGAGCCGAAAGGACGTTTTCCATTTCCTGGGGTGGGGCGGGGGGGAATGAGCAGTATACAGCAGGGGATATAAGGTTTCAAATCTTTGTTGCCTCATCGTAATTCTAATGCAATTCAGGGTGTGATTTTCATTTTGCAAAATGAGTATGTGCCTTGAATACGGGCCCTATGGTTACACTTAACAACGAGAATAAAATAGAACTCCACTTTGAGGAACTGACACACACAACCCCAGTTGCAGGACATGACCTTGTGAGAAACTCTGGGGTCACCTTCCTTCCTGAGGAATTTTCCCAAAAGTTTTATGCACCAACTTCTACTTACATCTCACTGGTCAGGATGTAGTCATGTGGTTATCCCTCTCTGAGGGATCTTGGGAAATGTAGCTTTCTAGCTGGCACATATTGCTGCCCCAGACAAGATCAGGGTTTGCTAACAAGGAAGGAGAAAGAAAAGGTCTCTGGTGGACTCTAACTAGTTGGGGGCAGGAAGAAATTCATCCTCTGTAGAAATGTTAGAAGAGCTAGAGAAGCAGTTCTAGGCAAAAGCTCTCAGAAACATTGTTTAGTTAGTCTGATTAACCTCAGAGACACAGCCTCTGCTGTCATCCATGCCAGCAGAAAGTCTGCCCAGCTGTTTCCCCACCTCAGTTCCAAATCAAAGGCTTCCAGGAGTGCATCTTATTGGTCAAAACTACATCACAAGCCTGCAGGGAATGATGGGGAATGTAGTTTAAGACCATTCTATCTGAAGAGGTGGCACTCACAGCAGTGGTAAGCGTATTTCTTTCACTGACGCTAAGATACACATTCTCCTCCCCGCCCCCCCCCCATTTTTATGTTTCTGAAATTAGCATACTTTTGTCTGTGATGGCTGTTGGCCGTCTGGCAGTTTTGTGATGGGATTGTCATTGCTTTTAGGTGCACAAAACCCCCTTATGAGATCGAGGAAGTATCGCCATCGAAAGTGTACAAATGGCATCTCGGTAGCTTGGAAAGAAATCCTGGACCCAAAAGTGAAGTGCTCTTCTTAAATGTTTTTTAAACGTTTTAATTTATTTTTGAGAGACAGCGTGCCAGCGGGGGAGGGGCAGAGAGAGAGAGACGGAGACAGAATCCAAAGCAGGCTCCAGGCTCTGAGCTGTCGGCACAGAGCCTGACGCAGGGCTCGAACTCATGAAGCTGTGAGATCATGACCTGAGCTGAAGTTGGAAGTTCAACCAAATGAGCCACCCAGGTGACCCTGAAGAGCTCTTTTTAAATGCTGTCTCACCAAAGAGTCCCCTAGGCTACAAAATTGACAACACAGACAACTCTGAGTTGAAAAGGGATTCCTAAGAGTTCTACACTAAATATAAAGAACTTCTAGAAACACGTTAATGGATTTATTTTGCTTTTTAATGTATTCAAGGAGATTGACACCTAAACAAAATAAAAATTCTAAATGATAAGAAAAAAAATAGCCTGTTGATCCAGTGACACCATTCTTGGGAATTTAGCCTGAGAAAACCATTTAAGAGAAAAAAATTCTCTATGCACAAGGAAGTTTGCTCACAGCGGTGTGATTTATGAAGGCAAAAAAAAAAAAAAACAAAAACTGATAACAACTTAAATGGTCAACAATGATAACAATAAGAGCTACTAATACCAGTTGAAACTACTACATGCCAGGCCCTCTACATACATTATTTCATCTGGGTCTTGTAACAGCCATATGAAGTAGATTCCAATATTTTCCCCATTTTATAGATGAGGCACGACGTGTGATAACTTGTCCAAGGTCAAACAGCTAGTAGGTGGTGGAATCAGGATTTAAACTCTGGCCTCTGGGTTTATATAGATCCAGACCTGTGCTATGTAACTATTAGAAAATGAAGTATGTTGTAATAATAAATATGCTGCACAGTTCAGAGCAGTAAAAAGGAAAACAAATTTGTATATACACTGTAATCACAACTACTTAAAATATGTATATGAAAGGTGAGGGACCTCCATCAGTTGAGTGTCTGACTCTTGATTTCAGTTCAGGTCATGATCCCAGGGTTGTGGGATTGAGCCTCGTGTCAGGCTCTGTGCTGGACATGGAGCCTGCGTAAGACTCCCTCTCTCCCTCTGACCCCAGCTTGCATATGCTCTGTCTCTCAAAAAAAAAAAGGTTAAAAACTCAAAAAGCCTGCTAAATATCTAGAAACATGTTGCCGTAAAACATGAATGTGCAGGATGGGTTTCTGAGAACCAGTGGGGCTATTGGCTCTACATCTTTTTTGGGTTGCTGTATTGGTCTATTCAGGCCACCAAAACAAAATACCATGGGCTGGGTGGTTTCAATAATTGATTTTCTCATAGTTCTGGATACTAGAAGTCCAAGATCAAGGTACCAGCAAGTTCAGTTCCTGGTGAGGGTTCTCTTCTTGGCTTGTAGATGGCCACCTTCTTGCTGTGTCCTCACATGGCATTTCTCTGTATGTGCACAGAGAGAGAGAAATCTCTGGTATCTCTTCCTCTTCTTTAAAAAAATTTTTTTTTGGGGCGCCTGGGTGGCGCAGTCGGTTAAGCGTCCGACTTCAGCCAGGTCACGATCTCGCGGTCTGTGAGTTCGAGCCCCGCGTCAGGCTCTGGGCTGATGGCTCGGAGCCTGGAGCCTGTTTCCGATTCTGTGTCTTCCTCTCTCTCTGCCCCTCCCCCGTTCATGCTCTGTCTCTCTCTGTCCCAAAAAAAAAAAAAAAAAAAAAAGTTGAAAAATAAAAAAAATTTTTTTTAATGTTTATTTTTGAGAGAGAGAGATAGAATGCGAGTGGGTTAGGGGCAGAGAGAGAGGGAGACACAGAATCCGAAGCAGGCTCCAGGCTCTAAGTTGTCAGCACAGAGCCTGACGTGGGGCTCCAACTCACGAGCTGTGAGATCATGACCTGGGCCAAAGTCTGACGCTCAACCGACTGAGCCACCCAGGCACCCCTCTTCCTCTTCTTATGGGATACAGGTCCCATCAGACAGGGGCCCTACCCTTATAACCTCATTTAACATTCTAAAGTTCCTACCTCCGAGTACAACGAGGTTAGGGTTTCTGCACAGGAATTTTTGAGGCCACACAATTCAGTCCATAACAGGACCCCTTTGAGAATCAGATGAGAGTTCGCACACCCTCCCAAGTACACTGTGTACATTGCCTTCCAAAATTCTGCACACAATTTCAGGAAGTTCATGGACCCCAGGTTGAAAACCACTGTTCTGGGCCAACTTCCTCTTTTCACAGATGGGGAAATGGTGGTTCAGAAAAGGGATGTGATTTTCCACAGATGAGGAGAGAGCCAGGTCTCATGATTCCTCATCAAGGGTTTGCCCAACTTTGCCTTCTTTTGGGCCTGTAAGGTCAACCATCCAGGGTTACCCCAGCACACCATGGGCCTTCCGGACAGGTTGAAGGGTACAACTGCTTCTTCACCTGGGATGCTCACATGGGTTAACCAGGCTTTAGCTGTAACTGACAGAAAGTGGTGTGGATTTCACTGCTTCAAACCAGTCAGGAGGTTGCAAAGAAGCCACACCAGCTTCAGTGCCTACTCACAGGAGACCTGAAGGTGAGGAGATGGAGGGGCTTCTGTCCTCCTGAAGGACAAAGTGGAGACTGAAGAGGCACAGACTTGAAATATCTGGTGGTGGCCTTGACATGGCATTGTCCCTCTAGCTCTGATCCCTAACTTGTACACTGCCCAGGAGTCAGAGGATTCGATTTCCTCAGGAGTCTTTTAGCTCTCCTATTCTGCACTTCTATGATTCTGGGGCAGGAACAATGGGGAAAAATGAGTTGAAGTATTTGGGTCCTAGAATTATGGGCAAAATAATTTTTTCCCCAAATGTCTTCTAATGGTATAATAGAATTAGCAATGAAGAAAATGTCATTTAAAGAGATGAAAAATCCTTAAGAAGAGTCTGAAAAGACCTTTTAAATAGTTGTTTAAAGTTTTGACATAAATGTTTCCTTTATTTTCTGCTTCAGACCCATCCTTAAGAGAGGTGAATTATAGTAGGACATCTAAATAATGGTGTCAAAGGAGCAGTATTTATAATGGGAAATGTTATTAACCTTTAGGCAGAGGCGGTGGCCCCAGAGACTCATTTTGTTTCATTTCATCCGTCAACGAAATAAAGAACCAAATAACCATGACATTCTTCCTACTGACCCTATCAATACCACAAAGCAGTGTGGAGCCTAAGCTTGGGCTGCTGTGGGGGGAACACAAGACTAGAAACAAAAGCAGGGGAAACTCATGGGGTGAAGTCTAACTTCTCAAGAAAATTCTCTGAGGTTTGCTCCCTACAAACAATAAGGACTTGAAGGGCTGCACACACCCACTTGCTGCCTCTCAGTGCCCAATGCCTAGTCTAACACATCACTGATCTCAGTTTCTGTCTAGGGAAAAGAAAGAGGAAGAAAATGGTTGTTGATGGGGGAGCTGGGGTGAAGGTTGGTGTTAAGAGGGAAGTGTCAAACAGGCAAGGGACATGTAGGCCATCAAAACCACCACCACCACCATCACCACCACCACCTTTATTGGCACAAATAACCCCTTCAGTCCCAGTAGCTAATCAGCTAATGGAAAAGAAGAGGAGGAACTCCAAAGGCGTGCCAACCACCCCTTACTTCCAAACAAACAGCCTTAAACGGCACTGCCCTCAGCTGGTCAAATAAGTGTATTTGCCCTTAGTTTTGGATTTTTGGCCTTCTCTTTTTCTCAGGTTCTTGGTCCTCCACCTTCAGGAAGTGGATGGGGAAGGCAGAAATCTCTGAAAACCTGTAGCCATAGTGCAACATCTCTGTGAGTTTTCAGCACAAATTCACAATTAAATTCTGAATGAAAACATACCTCCCAAATATGGAATATTTGTAAAAATTTGAGATTGATATAATTATGTAAACATCATTCCCATTATTTTTAGTAAAATCTGAGATTTTGAAGATAAGGTTACTAATATAAATAAAATGAGATTACTAATCTTAATAAGGCTTGTTATAAATAAAGGTGTTACAGAACCAGGCTGGATCACTGGCAGAAAAACCAAGTGACACTCAGAGATGCTGGTGGATCGGAGTTGTATTTTACACCGGCAGGCTTAGAGGAGATCCCTCTCCAGAGATCTGAGTCCTGAGCACAAGCATGGGGGACAATTTATTGTCTGTTACTTCTGCATTCCGCTTTAGTAGTAATTTGGCACTCATGGCAAGCAAGGACTGGAAGAAGAACCTGTAAGAAGAGTCTCTAAGCTAGGAACTAGAGCTTATGTTAGTCCCATCAGCCGTCTTATGGTGCATAAGTTGACTTATTTTCCAAGCAAAGGAAATAATTTTAGTTCTACTTCTGGTTATAACATAATTGCAATATGTTTATACTGGTATGCTATTTCCCTTGGCATTATTTTTTTCTCCATTTATGGTGAAAGGTAACATAGAGAAAACGTCACAATTGTATGCATATTGTAATCAGTGATTATCAAGTGAATGTTTATGTAAACACCCTGGGATCACAGAAGAGAACACTGTCCATATCCTCCAAGGCTCTGGAAGTTTCCCTCTCTGGTATCAGCCCCATTTCTCCTCTAAAGAGGAAATCCACAACCTTACATCTGTGACCACTCTTTTCTCACTTTTCCTCATGGTTTTATGCCTTATATATGCGTTTTTAAATTTTTTATTTACTTATTTTTTTGGTGCAAAAAAGTGATTTTATTAAAGCATGGAGACAGGACCCATGGGCAGAAAGAGCTGCACTGGGGTTGTGAAGAGTGACTGGTTATATACTGTGGAATTGAGGGAGGTAAAGTCAAGAGGAAGTTGCTTAAAGGGATTTCCATATGCTAAAGAAGATTCACAGATTACTGGAGGCCTAGCTATTGTCAATCAAAGGTTGTTTTTTTTCCCTCTAGCAAAGCATTATCCTTAGGATTGTGGGGAGTTTCTGGAGATTAGGCTATTGATAAGATTGCTCTTTTCTTGTAATATTAGTAAGATATTTGTAAACTGATGCGGACTCTATCAGTTTAAACCATTTATTTTTTGCCCTTTCCTTTGTCCTTGGGCAGTCTGGAGTGCCTGAGGAATATCACACATAACCCCGCGGGGAGAGGGGGTGGGTTTCAGCGTATCAACTTGCCTTATGCTCCCTCATCATATATGGGTCAATATTGATCAGTTGGAGAACATACAGGGGAGTTACAAAAACACAGAGGCGGCTGAATCCAATGTGCACAATGATGAGGGAGCATAAGGCAAGCTGACATACCACAAGTCCCCCTTCCGCCCCCCCAACCCCCCCCTCCACCCAGGTAGATGTGTGTAATATTCCTCAGGTACTCCTGGCTGCCCAAGGACAAAGGAAAGGACAAAAAACAAATGGTTAATTGACAGAGATCACAGTCGTGCGGGACCTGAGTCTCCATCAGTTTACAAATATCTTAGTAAATTACAAGAAAAAGGCAGTCTTATCAATTAGCCTAATCTCCAGAAACCTATACATTCAGTTTCCTAGAGCCCCAACATCACCTTCCTCTCCATAAAGGCAAGAAGGAAATGGCAGGTAAAATTAAATTTCCTTATAATCTGCAGCCCATTGACAAATACTTAGGCTGGCAGAGTAAAATGTTTCTCAAGGAACTCCCTACTGTCTTAATGCTAATGCTTTGCTAGAGGGAAAAACAACCTTGGTTTAACAATAACTAGGCCTCAGTATGTAGTGACTCTTCTTTAGCATGTGAAAATCTCACTGGAAACTTCCCCTGGACTTTACCTCCCCCAACTCCCAAATATATAACCAGTCTCCACAGGGTCCTGGGCAGCTCTTCCTGTCTGTCCCTGTTCTTTAATAAAATCACCATTTTTACACCAAAGACCTCTCAAGAATTCTTTCTTGACCATCAGCTCCAGACCCCATCCTCACCCCCAAAACCTCATCAGACAACATGTATGAGCCTCCTTGAGTAGAAAGGATCATCTGTTGGCTTGAAGTTATTGTAGTGATGCAGTTTTGGTACCAAGCAGAGAGATAGGAGAAAACAGCAAAACATAATTAGAATAACAGGAAAGAGAAGCCCAAATAAAAGTCCTTTGGTAGTTGACAAAAATTCTCCAGTTTAACCAATCATTAAAGGAAGGAGAAGGATTGTTTAAAAGCACCAATTTGAGGGGGTCCTGGTGTAAGGGTTAAATTGTAGTGTAGAGCTAACGCTTAGCTTGAAAGATAACAACTTTGTTCTGACACTGAAGGTCAAAAGATAACAGCCTTGCTTTTACTCTTGTAAATCATACTTCATACTCTTGTGAATCAGGCCTTACCAATGAAGGAAACAAAAGCTCAAAAAAAGAGCATCAGAGACAAGGTCAAGGAGATCCACTGGTTGCAACTTAGCGGCAGAAAGTCTAAAATAATCACCTCATTCGATAACTGTTTCTGACTCATCTGGTAACTGTTTCTAACTCATCTGGGAACTGTTTCTCTGTTCTGTTCCCAGATAATGATAAAACGATGTGATCGGCTTTAAAAACTCTGTACCCCGGCTGTTCGGGGCCACACTCTTATCAAGAGTGTTGGTCCCGATCAGTCGGCCTTGCCTCTCATTGTAATAAACTTTGTTGTGACTGTCACTGGTGCCCATAGCATTCTGTTTCAGGAGTTGTGTGGATGCAACACTGGGTGGCTCAGTCGGTTAAGCGTCTGACTTAGGCCTAAGTCATAATCTCACAGTTTGTGGGTTTGAGCCCCCATGTCAGGCTCTGTGCTGACAGCTCAGAGCCTGGAGCCTGCTTCAGATTCTGTGTGTGTGTCTCTCTCTCCCTGCCCCTCCCCTGCTTGCACCCTGTCTCTCTCAAAAATAAATAAATGTTAAAATTTTTTTAAAAAACTAGTAAAAGCACCAATTCGAGTATTCATGTCAGTTTGAAATCCAGAAATATTTCTGTGGTAACCTGGAATGCACACACACCATTGTTGTTATGAGAGCACGTTTCACCTTGTGTAGCAGTTAAAACATTTAATGCCATTCTATTTTGTAGAACTGTTTAATTCATTTGAGTTATTTTAGTATTTCATAATATAATGTTATTTTGAGAGTCACTGAAGGCCTTAACTGTGTAACAGGTGGTGGTGGTTAGCCATCATATAGACTCTGTTCTGCTTAGTAAGCAGTTAGGTAATTAGTAAGAGTTACTTTTATAGAAACAAGAAAAATATAGGTCAATGGTTAGAGCAAATTACAAACCCAGTGTCTTCCAGTGAGATTTTTTTCAATGCCAGGCTTGAAGCATCGTCAGATGGAGTGGAAACAGGCAGCAGGAATCAGATTTTTTTTTTTTTCTGGTTTGTAACTCAGATGACCATGATGATCCTTTTGAATGCCCCATTGTAAGAAGAATGGTCAGTATAGATTGGGGAAAGGAGAATGAAGAAGAAAGGTACAGCTGATGAGGGAGTGTGGGGCAAGTTGAGGGCAAAGGGCAGGTTAACAGCAGCCCCCCCCCCCCCAAGGTGGGACAGGTATTGTAAGGGTTAAATTGTAGTGTAGGGCTAATGCTTAGCTTGAAAAATAACAGCTTTGTGTTGACACTGAAGGTTAAGAGGTAACAGCCTTGCTATGCTCTGGTAAACTACGCCTCATACTCTTGTAAATTAGGCTTCACCAATTAAGGAAACAAAAGTTCAAAGAAAAGAGCATCAGAGGCAGGGTCAAGGAGATCCACTGGTTGCAACTTAGAGGCAGAAAGTCTAAAGTAAACACCTCATTAGGCAACTGTTTCTAATTCATCTGGAAACTGTTTCTTTGTTCTGTTCCCAGGTGATGATAAAACGATGTGATCGCTTATAAAAACTCTGTACCCCGGCTGTTTGGGGCCGCACTCTTATCAAGAGTGTTGGTCCCGATCGGTCGGCCTTGCCTCTCATTGTAATAAACTTTGTTGTGACTGTCACTGGTGCCCGTAGCATTCTGTTTCAGGAGTCGTGTGGATGCAACAGTATGATATTCCTTGGACACTCCCGGCTACCCCAAAATAAGAAAGGACAAAAAACAAATGGTTAAACTGATAAGAGTCTCTACCAGTTTACCAGAAAAAGGCAATCCCACCAATGGTCTAAAGTCCAGGAACTTCCTACCGTCTTAATGTTAGTGCTTTGCTAGAGGGAAAAACACCTTAACTTGAAAATAGCTAGGACTCCAGCAAGTCTTTAGCATGTGAAAGTCTCTTTGGAAACTCCCTTTTGACTTTTTCTATTCCGACTCCATAAAACTCCATAAAACAGTCACACACACACACCCACACACAATTGCAATGCAGCTTTTTCTGCCCACAGGCCCTGTCCCTGTGCTTTAAGTGTTATGGAACCAGGCTGGACCTCTGGCAGAAAAACCAAGCGTCACTCCGAGATCTTGGATTGGAGATTTATTTAACACCGGTGGGCTCAGAGTAAACCATTTCTCCAAAGATCTGAGCGCCAAATGCAAGTGGGTAGGGTAATTTATAGTTGTCAGCTTCCATATCTGTGGTGAGTTTTCGAGCACGCAGCAAACGGGAAGAAGAACCCAGAGGAGGGGTCTCTAAGCTAGAGACCAGAGCTTGTTTTAGCCCCATCAGCCATCTTTGGTGCAGTACTTCATTCATTTCTCCAACATTCCCCCCTTTTGATGCCTTTCATAAAAAACTTTTAGTAGGCATCACCTTTCAGTTTTACAGGCTGGTACTCTCGGAAGGCTAAGATCCGTGCAGTAGTTTGGCAAGCAACAGTTGTTGCATCCACACGACTCCTGAAACAGAATGCTACGGGCACCAGTGACAGTCACAGCAAAGTTTATTGCAATGAGAGGCAAGGCCAACCAATCGCGACTGACACTCTTGATCAGAGTGCAGCCTCAAACAGCCGGGGTACAGAGTTTTTATAGCTGACCACATCGTCTTATCATCACCTGGGAACAGAACAAAGAAATAGTTCCAAGATGGGGGTGGAAACAATTCAGACCTTCTGTGGTTAAGCTGCAACCAGTTGACCTCCTTGACCCTGCCTCCTGCGCCACTTTTTCAAAGTTCTCAACATGTCCTTGCTCCAATCCAATCAAACACTTAATCCAGTTGATTTTCCTTGAACTTTTGTTCCCTTGATTGATAGGACAAGGTTGTAATCTCTTAACCTACAGTGTCAAAACAAAGCTGTTATTTCTCAAGGCTACAGGTTAGCCCTACAATTCAACCCTTACACAGTGTTTTCAATAAAATGTACCACGGCATTCAATATACAGGGGCCAATGGATATAAGTAAAATTATGGAGAGGAGAGGCCCCGCCAGGGCAGGAAGCCAGGATGCCCAATCTGTGAAATCCCATCCTTTCCATTGATTGATACTTTCCTGTTGTCTACGTTGAATTCTTTCCTTGAGTTCCTTAACCTTAGTTGTAACTATTCCTGACTGGTTTATGAAATAGCAACATTCCCCAGAAAGATGCAAGTCCCTCCTTTTTCTGAAGTGAGGAGGTCAAGGGCTCGCCTATTTTGGAGGGTCACTGCCACCAGAGAGTTTATTTGGCTTTGTAAGGTTACCAGAGAATCTGCCACCTGTTCCATGTCTTCATTTATCTCTTGAGATAGTCTATGGTATAGTCCTATGGATAAACCTATGCCCCCTATTCCAGTTCCTATTCCAGTCACAATTCCCGCTCCTATCAGAACGGGTAGCAGGATTGCCTGTTTAGTCTGGGACTTAGGCTGTTAGGAGCTGATCTTCAGTGTATACAGATATCTCTGGAGTTAGGAAGATTGAATAACATATCTGAGTCCACTTGGCCTCTAAGCATTGGTAGGCCGAATTAGAACACAGATAGAACACCCCAGGGGTTGAACATAGGGTTGTATTCCTCTTTAAGGTTATATTTCTTCCGCATAGAGAAGTACTGTTCATACCTTCAGGGACTGTACAGATTAGTTTGTCAGCATTTGTGAGGCAGACCCCAGTGGCCAGGGGTCCAATTAAGACAGAGGTGTTGGTTTTGAGATTTTCAGGAGCCTCCCAGGTCAAAGGGATGGGAGAGGCTAAGCAAGGCCTCCAGCTGAGGGGCAAGCACATCCAGCAGGTTTGGGTGTGATTATCTATTTTATGAAGGACTTGTAGAGTAGTGTTGGCCCAACACTGGGGTGGGGAATTGGTAAGCATCTGATTGAGGGCTGAAAGGTTCACACCTGGTAGACTGCAGGGGGAGTGGTCGCCTTTACAGCTTGTATTACCCTATCCTGGGTATCCTTCATAACTTTTTGAAGGGCACTGTCTCACACCCCTCCCCCATCCGAGATCCCCCACTGAGGAAAGTAAGTGTAGCAAGCTTGCTTCCCTTTCTGGAGGCCCTTGTTGAGACATGGGTTCCTGATATTTTGGGTTATCTCTATGGTCCAATACTTATCCCTTGGGGCACCGGGTGACTGACAGTCGGTGTTTTTCCCTTGTAGCAATCTTTGTGGAGGAAAGTGAAGGCACTGAATGCCCTTGACCCCCTTATTGTCATATAACAATCCTGGGGGCAAAGTGGGTAAGTGACAGTTGTGAGGGTGAGAGAGGTTATCATAATATACAGGCAATACTTAATAATCCTCCCATCCAGAGGAGGTATGTGAGACCCAGCATGCATCTTTTGTCCCATGTCCATCTTGTTGGTGCAGTCTCTATCAGCCCAACAGTAAGAAGTAAGATCAGGGCTATGACACCAGTAAGGGGCAAAGGCTGGCAGAGTTGCATACAAACCCCTGGGCTTGGTTCATGCGTTGATTACTCAAGTTTCTGCCATTCGCAGGCCAGCCAGCTTCCGGAGTGTGGCTGGAGCAGGGCTGGAGGTCTCAGAGGCCAGCGTCCCCTTTCAGGGTCAGTTTAAGCGGGTTGACTGGATCTGGATCACTTCGCCAGGTTGTGGGTTTTTCTGAGCTGGCCTTCTTAACTCTGGAGTGATGGACCCATGGGGTGATACCTGAAACTTTAAGGGCTGTACGAGTTGTTAGAATAACAGTATGAGGCCCAGTCCACTATGGTTTAAGAGGTTACCTCTTCCAATCTTTGACCCACACAGAGTCTCCTGGCAGAAAGGGGTGAATGGGGGTCCCTAAGGAAATTGGGGCCTTCTCTATGGTGTATCTCTGTAACTTGTTTAGGACTGTCGCCAAGGTCTGGAGCTGTTCTCTTATTCCCTGTCTCCAATCTGGTGTAGGTCTTCTGGGAGTTTTCCTAAACTTGGGGGGGAGGCGGGGGGTTTGCCCATATAATACCTCGAAAGGGGAGAATCCTAGTGCCCCAGGCATACACTGGGCACGCAGGAGAGTCAGTGTAGTAAATCTGGTCATGGAGACTAGTCTCTTGGTGGAACTTAGCCAGGGTTTCCCTGAGGGTGCGATTCATCCGCTCCACTTTCTCTGAGCTCTGGGGTCGGTAAGCAGAGTGCAGTTTCCAGGTAATGTTGAAGGACTTTGTCAGGGTTTGTATAATGTCTGCCACAAATGCAGGTCCGTTATCACTGTGTATGGTTAAGGGTAGACCAAACCGAGGCACAATCTCCCACAGAAGGGCTTTGGCTGAGAGGCCTAAAAAAATTGAAACTTAAAAGCTTAAGTTACGGGAAACTGAAACCTAACCAAGCTTAACCAGCTTGTTCCGCTTCTGTACAATTGCTTGGCGTGCCCATGTATTCCTGATCAATCATTGTTGCCTCGCACATCCGTATATTCCTGATCAACCATTGTTACTTGGCACATCCGTGTACTCCTGATCAATCATTGTTGCCTGGCACATCCGTGTATTCCTGATCAATCATTGTGATACTCGTACCCCCGGTTGTGGTCTGACCTAAAGGCAGGAACCAATCGAATACTGTTAAGTGTCCAACTTTAAACACCAACCAATCGCAGCTCTGTAACTGTGAAAAATTCCTGGTTTCCCCATGACTTGTTTGTACCTGTCTATAAAAGGGGTGTAAAAACCTCTCTCAGGGCCTCCTGGCGTCACCGGCAACGGGGGCGCAGAGGTCCAGGTTTGAACCTGCAATAAATGACCCTTGCCGCTTGGCTTTGACTTACGACTCTGGTGGTCTTTTGTGGGAGGTTTCAGAACTTCGGGCATAACATGGCCGAAGTCACCTTGTGACTTCGTTCCGTTCTGGTCAGGAATGCTTCTACCCATCCTGAATATGTGCAGATTATTACAAGAAGGTACCTGAATGCTTTATTTGGTTGTATGTTGGTAAAGTCCACCTCTACGTCTTCAAAAGGAGAGGCCCCCATCCTTTGCGTGCTGGGTGGGGGCTGTGGGGCAGACCAAGCATTGTTTTTAGCACACGTCACACATTGTTCACTGACAGCCCGGCATAATGCTGGCAGCTGGCTGATATAGTAGTTCTTTTTGAGGAGGGCCTCTAGTGCAGTTTTCCCTAGGTGTGTGAGTTAGTGATATTCCTTCACTAGGTGTTTTCCCATAGACGACGTGACAAAGATGTGTCCATTTGGCATGACCCACCATCCCTCTTTGCTTAGTGTGCCCTCTTCTGTCACGGCCCAACTTCTTTCTTCATTTGTGTACAGGGGTGGGGAGGCTTCCCTCTGGGGCATAAGAGTCATAGTGTAGGTAGGAGCTTTGCCTAGGTCACCACAGGCAGCCGTTCTGGCTATTTTGTTGGCCAGGCGATTTCCTTGAGTTATGGGGTCGTCTCCTTTCTGAGGTCCCTTACAGTGTAGGATAGCTACCTTGTCTGGCAGGCATACTGCCTCGAGAAGCTTTAGTATTTCTTCCTTGTTTTTGATGGTTTTCCCTGCAGCAGTAAGGAAGCCTCTGTCTTTATAGATGGCCCAGTGTACATGCACAGTAGCAAAGGCATATGGGAATCAGTGTAGAGTTAACTCGTTTACCTTTGCTAAGGATGAGGGCTGGGGTTAAGGTGTACAGTTCAGTTTGTTGTGCCAACCATCCTTTTGGCAAGGCCTTGGCTTCCAGAACTTCAGTGGTTGTGGTTTCCACATATCCTGCTCTTCAGCTGCCCTCTTATAAACAGCTGCTCCCATTGCTGAACAGGGTGATCTCTGGGCTTGTTATAGCCTGGTCTTGGAGGTCCGGGCAGCTGGTGTAGACTTCATCCACTACTTTGGAACAGTCATGGTCGGGTTTTCCCTCCTCCGTGGGAAGGAAGGTGGCTGGGTTTAGTGTTCTTACTGTTTCAAGAGTGACCCTTAGGTTTTCATAGAAAAGGCCTTGGTATTGTGTCAGCCGAGAATTGGAGAGGAAACGATATCCTTGGGTGCTCATGAGGGGCATGACGGCATGTGGTACCTTAACATCAAGCATTTGTCCCAGTGTGAGTTTGTCTGCCTCTTTGATGAGCAGGACTGTGGTTGCCAGAGCTCTGAGGCACGATGGCCATCCTACAGCCACAGGATCAAGTTTTTTTGACAGGTAGGCCACTGGCCATTGCCAAGGTCCCATGCTCTGACTGAGCACTCCAAGAGCTATTTTGTCCTTTTCATGTACAAAGAGGTTAAAGGACCTTTCTATGTCAGGCAAACCCAGGGCTGGGGCTCGTCCTAGATCCAACTTTATTTCTGTGAAAGCAGCCCTTGCGTCCTCAGTCCATGCGAGGGGCTCCTGGTCTGGCCCTCCCAACAGGTCATAGAGGGGCCTCATTATGGCCGAGAATCCAGAAATCCAAATGCAACAGAACCCTGTGGCCCCTAAAAATTCACACAAGCCTCATTTTGTTTTGGGACTGTGGCAGTGTGGTGATAACCTTCTTCCTTTCCGGTCCTAGTTCTCTTTTTCCTTTTGTGAGGAGAAAGCCTAAGTATCAGACTTGCTGCTGATAAATCTGTGCCTTTTTCCAGGAGGCCCAGTACCCTGAGTAGGATAGGAGCTACAGGAGGGCCTTGGTACCTTTCATACAGTCTTCTTGGGTGTCGCTTGCAAGGAGGAGGTCATCCACATATTGGAGGAGGACACACTCTGTGGTTTCCTTTGTAAAGTTGGCGAGATCTGCAGCTAGCGCTTCCCCCAAAAGAGTGGGTGAGTTCTTGAAGCCTTGGGGAAGTCATGTCTAGGTCAGCTGCATCTGGCACCCTGTAACGGGCTCAGTCCATTCAAAGGCAAACAATGGTTGACTTTGAGGAGCCAGATGGAGGCAGAAGAAAGCATCCTTTAGGTCGAGGCATGTAAACCATCTGGCTGACCCCGGAATTTGGCTGAGGAGAGTATACAGGTTCAGAACCACTGGGTGCTCTTGTATACCCATTCTAGCCTCGAGTGGAAGGAGGTACTGCCTTTGTCTCTGAGGTTGGGCTCCAGGGATCAGGTCAACAATGATGGGGGCCTGACTCCAAGCTAGTCCAGGTGGGTTATCTTCAGCCCAGACAGAGGGGAATGTAAGCCTGAATTCTGAGGGGCTACAGGGTTGGGCCTGGGTGCAGAATAGTCTCCATTCTTCTTCCCTTGGCAGGGTAATTGCCAAGACCAGGGTTTCCTTTTGTCTTGGGTTTAATTGGAAGCTTGTGTGTCCAGTGGGTTCAAAAGTTATCTGGGCCCCAAGTTTGGAGAGCAGATCTCGGCCTAGGAGAAGAATTGGCAGTCAGGTAAGTAGAGGAACTCATGCCAGACCTTGTGACCCCCAAGTTTACACTGTTGAGCTTGACAGCCCCAAGTACGGTTGCCGTCTTTTGGCTGAAAGGGGCTACTGGGGAAGTAACAACCAAGTGTTTAGCCCCAATGTCAACCATGAAAGTTATTGTTCGGTCCCCTTCTTTCATTTTGACCGTGGGCTCATGGGGGCCGAGAGAGAAAGAGCCCGGTCCCCTTTAGTCCACTTCTATCCCAGCTAGACCAACGAGGTTCTCACCTCAAGGTTCCTCTGAATATCAGCTGGGTTTTGAGGGCCCCTTCTGATTCGGACATTCATTCTTCCAGTGTCCTTTCTCTTTGCAGTATGCACCATTTGTCCTTTGCTAAGGGGGCTCTGGGGTTCCCCCCTTTTGGTGGTTGGGGTCTTCCTGCCTTTGCAGTGTCTGTTTCTTTTAGTGCTGCTGCAAGAAGGGTGGCCTTCTTGTTTAGTCTTCTCTCTGCTTCTCTTTTGGTTGCAACTTCTCTGTTCATGAAAACTTTATTGGCGACCTCTATCAGCTGAGTGATATTTATCCTGGCAAAGCTCTCCAACTTCTTGAGGTGACAGATTGAGGTGCGGCAGATTGAGGCATGGCAGATTGAGCCCAGACAGCAGGGTCATTGATCCCTGGAGGTGAGTGATCTTCTAGGTACTATCGTGTTTCTTTCATTCTTCTTCTCTCTTCTGTATTAAACAGAGTATGGAGTAACTGTTGACAATCTTCCAAAGACGGTTGGTGGGTCTGGAAGAGGGACTCAATCAAGTCGACCATTGCTTATGGCTTTTCAGAGTATGATGGAGTGTTGTGTTTCCAATTGAGGAGGTCAGTTGTAGAGTAAGGTTGATAATACAACATGGAACGGCTGGGCTGGACTGTTCCATCCTCATTCTTTCAGGCTCTCTCCTCTCCCTTACAGGCATTTGGAGAGCATTAGGTCTGGGTCGGGCGCAGTCTGGCTGGTGGCCCTTGTGGGGGAGGGTGCTCCGGATCCGGATCCGGGAGGGGAGGATAGATGGGCGGTAGTGGCGTGGTGGTGTTGGAAGAGGAGGAGGAGGGGGAGGAGGAGGAGGAGAGACAGATGGGGGAGGAGCTTCAAGCTCAGGGGCGGTGGGGAGGGAGCCTAGTGAGTCATAAGGTGGTGGAAATATGGGATCTTCCTCCGGGTCTCCTGCAAACACTAGGGGAGTGGTGGATTGCTTCTTTGGCTGGGTGAGTCTCCAGATAAAATGGCTAAAACCTTTGCCTGGTTCTGCTTGCTATGGATGAGTCGCACCCAAAGTGGAGGATTTTGGGCAATTTCAAGCCAGCAATCAATGTATGGAAATTGATCAGGGTGACTTGGGTTTCCATTGACTATCAGCCAAAGCCGCTGCACTATTTGAACATCTAATGTCCCTTCCAGGGGCCGTCCTACATTGAATATGGGCCATTCTAGTTCACAAAAGGTCCTTAACTTCCCGGGTGTCATTTTCACCCAGTAATCGCCTGAAAATCCCTTTTTAAAATTTTTGAACATGAACTCTAAAATTGTAGGCTTAGTCTGTTTTGATCCCATTATTAACTCCTTTCTCATGTTTGGTGTTGCAGAGACAGACAAAGGGAGGGTATCCCCTCTGATAAGAGCATTAATTGGATACTCTACTGGTCGCGTTCCTGAGGGAAACTTTAGGTGAGGCTTGGCTGTAGCGGAAGCAGCTTTGTGACTTGCGATTGGAGTGTAATCTAATGCTGCCCTGGACTGTATGCTTTCACCGCGACGCAGGAGAGCCCACTCAGACTCTGTAGACTTTTGGGGACCTTAAGGGTGCCTGTCTGTGGAGGCTTGCCAGGCTGAGCTGCACATTCACACACACACACACCAGAGGCTATTACATTCCCTCCCGCAAAATTTTCTACCTGTGAGACCACTAAGGTCTCCGGGGATTGATCAGGTCCCCCTTCCACCCTTTTGGGTGGGCCTGACTACTTTGGGGCCTCAGCTTTACCGGTTCTGATGTCGGGTCCATGTCCTCACCTACAAGGTCTCTTTGAGTCTGGCAGGAATGGCAGAGGGGGGCCATCTCAAGGCGACTGAGCAGGAGACTGCCAAAATTCAGGCAGGGTGCACCTTCTCCCTTGCTATCTCTCGCTTTGTCACCGCCTCGCCATTCTTCCAAACCAGTGGCAACAATGGGCCAGCATGGTTGGGTTTCCTGGTCAGGGAACCAAAAATGTTATGGAACCAGGCTGGAACGCTGGCAGAAAAACCAAGCGGCACTCGGAGATCTTGGTGGATTGGAGATTTATTTAACACTGGTGGGCTCAGAGGAGACCATTTCTCCAAAGGTCTGAGTGCCGAATGCAAGTGGGAAGGGTAATTTATAGTTGTCGGCTTCCATATCTGTGGCGGGATTTTGTTTGCAAGGCAAACAGGTCAAGAAGAACCCGGAAGAGGGGTCTCTGAGCTAGAGACCAGAACTTGTTTTAGTCCCGTCACCATCTTTGGCAGAGTACTTTATTCATTTCTCCAACATAATTAAATCACCTTTTTGCACCAAAGATGGCTTCAAATATTCTTTCTTGGCTGTTAGCTCCAAACCCAATGAACCTCCCATCACCCCAAAACTTCATCATATGGTATCCAACGTGGGGCTGTGAGTCTTTTCATCTGGACTCTGAGCTTCGGTGCAAATTTGGGGAGTACTTCTCTTTTCTTCCTTTACTCTCATTTCAGGGGCTTCTGGAGGAGTATGGTCTTATTGGAACACTTTCCTGTTGACTGGTCAGGCTGAATTCTCTAGCCCGTGGCTACTCAACGGGGAGGAGCAAGCCTGCCTATTGGCTGGAAGTTAGTACCCTGGCTGGAATGGTAATAAGACCCAGACACTTGATGCCCTCTCTTTATTCCTGTCCTTATACAAAGTTGTCTGCCTTGGGCACGGGACAGTCACCTAAGTCACCAGGACAACTGCCAATCTTAAGACTCCCACATGAGGTTTCCTCCTCAGTGGTCTAATGTGATCCCCTCCACATCCCTGGTCTAGCCACTTTTGGCCACAGGACCTCCACTGGGAGCTGGCTGAAACCAGTACTCAATTGAATTAAAACCCAACCAGGGACCATTTCCTAGGGAAGTTGGCTGTAAGGACTATATGTGTTGGAATGTCACTTAGATGATGATGGATTTCTGACCTTACTGTTTTCCATCAATGTCCTCTATAAACTACTACTAAAATTACAGAATTAGGTAATTCTCCCTTGTAAAACTTTTTTTTTTTTTTTTTTTTAAATTTTTTTTCAACGTTTTTTTTATTTTTTTTATTTTTGGGACAGAGAGAGACAGAGCTGAACGGGGGAGGGGCAGAGAGAGAGGGAGACACAGAATCGGAAACAGGCTCCAGGCTCCGAGCCATCAGCCCAGAGCCTGACGCGGGGCTCGAACTCACGGACCGCGAGATCGTGACCTGGCTGAAGTCAGACGCTTAACCGACTGCGCCACCCAGGCGCCCCCCCCTTGTAAAACTTTTCTAGTGTTTTCCATGGGTCAAAAACAGTGGTTTCTTCTCAGCCTTCTCAGCAAGGCAGACTCAGGTCCACGTGCCAGGCACCCATCTGTAGTCTAGAATGCAATGGGGAAGTGGGGTGGGGGGATGCTAGCATCCTCCTTCAGGAGCCCTTCGTTGGCTGCTCGGTGGTCATAGTGATTTTGTTTGAGGGATGCCTTGGGTGGCTGTACTGTGCCCAAGACAGACAACTTTGTATAAGGACAGGAATAAAGAGAGGGCATCAAGTGTCTGGGTCTTATTACCATTCCAGCCAGGGTACTAACTTCCAGCCAATAGGCAGGCTTGCTCCTCCCCGTTGAGTAGCCACGGGCTAGAGAATTCAGCCTGACCAGTCAACAGGAAAGTGTTCCAATAAGACCATACTCCTCCAGAAGCCCCTGAAATGAGAGTAAAGGAAGAAAAGAGAAGTACTCCCCAAATTTGCACCGAAGCTCAGAGTCCAGATGAAAAGACTCACAGCCCCACGTTGGATACCATATGATGAAGTTTTGGGGTGATGGGGGGTTCGTGGGGCTTGGAGCTGATGGCCAAGAAAGAATTCTTGAAGCCATCTTTGGTGCAAAAAGGTGATTTTATTAAAGCACGGGGATAGGACCTGGGGACAGGAAGAGCTGCCCACCCTATATATGTCTTTAAATGATACATTAGTGTTGCCTATTATTTACAGTTATATGAATGGATTTATTAAATATGTCGGTATTATTTTTTACTTTTATTCATTGTTACATTTGTAAGATTCATTATTATTCTGTGTAGTGAGACTTTATATATTTTTGCTGATAAAATAATATTCCCTCATAGAAATATGCCACTATTTCATTGATCCTGACCACAAAAGTGGAAATTTGCATTGTTCCTCTATTTCTAACAGAATGATAACAAAAATACTACTCATAAACCTATCTGTGGTGTAATTAAAAGAGTACCTTTAATGCATATATTTAAAAGAGGATAGTTGAAAGTTAATGAGAATAGTTAGAAAATAAGCAACACAAGGTCAGGAAAAGATAAAGGAAGTAATAAAGGTAAAAGAAATTAGTGAATGAGGAAACAAGCATACAATAGACAGGATCACAAAATCTGAAGTTGGTTCTTTGGAAAAAGAATAAAATTGGTGAAACTCTAATGAGATTGATCAAGGAAACAAGGGAGCAAAACACCAATATTGGAAAAGAGAGGGTAGAAATAACCACAAAACCAAATGATCAAAATTAAGATCAAGTTTGGACAAAGTGACATCAAGAATGTCCTGATGTCATGCACTGAGAAGGACAGAACATCACCTATATAGTATTCCAGCCCAACATGTTTAACCTGAATCTAAACAGTAGAAAACAATCAGAGAAATCCATCTTGAGATGCTTTCTGAACACCTGGACTGGATCGTCAATGTCATGCAAGACCAAAAAAAAAAGTCAGGGTAAATAGTTTAAATGACACTAAAGAGATTTGACAACTGAAATGCAGTACATGATGTTTAACTGAAAAGACGATGTTTTTGTTTTTGATTTAGAATCAGGCACAAAGAACAATATTGGGACAATTGGAAATTCAGAGTGAGGTTCATGTACCAGGTATTGTATTATCTCAAAGTTGGATTTTCAGGGTGATAATTGCATTAAGATTCTGTAGGGGACAATTATTTTTCTTTTCTTTTTTAAAACAATTTTTTTAGGGGCACCTGGGTGGCTCAGTCGGTTAAGTGTCCGACTTTGGCTCAGGTCATGATCTCACTGTTTGTGGGTTCGAGCCCTGCGTCCGGCTCTGTGCTGACAGCTCAGAGCCTGGAGCCTGCTTCGGATTCTGTGTCTTCCTCTCTCTCTGCCCCCCTCCTGCTCACACTCTGTCTCTCTCCCAAAAATAAACACTTAACAAAATTAAAAAAATTAAAAACAATTTTTTAATGTTTATTTTTGAAGGAGAGACAGTGTGAGTGGGGAGGGGCAGAGAGCGAGGGAGACACAGAATCCGAAGCAGGCTCCAGGCTCTGAGCTGTCAGCACAGAGCCCAACATGGGGCTCAAACTCACAAACTGTGAGATCATGACCTGGGCCGAAGTCGGATGCTCAACTGACTGAGCCACCCAGGTGCCTGACAATTATTTTTCTTAAGACATATATGCTGAAGTCCTTAGGGATGGTATGCTATAATTTCTCCAGGTATCTCAAATTACTCAATAAAACATTAAACACACACACACAAAAGGAGGGACAGAAGATGACAAATGTGACAAATAATAATGGGTGAATCCAGGTGAAGGATGTATGAGTGTTCCTTGCAATTTTTGTGCAACTCTCTGTAGGACAGATATTTTCAAATATAAAAGTTGAAGGAAAAGATATATCATTTTGTGCCAATCAACTTGAAAACTTAGAAAAAGGTGACCAATTTCTAGAAAAAAATAAATTGCCAAAACTGACTCATGAAGGAATAGCCAACAAGAATGGTTCCATAACCATAAAGGTATATATCAATAGTCAAAAACAAAAAAAAATCCAGGCTCCTCCCCTGACTTTTGACAAATATCTTAAGCAAAAATTTTTTTTTAAATTTTTTTTAACGTTTATTTATTTTTGAGACAGAGAGAGACAGAGCATGAATGGGGGAGGGTCAGAGAGAGGGAGACACAGAATCTGAAACAGGCTCCGGGCTCTGAGCTGTCAGCACAGGCGCCCGATGCGGGGCTCGAACTCACGGACCGCGAGATCGTGACCTGAGCCGAAGTTGGCGCTCAACCGACTGAGCCACCCAGGCGCCCCAAGCAAAAATATTTTCAATGTGACAAATTCACAGAAAAACTAGAAACAGAGGAACACTCCCCAACACATTTTGTGAGGATACAATAACCTTGATACTAAATCCTGACAAGGGGAAGTTGAAAAAGGAAAATCATGGGTAAATCACACACTCATGACAAAGAGGCAAGAATCAGAAACAGAATATTATCAAACCGAATCTTACAGGGTAGAAGACAGAAAATACATAATGTACTATGACTAAATTGCATCCATCGCAAAAATACAACCTTGATTTAATTTCAGAAAATAAGGTACTATAATATTCCAGATTTACCCATGACAGGAGATGATTATGGTCCTCATATTCAGAAAAATAAATAGTAAGAAACAATATCTATTTGTAATATAATTTTCACATTAAAAATTTTTTTAATGTTTATTTTTGAGGGAGAAACAGAGTGCAAACAGGGGAGGGGCAGAAAGAGAGGGAGACAAAGAATCCGAAGCAGGCTCCAGGCTCCGAGCTGTCAGCACAGAGCCCGATGCGGGGCTCGAACTCACAAACCATGAGATAATGACCTGAGACAAAGTCGCGTGCTTAACCAACCGAGACACCCAGGTGCCCCCACATTTTTTTTTAATTCAAGATTATCGAGGTACCATTTACATCAAGGTCTAGGAGTCTTTATAAACACATAATGTTATGGAACCACCACCACAAGCAAACTACAAAAAATGTTCATCCCCAAATTTTGCCATGCACTGATAGATAAATCCCTTCTCTCACACCCACACACTGGCAGCCACCGATCTCTTCTCTGTCCCTATGGTTTGGACTTCACAAGAATGTCATAGAAATGGAATCATGCGGTATGTAGACCATTGCATTTTGCATCCTTCACAGAAAGGGATGTACACATGTGGCATTTCTCGGGGTCAATGTACCGTTTCCTCACCTGGGTAGTAGTCACATGGCTTGTCAAATTGTAGACTATCTACAATTGTGTGTATACGGGGTTTATACATATATGGTTAATACTTGCTCTCATGTAATTTATCCATTCTACCTTTGTATTGGTTACTTATTAAATAGCAATTGTTATCCTTTCAAAGAAAGATTGGAAAAGTCAGACAGAGGTCACCTTGAGAGAACTAAGGAGGAGAAGTGGCTGGCATGGGGCCAAATTCCTGTCTGTGTTCTCCAAACCTGAGTGGTAGTTACCAGGACTACAACCTTGAGGGATCACGGGGGCACCGAAAACTCTGTAGTCACACGAATGGCGTGTGCTGGGATCATGCAAGAACAGCTCATGTGGCCACCCTGGCAACCCCAAGGTGCTGGCTGGCCAAACCTAGCAAACTAGCAAACACAGGCGAAGGTCTCCCCATCCAAGGTCAGTTGAGTAGCAACCATAATTACACCTAAAACCTTAATTCCCGTTGCCTTGTCAAGGTAACATATTAGCCAATTCCAGGAGTTAGGACATGGACCTCTAATTCCTATCTAACTTGAGGACCATTACTCTGGCCACCACACCAGGCTCCGTCTCCAGCATTCATCTCCTCCTACCCATTGTTCAGAGAAAGGTTGCTTGCTGGTCGTGGTGGCACTGGTGCTGGTGCTGGAGGAAGTGGAGAGGGAGGCATCCGCCCAGGTGCTGGGCAGGTAGCAGGAGGCAGCATGGGGTCCAAGGCTCTTCAGGCCAGCCACCACTGCCTCCCTGGCTGGAGAAGAGGCTTGAGGGGGAAGGCAAAAGGGGCACACTAAATTAGGGCAGGGGTCCCACCTTCTCCTTTCTCCTGGGGCCGACACGTATTCCCTTAACCTATGCCTCACCATCTGCCACTTCCTTCCACCTGGAACCTGAAGGGGCCAGGCCACAGCCTGTGATGTACATGGGTTACAGCAACATTGCTGTGTGGTACTTGGTCTGAGTATGGAACACAGGCCGTGTGCTCAGAGAAGGGAAAGGAGGCTGGCAAACCTAGTCAGGGAGGATTGTGACCCTGTCCTCCCACGTCCCCTTCTCCCCTTCTTCACGCTGGCCTTCTTCAGCCCAGGGCTCTGGGCTCACTGACCCTCCTTCCTCCAGTGGGGCAGAGCTGGTGCTGGACTTCTCCCCACTCACAACCTGCCTGTGTCTCCGTGGGCGGACATCCCAGCTGGAAGGTCTCTGCCAAAAGCTTTTGCTCAGCGGTGTGCTGTGTTACCCCGCCAAGAAGTAACCGTTGGGTCAGGGTCAAGGTCGGAGCCTGAGCAACCAAGCCCACCTTCTCAAGTGAGGGGCTTGAAAGGGAAGAATTTAGTCCCACGTATGTTCTTTTCCAGGCTGAGGTCTGTGCTTGTCCCACCCCACGTGTGATGGCATGTCCACCTGAGCTCACGCCACAGGCCCTTCCGGAAGGCAGTGTGAGAATGGGCGGGGGGAACCGAGAAGGCACTCTCTACTTGCCATCCTCACTGACACATCCTGCCCGTGTCTCCCTTAGCTCCGGGCACAGCAGCCTCCTTGGCGATCCACCTCTCTACTGCTAAGATGAGGTACATCCCAGCAACTCCAAGAGCCTTCTCTCCTATTCTCGTTCCTTCAGAACAGCCCGGAGGGGTCAGACCTCACAGCATCGCGCAGTAGGATCTGCAGCCTCCTCTGGCAACTCCCAGCATTTTGAGCGTCTCCAAACCCGGTCCTGAGGTCTGGGGACTTCGTGTCATTCCCCTCCTGTTTTAGGAATTTAACAGCACCCCCTGAAAAGTAGATGTGACCCTTGCTTATGCTCATGCAATCCCTTGCAGGTGGTTGTTATTGTTGCTTTAATATTTATTTATTCATCTTGAGAGAGAGCGCTAGCTTGAGCCAGGGAGGGGAAGAGAGGGGGAGAGAAAGAATCCCAAGCAGGCTCTGCATTGTCAACACTGAGCCGGACATGTGGCTCCAACTCACCAACCTTGAGATCATGACCTGAGCTGAAATCCAGGCGGATGCTTAACCGACTGAGCCACTGAGGTGCCTCGTCCCTTACACGTTCTTGACCATGGTCTCCACTCCTTTTACTCCTTGAACCCCAGATCTCTGCCTCAAAGCTGATTATCCCCGATTAATGTTATTCACACATGCACACAGATGGACACACACACACACACACACACACACAACCTCCAGTCTTGACTGTTCTGTCGGCACCTACCTACCCCTCCGCCCTGAATTTCTGTGCATAAAACACCCAGTCTCTTGGGAAGAGAGTCTGGTGTGGCAGAAGCTGCCCGTACCTCACTGAGACCTGGGTCCTGGCTGAGGGAAGGAAGCAATGCCCAACCTCCAGTGAGCAGCAAATGAACATGGAGTTCAGACTAAATCTCGCATGACCTAAAGAGGCAGCCAGGGAGCCTGACCTGGGACACAGAACTAGCATTTCATGGTGCAGGGCAAACGGCACTGAAAAGGGGCCCGTGCAGACACATGGAGACCCATCACGCACACTTGCCATGGAAGCTGGCCACGTTCCAGCCAAGGGCAGTGCGACCACCAGGCTGGAGGAGGGGCACTGAGGAGGCTTGGACGTTAAGGACACGACAGCTCCCACGGCTGTGCCGTACATTTCCAGGTGCTGGCGGGCAGTTTGCCCCAGGTTGGCCCAGAGCCACCGTGGGCCCCATCGACCCCCCTCCAGCCCAGACACCAAGCTGTGCTTTTCTCCCCTGGGCCCTGTACCTGCTCTCTGGCTCTACACCCCACTGGGCTGTGACTTCTGCCTCTACCCCGCTTCTGAACCCAGGGAGGGAGCACTGACAGGATTGGAAACTGAAGGCCAAGGCCAAGCACTAAATGGGAGAGGAGGAGGAGGCGCCAGTTCCTGGGCCAGTTGCCCTTGTGCCTGTGAGGCGGCAGCACCAGAGGGAGGTAAGGACGCCTAGAGGGGGCTGGGCCCAGGAGGGGGGCTGGGCCCAGGAGGGGGGAGGAGCAGCTCAATTGTGCCCTATAACATCTGTGGAAGCACAGGTGCAGACGAGGCCACTGATGACAGAAAGCCACGGGAGTGATCCGGGAACCTCAGAAATCAGAGCAGACAGTGGTCCCAAGGAGGGAAGGGAACAGGGACTGGACTTCTGGAAGGGGTCATGAGTCCCTGCAGGAGGGGGAGGGGGAGGGGGAAGGACGGAGATGAATGGGAACCTAGAGACCCAAAAAGAGGAGGAGATTAGGAGAGAGCCTGAAGGGAGGCTGCAGGGTAAAGGGGGGCAGGTGCTCACCCCACCCAGATGGGGATACTCTGCCGGCGTGACTGCAGGGCTCCCAGCGGAGGTGGCCCAGACTTCTCTCAAGGACAAGGGCCACCACACGACACCTGTTCTGGAAAAGGCTGCAAAATGGAACAGCTCCCTGCCCTGACCCTCCTTCCCATCCCCAGCCACCTCCCCATCCCCCAGAGAGGATAGACTTGAGAACATGAGAGGTACTTTAATTTGAAGGTGCTGTGAACTCGGGCGGGGAGGCGGCAAAAAACAGGGAGAGGAAGCCCAGGCCGAGGTCGAACGTCGAATGGGAGGGAAGCAGCTTGGGCACAGCTTCCTGCCTCCAAAGGTACCAGCCACCCCTCTTGTACAGAGATGCTGACTCAGCCTGTCCAACAGAGCAGAGTCAGGGAAGAAGAGCATCAGGCCAGGGCCAGCCCACGGCCCTCCTCAGCAACCACGACCGTGGGAAGGGGTATGGTGTGTGTAACACTCACTTCAAAGGGTCTGGAACTGGTCAGTCAGGGACTGCAGGGCCGCTGAAACAGAGACAGGCATTAGCAGGTGCTCTGGACCCCGGGACAGAGAACCCTGTGCTCCTGTCCCCTTGGGGAACCGCCTAGTCCTGCAACCTGAAACCCACGCCCCCCCTCCCAGCCCCTATCCAAAGAGCCCTGCGACTGACCCACTCACCCACCAGCTGAATTAAATATGGACGTGTCGTCTAGGGGAACAAAACGTGCCAGTAGTTCTCAAGTTCTGGGTCAACTCGGAACCATTCAGAGCTTGTTGGACAAATACACACTGTCCAAGCCACACCAAAGAGCAGTTAAAGGGAAAATCAATGAGACATCTCTAAACGTCCAAAGAGAGAGAGATTCTCTGGGACTCATGGTGGTCGGCAAACTGTGCACCCAGGGAGGCAAGACTTTCCCATTGGTGCACACACCTAGCTGTACACGCAAAGCAGGCTCCAGGGTCAAGCCTGCTAGGTTCCCCTTTCAGTGGGAATCTTGGTCCCTGTGGGGCTGCCTGCACCTGCAGCCCATTGCGGGTCCTGCACTGAGACACACCCCCCACGCCCCCCTCTGCCTCTGCCCTGACCCAGCCCCAGCCAGAGGTTCCTCATACCAAGTTGCTCTTTCAGGTTGTCAACTTCTCTCTGCAGCAGGAGACACTAGGCCCACAAACACGGGAGAGAGAGAAAAGCATATTAGTATACCCTGGCCTCCTCTCTCCTCATCCTCCCCCTCTCCTGCGGGCACCACACACCAAGGCCCAGTGGCTAGACTGGCACAGGACCCTCAGTGGAAAGGAGGCGCCTTCCCTCTGTGGGGAGCAGAATGGGAGGGGGGTACATATGTCAGTTTAACCTGGACACGGATCCCAACAGGTAGTTGGGGCCTGCATTTCTAGGAGCCAGAGCAAGCATTACCCGAGGACAGCCCTGTGCTCCAGGTGGTTGCTGCTGCCTTTCCGGTCTTGGGGGTGGACAAGCACTTCCTGGTCATCTGAGAGGGAAAGAACACAAAATCCAGCTTCCAAGGCTCCCAGTGAGGTGGAAAGGGCTTCGTGGGGTCTAACGTGAGGCAACACCACCCTCTGCTGGCAACAAGTTGCCCCTGCTCTGCCAGCAGCTCCACTCTTCTCCCTGGGCGTGCCTCTCCTGTCTCCCAGGGCCAGCCCATCCTTGATGGTGGTCCCCAAGGCTGGTGGCTCTGAGCTGGACTCTCTCAGAGCTGCAGCCACAGCCAGCCACTGGGAAGAGCAGCACGGCCAAACACGACTTCATGGAACAAGGCTCTGTTCTGCTGAAAGTCTATGTCCGGGGTTGGGGTCTGGGGGTGTCCACAAACCACCCCTGCCACACAAACCCCACGCAGAGGATGATGTGGCTTAAGGCTGGTCCTGTCGACACCCTGTTTCCCATGGGTGAAGCTGCCTGGGTCAGAGGGGAGGCAGGGAACAAAGCTGTGCCTCCACCCTCCGCAGAGCCACAGGCAGAGGCAGAGGCGGCCCTCCTGATCCCGTCTCCCCTGCACTCCTGTGCAACCTGCAACACTCACCTGAGGGTCCGGGCTCTCTGGGCATGACATCTCCCTGGCTCGGAGCCAAGGGCTGTGAGCTTCCCCGAAACTGGGGGGCTCTGGGGTTGAGGTCACCACGACTGCTTGCCTCACGATGCATGAACGGACAAGACGGCTCTGGCCTGTGTGCTGAAAGCTGCTAAAAGAAAAATTTCTCACTCATTTGGACTTGGGATGTTTTGTGTTTTGTGGGGGTGTAGTAGGTGTACACGTGTGTGTACGTGTGTGTGTGTGTGTGTGTGTGTGTGTGCGCGCGTGCATGCTCACGCGTGTTTAGGGGCTGGGGTGAGGCAGGGCGTAGGGAAGGGAATTCAGAAGCTGATCTGGCTACTGCTTTCTCCCTCAGTCAGCCCCAGGCCAGGAGGCAGCGCTGAGCTAGGGAGAAGAGGGGGCCACTGACAGGACCCAGGCTCCCTGCATGGAAGGCTTGGGGACCAGCTACAAAGTAGGAATCGGGAAGCCCAGGAGTCTCAAGACTGAAGCTTTGCAGTCCAAACTTTCAAGGGGCAGGGGCTCCCCGATCCAAATCAACTACCAGCCCTCCCTTCCATCCCAGACCCTCTCTGGGCTGGGGGGAGGCAGGAAACGTGCCCAGGTCCAGAATGGTGCCCAGCACACATGGAGCGCTACCTTCATGTCTGCCCTTGTGCAAATGACCGGGTCCGGCATCCCGGTGACCGGGGGGGTGGGGGGGGGGGGGGAGGGGGCAATGGCAGCCCCTGAAGGATGGCCAGAGGGAGCGTGGGTCAAGAAGTGCTGGTCAAGGAGGGGAAGGGCGAGGGCCAGAGGAGGAGCACAGCCTACTCACCTTTGGGACAGCGTCTCTGTTTGAGTCATTGTCTTCTCCTGCCACCACTGGCTCCGCCTTCCGAGTCCTCCTGGCCACAGATTTCTTCCCAGCAGGGGTGTGCTTGGACTGTTTGGTTCCCGGAGGGACCAAGGAATACCTCTTGGACCTCCCAAGCAGCGGAACACCAGTTACTGGGGGGAAAGTGGCTGGTTCCAGGGGTGCCGCGGAGACTCTCTGCCCCCAGGAAGGGAACATTCTCCCCAGGGCAACATTTGAGGTCCCCCCTGGGGATTTCTTCTTCTGGGCCACCTTTTTCTTAGGGGTGTCCCGGGGCAGGCTGCCCGCAGCAGCAGATCTTGGGTAGCTGGGCCTGTTCCCCCCCTTCCCCCTCACCACGCTCTGGATTTTCCTAGAGGAGGAGATATCCAGCTCTCCAACGGCCTGACTCTCCACAACCGAAGTGAGTCCTCGGGGAGCGGAGGACAGGAAAGAGCCAAGCATGTGGAGGAAATTCTCCCTGACATCGAATTTCGAGTGTCTGGGTGTGTCCCAGGGATCCTCGGGGCTGTTGGGCTTGAGTTGTCCTCCTCCTTTGGCGTAAATGCTCACCCTCATCAGCTGTATCTCACTAAACTCATCTGCTGACTCGCTGTCGGAAAGCAGCTCGCCCGGGCTTTCGGCGGAAGGCCGCTGGCGATCCACCGCGGCGACGTTCGATCTGCTCTTCGTGCCTCTTTTCCGGGTTCGCCCAGGCCGGGCCTCCCTCGGGCCCACCGAGGCGGAGAAGGGCAGCGGCAGGCGGCTGCGACTCTCTGCGGCCAAGGGCAAGCGCGCCTCTCCCTGGGGGCCCTGCCTCCACGACGTAGCCCTCCGGGTACGGGTTTCTCCGCACGCCCAGGCCATCCTGGTTGGTCAGCTGCTGCACGATGGCCGCCACGGCCTCGTCCGCAAGGTGGGACGCGCAATCCAGGGCGTCCCCCGTGTGGTCGGTCGGGGAGCTGGGGCGGCCTACTAGGTCCCAGAACACCGGCTCTCCCGTTTCCGTCACTTCCCGCTCGAACTCGAAGCCCTCGGGGTCTGGGACCCCGCCCTCGCCCTCGCCCTCACCGCTGGGTGGCGGCCCCAGATCCACACCTAGTCCCGGTGGGCCCCGCGGGGCTCCGGGGCTGGCAGGGCGGACGCCGGCCTGCTCCCCGCCCTCCTCCCCGAAACCCGCTCCACAGATGGACACCTCATCGGAGGCGCTCATGCCGCGAGGCCCGGCAGCCCAGGTTCGGGGAAGACGGTCGCCCTGGCCCCGGCGCCACAGGCAAGATTGCAGAGGCACGAGGCGAGCGACGAGTCCTTCGGGCGACACAGGCAATCACCACAGACGCCGCACCAGGCCACACGAGACCTCAAACGCCGCGCGGCTTGCACGCGCATTTGACGCCCGGGCCGCGGCCTCCTCATTGGTCTGTCCCCCGCCAACCAGCGCGCGCCCCTCGTTTGCCCGCCCCTCAAGGCCCTGGACAATGGGGTGGAGCGCTTTTGGTCTTCTTCCCCCCCCCCCCCCCCCCAACGAAGCAGGTCAGGGTGTTGGGTCTCTCGGGCGTGGCGGCCGGTTGGTAGGCCCTGTCGTCCGGGCTCTTCTGGGCCCGCCTCCTACTTTCCAGTTGGGAGTCACGGCTTCTAGCCTCTGTCCGCCCGTGCACAGAGTGGGTTGTGATGGCACCTGTCTCCGGGGTTGGGGATGACCCGTCGGGACAGAGATAAAGCACCTGCCGAGAAAGGATTTGCCGGCCTCTGTCCCACGGCTGCACTCAGAACCTGATAGGACAATGGGCACGGGAAGCCCGCAGTCAGTGATCATGGGACCTGTGGCATACTCCCCCGCGAAGGGCCGGAGAACAAATGTGGTCCTTTTTATGGGCCGCAGCGTCTCTGTTGCATCCGCTTGACCTCGGTGGGCAATGACATTGGTCCCTGGCTGTGTGCTCAGGGAACTTTCTCGGCAGGCGGGTTTGGCGCAAAGGCTGGACTTGGCCCCCCGACCCCGACCCTTCTCCACTCTGAGGCAATTCAAAGAAGAAATCTCAATGGCCAGTGCACACGCCAAAAGACGCTCACCATCACAAATCCTGGAGATGCGAACTAAAACTGCGAATCAGTGTTCACAGACCAGACTTGAAAGAGTCAAAGAGCTGAACCATTCCGAAGGTGGGAGAGGTTCTGAGCAGAGCCCTTGCTTTTGCCCACTGCTGGGTGGGGGGTCGGGTGGAGGAGGGGGCAGCGGCGCAGAAGAGCCCTTTGGGAGGGTAAATTGGCAGAATCAGTGCCAACCAACTTATACAACAGGTACCACATGCCTGGCTCTGTTGTAAGCACTGTAGTTAACTAGTGACACATTGTCGAGACAATCCTAGGGTTGAGGTACCCACTAATACCACCCTATTATGGGTGAGCAAACGGGCGCTGAGAGGCTCGGCCACTGGCGCAAGGTCATTTGGTTTGTCGGGATCCGCGGCAGGATCAAAACTTGTAGTTTGGCTCCAGAGTCCTTGCTCTGAGCTCTGAGTGGAGAATCTTAGAAGAGAAGCCCATTCCCCCTGTGACCCAGCAAGTCCACTGCCACCTACATCTTCTGGAGATGCTGTCGTTCGTGTAGTGGACAAGGAAGGATACATGCACAGGAATGTTGGTGATGGGGAAAACTGGGAACACTCTGAATTCCCATCAGTAAGGGGGAAGTGAATGCAAGCAACTGATGTTCAGCGCATCTGGTAGACTGAACCACGCTAGTCAAAAGGAATGCGTGAGGCCGTGTTCACACATTTCAAAGCATCCTCGTGACTGAACACAGTAATTTGGAGATCACTGGAGCTGGACACACATTTGTAAGTAGTCAATTAAATGAAAATTTAAAACGGAACCAGTCCTATGTTGAGAGTGCACATAGGTGTCAGTACAAGTATGGTGAAAGTTCTGGAGCATGCACAACTAACGCCTAACAGTGGTGGTGGTGGTTGGGGTGGGGCGCCAGTTATCTCTCCAATTGCTCTACAGCTACCGGTTCCCAGCTTCTCTGAGCTGAACAGTCCCAATATCTGGGGAATAGTCCCTCCCTTGGTTTCTGTGAGGCGCTCCAGTGTTAGAATTTCCCTTGCTTGCCACCCAACCCCTACTCAAGGAGCCCTGGATTCCTTCCATACTTTCCTTCCTCTCTTTCCCACTCTTAATGCTCTGTCTGGCCCTCACCTCTCCTGCCTACATCCTACTCTGGTTGGTCCTCAGGAGGGGCCTGAGGTGCCTCAACATCTCTTGCCTGCGTGATCGCAAAGGCTGGGTTTTGCTGGGTCTGCACCTGAGAAGCCTACCGTGCTGGGAAAGGTTACAGAGCAGGGGGGATTGGACGTACTCTAAATCTGCAGTCAGCCTCCTCAAGCATGCCCCCAATATCCCTACATGTGTGTGTGGAAAACACCCTCTCCCACTTCTCCCAGTGGCTCTTAAAGTCATGCTGTGCAATCTGGATGCTGTGCAAAATGGATCACGAAGGAGACAGCAGAATCTCCTCTACCCACCACCCTCTTCAGAAACGTTACCAATGGATTCAGTCGAAGACACCGTTGGCCCTCTTGCCATTTCCGTTCCCTTCATCCTTCTCCCTCTCCCCCATAGACAGAATCCTAGCGCCTTTCCACACCTTCACCACTCTCTTCATCACTGGGGTTCTCCTACCTCCTCTTCTGTTGCATCCTAAAGGTCTCCAGTGGTGTCCATAATTGCTGCTAACTCCCTTCCTTCAACCTCACTAGGATCCCATATTGGTTTTGACTTACTGTTCTGGCCTGGGCTGAGGACCAGTGTCAGAGGATCCACCTGGCCTTCCTGACCATGATAATTTCTTGCCCCACAGACAGACCAATGCCCCAACGTGGGGGTTTTTGCTCCAACTGCCGAATGTATCAATTGTCAACTTCTGGACTAGAGAAGTGACCACTGTGTTGGCCCAGGGATCCAGTCGGCTTTCCATGACTGGATCTCTATCCCAACTCCTTTTATTACGAGGGACTCCTAAGTCCCACTCTAGCCAGGCCTCATGGTGACACTTTGGGGCTCCAGTATCAATGTCACCTCGGACCCTGGGTCCAATAGTCCTAGAAATGTCTGGGTATTTCTCTTTCCCCAGTGCACTGTCACTTGAGAAATGGCCGGTGGCATCATCATAGTATGTATATACTCATCACCTTGTTTCTTGACCCTTCCTCCTCAGGACTCCTCCACCTCTTGAGTCAGTGGGGCTGGTCTCAAAATTGGCTCAGGACCAGGAACTGACCAAGAAATTGTAACTTTTTACTAGGACGACCACCCCCTTTCTCTTGCACCCTTGCCTTTGTCTGGCTGTAGCTGCCCCGAGGGAGCCAGGCTGTCTGAACCATCCTCTCAGCTCCCTGCCAGTCAAAGCACTCTTGACTGCCCCCCTGACCTTGCCGGTTGTTACAGGAAAGGTAGTCTCCTGAGGTCTCTTGATTGAGAGTCACTCTCTGCTCTCTATTACATCAGAATTCCATTACTCTCATGGATGCTAATGAGCTCGGGCCAGGACCACTTTGCTGCCATCACCTGCATCGGCCTGCAGAGGGCAGCAACTGCTGAACTTTGGTGACTGGTGGGTCCACTGGGCCCTCTCATGGAACTTAATGGTCAGGCCATGTGACTGGCCTCACCTTTTCTATCCGTTCCAGCTCGCCTGCATCATTCAGCCTTGTTGTTCCTTCCTCTACCCTCTGCTAGTCCAAGGCAGGCACTTCCACTTCTCAATGCGGGCCACCACCTTCTTGGAGCTTTTGAGGGCCACTCTGGCGGTGAATCTATCTACTCCATCTCTTGGAGTCCCTGCCAGTGGGTTAAACCTTGTGGTATGAGAAAGTGCCCCTACTCAGCAAAACCTGATTATCCAGTCTTCTATTCCTGTCCTCTTGATCCAGCACCCTCAAAATCCAATCCTAGGGATATCCCCCTGCTCCTGCCAGTACAGACTACTTCTTGCAACTCCCTTGGTGTATAGTTTCTTTATGGAGAAAAGATCAGGGCTTCCACTGGGACGAGAACCTGTGGCTTTGGCAGGGAGCAGACTCTGCAGCATCTATCAGCACAGAGCACATGCTGGGTCTTGTTAGGGAAGGAAGGGCCACCCTGAAAGCCCTGAGACCTCAGGGGGCGGGGCCCTGGAACAAAAGAATCAAATGGTATATTAGAACCCATCTATCCAGGGGCGCCTGGGTGGCTCAGTCGGTTGAGCGTCCGACTTCGGCTGGGGTCATGATCTCAAGGTTTGTGGGTTCAAGCCCCATGTCGGGCTCTGTGCTGACAGCTCAGAGCCTGGAGCCTGTTTTGGATTCTGTGTCTCCCTCTCTCTCTGACCCTCCCCTGTTCATGCTCTGTCTCTCTCTGTCTCAAAAATAAATAAATGTTAAAAAAATTAATAAAAAAAGAACACATCTATCCAACACAGAAGACGGTAGTCACAGAGAAATGGAGGCACAAAAAGACATGAGAAATGTATAACACTCGTAGCAAAATAATATCTGCAAATCTACCCATATTATGAATGCATGAATCCCTTTAATCACAAGGTAGAGAGTGTCAATCCAGTAGAAGAAACGGATGGATTCAACTACCTGCTTTTGACAGGGGATATCCTTCCAATAATGGCATAAACCCGCTGAGAGGGAGAGCACAGTGGATGATAGTGTGCCATTGTGGCCATAATAACAAGAGACAAAGTTGACTTTTAAGACAGAGAGTGTTCCTAGAGACAAAAGTGGACATTTCATAACGACAGAAGGATCCACTGATGTGGGAGACATAACGATTTCAAACTTCTACGCACATAGGTACGGAGCCTCAAAATACCTACGACAGAACTTGACAAAGTTTATGGAAGAATTAGACCATGTAATGTTAATATCTGGGGGTTTTAATACTCTGTCTCATCCACTGATAGAAGGACTGGACAGAAAATTCGCAAGGATACAGAAGACCTGAACAGCAGCCTCTGTTACCCTGAACTGACATCTATGAAACACTCTGTTCAACATTTGAATACACATTCTTTTCAAGTCCACATAATCATTTTCAAAGATAGAACATACCGAGGGCCATGAAACTCATCTCGACAACTTGGAAGGGGTCTAGATTGTGCAAGGATTTAGCCCTCTGGTGGTATAGGTGTGTGAGAGACCACGATACCACCTGAAAAACCCTTCAAGGAAAGTGATGCTCTTAGGAAACAGCCAGCTCTCAGGTGAGCAAGACAATTAGGGGGGAACATCTGGAGATGTTGAGGATATCGGGATTCTTTCTCATCACTCATCTGTCTTCACTCTCACCTGATGACTTTGCTTCCCATTTCCCTGAGAATACAGGGCAACCAGCAAAAAACTTCCCTCCTTTCTCATAAGTGTTTTCCTCCAGTTGGCATCACTCGTATCAACGTACAGTCCTGTCCTTTCTCCCTCCTTAAAAAACCCTCTTCTAATCCCACCTTCCATTTGAGTTACCCCACATCTCTCTGCTCAGCCTTATAGAAAAACTCCTTCTAAAAAGTTGTGTGTACTCACTGTATCAAATTCCTGTCCTCCCATTCACACTTCCTCTCTTTTTCACATTTCACAAAGTGTTATTGAATGCTTATCACGTGCGAGGCACTGTTCCAAGACCTGGAACACTACATACACTACAGTGAGTGCGACTAAAGGAACATACATTTCTGTCATAGACCTATCACCAGTATTTTCTAAATCTTCAAATGTCTTCATTCCTTTGTTCTTCAAGTGCACGTTCCCTAACCATGTTCCAGTCTTTATTGGTTACTCAGGGTGCTAGGGTGCTATATTGATCTAGAACATTCCCTTGCTAGGCCCCCAGTTGGGATCTGGTGCCTATTGGGACCCACTTTTTTTTTTTTTTTTTAGTGTACTACAATAATTCTGATGGGACACATCCTCCAGGAACTTCCTGAGAAAAGGCACATGGGAGGTGATTTCTTTTGACACTTTGCATGAGCAAAGTTTGCTTTTATGTCAGACTTAACTGATACCTCAATGTGTAAATCTGAGGCTGAAATTTCCCACCAAGGATTTTTCAGGCATTGATCCACTGTTTTTTTTTTAACTTCCAATGTCAATTTGGAGAAGCCTGCCGTTATTTTGAATGCTTTATTTGTCCCAAGCCTTTTCAGATATAAATTTGTGTATTCTTCACCACAACAGGATATAAAATAGCTTCATTTACATAAAGTCTCCCTCATTATGCTCTTTTGTATTCACAGTCTCCCCCATTCCAGACCTTTGATAACCAGGGATGTGTTTCCCATTCATATATTTTTACCTTTCCAGAATTGTATACAAACATAATGATACAATATGTAATTGTTTGAGTCTGGCTTCTTTCCTTCAGCATCATGCATCTGTGATTCACCGAAATTGTGCATATATTGATTTTACTTTCCTTTATATTGGCTATGTAGTGTTCCAGTGCATGGATGAAGCAGAGGTTGTTTTTCCATTCATCTCTTGAAGGACATCTTGATTTATTTAAGTTTGGAGTGATTATGTATAATATTGCTATGTCCATTGTTGCCAATTTTTTTGGTAAATGTAAAATTTCACTTTCTAGGGAAAACACCCAGGAGTGGGATTGCTGGGTGTTATGGTCACTCCATGTTCACCTTTATAACAAACTGGCAAACTGCTTCACTGAGTGGCTGTACCATTTTGCATTCCCTGCATCAATATCTGAGCTTTTCATTAACTTCAACTTCTCACCAGCACTTGGTTTTGTCAGTATGTTTTAATTCAGCTATTCTAATAGGTATGCAGTGGCATCTCATTGTGGTTTTAATTTGCATTTTCCTAATGGCTAATAACATGTTTTCATGTGCTCATCTGCTATTCTTATATCCTCTTTTGAAGTGTCTGTCAAGTGTTTTGCCCATTTCTTAATTAAGCTGTTCATTTTCTTATTGTTGCGTTTTAGGAGTTCTTTGTGTATCTGGATCGTAGTTGGATATGTAATTGACAAATATTTCTAAGTACTCCTTTTTTTTTTTTTACTCTCTTTACAGGGTCTTTCTCAGAATAAAAGTTTTTAATTCTGATGAAGTCATTTTAACACTCGTTCCTTAATATTTCTGACATGTTTTTGGTGTTATGTCTCAGAATTCTGCATGTATCCCCAGGTCATGAAGAAACTTTCTTATGTTTTTTTTCATAGGTATTATAGCTTTATCTTTTATATTTACATATATGATCTATTTTGAGATAAGTTTTGTATAAGATGTGAGTTAGAGGCACATATTCTTTTTTCTTTGCACATGGATACCTAAAGAGTGCAATGCCACTTTTGAAAAGACTGTGCCTTATCCAGTGAATTTGTTTTGTACATTTGTCCAAATCAGTTGGTAGTATTTGTGCGGGTGCATTTCTGGAGCCTCTATTCTGTTCTATTGATTTATATGTTTATCTCCTCACTAATATCACATTGTCTTAAGTATTGTAGCATTATATTGAGTTTTTAAAAATTTTATTTATTGGGGCGCCTGGGTGGCGCAGTCGGTTAAGCGTCCGACTTCAGCCAGGTCACGATCTCGCGGTCCGTGAGTTCGAGCCCCGCGTCAGGCTCTGGGCCGATGGCTCGGAGCCTGGAGCCTGTTTCCGATTCTGTGTCTCCCTCTCTCTCTGCCCCTCCCCCGTTCATGCTCTGTCTCTCTCTGTCCCAAAAATAAATTAAAAAAAAAAAAAAAAAAAAACGTTGAAAAAAAAAATTTTATTTATTATTTTTTATTAGTTAATATACAATGCAATATTGGTTTCAGAAGTAGAATTCAGTGAATCATTACTTACATACAGCACCCACTGCTCATCACAGCAAGTGCCCTCCTTCATACCCATCACCCACCTTGCCCATCTCCTACCCACCTCCCTCCATCAACCCTCAGTTTGTTCTCTATCATTAAGAGTCTCTTATGGTTTGTTTCCCTTTCTTCTCTTCCCCCCTCTTCCCCTATGTTCATCTGTTTTGTTTTCTAAATTCCATATATGAGTGAAATCATATGATATTTGTGTTTCTCTGATTGACTTATTTTGCTGAGCACAATACATTCTAGCTCCATCTACGTCATTGAAAATGGCAAGATTTCATTCTTTTTGATGGCTGAGTGATATTCCATTGCATATATATACCACATATTCTTTATGCAATCATCAGTTGATGGACATTTGGGCGCTCTCCATTGTTTGGCTATTGATAATGCTGCTATAAACATTGGGGTGCATGTACTCCTTCAATTCTGTGTTTTTGTAACCTTGGGTGAATACCCAATAGTGCAATTGCTGGATCATAGTGTAGTTCTATTTTTAGTTTTTTGAAGAACCTCCACACTGTTGTCCAGAGTGGCCACACCAGTTTGCATTCCCACCAGCAGTGTAAGAGGGTTTCCCTTTCTCTGCATCCCCTCCAACACTTGTTAATTTTAGCAGTTCTGACAGGCATGTGGTCGTATCTCATCGTGGTTTTGATATGTATTTCCCTGATGATGAGTGATGCTGAGCATCTCTTCATGTGTCTGTTAGCCATCTGGATGTCTTCTTCGGAAAAGTGTCTATTGTGTTGAGTTTGGTAAGTTCTTTATAGATTTTGGTTACTAACCCCTGATTAGATATGTCTTTGGCAAATATCTTCTCCCATTCTTCAGGCTGCCTTTTAGTTTTGTTGATGGTTTCCTTTGCTGTGCAGAAACTTTTTATGTTGAAGAAGTCCTGATAGTTCATGTTTGCTTTCATTTCCCTTGCCCTCAGTGACGTGTCTAATAAGAAGTTGCTCCGGCTGAGGTCAAAGGGGTTGCTGCCTGTGTTCTCCCCTAGGATTATGATGGTTTCCTGCCTTACATTTAGGTCTTTCATTCATTTTGAATTTATTTTTGTGTATCAAGTAAGAAAGTGGTCCAGGTTCATTCTTCTGCATGTCGACGTCTAGTTTTCCCAACACCATTTGTTGAAGAGACCCTCTTTTTTTCCATTGGATATTCTTTCCTGCTTTGTCGAAGATGAGTTGACCATGTAGTTGAGGGTACATTTCTGAGTTTCCTATTCTGTTCTGTTGATCTATGTGTCTGTTTTTGTGCCAGTACCATACTGTCTTGATGACTACAGCTATGTAATATAGCTTGAAATCCAGAATCATGGTGCCTCCAGTTTTGCTTTTCCTTTTCAGGATTGCTTTGGCTATTCGGGGTCTTTTCTGGTTCCATACAAATTTTAGGGCTGTTTGATTTTGATAAGGATTGCATTAAATGTTTGGATTGCTTTGGGTAGTATACACATTTTATCAATGTAATTCCAATCCATGAGCACGGAATGCTTTTCCATTTCTTTGTGCCTTCTTTAATTTCTTTCATAAGTCTTCTATCGTTTTCAGAGCACAGATCGTTTGCCTCTTTACTTAGGTTTATTTCTAGGTATCTTATTGTTTTTGGTGCAATTGTAAGTGGGGTTGATTCCTTGATTTCTTTTTCTGCCATGTAGGATTGTATTAATTTTTAAAAATTTTTAAATGTTTATTTATTTTTGGGAGAGAGAGACATAGCACAAGCAGGGGAGGGGCAGAGAGAGAAGAAACCCAGAATCAGAAACAGGCTCGAAGCTCCCAGCTGTTAGCACAGAGCCCGACGTGGGGCTTGATCTTGGGAATGGCGAGATCATGACCTGAGTTGAAGTCGGATGCTCAGACGACTGAGCCACCCAGGCACCCCACATCATATTAAATTTTAAAGGCAGGTAGAGTCATTCCTCCAACTCTATTCTTTTAAAAATTGTTTTTAGTGATTATAGATACTTTGCTTTTATATATAAATTTTGGAGTCACTTTGTCCATATATACAAAAAAACTCTTGCTGGTATTTTTATTATATTACATGAAACTTAAATAGATTAGTTTTAATAAAACTGATATCTTTACTATGTTGGGTATTCCCATCCATTAGTATGGTTTGTCTCTTCATTTAATTATTTCTTGGGTTTCTTTCACTGGCACTTTGTGGCTTTCAGCGTGTAGATCTTGTGTATACTTTGTTAGGTTCATTCCTAAATATTTCATGCTTTGGAAATATTGCAAATTTTATTGGTTTTTAAACTTTTGGTTTCCATTTGTACATTTATTGTATACAGAAATACAATGGATTTTTGTGTATTCATGTTGTAGCCTGTGATCCTACTAACCTCATTTGTTAGTTATAGGAATTTTTTTCTAGATTTCGTGGGATTTTCTATAGTGGATAATCATGTTGCCCATGAATATGGGCAGTTTTATTTCTTCCTTTCCCACTGGAATATCTTTTATTTATTTTTCTGGAATTATTATACTAGCTAGGATTTTCAGTATGATGTGGAATAGGAATGGTAAGTATGGACATCCTTGCCTTGTTTTAGATCTTAAGGGGAAGCCATTCACTTTTTTTACTATCAACTATGTTAGCTGTAGGTTTTATGTAGATGCCCTTTATTAGGTTGAGGAAGTCCCTTTCTATTCATACTTTGCTGAGTTTTCATCTTGAATAGATGTCAAAAGCTTTTTCTTAATGAATTTTCATGATAATGTGGCTTTTCCTTTATAAGCAATTAATACAATGGCTTTAATCAGTTGTTTTTACAAACATTGAGCCAGCCTTGTATTCCTGGAATAAACACCACTTGTTCGAGATATATTTTTCTTTGTATATATTGGTGGAATCAATTTGCTAATATTTTGTTGAGGATTTTTGTGTCTATGTTCATGAAACTGTTCACCTGAAGTTTCTTGCTTGCTTTCTTTTCTTTTTTCTTTGTCTTTGGTTTCGATTTTAGGGTAATTAATGCTGGCCTCAAGAAAGGTGTTGGAAACTGTTCTCTCCTGCTCTATTTTTGGAAAGACGTTTTTTAAAATTGATGTTAATTCTTTAAATGTATGGCAGAATTCACCAGTGAAACCATCTGGGCCTGTGGTTTTCTTTTTTGGAAGACATTTCACTATGAATTCAATTTATTTATAGGAGTACCCAAATTACTATTTGATAGTGGATAATTTTGGTAATTTGAGGTTTTCAAGCTATTGGTCTCATTCCTCTAAGTTGTTTAATTTACGTGCATTGGCTTATCCAGCCATAGTATCATTTTTTTCCTATTTGACCAATATCAATATATTTTCTGTATTCCTGAAGTTTGGAAATATTTGATTTGGTGATTTTTTTTATGAGGTGCATTTTGTTGTATATTCAGTATACCTTTTCAGCCTGAAGATGTGTGTCCTTCAATTCCAGGAACTTTTCTACTTAGTCGATCTGAGCTGCTATAACAGAATACCATAGACTGGGTGGCTTATTAATGGCAGAAATGTATTTCTCCCAGTTCTGGAGGCTGGAATGTCCAAGATCAAGGTACCAGCATTTTTGGTAACTAGTAAGGGCCCACTTCTTGTTTCACAGTTAAAGTCTTCTGAGGAGGAACCAAGATGGCGGAAGAGCATGGAAGATTTTTGTGTGTCTCACGTCCATGAAATACAGCCAGACCAACACCAAACCATCCTAAACACCTAGAAAACTGACTGGAGGATTAACACAACAATCTGCACAACCTGAACCACAGAATTCAGCAGGTATGCGGCACGGAGAAGTGAACTTGGGGAGCGAGAAGGCACAGGAAGGGAGGTGCTTTTGCAAGCGGAGGGAGGATGGAGACGGGGGGGTGGGGTGGGGAGGAGAATACAGGAAAAACACCCCTCCCCAAAAGCCGCTGGAGAGAAAGTGGACAATTGGAAACAGCTGCAGGGACTAAACTAAAAAGAGAGAAAGGAGAAAGGAGAGGGTTTAAATTCCATTAAGACTGTAAATAAGGGGAGTGCAGTCTGCAACTCTGCAGCTCAATACCTGGCAGTGCTCTGGTGGGAAGGGCAAATCCCCAGGAAAAGAGTGGGGTTGGGGAGGATCTTGGGCCACTGCTGGAAGGACATTTGGTAGAGACTGTTGAAGCCACCTAGTCCCAGCAGACCTCAGAAAATGGCCACATTCGCTGGTGCTGGAACAAGGTCGTTAAGCGTTAAGCCTGGTGCCAGATGTATGTTGTGATCTTCCATAATCCCTGAAACGCTGCTGCTACACTATCTCGTGAACTTTTTCTGGGGCAGGCTGGCACCTGGCCGTAGTCTCGGGGCACTAGCAGCAGCAAGGTCCAGCAAGCGTTCCTGGGTGCAGCCGGCATTTGGCCATTGCTCATTCGGCCATTGCTCTGTGAGACCCTCCCGTAGAAGGGTGGAACGGGTCAAAGCCACAGTCCTTCACAAGTAAGGGGTCAGGGAAAACAGCCGCATCTGAGACAAAACTCAGGAGAGAGGTACTGCCAGGGGCCTGGTCATGGAGAGTGAAAAAGCGGGAAGTGGACGAGAGCTGAAGACAGAGGACGGGTGCGCAATTGCTGATCTGAGAGAACAGACGGGGTAGCTGGGTGGCACTATTTTCACCTCTCCTGCTCATGTGCATACGCACCTACGAGCAACACAACACTCCACCTCAGTAGGCTAGCAGCGACATCTAGTGGAGAGCGGAGCCATTACACTGAGCCCTGCCCAACTGGGCCAACCTCGCTCTTCAAGAACACGTCTCACCGCTGGCTTACTTTATGGACTATAAAGTGCTACATAGACTGACTTCTAGGGGAAAATGAAGTAATTTCAATCTTACTTCAGTCTGTTAGCAGGTCTATTCAATTTTCTTTATTTCTTTTTCTTTTCTCTTTTATACTTCTTTTTCTTGAATACAGAAAGAGAAAAAATTCATTTTTATTTTCAATTTTTATTAAAAATATTTTTCTTTAATTTTATTACTATATGTTTTACTTTTGTGTAAATTTTTTCAAATTCTATTTTACTTCCATCATTTTATTTTAGTCTACTTCAGTGTATTCACTTTTTCAAATTTTCAAACGATTTTTTTCTTTTTTCTTTTTCTTTTTTTTCTCTTTTTCTTTTCTTTTTCTTGAATGCAGAAAGAGAAAAACTTCATTTTTACCTTCAATTTCTATTAAAAATATTTTTCTTTAATTTTTTTACTATATTTTTTGCTTTTATGTAAGTTTTTTCCAATTCTATTTTACTTCCATCATTTTATTTTTGTCTACTACAGTGTGTTCACTTTTTAAAATTTTCAAATGATTTCCTTTTTTTGTTTTTTGTTTTTTCTCTTTTTTCTCTTTTTCATTTCTTTTCTTTTTATTGAATATAGAAAAAGAAAAAAATTCATTTTTATTTTTAATTTTTCATAAAAATATTTTTCTTTAATTTTTTCTACTATATTCTTTACTTCTGTGTACATTTTTTCAAATTCTATTTTACCTCCATCATCTCATTTTAGTCTACTTCAGTGTATTCATTTTTTCAAATTCTCAAACGATTTCCTTTTTTTTTCTTTTTCCCCCCTTTTTTTCCTCTAATCTGTCAAACCACTTTCAACACCCAGACCAAAACACACCTAGTATCTAGCATCATTTATTCTATTTGTGTGTGTGTTTTTAATTTTAATATTTTTTAATTTTAATATTTTTAATTTTAATTTTTCTACCTCATTAATTCCTTTTCTCCCTTCAAAATGGCAAAACAAAGGAATTCACCCCAAAAGAAAGAGCACAAAGAAACGACAGCCAGGGATTTAACCAACACAGATACAAGCAAGATGTCTGAACCAGAATTTAGAATCACGATAATAAGAATACTAGCTGGAGTCAAAAATAGATTAGAATCCCTTTCTGCAGAGATAAAAGAAGTAAAAACTAGCCAGAATGAAATTAAAAATGCTATAACTGAGCTGCAATCACGGATGGATGCAGCAGCAGCAAGGATGGATGAGGCAGAACAGAGAATCAGCGATATAGAGGACAAACTTATAGAGACTAATGAAGCAGAAAAAAAGAGGGAGATTAAGGCAAAAGAGCACAATTTAAGAATTAGAGAAATCAGTGACTCATTAAAAAGGAATAACATCAGAATAATAGGGGTCCCAGAAGGGGAAGAGAGAGAAATAGGTAGAAGGGTTATGTGAGCAAATCATAGAGGAAAACTTTCCTAACTTGGGGAAAGACACAGACATCAAAATCCAGGAAGCACAGAGGACCCCCATTACATTCAACAAAACCCGACCATCAACAAGGCATATCATAGTCAAATTCACAAAATACTCAGGCAAGGAGAGAACCATGAAAGCAGCAAGGGAAAAAAAGTCCCTAACCTACAAGGGAAGACAGATCAGGTTTGCAGCAGACCTATCCACAGAAACCTGGCAAGCCAGAAAGGAGTGGCTGGAGGGGTAGGCAAACTATAGCCCACAGTCTAAATATGGCCTGGTGTCAGTTTTTGTATGGTCTTTCTATTAAGGATGGTGTTTACATTTTTAAATGGTTGGAAAAAATTACAAGAATAGTATTTTGCAAAATATCTGTCTTAGTGTCCATAAATAAAGTGTTATTAAAGCCACCCTCGTTCCTTAATATATTGTCTATGGATGTATTCATGCCACAACCACAGAACGGAGTAGTTGAAACTACATATGGCCTGCAAAGTCTAAATTATTTACTACTGGGCCCTTTACATAAAAAAGGTATCTAGCCCTTGCTCTGTAGCCATGCTGTCTGCTAATACTTTTTGTAATTTTTTTTAATGTTTATTCATCTTTTGAGAGGGAGAGAGAGAGAGAGAGAGAGAGAGAGAGAGAGAATCCCAAGCAGGCTCCACGCAGTCAGCACGGAGCACAATGTGGGACTCGAATTCACCAACCATGAGATTATGACCTGAGCTGAAGTCAGAGGCTTAACCAAGCCATCCAGGTGCCCCTGTCTGCTAATACTTTTTGTGATGATGGAAATGTTCTGTGTCTATATGGTACAACTTGATAGCCACTAACCACGTGAGGCTATTGAACACTTGAAATGTAGCTAATGTTACTGAGGAACTGGTGAATTTTAAATTCTATTTTCATTAATTTAAATTTAAGGAGCTACATGTGGCTAGTGGCTACTATATCAGACACTGCAGCTCTAAAATGTTCTATTGTATGAACATGCCATAATTTAATTTGCCCGTTTTACTGTTGATGGGCAATTGGGTTGTTTCCAGTTTGTAAGTATTGTAAATGAGCCTCTTATAACTCTTCTTGCCCATATCTTTGTTTCCCCATATCTGTGACTTTTTGTGCATATGACACTCTGATGTAACTGGAATAGCATGTGAGAATTCCACTACTTCTACATCCTCACCAACTAGGCAGTATCAGTCGGCTTTTTTTTTTTTTTTTTTTTTTTTTTTTTTGCTATTCTGGTGAACGTAGAGCTGTATCATGTTGGGGTTTACATTTGCATTTTCTGGTTCCGAATGAGGCTGAGAGCTTTTTCATATATTGATGATTTCCATGCCAGGACCTAGAACACTTTGATTCTGTGTACCACCCCTCCTGACTTGCATGCTAGTGTTATGTATTTCAACTTTCTTCATATATTTACACTGCCTAAGACATTAGTAATAGTAGTAGTCTTTTTTATTTCTCTCCTCTTCTCCTTATTTACTCTTTTTCATTTTCTTCATTCCTGAATCTGACCTCTTATCTAGGATCATTTTCCTTATGCCTAAAGAAAAACCTTTAGCATTTCCTTTAGTGCTGGTCTACTTATGGTGAATTCTCTCAGGTTTTGCCTGTCTGAATATGTTGACATTCAACTTAATTGTTTAAGGGTGTTCTTTCTGGGTATAGAATTATAGGTTGGCATTTATTGTCTTTCAGCACTTTGACAGTATTATTCCACTCTCTTCTGGATTGTATTTTTTTCTGAGAAGTCAGATATTAGTTTAATTATTTCTGCTTTGAAGTTATACTCTTTTTCTCTGGATTTTTTTAAACTAAAAAATTTAACATCTGTTAAAATATACACATCATAAAATTTACTATCTGAACAATTTTTAAGTATACAGTTAAGTAGTGTTAAGCACATTCACATTGTGCAATCAATATCCAGAACTGTTTTTATTTTGAAAACTGAATGTCTGTATGTATTAAACATTTCCCCTCATTCCCTGGCAAGCAACCTTCTATTTTCTGTGTCTATGAATTTGGCTATTCTCAGTACCTCATAGTGTAATCATGCAGTAATTGTCTTGTTTTGACTGGCTTATTTCACTCAACATAATGTCCTCAAGGTTTAACCATGGTGTCACATATGTCAGAATTCTCTTCCTTTTTAAGGCTGAATAATATTCCATTGTATGGAAATACAGTATTTTTTTATACATTTATCCATCAATGAGTACTTGTGTTGCCTCTAACTTTTGGCAATTGTGATTAATGCTGCTACAAACATAGTTTTATAAATATCTCTTTGAGGGGCACCTGGTGGCTCAGTCAGATGAGTGTCTGACTTCAACTAGGTCATAATCTCATAGTTCCTGGGTTTGAGCCACACGTTGGGCTTTGTGCTGACAGCTCAGAACCTGGAGCCTGCTCAAATTCTGTGTCTCCCTCTCTCTCTGCCCCTCCCCCCTCACGTTCTGTCTCTCTCTCTCTCAAAAAATAAATAAAGTATTAAATAAATAAATAAATAAATAAATATCTCTTTGAGACCCTGCTTTCAATTGTGTTGGGGTTATACCCAGAAGTGGAATTGTTGGATCATATGGTACTTCTATTTTTAATGTTTTGAAAAACTACCATACTGTTTCTCTGTATGTTTTTAGGAATTTCTCTTTTTAATCTTTTTTATTTCTAGCAGTTTCATTATAAAGTGCCTAGATTTGTTTTTCTTTTGATTTATATTGCTTGAACTCTAGGGATTTTTGAACTTATGTTGGATATCTTTTCTCAATTATAGAAATTTATTTCTATAAACACTGCTTCTACCCCATCATTTCTCCTTTTGGGAATCCAATTACACATATGTTAGACTTTCTCACTGTATCCCTTTGTCTTTTACAATTTCTTCTGTGTCTTCCATATTTATGTCCCTTTGAGTTTCATTCTAGATATTTTTCTATCTTTGAGTTTAATGATTCTTTCCAATGCTGTATAAGATTCTCAAACTTGTCATTTATTTCTTGGATGTATTAATCATACAAAAATATTTTTGCTTTTTGGAAACATGTTTATGATACGGTGTTGAATAAAAAAAATGTGCTTTACAAAACCTTTTTTTTAGAGATTAAAAAACCTTATAACACAGTGCTAACATCATATTCATGCTGAAACACTAGAAGCTTTCCCCCTAAGATCAAGAACAAGACAAGAATGCCCACTTTAACCACTGCTATTTAACTTCATATTGTAAATTCTAGCCAGAATAATTAGGTGGAAGAATAAATAAAAAATATAAAAATTGGAAAAGAAGAAGTACAATTTTCTCTATTCCCAGATGACATGACCCTATATAAAGAAAATCACAAAGAATCTTTTTAAAGCTGCTAGAGCTAATAAATTCAGGAAAGATACAAGACATAAAATAAACAATCAAAAACCAGTTGTGTTTCTCACTGAAAACTATAGAAAACTTATGAAAGAAATTGAAGAAGACACACAAAAAAATGGAAAAATACTCCATGCTCGTGGAGTGGAAGAACAAATATTGTTAAAATGTCAATACTAACCAAAGCAATCTACATATTCGATGCAATCCCTATCAAAATAACACCAGCATTCTTCATAGAGCTAGAACAAACAATCCTAAAATTTGTATGGAACCAGAAAAGACCCAAATAGCCAAAGCAATCTTGAAAAAGAAAACCAAAGCTGGAGGCATTCCAATCTCAGACAGCAAGATATATTACAAAGCTGTAATCATCAAGAAAGTATGGTACTGGCACAAAAACAGACACTTAGATCAATGGAACAGAACAGAAAACCCAGAAATGGACCAAAAAACATATGTCCAACTAATCTTTGAGAAATAAGGAAAGAATATCCAATGGAATAAAGACAGTCTCTTCAGCAAATGGTGCTGGGAAACCTGGACAATGACATGCATAAAAATGAACCTGGTCCACTTTCTTACATCATACACAAAAATAAACTCAAAGTGGATGAAACACCTAAACGTAAGACAAGAAGCCTTCAAAATCCTAGAGGAGAAAGTAGGCAAAAACCTCTTTGAACTCGGCCACAGCAACTTCTTACTCAACACGTGTCCAGAGGCAAGGGAAAAAAAGCAAAAATGAACTATTGGGACCTCATCAAAATAAAAAGCTTCTGCACAGCGAAGGAAACAATCAGCAAAACTAAAAGGCAACCAACAGAATGGGAGAAGATATTTACAAATGACATATCAGATAAAGGGTTAGTTTCCAAAATCTATAAAGAACCTATGAAACTCAACACCCAAAAAACAAATAATCCAGTGAAAAAATGGGCAAAAGACATGAATAGACACTTCTCCAAAGAAGACATCCAGATGGCCAACTGACACATGAAACAATGCTCAACATCACTCATCATCAGGGAAAGACAAATCAAAACCACAATGAGATACCACCTCACACCTGTCAGAATGGCTAACATTAACAACTCAGGCAACAACAGATATTGGCAAGGATGTGGAGAAAGAGGATCTCTTTTGCACTGCTGGTGGGAATGCAAACTGGTGCAGCCACTCTAGAAAACAGTATGGAGATTCCTCAAAAAATTAAAAATAGAACTACCCTATGACCCAGTAATTGCACTACTAGGTATTTATCCAGGGGATACAGATGTGCTGCTTTGAAGGGGCACATGCACCCCAATGTTTATAGCAGCACTATTGACACTAGCCAAAGTATGGAAAGAGCCCAGATGTTAATCGATGGGTGAATGGATAAAGAAGACACACACACACACACACACACACACACACACACACACAATGGAGTATTACTTGGCAATCAAAAAGAATAAAATCTTACCATTTGCAACTACATGGATGGAACTAGAAGGAATTATGCTAAGTGAAATTAGTCAGTCAGAGAAGGTCAGTCAGTCATATCATGTGACTTCATTCATATGAGGAATTTAAGATACAAAACAGATGAACATAAGGGAAGGGAAGCAAAAATAATATAAAAACAGGTAGGGGGACAAAACAGAAGAGACTCTTAAATATAGAGAACACGGGGCGCCTGGGTGGCGCAGTCAGTTAAGCGTCCGACTTCAGCCAGGTCACGATCTCGCGGTCCGTGAGTTCGAGCCCCGCGTCAGGCTCTGGGCTGACAGCTCAGAGCCTGGAGCCTGTTTCCGATTCTGTGTCTCCCTCTCTCTCTGCCCCTCCCCCGTTCATGCTCTGTCTCTCTCTCTGTCCCAAAAATAAACAAAAAACATTAAAAAAAAAAATTAAAAAAAAAATATAGAGAACAAACAGAGGGTTGCTGGAGGGGTTGTGGGAGGGGGGATATGGGCTAAATGGGTAAGGGGCATTAAGGAATCTACTCCTGAAATCATTGTTGCACTATATGCTAACTAACTTGGATATAAATTTAAAAATTAATTGATTTATAAAACAAACAAACAAACAAAAGTTGTGTTTCTATACCAGTTTCTAAACTATAAAGTTTTCTATACAAAAAATCCAAAAGAGAAATTAAGAAAACAATTCCATTTATAATAGCATGCAATAGAATAAAATATCTAGGAACAACTTAACAAAGGAGGTTAAATACTTATACACTGAAAACTATAAAATATTCCTGAAATAAATTAACTATGACCCAAGGAAATGGAAACATATCCCATGTTCATGGATTAGCAGACTTAATATTGTTAAGATGCCAGTATGATCTAAAGCATCTGCAGATTGAATGCAATCTCTATCAAAATGGATTTAAAAAAATGCTATCAAAAAAATGACTTTTGTAGAAATGTAGAAATGGAAAAGCCAATCCTCAAATTCATATGGAATTGCAAAGGACTCCAAATAACCAAAACAATCTTTAAAAGGAAATAAAGTTGGAGGACTCAGCTTCTCATTCCAAAGTTTATTACAAAGCTATAGTAATTAAAGCAATGTAATCCTGGCATAAAGATAGATATATAGATACTTACCTGGCAGGGGAGATACCAATATCACGAAAGGGGTTTTCCCAGGGCGAGGCTTATCCATTGTACTCTGGATGTGCTGACCCCAGCGATTTCCCCAAATGTGGGAAACTGGACTACGTAATTTGTGGTAGTGGGTGACTGCGTTTGCACTTTCCCCTAAAAAAAAAAAAAAAAAAAAAAAAGATAGACATATAGACAAATAGAATTGAGAGTACAGATATAAACTGAAATACCTATGATCAATTGATTTTCAACAAGGGGGTAAAGACTGTTCAATGGGAGAAAGAAGACTCTTTAACAGATGGCAATGGGAAAACTAGATATTTAGATGCAAAAGAATGAAGATTGATCCCTACCTCATACCATTTACAAAAATTAACTCCAGAGGGATCAAAGACCTAAAGTAAGTGCTAAACTGTAAAACTCTTAGAGGAAAACATGACAATCAACTTTCATGATCTTGGATTTGGCAATGTATTCTTAGATATGGCATCAAAAACTTGGACAACAAAAGGAAAAATAAACTGGACTTGACCAAAATTAAAATTCTTGAGCATCAAAGAACATTATTTTAAAAAGTGAAAAGAAAATCTATAGGTTGGGAGAAAATATTTGCAAATCTTATATCTGATAAGGTTTAATATCCAGAGTATATAAAAAAAACTTTTATAACTTAACAATGAAAAGACAATCCTATTAAAAATGGGCAAAGCATTTGAAAAGACATTTCTCCAAAGGATATATACAAATGGCCAGTAAATACATGAAAAGATGCTCAACATTGTTAGTCATTAGGGAAATACAAATAAAAATCACAGTGAGATCCCACTTCACACCTACCAGGATGGCTATCATAGAAAAAACAAACAGAAAATAAGTAAGTGTTGGCAAGGATAGAAGAAATTAGACCCTCATACATTGTTGGTGGGAATGTAAAATGGTGTAACAGATGTGGAAAGCAGTCTAGTTAGTTCCTTAAAAGGTGAATCATAGAGTTTCATAGCAATTCCACTTTTTGGCATATACCCAAAAGAACCGAAAAAAATAGTATCAAACAGGTACTCTTACACCAATGTTCATTGCAGGATTATTCACAATAGACAAAAGGTGGAAACAACTCAGTGTCCATCAACAGATGAATGGATAAGCACAATGTGATACATAATGCAATGGATTATTACTTAGCCAATAAAAGAAATGGAGTTTTGATACATGCTGCAACATGGATGAACCTTGAAAACATTCTGCTAAGTGAAAGAAGCCAGACACAAGAGGACAAATACTGTATGATTCCACTTATCTGAAATATCTAGAATTGGCAAAGTCATACGGACAAAAAAGTAAATTAGAGGTTACCTGGGGCTTGGGCATGGTGGAAATAGGGAGTTACTGCTTAATGGTTACAGGGTTTTTGTTTTAGGTGATGAAAAAGTTTTGGAAACAGATAGTGGTAATGGTTGCACAATATTGTGGATAATAATGCCAGTGAATTGTACACCTAAAATTGTTAAAATCCTAATTATGCCATACATCTCTTACTACAAAAAATAATTCCAAAAAGTGGTCAATTAACCCAAGAGAAAAAAGAAGTAGAGGCTGGAAAAAAACAAAGAAAAGACATAGCAAACTGAAATCAGCTAGCAAGATGATAGATTTTATTTAAATGATATTAATAATTCTGTAAATGTGAAAGATCTATACATACCAGTTAAAAGACAGAGATTGTCGGGCTGGATTAAAAAGCACAACTGGGGGCACCTGGGTGTCTCAGTTGGTTAAGTCTGACTTTGGCTCAGGTCATGATCTCACAGTTCGTGGGTTCAAGTCCCGCATCAGGCTCTGTGCTGACAGCTCAGAGCCTGGAGCCTGCTTCAGATTCTGTGTCTCCCTCTCTCTTTGCCTTTCCCCCACTTGCACTCTGTCTCTCTCTCTCTTGAAAATAAATAAAACATTAAAAAAACCACAACCCAACTACATGCTCTCTACAAGAAACCCACTTTAAATGTAAAGAAATAAATTAAAAGTAAAATGGGCGAAAGATATACCATACAGATATTATTATCTAAAGTTGATCTAGTTATGTTAATTTCAGACAAAGCCAAGTTCAGAGCAATGAATATTTTCAGGGATAGAAAGGGACATTGCATAATGATAAAGGTATCAATTTTCAAGAAGATATAACCATCCTAAATATGTATGTACTTAACAAGAGTTTCAAAATTCATGAGGCAAAAACAACTTAAAGGAGAAATAGACGAATCCACAATTATAGTTGAAGATTCCAACATTCCTCTATCAATAATTGATAGAATGAGTAGACAGAAAACCAGTGAAGATATAGATAATATGAAGAACATTATCAACCAACTTGAACCCACTGACACTTATGAAATACTCCACCCAACATAATACAGACTTTAAGTGCACATGGAACAATCACAAAGTTAGACCATATTCGGGGCCATAAGAAACATTTGGCAAATTTGAAATAGAAATCATGCAAATCAGACCATATTGGAATTAAACTAGAAATTATCATTGGGAAGATATCTGGGAAATCCCCAAATTTTTGGAGCTTGAAAAGTATTCTTCTAAATAAGTCAGGGGTCAGAGGAAATTCTCAAGGCAAATTTAATAATTTTTTAATTAAATAAAAATGAAAAGAAAACATATTGAAATTTGTGGGATGTAGCAAAAGTGGTGCTCACCAGGAAATATATAGCATTAAATATTTATTAGAAAAGAAAATCTCAAATCACTAATTGAGAGCACATGTAGAGGAATTAATATAATGATTGACCATGAAATTTAAGCTGGATAGGGAGGGAAGTGAACACATGAAGGGAAGTGGGAGTGGCAGGTTTAATGAATGGGGCCAAAGTACTGTTAGGGTGGAGAAACAATAACATGGGTTAGAAAGGAGGCAGTGTTAGTTGAAAAGTGGGATGCTTGAAGGTGAGAAAAGGGAGGAATAGGGTTTTTTGTTTTGTTTTGTGGTAGTAATTATAAGGTCAGTGGTATGACCATGTGGGTTAGTGGGTTAGTGGGTCAAGTAGGGTGGAGGGCAAGATATTTAGGGGAGAAGAGGTTAAGGAACTGAGAGTCCAAACTATCATTAAGATCATCTATGTGCATACTGCAATGACCCAGAATTATGACAGGAATAATGTTGCAGGGAGTAACAGTGAACTGGGTGCTAAAATCTTCAAGGAAGCAGTGTGAGTCATCCAGGGGTCAGTGGTTGCTCTGAGGACAGACAGTGAGTGATTTAATCTGAGGACCCTCAAAGCTGGGGATTGTTCTTGAGGAGGGAGGGAGGAGAATATCCTGGAAGTGAAAACAAGGAGGATACCTTTGACACTTCCAGGCCTAGTGGTGCTAGAGGTGTGGGAGAGAAGACAGCACCATTTAAAGAGGGTTTCAGGGACACTAAGGACCATGGAGTTTAATTTCAGTTGAGGGAGAAGATGAAGGGAATATGCAGAGACGCAGTTGCAGAGATAGGGGAATTGGTGATAGCTGTCCATGCATTCTACAAAGCATAGTAGGAAAGGGTTTCAGAAGTTGGGGAGGAGGGATATGGAGTCATAAAAGCGATACACAGAGCTGTCAGACTACACTCAAAGAGAGGAATGGGTCTTGGGAGTCTTAGAGTGACTGACATAAATAGATAAAAGCCATGTTGAGGTTATTTATGATGGTTCCAAGATGAATAGTAATGGTCAGGCCCTGGGAGTGAGAGGTGGTGGTCTGTATCAGCCATGGTTCAGTCAGAGAAACAGAACCAATAGGAGATAAAAATATATAAATATGGTTTATGTGATTGTGATATACACAGTTGAAACTTGAATACATGTTTCAACTGCATGGGTCTACTTATACACAAATATATATATATATTTTTTTTTAAATTTTTTTTTTTTCAACGTTTTTTATTTATTTTTGGGACAGAGAGAGACAAAGCATGAACGGGGGAGGGGCAGAGAGAGAGGGAGACACAGAATCCGAAACAGGCTCCAGGCTCCGAGCTGTCAGCACAGAGCCCGACGCGGGGCTCGAACTCACGGACCGCGAGATCGTGACCTGGCTGAAGTCGGCCGCTTAACCGACTGCGCCACCCAGGCGCCCCTACACAAATATATTTTTGATAAATACAGCACAGTACTGTAAATATAGTTTCTTTTTCTTATGATTTTATTTTTTAAGTGTTTATTATTTTTGAGAGAGAGAGAGGGAGAGAGGGAGAGAGGGAGAGAGAGAGAGAGAGAGAGAGAGAGAGAATGAGCAGGGGAGGAACAGAGAGAGAGGGAGACACAGAATCCCAAGCAGGCTCCAGGCTCTGAGCTGTCAGCACAGAACCTGATGCAGGGCTTGAATTCATGAACCGTGAGATCATGACCTGAGGCAAAGTTGGATGCTTAACCAACGAGCCACCCAGGCGCCCCTCCTTATGATTTTCTTAATAACATTTTCTTTTCTCTAGCTTCCTTTATTATATGAAGACAATATATAATACATATAACATACAAAGTGTGCGTTAACCAACTGTTTATATTATTGTTAAGGCTTCTGGTAAACAGTAGTTAAGTTTTTGGGGAGTCAAGAGTTATACACAGATTTTCTTTTTTTAAAAATTTTTTTTGAGAGAGAGAGAGAGAGAGGCAGAGAGAGGGAGACAGAGGATCTGAGGCAGGCTCTGCTTTCTCATCACAGAGCCCAATGCGGGGCTCAAACTCACGAACCATGACATCATGACCTGAGCTGAAGTCTGATGCCTAGCCAGTGAGCCACGCAGGCACCCATACATGGATTTTCAACTGCATGGGGGAAGTGTCAGAGCCCCTAACCCCTGCATTGTTTAAGGGTTAACTGTACTTTGTTTGGAATGTATGATCTTACAATTGCATATAGTGATTGGATAGCCATTTTTAATGTAAATATGGAAACTCAGCTGGGATGTTTGGAGACTGTTCTCTAGGTAACTCCAGGAACTGGACTTACTAAGAAGTTGAGCAAATGTCCATTTTGACTCCTCCAAGTCATGATTCTGGGCTAGATAGTTAGAAGTAGTAGACTTGTACTTATTTAAGATATAGCTGAGATGGTTGGAAAGTGGAGAAACCCATACAAAAGAAGTAGATGAGGGCTGCCACTGGTTATTGCCACAAGTTTGTAATCCAGTTTAATCTAATAAATCCCTTCCTCATGTATTGGCTGAGAAAAGACTTGATAAAGAAGTTGAGACATCTGAATGTCAGGAAGCATTTGGTAAATTAGAAGGCAATTGAGTAAGAGACAAGATTTAGACTACTCCTGGTTATATTCTTTGTAAGTACAGAAACTTTGATGCAAGGGCAGGAGGCTCTGTCCCCTCAGAATGGAGAAGGGAGAAAAAAAATGTACCTTCCTTTTTTATAGTCAGGAAACCACTATTTATACTGCTCTTCTGTGCCAAACACTTTACGTACACTATCTCATGTAATCCTCAGAACAATCCTACAAGGTAAATATTTAATAACCACAAAGGCATAGGCCCTGATCAATCAGAATGGATGCCTTTAGGGGTGCTTGGGTGGCTCAGTTGGTTAAGCGTCCGACTTTGGCTCAGCTCATGATCTCTGATCTCGAGCTTCGTGAGTTCCAGCCCTGCGCTGGGCTCTGTGCTGACAGTTCAGAGCCTGGAGCCTGCTTCAGAATCTGTGACTCCCTCTCTCTCTGCCCCTCTCCCACTCGTGCTCTGTCTCTCTCTGTTTCTCCAAAAATAAATGTTAAAAAAAAAAAAGAATTGATGCCTTTAGACAATCAGTAGGGCCATACTCATGCACATCAATTGAATATTAGTCTTGTCTATTTTATGGATGAGCAAATTGAGGCACAGTGGGTGTTAAGTAACTTGCCAAGACACAGAGCTAGGGAGCTGGGGATTTGAACTCAGATCAGTGGGTCTCTAAAGCCTACATTTGGCTGTGACCACTATGCTGTGCTGCACAGCTTCGTACTAGAGAAGGAAGGAGAACCACATGTCTAACCATATTTGGATGCCTGATAATGCTGACATGTTACTTATTCAGGTTCCCTAATTAATCCAAAGCCCTGATCTGTGTAACAACTCCCAGTTTAAAGTTGTAGAGATGGACATGGCTATTACCTAATGCAGCCTTAATAGCATACACAGAGAAGGCATGTCATCATGTGATGGACACAGCACATCCTGGAGAGATTAAGGACTCTTCCTTACTGCTTCAGGGTTTTGTGGGGAGACAGGAATTTGCAGGGGAGGGGTGCTGGTTGTTAGGTCAGGAGTAGGATAGTCAGGGAGTGTCCCAATATGATTTCTTGTGAGTAAAGCAAGCCTGTTAGAATAAAATTACCCATTGAATGCAGCAACATTTGAATGTTCCTAATTATAGTCTCTTCCAGACAAGATAGGGAGGGAGTGAGGGAAAACAGGATAGTGGGGTGAGGGGTGGTGGACTGGTGGTGAGGGGGGAACCCACATACAACATGAGGATGAGAGGCTGAACAAGAAGGTGTTCATGTTCTGCTGAAATCTCCTGTAGTTTCTTTCAAAATACCACAAATCTTTTCTCGTAGTTTCAGCCTGGGCTCAGAGTCAGGGCCAAAGTTCAAACAACATCAAAGTTTATTTTTGAAATAAAGGTTTATTTCCTCATGGAATGCTTGAAGGGTTTGCCCTGCGTGTGTGTGAAACACTGAGCCTGGGCTGGAAGGAATTTATTTTAGGTCCTTGAGCCGTCTTCAGCTTACACGCCTATTGCCTAGGAGGTGATTGATGGCTGTGTAAGTTTCCAGTCCGCCCCTGGAGGCCCAGCTCTGGTGCACAGCCCTCCCCACTCTGAAGGCTGCCTCAAGGGCAGAAGCCTGCTCCAGCTTCTCAAATCTTGAGGCATTGATCCCCATCCTGCTCCCACTCTTTTCAGAGTATGGCATTGATTAGCACGGGTTTTGTCTGCATTGTTGATTGCATCGTGGGATCTCTTCTGATTGAAAAGCTAAAAGCTGCTAGTTTGTTTTCCTCGGGCTACTTTATTAGGGCCTGTCTGAGGAGATAGTTTGCTTGTGTTCTTAACTACAGAGCCAAGCATTGATACCAAAAAGGGTAAACAACATTAAAAAAAAAGTCAATCTGGTATTTGCCAATCCTGGTTAGTTTCTCTTGGTACGGACACTTAGCACCAGGGAACAAGACGATGTTAAAGTTGGGACTGAGGAACAGCCTTTATATCCCCCTACTGGCTGTGTGTATATACATATACATATACATATACATATACATATACATATACATACATATGTATATTCATTCATAAGGAAAGCATCTGCACAGAGTCTCGTGGCAAGAGGGTACTGGGAGTGGAATGTATATTCTTGCAACTTAGATAAAACAATTGCTTGGCTGGGGCGCCTGGGTGGCTCAGTCCATTAAGTGTCTGACTCTTGATTTTGGCCCAGGTCATGATCTCATGGTTCGTGGGATCAACCCCGCATCGACCTCTGTGCTGACAGCATGAATCCTGCCTGGGATTCTCTCTCTCTGCCCCTCCCCTGCTCATGTGCGCGCGCTCTCTCTCTCTCTCTCTCAAAATAAATTAACATTTAAAAAAAACCACAACAATTGCTTGACTATAGAGGAATGTCACAGAGAAAACTGGCATTGCTGCTTGGCTTTCAAGTGCTACCATTTGTGGAAATTTGAGAGGTAGCAACATGGGGGCACCTTTCTTGTTTCTCATCCTGAAATAAGACAGGGCTGTACTGGCAAACTGGGTAGGTTGCATGTTTGCTCATGACTTTTCATTTCGAAGCTATGGCAGCTGCCAGCTTGAAGGAAGAGAAGTGGCATACCCTATGTTACTTATTTATGCCTTCAAATCCAGTTTTTATTGAAGTTCTAGGTTCTTAGCAGCAGCTAGTTAGGCAGGACAGAAGGTGGGAAGAAGAGCAGAGGCCTTGCTGGTTGCGGTGGCCAACTCTCCTATTTCCCTCCTACCTCTCTGGCCACCCTTTCCCAGTCACTGCTTCTAGACCAGACCCATCTCCAGTTCCACAGGTGGGCCCAATTTAGGCTTAGTTTGGAACTCCGAGCACAGCGACAGATGAGTCGCTCTAGGTCTGGAGTCTGGGAGTTGGTGGATGGGTAGGAAGTATCCAGCATTTTCAGGTCTGGCTTGGTTGTTAGGGGCTTCTCCTTTCTCCCCTTTGCACCTTCCCTCTCTCTCCCTCTGAATGCACAGTGCCTCGGTTTATAAGCATATTGAAGCAAATGTTGAATTCACAGAGCACTTTCTGGCTACTTGGCCCTGGGGCTGTGTGTGCAGATGGGACATAGGAGTCTTGCCCTCCTCATTTGCCTCTTCCCATTGCCTCCAGATGAAAAGTTCTCAAGCATCTCCTTCCCCACATCAGGCAGTGTTCTGCTACAGAATCCACAATGACTCTCTACTAATCCTTAGGCCAAGTTAAGTCCTTTAGTAAAGCTCTTCATATTGGGTTCTTTTATAATCCAGCTTCATTTATTCATTCATCAGTATACATTTTCTGAGTACTACTGTGTGCCGGTCGCTGGGCTTGGCACTTGGCATACAGAAGTGAGTGAGACTGACAGATGTTAGCCCTCATGGAGCTAACAGTTTAATGGGAGAAGCCAGTATTATTATTTTTTAAGAAAAAATTTAAGTTTATTTATTTGGGGGCAGACAGAGAGAGAGAGAGAGAGAGAGAGAGAGAGAGAGAGAATCCCAAGCAGGCTCTGTGCCGTCAGTGTGGAGCCTGACTCAGGGCTCAAACCCACAAACTGTGAGACCAAGACCTGAAATCAAGTCAGACACTTAACTGACTGAGCCACCCAGGTGTCTCCATGATATTGTTACTGTTAAACAAGGATGATTGTGCCAATGCTGTGCTGGAGGGTGATATGGGAGTATGGGACAGGACCCTTCGTCTTAGCTTGCTGACCCACCATGGACAGTGTGGCTGGAATGTGGCACTTCTAGAACCCTGACTCTCCCTCCACAGACCAGAGCTAGGCCCCTTGCTCCTTCCCCAGAGGCTCTCTACATAAAAGCCTGCCTCTTGCTCAAGGTCTTAGTTTTCCTATTGGGAAGAGCCTGGCAATAAGAAGGAAGGTGAAAACTTATAGTCTCTTGACTTCTTCCAACAGTACATGCAGTCTGCCGGCTCTGGTCCTGGGAAGGGAGGAGGGGCTCTTTTCTGAGGTAGCCCCATTGCAAGTCCTTGATGTTTCCTTGATGAAAGCCAGGGCCTGCACACTGAAGAGGCTGGAGTGAACAGACTTGGCTGGGGGGGAAGGGTGTGGGGCCAATGCTGATTTGCTTGGAGCTTGTTATTATAGAGCCTTGAAAGACTCATCAGCTTCAGGAATCAAAGTGAGGTCGGCTCAGACACCAGGCCCAGCCTAGGCCTGCCACCCTCAGGCAGTGAAGCTTTGCCCACACAGTCTCTTTCAATCTGCTCATACCTCATTTCTTTTTCTCCCCAATGAAGATCAGTCTAAACAGCCCATAGGTCAAGGAAAAGTATCCCTGGAGAGTCCAGCCAAGTCCCTACTTCCTGCCAGTCAGTCTTTTGGCTCAGGTTTGAGTTCGCCAAATACAGGATTTTGAGTCCTCATTCTGAAATTGGATTTCACAGTTCAGATAAGGGGTTGTCTTTTGCCCATTTGTTTCTTATTTTAACAGAAAGGACTTTTTTAGTATCCATGTTCCACTTTACTGAACAAGGAACATGGGTAATCAGATTACTTTTAACTAGTTGTAAGGCCTTTTTGAACTGCCTTAGGGACAATTCTGTAAAGGAATGAATGAACAGGCCACACTCAGGATCATTAGCACAGACACACATAGTCTGTTCAAGGTGTTTTATTAATAGATTATGAGGAAGGGATTATACGGATCGGAGCATTTTTAGCAGGAAAGATATAAGAATTACCAGAAGGAAGAAATGGAGCCACAGCAATGTCAAAGTGGCTTAGGGGAGAATCAGATGGTAGCTCAGTGTGTTGAAAATAAGTGTTGAGAGGGGAAACTCCCCAAGTGCAAAGGGACACACACATAACTCAGGCACTCTGGTTTTGAGGATGTCAGTGTCTCCCTCTCTTCTAACTTCTACAATGGAGAGAAATTGAGGCGTGACTACAGGGTTTCCCCACACTGAAAGCATATGCCAGGCTGTTCCACGGGTATCTCAGGAGCCCAGTGCTGCCAGAGCTGGAGGTAGCTCTGGACTCTCTTTTTGCATAATGTATGGAGCTGCATCCCTCCGTCTGAACTGCATCTATTGTTCCAGAGAATGGGGTTGTATTCATTCATTCATGGATTCATTCATTCCAGGGTCTTTAGAGCAGCCCAGGCACTGTGAGAGTACCCAGAGACACTGCCCTTCTGAGCAGTCCAGTAAGATAATTGGTTCTTTCCTCCTCATTCCCAAGCTCCTGGGCGCTAGAAGGCTGTACTCACAGCTTAGTCTAGCCCGTGTGTGACACCAAGTACATGTTTGGGAAAGGAAAGCTAGATGAATGAAATCAGACCATTCGGTGGGAGCGGGTGCGCTTGAATTTTTATTATTTATGAAGAGAAAGTTTAAGTTAAAGAAACAAAGCAGAACACAACTTTAACCATCAGTACTGGGACTCGAGCTCTGCAGGAGGACACGGGCACACATACTGTACCGAACATCACAATCCCCCACCCCACCTCACGCAGACATTCCTTCTTTCACGCTGCAGCTCGCTGTTTTTACTCCAACTTCCCCTTCCCTCCTCTCCCGGATCAAGCGTTAATCTGCGAATCTCTGACCGCAAAAAAAAAAAAAAAAAAGGTGGGTGGGGGGATCCCGAAGTAGGGAGGAGGAGGTGGAGAAAGGCGGGGAGGAGGAGGAGGAGCCCAGCGAACCGGAGTCAGAGGGACTGGTGGCTTCGGCGAGTGTGCAGCCCCGGGGGGAACAGCGCTCCAGGCTGGGAACCCGCCAGCCCGCCCACCCGCCCGGCGTCTTCGGCGCCCGCCAGCTCGCGGGCCCGCGCCCGGGGCCTGTTACACCCGGAGCTGGGGCCGCCACTCGGGCGCTTGGGCCAGGGGCGCCGCTCGGGTTGTGTCGGCGGCGCCGCCAGGCTGGTTCCCCGCGCTCGCGCCCGGGATGCCGTTCTACAGGCGCACGGTGGTGCCCCAGCGCCTGTGTCCGCGCAACCCGCCGCAGCCGCTCACCGAGCTCCGCGACGTGAGCCACCTGGCCGCGCTCAGCCTGCTCCGGCAGCTCGCCGACCTCTGTGGCCACTCGCTGGCTCTGCTTGAGGACCTCGAGGGGCACCTGCTGGCCCTGGGGCGCCGCACAGACAGCCTGTTCCGGCGAACGGTGCGCCTCCGCCGCCGCCTTCCCTGCCGCCTGCTCGGCCCAGAGAACAACGAGGAAGAGCTAGGTAAACCGCGCCTGGGAGCCTCACGGCCCCTCGTCTACCCCGCCTCTGGGGGCGCCAGTGATCTCCGTCCCTGCGTCCCCTCCCGGCCCCTCCTCCTCCCTTCCCGACCCTTCCCTCCCTTCCCCTCAGCGAGTGAGGGGATCCCTTTTCCTGGACTCCCGACCCACCGCTCTCCCTCTGGAACTTCTTGCTCCTTGACCCTGCCGCGCCGTCCTGAGTGGCCCTGTGCCCTCGGGGCTCTCAGCCCTGGGGTGCGCGGCCACCTTCTGGGGATCTGGTTGGGGGGCAAGGCGGGGGGACCTGCGGGGTTCCTGAGAGCCACTGGGTCCGGGACGGCTTCAGCGCCGTCCCCAAGGCCCGAGGCGTCCACGTCTTCGCGGCGTTGGGAACCAAATGGCCGCGCCGCTGGCGTCTTTGCTCGGCCGCTTCGGAAAGCGCGCGGGAGCCGCAGGCCACCTACGCGGCCGCAGGAGCCTAGCGGCGGTGCCTTCCGGATTTAAACCTGTGCGATTTCGCGCCGGAGCGTGTTCGCGGCTCGCTCGCAGAGGAGTGTCAGAGCGCCCTCCCGCCTGCTTCTGCCCGCGATTTCGGGGTCACTGCGCCAGGAGTGGCCCGAGGGGTGTGGGGGAAAGGAGAGACTGCCTCCAGCTTCGCTGACCCCTACCCTTAGGGTCTGGCTGCACGGATTTGCTTGAGAGAACCGCTTAAAGTGACTGTCATCGGTTTCACGATTCCTTAAGGAATTAGCCGTGCCTGAGAAACCCAGTGGTGCCCTGGCTGAGGACTCAGGACCCGTGAGAGGGTAGGAGGGCGATGCGAGCCTTTGACCCTGACTACTTTGGACTCCAGCACTTTGAATGGGGAATCCTTGCTCCGTGGCAATGCAGTGATTCCTTAGAGTGTGGAACTTTTGCTGAAAGCAAGGGGACTGAATGTGCTGGAAATGCTGACCACAGCTGGGGCATGCCAGGTACCAAGGCCAATTGGCACACCAGAAAGGGGAGAGAAGGAGCAGTGTGACCAGAAAGTTTCAGATGGAGGCAGAAGATGGCTACTTGCTGACTTCTGAGTGCAAGACTCCCGCTGCCTTGGGGAAGGATTACCTGGGCCAGCCCCTCTCCCTTGCAGACACCACCTTGCTCCCACCCTTTTCAGTAGGACAGGACTCAGAGGTCCTGGGACCTCCTCTTTGGAAAAGGTCTCTGACTTCTGAGGTAGATGGTGGAGGTCACTAGTGTAGAAAAATGAACTGGGTCATGTGTGAAAAGGAAGGTGGAAGACGCAGATGACTGCCAGATGGAATGTAGACATGGGACCAGAAACCTCTGCATGGCAGGGGACCAAGAAAGCTGGGGTCCTAAGTCTGGTTAGTTCTCAGTTAACAAAGAGGGTAAGAAGGTCAGTGTTGATTTTTTTTTTCCTGAGGTCCCATTGACTACTGACTACCAGGATTAGCCTAGGAGAAATTTGATCAGTCAGCTGGGGAAGTAGTTTTCAAAATCCCCACACAGTTTACAGAGAGCCACCTACTGAGATTAGCTAGGTAAGTTAAGGACAGAGGGAGGCTCTGCTTTTCCAGCCTATACCTTTCTGTCCACTGAATCAGAGCCTTTTCCACGTGAGGGAAGGCATGGCTTCACCGAGTCACCTTGGGACCTAACCCTTTCCTGTGATCTGATGGTTTAGAAAAAGATGGCTTTGTGCAATGGATATGTTTTAAAGGAAGGGGGGCAACTCTTAGAATAAATCGCATTGTTTTGGTTTCTTTGAGAGTGGCCATTTTTGGTGTGTCCACTGGCCTCTCTGGGAACGAACATGTTTCTCAGCTGAGAGCCACTGAGGGGTCTGCTGCATAAATGGAATGTGGCTGCCCTAATTTGGCAAGAAGTTCTGGTTTTCCATTTTCTGGTCTTATGCCCTACCCTAGATTCCCCTTGAGGTTCCCACTGCACACTTTTCTCTTCAGGTGCTTTGATTGCGTATCACTTAAATTAGGCCTTCTCAGCAATGATCTGAGCATAGGTACCAAACACAAAGAGTCTTGGGGAGCATAATCAGTGCACCATCTGGCCACCCTCTTGTCGCTCAGGTATAAGCTTGAACAAGGTGTTCAGCAGGCTATGTATTCTATTTTGACCCCAAATAAATATCCCCCCTCCCTTTTTTTTTTTTTTTTTACCATTATCAGGTCTTGTTTTTTTTTCTTCCCTGTGCCTTTTCTTCTAGCACTCCTACTTTTTTACTGACCATTTTGCTGGTGGTCAGCACTCCCACTCAGCATTTTACCCTATATATCCTCCACTGGCTGGATTTCCCCCAAATTCTTCCTTTGGCTATTTCTTTGACCATGGGGGACAGGAAAGACCTGGGAAGGAGGGAGGAAGGTTTGGAAGCAACATAACGGGAGTGAATGACACCTGACAGGTCAGCAGCTTGTAGCCTTCCTGCAGGGACAGCTTGGCTGTCATCTATGGGAGCCATGGCAAGTCAGACTGGCCCTTAGCCTTCAGGCTTGCAGAGACCAGACTGCAGCCTTCTTCCGGGGGCCCTGAGAGGCAGCAGGGGGAGGGCAGGGGGAGGAGAGAGAGATAGAGGAGAAGAAAGTTGATGCTAAGGGAGTCCAAAGTGCTCCTTTCTACAACCGGGGGTCATACCCCCACCATCTTCAAGGTTACAAGGGTGGGACTGGGCTGGGTTGGTTGCCTGGCAACACCTCCTCCTCCACTGAAGGCTGTTCTTTGGTAATTTGAACCCCTTTGAGACTGCCCTAGAAGCTCTTGTAACTGGGGTGAGGTGGGGGATGGGGGTTGGAAAGAGGAGAGGGCGTGCTACGGGAATGCACCAGGCTCCTCTGGTTATGGATTTGTGACTGTTGCCACACCCTTGGCATGGCCCTGCCTATAACTAGAGGGTTTTTTCCTCACATCTGGCTTTGAATGTGACCTGTTTTATTGCATTCGTGTTCTGTACTCTTCGTCTCAAGAATGGCATGGCCAAAGCCAGAGGGAAACAGCTCCATGCCTGCTGCAATGTGCTGAGTCAATCCAAGCTTTCCAATTTCTCCCTCAGAGATCCATTTAATGTTTGTAGGTGCTTAGATGATAATTACAAAAGCAATCAGGCTATTGGCCTAGGGGTATAATATCTCCGAAGCGAGCAAAGAAGCCACTGAAACACTAGATAAATCTAGGTATGTTTAATAACACTGGGCCCTATCGTGTTACATTAGCCGATGAACTTAATGTGGGGAAGATACTCTGTTCCTTCTTGCAGTTGTTTTGGCTTGAATACAGCCCGTTGAGTCGATGGTGGAAACTCCCTCTTCATCTTTACATAAAATTCCTGCCTTCTGATTTTCCAGCTTTGTGGTAACTTTGGCTCCAAATCAGAAAGGACAGCTGGTTTGTTTATGTTTAAATCATAATTACAGTGCAAGGGGAGACTGTTGTAAATCTCCCCGCAATCTGTACATGAGAACCGCATCTTTAGACCGCAGCCTATTTACCATTAGATGAGGTGTCATGGACCCTGAATTGGACCATCATTGCTACTGAGGAGGGAATATGGCCTGCTTGAGTTGAATGGAGCAGGGGGAACTTTGGGGACTTGCAACAGGCACTTTGCCAGAGCTCACTTTGTCTCGGTCCTACCTGTCATGCCCAGAGACCCTTGGGACAGTGGCTTGACCAAGTGGGGAGAGTAAGCAAGCCCATTTTCTTTTAAATACCATGAAATTCCTGGTCTGCTTCGTGGTATTTCCTTGTGTTGAAAACATCTTCCCTGGAAATTTTGACACCAAAATGTCCTCTAGAATTTCCTCTACTTTAGAAACAAGAAATTTAATCTTTTCCTTTTTAGAGACACATGAACAGCTAAGGTGAGAAAAAGCATCGGGATGACGGAAGAGTAGAGTAATAGGAGAATATTCAAGTTATGGCTCTTGGGCTCAACCTTGACCTTTGTGAGGTTGATTAGGTGTCAGGAGGAGAGTGGTGACTTTGCATCATTTGTCCCTATACTTCTCTGGTTTAGGTGGAGTTGGTTTATGCCACGTGGCACAAAAATTTGGTCATTAAGGGGTGCCTGGGTGGCTCAGTTGGTTAAGCGTCAGACTTCAGCTCAGGTCATGATCTTATGGTTTGTGAGTTCAAACCCCGCATTGGGCACTGTGCTGACAGCTCGGAGCTTGGAGCCTACTTCGGATTCTGTCTCTCTCTCTCTCTCTCTCTCTCTCTCTCTCTCTCTGCACCTCCCTGTTCACACTCTGTCTCTGTCTCTCTCAAAAAATAAATAAACATTACAAACTTTTAAAATTAAAAAACAAAACTTGGTCATTAACCATATGGGTGTCATAACACTTGACTATTGAGGCCCAGAAGAAGGAAGGGACTTGTCCAGAGGCACCCAGCTGGATCAAGACAATTAGAACCCCTAAGGGTTGAAAAGATTAGAGTGTCTCCTGATGTGTAATTCCAAGTAAAAGCAATGTTAAACCTTCAAATAAGAAGTTATGTTTTGAAATTATAAGAGTTCCACATGTATGTTGAAATTAAAATGGCTTCTTAAAGATTTTTTCATTCTCTCTCTATTTTGTACTCCTGTTGTTGGTGGTCTGAGTGTATACTTACTCTGCCCCTTGGGGAATGTGGCACTGGCTAGGTCACACAGCAGATAAATGGCAGGAAGCCTTGATCTAAAAGCCGGGCCTTCTGACATTGAAACCAGTGCTCTGTGATGCCAAGTTCAGAATCAGTTGTTCACTGAGAGTCACTGCCCTGTCACTTTTTCTAGATGGAACTTGTCCAAGATGAGGAATGACTCTGGCTACCTTTGCAAAGTGAGGGATGCTCTGAAGAACCAGCTCCCTCTGGTTTCTGCAGTTGGGACTTGGTGGGTGAGCAGGAGGTGGAGAAGAGGAAAGAAGGTCAACCTTGCTTCATGTACAGAATAGATGTGAGGCAATGGGCTCCCTTGTTAAAACATAGTCTCCTTTAAGCTTTGAGTGGAAAATAGCTTAGAAAAAAGAATCTTCAGGTGGGAATGGATGGCTGGGCCAGTGACTCTGACACTGTCTTCTGAAGGTCACCTTTCTTTTTTTTTTTAATTTATTTTTATTTTTTTAATTTATTTTTTAATATATGAAATTTACTGTCAAATTGGTTTCCATACAACACCCAGTGCTCATCCCAAAAGGTGCCCTCCTCAATACCCATCACCCACCCTGCCCTCCCTCCCACCCCCCATCAACCCTCAGTTTGTTCTCAGTTTTTAACAGTCTCTTATGCTTTGGCTCTCTCCCACTCTAACCTCTTTTTTTTTTTTTTTTTTTCCCTTCCCCTCCCCCATGGGTTTCTGTTACGTTTCTCAGGATCCACATAAGAGTGAAACCATATGGTATCTGTCTTTCTCTGTATGGCTTATTTCACTTAGCATCACACTCTCCAGTTCCATCCACGTTGCTACAAAAGGCCATATTTCATTTTTTCTCATTGCCACGTAGTATTCCATTGTGTATATAAACCACAATTTCTTTATCCATTCATCAGTTGATGGACATTTAGGCTCTTTCCATAATTTGGCTATTGTTGAGAGTGCTGCTATAAACATTGGGGTACAAGTGCCCCTATGCATCAGTACTCCTGTATCCCTTGGATAAATTCCTAGCAGTGCTATTGCTGGGTCATAGGGTAGGTCTATTTTTAATTTTCTGAGGAACCTCCACACTGCTTTCCAGAGTGGCTGCACCAATTTGCATTCCCACCAACAGTGCAAGAGGGTTCCCGTCTCTCCACATCCTCTCCAGCATCTATAGTCTCCTGATTTGTTCATTTTGGCCACTCTGACTGGCGTGAGGTGGTATCTGAGTGTGGTTTTGATTTGTATTTCCCTGATGAGGAGCGACGTTGAACATCTTTTCATGTGCCTGTTGGCCATCCGGATGTCTTCTTTAGAGAAGTGTCTATTCATGTTTTCTGCCCATTTCTTCACTGGGTTATTTGTTTTTCGGGTGCGGAGTTTGATGAGCTCTTTATAGATTTTGGATACTAGCCCTTTGTCCGATGTGTCATTTGCAAATATCTTTTCCCATTCCGTTGGTTGCCTTTTAGTTTTGTTGGTTGTTTCCTTTGCTGTGCAGAAGCTTTTTATCTTCATAAGGTCCCAGTAATTCACTTTTGCTTTTAATTCCCTTGCCTTTGGGGATGTGCCGAGTAAGAGATTGCTACGGCTGAGGTCAGAGAGGTCTTTTCCTGCTTTCTCCTCTAAGGTTTTGATGGTTTCCTGTCTCACATTCAGGTCCTTTATCCATTTTGAGTTTATTTTTGTGAATGGTGTGAGAAAGTGGTCTAGTTTCAACCTTCTGCATGTTGCTGTCCAGTTCTCCCAGCACCATTTGTTAAAGAGACTGTCTTTTTTCCATTGGATGTTCTTTCCTGCTTTGTCAAAAATGAGTTGGCCATACGTTTGTGGGTCTAGTTCTGGTGAAGGTCACCTTTCCAATGGGGTCTTTTACTTGTCATCCTTCTGTCATCTTTATACTTGCTATTTTCCCTGTTAGCTTTTAATCCAATTGTAGACAGTCCTTGTCACACACCCACATCATGACTATTTTCTGTTATTATAGCAGAGACTGGTTGGCATTTCCAAAGGCACTTTTATTAAAAAACAAAAAACAAGGAACGGGAAAGTAAAACTATTACCAAAAATGTATTTAGCGTACACATTCCCAAAGTATGGATTTATTATTCTTCAGAGCTAAAGAAGCTTAACAGGATCACTAGGTTTGCTACTCTCTATACCATTTCTGAGGACCTCAAATCACCGTATCCTCAGATCATTACTTTCTAGACTTGAAAAGAGGGCACAACTTTGTCTGAATCCCATCTCCTTTCCCTCTCTCACCCTTGTGCTGAGTGCTAAAGACTCAGAGGTAAATAAGACCCAGTCTCTCCCTTCAAAGAGCTCCCCCTGCAGAGGTGGGTACCATCTCATTTCTTACCACATCAGCACATGATGCCAGGGCATCAGGTCCTCTCCTTCCCCGGGTGAGGGAGAACTGATAACCAGAATCAGGACCCTAGTTCACACCCCAGAGGATTTTCCATTCAGTCTGGTTCCATTCAGTCTGAGTCCAAGAATGGAATTTGGACCTTTAGAATCTGCTGTGGTAAAAACAAAAATAAAAACCAAATAGTGACAGGCTGCTCCTGTGAATTTAGCAATGCTTTTACACAAATCCACAGATTTGAAATTGATGACCTTATGTTTACACATAGGCAGGGTAGTGCTTATTTAGTAGGTGGATAATGCTTGGTGGATCTGTAAACTCACAGACTTGTGGTAACTGCACGGCCCTCTAGAGTCTTCTCCTCTCAGTTGGAAACCACTAGCCTAACTGTAAGCTCCTCAATAGAAAGTGAGCTCCTCAAGGGCAGAGATCTTCATCTGTTTTTACAGCTGTTTCTCCAGCCCCTAAAATAGTGCTTGGCATCTAACAGGTACCTGATAAATGCCTGTTAAGTTCAATTCATCCCTTTTTTCTAGTCATCATTTATTTATTGTGCACCTGATTCTGGGCCCGGTCCTGTGCTGGTTTCTGGGGATATAGAGCCTAACTGGAATGCAGCCCTACAGTCCAGTGCAGAGAACATCAAATCATTGTACTGCTGGGGAGGCAAGCCTGGGGGTCAAGGGAATGCAGATGAGGTGCCCCTGACTCAGCCTGGAGCTGGTAAAAGCTTCCAGGAGGATGTGAAGTCTGAGGTTCCGAGGGTGATCTGGAGCATTCCAGCTGAAAAGGAGGAGGAGGGAATTCCTGGCTCAGGAAGTAGCTGGGGCAAGGCCCTGGATAGTGAGAGGGCCAGTGGGGGGGAGGAACTCACTCAAGCGATTCAGGAGGAGAGGGTGCAAGGCTCCTCTTGACTCAGAATGAGCCCTCAGCTGGCAGGTGGGGTGGGGAAGCCCTCACATCTTGTTTGCTGGCCAAGGAGCTGGATACCCGGAGAGTCTTGGGAAGGGTAAAGTGAAGTTGTAATGGTAATTATGGATTTTCTTGATCTACACTCAAGTTTTCACTATCCTTGGGCAGATGAGACCTACTTCACAGAGCCAGGTCCTGGGTCCCCCTTGAGAAGTCCAGGCCAGGAGGGGCTCCAAGCCACAGTGAGAAAGAAAAAGGGGGAGAAAGCAAGAGTCTACCTGCCTGTATGGCCCTGGTGTGTGTATCCAGTTGCACTCTAAAGCTGAATATATTATTCATGCCCCTTGTTTTTTTGTGAGTAGGGACATTGGAGGTTTGACTGTATCTTATTTTTTCTTTCTAAATAGCATATATTCTTTAAATTTTTTTTAAAATATTTATTTTTGAGAGAGAGAGAGAGAGAGACACTAGAGCACAAGCAAGAGAAGGGATGAGAGAGGGAGATGCAGAATCTGAAGCAGGCTTCAGGCTAGAGCCTGATGCAGGGCTCGAACCCACGAGCTGTGAGATCATGACCTGAGCCGAAATCGGATGCTTAACTGACTGAGCCGCTCAGGGTGGCCTTAAATAGCATAGATTCTTTTTTATTTTTTTATTTTTTTTAACGTTTATTTATTTTTGAGACAGAGAGAGACAGAGCATGAATGGGGGGAGGGTCAGAGAGAGAGGGAGACACAGAATCAGAAGCAGGCTCCAGGTTCTGAGCTGTCAGCACAGAGCGCGACGCGGGGCTCGAACTCACGGACCGTGAGATCACGACCTGAGCCGAAGTCGGACGCTTAACCGACTGAGCCACCCAGGCGCCCCTAAATAGCATAGATTCTTAAGAATGGCTTGTCATTCATCTAGGGGAAAATCAGAAAAGAAATTTTTTTCTTTGGAAAATGGACTCAAAGAGAAGATGAGGTGGAAAAATGATTCAGCTGTTTTTATTTTGATTCAAATTTGCTTCTGAGAAGAGTGTAATTAACTCCCTGGCAATTTGTAGTCTGATTCCAAGTATCTTCAAAATAGCCAAACTCATATTATCCTCCCCAACTAGCAGGCCCTGAGGGGAGTGAGGTCTCCTTTATCAGCAGGCCTCGGGCTCTCTATCAACAAGCCATGTATCACAGTTATCAGCAATTCCTGTGCTGGTGTTATGAACTCTTATCCCTTTTGATGCAGTAATTCTACTTCCAGGACCTTATGCTATCAGATATTCTGGGAAAAATGTTTGAGGATGTTCATTGCATATGTTGGTTCTTTATAGTAACTGCCAAAAAAAATGAAAATAACCTAAATAGTCAACAGTCGGGGCATAGTTATATAAATTTTGACAGGTCTATATGCTAGAGTATTATACAGCTAAGAAAAATCATGTTTGAAACAAATACATAGTGATACATGGAAATGCACAAACTAATGCTAAGTGGAGAGTCTGGGTATAAAATTGCATGCATAAGATTATCCAAAATAAAGCACATATATATAGAAAAGAAAGTGGAGGGGCAAATGCCATAATGGTAACAATGGTATCTCAGGGTGATGACAATGATAACACAGAGAATGATGGTTAGCTTTGTGAGTTTATGGGAGTGGGTGTTATTTTTTTCTTATGCCTTTCTGAATTTTTCAAAATTTCCTAAATTAATTTGTATTAGTTTTAATAAACAGGAAAAAAAAAACAATGAGTGACATGTTAAGGAAGAGGATCTTGGGATTTGGAAGCAGCAGCTGTGCATTTAAGTCCCCCTTGCCCTAGCACTTATTAGCTGACTCTGGTGTCTCTGAGCCACTATCCCTCATCTGTAATGCTACCCAGTTCAGAGGGTTGCTGTGAGGATCCAAAGTGATGTAGATAAATTGCCTGGTGCATACACTGTGATCACACACATGATCACTAAATACTAACTTAAGAAGCTTCTGTTCCACGAAGCTGTTTGAAATCCATGGAGGGAGGTACTGTCAAGATGAAGTTATAATAAGAATGGTTCCTAGACAGCTCTGAATTGCAGCCATTTTTCCCTTTTCCAGAATATGTAAAGAATGATTGTGTGCCCAGGGAGGAGCAGCATCTAGCTTTTGAGGCTGTCGGCTCATCTCTCCCAACCCGAGGGTTTTCCTTTCCTTTGACCCGCCCCCCCCTTCATTCTCCCCCACTGACATCTGTTCACTGCCTTGCCAACCAAGGGAGAAAACATTCTTTGGAACTGAAGCCGAGGCACCACCGAGAATCCTGGCAGCTATGAGATGTTTATTGTCACCGAGAATATGTGGTGCTGGCTGACCACAGGACCCGCCATGGTGGGATGCCAAGGGGGGATTCTAATGAAGTGGCAGAGGACGGATGCAGGCTGCACAGCGAGGCAGCATCCCCTGCCTTAGGCAGAGCTTTTATCCAAGTGTCCTGCTGGCTCTGTTCACCTCTTCCCTTGGGATGTCTGCATGGCTCCTGGCTTCACTCACCAGTTTTACAGAACCAGCTTGGTTTATGGGTGAAGAAAAAACACCTTCTCACAACACTTATGGGGCCTAAGGTTGTTTCAGTGACACATTTGGCAGTTTGCCTGAGGGTCCAACAGGCCTAATTCCTACCAGCATGGATATGGAGTGAGTGAGCATCTGATCTCACGACTAGGCAGCCTCAAGGTCATGGACACACCTTGGAAGTGTCTACAATGTGCTGGAACCACCTGGAACTTCAGTCAGTCCTACTCTCTGGGTAGAATCCTTCACACCACTTGTCTGATTACATTTTTTTTTCATTTTTTAGTTATAGCTAAAAACAAATAGACCTAAAATAGACCCTGGCAAATCCAATTTACTTGGTGAGCTTAAAAAATTACTAATGCGGGGCGCCTGGGTGGCGCAGTCGGTTAAGCGTCCGACTTCAGCCAGGTCACGATCTCTCGGTCCGTGAGTTCGAGCCCCGCGTCAGGCTCTGGGCTGATGGCTCGGAGCCTGGAGCCTGTTTCCGATTCTGTGTCTCCCTCTCTCTCTGCCCCTCCCCCGTTCATGCTCTGTCTCTCTCTGTCCCAAAAATAAATTAAAAACGTTGAAAAAAAAAATTAAAAAAAAAAATTACTAATGCATGGCCCCAGCCCTTACCAATTAAACCAGAATTTCAAAGGGGACGAAGCCCAGGAGCTAGGATTTTTATTTTTATTTTTATTTATTTATTTAAAAAAAAATTTTTTTTTCAACGTTTTTTATTTATTTTTGGGACAGAGAGAGACAAAGCATGAACGGGGGAGGGGCAGAGAGAGAGGGAGACACAGAATCGGAAACAGGCTCCAGGCTCCGAGCCATCAGCCCAGAGCCTGACGCGGGGCTCGAACTCACGGACCGTGAGATCGTGACCTGGCTGAAGTCGGAGGCTTAACCGACTGCGCCACCCAGGCGCCCCACGGAGCTAGGATTTTTAAATGTCCCAAGGTGATGTACAGCCAGGGTTGAGAAACACTGTTATGGTATAGATGGTTAAAACTGGAAGAGACCAGGCCAGAGTTTCCCAAATTTACTTGACCACATAGTCCTTGAAAAATTACAATATATTTATGGATATCGAACAGGAATTATAATGCAGGTTAAGATTAAATTAAGTGACCAAAAATGGTCTCACTGATGAATTAGTGGCAAGCAGTAATAATGCTAAGGTAGATAATGTATTTTTTAACTTTATAAGAGAACAAAAGAAATTAGAAAAACGAAGCCATTTTATGTTATTAATAAAAAGAATAAATATATGTTAAAGTAAAATAAATCATATTTTATTGTACATTTTTTGGTTATAACATGTCATCAGAAGCCACTAACATTTTATTGATTAATTAATTATTTTTTTAATGTTTATTTTTTGAGAGCGAGAGAGAGAGAGTACAAGCAGGGGATGGGCAGAGAGAGAGGGAGACACAGAATCCAAAACAGGCTCCAGGCCCTGAGCTGTTAGCACAGAGCCCGATGAAGGGCTCGAAGTCACGAGCCATGAGATCATGACCTGAGCCGAAGTCAGATGCTTAACCGACTGAGCCGCCCAGGCCCCTCAAAAGCCACTAGCATTTTAAATGGGACTGGTACTTTTGTTTTCTTATGTTGTAGCTACTTTATACCACACATGATGTTACTGGGTTGGATCCCTATGTCAGATCAACCTGAACTTGCTTCTCTTTGTGTGAGAATATAAAGAGTCTACTATGCACAGAGTTGTTGGAGTGCAGGGAAGAAGAAAGAAACTTCCACTTTTTTTTTATATTTAGTATTCCAAATTAGGCTATTCCAGAAATCACAAATAATTGAAATAGTTGCTTCTGAATCAATGTCTAGATATGACTCCATGCTTTTCCACATTGTCTGACATGGCACACCCTTTTGTGTAGGTGGATTATTGCATTAATAATAGTGCATAGGAGTGCCTGGGTGTTTCAGTCGGTTAAGTGTCTGACTTGATCTTGGCTCAGGTTATGATCTCACAGTTCATGAGATCAAGCCCCACGTGGGGCTCTGTGCTGACAGTGTGAACCCTACTTGGGATTCTCTGTCTCCCTCTCTCTCTGCCCTTTTCCTACTCACACACGTGTGCATGCCCTCTCCCTCCCTTTCTCTCAAAATAAATTAATGTTAAAAAATAGTGCATAATAGTAAAAGCAACTGTATGGATGTGTTTAGTATTTTTAAACCCATATCTACTTCAACAAATGCAGTTTATTTATTTATTTATTTTAAAGTTTATTTATGTATTTTGAGAGAGAGAGAGAGAGAGAGAGAGAGAGAGAGAGAGAGAGAGAGAGAGAGAATCCCAAGCAGGCTCTATGCTGTCAGCACAAAGCCTGACATGGAGCTCGATCCCATGAACTGCGAGATCATGACCTGAGCTGAGATCAAAAGTTGAATGCTTAACAGACTGAGCCACCCAGGTGTCCCAACAAATGCAATTCAGAAGAAAAATTATTTATCTTTGAGCCTTTCCCCTTCATGATTTAGAGTTTTAGAAAGTGCATTTAGGCCAACAACTGCACAGAGAAAGGAAGAGGACTGGTCGAGAGGCATCTCCAGGGTTGGTGGCTGTAATTACTCCCAGTGCAGAATCTCTTCTGTGACTATTTTTGGGTCCTGAGGTGATCACTTAGGCTGATGTTAGCAGCTCCTGGGAAATGGCTGGGACAAGAGGGACAAGGGAGAGGGGAGAATAATGGGGGCACTTCTAGTATCCCCCTCCCTGCTGTGACCAGAGGGGAAAGATGCTAAAGGACAACCCCTATAGTTTACCTCCCAAGCAGAAACTGATGCTGAGGATGACAAGGCATTAAGAAGAGGCGGCAGTGGCTCAGTCGGTTAAGTGTCTGCCTTTGGCTCAGGTCATGATCTCACGGTTTGTGAGATCGAGCCCTGCATCGGGCTCTGTGCTGACAGCTCAGAGCCTGGAGCTGGCTTCAGATTCTGTGTCTCCCTCTCTCTCTGCCCCTCCCTTCTCTCTCTCTCAAAAATAAATAAACATTAAAGAAGAGGTGGCACCATCTTCAGAGGCATCTGTTTAAGAAGGCTGAGAAGTGTGTTTTCAGGAAGAGTTCCACTCAAAATGGTGAAAATTGAAGAAACAATTCAGTACTAAAAAGTGGGGAAGATCCAGCTCCCAGAAACTTTGCTGTTAAGAGGGAATCATATCTTGAGGACTCTGGAAAACTAAGTCTCACCATATTCAATTGCTCCCCATTGAGAAATAGCACAGTGAAATATTTTTTTTCCCCATAATTTGGAGTTAATGAAAATGGTAGATGTAAGAAACACGTGTTACTGACTTACACTGAGGTTTTCCATTTTGTGCCTGTAGTTTCAAAACTATCTGATGCATGTGGGGAGGAGGTGGTGAGGGAGGGGGGCGAGGCCATAAAAGTGAGGACTCTTTCCATTCCAGTGAACATGTACGGAACTCCCGGTGGATGCCAGTGGGAGATGGTGGCATACATGGCAAATAGGTGTCCCTTCCAAGTAAAGGGATGGCAAAAAGGGTGCCTTTTCTGGACAGACCCATGAGAGAAACCCACTCATTTTGGTAGAACCTAAGGGAACTCCCCCCTTCTTCTTCTTCTTCTTCTTCTTTTTTTTTTTTTTTTTTGGAACAAAGGCACATTCTCTGAGAATAGCAGTTGGAAAAAGTCATTTGTTCTGGTTATAACTGTTGAAAAATAGAACGTCCTCCGGTTGGAACAATTTTTAAAAGTCACCCTCTCTGGGCATAATAATTACATGAAGGTGCCCTTCGTCCATGTGCATTCATACAGGGCACTGGGCTTGGCTGGGTTTTGTCCCTAACTTGAGACCCCTTGGCAGGGTGCCCTTGTAGGAATAGAACTTTCACAATGGTACAGGCTGTCCTATTGTGCCCAGGGTTGGGCCGGGCACCAGGCACACAGATACATGTAAGAGCTAGACCTTGTTCTTGAGGAATTTATAGAATCCCTCATCCTAACCCCCACCCTCTTTAACTCGCCCCATCTGCTGCCAGCTCCACCCATGCTGCATCCCTCGTGGCAGAGCTTCTCTCTGTGGTGACAAAACGTCTACCCTCCAGATGCACAGGCTGCTGTCTGCTGTTGGAGGGAGCTGTGCTTCTCCTGTCTGTGGCTCCAGGCTAAATGTCTCCTTTCTACGATGAACAACTAGGGATAATTGTTGTGAGGCCTCGTTGCTTCTGGGTTCTAGATGGGAAAATGTGGACACCACTTCACACTCCAGGATCTGTTTAAAAACGTTTGTTTTCTGTTTAAATGTGCTTTTAAATGGTGAGTTCAGGCATAGCTGAAATATTTTCCCTTTAATTTTCATGTTCTTTCATAATGGAAAGCAGTTTATCTCTAATCTGGTAATTTAGAGCTCGCTTCAAGGGCTAATTCCTACCTAGCTCATTGTACTAAGACTGTGCCAGGCCCTGTGCCAGGTATTAATAACACTGAGTTGGTGGGGCACCTGGGTGGCTTAGTTGGTTAAGTGTCCGACTTTCGATTTTGGCACATATCTCACAGTTCGTGGGATTGAGCCCCACGTCGGGAACTGTGCTGCCAGTGCAGAACCTGCTTGGGATTCTCTCTCTGCCCCTCCCCTCCCGTCTTTCATAAATAGTTTTATTAAAAAAAAAACCAATAACACTGAGTTGAGGAGACTTACCTTTTTTCTCGAGTCTTAACATTTTGTTAGGAAGCCAGTATGGAAATAGACAACCTCGCTGCAGACTGCTGGGTCCTATGTCAAAAGCATAGAGTACAGAGGCAGGGGAGGCTTCCGTAGCCTTTTTCTGTCTTGTCTTCCAGAAAACTCCTATTTATCTGTCAAGACTCCCACTTGGACAGTCCTTCCTCTTTAGAGACCTGATTCCCTCTGCTATGTTTCTTCTGTGCTTTGTTCTCTTTTGCAACCCTCGGTTCCTTCAGGTGGCCAGCTTGGTAGGAGATAGTTGAGGCAGAGACTGCCAAATATGTATTGGCCCTTCTTGAGTTCATATTTATTTCCTTTCTTTTACCACCTTTTGGAAGTAACATGATCCTCTTCTTTGGCACTTGCAAGGACAGCCTGGCCCTTCCCGGGCTTAAAATGAACTGGAAGCTAGAAATTAGCATTGTCTCTAGAAGAGTGAAAGCCTGTCTTAAAGGTTGTGGAAATTTGGAAACAGGATAAAACTATGGTGGTCTTTAGATCCTGATAAGCCTAGATGAGGTTGGAGGGTTTCCTTCACCCTAAGGGAAATCAGAGTTGCATTAGACCCCAAGGTCTATCTCTAAAGGTGTTTAGAGATAGAAAGAAGTACTGGGCTTGTCTTACTTTGCTTATTTTGCCCTAGGTATAAGCCCAATTCCAGTATTTGCTAATGGGGGCAATTTCAGTGCTGAGCCTCTGTTTTCTATTCATCAGGAGGAACAAATGAGATCCTGTATATGAAAGGCTTTCTAAACAAAAAATCACCCCCAAAATGTTAACGTATTATCATCTTTAAGAACAGGGAGAGTGGCTGACTCATCCCTCTTTCCCTAGCATCTAGTTTAGAAGTAGGCACGCTGCAAATGTTTGTTGAATGATGGGGTGGCCTTGTAGGAGACAGGTGTTTGTTTGTATTTTAAAATTTCCATAGTATCTAATAAATCTATTATACTAGTTAATACCCTTAGCTGTTTTGTAATTGCTGATATTACCAACACTCTGAAGCTCATGGTTTATTTGCTCCCAGCTAGTTTTGCTTGCAATCAGGATATACTGTTGACAAATTGACAGTGGTGCCTGGGCTATGACCTTTCTCTTAAGAGCTCAGGTCCCCCATCAGACTCCTCAAGGGTGGGGGGTGTATCCTATCTATGTTTGTGTTCCCTTGGTACTCTGCTATGCAGTAAGTGCTCAGTATGTATTTGCTAACAGGGAGAGGGAATAGCATGTTTTTGCACTTCTATTTGACCAGCCAAATCAACTCCAGATATCAGAATATGTGACAAATGTCACAGATAGGATGCTTCACTTTAGCACTGAGATGACCTCCCTTTTTTAAAATTAAAGACTGTTTGGACAAAAAGCCATGGCTTTTAATATTATGTTTAAGAGCTCACTCTGTACCAGGCAATATGTGAATCATTAACTCATTTATTGCCCACAACAATCCTGTGATATAGTTATCATTATTATTTCCATTTTCTTAATGGGGAAACAGCTCAGGGAAGAGTAAATAATTTGGTTAAGAGTTATAGAGTAAGTTGAAGACCTACAGTTTGAATCTCTATGCATGTTCCTAATCACAATGAATGGGGAGTAGGTTGTACTGAAAGTGAGGAGCAGGAGGAATGTGTTTTTACCACCATCAGGGAGGAGCCTGGGTTGGGGTAGGATCAGATGAAAGGCTTCCTAGTGGGACCCAGGAGATTCAGCAGGACTATATCTAGTGGGACTAAAAAGAGAATTAAAATTTCTTGGGGGAGCCAGGGAGCGAGAGCAGGAAATTGAAATTTTCTCTGTGAAATTAACTAGCATTTTTGCATTTCCTTCTAATTTTTGAGGCACTTTACATATGTTATCTCACATGGTCCTTATGGCAGCCCTGTGAGTTTGAGAAATGACAGCCTATTTGAGAAATGAACAAAATAGACTCAGAGAGATTATAACTGACTTGCCCATGGTGGCAAGTGGGAAGGTTATGAAGACTACAAAAACATTTGTTCATTCATTATTTTCTAAGTGCCTACTATGCACCATGCACTGTTTTAGGTGCTAGGGATACAGCAGTGAACAAGACAGACAAAACTCATTGTCCTCATGGATCTTACAAGGTAGGTAAACTATGATGTATTTCTTTTCAGTTATCCTCTGTCAGGATAATTGGTTTGGGTTTTCAACTTTGACTGTGTTTTAGAATCATCTGGCACATTTTGGAAAAAACACTGATGCCTGGGTCCCACTTTGGATCAATTAATCAGAATCTCTGGAGATGAAGCCCAGGCAGTGGGGTGTGTGTATGTGTGTGTGTGGTGTGTGTTGTGTGTGCACATGCGCATGTGTACATGTGTGTGTGAGAAACCTGCTACTGAGGATTTTAGTGTGCAGTCAAGCTCGAGAAGCATTGGTGGAGAACAGTGGTTCTCAACCTTGGCTGCTCTTTAGAATCACCTTGGGAACTTAAAAAAATATATATCAATGTCTGGGCTTCACCTCTGAGACAAATTAAATTAGAATCTCTGCTGTTGTGTTCAGATCTTTTGTACTTTATTTTATTTAAAAAAATTTTTATTTATGGGGTGCCTGGGTGGCTTAGTCGGTTAAGCATCTGACTGTGGCTCAGGTCATGATCTCATGGTTTGTGAGTTCGAGGCCTGTGTTGGGCTTTGTGCTGACAGCTCAGAGCCTGGAACCTCATTCAAATTCTGTCTCCTCCTCTCTCTGCCCCTCCCATGCTCATGCTCTGTCTCTCAATAATAAATAAACATTAAAATTTTTAAAAATGTTTATTTATTTTGAGAGAGAGAGCGTGGGAAAGAGAGAGAGTGAACATGCATGCAGGGGAGGGGCAGAGAGAGGGTGAGAGAGAGAATCCCAAGCAGGTTCCTCACTGTGAGTACGAAGCCCGACGCAAGTCTTGATCTCATGAACCGTGAGATCATGACCTGAGCTGAGATCAAGAGTCTGACACTTAACTGACTGAATCACCCAGGTGCCCCAGTTCTTCTGTATTTTAAAATGTGCCCCCTCAAAAAGTGCTACGGAGTTCAGAGTGTCGGGTTTGCATGAAGTACAAAGAACAACTTGGTCCTGTGATCTCAGATTATTCCCCTCGCCTCTCAAGCATACAGATCATTAGTTTTTCATTCTTGCAACAAATATTTTTTTTTACATTTTTCAGTGTTTATTCATTTTTGAGAGAGAGAGGCAGAGCACAAGTGAGGGAGAGGCAGAGAGACAGGGAGACACAGAATTGGAAGCAGGCTCCAGGCTCTGAGCTATCAGCACAGAGCCCGACGCAGGGCTCGAACCCACGAACCATGAGATCAGGACCTGAGCCGAAGTCAGATGCTTAACCAACTGAGCCACCCAGGCACCCTCTTGCAACAAATATTTGTTTAATATCTACAATACACCCCTGATGAGTCCCTTCCTTTTCCTGAGTCCTGATTCCTCTCTCTGTATAATGATAGACTTGGATATCCCTATGGCTTATTGCAACTCAAACACTTTATAATTCTACCAGAGAGATTGGGCTAAGAATGTTAATGGCTCAGAGGACTCACTCTTGGAGACCTAGGTTGTATTATTTGTCCTCTTGACAGCAGTATATGTTATAGCTGAGAGACAGAAATTCATGAAAATCCAAAAATGTGTGGGCAAGTCTTTTTCTCACATTGAGCAGTCGGTCCACGAGGAGCAGATGGACTTTTCTTCCTTCACTGTCTTGCTGACTGCTGGGTGGGCAACACAGATGGGCAAACAAGGGCAAGAAGGGCGGGGAGCAGGGACTTAGCAGGGTCAGACTGTGAAAGTCAACCATAGGGAAGAGGAAACAAAAATGTGTGCCTTGCGGATCAAAAGCACCTGGGAGCAGCAGAAAGTGAACTAGAGGAATGCAGACTGCCATTTGACCTAGTTCTCTGCACCTATGGTTGGTCTGCATTGGTACAAGAAAGATGATAATGGCAGCTGTCGAGAGGCAGCATAGTTAGCATAGTGGTTAAGTGCGTGGACCCTGGGGCCACTCACCCTGGGTTTGAATCCTCACTTTGCCATCTGCTTTCTTTATGACCTTGGACAAGTAGCCTGACATCTTTTGGCATCAGTTTCCCTATCTGTAACTGGGGTCACCATAATAATACTTACTTCATAGATATGTCATGCAGATTACAAGCTTGGCACACTGAAATGTTTTTACACAAAAATTATAACTAATGGTTCTAAGTGTCCAGCACTCTACTTGTATTTGCTCCCTAATCTTTACATGGAGGCATTATTTCCCACTTTTACATCTCTATACAAAGCATAGAGATGTTGTCACCTGGAAAAAATAACCTAGTTAGTAAGTCTCAGAGCCAGGATTTGACTCCACGGTGATTGATTCCTTAGTGCCTGTTCAATCACAGGACTGTACCCAGTAGTGACACCAGCCATTATCTGTCTTGATGCCTACTGATAGAGGAACTGAGTTGAGCCCTGGGGATGCTGAAAAGAATGAAACCTGGGTCTGGCCTAGAGGAGTTCACAATGTAGTTAGGGACACCAGACATATGTACAAGAAGATTGCAATAGAAGGTGCATCATGCCTGGTGCCAAGGGAGTTCAGAGAGTAACCAGTGACAGCTTTGTCATGATTCCTGGCTTAGGGCTGCGTCCTTGACAGACACAGGGAGGGTGTTCTGGACAGAGGTTGCTGTATGAACAAAGGCAAGGAAGTAAGGCTGTGGGTGGCATTTTGGGGGTTGGAAAAAGCACCTTTCTCCCTCTTGCACATTGTAGGGAATCATTGGGAGGCCTCTCAAACCTAGTGTTGAGGTCAAGGGGTGCCTAGTGTTACTGGGCCCCTTCCTAGGGATGTCATAGAAGAAGATAGTGCAGAAGCATAAACTCATGCTGTCATAGCTGGACAGGCCATAAGAAGACCATCTAGTCCAAACCCTTCATAGCACATATGGGGAAACTGAGGCCCAGAGAGGTGAAAGGATCAGCCCCAGCAAGCCAGCAGTAAACTGGGTCAGGCTTTGTCGAGCCAATATTTCAGCCATGCAGTGATGCATAAGAAAGCCTGGGCCATTTACTGGCAATGTCATTCAGTAGCACCCAAGACTACTCTAGTACCCAATAGTCTTTAGAACTTGCTTCCAAGGTTTCTGCTTTGTTTAACTCCCCATACTGTCATATACAGAGTTGAACATGAGGCTTGGCAGACCTGCCATGGAGGCAACACAGAGTCCATTGAGGGGAAGATAGGGCAGGGACCTAATAAGAGTGACCCCCTAGGATGTTGGAGTTCCTGATCTTTTCCAGAATATTATTTAAAAAAAATTTTAATGTTTATTTTTGAGAGACAGAGACAGAGCACAAGCTGGGAGAGGGGCAGAGAGAGAGGGAGATAGATATTCTGAAGCAGGCTCCACGTTGTCAGCACACAGAGACTGACAAGGGGCTTGATCCTATGAACCGAACTGTGAGATCATGACCTGAGCCAAAGTTGAGGTCGGATGCTTAACCCAGGTGTCCCCAGAATATTATTTTTACATGCTCTAGGTAAAATAGGTAGACCTACAAAGGAAAACAATTGTACTGAAATACAGTTACCAAAATATTAAAATTTTTTTTAATGTTTTATTTATTTTTGAGAGCAAGAGAGACAGAGCATGAGCAGGGAGGGGCAGAGAGAGAGGGGGGGGGGAGACACAAATCTGAAGCAGGCTCCAGGATCTGAGCTGTTAGCACAGAGCCTGACACAGGGCTTGAACTCACAGACCGCGAGATCATGACCTGAGCTGAAGTCAGATGATTAACCAACTGAGCCATCCAGGCGCCCCCCAAAACATTTTTTAAAACAGATATGGTAATATGTGTGCTTTTTCACTAACACATTTTACTTATTTATTTTTTTTAATGTTTATTATTTTTGAGAGAGAGAGAGCACCAGCAGGGGAGGGACAGAGAGAGAGGGAGACACAGAATCCAAAGCAGGCTCCAGGCTCTGCCCTGTCAGCACAAAGCCAATACGGGGTTTGAACCCATGAACTGTGAGATCATGACCTGAGCTGAAGTTGGATGCTTAACCAACTGAACCACCCAGGCGCCCCTTTGCTAACACATTTTAAATTATAAGATCAAACAGCAATTCTAGTAATTACTGTAATTTTGAATGACTGACGGTGAAATTTCAAGATCCCTGCAACAATTGTCAAATTATACACAAATCTCTGTGATTTCTATTACTGATAAAGTCACAAGTACTGCTAACGATTTCATGGTTTGTTGCCTACACTCACCATTTCAATTAGAGGTTAATGGAAATAAAGAGGTAATTTTTTCACAGGCCTCCAGGAACTCTCTTCATGTAACTCTTGGAGATCTGTGGGCCCCAGGTTAAGAATCCCTGCCCTAAGGCAAAGCAGACATGGGAGAACCAAACCAGTATGGGATTTTCATCCTACTCTAGGAACAGAAACTACATTTAAGACTGTATGTGTGTTGGGGCGCCTGGGTGGCGCAGTCGGTTGGGCGTCCGACTTCAGCCAGGTCACGATCTCGCGGTCCGTGAGTTCGAGCCCCGCGTCAGGCTCTGGAGCCTGTTTCCGATTCTGTGTCTCCCTCTCTCTCTGCCCCTCCCCCATTCATGCTCTGTCTCTCTCTGTCCCAAAAATAAATAAAAAACGTTGAAAAAAAAAAAAAAAAAGACTGTATGTGTGTGGGGCGCCTGGGTGGCTCAGTCGGTTAAGCGGCCGACTTCGGCTCAGGTCATGATCTCGCGGTCCGTGAGTTCGAGCCCTGCGTCGGGCTCTGTGCTGACCGCTCAGAGCCTGGAGCCTGTTTCGGATTCTGTGTCTCCCTCTCTCTGACCCTCCCCCGTTCATGCTCTGTCTCTCTCTGTCTCAAAAATAAAATAAACGTTAAAAAAAATTAAAAAAAAAAAGACTGTATGTGTGTGTGGACACATGAGTGGGTGGCTGTCATTAGTACTTCCATCCAGATAGTTCTGGCTCCCCTTCTTCCAGGTATCTGACAGAACTGCACCTTCTCACTCCCTTGCAGTTGGGTATGTCCATGTAACTTGCTTGGGCCAGCAAAATATGTCCTTCCTTGCTCCAAAGCCTCTTGTGGCTCTTCATTATACTCAGAGTGGATTCCACATTCCTTATCATGATCTGCAAGGCTGTATGTCCTGCCAACCTCTCACATGTTGGCTCTCACCAATTTCACCCTGGCCCACTTCAGCTGCACTAGCTTCATTTCTGTTCCTAGCCAAGCTTATTCATGCCTCAAGATCCTTCTGGCTGGAACACTCATCGCCCAAATCTTAGTATGAGCAGCTTAGTCTTGACCTTTAGAACTCACTTTCCATGTTAATGCCTTTTTAAAAACAAAAGATTTCTTGAGATATAATTCACACACCATACAATTCCTCTACTTAAAGTGTACAATTTAGTGGGTTTTAATATATTCACTGAGTTATGCAGCCACCAGAATGATCAATTTTAGGACATTTTCATTACCCCTTGGCCATTACCTCCTGATTCCCCATCCCCCCACCAGCTTCTGGTGAGCCCTAATGTCATGTAAATGGAATCACATGATGTGTGGCCTTTTTTTTTTTTTAATTTTTTTAATGTTTATTTATTTTTGAGACAGAGAGAGACAGAGCATGAACAGGGGAGGGTCAGAGAGAGGGAGACACAGAATCTGAAACAGGCTCCAGGCTCTGAGCTGTCAGCACAGAGCCCGACGCGGGGCTCGAACTCACGGACCGCGAGATCATGACCTGAGCCGAAGTCGGCCGCTCAACCGACTGAGCCACCCAGGCGCTCCGATGTGTGGCCTTTAAGTGTCTTGCTTCTTTCACTTGGCATGATGTTTTCAAGGCTCATCCATATTTTGTATTTGCCAGTGCTTCATTCCATCGTATGGCTACATCATAATTGCCTTATCCACTGGTACATGAAGGACATTTGGGTTGTTTCTATCTTTTGGCTATTATGAATAATGCTGCCATGAACACTCATGGTCACAACTTTGCATAAACATGTGCTTTCATTTCTCTTGGGTATAAATCTAGGAATGGAGTTGTTGGGTCATATGGTGACTATGTTTAGCCTTCTGAAGAACTGCCAGCCTCTTTTTCACAGAGGATGCACCATTTTACATTCCCACCAGCAATATGTGAAGGTACCAATTTCTCTACATTCTCACTATTTCCCTACATACAGTTTCTCTACTTCCTTGTTATTTCCTTTATTTTTTTTTTTTGTAGCCATCCTTGTGAGTATAAAGTGATATCTGATTATGGTTTTGACTTGCATTTTCTTAACGACTAATGATATTGAGCATCTTTTCATGTGCCTAGTAGCCTTTGTACATCTTTTTGAAGAAATGTCCATTCAAGTTTTTTTGCCCATTTTTGAATTGGATTGTTATTTTGCTGTGGAGTTTTTTTTTTTTTTTTTACATTTTTTAATGGTTTTATTTATTTTCGAGAGAGAGAGAGACAGGGCATGAGTGGAGACAGAGAGAGGGAGATACGGAATCTGAAGCCAGGCTCCAGGCTGTCAGCACAGAGCTTGACATGGGGCTCAAACTCACGAACCACGAGATCATGACCTGAGCTGAGGTCGGACGCTTAACTGACTGAGCCACCAGGCACCACCCCATGCTGCGGAGTTATTATTCTTTGGTACTATTGATATGAATCCCTTGTTAGACATGTGATTTATAAATATTTTCTCTCATTCTGTGAGTTGCCTTTTCATTTTCTTGATAATGTCCTTTGATGTATAAAAGTTTTTAATTTTAATGATTTCCAAGTTTACCTATTTTTTTTGGTTGTGCATCCTTTTGGTGTCATATATAGGAAACCACTGTTTCTAATCCAAAGATACCCATTTATATTTATATTATCTGCTAAGAGTATTATAGTTGAGCTCTTACATTTAGGTTTTTGATCCATTTTTAGTTATTTTTTTGTCTATGATATGAGGTAATTGTCGAATTTCATTCTTCTGCATGTGGATATCCAATCCTGACATGATCAGTCTTTTGTGGAAGAGATTATTTTTTCCCCATTGAATGGTATTGCCACCCTTGTCAAAAATCAATTGACCACAGGTGTGTGGGTTTATTTCTAGACTCTTAATTCTATTCCATTGATCTATGTGTGTGTTCTTATGCCAGTACCATACTTTTTGATTCCTATACCTTTGTGGTAATTTTTGAAATTAGGAAGTATTATTCCCCCAGCTGTATTTTTCAATTTCAAGATTGTTTTGGCTATTCTGGGTCCCTTCGATTTTCACATGAATTTTAAGATCAGTTTGTACATTTCTGCAACACTGATTTATTTTTGCATAGCTTTTTACTATTTATCAAGGATATCTACATTCATTTATTCATTCAACAAATACTGATTAAGCACATACCATGTGCCAGGCACTGTTTCAGGTGCTTGGGGGCACCATGATGTGCAAAAATAGCCATAACTCTTGGTTGGAGGGAGCTAAGAATCTAGTGGGAGAGGCAAACATTAATTAAATAATCACCAAAACAAATTTATCATGAATAACAGAAAGAGTTGACCTAGTCTCAGGAGATCAAAGAAATCTCTCATGGAGAAATTGACAATTAGGCAGGTGTCTGGGGCTAGAAGGGGCTTGGGAAGAGTATTCCAGGCAGGGAGAACACCATGTGCAAAGGCTTTATGGCAGGAGGGAACATGGTACATTCAATGAACTGCAAGGAGACAAGTGTGGTGAAGCACAAGGGAACAAGAGAGCCCTATGAGGGTGACCAATCCCATGGGGTCTTGTGGGATGTGGATGAAGTCCCAAGATTTTATCCTAAGAACAACAGGAAGCCACTGAAACAGAGAAGTGACATGATCTCATTTTGATTTCAAAATGCGCACTCTGACTGCTGTGCAGAGTGAACTGGAGGGGGATGGGCAAGAGCAGAGCCATTTAGGAGGGTATTACTGTAGTCTGAGAGAAAAATCATGTTTTTTTTTAATTTGAGAGGTGGGGAGGAGGGGCAGAGGGAAAGAGAGAGAGAGAAAAAGAGAGAGAGAATCTTAAGCAGGCTCCACACTCAGCATGGAGCCTGATGTGGGGCTCAATCCCATGACCCTGGGATCATGACCTGAGCTGAAATCAAGAGTCAGATGCTCAACCAACTAAGCCACCCAGGCACCCTGAGAAATCATGGTTTTGACGAGGGTGGTGATGGTGACTCTAGAGAGGAAGTGGATGGATTCACAGATGCCAAAGAAATTGAAGTTTTGGAAACAGTCTTCAGTTAGGGAAGTGACAGGGTTTCTGACCTCGGTGATAGTGTTGGAAGTGATGGTCTTCACCAAGATAAAGAACACGGAAGTGTGGGCAGCTTTGGGGAAGAGGTTAGTGGTACTGAGTTTGAGGTGCCTTGCAGACATCATTAAGTTATTTGATTCTCACCAAATAATTTCTATGAGGAAGGTATACAGCTCTTGTCTTCATTTTGCAGATGAATAAACTGAGTGACATAGAAGTAATCATGGCTTGCCCAATGCTGGGCAGTCAGTAAGTGGCAAAGGCAGATCAAAATCCAGTTATTCTAAGATCAGCCCCATGCTCTTTGTTTTCTATGACACCAGAGCTGACTCTCCAGGAAGGTCCATCCCAAATAGTTTCAAGTAATCAGAGGGAACCTATGCTAGGACTTCTCCCCCACACAACAAGTGTTTCCCAAACCTCAAAGGGTATGCTCCCAGAGAAGCCTTAGCCTCCTTTCTACAAACTTTCATCTCCACAGCACTGCTACCAAGTTCCCTCCACAAGTGTTTACAGCTCCCAAGTGTCTGATTCCTTGACCCAGATTTTCTGTCTGTGCACAGAGAGCTGCACTGTCTCTTTTCTCAGAGATGGTCACCCTGTCCAAAAGGCTTCCTGCTTCTCTGCTGTAATATATTGGTCCCACAGATGTCTGGTGTACTCTGTGGTTATAGACAAGGGTCATCCACTAGTGGTCAATGTATAGAAAGTTGAAATGCTGAGGTATTGAGCCATAAAGTGGATGACAGAGAAATTAACAATGAATAACAAGTCAAGGTGTACTCAAATTTTTTTTCATGTCAAGTAGAGGAGTGTGAGAAGGAATTGAACAGGTGGCAGGAAATGGGGTGGAAGGAGAAAGGAAAACAAATACATAAATCCAAGGAGTAGAAGGAAGAGAAAATAAAGTGGTTAAAGGCATATGTTAGGGAGGATACATCCCAGTTTTAAATCAGGGCTCTGACATTTACTAGCTGTGTGATCTTAGGTAAGTTACTTAATGTCTCTAAGCCGAGATAAAACAGTACTAACTTTATGGGGTTTGTGTAAGGATTATGGAGAGAGTGTGCATGTAATGTACTTGCCACGGTGTCTGGCACGTGACAAGTACTAGATAACTGTCAGCTGTTATTATGATCGCACAAGCCCCTCCCCCTCCTTACTTCTCCCACCTCTGCTTCCCCCAGGTGCTCCCATGCTAGCTTGGTTCACCATACAAGCAAGCCACTGAGCCAATCCTGCCTGAGACAGGGAATATCCCATCAGCTTCAGGAGACCCAGGAACTAGAGAACCTGTGATAGCAGCTGAGGTCCTGCACTGGTCCCTGGGTCTTCTTGCTGCCAGTTTGATATGAGATTAGGCACCTCCAAGAGCAACACTTAAAGATCCATATGTTACCTCTAAGTTGTTTCCTCTTCCCTTGCTCTCCTTCCCCTTCCCCTGCAACCTCTACCATGTTGATTCCTACTCCCAAATTCTATGCAGTCACCCTACTTTGTGCTCCAATCCCCCTTCCCTCCCTGTCAGGACTGAAATCCTGTCCTGTCCTAGTCAAGGTACAGAATGCTTGACTGCTGAGCAGTCTGTCTGTTTGACTTAACTTCATCACTGTGATGCCCCTGCCTGAGGCATGCAGAACCCGGTCTGTTCATGGTACCCTCTGAGCACTGTGCCTTACTCAGCTGGCTCCCCTCTGCTTCTAGGACAGTGGTTAAGGGAATCATTTGAGGTCCCAGATTTCTGTAGGAATCACCTGAAGCCATAATGCCTGCCTCAGAAATATGCATGAATTCAATGTATCAGTCAGAATAGGCTAAGTTATGCTGCAGTAACAGACAGTATTAAATTCTCACTCATGGGAACTGTCCACGGTGGATGTAAGGGAGAGGGTTCTGGTCATCTAGGCTGGTGGAAGTTCCCTTTGAACACAAGCTTCCATAATTGCTGGGACAGGAAAAAGGACATCATCTGATTTGTGGTTTTTTTTTTTAATCCCCCTGACTGCTGTGTAGAGAATGGACTGGGGAAACAAGAGTGGAAGAAAGGAGACCATTGAGGAGGCTTGGTTTGGGTTAGAAGTGATGGTGACTTGAACCTTACTGATAGCACTGAAGGTGGGGAGAAATGGAGGGATTGGGGATACATATATAAGTTTATTTATTTATTTTGAGAGAAGCAGAGACTGTGTAAGTGGGGGAGGGGCAGGGAGAGTGGGAGAGAGAGGGAGAGAATCCCAAGCAGGCTTTGTGCTGCCATTGCAGAGCCTGATGCAAGGCTTGAACCCACAAAACCGTGAGATCATGACCTGAGCTGAAGCCAAGAGTCAGATGCTTAACCGACTAAGCCACCCAGGTGCCCCTGGTATATCTTTTGAACTGAAGCAGACAATATTTTCTGATGGGTTAGATATGGATAGTAAGGAGAATAAGTCAAGGATGACTGCTAGGTTTTTGGCTTGAACATATGGGTGGATAGTGTCCATTCTTAACTGACATTGAAACCACAGAATCCTTGGATCTTCCAAGACTTATCTCAGTGACAACTGAAAGGAACCTCAGCTTGCAGTGCTTAAGGATGCCCCTCAAGCTGTTTTGTAAAGATTTAAGTGGCAGGGCCTCTTTTGTTTTTTCAGGAGAGCTCTTTTTTTTTTATTAAAAATTTTTAACATTTTTTTTTTTCTTGAGAGACAGAGCATGAGCGGGGGAGAGGCAGAGAGAGAGGGAGACACAGAATCTGAAGCAGGCTCCAGGCTCTGAGCTGTCAGCACAGAGCCCAATGTGGGGCTCGAACTTGGGAACCATGAGATCATGACCTGAGCTGAAGTCAGACGCTTAACCGACTGAACCACCCAGGCACCCCAGGAGAGCTCTTTGATAATGGACACACGTGCCTGTACACATACATGCCCACATGTACACACACACACACACACACACACACGCAATCACACACCGCACACACTACTGTGGTAGTTCTTTCTAGATGTCACACAGCAGTGGTCCTGGGGGTCCTTCAAACTCTCCAACATGCCCCTGTCAATATTTTTGTTTCTGATAGGAATGAACGCTTCACTAATAGTTTTTAGTTGGAAAACAACAATAGCTGCACCCTTTCCGGACCTTCCTCTAGGTAGCAGCTTTTTTGCTCCTGGGAGGAGGTCCACAGCAACGAGTGACCTAGGTGGTCCAAAGAACCCTTTACCCTGTCAAATGGTTTCCAGTTTTGAGAAATGTGAAAAACATAGCAGTGGCACACATATTAAACTAAATGTACACAGTCCAAAGTTGCAATCTGTGGCTAAGTATAATTGTTAACTAAATGTGAAGCCTGTTGCCTGGACAGCTCATTAGAGGGAGAGGGAGTAGAAAACGAAATAAAATGAATGAGGCTTGGCCACTGATGGGTCCTTTCCAGGCAGAGTCAGTTCTGACTGAGGTAGGCTTCACAGCTCAGTGTTTCCAGGGCCTTGGGGTGGGAGTTTGTATCAATGGTGCAAACACGTACTAGGGGGCTAAATTCAGATGCTGGTTGCCAAACTTCTTCTCTGAAAAGGTCAATAAGGCAATCTTTCAGGCTGTGTGCTTGAGGGGAAGTGAACAAAAGGAGGGCCTGAGGCAGGGAGGGGTGAGCCTGAGCCTTACAAGCCCAGACTGGGAAGCTGTCTCTTTGCTAGGAAGAGCCTAGGGGATTTGTAAGAGGCCAGAGGCTTCTCATAAGTAGGAACTAAGCATCTGTGGGGGAAAGTGAGTCTCACTCTTGCCTTGGAAAAGGACAAATGTGTGAGGTGCCTTCCTTTCTTCCCATTGTCTGTGTCCCTCCTAGAGATTCTGAAAGCCTGGTGTCACTATGAGTGTTTTACAGAGATAAAGGTATTGTAGTTACATATAGCTTTTATGAGGTAGGCATCATTACCCTGTTTTACAGAGGAAAAAATGGAGAGACAGGAAGCAAAATACAGAGAGAGAAAGTGATTTGCCTGAGGCCATGCAGCTACCAAGTGGTTGAAATGAGCTTTGACTCCAGGTTCTCAAGCTGTTGGCACTTGATAACATGATGCTTCTTCCTGGGCATGGTGAGAGGCAGGCTGTGCTCCCAAAGGCCAGAGATGGGAATAGGAGGCCTCCTTCCCTGCTCTGCACCTACCACCTGTCAGTCAACCTGGGGCCTAGGTGACCTTCATGGTTCTTTCCAGCCCTGGGAATCAATAGCTCTCTGAATCCCTGGACCTGTTTCCCATCCAGAGACATAGGCAGTGGATTAGCAGGTGACCTCTAAGGGGCCTTCCAGCCCTGACATTCTATATAGACTTGGACGGGGCAAAGAGCTCAGTAGTTTTCAGTGTGTGATCCATTGAGCCTTAGGGAATCTCAGAGATGTTTCAGGGGCTGCGGTGAACAGTTCTGATCCTGTCATATACTGGAGATCTATAGGTGATTTTGTTTGCAAAAAGGTACCATTTCTAAAAACAAATAAGCAAAAGTAAATAAAATAAGACGTCTCACAGTCCCTGAACTAGACAGTGAATGAGAGACAAGTTTGAATGAAGGCATCCACTGGCAGTGATAGTGGTGATGGTGTGATTGTGGTATGTGTGTGTGCTGGGGGATAGGAATGCGGCGGGGATGTCTGGACTGGAAGGAATAAGAGGGAAACAAAAACAAGAGAAAAAAACAAGAATAGCTTTTTAGTTCTAGTTAGTTGCTATTTTGAGAAAAGGAGAAACTAGAGAAGTGTCAGGGACATAATGGTTATTTTTTGTTACTAAGGAATATTTTCTTAAGTTTATTTATTTTGAGAGAGAGAGAGTGAGCACAGGAGGTGCAGAGAGGGAGGGGGAGAGAGAGAATCCCAAGCAGGCTCCATGCTGTCAGTGCAGAGCCCAACACAGGGCTTAAACTCACAAACAGTGAGATCATGCCCTGAGCTGAAACCAAGAGTCAGACACTTAACCTACTGAGCCACCCAGGTGCCCCAGGAACATAATGGTTATTGAATGCCTGCTTTGTCCCAGTGTTTTCTGTTTGTAGACTTACTCATAGAGTGTTTATATCACCCCTTAAGTTCTAAGTATTATTGTTCCTATTTTAAAGATGAAGATACTGAAGCTCAGAGATACAAAATGACTTATCCAACATCATGTAGCAAGTAAATTGTGCTGCTGGGGTTCAAATACAGCTTTGTTTGACCTCAAACCCACACCCTCTCCTGTTAGGAGCACCCTTCCTAGAAGAGGGTCAAGGAGATACAGGTAGATGGTCACCAGGTGCATACAGCACCTTCCCTTGGTGGGAGGTAGAGCCCTAAGAGCATCTGTGGAGAACCAGGAAGCAGGAGTCATGATCTCGGGGAGTAAGGGACTCGAAAGAAGGACCTGTAGTCAGGAGTGGAGAACCAGGTGAAGAGAAACAAGCAGTTCCACATAGCTAGGCTGGGAAGGGCCTGGACATGGGCCTGCACAAAAGGATTTAGAACCTCTTAGGACCTGTGTCCTTGACTAGACCAATTTAGACTCTTGGACTATGCTGTGTATTCCATAATTGCTGGTTGCATCCCAAGATCATCACACTTGTGGCCAAGAATTTTACCCTGACTTATCAATTTAATAATAGAACAAACATGCATAAACCCACCACTCAAACCATGATCTAGAATGTTGCTAATAACTTATACTTACCAGTGTGCTAAATATTTTTTGTGGTTTTGATAAATAGTTCTCTTCATTTACAGTGCTGTGGTTGTGGTTTCCCTTCCCTGATCATGACAAGCCCCAAAGGGAAGATTTACCTTATTTACAGGCCAGGATGAGCTAGGTTGTGCTGTGATAACAGACAACCCAGAATCTTAGTGGCTCTTAGCAACGAAGGTTTATTCCTTGCTCTTGCTACATGTCTGTAATGAATAGCAGGAACTCTGCTCCTTGTCTTGTTACCTCAAGACCCAGGTGGTCAGAGAAGCCATCGTCTCAAGCTTTGCTGGTTACCATAACTAAGGGATAGAGAGCTCTGTGGGGCCAGATGCTGGCACTAAAATATTTCATCCTGGAAGTGACATGTTTTGCTTCTGTGCACCTATTTCCCAGCCAGGGCCCCTTTCTCATTGGGAGTTCCCATTCTGTTCTACCGATTTCTATTTTCTGTGTTTCATGGACTCAAAGCCTAATACAGCATTTGACCACAGAGTCTGACTGCCATCTTACATGTGGGCTCACTTTGGCTTTTTCTCCTCCCAGGCATGATTTCTCAGATAATCAAGAAGCTGCTGCTACTTCCTCTGAAGTGGCACTTGAGCTGACAATGGTGAGACTGGATTTTGTGCAGTGGTGAGGGGAGGAGAGATGGGTGGAGTGAGTCATCATTGTTATTTCCATTGCATTCCCATTGATCTCACAAGGCTATTAAAAGAGTCCGTAACTAAGACATAACTAGACTTTGGTTCTAAAAGCCAAGGGATAACTGAAGTTCATAATGCAAAGCAAGTCCAGGAAATGGAGTGAAGAGGAAGCACTGGTTCTTGGCACTACTTCTGGGAAGGAAGGTCTAACCTGATAGCCTGTGTCAGGAAGCTGGTCCCAAGTCTCATATTCCTGAGGGTGCTTCTACAGACCACTAAGTGTAATCTGGAGAAAGGAGAGGAAAGAGAGAGAGTTTGGGCATGAATTATACATACACAGCATTCACCAAACTGTGCCAGGATTAGGTGAGCAGGACAAGCAATTTCCATGGCCTCATAGAACTTCTAATCTAGTGGGGAAAGAAAATGATGAGAAGTGCTCTGACAAGGATAAATTCAGGGTAATAAAGGAATGGCTCCTGAGGCAGACATGTGGGGGTCAAGAGAGGCTTGGGGGTAGCCCCTTATCTAAACAGAACTAAAGAATAAGTAGGTGTTAGCCAGGTGAAGGCAGATAGGAAGGAAGAAAGTTGCAGAAAGTTGGAGGTAGAGGGGAATGGGAAGGTATGAGCCTAGAGAGATAGGCAGAGACTAGATCATGAAGGACCATGGATGCCATGTGGAGGGGCTTGGACATTATCCTGAGGGCAGCAGGGAGCTCTGGTATGGCTTGCCATTTGGATATGATGTCACTGTGGAACCAGTATGGAAGATGGGTTGAGAAGGGGTGACACTGGAGGCTGGGAATCCAAGTGAGAGGTGATAGTGACTGGTCAGGATAGTTAGAATGGGGCTAGAGAGAATTGGATGGATCTGAGGTGCATTCAGGAAGCAGACAGAGGGACACCTGGCTGGCTCAGTCAGTAGAGCATGTGACTCTTGATCTTGGCATCGTGCGTTCAAGCCCCACATTGAGTGTAGAGATTACTTAAATAAACCTTTTTTTTTTTTTTTTAAAAGGCATACACTTTTCTTGCAAAACATAGAGCAATGCAAGAGACCCATGGAGAATTGTCTACCAACAGTCTAATCTGTGCATCAATCTTCACATCACTAAAAATGGGGCATCTGATGTCTCCTGATGTGATGCAATAAGAAGTAAACAGCACGATCTAGGAGTCATCCTTGCCAAAGAGGAAGTATCTGAATCTCATCAAGTCTAGAGATCTCACTGCTAGCTTGAAAATAATAAAAGAACAGGTAGAACAAGGGGATAAAAGATCAAGTTGAATGAGGAGGCGATTGGGCAAATCTAGAAGATAGGAAATTGTATGTAATCAACGACCCAGCTCCTTCAACAAATAAGTGGAAGTTTCAAAGATGGGAGGAGAAGGAATAGTTATGGATTATTGAGATTTAGGAGGGGCACTTGGGTGGCTCAGTTGGTTAAGCATCCGACTCTTGATCTAGGCTCAGGTCATAATCTCATGGTTTGTGGGTTCGTGCCCCACATCAGCCTGCTTGGGATTCTTTCTCTGTACCTCCCCCACTTGCTCTCTCTCTCTCAAAAGAAATTAATAAACTTGAAAAAAAAAAAAAGAGAGAGGGACTTCAGAAACAATTCAGTGTGTGGTCCTTGTTTGATCCTAGCCTAAATGAATCAACTGTAGTATAGTTTTTAGAAAATGGAGAGGATATGAGCATTGACAGGGAATTAAATATTATTAGAACTACATGAAAGAATTATTATTGTTATAATTTATGTTTTAAAAAATCCTTGTGTGTTAATTACTGAATTATTTGTGGATAAAATGATATGATGTCAGCATTTGCTTTAAATGACTTCACCACCACCACCACCAACAGCAAAAGTGGAAGGAAAAAGATGGTACAAGCTTGGCAAGACGTTATTAACTGTTAAAGCTAGTGATAGTACATGGAAGATAATTATACTATATTCACTTATTTAATTTTTAAATTTTCTGTTGAAAAGTTTAATAAATAAGACTGTGGAAGAATGAAAAAAGCCAAAAAAAAAAAAAGTGAGAGAAGTGAGTTACAAGCATAAAAGGTGGTGGTGGGGGGGCCTGGCAGAGTTGCTTTAACTTAGACTTTAATGGAACATCTCAGATCTTTGGAAGCCTGCCCTTCAAGGAATAGCTTCCATTTTTCCTTCTCAATGTGAAATAGTTCATACCTTTTGTCCAGTGAGAAGATAGAATTCCTATGGCAAAAAAAAAAAAAGCATACAGATAATCTGAATAGGCATGTGTGGACAGTACAGGAAAATCGGGAGTCAAGAACAATGCCTAGGTTTCTGGACTGTACAACTGGATAGCAGTGATAGGAATATAGTGTGATGGTTAACAGCAGTGGCTCTGAAGCCAGACTGCCTGATTTGAATCCCAGATCTGCTGTGGATTATCTGTGTGACCTTGGACAAGTTCCTTAACCTCTCTGGGCTTCAGCTTCATTACCTGTAAAATGAGGGTATTGATGTTACCTTCCTTATAATGATTAAGTGAAACAATACATAAAGTGCTTTGAACTTGAACATGCTCCATGTCTGGAGCATAAGGAGTATTCGATAAATGTTAGCAAGTGTCATGGGCAACAAAGAAGAGGAATAAATTTCATCAGAATGATGATGAGTTCAATTCTGGGCATGCCAACTTTAGGTTGTCTGTGGGACACTCAGGTGGAAATTGGCTATATGAGTCTGTGGCTCGGGAGATATTTGGGCTAGAAATATATATTTAAGAGTCATAAGCTTATACAGATAGTAATTGAAACCTTGGGAGGTTTTGTAGAGAAGAAAAGAAAGCTTATGAGCAAGCCCTGAGAACCCTTATCTTTTGTGGGATGGAAAGAGTTAAAAGAGCACAATGAGGAGGCTGAACAGCAAACTGAGGGGCAGGAGAAAAACCAGGGGGAGGGCATAGTGTCACAGAAGCCAAGATGAGAGAATGTTTCAAGATCGAGGTGGTGGCCAGTGGTGGTGATACTTTGGAGAAGCTTATGTAAGAGAAGATCTGAGAAACGACAGTGGGATTTAGCTACAAGGAGTTTGTTGGTGACAATAATTTCAGTGGAATGGTAGAACTGGATGTCAGACCACACTGGGTTGAAGAGTGGGAGTGAGGAAATGGCGATAGCAAGTGTACACAGCTCTTTCCGGAAGTTTGTCTGTGAAAGGGAAGTGAGAACAGATGACTGACAGGGCTTACTTCAATGCTGATGGAGACAAGGCGGTCAGTTGAGAGGGAGCAACAGGAGGTACAAGGGAGAAAGGAAGTAATCAAGGCTTGAGGTCCCTGAGATGGCAAGAGGAGATGAAATGCAGAGCGCAGGTGAAGAGGGCAGTTTCAGGCAGGAGGAGTCATTAGAGGGAAAAAGTGAAAGTACAGGTATGGTGAGCAAGCTTGTAGATTTCCTTGTGGAATGTTACTGCCTGATGGCTTCTCTTTTTTTCTGTGAAATCACGTGAGGGAGATGTGGCAAGACTAGAAGTTTGTGGATGATAGTGAACGCCATGGTACTCAGAGAGCCACTGGAGAGAATGGGAGAGAGAGCCCAACAGGGGGACTCAAAGAAGGGTTGCCCAGACATAGTGAAGGCCCAGTGGAGTTCAAGACCATGGATTTATAATGTTTCCCATCTGCAAGGTTGGGGTGTTTTCTCTAAGCAATGCTTAGCAGTCCTGGGGTAGGAGCAGAAAATGTAGACATGTAAACTGATTTAAAGCTTAGGAATTTGCAAGATGGATGTGCTGAATCAGAAAGATGAGAATATTGGCAAGTGAGTAGTTAAAATGATGACTTGTAATTCTCCTGCTCTTCAATTTAGAAGGTCCTCTTCCTGCTACCATAATTTCTATTTATTCTATTCCATAGCTTCTGCTTCACTCAAGGCTCTTACACTGCCTCATGGCTTTTGCCGTGTGTGTGTGTGTGTGTGTGTGTGTGTGTGTGTGTCTGCTTCTGCCCTCCTTTATTGAGTGAGGACCCTCTCTATGTCTCATGATAGGAGAGCCTATCTGAGTGATTCCATTATTCATTTCCTCCCATGTTTGGCAGATAGCTCAGGCTGCTGGCCAGCCTATGGGTTTTCTGCCCTGAGCCAGGAACCTATGTCTGGTCCATCCAGCTGTATTTAACATCAATATTCTTCAGAAGATTCTGTGAGTAAGACAAACAGAATGGTTAAGAATGGGGGCTCTGGAACCAGATGCCTAGGTTCAAATCCAGGCTGTCCCACTTACTATGTGACCTTGGGCAATTTGCTTCACCTCTCTGATCCATAGTTTCCTCATTTCTTTACTGGATTCAGTAATAGTACTTGCCTCATAAGGTCTTTGTGAGAATTAAATAAGATAATACATGAAAAGCACTTAGTACAGTACCTGGCACATTGTTATTTCCCTGTAAACATTACCTATTATTATTATTATTATTATTATTATTATTATTATTACTATTATGATCATTTTACTATGAAGGCAGGCACTTAGGGCCTAATAGACTTTTGGAGAAGACATTAAGAGAGGCAGGATTTGAACGCCACTGCAATTGAATGAACACAATCTTCTTTCCTTCACACCAGCTTTTTGCCATTTTCAGGTCTTCTGACCTTCCCTCAGGGAATGTTTGTCACCCTTTGGTCTCTAAGGACCCAAAGCTTTCAGACTAGTGAGTCTGCTGTGGGCTGAGGACTGAGCTGCCGTGTCTGCTCATTTTCAGCTGGGAAGGAATCCTGGCAGCCTGATCTCTCTAGTGCAGTCCTTGGTTTCTATGAGTCATGCTTCTCTTATGCTAAGCCCAGCTCGGATTTGGAAGGGGGCTAGGGGAGTAGGGGTGGGGTGAGGGGAGGAAAGGCAGGACGAGGGCAGCAACTTAGCTTCTGTCTGAGTTTGTTGCTTGGCTCAAATTATAGGAATCTTTCCTTAGAGCTGTAGTGAGGGGATTTTAGGCCCCCCTGTGACCAGACTACAATGGAAGGGACCCTTCACCTAGTTTGTGAAGCCCAAGGTGTCTGGTGTATAAGCGACACCTCCCCAGGCACCTTGACACTCAGGACATCCCCCTCTCCATTTCTCTCTCCCCTACAGCTTGGCCCGGATGGGTAAAGACTTATTTTCCCAGAAAAGTGTGCAAATCGCTGACATAGGGAAAGAAATAGATTTGAGAGGTCCATTGCTCAGAGATTAAGCTCCTAGAAACACCCCATCCTCATGAAATAGGTCCCAGATGGCTTGTGTCTTAGTTGGCATTTTTCCAAGGATGGTGGGCAGGCCACTGGTGGCACATGAAATAATTTCAGGTGGTAGATGACTGGACATTTTTAACTTCAATAGTTATGGATTTCTTTTAATGTGTTTTAGAAAAAATGTAATTAGCACATGAAAATTGGTGGCTTCAAGGGTATCATTGATTAGAACCATGCTGAAGTTTTTTGAAAAAAGAAGTTTGTTTAAAGAAAAATTATTAAGTAGATAGTAGTGTAGGTTTTAAGCAGGTGGCAAAAGTTGAAGGTAATATACAGATGACTGGTCTTAAACAAATCATATTAATTTTTCTGCTGCCTCTTCTGCCCCCACCTCCCAAATTTGGGGCTTCTGATTTGGGAATTGTCTAGTAGACACATTAATCTGCCTGGTTAACTGTCTTCTCACCAGACCAAAGCCAAAAGCTTCATCTCCTTTTCTTGACTTCCTGGTCTCTGTTGAGGGCTCTCATTTCTCTCTCACCAACCCCTTCCCTTCTTTTACCCCCCTCCCCCGGTCTCCCTCTCCTTCTCCTTCTTCTTCTTTCCCTCTCCCTCCCTCCCTCTCCTAGCTAGTGGCTGGATATATTCCTGAATCATCCCTCTCCCTTTTTCATGCTCAATCACTGACCAAATCCTGTTAATTCTTCCATCATAATACCTCTTGCACTGTGTCCCTTTCAATTGTCATCACCCATTTAGGTGCCACAGCCTCAGTTTACACCTCATTATCCAATTAGTCTTTGTCCAGCATAATTTTCACCATGAATTTCTCCTGAATTGGTTCTCTACTGAGTATCTGATCATGGCAGAACTCCTGAATGACAATTCCTAAGTCCTTGGAATATGGCCTCAGCCTAAGATCTGCCCATATCTTCTAGTCCTTTTCTAGGACCCATCTAGGTCTTTACTGTTTGTCAGATACACTATGCTCACTTCCATCACTAGCTCTTTCCTATAAACCTTGATTAAAATAGTTTCCTCAGAAAATAAATAAAATTTATGAAAAAAATAGGTTCCTCAGTCCTTCCCATTTGATCACTTACATATATTTCATATAGTACTATTTGTGGGTTTTTGTGTATGTGTGTCTCCCTAAGTAGACTCAGCTTCCGAGGTAAAGGAGTGTGTTTTTCATTTCTTTTGTAACCTCACTGGTGGTTAGCAAAGTGTTAAGCACATGGTAGATACAGTTGGGTATGCTTTGTGTTGCAAGTATCAGAAAACCCTACCTATTAGCAGCTTAAACAAATAGAGGTTTATTTTTTTCACATAAGAAAAAGTTTAGAGGCAAGTGGTTGCTTGCTCTACCAGTGAATTGGCTCTATAGTGAATTGCTCTATAGTGAATTGGCTTTCACCCTCATACTTGTTGCCTCATGGTCACAAGGTGACTGCTGCATCTTCAGCTATCACATCTGAATTCCAGCAGGAAGAAAGAAGAAGGAAGACGGAGCAAAGGCTTTCTCCTCAGGGAACTTTGTCCTCTTATTTGGGAAGGAAGGGAGCACTTTCCCAGGAGACTGAACCTTTCATCTCACTAGCCAGAATTGTGTCATGTACTCACTCTTAGACCAATAACTGGTTTAGACCAATTATAATTCAAGCCCAGGACTGGAGCTAACAAAGATCCTTTCATATCAGGGGAGGGATCTTTGCCAACTACCTGAACAAATTGAAGTTCTATTAGCAAGCGATGGGGGAGGGGGGTGTTGGCTATTAGGTAGGCAACTAGTAGTGTGTACCAAAGAACTCAAATAAAGACTGGTTTAGAGAGCAAGTAGCCTGCTCTGGTTTTGAGTCAGGTTCTGAGACATGGTGGGCCTGAGACCAAGAGGTTTCCAGAAAAGGCCATCTTCTCTGTGCCCACAGAACTGCACCTGACAGATTCTGAGTTAGAAGGTCAGCCAGATTATGTGGGCTCTCAGCTCTGCTTACCTCAGCTTCAAAGAACAGTCTGGGCAGAGTGTGGTGCTGTTCCACTTAGTTACTGCTAGGTGAGTAGTTTCTCCCTGGCTCGTACTTTAAGGACTGAGGGGGAGTGAATGGATAGGCCTGATTCCCCATGGAAGAAATGATTCCTGCCTTTGGATCTTTATTTTCATGTATGTTTTCTGAAGTGGTTATGAAATTGAATTTGCATTGAGAGGAAGAATCCAGAAGAGGAAATTTCCAAAGGCAAATTGTACTAAGTGCTATTTATTACAGCAACAAAAAGAAACAACCTAAACAGCCAATTATTAGGATTTGGCTAAGCAGACTGAGTTTTAGTATATTTGGCTATAATATGGTCACCAATTTTGACAACTTCATGAATTCTGCCGGTACAAGAAAATATTTGTATGGAATGATGTTAAGTGAAAAAGAGCAAAATAGTAGGTATATACTGACTGTGTAAAACATACATGTGACAGGGGCTCCTGGGTGGCTCAGTTGGTTAAGTGTCCGACATCAGCTCAGGTCATGATCTCATGGTGCGTGAGTTCAAGCCCTGCATCGGGCTCTGTACTGACAGCTCAGAGCCTGGAGCCTGCTACGGATTCTGTGTCTCCCTCTCTCTGTCTACCCTCTCCAGCTCATGCTCTATCTCTCTCTGTCTCTCAGAAATGAATAAATGTTAAAATTTTTTTTAATTAAAAAATGTACACGTGACATGTATCAGAAGACAATTTTCCAATTTGAAGTCAAAGAGGCAATATTAGGCAATTAGTATATGTTTATTGAAATTGAATGCCAACTCTGAGGCAGTTGAGGATCATCAACCAGAGGTTCTAGCTCAGCTGAAGTTTAGAAGTGGAAGATGGCGGGGGGGCGCCTGGGTGGCTCAGTCGGTTAAGTGTCCGACTTCGGCTCAGGTCATGATCTCACAGTCCATGAGTTTGAGCCCCGCCTTGGGCTCTGTGCTGACAGCTCGGAGCCTGGAGCCTGTTTCAGATTCTGTGTCTCCCTCTCTCTCTGACCGTCCCCTGTTCTGTCTCTCTCGGTCTCAAAAATAAATAAACATTAAAAAAAAATAAAAAAAAAAAAAGAAGTGGAAGATGGGGCATCCAACACTGTTCCTTTCTTTTACTATGAAGACAGAAAGGTTAATATGGAACTTGAGCTAGAACTTGGGTCTTTTTTTCTGCTAGACAGAGCAGACTATAGTCAGAATTTGGAGAGAGATACTCAGCTTCTGCCTGTCCATCTCAATGCTGAGAAGACCACTTTCCTCTCTCACACAGCCAGCAAAGCATTTTGATGCAAGACTCGACTCCCATTCCAGAACAGTGTGCGTTACTGTGCGGAGACCCAGTGTGAGTTCCTTCCTGAGGTTTCTTGGCACAGGCTGTGTGCCCCTCCCCATCATCCAAGGTTTACACTGTAAATATCTGGACGGGGGTGAAAAGAAAAGCCAGACCTCCAACCTGGGGCTGGTCTGCTGGAGGCTGGGCCAAGGGTGTGTTGTTGATACAGAAGATAGTTCTCTCCCCAGAGTTTACTGAAGGGGATTATTTTTGCTAGGTCAGGTTTTCCAGCTTTATTCAAGAGGCTGAAGACAGGAGGGAAGCAGGATGGGTGTGTATATGGGATAGCAGGGAGGAGAGACTTGTTTTTCTCTCTTTTCCTGACCGGTTGCTACACAACTATAATTGCCATGTATTGAGTGCTGACTCTGTGATGTGTGCTTTACACATGTTATCTCATTTAATCCTTACCATAGCTTGGTATTATCCTGGAACTTAACTAGGAAATGGCGAAGTCAGGATTCACCCAACAAAAATGTATTGAAACGCCTACTCTGCGATAAGCCTTGTGCTGGGTGCTGGACATGCACAGTGCACAAAGACCTGGTCATTGCCTTCAGCAATTTGCAGCCATGGGGGCGTGTGTTACAAACGAATAAGCAGGCAGGAATAGTACAGGGTGGCTCATGCTGTGATGGCAAAGAAGTTGATGCTGTGGAACACAGAAAAGGGACACCCATCACAGCCAGGAGCAGGAGGTGGGGAATTGGCAAAGGCTTTCCAGAGAAAGGGATGTCTAGGCTGAATCTGAAGGAGAAAGAGTAGTCAGCTGAGAGAAGCCCATGGTAGGAAAAAAGTGATCCACATAGAAGGCATAGTATCACAAAGGTCCAGAATTAAGAGAGAGCATAGTGCTTTGAGAAACTACTGAGCATGGTTGCGTATGGCTAGAGCAGGCTGAGAGATGATACTGGGGCAGTAGACAGGGGCTGTGTGCTGAAGTGCCCTGGGAACAATGGGAAGGAGTTTGGATTTCACTCTGGGTGTGATGAGCATCCACAGGAGGGCTTTGGGCAGGGAGGTGACAAGATCTGATTGGTGCTCTCTTTGGATCAATCTGGCTACTGTGTGGAGAATGGGGTGTAAGGGAACAAGAGTGGAAATGGGGATATCACAATGTTGCCTTAGCTCAGGATGGTAGAACCAAAGGAGACAGATTCAGGGTTTGTTTTTCAGGTAGAGCTGACAGCACTTCCTGATGGATTCAAAGTAGGGGAAGAAAAGGAGGAAGGAGTCAAGTCAGGTTAATTGGGCTTCAAAAACCTTGGCTTTCTTTCTCTACCAAAGGAGGCTGAAGTTGAGGGCTTCCTGCAGCCAGACTTAAGATCTGGAGCATCAGAACCCACTAGAATATGAATGTGTTCTTGTTGCCATTGAGCCACTGGGACAGGAGAATCTGTTTATTGATTTATTCAAATGAACACCGTATATGCACCTTACCATATGCCCAGCACTGTTTAACTGCTTTACAAATATTTACTTCTTTAATTCTTATAAGAACTGCTTTTACTATGTCAATTTTCCAGAGGCAGAAACTGAGGTACAGAGAGATACTTGATCAAGAGAGGTACTTGATCAAGGCCACACAGCTAGTAAGTGGCAGAGCTGGGATTCAAACTCAGGTAGTCTCGCTCCAGAGTTCTATGCTGCCTTGTCTATGGACTCACTCATTCATTTGCTCATTCATTCATTCATTCATTCATGCATTCAGTATGTGATCGCTGAGGTTATAATATGTGCTAGGCCCTAGAGTAGAATGATCCACAAAACCAGACCCAGTCTCTGCCCTCATGGAGTTCACAGTCCAGGAGGCAGATATTAGCCAAATAATCACCCAGACAAATGTACACATGCTAGGGGAGCCCATAAGAGAGCATGGCTGGGAAGGACCTGGTCAGGGAGGTCAGAGAAAGCTTCTCTGAGGCAGTGATAGTTGAGACAAAATGTGAAAGATGAACAGGAGTTAATTAAACAAAGAAGAGAAGGAACAGCATTCCAGAAGAAGAAATAGCATATGCAAAGACCCTATGGTGGGAGGGGAAATGGTGTATTTAAGGGGCTAGAAGAATGGCAGTGTGGTTGGAGGGATGAGAGGAGCATGTGTGGGGCGGGTCTGGAGCCCTCACACAGGCAAGGCCTGCAGGCCACTTCCAGCTTTGCCCTTGAATGTTTTCAAAGCAGGGTATGTTAGGTTCATGCCTGCATCTTGAACTCATCCCTCTGGTCAGTCTGGCTGCAGTGTGGAGGTTTGTTTGGATGAGGCCAGTCAGGGGACCACTGCCATGGTTCAGGGGAGAAGTTTAGAGTGGTGGCTTAGACTTGGGTGCTAACTTTGGGGCTGTGGAAGGATTGAAGAGCTATTGAGGAAGGAAAAACAATAAAATCAGGTGACAGAGGGGTGTGTGGGTGGCTCAGTCGGTTAAGTGTCTGACTCTTGATTTCGGCTAAGATTATGATCTAACGGTTCATGGGATCAAGCACCACATCAGGCTCTGTGCTGGCAGCATGCAACCTGCTTGGGATTCTTTCTCTCCATCTCTCTCTGTCTCTCTCTCAAAATAAATAAATACACTTAAAAAAAAAAGGGAGGCTTCTGGAGTTCTGTCTTGCACATTCAGGTAGATAGATGGTGGTTATATTCTAGAGAATCCAGAAAAGCACTGAGTTTTGTGGGGAAAGATCATGCAATTTTGGACATGTTAATTTTGAGATGCCATTGAAACATGTAAGAGTAGGGGTCATGTAAGCAGCAGGCTGTTCAGATATGTGGACCCAGAGTTTAGAGGAGAGGGCTGGGTGATTCAGTGGTATTCTGAAGATAGCTCTCACTGGCTCCTGAAAGACTATTGTTTAAATACTGAGGAATTTTGCAAGCTGGTTATCAAACTATTGGTTGCTTCAAATTGTTCACGATGGAAGTGTTTATACCAAGGAAGGAAGTTGGCAAATGCTACAAAGTGACGTCTTCTCTTCTGTCCCCACCCCAGCTGGTTTATGAGAACAGCAGTAGCTGAAGAGCCCATTTGGGATGCTCAGCTGTAGTTGTGACTGAGATCACCAAGGGATGCTGTACAGAGTGTGGGGCCTAGAGCTATGCCTCAGTGAGTCTCAAGAGTTAAGTAGAAATGATGGGCTCACAAAGGAGACTGAAAAGGAGCAGTCATCTGGCTTCACATTCACCCCTATCTTGTGCTTTCCAGTCCTATTACCACTGCCTTACTTAAAGCCCATATTGTTTTATATCTGGCCTATTCAAATAATCTTTGCCACTTCTCTCCATCTCCCAAGTCTTTCTCAAGAGTCACACAGCTTTTCTGCTAAGTGGAGAACTGGGTAAGTCAAATAATCTGACTGGAGCATAGAGTTTCTGTGGAAGAGTATGGATTTTCAAGTGTTCACTCCCATTCTGTCACTTGTTAACTGTGTGTCCTTGGGCAAGTTGCCTGGTCTCTTTGAGCCTCAGTTTTGTCTCCTGTAAAACAGTGCTAATACTACCTCCTGCTCCAGAGTTGTGAGACTCCACAGAAACTGCACATATGATAAAGGGCCCAGCACAGGGAGTGACTCACCATTGGCCTTTCTTTTCCATTTGCATTGTCAGTGGAGAGGTTGCCAAGGATTTTTCCCATGTGGTAGCTGATCATGATAGGAAAGCTCACTGGAGACTCAAGGACTTGGTAAACCTCCATCCTCAGCCTCAGACCCTTCACCCAAACACCCTGCCTCCCTTACTCCCCTTGTTTCCTGCTTTCACCCCTCCCTCTCTTCCATTCTGGCAAAATTGAACAATAGCTCCTTCATTTCCTCTCTTCTGCCCCATGCTCAGCCTTTTCACACGCCAAGAGTGAAGAATTCTTGTCCCTCACCAGCTCTCCAGAACTGTCCATCTCCTCACTCGAGCTGGTCCTTGACTTTTGGCTCCTTCAAGAAACTTTCTTGGGCCAAGGGCCTACCTTCCTAACCTTCTCTTTCAGGTGCACTTACCCTTAGGTTTCAGAAATGAACCAAAAGGCCTGGAATAAACTGCATCAAATGTTAAGGGACACAGCTCAAGAAGTCCCCAGCAATTTTCTTTCTTTCTTTTTTTTTTTTTTTAAGGTTTATTTATTTTTGAGAGAGAGAGAGCACAAACAGGGGAGGGGCAGAGAGAGAGGGGGACAGAGGATCTGAAGTGGGCTCCACGCTGACAGCAGTGAGCCTGATGTGGGGCTCAAACTCATGAATCGCAAGATTATGACCTGAGCTGAGATCAAGAGTTGGACACTCAACTGGCTGAGCCACCAGGCGCCCCAGTCCCTAGCACTTTTCATGTGCTCTACAGCAGATTGGACTGAGTCTGGGAGGCATCGGTGCTGGGAGGCAGCAGGGCTATTTTCCATATCACTCCCTGATGATTTGAAGAAGGAAAGGAAGAAACAAAAAATGAAGAAGGAAAGGAAGGATGTTAGGAAACTAATATTTATTGAATGCCTACTGGATGCCTGACCTCAGGCTAGCAGCCTTCATAAATTTATATCATTCCTTCTCATAACACCCTTGAGAGGTGGTGATATTATTCAAGTTATCTGTAGTGTCTCTGCTTCCCTGTGAGCTCTGTGAGGATATGGGAGAAGTCATCTTTAATTTTGCATCTGAAAGAGCATGGGTCTATACTCAATAAATGTCTGTTAGATTGAATTGCAGACACCACCGTGTTGAGGCAGTGTGGCTTAGGAGAATAAGGAGTTGGAGTCTTCACTACCTGTGTGGCTTTGTGCAAGTGATTTCATTTTTTCTGGGCCTCAGTGTCCTCATGTGTAAAATGGGAGTATTGATAACTCCAAGGCAGGGGGTTGTGAGCATGTACAGTTGGCTTGGGGAACTTCAAAATTCAGTGCCAGTGTGGGGGTGGTGCTCACGCATACTCCAAGACAGGCTTTTATTTGTGTAATTGCTGTCTAAACCTATAGTTCTCAAATGCAAATTGGTGCTCATCCTTCACAAAATTTTCACTCTTCTGAGTCAAAAATGACAAAAACAATGAAATCATTTTTCATAAAGTGTTCAGTTTTGTAAATTCTGAAATTGTCATTCCAACTTTTTGATATTAAATCATCCTCTTGTTCATTAAATCTTGGTTAGAGTAAATGGCAGCTGTTTAAAAATGCCTGTACTCAGGGCGCCTGGGTGGCTCAGCTGGTTAAGCATCCAATTCTTGATTTCAGCTCAGGTCATGATCTCACAGTTCATGAGTTCAAGCCCTGCATTAGGCTCTGTGCTGTTAGTGCCTAGCCTGTTTGGGATTCTCTCTCTTCTCCCTCTCTCTCTTTGGCCCTCCCCTACTTGTACTCTCTCACTCTTTCTCTCAAAATAAATAAATAAACTTAAAAACAATTAAAAAATAAGTAAACAGTAAAAATACCTGTACTCGATCAAGTAAAATGCTAGCACTAATCTGTCAGGGCCCCCTGTGACAGAGGTAGCACAGGGTGTCAAGAGAGAGGAGCCTGGGCCAGGCTTGGCCCACTAGGGCTTTGTTGTAGTCTTCCTGGAGAAGGGGAGGTGTGAGAAAAGTTAGGAAAGATGAATAGGAGTATGTTTGGCCATGAAGGGTGGGAAAAGGCACACTCTGGAGACCTGGCTCAGCATAGGAACCTGCTGTCTTGGTGCCACCCAGCAGGTTAGCACCTGTGAGCTTCCCCGGCACAAGGTGTTGGAGTGGGGGAGTGAGTTGCTTTGTCCCAGACCCACCTGGCTCACAGATAGGGATGAAAAACTCCAGGCTGCTATATTAGGCAGTAACTGAGCTTCCCCACCCCACCCCAAAGGTGGCTGCTTCTTGCAGTTGGCCCAGGCAATCTGTCACCAGATACCAGATACCAAATCCCCAACTCTCCTTATGATCTGGCTTACTCTCTATCCCCTCTGCCGCAGCAGCAGCATCAGTAAAAGCAGGAGTCCCTCTCCTTTGCAGCTGGAAGGCCAAGATCCCACATCTCCACACACAGGCTCATTGGAAACTCAAACTCCTCCCTCCTCCTTCCATACATCAAGTGGTGCACCGCACCGGGAGTGGGGACAGAGGGTAGGGGGCTGGTTCTTTTCCCCAGGACGCCTTGCAGGCCTGGAGAGGCGGATGGGGCAGGCCACTTCCCCAAGGCCTGCTGTGTGACCTCTGGCATTTGTAGATCACACCGCTGCCTGCAGGCAGGCAGCAGGAGGCCCCAGGTGGCTGGGAAGGCCAGACCAGTCTGAAGGGGCAGAGTGTGGCCACCTGAGCATGCGCTTTTGCACTCCATGTGGTGGGTCTGTATTATCCATTTCTTGGATTTCTCCAGACCTCTGCTCCATCCATCAGAGCACTTTTTTTCCACCTGAAAATCTTTGGCCAGTAGGTGCAACCACTAGTTTATTCAGTCAGGGGCATGTGCCAGGTGCCTGCCAGCTGCCCAGCTGGCCCAGACAAGAGGCAAAGTATAACTTTCAGAGGAAGAGGAAGTCCGTGGGGGCAGGCAATAAGGCGAGGCTAAGTTGATGCAGCATCAGCCAGTCCCATTGCTCGGCAGACCCAACCTGGCCAGCAGTACTAAGCATTCCTAGCTCCATGTTCAGGGCAGGTTGCCATGGTATTTTGCCTGCTGGTGCAGCGGGACTGGAAAAAAAAGCAGAGGAGTTAGCCTGACGGTGGAGATTTAGGGGGAGGAGCTGAAAAATGAGGAGAGCTGGACTTTTTGCTCCGGTTCCAGCTGGAGTTTGAGTTAGAGCAGGGTGGCTGCTACAGGGAGAAGTCTTTGTGCCCTTAGGTCCCCAGGGTTTCCTGCCACTATAAATGCCCAGCAGTGGCATATGCCTGACAGGCTTCCTAAAGGCCTGGCTGAGCATCCATGCCATAGTTCTATTCTCACTGGTGACCTGGTGGGTCTTTCTGGTGGCTTGTAAGCTCTCCCCATCTCTGTGGCCTGATTTGCACAGCCCTGTGTATCATTCCTACACTTAGCCAGGCAGCCATTTCTGGGGGTGGGCATCAGCCACACCTACTGATGTCTGGTGTATCCTGACGTCAATCAGCAGTCTGTAGCTGTGGTGGGGAGAAGGGTTGATGCTCAGATTTTGATGGTGGTATTTGAGATGAGTCCACATCCTGAGCTTGGTATTCAGACACTTTGACAATTAGTTTTTGACAATGTTCAACATTTCAATGTCACATATTTGGCCCCCAAACCCCAAATACCTGTACACCTGGCATCAGGTTGAAAAAACTTGTGGATAGTGGACACATTGTTTTCAGTCTTCATTTGCATATTGGCATCTCACAGACACTGGTATGGTGTCACATTTCATTTACAGGCTGACAATTTCCAACTCTGTGTGTCTAAATATAATTTGGATGACCAATATTTGATATAGTCTTTGGTGTCCTTTTGGTCACGTGCCCAAGTCTTACCCACACTGAAAGGCTAGAACTAATTTGCTCTAAGATTTTAGACATAAAAATCACAGAAATATCTGCTGTAAAACATAGGTTGAGGAGGGGGCGCCTGGGTGGCTCAGTTGGTTAAGTGCCGGACTTCACCTCAGGTCATGATCTCACCCCGTGTCAGGCTCTGTGCTGACAGCTCGGAGCCTGGAGCCTGCTTTGGATTTGGTGTCTCCCTCTCTCTCTGCCCCTCCTTGTTCTCTGTCTCTGTCTCTGTCTCTCTCTCTCTCTCTCAAAAATAAATAAATAATAAACAACATTAAAATTAAACAATTTTTTTAAAATTTTTTTTAAACATTTATTTATTTTTTTTTTTTTAATTTTTTTTTCAACGTTTTTTATTTATTTTTGGGACAGAGAGAGACAGAGCATGAACGGGGGAGGGGCAGAGAGAGAGGGAGACACAGAATCGGAAGCAGGCTCCAGGCTCCGAGCCATCGGCCCAGAGCCTGATGCGGGGCTCGAACTCACGGACCGCGAGATCGTGACCTGGCTGAAGTCGGACGCTTAACCGACTGCGCCACCCAGGCGCCCCTAACATTTATTTATTTTTGAGACACAGAGAGACAGAGCATGAACAGGGGAGGGTCAGAGAGAGGGAGACACAGAATCTGAAACAGGCTCCAGTCTCTGAGCTGTCAGCACAGAGCCCGACGCGGGGCTCGAACTCACAGCCCTCACGGACCGCGAGATCATGACCTGAGCTGAAGTCGGCCGCTTAACCGACTGAGCCACCCAGGCGCCCCTAAACAAATTTTTTAAATAAAAAAATAGGTTGAGGAAAATCAGTCTGAGCTATTGTAAATTATGAGCCTAAGAGGAGCTTCTTTCTCAAGAAAACAAACAGACAAAACCAAGATCACAGACCCCCAATCTGCCCATCTCTCAATGCCCAATTTAAAGGCCACCTCCTCCACAAGACCCCGTTAGTCTGTTCCAGCTGCACAGCATTTCTCCCTCCTATCTGTTCCACAGTGTTTCCTCAGATTTGTTCTAGGGCCTCTGATGCTGTCTCCCTTGGATTATAGCTAGTGGTGTATTTGGGGGTGTTTTCCTTACACATCTGTGAGTTCCATAAAAGCACTTCTTATCTCTGAATCCCTCTTGACGCCACCAGCCTTTAGCACAGAGCCGAAACTTAAATAGCTACTCATGGAATAACTGATGGGAATGGATGGCTTCTCTCCTTGTTGGGATTTGCTTGGATTGAGGGGGGCTGGTGGAAGCCCCAGAGCTTCTCACTGGGGAGAACAAATACTTGCCTGCAAGCAGCACCCACCATGTCTCCTTGCTGCCTAGCGACCCTTCTCCTTTCCCCAACTATTTCCTTGTTTCTCCTTTCCTTAACCTCTTCCTTGCCTAATGCAACACTGCCTGCCTCCTGCAGAGTGCAGCACCCATGGGGGGTCCTCGCTGTCTTTCTTGCTTCAGGCTTCCTTTCCAGTGAGCATCTGGAGTGGTGTATTCTGCCCACTCAAATGTCACTTTGGGTTATGAGCAGAGACAAGAGCCTTAGGGCACTGGGATCATTCCATGTCCTTTCTCTTCATTTGCCTTTAGTACAGGGCAGGTACATTTTGTGAGTGTGTGTGTGTGTGTGTGTGTGTGTGTGTGTGCGCTCTAAGACAGTCAACATATAATGATTATGATTTTAACCATTTTTTTGTTTTTATTTATTTATTTTGAGACAGACAGAGACAGTGTGAGTGGGGGAGGGGCAGAGAGAGGGAGAGAGAGAATCCCAAGCAGGCTCCACACTGCCAGCGCATAGCCTGGTGCGGGCTCAAACCCACGAACCCCAAGATCATGACGTGAGCCAAAACCAAGAGTCAGATGCTCAACCGACTGAGCCACAAAGGCACCCCACCATTTTTTTTGTATGTTAACTAAAATTTTTTTCTTTTTTTAAATTAAATATAATTTATTGTCAAATTGGTTTCCATACAACACCCAGTGCTCATCCCAACAAGTGCCCTCCTCAATGCCCATCACCCACTTTCCCCTCTCCCCCCGACCTCCCTATCAACCCTAAGTTTGTTCTCAGTATTTAATAAGAGTCTCTTATGGTTTGCCTCCCTCCCTCTCTATAACTTTTTTTTCCCCTTCCCCTCCCCCCATAGTCTTCTGTTAAGTTTCTCAGGATCCACATATGAGTGAAAACCTATGGTATCTTTCTTTGCCTGACTTATTTACTTAGTATAATACCCTCCAGTTCCATCCACATTGCTGCAAATGGCCAGATTTCATTCTTCCTCATTGCCAAGTAGTATTCCATTGTATATATAAACCACATCTTCTTTATCTATTCATCAGTTGATGGACATTTAGGCTCTTTCCATAATTTGGCTATTGTTGAAAGTGCTGCTATAAACATCAGGGTACATGTGCCTCTATGCATCAGCACTCCTGTATCCCTTGGGTAAATTCCTAGCAGTGCTATTGCTGGGTCATAGGGTAGATCTATTTTTAAATTTTTGAGGAACCTCCACACTGCTTTCCAGAGTGGCTGCACCACTTTGCATTCCCAACAGTGCAAGAGGGTTCCCATTTCTCCACATCCTCACCAGCATCTATAGTCTCCTGATTTGTTCATTTTAGCCACTCTGACTGGTGTGAGGTTTTATCTCAGTGATTTGTATTTCCTTGATGAGGAGTGATGTTGAGCATCTTTTCATGTGTCTGTTGGCCGTCTGGATGTCTTCTTTAGTGAAGTGTCTATTCACGTCTTCTACCCATTTCTTCAATGGATTATTTGTTTTTTGGGTGTGGAATTTGGTGAGTTCTTTTTAGATTTTGGATACTAGCCCTTTATCCAATATGTCACTTGCAAATATCTTTTCCCATTCAGTCAGTTGCGTTTTAGTTTTGTTGATTGTTTCCTTTGAAGTGCAGAAGCTTTTTATCTTGATGAGGTCCAAATAGTTCATTTTTGCTTTTAATTCTCTTGCCTTTGGAGATGGGTTGAGTAAGAAATTGCTGCGGCTGAGGTCAAAGAGGTTTTTTCCTGCTTTCTCCTCTAGGATTTTGATGGTTTCCTGTCTCACATTCAGGTCCTTTATCCATTTTCAGTTTATTTTTGTGTATAGTGTAAGATAGTGGTCTAGTTTCATTCTTCTGCATGTTGCTGTCCAGTTCTCCCAGCACCATTTGTTAAAGAGACTGTCTTTTTTCCTTTGGATACTCTTTCCTGCTTTGTCAAAGATTAGTTGGCCACACATTTGTGGGTCCAGTTCTGAGGTCTCAATTCTATTCCATTGGCCTATGTGTCTGTTTTTGTGCCAATACCATACTGTCTTGATAATTACAGCTTTGTAGTAGAGGCTAAAGCCTGGGATTGTGATGCCTCCTGTTTTGGTTTTCTTCTTCAATATTACTTTGGCTATTCGGGGTCTTTTGTGGTTCCATACAAATTTTAGGATTGTTTGTTCGAGCTTCGAGAAGAATTCTGGTGCAATTTTGATTGGGATTGCATTGAATGTGTAGATTGCTTTGGGTAGTATTGACATTTTAACAATATTTATTCTTCCAATCCATGAGCATGGAATGTTTTTCCATTTCTTTGTATCTTCTTCAATTTCCTTCAAAAGCTTTCTATAGTTTTCAGCATACAGATCTTTTACATCTTTGGTTCGCTTTATTCCTAGGTATTTTATGGTTCTTGGTGCAATTGTGAATGGGATCAGTTTCTTTATTTCTCATTCTGTTGCTTCATTATTGGTGTATAAAAATGCAACCAAGGGGCGCCTGGGTGGCTCAGTTGGTTGGGTGTCCGACTTTGGCTCAGGTCATGATCTTGTGGTCCGTGAGTTTGAGCCCCGTGTCGGGCTCTGTGCTGACAGCTCAGAGCCTGGAGCCTGTTTCAGATTCTGTGTCTCCCTCTCTCTCTTATCCTCCCCCATTCATGTTCTGTCTCTCGGTCTCAAAAATAAATAAATGTTAAAAATTTAAAAAAAATGCAACTGATTTCTGTACATTAATTTTGTACCCTGTGACTTTGCTGAATTCATGTATAAGTTCTAGCAGACTTTTGGTGGAGTCTGTCAGGTTTTCCATGTAGAGTATCTTGTCATCTGTGAAAAGTGAAAGTTTGACTTCATCACCATTTTAACCATTTTTAAGTTTACAGTTCAGTGGCATTAAGTATATTGCTGTGTATCCGTTCTCCAGAACATTTTCATCTTCCAGAACTGAAACTCTACCCCTTAAACAGTAATTCCCTTATTTCCCGCTCCCCCAGCCACTTATAAACCACTCTTCTACTTTCTGACTCTGGGTTTGACTATTCTCGATATCTCATATAAGTGGAATCATACAATGTTTGTCCTTTTGTGTCTGACTTCTTTCATTTGGCACGGTATCCTCAAGGTTCATCCATGTTGTCGTGTGTGTCAGAATTTGTTTCCTTTTAAAAGCTACATAATATTCCATTGAATGTGTGTACAATTTTTCTACCCATCAGTGGACATTTAGGTTGCTTCTACCTCTTGGCCATCGTGAATAATGCTGCTTTGAACACAAGGTGTACAAACATCTGTTTGACTCCTGCTTTCAATTCTTGTAGGTACTTCTGAGGAACCACCATACTGTTTTCCATAGTGGGTGTACCATTTTACATTCCCACCAGCAGTGTATGAGGGTTCCAAGTTCTCCAAACCTTCACCAAACACTTGTTATTTTTTGCCTTTCAAAAACAAATGATAGCCACCCTAATGGGTGCAAAGTGATACCTCATTATGGTTTTGAATTGCGTTTCACTAGTGAGTAACAATATTGAGCATCTTTTCGTGTGCTGGTCAGGTAAGTTGGGGCCTACCTATAAAGCTGTGCATTTAGCCTTGTTTTCCAGGTAGTCTTGGAAGTTGGAAATTCCCATTGTTTCGTAGATTCGGATTACCTTGACTTAAAGAAGTCTTTGTTGGGGCGCCTGAGTGGCTCACTTGGTTAAGCGTCCAACTTAGGCTCAGGTCAGGTTCGTTCATTCGAGCCCTGCATTGGGCTCTATGCTGACAGCTCAAAGCCTGGAGCCTGCTTCCGATTCTGTGCCTCCCTCTTTCTCTTTCTCTCTCTCTGCTCCCCCCCCCACTTGTGCTCTCCCTCTCTCTCAAATAAATAAAAACAAACAAATTAAAAAAAAGAAGTCTTTGTTATACAGCTAGTTACCTCTAGACTCTCCACACTCTTTTTAGCCAGTCCTGCAGCTTTTTGATACTCTCTGCCCATGCTTGTAGGTCTGGCCTTCCCTAAGCCCTAAGATCTCTTTGATTCTCTGTTTTCTGCCATATAATCCCAACCTAGTATGACAGCCAGCCAGCCATGCTAGAGAGAAAAATGCTCAGGGATTGAAAAAGAAGGGAAAAGGCAGAAGGTGGCAGATTTTTTGAACAAATTTTCTAGTTAAAAAAAGAGTAGGTATATCTGCCCCTCCTTCCTTACAAAAAGCCTGTTTTTGTTTGTCTATCAAGCAGTTCCATGTTAGAAACCTGCCTGTTCTCCATTTGTATAGGAAGAGGAATAGAAAATGGATCTCTGAAAGGAGAACTATCAAACTGCCTGAGTTTGGTACTAAAAATGCCATCCAGGAATTTCCATTGATATTTGATCTCTGAGTGAGTGTAATGAGTTGGTGACTCTCATGGAAGACAAAAGCAAGAACAAAAAGAAGACCTCCCAACTTCTTAGCGGACAAATTATAGTAGGAGGGTTTGTGGAGAAGGGATGCATTTATTCAGTGTCACCTTCTTCTTGGAGTCCTCTCACTGACCCTGGTGTCCCTACTACTCCCAGGCAGCCTGGGACCTATTGTTTGTTAACCCACCTGGGGACCAGACCCACAGCCTTCTTTTTGGTCTCCTGAGACATCTAGCATTCTCAACAGGAAATTTATCAAATACAGGAGAGCAGGGAGGAAATTATTGCAAAAAAATACAATTAGCAGTGTGTTAAATAGACAAGTTTCCTGAGTGCAGGTTTTGGATCCAACAGTGAAAGCTGTCTGAACCAAGAGCCAAGGCGTCATGGCTGCTCTCACCTGCTTGCCTTCCAGCCCAGCTCCCTGCGTATCCCTAGAGGGTGGGTGCCATCTTACTTTCCATAATCTGGGAGGAGATTCCAAGACAAGACTCGAAGAGACCATATTCCAAACCAGCTGTTCATGGGAGCCCTCCCACGCCAACCTGATTTCTTGTCTGGACAGGAGCTTGGCCACCGGGTCTGTTTCAATGCAGGCTTTATCCTCAAGGCAGCGATCTTTTTCTGTAGAATGGGCTTCCCAAAGTGGGCTCATGTTCCCCTGGGAGTGAGAGTACATCTCATGCTTTTAGAGGGACATCAATGAATGTTTTTTTTAAATCTTCATAGCAAAGCATTTGTTTTTATGATGTTCTTTTTTTTTTAATGTTTTTATTTATTTGAGAGAGAGAGCTGTGCTGACAGCAGAGAGCCCAATGCGTGGCTTGAACTCATAAACTGTAAGATCGTGACCTGAGCCTAAGTCGGACATTTAAGTGACTGAGCTACCAGGTTGCCCCTATGGTGTTCTTTGAATTAGGTCATATGGTAGTGATTTTCCATTTACATGAGTGATGCAAAAGTTTCTTTAAGTGGAAGAATAAGACTTTTTAAAAAAATTTTTTAAATGTTTATTTGTGAGAGAGGGAGAGAGCACAAAAGGGGGAGGGGCAGAGAGAGAGGGAGACACAGAATCCAAAGCAGACTCTGGGCTCTGAGCTGTCAGCCCAGAGCCCAATGCAGGGCTTAAACCCACGAACCATGAGATAGTGACCTGAGCTGAAGTCAGATGCTTAACCGACTGAGCCACCCAGGCGCCCCAGAAGAGTGAGAAATTTAAAGAGAAGTATTATTTAAATAATACTTCAGGGGGTATGTGGATATGATAAAATTCGGGAAGGTGACCTGCAGGTGACTGGAAATTGGGAAACACTGCCTTAGAGTGGACCTGCATCTCTAAGACCCCTATAAGCAGACAGTTGTCAGGAGGGCTGTGTGACAGGAATTACCAGCATTTAAGTTCTGGGGGCCTTCTCACTTCTGGATCTCTGATGCTTTGGTGAGAGCAAGGAAAGCCTAGAATAAATTCCCTAATCTATTTGATCTGCTAGATCTGCTAATAGTCTCCTCTGCGGGCACAGATAACTGGCCCATCAACTTGTTTTATTTATTTGTTTTTAATTTGTAATTGAAGCATAGTTGATATATAATATTAAATTGGTTTCAGGTGTACACCGTACTATTAACCATACTATTAGTGTACATATGTACACTACGTACACCATAGTGACTCAACAGCTATGTACATTACAAATTGCTCGTTGTGATAAATGTATTACAATATTATTGACTATATAGCATATGCTATACTTTTCAGCCCTATGACTTATTTATTTCATAAATGGAAGTCTGTATCTTTTAATTCCCTTCACCCATGTCACCCATCTCCCCTCCAGTCTCCCTTTTGGCAACCATCAGTTTGTTCTCTGTGTCTATGAGTCTATTTCTCTTTTTTTTGTTATTGTTTATTATTGTTGTTTTTAGATTCCAGATATAAGTGAAATCATATGGTATTTATCTTTCTCTGATTGACTTATTTCACTTATGATACCCTCTAGATCCATCCATGTCATCATGAATGGCAAGATTTCATTTTTTATGGCTGAGTAGTATTCCATTGTATATGTATATATACCACATCTTCTTTTTTTTAAATTTTTTAATGTTTTTATTTATTTTTGAGACAGAGAGAGACAGAGCATGAGCAGGGGAGGGGCAGAGAGAGAGGGAGACACAGAATCCAAAGCAGGCTCCGGGCTCCAAGCTCTCAGCACAGAGCCTGACACGGGGCTCAAACTCACAAACTGAGAGGTCATGACCTGAGCCAAAGTCGAACGTCCAACTGACTGAGCCACCCAGGCGCCCCTATATACCACATCTTCTTTATCCACTCATCTATCGACAGACACTATGTTTTATTTCCTCGTTAGCTTTCTCTAATGCTGTCCTTGCTGAAAGTTGAGGCAGAAATGGTAGTAACTAAACCTCAGATTTCTCTACTTTGACAGAATCTCTTCAGCTCAATAGTTACCTCTCAACCCCAGCCTACACCCTCCCGAAAGAGGATTTTTCAAGTATTTTCTCCTTTTACTCCACACTAACCCAGCCCATATCCTCCTGAAACATCACATCGGATGCATTCATATTTTTTGGCCTGAAGAAATCCATGCTAGGCTCATCTACTTTTATTAAATGTTTATTTATTTTTGAGAGGGAGAGAGAGAGAGAGAGATAGGGAGAAAGGCAGACAGAGAGAGGAAGACACAGAATCTAAAGCAAGCTCCAGGCTCTGAGCTGTCTGTCCGCACACAGCCCGATGTGGGGCTCAAACTCATGGACTGTGAGATCATGACCTGAGCCAAAGTCGGACGCTTAACAAACTGAGCCACTCAGGCACCCCTAGGCTCATCTACTTCTGCTTGTGGGAGGACTCCTTGCTCCGTTGAGTTGTGGGCATTACCTGGTGGCCATCCTTGGTTCAGTGGGAAGAAAGTGAGGAGGCTAGCATTTCTGGAGTCCCTACTAGGAGCTAGGCACCACACTAGGCCTGTATCTGACTGGGCTCTTCAAATTCTGCTACCGGCCCTTTAAGTATCATGTGACACTTGAGGAAACTGAGGCTCAGAGAGGTTTAGTAACTTGCCCCAGGTTCTCTGCCTCCAGTGCACTTTCCATTGCCTATACAGGGTCCTGCCCTTTCCCACTAGGTGCATGCTCCTGTTACTGCTTAGATGGCTAGCAAAAGGTCTCCAACACAAGGGCTTTCTCTTTGCCTGCAACAATGAGCTGGAAGGGAAAACAGATTGATTAAAGTTGAATTTGTCCTAGTGGGAAACTGGCCAGAGCATCTCTGGAGAGCCTCAGGCTGGGCCTGGCTGGCTGTCAGGATGTGGCCTGGAGCCTGACTTCCCTTCCTGGCCCTCCCTTTATCTTCCTACCCTCTTTCATTGCCTTCTGCTCCCTGACCCCACTGCCCCCTCCATGGGAGCTGAAGAGCAAGCTGCTCAGAAGGAAATGGCTTTTGTTATTTAACCTGGATAAGTGTCTCTATGTGCCTTCTCTGGAAATCTACTCATGGATGAAGGAGGGGGACCAGGGTCACTCTAATATTGTTTGTTTTGTTGGGAGCTTAAAAACAAAGTAAAGGCAGTTCCTTACATTCATCACTGGTTTTGTCCCCACCTCTCTTCCAGTCACTAATTCTAAACCTATTCTTTTTTTTTTTTTTAATGTTTATTTATTTTTGAGAGAAAGACAGAGTGTGAGCAGGGGAGGGGCAGAGAGAGAGGGAGACACAGAATCCGAAGCAGGCTCCAGGCTCTGAGCTGTCAGCACAGAGCCCATCGCGGGGCTGGAATCCACAGACCACAAGATCATGACCTGAGCCAAAGTCGGATGCTTAACTGACTAAGCCAGCCAGGCGCTCCAAAACTATTAGTGTTTTTTAAATTATTATTTAGGTATAATTGACATGTAACATTATATTAGTTTTAGGTGTGCCACATAATGATTTGATATTTGTATATATTGCAAAATGATTACCGCAATAAGTCTAGTTAACAGCTATCCATATTCTTATAAAACAGAGTTGATAAATACATAGAACTTTATCTTGGCATTTAAATATACCAACAAATGGGTTCCAAGTAGCCTGTCAGATCTTGTGATCCACTGCTTCTTTATACAATTCTCATTTTCCTGCTGACCAAAATACCCACCATGGCTTAATGATTCCTGATTTTTGGCCTCCTTGCTCCTACTGCCTCTGCCTATTAAGCAGCTTCATGGAGTAGTAAGAGGGGTTAGAGTCAGAAGACCTGAGTTGAATATTATACCTCTTAGCCTCATCCTCTGGGAGCTTCGGTTTACTTCTCTCTAAAATGGGGCTGAAGGGGTGTCTGGGTGGCTCAGTCAGTTAAGCGTCCGACTCTTGATTTCGGTTTAGGTCATGATCTCACGGTTGATGAGACGGAGCCCTGCGTCCGGCTTGCTGAGAATGCGGAGCCTGCCTGGGATTCTCTCTCCTTGCTCTCTGCCTCTCCCTCTGCTCTCTTGCTCTTTCTCTTTCTCTCTTAAAATAAATAAATAAACTTTAAAAATAAAATAAAATAAAATAAAATAAAATAGGACTAATGATGCAACCCACCTACCTTAAAAAATGGTTTTGATGACCAGACAGAATGATATGAAAAACCCTTTGTGAAATGTAGAGCACCATCCAAATGCTATTTTCTTATTACTAAAGGACAATGACCCATCCTGTAGGGCCCAGAAGGGGCCCTCTTTGGGTGGTGCTACAGTACTGGGAGATTCTTCCTGGCATGCACCCTTTTTGCGCGTCATGAGAGCTACTTGTGCCCAAGGCTGAGAGTATATGTGGTGGGCAGAGAAGAGGCTCAGGCATTTTTTCCTCCAGAGGGCCAAACGTTGCACACAGTAAATTCACAAAAAGTGTATAGTGAACTGGGAAGCTGGAAAAGAAAAGGCCAGCTCTGTGGCTTGGAAGCTAATCTTAGGCACCACATCTGTGTCCCCTTTGGGAGCTGTGAGGAGAGGGAAAATAATGGGTGTGGGGGGTGCCTATAGAGGAAGGGGATGGAAACCTTTTCATGGCTCACATTAACCCATTTCAAAGACTCCTAAACTTTTTGAGCTTTCTTTCGATTCAGGCTGCAGGGCACCTCGTGAGTCCTCAAGAAGAAAGAAGTCAACTCAGTCCTGCACCTACCCCCTGCCTTGCCCTAGAGTACCACTGGGTGAGCCAAAGAGCAGGACAAAGCCTGAACACCTTGCTCGGTGGGCCCCATGTTCTGCAACAGCTGAGCAGCAGAGAGCAGCCTCAGGGCTTCAGGAGGCCTGATATGACAACTTTAAAAAAGCTGCCTGTGGTGCCTCCATGGATGAGGGTGAACAACTAAGCTACTTCATGGCCACATTGGCCACACTCAGGCCTTGCTAAGCTCTTCCAGCTCAACATTTGGGTCCTTCTGCTCTTGTTTCACAATGTTATTGAGGTACATTTGACTTCCAATAAATTACACACATTTAAAGTGTACAGGTTGGGGGCGCCTGGGTGGCTCAGTTGGTTAAGCATCTGACTTTGGCTCAGGTCATGATCTCACAGTTCCCCAGTTCTAGTCCTGCATCAGGCTCTGTGCTGACAACTCAGAGCCTGGAGCCTGCTTTGGATTCTGTGACTCCCTCTCTCTTCGCACCTCCTCTGCTCACACTCTGTCTCTCTCTGTCTCTCAAAAAATGAATAAACGTTTTTAAAAAATTAAAAAAAATAGTGTACAGGTTGGTGAGCTTTGATATATGTGCATACCCATAAAATCATCACCACAATCGAGATAATGAACATTTCCATCGTCCCCCTAAAGTTCCTCCTGTTGGGCACCTTTAATCTTTCTTCACAGCATAAGTTGAGGGAAAAAAATGGTGATAAGCCCTTCTTAGATTAGAAGATGCTCAGGAGCAGTGGCCTTGGATTTTGGATGCTGGGGCCAAAGGAGCCTCAGGAGTCAGTACTTCATGAAAGCCAGCTTTTGTGGTGCTTGTTATAGGAACATTTCTCTGGAACTGTATTGCTTGGGTGACCTGAGGCATGCCTTATTTTCTCTGGGCCTCAGTTTCCCCATCAATAAAATGTGACAGTTGGATAAAAGATCTCTAAGGTTCTGTCAGCCTGAATTGAAAGGATATTTCTATGACAACTTTTGCTAAATGGCAATCTTTAAAAAGCATAAAAGAAGTATAATCTTCCTTGTTTCCTCATGCCCTAAATTACATGCTGTGGGGTTCTGAGAGTTCTGAGTGGATTATTACCCCATTTTACAGATGAGGAAACTGAGGCTTGGAAAGGAGAGATTATCTGCCCACAGTTAATAAGTAGCTGAGCTGGGATACAAATCCAGCCCCAACTCCTAATCCAGTGCTCTGGGCACCACCCCACACTCTATTCAAAGATAATATTCCCAAGGATGCAGGCTTAGTTCTCTCCAGGTTGCTAGGATGAGTAACGGTCTTTGCATCCAACAGATAGTTCTGTTTTCCATCTGGCTCAGTCTGGTAGCTGTAACTCACCTTTGCAAGCCAGTGGTCAGGCTGAGGGGGAAAAATGTGCCCCTGCCCTTCAAAACCCTTCAGAACCACCAAATCAGGCCTATTCTGCAGCCTTACATTTTCTTAGACTGGAAGTTTCCAGAAAGCAGAAATTATCTGGCCATGTAATTCATTGTATATAGTCTCCTGGGACCATTTGCAGGCAAATGTTTAATAATGTGGGAGCACAGGGTCAGCGGGAAAGGGTGGTAATCTTGGGATTTCCTCATGAGTTTCCCTAGGGATACCACGGGAACCTGGTATGGGCTGGGGTTGAGGCAGCACCGGGCTGAGCTGCACATAGTCATTTTGGAGCAAGCACATGCTCCCAACAGCTGCATCTTTTGTAGCTTCCTGGGGAGAAGGTAGGAGGGCTAGTTACTTCCCCTCTTTTTAGAGACTCCCCTGACTGCTGGCTGTGCCCCAAGGTAAGGTGGGAAAGCAGTGCCTTGGAGACAAGTCTGAGCTAAGGGGAATTTGAGGTGGTAGCAGGGTTCTGAGCAGGCCCAGGGTGTCTACTTTCTGAATATTCAACAAGTACCCACACTAGGTGGTCAATAAATATTTGTTGACTGAATGACTAAACTCTTACTCTATGTCAGGCACTGTGGGGGGTACAGAGATAAACTGGCCCCAGCCCCTGACTATAGTGGAGAAAGAAGGATATGACCAACATATAAATAACCATTACACATGACAGAATGTGATAAGTGCCTTAGGAGAAGAATGACAAAGAAAGACATCAAGGGAAGAGGGAAGCTTACATCTGGCAGTAGTAGGGGGGAGGGGCTCCAGAGAAAACTTCCTGCTTGAGATGACATTTGAGCTGATCTTGAATAGGGACTAGGGTTTCTATGGTGGATCATGAATGTTTATGTGGTGGGGGTGGGGAGTGAGGATAGGCTGCATTCCAGGCCCTAGCAGCAGGCTTAGGGTCAGAAAGTTCCCTGAGGATGTCCCCAGAGAGCACAGAGAACTGCAAATCACTGATAATCCCAGAGCCTTAGAGTAGTTTAGAGTTTTCAACCTCCATCGTGCCTTGATCTGAGTCCCTGACTAGCTAAATGGTCTTAGCCAGGGCCCTTGGTGCCTCATAGGCTGACTAGCCCAAACCAGAAGTGGTGGCCAATCCTGGTAGCACGGTAGTAGATTCCTCATGAAAGTATTCCTTCCCAGTTCATCGTGTTGCTAGAAACAACAAAAGTGCTTGAGTGTGGGAGAAGGCCTCACAGAGAACAGTTGTTGACTTCATCCATCATTCATGTAGCAGAGATGGGCCATTACTGGGCAGAAATGGGGCTGAGTGTGGGCAAGGGGAGGGGCCATTATCTTGTATGAGATGGTTCATTAAACATAGTGAGGAGTTGGATAGCAACATTCCTGATTGTGCTATCCATAGGCATGGGCCTGGGAATATAATCCAGCCCTTTCTCTGCTCTTGCCTCTTTCTCTGTTTCTTGTCTAAAGGAAGTTAGTTGCTATTAACTGGTAAATTGAATGGTTTCACTTCACATGGGACAGGATGTTAGATTCAATTCAGCAGACACTTTCAAATATAGTATCTCCTTGAATCTTCAAAACAACCTTATAAGTAGAGATTGTTATTTGCAATTTGCAGATAAGGAAACAGTTAAATGACTTGCCAAGGGCACACAGCTAGGAAGGTGAATTTTTTTTGAAATTTAAATTCAAGTTAGTTAACACACAGTGTAGTCTTGGCTTCAGGAGTAGAACCCAGTGATTCATCTCTTACATATGACACCCAGTGCGCATCCCAAAAAGCAGATTTAATCTACAAATATTTGTTGCCTGTACAAGTATGAGGGTCAGGGCTTGTATATTTTTGAAATATATTTACACAGAAAATGCAGACTAGTTTTAATTATGTTTAATAGCTTTAATGAGATATAATTTATATACCATGAAGTTGTCTTATTTGAAGTATACAATTCAAATGTTTTTACTATATTTAAAGAGTTATACGATCATCACCAAAAACAATTGTAGAACATTTTCATCACTCCCAAAATAAGTATTATACCCTTTTAGCCAACCCTCCCAATCCTTCTCCCTCTCTGCTCCCCTGTACCCCAGTACTAGGCAACAACTAGTGTACTTTCTGCCTCTATGGCTTTGCCTATTCTGGATATTTCAAATTATATAATATGTCTTGTCAATTGCTTCTTTCACTAAGGGTAATGTTTTTGAGATTCACCATGTTGAAGGATGTATCAGTATTTCATTCCTTTATTCTTTTTAAATTTTTTTTGTTTTAGAGAGAGAGAGATCAAGTGAGCTGGGGAAAGGGGCAGGGAGGGGGAGTAAAGACAGAGAGAGAGAGAGAGAGAGAGAGAGAGAGAGAGAGAGAGAGAGAGAGAATCTTAAGCAGGCTCCACACTCAGTGCAGAGCCCAATGCAAGGCTCAGTCCCATGACCCTGGGAACATGACCTAAGCTCAACTGACTGAGTCACCCAGACACCCCTCATTCCTTTATTCTTGCTGAAATATATTCGATTGCATGGATATACCACATTTTGTTTATCCACTTATAGACCATTGAAAAAACTGGCAAAATTTTATGTGGCTATATGTTGTTAATTCTCTTGGAGCGTAGGAATGGAATTGCTGGGTCATATTGTAACTCTTTTGAGGAACTTTGAAACTTTTCTAAAGTGGCTATCCCATTTCTCCACATCCTTATCAACACTTGTCATTGAGTGTCGTTTTGATTATAACCATCCCAGTGGGCATGAAGTGATATTTCATTGTACTTTTGATTTGAATGTCCTTAATGATCATGATGTTAACCATCTTTTCATGTGTTTGTTGGCCATTTATATGCTTTCTTTGAAGAAATATCCATTTGCTTATTTATTTGTTTATTTGTGTATTTATTTATTTATATATTGAGGGGAGAGAGAGAGGGTGTGAGCGAGCAGGGGAGGGGCAGAGGGAGACGGAGAGAGAGAATCTCAAGCAGGCTCCATACCCAGTGTGGAGCCCCATGCAAGGCTCGATTTCACAACTGTGAGATCATGACCTGAGCCAAAGTCAAGAGTCGGATCCTTAAGTGACTGAGCCACCCAGGCACCCCACATTTGCTCATTTATAATTGGGTGATGTGTTTTTTTATTGTTGACTTGTAATTGTTCTTTATATATTCTGGATACTAGACTATTATAAGATATATGATTTGCAGATGTTTTCTGTGAGTTGTCCTTTTACTCTCTTAATGATATCTTTTGATGCACAAAAGTGTTTAATTTTTAGGAGGTCCAATTTATCTATTATATCTTTTTTTTCATATGCTTTGGTGTCATATCTAATAATTCATTGTCAAATTTATGGTCATGAAGATTTTATCCCTATGATGTAAGAACTTTATAATTTTAGCTTTAATGTTTTGTTCTTTGGATCCATTTTGAGTTAATTTTTGTATATGTGTGAGGTAAGAGCCCAACTTGATTCTTTTGCATGTGGCTATCTAGTTGTTCAGCACCATTTGTTGAAAAGACTATTCTCCCACTGAATGGTGTTGGCATTCTTGTCAAAAATCAGTTGTCCACAGATGAATGGGTTTATTACTGGACTCTCAGTTCTATCCCACTTGCCTATATGTCTGTGTTTATGCCAGTACTATGTGCTTTTGATTACTGCAGCTTCCTAGTCTGATTAGAAATCAAGAAGTGGGAGTCCTCTAACTTTGCTGTTCTTTGCCAAGTGTGATGTGGCTATTTGAAGTTCCCTGGAAGTCCATATGAGTTTTAGAATTAGCTCTTCCATTTATGCAAAAAAGGGTCTTTGGGGTTTTGATGGGGATTGAACTGAATTTGTACATCAAATCAAAGATGTATTGACATCTTAATATTAAGTCTTTCAGTCCATGAACACAGAATGTATTTCCATTTATTTAGGCTTTAATTTCTTTAATCAGTGTTTTGAAATTTTCAGTGTATAAATCTTGTGCCTCCTTGGTTAAATTTATTCCTAAGTATTTTATTCTTTTTGATGTTGTTCATTTTCATAAATAAAGCTGTATTAATTTTATTTTGGTGTTATTCATTGCTAATGTATAGACATACATGTGATTTTGGTATGACCTTGTACCCTGAAACTTTGTTGAATTCATTTGTTAGCTTTTTTGGTGGGTTTTTAAGGATTTAATGTAAATAAGATCATGTCATCTGTAAATAGAAATAGCTTTACTTCTCCCTTTCCTATTTCAATGATTTTTTTTTTTTTTTTGCCTGAATGGTCTGGCTAGAACTTTCAGTACAACTTGGAATAGAAGTCTCAGGAGAGGACATCCTTGTTTTGTTCCTGGTCTAAAGGAGAAATCTTTCATTCAACCTTTCACCACTGAGTGTGATGTTAGCTGCAGGTTTTTCATATATGCACCTTATCATGTTTTGAAAGTTCCCTTTCATTCCTCATTTGTTGAGTGTTTTTATCATGAAAAGGTGTTGAATTTTGTCACTTTTTTTCCCCTGCTTTATTTGAGATGATCATGTGGTCTTTTTCTTCATTCTATTAATGTGGTGTTTTATAATGATTAGGATTTTCACATGTGGAACCACCCTCACATTCCTGGGATAAATCCTACTTGGTCATGGTATATAATCCTTCAAATATGTGGTTGGTTTGCTAGTATTTTTTTGAGGATTTTTGCATCTGTATAAAATATATTGGTCTGCAGTTTTCTTGTGATGTGTTTGGCTTTGGAATCAGGCTAATGCTGGCCTTGCAGAATGAATTAGGAGGTAGTCTTTCCTTTTTACTTTTTTGAAGAGTTTGAGAAGGATTGGTCTTAATCATTCCTTAGGTTATTTAGTGGAATTCACAGTGTAACCATCTGGTCCTGGATTTTTCTTTATTGGGAGGTTTTTGATTACTGATTCAATGGCTTTACTTGTTATAAGTCTATTCAGATCTTCTACTTCTTTTTGAGTCAGTTTTGGTAGTTTTGTGTTTCTAGGAATTTGTCCATTACATGTAGGTTATATAATTTGTTAATGTGCAACTGTTCATAGTATTCTCTTATAATCCTCCTTATTTCTATAAGGTTGCTACTAATGTCCCCACTTTCATTTCTGATTTTAGTAATTTGAATCTTCTCTCTTTTTCTTGGTCAGTCTAGATAAAGGTTTGTCAATTTTGTTGATCTTAAAGAACCAGCTTTGCCATTGATTCTCTTTATTGTTTTTCTATTCTCGACTTCATTTATTTCTGCTCTTTTACTTTTCCTCCCTGCTGCTAGTTTTCGGTTTATTTTCTTCTTTTTTCTATTCCTTGCAGTGTAAAGTTGATCTTATGCCTAGTTTTATCCATTATTGAAAGTGGAGAATTGAAGTCTCCAATAATTATTTTTGAATTGTATATTCTCCCTTCAGTTTTGTCAGTTTCAACTTCATGTATTTTGTTGTTCTGTTGTTAGTTCCATATATGTTTATAGTTGCTATATCTTCCTAATAGATTGACCCTTTCATCATTATAAAATGTCCCTCCTTATTCTTAGTAACATTTTTTTTTTAATGTTTATTTATTTTTTTGAGACAGAGAGAGACAGAGCATGAACAGGGGAGGGGCAGAGAGAGAGGGAGACACAGAATCCGAAACAGGCTCCAGGCTCTGAGCAGTCAGCCCAGAGCCCGACGCGGGGCTCGAACTCACGGACCGTGAGATCATGACCTGAGCCGAAGTCGGACGCTTAACCGACCAAGCCACCCAGGCGCCCCAACATTTTTTGTTTAAAGTCTATTTCACCTGATAGTAATATAGCCACTCCAGCTTTCTTGAGATTGCTGTTTACATGATACATCTTTTTTTCTATCCTTTTACTTTCCATCTATTTGTAACTTTGAATTTAAAATGTGTCTCTTCTTGATAGCATATAGTTACAGTTTTATACTGTTTTTATTTAGTGTGATAATCTCTACTTTTGATTAGATTATTTAATTAATTTAAATTTAATATTATTATTGATATAGTTGGGTTTACACTTGCCATTTTACTTTTTATTTTCTGTTTTATGTCTTCTTAACCTCTACTTCTCCTTTACTCCTTTCTTGCATATTAAGTGAATATATTCTAATGTAGCACTTTAATTTTTAAATGATTTTACACCGTACTTTTGAGTTATTAGTTGTTCTAGGGCTTACCATATATAGATTACCTTATCAGAAAGCCTCACATTTATACTAACTTAATTCCAGTGACATGTATGAAGGGTATTCATATACACAATTGATTTTTATTATTTATGGATTTCATATTTACAAATTTGCTTACTTCCTAAAATTTTTTGTAATCCTAGAATCAATACTTTTATGCTTTTCTTCATTTGTCCCAAGGGATTTGAGTTTCCATCGTGAGTCTTTTCCTTAGTTCAGTATAGCTCTGTATCCATCCATTTCCTCTGTGGGCTTATTGACAAATATATTACATGTCTATATGTTCCAATCCCAACAATACATTATGCACACGTATTGTTTTATGTAGTTGATTTTTATATCAGCTAATATAAGAAAGGAGAAGAAATTAACACTCTTACTATCTTTTATAATTACCTAATTACAGTTACCAGTTGTCATGTGTTGAATTATGTCCCCTAAAAAGATATAGTCCTAATTACCAGTACATCAGAATATGACTTATTTTGGGATGGAGTCATTGCAGATATAATTAGTTAAGATGTGGTCATAGTGGAGAAAGGTGGGCCCAATGGTTAATATGACTGGTATCCTAATAAGAAAAGGACACAAATACAAAGAAGGAAGACAGTCATGTGAAAATGGAGGCAAAGATTGGAGTAATGCTGCCACAAGGCAAGGAATGCCTGAAATGAACAGATATTAGAAGAAGCAAAGAAGGATCCTCCCCTAGAGGCTTCAGAGGAAGCATAGCTCTACCAATACCTTCAGTACAGACTTCTAGCCTACAAAAATGTGAGACAATAAATTTCTGTTTTTTTTAAGCCACCTAGTTTGTGGTACTTTGTTACAGCAGCCCCAGGAAACTGATACGCTATGTCTCTTATCTTTTTTTTTTTTTTTTCCATTTCAGTTATTGTACTTTTCAACTCCAAATTTTCCATTTGGTTCTTTTTAATAAGTTCTCTCTATTGATGTTCTTTGTTGATGTGACAGTGTCATAGATCTTTTTTTACTTTTTTTCATAATTTTGTCCACTTCTTTGGACAAATTACAGTGGCTCCTTTAAAGTCTTTGCCTATTAAATCAGATATCTGGTCATTGTCACAGGTAGTTTCTGTTGCTTGATTTGGGGGGGTGGGTGTATGGATCATTCTTTCTTGTTTCTTTGTATGTCTCATATTTTTTGGTTGTAAACTGTACATTTTAGATAGTATATTGTCATAACTCTGGATACTGGCCTCCCTACCCTAGGGCTTGTTTATGGTAGTTGCTTGTTTACTTGTTTAGTCCCTGACTGAATTATTTCACTGAAATCTATTCTCCCTACTGTCCCAGTGTGAAGCCTGTGATGTTCCATGGGGGCACAGCCATAGGGTGCCCACAAACATCCTGGGTTTGGGCAGGGCTCTCTCTGACCACACCCAGTTGCTAAATTCTTCTAATTGTCAGCAGATTGTTCTATTGTTTTCACCAATTCCCTAGGGCATAAATTGTTCCACAAACTGATCCAATCAAATTGGGGCTCCTTTGGAGGGATAGTTTCCCAGATTAGAGTTTGAAATTTGTTCTAATCCAGGAAGACTCTTCCCAGTTGTCTCTCTTTATTTCTTTCCAGTAAACTATTCTGTCTACAAATTAGTCTACATCTCCAATGAGTCTATCATTCTCCTACCAGTTGCACTTTACCACAACCTCCACTTTTTTTTGAGAGTAAACTTAGGCTTGAACTTCTCCAACTTTCTGTTACAAATGGAGTCCATTCCTTTAGGGAAGGAGTCTGAGGTCTCCATTCTATGACCCACTTTTCCCAAAGGGCAAAACCTCCAGGCCACAGCTCTGGTACTATGGTCAGAGACAATGGCATACTTCTGAGTGATACCCCCACTTTAGGAACTGAGTGCTCATTGGAGGGAAAGGCAGCAGTTCCAGATCTCTTTGGCTTGCCTCTCTTGGAGTGGTATCCCTGACCCATGAGCCAGGTCAAAGGGCAGTCACAGTCCTAGTATTCTCAGTGGTGCCACCCCCTAGTTAAAGCCTCCATCCCACAAGTGGGTGCTGGGAGAAAGAAGGGAGTCCTCACCCCTCAGCCACACTCACCTGGAAATGAGCCTCACCAATAGATCTTTGGCCCATTTTTTAATCAGTTGTTTTCTTATTGTTGAGTTTTAAGAATTCTTTATATATCTTGGATAGTAATCATTTTGCAAATATTTTCTCCCTGTCTATGGCTTGTCTTCTCATTCACTTACATTGTCTTTTGTGGAGCAAATTTTTTCATTTTAATGAAATCCAGCTTATCAATTATTTCTTTCATGGATCTTACCTTTGGTGCTTTATCTTAAATTCATTGCTCTACCCAAGGTCATCTAGATATTCTCCTAGATGCTACCTTCTAGGAGTTTTATATTTTTGTGTCTTACATTTAGGCTATGATATATTTTGAATTACTTTTTGTGAAGTGTGTAAGGTCTGTGTCAAGATTCAATTTTTGTACGTGGATGTCCAATTTGTCCAGCACCATTTGCTGAAAAGACTATCTTTGTGCCATTGTATTGTGTTTGTTCCTTTGCCAACTCAGTTGACTATGTGGATCTATATCTGGGCCTTCTAATCCATTCCATTGATATTCAGTTTTGTTCTTCCCCTTCAATATTGTGTTGGCTATTCTGTCTTTTGCCTCTCCATATAAACTTAAGAATCAGTTTGTTGATATCCACAAATTAACTTTCTGGGATTTTTATTGGGATTGCATTGAATCTGTACATCAAATTGGGAAGAATTAACATCTTGACAATATTGAATCTTCCTATCTATGAACATGGAATCTCTCCATTTATTTAGTTCTTTGATTTTTTTCATTAAAGTTTTATAGTTTTCTTCATATAGATCTTGTACATATGTTAGATTTATACCTAAGTATTTCATTTGGGGGGTGCTAATGTAAAGAGTAGTTTGTTTTTAAGTTCCAATTTCATTGGTAGTATATAGGAAAGCAATTGACTTGTATATTAACCTTGTATTCTGCAAACTTGCTGTTATTATTTATTAATTTAAGGAGGATTTTTTTAGTCAAGTGTTTGAGATTTTCTATGTAAACAATTATGTAACTGTGAACACAGATTTAATTATTATTTTAAATCATTCATATTATTTATATATCTTTTATTATTTTCTTATTGTTTTAGCTGAAATTTCCCATAAGATGTTGAAAAGGAATGGAGATAAGGTACATCTTTGCTTTGTTCCTGATCTTATTGGGAAAGCTTTGAGTTTCTCACCATTAACTATGATGTTAGCTTTTTGTAGATGTTCTTTATCAAGTTGAGGATGTTCCCCTCTATACCTACTTTCCTGAGAGTATTTATCATGTATAGTGTTGGATTTTGTCAAATGCTTTTCTGAATTTATTGATATGACCATGTAATTTTTCTTCATTGACCTATTCATGTGATGGGTTACATTAATTGATTTTTAAATGTTAAACTAGCCTTGCACACCTCAGATAAATCCCCTTGGTTGTGGTATATAATTATTTTCTTATAATGTATTTATCTGGTTTTTCTATTAGGGTAATGCTGACTTCATAAAATGAGTTAGGAAATATTCTTGTCCATCTAGCTTCTGGAAGAGATTGTAGAGAATTGGTATAATTTCTTCTAAATTTTTGATAAAACGCACCAGGAAACCTATCTGGGACTGGTTCTTTTTGTTTGGGGAGGCTATTAATTATTGATTCAATTTCTGTAATAGATATAGGCCTATTCAGATCATCTATTTCTTTTTGTGTGAGTTTTGGCAGAATATGTCTTTCCAGGAATTGGTCTATTCCATTCTAGGGTATCAAATTTGTGGGCATAGAGTTGTCCATAGCATTCCTTTATTATCGTTTTGATGCTCATGGGATCTATAATGATGTCACCTTTCCTTTCTTTTTTTTCCTGATACTAATAATTTGTGTCTTCATTCTTTTGATCTTGGTTTGCTTGGATGGGGGCTTATCAATTTTATTTATCTCATCAAGGGATCAGATTTTGGTTTTGCTAGTTTTCTCTATTGATTGCTTGTTTTCAGTTTCTTGCTCTAATTTTTATTCTTTTTCTTCTACTTACTTTGGATTTCATTTGCTCTTCTTTTTCTAGTTTTCTAAGGTGGAAGCTTAGATTATTGAATTTAGATCTTTCTTCTTTTCTAATATAAGGATTCAATGCTATAAGCTTCCCTTTAAGTACTGCTTTTGCTGCATTCCACAAATTTTGATAAGTTGTGTTTTCATTTTCACTTATTTTAAAATATATATTTTAAATTTCTCTTGAGATTTCTTCTTTGACCCATGTATTACTTAGAAGTGCATTGTTTAATCTCTGGGTATTTGGGGATTTTCCAGGAACATTTTTGTTATTGATTTCTAGGTTAATTTCACTGTGGTCTAAAATCAGACATTAAATGATTTTCATTTTTTTTAAATCAAGTGTGTTTTATGGCCCAGAATCTGTTCTATCATGGTGAATGTTCTATGTTAATTTGGGAAGAATGTGTAATTTGCTGTTTTTGATGAATAGTCTATAGTCTGAAGATGCCAATTATATCCAGTTGAGTAACGGTGCTCTTGAGTTCTACTATGTTCTTATTTATTTTCTGCCTGCTGGATATGCCCATATCTGAAAGAGGAATGTTGAAGTCTCTGTAATAGTGGATTCATTAATTTTTCCTTGGAGGTCTGTCATTTATTGCTTTGCACATTTTTGATGCTCTGTTGTTAAGTGCATACACATTAAGGATTATAATTTCTTGAACAGTTGACCCCTTTATCATTATGTACTGCCCCTCTTTATTCTTAATAACCTTCCGTGCTTTGAAGTCTGCTCTGCTTGAGCTGTGTTTGAACTACTCCTACTTTCTTTTAATTATTGTTAGGGGCGCCTGGGTGGCGCAGTCAGTTGAGCGTCTGACTTCGGCTCAGGTCATGATCTTGCAGTTCATGAGTTTGAGCCCTACATCGGGCTCTGTGCTGACAGCTCAGAGCCTGGAGCCTGCTTTGGATTCTGTGTCTCCCTCTCTCTCTGCCCCTTCCCTGCTCATGCTCTGTCTCTCAAAAATGATTTAACGTTTAAAAAAATTAATTATTGTTACCATGGTATGTCTTACTCCTCTTAAAAATTTTTTTCCATTAACAATTTTTTATGTGTATTTTATTTTTGAGAGAAAGAGAGAGCATGAGCAGGGGAGGGGCAGAGAGAGAGGGAGACACAGAATCTGAAGCAGGTTCTGGGCTCCAAGTTGTCAGCACAGAGCCAGACATAGGGCTGGAACCCACAAATTGGATCATGACTTGAGCTGAAGTTGGACCCTTAACTGACTGAGCCACCCAGGTGCCCCTCCTCTTTACTTTTAATCTATAGGTGTCTTTATATTTCAAGTGGGTTTCTTGTAGACAACATATAGTGGGGCTTGTTTTTAATCGGTTATGACAACATATGTTTTTTAATTGATGTATTTAGACCATTGATGTTAAAAGTGATATTGATACAGTTGGAGTAATAACTACCATATTTGTTACCATTTTCTATTTGTTGTCCTTGTTCCTGGTCTTAGTTTTGTCTTCCACTCTTTTCTTACCTTTTGTGGTTTTAATTGATCATTTTATATGATTCCATTTTTTCTCCTTTCTTAGCATATCAATTTTTTAGGTGGTTGCCCTAGAGTTTGCCATAGATATTTACAACTATCCAAGTTCACTTTCAAATAACACTATACCACCTAATGGGTAATACAGGTACTTTATCGTAACAAAATAATCCTAATTTCCCCCTTCTGTTCCTGTATCATGGCTGCAATTCATATCACTTATACATGAGCATGGGTATATATATATATATTCCTGACCATAGATAATTGAATATACAGCTGTATTGTTCTTTTGAACAAACTGCTAAGTCAGAGCAAATAAGAATAAGAAAAATAAAAGTTTTTACTTTACCTTTCTTTATGTAGATCTAAGTGTCTGACCTATATCATTTTCCTTCTGCCTGAAGAACTTCTTTTAACATTTCTTGCAAGACAGGTCTACTGGCAACAAATTCACTCAAGTTTTGGCTTTTTTTTTTTTTTGAAAAAGTCTTTTTCCATATTTGAATAATAATTTTGCAGGGTAGGGCACCTGGGTGGCTCAGTAGGTTGAGCGTCTGACTCTTGACTGCAGCACAGGTCATGATCCCAGGGTCATGGGATTGAGCCCTGCATCAGGGTTCATGCTTAGCTTTCTTTCTTTCTGTCCCTCTCCCTTGCTCTATCTAAAATAAAAAATAATAATTTTGTAGGGTAAATAATCATAGCTTAGCTGTTTTCTTCTGTCAACACTTTAAATACTTCATTCTACTCTCTTCTTCCTTGCATGGTTTCTGAGGAGAAGTCTGATATAGTTCTTATTTTTGCTCTAAAGGTAAGGTGTTTTTGTCCACTGGCTTTTCTCAAGATTTTTTTCTTTATCTTTGATTTTTTGCGGTTTGAATATAATATGCCCACGTGTAGATATTTAGGGCCATTTACCTTGCCTGGTGTTTTCTTAGCTTCCAGGATCTGTGGTTTGGTGTCTGACATTTATTTGGGGGAAATTGTCAGTCATTATTGCCTCAAATATTGCTTCTGTTCTTTCTCTGTTTCTTCTCCTGGCATTTCCATTACGTGTATGTTACACGTTTTGTAGTTGTTCCACAATCCTTTGATATTCTGTTCTGTTTTTTTTTTTCCTTCAGTCTTTTCTCTCTTTGCTTTTCAGTTTTGGAAGTTTCTATTGATGTATCCACAAGCTCAGAGATTTTCTCCTCAGCCCTGTGCAGTCTACTAATGAGCCCATCAAAAGCAGTCTTCATTTTTGTCATGGTGTTTCTGGTCTCTAGCATTGCTCTTTGTTTCTTTCTTGGGATTCCCAACTCTTTGCTTACATTATCCATTGTTCTTGCATGTTGTCTACTTCTTCCATTAGAACTCTTAGCATACTAATCCTAGTTGTTTTAAATTCAGTCTGATAATTCCAACGGGCCTGCCATATCTGGGTCTGGTTCAGATGCTTGCTCTTTCTCTTCAATCTGTTTTTGACTGTTTAGTATGCCCTGCAGTTTTTTGTTGGAAGGTGAACATGATGTATGGGTAAAAGGAACAGTGATAAATAGGCCTCTAGTAAAATAGTGGTAAGGCATGGGTGGAAGGGAAGTTTCCTATAATCCTATTATGTCTCAGTCTTAGTAAGCTTGTGCCCTTGGACTGTGAACTTCTTGGAGAACTGACCACTTCATCATTATGGAGCTGTAATTGGGTATTCCCCTTGGGGCTATGGTATAGCCCCATATGGATGGCTAGAGCAGGCTAGAATTAATTATGTCCTTTCCCCTAGGTTGGTTAGGCTCTGATAAAACCCCAGCAGGTTAGACTATGGTAAAATAGTTTCTCCTGAGGACAGACCTTGTTAAGAAGAACAGAATGGTCTAGCATATTTCAAAATGATTTGATTTATCCCACCTCCCACTGGAAGCACTAAAGGATTTTTCTCTGATCATTACTGTGAGAACATGGTAGAGCTCCTAGAAGTAAAATTAACAAAAGTATGAGGCCCTCGCTATGACTGAGTCCTCCTGGAATTTTTGATTCTCAGATTTGTCCACACTGAGCCACCAAACAATTCATCGATATCAGTGCATATTTTCCTACCCTAGTACTGGTATCTGCTTCCATAAGTGGCAATTTTCTGTATCTGTTTGTCCCTCTCCCTAATTTGGGGGGCAGAAGTTTACCCTGGGACCTCACTTCTTTGATGAATCTAAGAAGAGTTGATTTGTTCATCTTTTTCTTGTTGTTAGAAAAGAGTGGTGACTTATAAGCCCCTTCCATGGTAGACTAGAAACCAGAAATCAGTGTGTTTTTTCCTGTTTTATTTTATTTCCAGTATAGTTGACATACAGTGTTATATTAGTTTCAGGTGTACAATATAGTGATTCAACTATTCCATACAACACCTGGTGCTCATTATGACAAGCTTACTCCTTAATACCCATCACTTATTTCACCCAGTTGGGAAGTTCCTCCAAAACTTAAAAATAAAACTACTGTAAATCCAGCAATTACACTACTGGGTATTTATAAAAAAAATTACAAAAGCACTAATTCAAAGGGATACATGCACCCCTATGTTAATAGCAACATTATTTACAATAGCCAAGTTATGGAGGCAGCCCAAGTGTCCATCAATAAATGATTGGATAAAATTTCTTTAACATCTTTTTCACGAGTTTCCTGGGAAGTATGTTCACAGAGCTCCTCATACGGTTATTCTGGAAGTTGAGCCTGCCACTTCATTTTGTTTTATTGCCAAATGATGTTTCATTATATAGATATATCACATTTTTTAATCTATTTACCAGTTGATGGACAGTTGGGTTGTTTCTAATTTTTGGATATTATAAATAATGCTGCTATGAGTATTTATGTAATGTGGGCTATTCTGCCTTTTCTTGATGCTGTCCCTTGCAGTACAGAAGTTTTTAATTCTGATGAAGTCTAATTTGTCAATCTTCTTTTGTTTATGGTGTTTAGTGTTGTATATAAGAAAAAATAGCTTAACCCGGTATCCTGAAGATTTACTTTTGTGTTTTATTCTAAGAGTTTTACAATTTTAGTCTTTACATTTAGTCTATAATCTTTGAATTAATAAATTATTTATTTATTTATTATCTTTTAATTTTTTTAAAAATTTACATCCGAATTAACATATAGTGCAACAATGATTTCAGGAGTAGATTCCTTAATGCCCCTTACCCATTTAGCCCATCCCCCCTCCCACAACCTCTCCAGGAACCCTCTGTTTGTTCTCCATATTTAAGAGTCTCTTATGTTTTGTCCCCATCCCTGTTTTTATATTATTTTTGCTTCTCTTCCCTTATGTTCATCTGTTCTGTGTCTTAAAGTCCTCATACAAGTGAAGTCATATGATATTTGTCTTTCTCTGACTAATTTCGCTTAGCATAATACCCTCTAGTTTCATCCATGTAGTTGCAAATGGCAAGATTTCATTCTTTTTGATTGCCAAGTAATACTCCATTGTGTGTGTGTGTGTGTGTGTGTGTATATATATATATATAATGTATATGTATATACATATATATTATATATATATAACCACATCATCACATCATCTTTATCCATTCATCCATCGATGGACATTTGGGCTCTTTCCATACTTTGGCTATCATTGATACTGCTGGTATAAACATTGGGGTGCATGTGTCCCTTCAAAACAGCACACCTGTATCCCGTGGATAAATGCCTAGTAGTGCAATTGCTGGGTTGTAGGGTAGTTCTATTTTTAGTTTTTTGAGGAACCTCCATACTGTTTTCCAGAGTGGCTGCACCAGCTTGCATTTCCACCAGCAATGCAAAAGAGATCCTCTTTGCATCCTCGCCAACATCTGTTGTTGTCTGAGTTGTTAATGTTAGCCATTCTGACAGGTGTAAGGTGGTATCTCACTGTGGTTTTGGTTTGTATTTCCCTGATAATGAGTGATGTGGAGCATTGTTTCATGTGTTGGTTGGCCATCTGGATATCTTCTTTGGAGAAGTGTCTATTCATGTCTTTTGCCCATTTCTTCACTGGATTATTTGTTTTTTGGGTGCTGAGTTTGATCAGTTCTTTATAGATTTTGGATACTAACCCTTTATCTGATATATCGTTTGCAAATATCTTCTCCCATTCTGTCAGTTGCCTTTTAGTTTTGCTGATTGTTTCCTTCGCTGTGTAGAAGCTTTTTATTTTGATGAGGTCCCAATAGTTCATTTTTGCTTTTGTTTCCCTTGCCTCTGGAGACGTGTTGAGTAAGAAGTTGCTGCAGCCAAGATCAAAGTGTTTTTTGCCTGCTTTCTGCTCGAGGATTTTGATGGCTTCCTGTCTTTCCTTTAGGTCTCTCATCCATTTTGAGTTTATTTTTGTGTATGGTGTAAGAAAAGTGGTCCAGGTTCATTCTTCTGCATGTCGCTGTCCAGTTTTCCCAGCACCACTTGCTGAAGAGACTGTTTTTATTCCATTGGATAGTCTTTCCTGCTTTGTCAAAGATTAGTTGGCCTGGGTGCCTGGGTGGCTCAGTCGGTTGCGCCTCCAACTTCAGCTCAGGTCATGATCTCACGGTTTGTGGGTTTGAGCCCTCTGTCAGGCTCTGTGCTGACAGCTCCGAGCCTGGAGCCTGCTTCGGATTCTGTGTCTCCTTCTCTCTCTGCCCCTCCCCTGTTCATGCTCTCTCTGTCTCTCTCAAAAAAATAAACATTAAAACATTTTTTAAAAAAAAGATTAGTTGGCCATATGTTTGTGGGTCTATTTCTGGGTTCTCTATTCTGTTCCATTGATCTGAGTGACTGTTTTTTGTGCCAGAGTTTATTTTTTGTGTATCGTATCAAATAGGCGTCCAACTTCTTCTCCTTCTCCTCCTCCTCTTCCTCCTCCCCCTCCTCCTCTTCCTCCTCCTCCTCCTCCTCCTCCTTATTCTTTCTTCTTCTTCTTCTTCTTCTTCTTCTTCTTCTTCTTCTTCTTCTTTGCTGGTGGCTCTCCAGTTGTGCCAGCACCAGTTGTTAAAAAAACCTTCTTTCCCCATTGGATTATCTTGGCATTAAAAAGTCAATTGACCATGGAAAGCCTGGGTGACTCAGTCGGTCAAGCATCTGACTTCAGCTCAGGTCATGATCTCACAGTTCATGAGTTCGAGCCCTGCATTGGGCTCTGTACTTGCAGTGTGGAGCCTCCTTGGGATTTTCTCCCTCCCTCTCTTTCTCTGTCCCTTCCCCACTTATGTGGTCTCTCTCCCTTTCAAAATAAATAAATAAACTTGAAAACTCAATTGACCATAAATTGGGGGCTTATTTATGATTTTTTATTCCTATTTAATTGAGCTATATGTTTATTCTTTTTTATTATTTTGTTTTTATTTTCATTCCAGTTAATTAACATACAGCGCTGTATTAGTTTCAGATATATAATATAGTGATTCAACACTTTCATACATCACCCAGTGCTCATCACAAGTGCATTCCTTAATCCACATCACATATTTCACTCATCTCCCACTTCCCCATCAGTTTGTTCTCTATAGTTAAGAGTCTGTTTCTTGATGTGTCTCTGTCTCTTATTTTTCCCCTTTGCTTGTTTGTTTCTTAACTTCCACATATGAGTGAAATCATTTGTATTTGTCTTTGTCTGACTGACTTAGTTCACTTAACATTATACTCTCTAGCTCCATCCACATCATTGCAAATGTATGTGTTTATTCTTGTACTAGTACCATACTGTCTCGATTATTGTAGTTTTTTTGTATTAAACATAATTTATTGTCAAATTGGTTTCATACAACACCCAGTGCTCATCTCAACAGGTGCCCTCCTTGATGCCCATTACCCACCTTCCCCTCTCCCTCACCCCCCATCAACCCTCAGTTTGTTTTCAGCATCCAAGATTCTCTTATGGTTTGCCTCCCTCCCTCTCTGTAACTCCCCCCCTCCCTTCATCTCCCCCTGGTTTTCTGTTAAGTTTCTCAAGATCCACATATGAGTGAAAACATATGGTATCTGTCTTTCTCTGCCTGACTTATTTACTTAGCATAATACCCTCCAATTCCATCCATGTTGCTACAAATGGACAGATTTCATTCTTCCTCATTGCCAAGTAGTATTCCATTGTATATATAAACCACATCTTCTTTATCCATTAGTCAGTTGATGGATATTTAGGCTATTTTCATAATTTGGCTATTGTTGAATGTGCTGCTATAAACATTGGGGTACAAGTGCCCCTATGCATCAGCACTCCTGTATCCCCTGGGTAAATTCCTAGCAGTGCTATTGCTGGGTCATAGGGTAGATCGATTTTTAATTTCATGTGGAACCTCCACACTGTTCTCCAGAGCAGCTGCACCAGTTTGCATTCCCACCAACAGTGCAAGAGGGTTCCCGTTTGATTATTGTAGTTTTGTAGTAAGTTTTGACATTAGAAAGCATGACTCCTTCAACTTTGCTATTCTTGAAAATTTTTTGGGTAATTCTCAGTCCTTTTCATTCCTATATAGACTGTAGGGTCAGTTTATAAATTTCTGCAAAAAAAGCTGGGATTTTTATAGGAATTGCACTGAATCTGTAGATTAGTTTGGGGTGTATTACCATTTTAACAATATTAAGCCTTCTCACATGTGAACGTGGGATGTTTTCCCACTTATTAACATTTTCATTGATTTTTTTTCAATGTTTTGTAGTTTTCAGAATGAGTTTTTAAATTTCATTTTGTTAATTTTATTCCCAAGTACAGTAAAAGCTTGGATTGTGAGTAACCTGTTCTGCGAGTGTTCCACAAGAGGAGGAAACATTTCTAATAAATTTTAGCTTCATAAACGAGTGGTATCTTGCAATATGAGTAGTATGTGTCACCAAACATCACATGATCACAACTGAGCCAACAATTCTTGAAATTCACTTTGATATATGAGTGCTTTGGATTATACGCATGTTTCTGGAACGAATTATGCTCACAGACCAAGGTTTTACTGTATTTTATTCTTTTTGATGCTTATGTAAATGGAATTGCTTTTTTATTTTTAATTTTTATGGAGGGGGGAGAGGGGCAGAGGGAGAGAGAGAGAGAGAGAGAGAGAGAGAGAGAGGGAGAGAGAGAGAGAATATCTTAGGTAGTCTCCACGCTCAACACAAAGCCAGACCTGGAGCTTGATTCCACGACCCTGGGATCATGGCCTGAGCTGAATTGGATGCTCAACTGACTAAGCCATCCAGGTGCCCCCAAAGTAATTATTTTCTTAATTTCATTTTCAGATTGTTCATGCTGATGTATAGAAATACAATATATTTTTGTATATTGATTTTGCTTCAACTGAGTCGGTGCTATCTCTACCACTGCACCCTGCTTACAGCAAGCCTGATGTGGGGCTCAAACTCACGAACTGCTAGATCATGACCTGAGCCAAGACTTGTGCCTGTACTCCCATGATCTCAGGGTCACTGTAGCAGTGTGGGAACTCAGAGAAGTGATAGCTTCTCTGGAAATGAGACCATTTGTCAGAGGAGAGGGTAGACCTCTTGGCTCATCTGGCCCCCAGGTCCAAGTTTTTGTGTCTCAATGAAACCCTTTTATCCCAATAAAGTGAATGTTAGAAATATGAGCCAGGTTAACTGTCAGAAAGTTCTGAGTGGTGAACAGGCTTCCATTTCTGTTTCTGAACAGGTGGCCTCATGATCCACATGACCAATTTTATGTCTGTTGTACAAGCCTGAGGATAGGCTTTTTCCTCTGAAATCGAGTATTAGTTCCACTACAAGATATTGAAATCTATTATAAATCTATTGAAATCTATTATAAAACAGTTTGGTTCTGTACATGAATGGATTTTCAGAACAATGGAAAAGAAAAGAAAGTCCCAAAACAGACCCCAGACAAAAGGCTAATTTACTTAGTGAATTAAGAATTCTCAGGGCACCTGGGTGGCTCAGTCGTTAAGCGTCTGACTCTTGATTTCATCTCAGGTCATGATCCCAGGGTCCTGGGATCCAGCCCCGCATCTGGCTCTGAGCTGGGCATGGAGCCTGCTTAAGATTCTCTCTCTCCCTCTCTCTGCCCCTCCCCCATGCGCCCATGCTCTGTTTTCTCTTTCTCTCTCTTTCAAAATAATAAATAAACATCTAAAAAACAAGAAGAAAACAAACGTGAACTGTCATAAATCTAAGGTCAACAAGCCAAGAAAGGAAAAGAGGAGCAAAATTCAAAGGAAAAGAGAGGAAATTAAACTTCTGAAAAGGTGCTTAACCTTTCTCATAGGGAAATGCAAACTTAAACAATGAAGTATCAAATGTTATCAGATTAGCCACTATCAAGAGCTTTGATAGTTCAGTGTTGATTGGATGGGGGAAGCAGTGCTCAAATGTGCTGTCAGTAGACAGGTAAATTGGTACAACTCCTTTCTTTGGAGGACCATTTTGGCAATAGCTCTCAAAATTACAAATGCACATAACCTTTGAGCTTACAATTCCATTTATAGGAATGCACAGTATAGAAACACACATATGCCTAAAAATACTTGTTGGAATATTGTTTGTGATAGTAAAACACTAGGAAACGATCTAAATGTCTCTCATTCAGTACCATATATAAAGTATTGTATGTACTTATCGTAGAATATTCTCCATGGGGCAAAAAAAAAAGAATAAGGTATTTCTCTATGTGCTGATATGGAAATATCAGTATGATGTCTCTTTATCTATGCCTAGAAAATTTTGGAGATACTCAAGAAAAGGTGGCTGCTCCTGATGTGAGAGTAAGCATCTGAAGAAAGAAGACAATGTATTTTGATCTTGTAACCTATGAATTTGTTGAATTTGCTTATTAGTTCTAATAGATTTTTAGTGATTTCCTTAGGGTTTTCTACATACCAAATCATGTCATCTGCAAATAGAGATAGTTTTACTTCCTTTCAATCTGGATGCCTTTTATTTCTTTTTAAAAAAATATTCTCTCCTCCTCTCACTCCCTCTTTCCCTTTGTCCATGTTTCCCTCCTTCCTTTCCTTTTTTTTTTTTTCCTAATTGCCCTGGCTAGAACCCCTCTTATAATGTTGACTAGAAGTGGTGAAAGCAGACCTCTTCCTTATCCTAAGGGAAAAGATTTCATTTTTTTCCCCCATTAAGTATGATGTTAGCTGTCATTCTTTTTTTTCCGTAGAAATCCTTTTCCTGGTTCAGAAAGTTTTCTTCTATTCCTAGTATATCGAGTGGTTTTTTATATTATTATTATAAGGTGTTAGATTTTGTCAAATGTTTCTTCTGAATCTATTGAAATGATCGTGTGGTTTTGTCCTTTAATGATTTCTAATTGATTTTTAGATATTAAACCAACCTTAAATTCCAGGGATAAATCCCAGATGTTTATGATGTATCATTCATTTTATGTAACTGGATTGGGTCTGTCAATATTTTGTTGACTTCTGCATTTATAGTAATAGAGATATTGGTCTGTAGTTTTCTTTTGTAATAGTCTTTTCTGTCCTTTTCTGTCTAATGTCAGGATCATGATGGCCTCACAGAATGAGTTTGGAAGTGTTTGTTCCTCCTCTATTTTCTGAAGGAGTATATGAGGGATTGGTGTTAATTTTTCTTTAAATTTTTGGTAGAATATATGAGTGAAGCCATCTCGGCTTGAATTTTTTGGTGGGAAATTTTTGAATTATTAATTCAATCACTTGGGATACTTGGCTGGCTCAGTCAGTGGAGCCTGCAGCTCTTGATCTCAGGGTCATGAGTTCAAGACCCACATGTGGTGTAGAGATTACTTAAAAAAATAAAAAATAAAATAAAATAATGAATTCAATCTCATGTTATAAGTCTTTTCAGATTTTCTACGGTCAATTTTAGAACTTGTTCTTCCTAGGAATTTGCCTATTTAATTTATCTGAGTTTTTGCCACACAGTTGTTCATAGTACTCTCTTATTTCCCCTTTTGTTTCTATAAGAACAGTAGTGATAATCACTCTTACTTCTTTTTCTTAGTTAGTCTAGCTAAATTTGAATTCGTGTATTTTCTGTACTGTTTTTCCATCCACTACTTCAGTTGTTCCCTCTCCAGTCTTTATTATATTATTTTCTTCCTTCTCTTTGCTGTCAGTTTGCTTTACTTTGCTTTCTCTAAGGGGTTTCCTAAACCATTTTTGCTTTGTTTGTTTCTTTGTTCCTCTTTTACTGCCTTCTTTTGCATTAAGTAAATATCTTACGGGGTAAGAGTTTAACTCCTTTCATGATTTTTAAACAATATTTTGAGTTGTTTTCTTAGTGGTTGTATAAGGCTTGTAATATATATCTTAACTTGTCAGAATCTATGTCAGATTTACATTAAGTTAATTTCATTGAGATACAGAAACTTCCTTTTTATGTAGCTCCTTTCCCTTTCCCATTTTCTGTTATTATTGTCATGCATGTCATATATGTCACAAATACAACACCTGGTTGTAATCATTACTTTATTCAATCTTATTTCTTTTCTTTTCTTTTTTTCTTTTTTGCTGTATGATATATTTATTTATTTATTTATTTATTTTTGACTTTTTTTCCTTCTGATGTAGTTTTATGACTTTTTTTTCAATATATGGAATTTATTGTCAAATTGGTTTCCATACAACACCCAGTGCTCATCCCAAAAGGTGCCCTCCTCAATACCCATAATCTTATTTCTTTTAAAGAAGCTCATATGAAGAAGAGAGAGCAGAAATACATTTATAGTGTTTTAAAAATACATTTTTAATTGCTATTGGTGCTTCTCTTAATTTTTCCTGTGGATTTGTTAACATCTGGTGTCATTCCTTTACCAATACAGCTTCATTCCCAACTACCTCCTCTATGCTGTTATTGTCAAATATATTACATTTCTATATGTCATAAGACAAACTATCATTTTATGGGCACTTACGAAAACATTTATTTATTTATTTTTTTAATGTTTTTATTTATTTTTGAGAGGGAGAGAGAGAGCAAACAGGGGAGGGGCAGAGAAAGGGAGACAAAGAATCCAAAGCAGGCTCCAAGCTCCAAGCTGTCAGCACAGAGCCTGATGTGGGGCTCAAGCCCACAAACCATTAAATCATGACCTGAGCCGAAGTCGGACGCTTAACCGACTGACCCACCCAGGAGCCCCTATTTTTTTAAAAATTTTCTTGACATTAACTTATTTTTGAGAAAGAAAGAAAGAAAGAAAGAGAGAGAGAGAGCAAGCAGGGGAGGGGTAGAGAAAAGGAGACAGAGAATCTGAAGCAGGCTCCAGGCTCCCAGCTGTCAGCATAGAACCTGATGCAGGGCTCAAACTCATGAACCGTGAGATCATGACCTGAGCCAAAGTCAGTTGCTTAACCTACTGAGCCACCCAGGTGCCCCAATGATTTTTTAAAAATAGGCTCCATGCCCAGCATCGAGTCCATCGCAGGGCTTGAACTCACAACCCTGAGGTAAAGACCTGAGCTGAGATCAAGAGTCAGATGCTTTAACTGACTGAGCCACCCAGGTACCCCAAAATAATTTTTTTTAATAAGTAAAAATAAGAAAGAAAAAGAAATATGTAATTATATTGTCTTTTATCATTACCTACATAGTTACCTTTACTGGAGCTCTTTGGTTGTTTGTGTGAGTTTGTGCTGCTAGTTGGTGTCACTTCCTTTCAGCCTGAAAAACTTCCTTTGATATTTCTCTAAGGCAGGTATGGTAGCCATGGGTTCTCTTAGTCTTTGTTTTGCCTTCATTTTTGATAGTTATGTTAGGTTTAAGGGTTGACCATTTTTCCTCTTCCAGTACTTTGAATATGGCATCCCACTCCCTTCTGGCTTCAATTGTTTGTGATGAGAAGTTAGCTCTTAATGTTGTTGGGGTTTCCTTTTATGTGATGAGTTGTTTTTCTCTTCCTGCATTCAAGATTTTCTCTCTTCCCTTTCAACATTTCTGTACTTCAACAACTATAATGTGTCTGGTTGTGGATCTCTGTGTTTATCCCACTTGGAGTTCAACAAACTTCTTGAATGTGTATATAAATGTTTTTCATCAAATTTGGATTGTTTTCAGCCAGTATGTCCTTGAATATCTCGTCTGTCACATCTCCATCTGGTACTCCCATTATGTATGTGTTGGTGCACTTAACAGTGTCACATTTCTCTGAGGCTCTGTTCATTTTTCTTCTCCTCATCTTCCATCTCTTCCTCCTCCTCTTTCTTCTTCTATTTGTCATTCTTCAGGTAGAAAAATCTCTATTGATCTGTCTTTCAGTTGAATGTATGTGTATAGGTTGGAGACTTTCACAGTTGAGAGAGTTTACAATTTCGCCCCACATTCAACTAGGAAATAGTAGCTTAGAAGTTCTCTCTCCAGGGGCTCCTGGGTGGCTCAGTTGGTTAAGCGTCCAACTCTTGATTTCAGCATAGGTCATGATCTCACAGTTCCTTGAGTTCGAGTCCCGCATTGGGCTCTACACTGACCACATGCTTCGAATTCTCCCTCTCTCTTTGCTCCTATCCCGCTTGCGTTCTCTGTCTCCCTCAAAATAAATAAATAAACTTAAAAAAAAGAAATTCTCTCTCCAGTCATTCCTTCTATCCAAGTACTAACCAGGCCCGACCCTGCTTAGCTTCCGAGATCAGACGAGATCGGGCGCGTTCATGGTGGTATGGCCGTAGACTCTCCAGTCATTCCTGAGAGGGCACAGTCCACTAGGGATAGGTGTGATTTAATCTTAAGCCTGGCTTTCTAGGAGTGTCCCCTGGGTCAAAGTAGCTTACTCCTTAGTCAGTGCTTGGTCAAAGTTTGTCTTAAGTCCCTTCAGCCAACAAGACTTCTGCCCTTTGCTTTTTGATCTGTGTGTGGTTTGGGGAATGTTTTCAAGTCTGTCCCATGTTCTTCTGTGATTGCTCTTGAAGTGGGTGCAATGTGCATAGGCTTCCAGATCCATAAGGATGAGTGTGATCCCAGAGGGAGGTCTTCTTGGCTGTCTCTTTCCCTTTCTCTTTCTCTTCTGGCTTGTCTGCCACTTTTTTTGGCACTAGTTTCGTGAAGCTACCAGCTACCTCTTAACTTCTTGCTACTGACAGTGCCTTAGGTATAGACTCCTCCATGCTGTTCTAAATAGTCAGATTTGGAGCTCTCCATCTTTATGGTCTGCCTTCATCCTTGGGTAGACACTTTGGGCCACTGCACTGAAGCTGGGAGTGGGGATAGTGCCTGCTTTTCCTGGAGTGATGCTCTCTGCTCTATGAGTGGGCACTGGGGAGGAGATGGTAGCCCTAAGTCTTTTCAGCTTGCCTCTCCTAGCATGGAGTGACTAAGTGAGCATGGTGGGGTGATTGAGAGGCCAGTATTCTTGGCCTGCTGAGCCTGAGGTAGAGCTCTTTCCACCCTCTGAGTTGGGGCTAGGTGGGAGAGGGCAGCCCAGTCCTCTTGGTCACTCCCACCCAGGACAGAGCTTTTCAGTACTGAGCTAGGGGAGACTAGAGATGCTCTTGGGATGAAACTCTGACCCCTATACTGGGAGCTAGGGGGAAAGGGAGTCCTATTTTCTTGGCCACACTTGTCCAGAACAGTGCTTCTGTAACATAAAGGTAGGGTAGGCAGCAGAATTGGAGCAGGTCTTGGCTCAAATGCCACAGACTGTCACTGTTTCTACCAAGATTTAGTAAATTTCCCTGAGTAAATGTTCTATACTTGCTGTGTGCCCTGAGGACAATCTCTAGAGGCTTTAAGTGTTTTTTTTAAATCATTTTCACCAGCAAAATGGTTGTTTTAGTCACTTGGGAGTAACACTAGCTTCCCATACAGCCATTCTGGAAGTCCCACACTCTTACTTAAAATGTTTCCAGTGGAAAAATTTATTTTTGGTGGGGGCTCCCTCTCTACATATTATCTCTACTAGAACTCAATTAAGCCTAAACCCCAGATTTTATTTAGGGGGTGGGGGGAAGAAAGCATACAAAAAAGTGAAATGGGGTTATAATGTAAGACATTTCAAAAATAAATCCAATAAATAGCTTGAGGTTTATCACCTAGGTGCTGATGCTTTGCAGAGTAGCTGTTCTCCAGAATCAGGCACTAATCAGAAGGGGAAACAGCAGTAATTATTTGTAAAATGTTCTGATCCCTGGAGCAGCAGAAATAATCTCATCCCTGGGAACTACTTGTGGTTATGTAGGGCCTGCTCTGCTGCTGATACAGCTATGATTTTGAGATTTTATTTTAATTTTTTATAAGAAAGTCTATCTTCATTAAATATTGGCAAGAGCACAAAATAGGCCCTCATTTGGTCTCTAGAAACATACAAAACATACAAAAAAGGCCCCCAAATGCAGAAAAGCAGATTGTGACATTGCTGTGACTTTTAACTGCTGTAGTGACCCCTTCCATGCTGACTTGCAGGGAAAGATCATTTCTCTTCTCTCTCTGCCCTGCTTCCTCCCTCTGTGGCGTAGAATTCTGAACACTAGCCAGGCTGGGAAACTCTTCCCTCAGTGGAAAGTGTGGTAAGGCTGTGCCACTAGGAGAGATGTCTTCTTCTAAATTGGCCACCTCTCTTTAATTGTGTCTCTTCTTGGCCTACTCATCCTGACCACTTTATCAGGGGAATGGTGAGTTTTAAAGAAGTGCAGTTTTAAAGAAAAGGCAGCCTTAAGAGCTCTTACTTCTCTTTCTCCTTGTTCAGCCTGTGTGTGTCTTGATTCTGGGAAACCACTGCTTTTTGTGCCCAAATCTGGCAACCTCATACCCTGGCTGCAGGACTACAGGGCTAGAGGGGCAGATACCAACCTATCTGTTCCCAGGCGGCACTCTGTCATTTGCTTTTGCAAAGGAAGTTCAAGCACAATTAGGAATGACTACTTTGATGTTGGGGCTACTGCAGTGCCCTGGCCTCTCAGTTTCCTATCCTTCTGAACTCCTCCGATTTGCATTCACCATTATTCATGGATGCAGTTTTATCACAATATCTCACTCTTTAATTCTCTGTTCAGAGCACAACCTCTCTCCTCCCACAGCTTTCCAGCACATCTGCAGCATGGCCTCTTAGCTTTTGCCAGAACCTTTGGATTTTAAACATTGCCTCTGCAAAAAAAAATAAATAAATAAATAAAAAATAAACATTGCCTCTGCAACTCCCAGCCTTTCTCTCTCTCTCTCCGCACCACCTCCCCCCCCCACTCCCTCCGCCTTTCTCCATCAGTAAATGCCTTCAACTGCTTCTCTCAAAAGCCTGGACCCCATGATGCCCTCACCTCCTTTGACCTTTGTCCTTTCTTGTCATGCCAATTGTCATCTCAAGGCCTACTCCCTGCCCCCTTCCACTAGCTGCTTTCTCTCCTTTTCTTGGCCCTGAGCTTTCTTTATATACAGAGACAGCATTTTTCTCCTCTCCCAAACCAGTTCCTTCCTCTGCAACCCCCACCCCATCATTATTCTTCCCAGCATTTGGGTTTGCAGCCAAAAAATTCGGGGTTTATTGGCTCTAGGTCCCCTGTTGGCCAGCCAGGTAAGGTGAAGGAGAGAAGTAGACTCCAGAGGGCCTTGGGGCATACGCTTCTATCTGAAGAGGGAAGGTACTGCTGGGCCCCATCCCACTGGTGCCCTATTGGAATGTGAGCCCAGTGCTGCTAGATCCTCTGGTTTGTTGAGACAAGACAGAAATCCAGATATTAATGCAAATAGGCCCCTTTATAAATGTTGACAACTACTCTTCCCTGCCTCTACAACAACATGGGGGGACAAACCCCACCCTCCATATTTCTGGGCTAGGCTCCACCCCCCTACCTCCTGCATTTACTCAGTTGCCCAGTTCTAGAAGACTATCTGCTCCCAGTCTGTACTGCTGACTTCCTCTCCTGGATGACTATAATGGCCTCCTAAATGGTCTCTGCTTTTTATTCTTCCCTCAAGTCTACTAGGTACAACATTGCTTGATTTAGTTACCTCAAAATAAGCTTTTTGGTTGAAGGAGTGGGCTTTGGGATCCAGCTGTACAGAGGTTAGTCCCAGGTCTGACATATATAACTGTGTGGTCTTGGGTCAAGTTCATCTTTTTGAGTCTGTTTCCACCACATCTGCAAAATAGGAAAAATAGTAGTAGTGAGGGTTTAGTAAAGAACCATTCTTAACCTGGAATAAGCACTCAATAAATGTTAATCATGATTGTATCATCTCCTGTTTGAAGAGCTTCAAACGCTCCATTGCTTCTCAAATATAGTTTAGCCCCTTTGTATAAGGCAGTCAAGACCCTTTTGCTCTGGTCTGAGCCCTCCTTACCTCCTCCTCTACATTACTTCAGCCACAATGGACTTCCTGTCATTCACCAAATATGTTTTTCTGTCTTATTCATTTTCCTCTCTCTCCTAAAGTCCCTGGGACAGGGCAGGGACTCAGTGTGTGCATGACTTTGGAGAAGGAGGAAGCGGGGCTGGGAATAAAGCAGCTGTTATGATTATCTTTACTTCACAGAGGAGCAAAGTGAGGCCAAGTAACTTGCCCCAAACCTGCCAGTCTAGAAGTGGAAGAAACAGGATTTGAATTTGGATCTGTCTACCCTAAAGCCTGTTTGTTGTCTTTCCACTATATCATAGAGGGGGAAAGACACACAGGGGCAGGGAGATAAGGAAAAGACTTGAGATTCACTTTTCCCTCTGGGAAAGCATAGAACATTGCTTTTTCTCTATGATAAACCAATAGAAAAGGGTGGTATAGCTGTATGACATTGGTATCGGTGCAGGTCAGGGCCAGAATATGTTGGTGCTTGTGAAAACTGCTAAAGTCAACATAAGGGACTTTTAAAAGTAGGTTTCAAACAAGTTGCCAGACAAGAAAGGGATTGGCTGGCTGCTTGAGGACAACAAGATAATATTATAGTCTGACCCCTTTTGTAGCAGGTATGGTTAAATCCTTTCTTACAGGCCTTGGCAAGATCGGTTTTGCACAGCTGTTAGGTGCCCCAGATGCAGAGATGGACTGCCCAGTTTCAAATACTCAGTTTTGTCCCTTATAATCTGTGTAACCCTTTCTCATCTTCTCTCCTGTAAAATGGGGGATAATATAATACCTACCTCAAAGGATTGTCCTCATTATTTTTTTAAGTTTTTTATCCTGAGAGAGACAGAGACAGTGCAAATGGGGGAGAGGCAGAGAGACAGGGGGAGAGAGCGAATCCAGAGCAGGCTCCTGGCTATCTGCGCAGCGCCTGATGTGGGGCTTAAACTCGCAAAACCTCGAGATCATGACCTGAGCTGAAACCAGGAGTCCGACGTTTAACTGACTGAGCCACGCAAGTGCCCCTCTCATGATTATTAAAATAAAAAGTCCATGAAAGCTCTCAGAATATTGCCTTGTACACAATAAGCTCGTTTGTAAACCTTAGCTAGTATTTGCCCTTTCAGAATATGTGTGCCCATACCAGGTGGCATTGGAACATTTTGGGTTAACTGATCTCTCTTTCTTGATTTGTTCCACTAGCTAAAACCATAGTCCTAATAGTGGGATCACCTTTTATTGGTAAATCTTTAAAACCTTTTCAGAGTGTTCCAGACATCTCACTAGGAGGATGGTGGAAAGTTTCTGAAATCTCACTGTAACTTTCTAGAAGGAGATGACTGGTGCTTCTTTCTCCCTCTTCTCTTATTTATATACTACTTGTATTTGTACAGCCTAATAGAATAAATGCATAGAGTCTGGAGCCAGGTGGCCTATATTCAGATTCTGGCTTTGCCACTCACTCTCTATGTGACCATGGGCATGTTACCTAACCCCTTTTTGCCTCAGTTTTCTCGTGTGTAAAATAGAGATCATGACAGCATCTATACTGTGGGGTTCTTGTAAAGATTAAATGAGTTAACACATGTGAAGTGGTTAGCACAGTACCCAACACATAAGTAGCTATTATTATTACTATTAGCAAATAAACTAAGAAATCATCAGGCATCTCTTAAATTTTTCTTTTTAAGTTTTCCTTGGCTAGCCAATTGTCAAGTGCCCATGCATTCTCAGACCCTGATCAGAGAGCTGTCCTTTATAAGGGAATCTTGGACTGGTATCAGATCCTCCCTTGGCTCTGCCAGCTGCTGACCTTCAGTGCTTTATACCCAGCCCCACCTATGGCGCCCTCATTTGGTGCCAGGACTCTGTTCAGAAGAGCTTCTCAGGTAATCCCCGTGGATTGCAAGGCTCAACAAACCACTGTAGGTCTTTAACTTCACTCTGTGTGGGGTAGAGGAAAGAGACTTTTTACTCAGTCATAGAGGAATGGAATGGTGCCCCTACATCACACCTGAAGCTGTTGGTGCATTCAGTACTCCATGCTGAGGTTACTGCTCATTTTTCTGCTAGGGTTCTCCTGGGCTGGCATTTTTTAACCTGCCCTGAGATCACATCCTGTGCAGCATGAGTTGTTGTCAACAACTTGTGTTCATCTAGTCATGTAACCAACATATCTCAAGCATTTATTATATTCCTGATTGTGTGTGTGTGTGTGTGTGTGTGTGTGTGTGTGTGTGTAAGAACAAGTTGAGAGGAAGAAGGCAGTAACCAGAATGACACCTCCTCCTGCAACCTGGTGCAGTACTGTGAATCTAGGCTTTGTAGACAGGTGGGTCTGATACAAATCCTCACTCCACTTCTTGCCAATTGTGCAATGTAGGACAAGTTAATTGATCTCACTTTTATCAACTGTGAAATGGGAATAGTATGAGGGTCTACTTTGGAGTGTTGCTGTAAAAATAAGAGGTAGCATATGCTAGCACCTTGTAGAGAAGTAATCAATGATATCTGTAATTATTATAAGTCACAAATTTTCCACTAAAATGTTGCTCTTGAAAATAAAAAAAGGAGAATCCTCATGCAAAAAAAAGGAAGTTGGACCCCAGCCATACACCACACACAAAAATTAACTCAAAATGTATCAAAGGCCTAAATATAAAAGCTAAAACTGTGAAACTCTTAGAAGAAAGCATAGGTGTAAATCTTCATGACCTTGGATTAGGCAATGGTTTCATAGCTATGACACCAAAGGTACAAGTGGCAAAAGAAAAAGTAGATAAATTGAACTTTATCAAAAGTGTAAAATCTTTTGCCTTTCAAAGGACACCATCAAGTAAGTGAATAGACAACACATAGAATGGGAGAAAATTTTTATACATCGTGTATCTGATAAGAGACTTGTATCCAGAATACAGAAAGAACATTTACAACTCAATAACAAAAAGACAAATAACACAATTTTAAAATGGACAAAGGATCTGAATAGACAGTTCTCCAAAGATGTTCAAATGGCCAATAAGCATTTGAAAAGGTGCTCAACGTCATTAGCCATGAGGGAGGTGCAAATCAAAACCAAAAGATGCCACTTCCTGCTTAATAGGATGTCTATAATAAAAAATATGGAAAATAACAAGTGTTTGCTGGGATGTGGAGCAATTGGAACCCTCATACACTACTAGTGGGAATGTAAAATGATGTAGCCACTTTGGAAAATAGTCTGGCAGTTTTTCAAAAGATTAAATATCTGATCTAGGCTGCCATATAACCCAGCAATTCCACTTCAGGAGAGAAATGGAACTATATGTCCACACAAAAGTTTGTACAATGTTCATAGGAGCATTATTCATAATAACCAACAGATGGAAGCAACCCAAATGTCCTTCAGTGTGAGCAGAATAAACAAATGTGGTGTATCCAGAGCCATATGGTGGAATATTACTCAGATGTAAAAAAGAACAAAATACTGATACATGCTACAACATGGATGAGCCTTGGAAACAGTGTGCTAAGTGAAATAAGCCAGATACAAAATCCTACATATTGTATGGTTCCATAGGCAAATTCACAGAGGCAGAAAATAAATTAATGTGTTCCAGGGGCTGTGGGGGAGGTAGAATAGGGAACTAATGGGTATGGGGTTTCTTTTGGAGGGTGATGAACTGTTCTAAAGTTGACTGTAGGGATCAATACACAACTCTGAATATACTAAAAGCCACTGAATTGTCTGATTGGTTGTATTGTATGGTATATGAATTATATTTCAATAAAACCATTAAAGAAAAACAATGGAAGGAGAAAAGAACCACACAACCATCCACAAAGTGAAAAGAAAATCTACTAAATGGGAAAAAATATATTTGCAAACAACATATCTGATAAGGAGTGAATATTCAAAACACATTTTAAAAACCCATACAACTTAATAGTACAAAAGCCAAATAACCTAATTAAAAAGTGGGAAAAAGGCCTGACTAGACATTTCTCCAAAGAAGAAATATGAAAGGCCAACAGGCTAATGAAAAGATCTTTAACATCACTCAACATAAGAGAGATGCAAGTTAAAACTACAATGAGATATCACCTCAGGTCTCTTAGAAGAACCTCATCAAAATGACAAGAGATAACAAAATTCTGGTGAGGATGTGGAGAAAAGGGAATCCTTGTGCACTGTTGGTGGCAATGTAAATTAGTGCTGCCACTCTGGAAAACAGTGTGGAGGATCTTCAAAAACTTAAAAATAGAACTATGATGGGGCGCCTGGGTGGCTCAGTTGGTTAAGCGTCCAAATTCAGCTCGGGTCATGATCTCATGGTCTGTGAGTTGGGGCGCCACGTGGGGCTCTGTGCTGACAGCTCGGAGCCTGGAGCCTGCATTGGATTCTGTGTCTCCCTCTCTCTCTGCCCATCCCCCACTCTCTCTCTCTCTCTCAAAAATAAACATAAATAAATAAGTAAATAAATAAATAAATAAATAAATAAATAAATAAATATAGAACTATGATATTATTCAGCAATTCCACTTCTGGGAATATATCTAAAGGAAACAAAAACACTAACTCAAAAAGATATCTGCACCCCCATGTTCATAGCAGCATTATTTACAGTGGCCAAGACATGAAAACAAGCTAAGTGTCCATCAGTGGATGCATGGGTAAGGAAATTGTGAGGCATATACACAATGGAATATTATTCAACCATAAAAAAATGAGGAAATCCTACCATTTACTATTTTGTTTTGTTTTTAATTTTTTTTTTCAACGTTTTTTATTTATTTTTGGGACAGAGAGAGACAGAGCATGAACGGGGGAGGGGCAGAGAGAGAGGGAGACACAGAATCGGAAACAGGCTCTAGGCTCCGAGCCATCAGCCCAGAGCCTGACGCGGGGCTCGAACTCACGGACCGCGAGATCGTGACCTGGCTGATGTCGGACGCTTAACCGACTGCGCCACCCAGGCGCCCCTTGTTTTGTTTTTAAATGTTTATTTATTTAGGGGCGCCTGGATGGCTCAGTCGGTTAAACGTCCGACTTCGGCTCAGGTCGTGATCTTGCAGTCCGTGAGTTCGAGCCCCGCGTCAGGCTCTGTGCTGACAGCTCAGAGCCTGGAGCCTGTTTCAGATTCTGTGTCTCCCTCTCTCTGACCCTTCCCCGTTCATGCACTGTCTCTCTCTGTCTCAAAAATATAAATAAAGTTTAAAAAAAATAAAAAAATTTATTTATTTATTTATTTATTTTTAAGAGAGAGAGAGAGAGAGGCAGAGAATCCCAAGCAGGCCCCATGTTGTCAGTGCAGAGCCCGATGTGGGGCTCAAACCCAGTAACCGTGAGATCATGACCTGAGCAGAAACCAAGAGTCACCCAGGTGCCCTGGAAATCCTACCATTTGTGACAACATGGATGGTCCTTGAGGGTATTGTGCTAAGTGAAATATGTGAGTCAGACAAAGACATATACCATATGATCTCACTTATATGTGGAATCTAAAAACAAAAGCAAACTCATAGAAACAGAGAGGAGACTTGTGGTTACTAGAGGTGGGGACAGAGGGTGAAAATTGGAGGAAGGTGGCCAAAAGGCATGAACTTCCAGGTACAGGACAAGTAAGTACTAGGAATGGAACATACAACATGATGACTATGGCCACCGCTGCTCTGTGATCTAGAGGACAGTTGTTAAGAGTAAATCCTGGGACACCTGGGTGGCTTGGTCAGTTAAACATCCAACTTCAGCTCAGGTTATGATCTCACAGCTCATGGCCTTGAACCCCGCATCGGGCTCTGTGCTGACAGCTCAGAGCCTGGATCCTGCTTCTGATTCTGTGTCTCCTTCTCTCTCTGCCCCTTCCCCACTCGTACTCTGTCTCCCTCTGTCTCTCAAAAATGAACACATTAAAAAAGTAAATCCTAAGAGTTCTCATCACAGGGAAGACAATTTTCCCCTTCTTTTGTTCTTTCTTTTCTTTTTATTGTGTGTATATGAGAAGATGGATGCTAGCTCAATGTACTGTGGTAATCATTTCACAATATATACACATCTAACCATCATGCTGTATGCCTTACACTTATATGGTGATGTATGCCAATTATTTCTCAATAAAACTGGGGGGGAAAAACCCTACCCGGAGCCATCATGGCAGACGTGACAAAGGGAAAAGAGGTTATCAGAGATCCTCAGAAGGTGTGTCTGTGTGGGTGTGTATTCCTGGCTGTGTGTGTACATGTGTGTGAATATATATGTGTATGTGTGTGCATGTGCTCACATGCGTGTTTCAGAGTATTCTGGTCCTGGCCTGGCCCCAGGCATAGCTGTCACATAAACAAACTCTTCCCTCAGCACTTTTCCAATTTTCCCTCTACCAAAAGGTGAAAAAGCTTTAACTTACTCTCCCTTGAAATGGGCTTTACATTCCTGTTGGGCACTACAGCTGTGTACAGATTAGACACCAATGGATTCTTTCCAGATGAATGAATATTGGAGAGAAGAGCCACCAGGCAGCAGTATCAAACTATGAATGGAGAGCGGTGGGCTCCTTCTGAGCTGGAAATTGGCATAGATCTTACCACCTTAAATTTCTTGTGAGAACGGTGGAGTTGTGTAGCCATATGTGCCATATCCTGGCATATCAGGATGCTATCTATGGCCAGCTAGTGTGAACTTCTCATCATACAGAGGACCATTCCCAGTGGAGAATGTGTTCTGTAAAGGGTTTCTCAAGTTGGCCTGTACCCCATGCTGCCCAGAATGCTGTCTCTGCTCCCTTGCAAGGGGCTTCTTTGAGCAACTGGCCTAGTCATATTTCTCCCCACCCACCCCCTTTTAAAAAATATTTATTTATTTTTGAGAGAGTGAGGGGGGAGGGGCTGAGAGAGAGGGAGACAGAAAATCCAAATCTCTCTGCAGAGAGCCTGATGCTGGGCTTGGACCCACAAACTGTGAGATCATGACCTGAGTGGAAATCAAGAGTCAGAGGTTCAACTGACTGAGCCACCCAGGCGCCCCAAGTTTCTCCCCCTTTTTAAAGCTTCAGTCTGCCTCAATGGAGGGATGTGCACTGCACACAGGAACGGGGGCTAAAACTGGTGCATGTGGCAGCTGTGATGTTGTAGTCCACTCCTTAAGGTGGTGGACATGCGTGCTACCTCACATTTTTCATATTATTCCTGGCTGTGTTTTTGCAATCACAGTGGAGCATGCCCAGGGAAAGAAATAGCAGTACACTGAAGGAATCCCCACTCCCGGTCCCATTTCTGGGGACCAAACAATTTTAGTTCTTTTCTTCCTGTATGTACCCTCATTTCTCTAGATAAAGCACTTCTGCTTTTCTGCCTTTGTTCACCAATGTTTGGAAGTTATCTGTTGACTTCCTGCTAAGCTAGTTGAGGGTTTATCATAATTACATAGCTATATCCCCATTTTTCACCCTTTATTAATTATTCTAGTAATTTTTGCAATGTTTTATGTTTTTGTTTCACCAATTATTGGCTGCATGTTTTGAATCCCCACTTGCTAAGATGAGATATTGGCACTCTTTCCTTTCCCCTCGGCTCTCCTTCCCACTCACCCCTCTTACCAGGTGGTATTCTGGTACAGCACCGGGTCCTTATTGAAAAAGACCTCATCTTCAAAGCAGAAGTTATGAAAAATGCAACTATTTTTTTAAGTTTGTTTATGTATTTTGAGAGAGAGAGAAAGCATGAGTGTTGGAGGGGCAGAGAGAGAGGAGAGAGCAAGGATCCCAAGCAGGCTCTGTGCTGGCAGTGCAGAGGCTGACATGGGGCTCAAACTCATGAACCCTGAGATCATGACCTGAGCCGAAGTCAGACACTTAACTGACTGAGCCACCCAGGTGTCCCAAGATGCAACTAATTTTTATTGAACATTTACTATGTGCCAGGAACTGTATGCATGCATCATCACATTTAATCCTCATGGTAACCCTAGAAGGGAAGTATCATCATTGCAGTTTTACACATGAGAAATCTGTGACCAGACCATGCATCTGATAGGAGGCCAAGCTGAGATTTGAACCAAAGTTGGAAGTTCCTATTACTTTTCCAGAGCCCCATGTACCCTTCAGCTTCAGTTTCATCTGCAGATTTTCAAGTCTACTCTCTGTGGCCAATGCTTGGATTGAAAGTCCTCTTTTGTTTTTGGAACCCCACCGTAGTTCTGGCTTGTTCACAGACACTACACCTTCTTCCCAGATCAGGGAGAAAGGCGACTTGAGAGGGAATGGAAGGCAAACGGAACATCCCTATGGGGTGTGTGAGGCTGGGGGATTATCCGGATGGGCTTCATGGTTCAGTCATGTGCTTGCCAGGCCCTTTCTACCTGGCAGCCCAGGCCTTTGGAAACTGGCAAAGAAGTGCCAGGTAGCCCAGGAGCTGACACAGGGAGTTATTTTACAGCATCATCAGTGCTTCTTCCAGCCAGCATGCTGCCTTTGATATGAGAAGCAAATACGGAATTTTGAAGGTTGTAGCTGACTCAGACCATTGCTCTGGCATTGCGGTCATAGACACATGTGGGAAATTCCCAAATTGACTTTCCCACAGAGCTGTTTTGGAGTGGGGGACAGAAAGAGGCCGGGGGTGGAGAATGTATTTTCGTTATTTATTTGATTAGTATTTGTTAAATCGTTGGACCAGTTCAACTAGAGGCACCGAGTGGGAGTTCCCCAGAGGTCACTTCCGGGCACATGGAAGAGTTGAGAGGTCAAGAGGTCCTGGCTCAATTTTCCATACTGAGGAAGGAGAGACTATAAAAACATAAAAGAGACAATCCCAGATTCTTTTTATTGGTCTTCAGGCTGCTGTCATAGAGAAACATTTGGACATCTTTACCCACCTGCTCTCCCTCAACCCAGGTCCCCTGGTTTCTTCCTTTCTGTTGGCATTCCAGCCATCCACCCAATTTTGGAGTCATCTTGATTCTTCTATCCTCTTGCCAACCCATCTCCTTAATTCTAGGTCCATTTACGTACATACACACACATACACACACACAGGCATATACCCCTGAAACCCCACTCTATTGATTTGCAGTGTCTCACACATTCATCCTTTCCCCTCTCTTCTTAGTGACCCCCAACCTCATTACTTCAGGTCTAGACAATTGGATTAGCCACTCTTTGTGCCTCCAGTTGCACCCCCACCCCACTGGCCTGGCCCTAATCCATCGAGTCACAACTGCCAGATGAGTTTGAATCATGATTGCCAGAAGAGTCTTCTGAGAGAACAGCTTTCTTATACCTGCTCATACTTTCTCAAGGCTTCTGTGCTGTTTACAGTATGAAATCCAAATGTCTCAGCCTGGCATTCAAGGCCCCACACTGCCTGCTTGCAACCTCGATTTCCAGACTTAGTTCCTGCCACTCCCCTACTGAATTGAGACTTTGTTGAAGATAGAGAACATGTCTGGTTTACTGCTGGGGCACTGACAGCACAGGAGGATGCCTAGGACATTGGGTGGGGGGCAGGACTTGTTTGATGAACGAGTGAAGGAATGAAGAAGATGATGATATCATGGGACTCATTCAGGGGCCTCTGTCACTGACCAGGTGGGTGACCTTGGATAAGTCCTTTCCTTTGGATGGCATGGGATTCCAACAGCAATCCCAAATTTATGGCTCTTAGGCCCTATAAGCCCTAAGGGCCTGCAGACATGCTTTGTTGGTTGGCACATTAAATGATCTTAAATGCCTTTTTGTAAGGTGTGTGTGCTCTAGTTCCCCGGCCCCTCCCCCAGTTTTCTTACACCTCCCCTTCTCTTTCATTTTCATTAGCTGCTTGGTGACTAAAGGCATTTACATTGGTGACCCTTGGATTAGGTGGTGTCTATGCACCTTTCAACACTGGTGAGGGAGTGATTCTCTGTTTGACCTGCTTTGAAGTGAAAATTCCAAGTGCTTTGGTTAAGTGGTTTCCAATGCCATCTAATATACAGCAGTCAGGCCTGACTGACTCTGCCCTCTTCAAACAGGCCTGCAAAGAACAGTGGTGTGTGCCCTTAGTGTTTCTGGCTTTGGTAGTCAGCTGCAGAGGGAGATGTTCTAACATTGAAAGTGATTGTCTTCACATAGCCCAGTACAAGTATGGCCCATTTATAGCCTAGAAAGGACCAAGCAGTGCCCATTGGCAGTCAGCTGGGCATACACAGGGGGCATTGGTTGCAGGCACAAAGTAGGAATTTAGCCCAAGTTGCCTGGCAGGGACCTTTCCAGGACAAAGTGCTGAATGCAGAGTGTGTGCTAGCAAGTACTGCTCTCATCCTCTGCCTGGCTCTCAGTGGCCTGGTCTGCATTGACACTCCACAGAGAAGCATGGGGTGGGCAGGGAAGGTCAAGAATGGCATTCTCACCACAGGGATCCTTTGCATTAGCTGGTTCCAGGGGCCACATGAGTTGCAGATCTGCCTGGCCACAGGCTGGCAAGGCCCAGCTCACTAGGGGATGCTAGACAAACACAGCTGCTGCTTGAAGGCACTGGCCCAGACCGGACAGCACTTGAACCCCACACATTTGGGCAGCATCTAGGTAAAAGGTACTGAAAGCTGGGCAGAGGGCTGGGTTGAGTTATCTGCCCATCACTGGGCATAGTCACCAGGTAAAACTGCTGATGGCCTGTGGTGCCAAATGGCTGTGCTGAAGTTTAATGTGGAGGGTGTAGAGGGACACACATGATAAAACTATCCTGTATGTAGCTGTTGTAGGCATTTGGGATGGGGATGGGAGGATGAAGGAGGCAGAGGGGAGAAGACAGATACTGTTTCTGACTAAGCCATTTCATGTGTCTGGAACAACTCTATGGAGCTTCCTGGGGTGAAAGGGATTGATTCTGTGTGGTTTTGCTTCCCTGCTTCTACCCTTTCCTGATCGGCAGCTTATGAACTCAGGGAGACAAATCCCTAGTACTGTTTGTTGAAGTCAAATAGAATGGAGAAGGTAAACTTTCCAAAGAAACTTTATGCGACACATTTCAAAGCCTTAGAAACACAGTTTCACAGGTTTTGTGTGTGTGTGTGTGCGCGCGTGTGCGTGTGTGCGCGCGTGTGCGTGCGTGCGTGTGTGTGTGTGTGTGTGTTGTTGGTTTCCTTTGCAGGACTGCAACCCACTCATGTAAGCAGAGCATTGGGTGAGACCCTCAAGCCTGTTGCGGCTGCAGGGGGAAGTGGGTGCACCTGCCTGCAGAAGTGGGAGTGGAAGTGTGTGCAGCTGTTGAAGGCTGGGAGAAGCTGGCCATGTAGGTCTCGGCTGTAGTCAGGACCAAAGGCCATACACACAGGGGAACGTGATGTGACGTGTGGTGTGAGTGTGGGTATGTTATCTGTTATCATAAATGTTTGTGACATGACTGGGAGCCTTGGCTGTAGCTGTCGTGTGTGGATTTGTGGTGTGCAGGTTGAAACCAGGATGTTTCGGTAGTGACAGGAGCAAGCATAGGAGATGAGGCTAGAGAATCCCAGTGTCGACTAGATAGGCGTACAGTGGACTGACTGCTCTCACTTTCATTCCCTCACAGCCAGCTGAGCCTGTGTCTGGCAGTGCTCGACACTGTTAGAGGGGTTCCATACCTTCTCTAACAGGCTTGCATATTTCAGCTGGAAGCCATGGAAGTCCACACACTCAGTTGTGCCATTTCTGGCACACTCAGCTACCCCCCAGTGTCCCAGAAGCTCAGCTCCCTCTGCATATCAGGTCAAGGAGTTAAGGCCAGGCCTTTGCCTGCAGACCCATACCTGTGTCTCATGTTCAGCCAAAGGCCTCGTCATCATCACACAGTGAGGCTTCCTGCTGAAATGCAATCTCCTGCTGAGACAGAAGCCACTGAGGAGATTCTGGGGTTGTTGTTCTCTGTGTTTTGAGTAATTGGGGGGCAGGGTGCCCTGGCCTGGGCTCTGCAGCTGCTTTCCTCATGCTGCCCAATTCTTTTTTTTTTTTAATTTTTTTTAACGTTTATTTATTTTTGAGACAGACAGAGACAGAGCATGAACAGGGTAGGGTCAGAGAGAGAGGGAGACACAGAATCTGAAACAGGCTCCAGGCTCTGAGCAGTCAGCACAGAGCCCGACACGGGGCTTGAACTCATGGACCGTGAGATCATGACCTGAGCCGAAGTCAGACGCTTAACCGACTGAGCCACCCAGGCGCCCCTCATGCTGCCCAATTCTTGCATCCACTCCTACCATACAATTGTGCTCTTTAACACCTAGGAGGATTTGAGGTAGAGATGATGGTCCTGTGATTGGCAGGCATTTGGGCCTTCATCCCCATGGCTACTAACCAGCTGGCCTGGCCTGGCATGGCCATGTGGCTTACATGGCATGGGGGCTCTGTCTGAATGAGCCAAGTTCGTTCTCCCCTTAGCAGTAGGAATTTTGGCCAGTGAACAGGCACTGGGGTTCCCTGACCAGAGGAAGCAAACTCATATGCATGCAAGGCCACACCCTGCCCTTGGCAGATAACACAAGGATAAGACTTAGCTAAGTGAAAGACAACTCATGGTGTGACCAAACACAGCGCCTGTCTCCTCACATTACTTTTGAAAACACTTTGCAGGCAAAAAAAAAAAAAAAAAAAAAAAAAGGCTGACCAAAAGCATCTGCAAACCATATTTCAGCCTCCTGGCTGTTAGTTCGTGACCAATGTGAGAAGCAAAATTTAGCTGCACATCACTGACAATGAGTTTTGCCTGGTAAAGTATTTGCTGACCTTCCAAACCCAGTTAAATGGCATCTGTGTGATACTCTCTGACCCCCTCCTTAGGCCAAATGAATACTTCTGTGATCCTTCAGTATCTCTTTTGTAGCATAATAGACCATTCGTTCATTCATTCATTCATTCATTCATTCAATAAAACTTTATTGAATACTTTGGCAAGGGCTATACTGGGGTTACAGAGATGAATAAGGAAGAAACAGTTTCTGCCCTCAAACAGCAACTAGTCCAGTGCAGGGAGAGATGGGAGAACAGATAGTGACTTTTAAATGTATAAAGGCTCAGAGCTTCCTGAGGGAGGCTCCCTCTGTATTAAGTGTGTAAAAGCTGAGGAAGGTAGGCTTCTGGGAAGAGGGAGTGGCTTGGACAGGTAATGGAGGAAGAAAACAAGTAAACCAAGCTGAGGCAGGCTCTTCCTATCCCTTGGAAGTCCCTAAGCAGACCCTTGGAGTTATGGCTATCTATGGCCTGCTCTGGCCCTGGTGAGTGGCTCTGGAACTGGTGCCTAAGGAATGGCAAGGTGGGCGGGGGGTGGAGGGGGGTTGCAGCTGGGAGTGTCAGGAAACAAGGCGGATCATTTAGGGCCTCTGGGGCCCTGCTAGGGATGTTAGCCTTTACCCAGGAGGCAGTGGGGAGCCAGCTGAGGCTTGGAGCAGGGGAGTGATGCATCTGACTTTGGTTTTGGAAGGCCCACACTGGAACCTGTGTGTGTTAGGTGGACAGGAGGGGCAAGAGACTGATATCAGGGAGGCTAGCAGGGAGCCCTGTCCCCAGTGCCTGGGCTTGCTCGCCCTGTACCTCCTGAACCAGTGAGTGATTGGGGTAGGATGGGATGTGTAGAGCTGCTGCTTCTGCTGTTCCTAGGGAATTCCACTTTCACAGACATCCACTTGGGGGTCTCATAGGCATCTCAGATGTGCCGTGTTGAAAACCAGACTCCTAACTGCCCCCACCCAAACCTGCTGCTTCTGCAGTTTCCCCCCATCTCAGCTAATGGCATCCCTAACTTTCTAATAGCTCAGGACCCAAACCACAAAGTCATTCTTGACTCCTCTCTTTTTCTCGTAGTTCATGTCTACTCCATTAGCATATCATGTTATTTCACCGTCACAATATCCACAATCAAGTCATGTGTTACCACCTTCATGGTCTGTGCCACCGTCATCACTCCCCCCTGGATATGTGCAACAGCCTCCTACCAGGTCTCCCTGTTCTATCAAATTATTACACCTTGGATCTTCTACAGTCTACTCTCAATACAGCAGTCAGCATGATCCTGATGAAAACTGAGTCAGATTATGTCCTGCCCCTGCTCAAAACCCTCTGATGGCTATTTCAGACCAAAAGCCAAAGTTGTTACAGTGGCCCACAAAGTTCTGCATGATCTGCAAACCACCCCTCCATGACCTGTCTGACCTTATATCCGGTCGCTGTCTCCCTCATGCACTCTGTTCCAGCCATACTGGCCTCCTCACTGTTCCCCAAACAGCTTCAGGGTCTTTGCATTTACTGTTCTCTCTGCCTAAGATTCTTTTCCTCCAGGTATCTCTGTGGTTCACTCCCTCACTTCATTCAGATCTCTGCTTAAATGTCACCTTCTCAACGAAGCCTTCTTTGACCATCCTATTCTTTTTTTAAAGCTTATTTATTTTGAGAGAGAGAGAGAAAGAGAAAGAGAGTGAGCAGGGGAGGGGCAGAGAGTGAGGGAGAAAGACAGAGAATCCCAAGCAGGCTCTGCACTGAACCTGACACGGGGCTCGAACCCACGAACTCTGAGATCATGACCTGAGCTGAAACTAAGAGTCAGACACTCAATCAACTGAGCCACACAGGTGCCCCCATCCTATTCTAAAATAGCACCCTAGCTCTTCTGGTCCCCTGAGACCCTCTCTTGTTTAATTTTTCTCCAAACCAGACATTGCCTTTTAACTTATGACAGCTTTACTAATTTATTTGACTTATTGTCTGTCTCCCTCCACCAGAATGTAAACTTCACAAGAACAGGAATTTGTGTCTGTTTTTGCTCCTGCTGTATCCCTAGTGCTTGGAAGAGTGCCTAGCACATAGTAGGTACTCAATAAAGACTTACTGAATAAACAGGTAGAGGGTGGGGATCAGTGGGATTGCCCTGGGTAATTTCTGGGCTGTATGACCTAGGATTCTTAGCAGTATATTGTATATGGGAAGCAGAGAGCCACTGGACCATAGGAGTTAGCAGGTCTAGCCAGGGTGACCTTGGGCAAGTCCATGCCACTCATGTGATCCTCAGTTTTCTCATTTATAAGGGGAGAGATCTGATGTGATAATCTGTAAGGGGCAAGGTGAGGGCCTGGACAACTGGGCTTGCCACTCAGGCCCCATGGGCATGAAGTCAGAGGTCCTCACCCCTGCCATTCTCTTTTTCTTTCTTGACCTCTTCCAACATGCCATCTTATTTTCTTTTTTTTTTTTTTTTTTTAAATTTTTTTTTTTCAACGTTTATTTATTTTTGGGACAGAGAGAGACAGAGCATGAACGGGGGAGGGACAGAGAGAGAGGGAGACACAGAATCAGAAACAGGCTCCAGGCTCTGAGCCATCAGCCCAGAGCCTGACGCGGGGCTCGAACTCACGGACCGTGAGATCGTGACCTGGCTGAAGTCGGACGCTTAACCGACTGCGCCACCCAGGCGCCCCCATGCCATCTTATTTTCAACCCACATCTATGAAAACACCACGTTATAGCTGTTCAGACAATGATGGGGGGAGGGAGATGGCCACCCATCAGTTGCATTCAACCAAGCCAGCTGTACTCTCTGAAGTGTGCCTGGCTCTGGTTTAAAGGCCTGCTGCAGGGCAGAAGTCTGTCAGAGACCAGGAGTGGGATGATGTCCCACCCCACTTTCCAGGGTGAAAACTTCTACCAAAGCTACTACTCAGGTGGGTCCATCTCGGGAGCAATCCCATCTTCTCTCCCAGACGAAACTCTTCTACCTAGTCTAGTTGGGGCCCAGCATTTTTCAATAATTTCTCACTTAAAATTTTAGTTCTTACAATAACAATATGAAGCAGACATTTTTAGACCCATTTTTTTTTTTCAGAGGACAACACTGGGTCTTGGAGGAGTTAAGGAATTTGCTCAAGGTCCCGCACAACCTCTCTTTCTGCAGGAATCACTTGGAAATCTGCTGACCAAAGTCTGGGAGTCTCATTTGTGTGGTTGGAGCTGTGAGAGAATCAGAAGGGAGGATGCTTGATTCTTCCTTCTGCTCCATCTAGGCCACAGGTGGAGCCCAAGGGATAGAAAACAAGCCAGCCCATATGGAAGTCATCATTCTCCCGCCAGCTCCCTGAGGGTTTAGCAGAAGGGAGGCGCCTTCCCTGCCTAGCCCTGCCAGGAATCTGGGTGTCCTGAGAGGCTGAGACCAGGGAGCAATGGGGGTGGTGTGTGCAAGGTACTCCATGCGATAAACTATTTTCCTTTCTCATTCCAAAGATCAGAGAGCACTTGGTGAGCTGTGCTTTGTTCCAATGGAAACAGAAAACTAGAAAAGCCCAGTGGGGGTTGGCCAAACTTTCCTTTGTCCTCTCAGGCTGGAAGGCTAAATGGGAGGACTGTAGCAAGGCGGGGAGGGATGGGGCAGGGCCCCTAAAAGGGCAACAAATCAGTAGAAGGGAGACCAGGATGGATTCTAGGAAAAAAAAAAAAAGACAAAGAGCTAAGTACGTGCTGATGGGAAGGACTTGCAGTCCCCTTCACGCAGCCTTACTCCACGTGTGTCTGCTAAGTCTGGCAGTCTCCAGCAAGGGGCCACAGGACCCTAGAGACACAGCCAAAGGTACCTCTGGGACCACTACTTTCCATTCATCCTCTAAGCCCCCAGCCCAGTCTCTTTTGTGCCCCTACAACACGTCATGTTCCCACCAAGAATAATAGGAACTCAAATTTGTCAAAATCATTAGTTTGTCAAGCACTTCCCCATGTAATAGCGTTTCAGGAAACAGAGTAGCTTATTGGTTAAGAACATAGGCTCAGGGCCCAGACTACCTGGCTCTGCTATTCCACAGCTGTATGATCTTGGGAAAGCTACTTAGCCTCTGTGCCTCAGTTTTGTCATCTTTAAAATGGGAATAATCACAAGAGCTACATCTTAAGGTTTTTAAATGTTTATTTATTTTGAGAGAGAGAGAGAGAAAGAGAATACATGCACAAGTGTGCACAAGTAGGGGAGGGGCAGAGAGAGAGGGACAGAGAGAATCCCAAGCAGGCTCCGTGCTGTCAGCACAGAGCCCAAAGGTTTTTGTTTTGTTTTTTAAATTTTCATTGAGAGACAGAGGGCACAAGTGAGCAAGGGTGGAGACAGAAGCGGAGCTCACCCAAAGAGGGGCCCGTGCTCACCGGGTGCAGGACTCAAACTCACAAACTGTGAGATCATGACCTAAGCCAAAGTCATATGCTTAAGCGACTGAGCTACTCAGGTGCCCAGAAGGTTGTTTTTAAATTAAATGAACTAATATTTAAATTCCCCCAAAGCAGAGATTTTTGCTTCCTATTACTGCTGTATCCCTAATGCCTGAACAGTGCCTGGCACCTAGCAGAGACTCAGCAAATATTTATTGAATATATATGGAGTGCTCAGAATGGGAACTGGTACTTGGCAAGTGCAACAATATTAGTTGTTGTCCTTCACACTCTCACAACAGTTCCAAGAGGAGCATTCTGAATTTCACCCATGTCCATTTTCTTCCTCCACATAAGGTTCAGGTTCTGAATCAAGGCACTGAGGATAGGCAACAAACTTAACATTGAGAGAGACAGTTTGGGCCACAGAGGGTCAGGAATGCAGCCCTCAAATCTGAGCAGTAGCATCCATACTCCCATCCATTCATTCACTTGTCCATTCCACAAATAGTGCGCCAATGCCCCTATGGGCCAGGGCCTGAGCTGGGAGCTGGGGGTATATAGATGATGAGACAGACAAAGATTCTGTGTTTGAGAAGCTGAGATCCTAGTGAAAGGAGACAGGCAAAAGCAAGTAAACAGATAATTTCAAATGGTCATAAATGTTATGAAGAAAATAAAGTGGTATAATGGGACAGAGGATGGCTGGGGTGTATATGTAGTGGGGCTGAGGAAGTGACATAGGAGCTCTTCTGGGGGGGTCTTGGTCACAGATCAAGGGTTCCTGCCTTGCTTGAGTTTGTCTTTAGTACCCTGGAATACATTGGAATACATTACTTCATCCTGCGAGCATTTATATGCTGTCTGCTCAAGGCAGGTGTCAGTTGCTAAGTGTAGTTCCTAGGGGTCTGTACATAGGGGTCTGGGTGTGAGGGGCTGGAGAGAAGGGGGCTGTGTACATGTACTACCTGCAGAGGAAGTGTCTGGCATCAATTGTCCTCTGGCAAAAGCTGTTAGTTATACTGGCTGAAGTGATGGTAGCAGCCTGGAAGCTTCCCTGAGGTCCTTCCATGCTCCCAGGGAGGAGGTTTCTGTCTAGTGTTCTCATGCCTCATGCTCGTTCATGGTGCCACCTTCACCCACACAAACACCACTCTATCTTAAAGACAGCCCAGGCACTGTCTCGTGCCATCATAACCCTAGTCACACGTGAGTGTCCTTATTCATTACGTGTTTGGGCATCTCCAGAGCCCAGTACAGGATTGGTACCTAATAAATACTTATCAAATGAAAGAATAAATGGGTGACTATTTTTCCTTCTGCTCCTTCCACTGTCTCATTCCCCCCTATGCATCAAGATGCAGCTCACATCTCACACATCATCTTATCTCCTTGCTTAACTCGCTTTAATTAACTATTAAACGAAAAAAGGTTAAACTGTGTAAAGCTGAGGAGCTCTTTCTCATCCTTTACTTCCTCTTTGAAGCCTACCTTGACTTCCCTAGTCAGGGTTGGTCCCTCCCACCTGAGTGCTCCAGCACATTCTATTGCCCCATCATAGCCTTGATTGCTCTATAGGTATTGTCTGCTACTGCTCTGTCATATCCCCAACCTGTAATTTTCTCAGTGGCAAGGATTGTGTTTTGGTCGTCTCCACATCCCCAGCATTAGCCCCTAGAGGGCGCTCAATAAATATTTGTGGAATTAATGGGGTTTTGGAAAAAACCCAAAATGAATGGTTTGTCGATTTTGCTTAGAGCGTCGTAGGTGGTGGTGTGGAGCTGGAGCTGGCTTGTTGTGGCTCCTGAGACCCAGTTGTTACATATTTAGTAAATTTGTGAGCCAATTGTTAAACACAGCCATCATTAAAAATTAAATTACACGAGACAACAGAAAGCAAACCGAAATTGAGGGACATTTTGTCAAATACATGACCAACTAAATGCAATATAGGATCCTGGTTTGGATCCTAGAACAGAAGAAAGGCTTTAGTGGAAAAACTGGTGAAATTCAAATAAATTCTGTACTTTAGTTAATAACGTATCAAGGTAAATTTCTCAGTTTGATGAATATTTTATAATTATGTAAGATGTCAACATAAGGGGAAACTGGGTGAAGGGTATGGGGACCTCTCTGAACTGCTTTTGCAACTCTTCTGTCTCAAATTATCTCAAACATAATAGTAAAAAATTAATTATTAAAGAAAAACATTGAATTCTATTAACCTCCAATTAAAAATATATTTAAAGGGGCGCCTGGGTGGCGCAGTCGGTTAAGTGTCCGACTTCAGCCAGGTCACGATCTCGCGGTCCGTGAGTTCGAGCCCCGCGTCGGGCTCTGGGCTGGTGGCTCAGAGCCTGGAGCCTGTTTCCGATTCTGTGTCTCCCTCTCTCTCTGCCCCTCCCCCGTTCATGCTCTGTCTCTCTCTGTCCCAAAAATAAATAAAAAACGTTGAAAAAAAAATTAAAAAAAAATAAAAAAATAAAAATAAAAATATATTTAAAAATAATAATAAATATTTATTGTTGGACTCAGATAATTAGTTTACTTTGATCTTCCCAATTAGTTTACTTCCTAATTAGTTTACCATGATCTTTGTCCTTTGGCTGATTCACATCGGTTGGATCTAAATGATGTGTGCCCTTGCCCACTGTTTGGTGATGTCACATAGGTAGTTTTAAATAGGCCGTAGTGAAAGTATTTATATCATGGAAATCTGAAAATGCTACAAATCAGGGCTTGGATTCTTGTTTTGTTCACTGCACTCTAGACTTAAAGTGATGGAGAAAATGTTAATAATGTACATTGGGGCGCCTGGGTGGCTCAGTCGGTGAAACATCTGACTCTTCATCTCAGCTCAGGTCTTGATCTCAGGGTCGTGAGTTCAAGCCCCGCGTTGGGCTCTGCACTGGGTGTGAAGCCTACTTAAAAAAAAAAAAAAAACATTAAACCTAAAAGTGTGTTGTGTCGGGGTGCCTGGGTTGGTTAAGCTGGTTAAGCATCTGACTTCAGCTCAGGTCATATGATTTCACAATTTGTGAGTTCAAGCTCCACGTCAGGCTCTGTGCTGACAGCTTGGAGCCTGGAGCCTGCTTCAGATTCTGCATCTCCCTCTCTCTCTGCCCCCTCCCTGCTCGTGCTCTCTCTCAAAATAAATATAACATTTAAAAAACAAGTACGTTGTGTTTATGGCTGTTACTTTGTGAATAGCACACACAAAAAGTGAGGAAGTATGCTTCCAGTGTATGGAAACTATTATCTGATTCAGCAAACAAGTTGTTCGAATCATTGAATTTATCAAGTTCCAACACTTCTTCATTGTTTCCCCTTCTTCTTACTCATTAACATAAACGAAGATATCAACCACCATTCATATAGGAACTACATTTGCTCTTATATTACAACTGTAGGTTGGCAATGGATATAAGGATTCAGCAAAATCAATGAAACCATTATACGAAAATCAAGTGGCTACATGGAATTTGCAATAGAGTATTATGTATTGCATTATTATTCATAAATTCTATGCTTCACATTCTTATATATTAAGTGATATATATTGCATATGCAAATGCAGATATATATATATGCAAATGCAGATATATATATATATATATATATATATATATATATATATATGCAGTCTTTTTTTGAGACCTGGTTGCTAAACATTTACCAAAACACCACTGGTCCCAAATATTAGTGTTTCATCAAATGCACTGATGGAAAGAAAAGAACATTGCCAGCACCTTCCCTGTGCCAGGCTGTGCTATCTCCTTGTGTTCATCACGTCAGTTGCTTTTCATTTCAACTCTGTGAAGTGTAAGTATTATGGACACCGCTTATGAGGATGAGATGAAGATACTGTGGTTCAGAGAGGTTAAGTGACTGGACTAAGGTCAAGTCCTTGGTATATAGTGGAGCCAGGATTAAACCCTACATCTGTCTGAATCTAAAGCTGGTTGTATTAGTTTCCTGTTGCTGCTGTCACAAGTTAACACAAGTTTAGTGGCTTCAAACAACACAAAATTTATTATCTTCCAGTTCTGGGGGTCAGAAGTCTTGAAACAGGTGTGGTTGGACTAAAATCAAGGTGTTGACAGGGCCTGCATTCCTTCTGGAGGTTCAGGGGAAGAATATGCCTCCTTGCCTTTTCCAGCTTTTAGACCCTGCCTGCATTGCTTGGCTTTTGTCCCCTTCTTCCATCTTCAAAATCAGCAATGGCTGCTTGAGTCTTTCCCAGTCCTCTGACCCTCCTTCTGGTATCCCATCTCTTTGACTAACTCTGCCTCTCTTGCCTTCCTTTTTCACTTTGCAAGGGCCCTTATACATTGATTGTGACCACATTGAGCCCACCTGGAGGGTGCAGGATACTCTCCCCATCTCAAGGTCAACTGATTAGCTACTTTAATTCCATCTCCAAACCTTCCCCGCCCACACACATACACTTTGCCATTTAACCTAACATATTCATAGGTTCTGGGGATTTAGGGCATGGATGACTTCGGGGAGCCAGAATTCTGCCTACCACACGTGTGCTTTTTCCATTGACCCTTACCTACTTTGCCTCTTGTTTTAGTAGTTGCATAATCCCATGCGAAACTGACATTATTCTCCCTGACACATGCATGCCGCATGTCCTTCGCTCTCCACTTTGGGGTTAAGATACCCTCTTTCCTTCATTTACTCTCCCAGCCTGCTGGAGAGCACTGTGGGAGAATGGTTTCTAATCCTTGGGGCTTTTAATCCTGGACATATATTTTACCTGTGCACTTACTGAGGTCTCACTTTCTGGACCTGTTTCTAGCCACCACCCAGGATCACACCTTATTTATTTGCTCTTCTCCTAGATATTTACATTGCTATATTCTAGAAAAGCCCCTGGACTTAACTAAATTGTTCTTTTCCCATGCCTGCTGATGAAGCATCTGTCTGTGTTTAATATTACTCTCTGACTGGCTTTTCAGATTCAGACCTTCTAAGTAGTAGTCACCCACCTTCCCTTGTTTTCTCCACCCTGAGATCCCAGGTGAGAAACCTCCACTGACACCAGCCAATGGCTAGGAGCTGCCCCTTCCCCCAGGAAGCCTTCACAACAGCCAGAAGCACTTCCACATTGCTTCTGAGTTCTGACCACAACCTTCTTTTCTCCCCCTCTATCCTTGCCAAAAGCTTTGTCCCCCTCCTTTCTGCCTATCGGATTCACACCCACACTTGGGGACCTGTCTGAATCCTGCCACCTTGAAGGAAACTTTCCAGATTATACCATCCCCAGGGACTCTTGTCCTCCTCTGAGTACCTACGGAACTTATTGTCAGTAACACTTACTTTGACACTTTATCATCTACCATTATGGAGAGGTCTCAAACTGGTGGCTGGTGGGCCAAATAATACCCACTGGTATGTTTTGTGTGACCTGCACATGGTTTGTGACTTTTCAAAATTATTAGGTAACATGTGGCAATCAGTAATATTCCCATATAATGTGGATTTCTGGCTTCTTTGAAAAACAGAGAAGTCTGGTAATATTGGCTCTGCATTCCCACTGGATGGTAATTAGCTGGATTGGGGTAGTGGCTTCCCCTTTATTTTATTTTTTTTAATTTTTAAGTTTATTTATTTTGAGAGAGACAGAGACAGTGTGAGTGGGGGGAGGGGGAGGGAGAGAGAGAGAGAGAGAGAGAGAGAGAGAGAGAGAGAGAGAGAGAGAGAGAGAGAGAGAATCCCAAGCAGTCTCCACACCATCAGCACAGAGCTTGATGCGGGGCTCAAACTCATGAAACCTGTGAGATCATGACCTGAGCTGAAACCAAGCATCAGACGCTTAACTGCTTAATGGACTGAGCCACCCAGGTGCCCCTTGGCTTCCCCTTTAGATGGAACATGCACCCTCCAGCACACCACAGTCCCCACCACTCCTTATTAGTATATTACTCCAGCCTCCTTCACTTTATAGTACTTGCCTGGCTCCTAAAGGCATTCTGAAATATTCCATGCTTGTGCAAATGTCCAGCTATATCACAGTCTCTTGGAGGAAAGAAACTTTATTTTGAATTTCTTTTTTAAATCATTTTATTTTATTTTTCATCGTGATAAGTATACTCTTTAATCCCCATCACTTCTTTCCCGCATTCCCCCCACCCACCTCCCCTCTGGTAAACATCAGTTTCTTCTCTATGGTTAAGAGTTTGTTTCTTAGTTTGCCTCTTTTTCTTTTCCTTGCTCCTTTGTTTTGTTTCTTAAATTCAACACTTGAGCGAGGTTACATGGTACTTGTCTTTCTCTGACTGACTGATTTCATTTAGCATAATACTCTCTAGCTCTACCTGTGTTGTTGCAAATGGCAAGATTTCATTCTTTTTATGGCTGAATAATATTCCATTGTATATATACCACTTCTTCTTTATCCATTTATCTATCAATGGACATTTGGGCTGTGTCCATAGTTCGGCAATTATAAATAGTGCTGCAATAAATTTACAGATGTCTGTATCCCTTTGGATTAAGTTTTTTTTTTTTTTATTTTTTGGGTAAATACCCAATGGTGTGATTATTAGATTGTAGGGTAGTTCTATTTTTAACTTTTTGAGGAGCCTCCACACTAGTTTCCACAGTGGCTGTACCAGTTTAAATACCCACCAACAGTGCACAACTTCCTTTTTCTCCACATCTTCGCCAACACTTGTTTCTTATGTTGTTGATTTTAGCCATTCTGACAGGTGTGAGGTGATATCTCCTTGTAGTTTTGATTTGTATTTCCCTGATGATGAGTGATGTTGAGCATCTTTGCATGCGTCTGTTAGCCATCAGTACATCTTATTTGGAGAAATGTCTGTTCATGTCTTCTGCCCATTTTTTATTGGATTATTTGTTTTGGAGGGTACTGAGCTGTGTCAGTTGTATATATATTTTGGATACTAACCCTTTATCAGATATGTCATTTACAAGTATCTTCTATTCTGTAGGTTGCCTTTAAGTTTTGTTGATTGTTTCCCTCACTGTGCAGAAACTTTTTCTTTTAATTTAGTCCCAATAGTTTATTTTTGCTTTTACTGCCCTTGCCTCAGGAGACATATCTAGAAAAATGTTGCTATGGTCAATGTCAGAGAGATTATTGCCTGTGCTCTCTTCAAGGATTTTTATGGTTTTAGGTCTTTAATCCATTTTGAGTTTGTTTTTATGTATGATGAAAGAAAGTGTTCCCGTTTCATTCTTTTACGTGTATCCTGCGACTATTACTAAATTCATTTACCTGTTCTAGTAGTTTTTTGGTGGAGTCTTTAGGGTTTTCTATATATAGTATCATGTCATCTGCAAACAGTGAGTTTTACTTTTCCCTTACCAATTTGGGTGCCTTTTATTTCTTTATGTTGTCTAATTGCTGTGGCTAGGACTTCCAGTACAGTGTTGAATAAAAGTGGTGAGACCGGACATCATTGCCTTGTTTCTGATCTAAGTGTCTCACCATTCAGTATGATGTTGGCTGTGGGTTTTCCATATATAGCCTTTATTGTGTTGAGGTATGTTCCTTCTAAAGCTACTTTGTAGAGGATTTTTATCATGAATGGATGTTGTACTTTGTCAGATGCTTTTTCTGTGTCTATTGAAATGATCATATGGTTTTTATCCTTCCTCTTACTGATGTGGTGTTTCATGTTGATTGCTTTGTGAATATTGAACCACCCTTGCATCCCAGGAATAAATCCCACTTGATTATGGTGAATGATTTTTTTTAATGTATTCTTCAATTCAGTTTGCTGGTATTTTGTTGAGGATTTTTGCATTCGTGTTCATGACAGATATTGGCCTATAGGTGTCTTTTTTGTGGTGTCTATCTGGTCACCTATCAAGGTGATACTGGTCTCATAGAATTATTTTTGATGTTTTCCTTCTTCTGTCCTTTTTTGGAATAGTTTGAAAAGGATGGGTAATTACTCCTCTTTAAATGTTTGGTAGGGGGCACCTGGGTGGCTCAGTCGGTTAAGCATCCGACTTCGGCTCAGGTCATGATCTCACGGTCTATGAGTTCGAGCCCCGCGTCGGGCTCTGTGCTGACTGCTCAGAGCCTGGGGCCTGTTTCAAAATTCTGTGTCTCCCTCTCTCTCTGACCCTCCCCCGTTCATGCTCTGTCTCTCTCTGTCTCAAAAATAAATAAACGTTAAAAAAAATTTTAAAAAAATGTTTGGTAGAATTCACCTGTGAAGCAGTCTAGTCCTGGACTTTTGTTTGTTTGGAGTTTTTTGTTTACTGATTCAATTTCATTGCTGGTAATTGGTCTGTTCAAATTTTCTATCATCTATCTCCTTTAGTTTTGGTAGGTTATGTGTTTCTAGGAATTTATACGTTTCTTCTAAGTTTTCCAATATGTTGCCATATGGGTTTTCATAATAGTCTATTGCAATTGTTTGTATTTTGTGGTGTTGGTTGTTATTTCTCCTCTTTCATTAGTGTTTTTGTTTATTTGGGTCCTCTCTCCTTGATGAATCTTGCTAGATGCTTATCAATTTTGTTGATGTTTTCAAAGAAGCAGCTCTTGGTTTCATTGATCTGTTCTATTGTTTTTTTAGTTTCTGTATACTTTATTTCTGCTCTAATCTTTATTATGAATTTTTGAATTTACTTTGTTTCTCTCATGCTGCTCTGTACATAGTAGATGCTTGCTAAATATTGAAAGAATAAATAATTTCCTGAAATAGTGGTCATCTTCTAAATGATTCTAGAATTAGTAAGAATTTGCTGTTCCTATAAGATACATTTGTTGAGGAAGTACTATGTACCTGACTGTGAGATGCCTCAGAAAAACAGAGAAGGAAATCAAGACTCAGAGAGCCTGTACAGTAGGGCTGGGGCTATAGATCTGGTAGCTTCAGAGGTAAAGGCCAATACCTTTGTCTGATGAGGAAGCTTTCCTAAGGGTCAGTGTTGGAAGCAGAGAGGAGCTGCCATGGCAGAGTTTGTCCACAAACTCTGAGAGTTACTTTGTTTGAGTAGAGAGTTGCTTTGTTTGTTTGTTAAATACCCTGTCCATTCTGGGCATTTATTAAATTTTTTTAAAAAATGTTTGTTTGTTTTGGAGAGAGAGAGAGAGAGGCCGAGTGCAAGTGGGGGAGGGGCAGAGAGAGAGGGAGACACAGAATCCAAAGGAGACTTCAGGCTCTGAGCTGTCAGCACAGAGCCCGACACGGGTTTGAACTCACAAACTGCGAGATCATGACCTGAGCTGAAGTGGGATGTTTAACCAGGCGCCCCTTTGAGCATTTATTAAATAACTCTGCATTTATTCTTGGACTATCAGGAATTTGGAGCATGTTGGGAAACCCACTGAAAAGACGAGGGGAATATAGATAGATTGAGCCTAATTGTTGATGGGATTTGGAGCCCATTTGGTGAGTCATGTTCAATTGAGAGAAGTGTTTACTGATTCCCTTGCCCATATGTGCTCAGAGGTTGTACTATTCCCTCATGCTGTCACTGGCAGTATTGATGTGTGGTGAGGGATGGGAGAACATAGAGAAATTATGCATGTTTAATTGCACAGCAACAAACAGAAAGGATGTGAGAATACCGAAAACTCCCACTGGGGCAGAAATCTGGTGTCATGTGTTGCTGAACAGCTGCAGGAGAATTTGTCTAGACCTTTGGATGCAGAGGTGGGTTTGCCAGACCTTGGTTCCAAGTAACTTGGAGAGAAAAGAGGATGTGCAGAAAACAGATACAGGGCATCTAGAAGCTTGACTCTCGAGAGTTTGCCTGCTTTGCCACCCTGTCCTCTCCAGCAGCCACCAATTCCAACCATGGCTAGGAGAGGAGGGAAGTGGGAATGCCTCAGCCCCAGTGCCACCAGGCTCCTCTGGGCCTGAAATACTCACAGGCCTTGCTTGGGTCCACCAAAATCCTCAGGTTCAGCTGGGTGGGCTGAACCTCTGGGAAGGAAGAAGCTTTTGGGCCAGTCCTCAAGGAGGCAAGATAGGGGAGGGAGGGGGAATCAGGGCAGAGAATTATCTAAGGACACACATATAGGGGGCTTTTATCCTGCAGACTCTGTAGGAAGCATGGAATCTGTAACCTTGGAATCACCTAGAGCTGGGTTCCAGTGTGGCCTTAGGCAAGTCACTCAATCTCTCCAGGCCCAAGTTTACTTCTCCCTGCATGTGAGGAGTCAGGAGGCAAGGTTTGTATGGGGCCTGGCCCATATTTCAAAAGATGGGAACCATGAGCTCTACAAAGATGCAATTGAGTAATAAAGTATTAAATTGGTTATTATTTGTTGTGGGTTTACTGTGGGCCAGACACTATCCTAACCATTTACGCCCATTATCTCTTTAATCCTCAAAGGGAAAATAAAGAAATTGAGTTATGGTGAGGAGAGGAGGAGGAACTCATCAAAGGTCCTTCAGGTGGTAAATGACAGAACCATCACACACTCCATGCAGAGCAGTTCCAGAACTGACACTTCTAACCAGACCACCTGCCAAACACTAGCCCCATTTCATACACTGGGAAACTTGAGGTTTAAGAGGCCCTAGTGTCAGGGACAGAGCTCAGAGCTTTAGGTTTCTGGCTCTGCTGTTTAACATGCTGTGTGACCTTGGGCAAGTTACTTAACCTCTCTGAGCTTCAGTTTTCCATTTTGAAAAAGAGTCCAAAGCCTCTGGCAGCCTATATGGTGAGAAGCAGTATCATGTGGGAGAAGGTGGAGGAGGGGAGGGAGCTCAGAATCTCCTGAAGACCAAGGATGAGAAGACATGGGTGTGACTGGTTTTTATGAAGCAGAGGCAGGTCTGGAACAGAAACTTACCAGAGTGAATGTGCCCAGCTTATACTACCCATTTAGTGACTGGCCTGAGAAAGCCCAGATGATCAAGTGGGTGGGAGTGGGTATGGCCACTCTGTTGGCACACCCACACAGTGAGCTGCTGTTGCCACCTAGGGGACAGGTGGTGACCAGGAGCCCAGGCTGCGGCTGTGGTGGAGCAGTAGGGCACATTCCCTGTCTCCTGCTGGTTTCCGGAGTGGAAAGGGGCGGCCAAGACTTGCTCCAGTAGTGGGGATGAGAGTGAGGAAAAGAAGCTGAGAGCTGCCTCTGGTTTGGGAGTTATAAATAAATCCATCTGGAAGTGTTTGGGACTGTGGGAGCCTGAGGCCAGCCCCTGCAATTCAGGCCATGTGGCACATATTTCCATTCACACCAGACCCCCCCCCCCCCCAGTCCCAAGAGACTGTCTGATTGGGCCTGTCTGCTCTTGCCCTGAGCTTGGCAGGAACCCCTTAGGCCCAACTCCACTTCCAGCCCCCATCCCAACCCTCCACTCCTCCCAGCCCAGCTCCAGCAAGATGTCTTGCAAGTGCTTCAAAATGTTTCACGTGCTATTCAAGTGTTGGTTGAATGAATGAATGAATTTTCAATTCAGTATATAACTGGTAATGCATTGCCCTTACTAGGAAGGGGCCTGGTGGTAGTTATAGAAGGTGAGGCATTCTTGACTTTTGGCCTCCCATCTCAAGATTGTCTATACCCTACCCTGCTAAGGCTAGCCAAGGTGCAAAGGCACTGCCCAATTCTCGTTCATTTTTCTATCCCCAGCACCAACAGTAGGTGTTGGTTATACAAAGGGGTGAGTTGATTTATTAATTTAACAAATAGTTACTGCACACCCTCATGTGCTGTGTACTATGCTACATGCTGGGAACACAGTAAAGAACAAAATAGAGTCCTTGCTCTCATTGAGCTCATGGTCACAGTGTTTCCCAATTAGATTAATCTTAACACTTAAAGTAAGACCATTCTTTGCAGTGTGGGGTGTTCCTGTGCATTGCAGGATATTTAACATCCTGATTCCTGGGCCCTAAATGTCACTAGTACCCTGGAGTAAATGTGACTACCATAAATGTCTCTATGCATTGCCAAATACTTCCAGGGGCCAGAAGGACCACCCCTGGCTGAGGACCACTGCTGGGGAACTTGACAGCGAGTGACTGAAGGAAGGCATTCCCCAAGGTGTGAATGTGCTTGAGTCCTCTAAGTCAACATATAAATTGGTGGCTTAGAACTTGGAAATTATGTTTGCCCTACAAAGAAGTAAAATGATCCTTCAGTTGGTAAGTTAGGCCCCCGAAGCCCATAACGTAATGAGGTGCATGGTTCTCCCAAGCTGGGTTAGGACTAGTGTGCAGACAACATGATGACAGTTTTGAACATGCTGATGAATTGGTTACTTGAGACTGTCTAGACAGCAGCAAGAATCTGGTCCCAGGGCCAGACGACAGGTCAGATCTCAATGTATGGATCTAGGATAAATCCACGTTGAGGTGGGAGTTAGAGCTGAGACCCAGGATCCATTAAGATTGTCAAAGGAGGGGCGCCTGGGTGCCTCAGTCAGTTGAGCGTCCAACTCTTGATCTCTGTGCAAGTCATGATCTCACAGTCGTGGGATCAAGCCATGTGTCATTGGGCTCTGCACTGAGCGAGGAACCTGCTTAGGATTCTCACTCTCCCCCTCCTTCTGCCCCGCCCCCCCCACCACTTGTTCTCTCTCTCTCTCTCTCTATCTCAAAAAAAAAAAAAAAGATTGTCAAAGGAGAAGGAACTGGGGAATGGGGGAAAGGTGAAGAATGAATCCAGGATAAAGGCCAGAGCTAGAGAAGTAGGCCCCAGTGGTATCTCTTCTCTGCCCCTTCATTTCCATTCCCACAGTCAACACCTTAGTTCAGGATCTCAGTTTGTTCCAGGACCATTGCAGCAGCCTCCTAACTGGCCTCCATTCTTCTGGTCTCTGCCTTCCAGAATTATTTTCTTAAAACACAGCATTCATCATGTGCCTTCCCAACATTCATGAGGTCCCACCTCTTCAGACTTGCATCCTAACCACCTGCAGGTCCAGCTTCCCATCAACCTGACACTGTCTTGGCAAGCTGGCTCTAGATTCTCCTTCCTGGGCTCATTGTTGCTCATCTTCTAGACCTTACCATCTGGCCATACAATGCCCCCAAACACATACTGCCCTTCTCACCTCTGTACCACCTCCTCCCCTGGGATGCCTTTTGACCCCTTTCTCCATTTGGAAAAATACACTCAGGCTTCAAGACCAGTTCGAGGCTCCTATCTTTTGTGAAATTTTCCTGGACCCTTTCCTGGCAAGCAGATTTCCTACCTCTGCATCCCCTCTCCAGCTCTTCATATACACTATGGGGCTGTCTGCCTTTCCCACTAGACTAGAAGCTCTGTGAGGGAAGCAGCCATGTCTTGTTTGGCTTTGTAATTCCCCTTACTAAGGTCAGTGTGAATGAGTGGGAAAGTGGATTTTGGGATGGGCTGGTACAACAGGGCAAAATGGAAGTGGAATGGTCTCCTCCAGGCCTAACCATGGCTCCACTTAAGCCACTTTTAACTGCTCTCTCCCCATAAGCACTGTTTTTGGATGAGGGTTCATGAAAGAGCTAGGGAAGGAAAGGAAAAAGATGGAGAGCAGGTAAAGGACAGGTAGAAGGAGCAGTGTGGAGAAGACAGGAGGCACTGAGAGAATGAAAGAGGAGAGAGGGGAGCAAAGATAAGGGATTCAAATAACCTGGAATGGAATAAGAAAGATTTGGAATCCTAGAAATGAAAGCAACTGCTTAGGCAGGTCAGCTAAACATACAGTTAATTAATAGGCATTAGTGCCCTTTGGTGCCAAGCTGTGCATGCAACCATGTCCTGCTGGGATCAAATGCCAGCTGCCTAGGACGCCCATTTAGTAAAAAGCAGAAAACAGCATTGACACAAAAGATCTGGAGAATGCCTCAGAGAGCTCTTCTTAAGGGCACCAGGGGCCACTGGGGCCATGTAGTTGCTCCACACCACTGGCCTAGAACTTGCCCAACAAAACTGGGCACAAGAAGAAAATGAACATGTTGTGAGCAGCTAGTATCCCATATGCGATGCCAGACACACTTTATACACATGAGCTAATTTTTATTCCTAATGCAACTCTGAGGTAGGTATTGTCCCTATTTTACAGGTTAGAAAATTGAGGTCTTGGGAGAGTTAAAAATTTGACCCAAGGGAGCGCAACCTGAAAATCTTGGATCCAGGATTCCAGTGCAGGTCGTCCCCTCCCTAGTTGGCAGCAGCTTGCTCCCCAGCCTTGCTGACTTTGGCTGTGGGACTGATCTCTTTGGATTGATTTCTTTGAACATAAACAAAATACCATCAGTTTTTCCTGGCTCTGGAGCGAGCTTTCAGAATCATGTGCTGTTCTCTAGTTTCCATCTGGGTGCCTTTGCTGGGGGTTCACAAATATGAAGCAACAGGCCTTATCCCGAGAATGAACAGTATGCACCCAAAGATGCCAGGGTGCTTTTGTTCCCAGAAGATGCTTCAGGCGGGGGGCTTTCAGCCTATGGGGCCAAGTTTTCTATTTTCTCTTCCCTCCCAATGATCTTCCTGTGGTTGAGGATTGCCTGCTTTCCCAGGCAAATGTAAAATTCCTTATCAAAATCATGGTACCTTTGAGATGTTGGCCACACTGTGTTCTGACTGCCCCTGGAACCAATCCCTGTCTGCTCAGTTGATGATGGATGTGATCTGTCTGCTGCCAGCCTGTGAGTGATAGTGAGCAGAGACAGGAGGTATGGACAGGTCGGGTATGGACAGTGTTTCCTAGAATTCTGATGTGACTTGGCTAGGCCAGCTCATGGAGGGGCTGATGGAGGGAGAGTGACTGGAGCCAATCAGGAGGCAAAATGGCACCCAGTATGACCCCTGTAGAATTGTGGCTTTAGGCAGGAGGAAGCAGGTTGGTTAGAAAATCCATGATGATAGTTTTCTGGAGTTGTTCTGGAGTCAGGTATAGTTCGGGGACCTTTTGGGTTTGGCCTTTGGCCTAGAATTGTGTGTCTCACATAAGTGGTAGGTAATAATCATGCTGCATCAAGGCCTTCTGAAATCTTGTTGAATAACAGAATTTTCAGTGACATGCAGTGATAAGCAGGGTAACAAGTCTCTGTGCTTGGGTTTGGGCCTTTGCTCTGGTCATTCTACTGAAGAGGATGCTTCTGTACAACCTTCAAAATCTATTTGGAATCCAACCACTTCTCACTACCTCCATTGCTATCATTGCTACTACCCTACTACAAGCCATCACCCTCTCTTGCCCATCACCAGTCTCGTAAAGTAATGCTGTTAAAGCATAGTTTGAATAGGGACTCCTGGGTGCCTCAGTCGGTTAAGCAGCCGACTCTTGATTTCAACCCAGATCATGATCTCACGGTTTGTGAGTTTGAGCCATGCATCGGGCTCTGTGCTAATCATGCAGAGCCTACTTGGGATTCTCTCTCTCTCCCTGGCTCTCTCTGCCCCTCCCCCAGTTGTGTGCACTCTCTCTCAAAAATAAACATTTAAAAAAGCATAGTTTGAATATGTCAATCTTTTGCTCAGCATCCTCCAACTGCTCCCCATCTCACTCATATTAAAAGGTAAAGCCTTGGGTGCCTGGGTAGCTCAGTCAGTTAGCGTCCAACTTTGGCTCAGGTCATGATTTCATGGTTCATAAGTTCGAGTCCTACGTCAGGCTCTGTACTGACAGCTTGGAACCTGCTTCAGATTCTGTGTTTCCCTCTGTCTCTGCCCCTCCCAATTAATGCATGCTCTCTCTTTCAAAAATACATAAACATAAATTTTTTTCTTAAAAAAGCTAAAGCCTTTATGGTAGCCTGCAAGAACCTCATAATCTGGAGCCCCCTTATGTCCTTGACAATATCTCCTACAAATTCATCTGTCACCTCCTCCATTACAGCCATGCTTGTCTCCCGATCATTCTTTAAGCTTTCCAGGCAGGTTTGTGCTTTGTACTTGTTTTTACTTCTGCCTAGAATGCTTTTATCCCCAGAGTATCAGTCAGGATCCTGGAAGAGAGTGGTTATGGGAACTAGGGAAAGGTTGCTGTATGGAGAGGGCCACCTTTCAGGGCTGTGATCTTTGGTGGAGGGATGTGGCCAACCCATGGTGAACCTGCAAAGAGAGAGCTAGTGAAAAAAAAATCTCACTTTCTTTTTCTTTCTGATCTCCTTGCAGGTGCTTCCCATTGGTCAAACCTAACCCAAAGCCAGAGGGCAAGGGAACCTGTTGATGCAGTCCATACAGGTCAGCCTACCAGGGCACAAAGCTGGGTGGAGAAGGGTGGAGAAGATCTAGTGGGGGAAACAGAAGATATCCAGAACCACTGGATATTTTTGTAGCTGGCTCTCTCTCGTCCTTCAGATCTCCACCTAAATGTTACCCTCTCAGTGAGGCCTTCTCTGGCCACCTTTTCTAAAATTTCAACCCCCAACTCCCAACACCTTATATCCTCTTTCCATGCTGTGTTTTCTTTCATGGCACCTAATACCACCTAACATATAATTTATTTATCTTGCTTATCGTCTGCTCCCCCACTAGAATGAGAGCCCCATGAGGGCAGGGACTTCGTTTTATTCACTGTGGTTATTAGTGTCTAGAATAATACCTGGCATATAGTAGGTGCTCAATAAATATATGGTGAATGAATGAATGCACTCTCAGGGGCCACCCTACTATGAGTCTGCTCTCCTCCAGGCACAGCTGAGTATACATATCCAATTGTTACCCATGCCTGCTGCTCTCTGCTTCTTCCAAAGAGGCTCAACTACTGCCATGTTTTTGGGTCAGAGGGTAGGGAGCTCTTTTGCTGCCCCCAGGATTGAAACTTGCATATCTGTTTGTCAACTTGCCTTATGAAAACTACTGTTGCACTGATCAGCAGTGGGTAGATTCATGGTCATGGGTATATCAGCCCTTCCAGGTACTACTTGCATACTTCAAAGGTAGTATGGGTGGGACTCTTTCCAAATTAGGTAGGCTCTAGAGCCATTTCCTTGAGGTTCAAGGGCAAGGGGTCATGAGCTGGGTCCTCTGGTGGTGAAGCAGGGATAGGTCAGTTTAGGGCAAGCAAAACAGGTTTGGATTCCTAGAACACTGTAACTATGTCCAGGATAATGTTTTCACTATACAAGTTGCATATGAATATATTCTCATAGTGAAAAAAAAAACCCAGATATGATTAAAATCCTCTCCCCCTCCCAACTCTGCTCCCCAGAGGTAACCACTGTCATCAGTGTAGAGTACCCTCTTCCAAGTCTTTTTCTATATATACATAGTTTGGTTGTGTGTGGGTATTCAAAATAAATGCTATTAAACCATATATATTGATTTGTAACTTACTTTTTTCATTTAACAGTATACCTTGGAAAACTTGCCATGTTAGGACACATGGATCTAACTCATTCTTTTTTTAACTAAATAGTGAGATAACTGTAGATTCACATGCAGTTTAAGAAATAATCAGAGGGGGCGCCTTGGTGACTCAGTCGGTTAAGTGTCTGCTCCTGATTTCAGCTCAGGTCATGATCTCAGGGTCATGAGTCCAAGCCCCACGTCAGGCTCTGTGCTGATGGTATGGAGCCTGCTTGGGATTCTTTCTCTTTCCCTCTCTCTCTGCCTCTCTCTCTTGAAATAAATAAACAAATACACAAACAAACTTTAAAAAAAAAGAAAGAATACAGAGAAACTCCACATACCCTTCACCCAGTTTTCCTCAGTGGTGACCTATTGTAAAACTATAAGTGTTTATTTATTTATTTTGAGAGAGAGAGAGAGGGAGAGAAAGAGAGACAGAGACAGAGACAGAAAGAGAGAGAGAGAGAATGGGTAAGGGGCAGAGAAAGAGGGAGAGATAGAATCCCAAGCAGGCTCCGCGCTGTCAGTGCAGAGCCTGACTCAGGGCTCTATCTCACAAAGTGAGATCACGACCTGAGCTGAAACCGAGCATTGCACGCTTAACTGACTGAGCCACCTAGGTGCCCCTCTTGCAAAACTATAGTACAATATCTCAAGCAGGACAATGACATGGATACAGTCAAGATATAGAAGATTTCCATCATCACAAGGATCTTTCAAGTTCCCTTTTCACAGCTACGCTCACTTTCCTCCCAGTCCTACCTCCTGCTTAATCTCTGGCAACCACTAATCTGTTCCCCATTCCTAAAATTAGGTCATCTCAATAATGTCATGTAAATAGCATCATCTAGTATATTAGGGATGGTTTGTTTTCTTTAGTCAGCTGAATTATCTGGAGATTCGTCCAGATTGTTGTGTGTATCAACATTCTGTTCCTTTCTATTACTGAGTAGCTTTCCATGGCTTGGATATACCACACAGCTTATCCATTCACTCATTGAAGGACATCTGGATTGTGTCTAATTTTTTGGCTATTATAAATAAAGCTGCCACGAACAATCATAAAACGGGTTTTTATGTGGGCAGTTTTCATTTCTCTGGGGTAAATACCCAACAATGCATGTGCTGGGTCATCTAGTAGTTGCAAATATAGATTTTAAAGTAACCTGCCAAACTCTTTTGCAAAATGGCCATATCATTTTACATTCCTCTCAGCAATGTATGAGGGATCCAGTTTCTTGGCATCTTCACCAGAATTTGGTGTGGTCACTTTTTTTTTTTTTTTTTAGGCATTCTGATAGGTGTGTGGCGATATTTTATTGTGGTTTTAATTTGCATGTCCCTGATGGCAAGTGAACATCTTTTCATGTGCTTACTTGCCATCTATATATCCTTTTCAGTGAATTGACTGTTCGTCATGTTTTGATCATTAAGTATAAGATCTAGCTCTAGAGTCCATTTTTATTTGTCTAAAAATTTTAGTTTTCCATTTAACATTTAAGTTAGTGAGGCATTTACCAGCTCTGTTGAGATATATTTGACATACATAATTTGCAAAAATTAATTTGCAAAATGATTACCACAATAAGGTTAGCTTGTGGTGCATTTTAAGTTGATTTTTTAAGGTATGAAACAGGTTGCATTAGTTTCCTGATACTGGCATAACAAATTCCCATAAACTTGGTAGCTTGAAACAAGAGAAATTTACTCTTTCATGGTGGTAGAGCCTAGAAGTCTAAAAGCAAGGTGTCAGCAGGGCCATGCTCCCTTTGTGAAGCTCTAGGAGAAAATCCTTCCTTGCTTCTTCCAGCTTCTGCTGGCTGCCAACAATCCTTGGCTTCCTTATCTTGTGACCATATCACTCCAATTTCTGCCTTGATTTCCACATCACTTTCTCTGTGTGTCTATTTCATAAGGATATTTGTCATTGGATTTAAGGCCCACTTGGATTATCCAAAATAATCTTCTCATGTGAAGATCCTTGACTTAATGACATCTGCAAAGACCCATTTTTCCCAAGGAAGGTAACAGTCACAAGTTCTGGGGATAAGGATGCAGCAATATCTTTTTGAAGGCTACCATTCAACCCACTACACAGGTCAAAGTTCACCGCTTTGCCTACGTGCAGGTGCCCCAGCACTATTTGAAAAAGCTATCTTTCTTCCATTGAATTGTTTTTGCGCCTTCACTGAAAATCAGTTGGGAGTATTTGTGTAGGTCTGATTTCTGGGTTCTCTACTCTGCTCCACTGATCTATGTATCTATCCCTCCACCAGGACCATAAAGACCACCAGATCTTTATTATTGTAGCCACATAATAAGTTTTAAATATTTCATTTTGAGAAATTGTAAATGGTATTGTATTTTTAATTTTGGCATCCATTTCTTCATTGCTAGTATATAGAGATACCATTTATTTGTATATGCTTGTATCCTGCAACTTTGCTTAACTCACTTATTAGTTCTAGGAATTTGTAGTTTTGGGACTTCCTACATGTACCATCATGTCCTCTCCAAATAGGGACAGTGGTTTTTTTTTTAATGTTTATTTATTTATTTTTAGAGAGGGAGAGAGGCAGAGAGAGAATATCAAGCAGGCTCTCCACTGTCAGCGGGGAGCCTGATGTAGGCCTCGATCTCACAAACTGTGAGGTCATGACCTGAGCCAAAATCAAGAGTTGGACACTTAACCAACTGAGCCACCCAGGTGCCCCCAAATAGGGACAGTTTTATTTCTTCCTTTACAATTTGCATGCCTTTCATTTCCTTTTCTTTCCTGATTATACTGGCTAGAACTTCCAGCATTATGTTGAATTAGAGTAGTGAAGGCAGACATCTGTTAAACAACAGAAATTCAACTGTGTAAATTTGAAGGCCTAATTGGCTTTATTAGGTGATTCATGAATCGGGCAGCATCCCATCTAGCAAATAGAGGGGAGCTCTGAGGAGTTGTACAAAATGGTAGGTATATAGGAAGGAGGGTGGGATAAGAAGTTATCAAAAGAAAGGAAAAGACTGTTTAAGGCAAGTTCACTGTAACTTAGAAGGACAAGGGCAGGAGGTCTTATTAGGTGGATTACCTCATCTTCCTTTGGGGAATGGAGAACCCATGTGACAGATTACCTCATTGGTGCTGATCAGAAAATTTCTGACTCACCAGTTAAGACTACATTTCTAGGGAGTTTGAAAGTACAGTTAGGTTATGGATTAAGCCCTGGTTTGGTGACTTGGCCTAGGTGCCTGTGGGGCCTGTGGTTTTCTTTTTAACACATCCTTGCCTTGTTACTAATCTGAGGAGGAAAGCATTCAGTCTTTCACCATTAAGTTTAGTGTTAGTTATAAGTTTTTTATAGATGCTATTTTTCAAGTTGAGGAAATTCCTTTCTTTTCCTATTTCTGAAAGGCTTTTTTTAAAAATCATAATGGGTGCTGGATTTTGTTAAGTGCTTTTTCTGCATTGATATAATTATATGATTGCTCTTCTTTAGTCTGTTAATATGGTGGATTACATTGATTTATTTTGAGGTACTGAAAGTGTCTTGCATCCCTGGAATGTACCCCACTTGATAATGGTATATAATTCTTCTTACATATTACTGAAATCTATTTGCTAATGTTGTGTTGAGAAGTTTTGCTTCTATATTCATGAGGGATATTGGTCTGTAGTTTTCTTTTTTGTGTATGACTGTCATCTGGTTTTGGCATCAAGATAGTAATGGTTTCATAAAATAAGTTAGGAAGCATTTTCTTCTCTCCTGTTTTCTGGAAGAGATTGTGTAGAATTGGTATTAACATTTAGTAGAATTCTCCAGTGAAACTGAAAATTTCTTTTTGGGGGGTTTAAATCATGAATTCAATTTTCTTAATAGTTACAGGGTTAGTCAAGTCATCTATTTCCTATTGAGTGAGTTTTAGGAGTTTGTGTTTTTCAAGGACTTGGTTAATTTTGTCAAAATTCTCCAAGGGTGCAAAGTTGTTGTTAGTATTTCTTTATTATCCTTTTGACTTCTGAGGGGTCTGAAGTGATATTCATTTTGTTCCTGATATTAGTAATTTGTATTTTCTCTTTTTTTCTTTGTCAGTCTTACCAGAGTTTGTCAATTTCACTGATCTTTTCACAGAACCAGCTCTTTGCTTCATTGATTTTCTCTAATTGTTTTCCTGTTTTCAATTTTATTGATTTTTCCTCTTATTTTAATTTCCTGTTTTCTGTTTGCTTTGGCTCTATTTTTGATCCCCACCCCCTAGTTCTCAAGGTAGGAAATTAGATTATTGATTTGAGACCTTTTCTCTTCTCTAGTATAAGTATTTTGTGCTATAGATTTCCCTTTAATGAACATTGATTTAGTTGCATCCCACAAATTTTGCTGTGTTGTATTTTCATTTTCATTCAGTTCAATGTATTTTTAAAATCTCTCTTGAGATTTCATCTCTGACCCACAGGTTATTTAGAACTGTGCTGTTCAGTTTTCAAGTGTTTAGATATTTTCCTGTTATCTCTCTGTTATTGTTGACTTCTGCTTCGATTCCATCGTGGGTAAAGAATACATTCCATTTTCTTTTCATTGTTTTTTAATTTGTCAAGGTTTGTTTTATGGCACAGGATGTGCTCTAACATAGTCTGTATTCCATGGGCATTTGAAAGAATGGGTATTATTCTGTTGTTGGATGGAGTGTTCTATAAATGTCAAATTAGATCCTGTTGGGTGAGGGTGTCGCTGAGTTCTTCTATATCCTTGCTGATTTTTCATTTAGTGGGTCTATCCCAGCTCCCCACTCAGCCTTCTCTGCCATCATCCTAGTAAGGAGGTTTGGGGTACCTGGGGTACCTAGCTATGGCTTAGCAAGGGTAGAAGTCTTGTTTCAACCTTTCCATTGCAGGTGGGGTTGGGGATGGAGCCACATTTTTTTCTTCCTGTGGTATTTGCTGAAGCAAAGGAGTTATTGTCTAGAATTTTCTACCTTGTTAGTCTATCTCCTTTTCTGGTCCTTTGGTTAGAGGCACAGACTTTTTGGTTTTGCTTTTGTCTGCACCCATTGGTGTTTCCAGATTGCAAGCTTTTTGAGCTTCAACTCTGGAGTATATGAAGCAAAACAGAGATCCAGGGAACATACCGACATGTCATTCCTCAAGTTCTGAGGCCTCTCGCAGGTGTTCCTTCCTCCCTCGATCTTTCCGAGTCTTTTGTGTTGTTTTATTTATATTGTTGAGGGGTCTTGGTTGTACTTAGTTTGTAGTTTGTAGTTTTACTTAGGAGGAATAAGGAAATGTATATCTACTCTGTCTTCCCAGAAGCAGAAGTCCTAACTTAATCTTTTAAAATGTTAACTAATTTTGCAGAGTATGACTTTTATCAGTTTATTTAACTATTTACCTATTTTATGAACTTAGATTGTTTCTACATTTTGATGGCTGATATTTCAATAAACATCCATTCAATAAATATTAAATAATTAAATATTAAATAAATTATTAAATAATTTTATTTCAATAATTTAGTAAATATATTATACATTATATTATATATGTATAGAGTAAATTAAATAATAAGTAAATCATCTTACACACTCTGGGTTATAGAGGATGTGTATTTTACATACTACTAGGTGCTTCCAAATTCCTGCCAGTAATGCTGTACTCCACCCAGGAGTGTATGAGAGTAGCCATTTTGCTCACCTCCATGCCAACACTTGATAAAATCAAACTTTTAATTACCAGGGTGACAGGTGAAAGATGGTATCTGGTGGTTGTTTTTATTTCATTTCATTTACTTGATTACTAGAGGTTGAGCATTTCTTCAAATGTCTATTGGCTAATTGCAACTCTCCTGAATAGGTTGACCATATACTTTGCCATATTTCCTTTGGGTTGTTTCCCTTTTTATTGATTTACAGAAATCTCTCTCTCTCTCTCTCTCTCTCTCTCTCTCTCTCTCTCTCTCACACACACACACACACACACACACAGATTAATTTTTTACCTAATACATATGTTGCAAGTAATATATTTCTCCCAGTTTATCAGTTGTCTTTTACCTCTATTGATGGTGTCTTTCATCTAAGAAGTGTTTTTGATGTAGATTCAGATTTATCAGCCATTCCTTTATGCCTTGTGTGTTGTGTGTGTATTGTTTTAAAAGGATTTCTGTACACCAAAGTCACAAACAATTACATCTATATGTTTTCCATTGTAGTTATAGGTATGTTTTATTTTTTTAATATTTACTTATTTTGAGAGATAGAGCTTGAGTGGGGGAGGGGCAGAGAAAGAGAATCATAAGCAGGCTCTGCACTGTCATTTCAGCGCAGATCCCAATGTGGGGCTCGATTTCACGAACCATGGGATCATGACCTGAGCCAAAATCTAAGAGTTAGATGCTTAACCAACTGAACCATCCAGGCACCCCTGTTTTATTTCTTATGTTAGTTGTTTGAGCTATCTGGACTTGTGTGTGTGTGTGTGTGTGTGTGTGTGTGTGTGTGTGTGTGTGTTTAGAATGCAGTAGGGATCTAATTTTAGTTTTTTCCAAATGAAAAGCCAGTTGTTCCCATACTATGTATTGAACAGTCCATCCTTTCACCATTGGCTTGTAAAGGCCACTTAGATTATTTATTTAGTATCTTTAAATGTGTTGATTTGAGGGCTTTCTATTCTCTTTCATTCATTTGTTTATTTCTGTGCCAATATCACATCTTATTAATTATTATAGATTTTATACCTTGCATAATAAATTATTCCTCATTGTTCTCCCCCCCCACAATTGTTTTAGGTCTTTGTATAAATATTCTCTTCATTATGGATGTTCAAATCAGTTTGTCAGGTTCTATGAACAATTCCTGTGCAGGTTTGATTGGGATGGTAATGAGTTTACAGATTAATTTAAGGAGAATTGACATCTTTTCTCCTCTTTTCCATACAACTTTTTCTCCTTCACAAAGAACACCAGGGCTCACATGAAAGATGCTTAGGGGCTAAATAACCCACACAATACCCTCCCACCCCCCCACACACACACGTTTGTTCCTATGTATTTGTAAAAGCCTGTACTTCAAACTCCATGGGTAAATATTTATTAGAAACATGGACTCTGGGCACTAGGTCTGTTGTTCAGTGGTACCCCAAGGTGGGGGCAAATCCTTTTCCTGAGTAGAAAGAAAAAAAACTCCCCAAATTCTGGCTTGATAATGTACTTCGTTGGACTTCAAGGAAGGGACTGAGGAGTGGATGAGGTAGACAAGCAGCACATAGTAACATGAGGAGACAGTGGAGTCCTGATTTTCTATCTGGGAGAGCCCAGGATGACTGCAAGTATGAATGGTGGAAGTTGGGAAGTACCAGGAATTAGGAGCAGCCCCCTATTACATGCTGCTTTCTGTAGGGTGAGGTCCTGGAGAACTATGGATCCACCCATTCCCAGCAGGGTGCTCTCATTGATGTGTCCATCCATATTGGGTATATAGGGGAAGATGAGCTGGGTTAGTAGCTGGGCTTATTGGGCCTGATGTTCTGGATAGACTAACAGTGTGGGTATGGAGGTGGATCTGGCTACCTGTGGGTCCACTGCTGACATAACATTCCCCAGTTCTATGGAATTTCTGTCTTGGTGGGGGTGCTGGTGCCTGGATAATTTACCCTCGAATAAAAATGGCCCATTCTACCACAATAGCACCATGCTGCCTGCCCAGGGGTATGTTCATTCAGTGTTACTAGCTGGCAGCAGGCACTCACAGCCAGTTTCAAGGTCTTGATCCTTGGCCTTAGGATAGAGCTGCCCACTCAGTGGCTGTGGCAAACTGAAGGAGGATATTTGGTAGCATAAGGCAGCCTTGCAGTTTAACTAAAACCCTCCAAACTTTTCCCAAGGAGGACATAGGGGCTGGTTTAGGGGTTCTTTGGCATGTGCAGATGCTGTCTGGACAAGGAGCTCTGCCCTCCCATGTTCTATCTGGCTGACAGGATGGACACTGCCCCCAGACATGTGTACTCTCCCCTTCCCCCCACAGGGTCATGGTCTCCAAGGCAGGAGTGGGGTTTGAGCCACCAGCACTACTCTATGGATCTTAGTGTCTAACAAGACCAACAAAACATCACTCTAGTAAAGAAGGCAAAATCGATTGCAGTAAATACCCTAGGAGGTACAAAGTGCTATATGGATTGTACTTACCTCATTTTTAAAATCCAATCTATCATTAACTCTTTTCCCATTCTTGGATCTGTTTCTTTTTTTTCCCCATTCTCATGATTCTGACTTAGACCCTACTGAGTGCTACTGAACTACCGTAGGTCCATTTCTCTGATCTGTTTTTCCTTTGGGTGCATCTTCCTAACTCAAAGCTCTGATCATGTCCTCTACTCCATAATAAAACATGATTACGGAGTCAAGCTGAACACCCACCTGACTTTCTTCTCAAATACCATTTATAGCTTTTCTTTAATTTCCCAAATAGTCGATGTTTATTATAGTGGTTGACTTTGAAGGTCCTCTATGATGTGGTCCAACCTTACCTTTCTGTGTATGTGTGTGTTGTGGGGAGGCAGGCTGCTTAGGAGGACACTGCAGCTTGATCCTGTGGAAATCGCACCTTGAACTTTGGAGTCAGGGATAACTGGTTAATCTAGTGCTTCCCCCTCCCCCCCCCCCTTCTTACCTTCTTGACCCTAGCCGTCACTTCACCTTTCTCTCATCCTCAGTTTCCCATTCCGTGAAGGCCATGTAACAAAACAACCCCTATTTGAGGTTACTGGTAAAGATTCAATCACTGTGGTGGTGAGTGGGTCTTCCAGCTCCGGAAGCTTCCACAACACGGTGGGTTGGGGCAGGGCCAAGCACCGGCTGGCGGAGCAGGTGCTGGCACACAGCTGCCATAGGGGGGCTGCCGGGGCTCCTTTTCGTGCGCAGAGCAGCTCCGGGCATCTTGGTGCGTCACCAAGCGGGTGCAGAGGCGGCGAGGCTGCGGGGGCGACTGGAGCGGGCGCAGCCGGCACAATGAGTCATGGTCCCTCAGTACCTCCGGAACAAGAAGCTCCTTGGAAGTGGCCGGCTCCCGCCCGCGTTCCTCCTTCGCCCCATGGAACAACCAAGGCCGCCCAGCGCCCAGCAGAGGGCGCTGCAGTGCAGCCGCTCCAGCTGCGATGGGCAGGTGCTGCTTCTGGCTCAGAGGAAAAGAATCTGGGGCCCAGGCGTGGGGATGGATGGGGAATGTCTCTGAGCCTGCAGCCCCGGTGGTGGCTTTGTTTCAACACAGAAATGAAATGTACCTAAAAATGATCATTCCCCTGGGGTACCGGGGTGGCTCTGTCGGTTAAGTGTCCGACTTCAGCTCAGGTCATGATCTCATGGTTCACGAGTCCGAGCCCTGCATCTGGCTTTGCGATAATAGCACAGAGCTTGCTTGGGATTCTCTCTCTCCCTCTATCCCCCCTCTCTGTCTGCCTCTCCCCCACTCTCTCTCTCTCTCTCTCTCTAAATAAATAAACGTTAAAGAAAAAAAGGATTTAAAAACACGATCAGTTCCTCTGCAGAGTGATGGAGCCGACAGGGTCTTACTGGAGAGTGACTCTTCTTGCTTCCCCCAAGCTTTTGAGCAGAATTGTTGGAAGCAGGCGACTTACCCAGTCTTCCTGGAGAGGGTCCCTGATAGGGTGGGTCTCCTCTTTCCAAATAGTTCTGCTGAGGTGAGTCTGAGCCAGCCCTTGACCTTCTCCTCTCTGACTGCCTCTCCCCCACTCTCTCTCTCTCTCTCTCTAAATAAATAAACGTTAAAGAAAAAAAGGATTTAAAAACACGATCAGTTCCTCTGCAGAGTGATGGAGCCGACAGGGTCTTACTGGAGAGTGACTCTTCTTGCTTCCCCCAAGCTTTTGAGCAGAATTGTTGGAAGCAGGCGACTTACCCAGTCTTCCTGGAGAGGGTCCCTGATAGGGTGGGTCTCCTCTTTCCAAATAGTTCTGCTGAGGTGAGTCTGAGCCAGCCCTTGACCTTCTCCTCTCTGACCTTTCCCACCCAAGGTGAGGGAACTTACAAAGATCTGGGCCGACTGTAATGAAGGGCAGGAGCAAGTGCTCTAGTTATCAGGGTACCAGGGTTTCGGTGCCAGCACCATCTCAAGGTTGCTGTGTGACCTTGGCCATGTCATTATTCATTGATTTATTCACTGTCCACAAAGCATTGACAGGAGGGGGGATGGAGGAGACCAAAGCTATGAACAGACAGTTACCCCAAACTTAAAACAGCTATGCCTCACACAGGGCCCCACACATAAGTGTTCCATGAATTTTTGCTGAAGAAATAAATGATATGACTTAATCACAGCACACTAGGGCAGGGACTTTTTGTCACTGATGTGCCTCAGGTGCCTACAACAGTGCCAGACACACAGTGGGCGGGCACACAGGGCCAGAGGGGAGGATGATAGAGACAGAGAGATGAGCCTGTGCCAAAGTACAGAGCCCTCGCTTTCTCCATTTCCAGTTTTTTAAGTGGTCCGCCAGAGTTGGGAGGCAGCAGCCCCTGGGTTACTTTGAGTTAGGGTCGCTGCTTTTGGTGTAGAAGACGGGAACCGCCTGTGTGCCGACATTTTGGAGAAGTGGTCGGAGTTGCGAACAGTCAAGTGGAAGAACAGGAGGTGACTTGTACAAAGAAAGACTGACAGTAAGGATAAATATTTGGATTATGGCAAGATGAGCTTCCTGTTGCCCAAGCTAACTAGCAAAAAAGAAGTAGACCAAGCAATAAAAAGTACTGCAGAGAAGGTATTGGTTCTCCGATTTGGGAGAGATGAGGATCCTGTCTGTCTGCAGCTAGATGATATTCTTTCTAAGACGTCTTCTGACCTGAGTAAAATGGCTGCTATGTATCTGATAGATGTGGACTGAACTCCCGTTTACACGCACCATTTTGTCATCAGTTATATTCCATCTACTGTGTTCTTCTTCAATGGGCAGCACATGAAAGTGGATTATGGCTTTTAGAATATAGATGTAAGATCTTCATTGGTCTCTACTAGCTCTAACCTGTTGAAAAGTGTGGATGGATCTAGAGAGTACACCTGAGGACAACTTCACAGTGAAGGGCAGATCCTGGTGCGAGAATACTGACATCAGCATTTTATACCATGAGAAGGAGAGGCCATATTTTCATAGGACACAAAGGTACATTAATGAAAGGTCAGTGTACTGAAGGCTTAAACAGCAGGAAGGAATAGAAGAAGTTAGAAGAAGAGCCTCCTGTTTACAGGGGTTCTGAAACCTTTCTTCTGGGAGACCCTTAATAGCAAGACCCTGTCTTTGTGAAAGGGAAGACTCAGGTGGCTTTCATTTGGCTCCCAGTAAAGTATAGGTTTCTTCCAACTGGGAAAAGCATACCCTATTGAGGAAGAGACTTGTAACTCTTTACCAAGTTCCAGAATGTTCGTAGGGATGTTAGGGATCAGTTGTTTTAAGCCCCTCCGGAAGGAAACCAGGGACTGATGGCAGGGAACTGAAGGCACTTGGCAAACATGTGGCCACACTATGATCTGGACTCAGCAAGTCCAGAAGTCCTGCCTTTACCCCATCTTACTTTGTTTTCTGAAGTGCTGGTGTGTTGGAGCACAAATAATAAAATACTGCCTGTGCCAAAACCCTTGTTTTCATCCCACGTTGAACTAGCCTCTTCCTCATCAGCCCACACTCTTTCCCCTAACACACTTCAAAGAAGAGGATGCAGTGTAGAGAGCTGAAGTTCATATCCAGACAGACCTGGGTTCAAAGTGAATTCAGCCTCACTATCTAATAGCTGTATGGCCTTAAATCACTTAACTTCTCCAAGTCTGTTTTCTTGTCTATGAAACCAGGGTAACAGTGACCTTTCTGAGGCCTGCTGTTTGGTAGACACTCAGTCAATGAGTATGATCCCCAGGGTGGGAAAGTTTGTTTCATCTTACGGATTTTGAGTTGGCTTGGGGTGTTTTCTGCCACACTCCTAGTAGACTCTATACCACTTAGCTGCTGCTGTACCATAAATGAGAGAATAAAAAATGCCTGAGGCTAAAAACAGCACACACACACACACACACACACACACAGCCCTGTGTCCTCACCCACCTGCATCTCGATTCCATCCGGTAAGAAAAAAAAGGATAGGGTTGGCTCTGTAGTCACTCAGATTCTTCTAGTTCTAAACTCTCTGATCCTAGAAGTGAATACAGTTACCCAGGTTAGGGCCTGACCAGTGCTGAGCAGCTTTGCATTCTGGGAGATCTGGGTTTTGAGTTTGGCTCATCCCAACTTCAGAATAAAGGCTCGGCAATCTTAGACACCTCTTTTCCACCCTGTCACTCTGCCTTTCACTTTGGAAGTCCCTCTCGCATCCCCATACAATCAATTGCACCATGAAAGTCAGCACTTATTTGTATATTGCCATGATTTTTCTTTGTATTAATTTTATTTTTGCAATAAAGCCTTTGTTAATTACAGGTTTTTAAACTAACACAGGTTAATTGTGGTCAAACCAGAAAAGTATCACAGAAGAAAATAAAAATCACCTGTACTTTCACTACCTGATATATTTTCCTTGTAGATTTCTTATGCCTTCATTAAAATCTACTTACATGTGACCTCATAAAACACACTGTCCCAGATGGCTGCCCTGTGAGTCTTAGGTTCCCAACAAAGCATGAACTGGGGGCAGTCCTCTCTTATCCTCCATTAGTTGTGTCTCTGATTGGAAGACATGTTGTCTGGGACCCCAAAACTCCAATTCTTTAGCCAGCTGTAGACCATCATGCTGAGACCTCAAAGGACTCAGAGGACTTTTCATTTGGAAGCGTGGCTCTGGACCCAAAGCCCTATGTGGCTTGCTCACCCTGTCTAGAGTTGGGCTACATTATGTGGGAAGCACCAGACCTTGCTCCAGACCAGAGACAGCACTGAGCAGCTTTCTGGGGGACCTGGCGAGAGGCTGCTTAGAAACGTACTTCCCCACCTGCCTGAAGGGCCCCCCAAATAAACCCATAACCCTAGCTTGCTCAGTTTCCCTTTGCCCCTCCAATGAAAAGCTCTATCCCCAGAACACTGGTCCCTTTTGGTGGCCTGGTTCCTTGCTATTCAGTGTGTGATCCATGGGCCAGCAACATAGAAAACAAGATCTCTAGATGATGGGTTTTTTTTTTAAGTTTTTATTTATTTACAGAGAGAGAGAGAGAGAGAGAGAGAGAGAGAGAGAATCCCAAGCAGTCTCCACACCACCAGCATGGAGCTTTATTTGAGGCTTGGACCCATGAACCGTGAGACCATGACCTGAGCCAAAATCTAGAGTCAGATATTCAACCAACTGAGCCAACGAGGTGCCCCTAGATGATGGTTTGCATGTTAAAGTTTAAGAAGCAAGGTGCAAACTCTATTTAAGAAGGTCTTAGGTGGAATCTGAAATTCTTCATTTTCTAACACGCTCCCAAGTAATAGAGATACAGCTTGTTTACAGAGCACACTCTGAGTAGCAAAGATATAGGAGCCTCTTTTGCCCTACCTTATGCTTCCTGAAGGCAAAGGGGCAGGAGAGCCCTAGAGGCTCTCTCCCTAGAGGTTAGAATGTGTACACACACACACACACACACACACACACACACACACAGTTGAGGGCTATGTCGTGGGTGTCGAATAAATGTTTGATGAGTGAATACATGAAGTTGAGGAGTAAGAAGACCTAAAGCTACACTCGCATCCTTCCAATACTTGCCCATTTCAGTGGCAATATCATCAGCTTCTGACTCACCAGATGGAATTGGTTCCATTTTTGGAGCCATTTTTGCCCTGGCTCTGTCTTTCCTTTCTCACTGCTTCTATTCTCATTCAGATAATTCTCATCTATCCTCTACCTTCCTGCCTCTGGTCCCTTTCCCCTCCAGTTTACTAACAAAACTCTATAGCTACACACTAGACCTCAAAGACATATTTCCAGAATCTTTCTTTTCCACTCCAAACCTGCTTTTGCTACCTTGGTGTCTCTGGTTCTTGGAAACCATATCTGCTTTTCCCAATGCCCCCAGCTCTATTACAGCCTGATGTTTAGCTTCATGCCCACTTTCATCCTAGACGCAGCTCTATGACTTGACCTGAACTGTCATGCCCTTGCACCCAACAGCTTTTGTATTCCAACCTATTTACAGTGCCCCAGAACTCTGGTTGGCCTACAGGAAAAGTCAAATATGGCGGCCTCATTCTCTATTCACATATTTCTATTATTTTATGTATCGTCTTTATAAGTACATTCTAAGCTCTTGTAGGGCAGGGATATCTGTGTCTTATTCCTCTCTTTATCCCTTGCAACACAAGCATCTTCTTTCATTCATTCACTCATTTCTTAAAGACTGAATGTCCATTCTATGGCAGGCCTGATACCAGGTGTTAGGGCAACAGAGGGCAGGCAGACACAGTCTAATATATCCTAGGAGATTCAAGGCAACAGGGAGGTCTAATAACATGAGATTGGCAAACTGATTTGAGGCCCAGAATGGTAGAAATATTTGGGAACATGGTTGATGAACAGGCAGGGACTGTCCATGCCTAGAACAGATAAGGAAGAAAGTTGGGCCAACAGATGCTGGAAGGCTACCTTTAGAAGCCTGGGGTAGAAGTGGGAGAAGGAGATGGAGTATTGTCTGCTTTTTCCAAAATGATTGCCTAGAAAGGGAAGTAGCGATTCTGGTTCTGACAAAAACATTTCCAGTTGTTACCTGAAACAATAGGATTTGGAGGGGGGTGTGGTTCTGAGAGGTGGGTGATGTAATGGGAATGGCACTAAACTAAACTTCTTTCTAGAACTCAGATTCTGTGACCCCTTGACCTGGGTCTCAGTGCCAGTTCTCCTTCTTGCTGACTATCAGACCTTGGCTAGCTCCATTCCCCTACCACAGCCCCCGCTTCTTCCTCTCTGACTTGGCAGGATGTGGAGTGGGGTGGTGTTCAAGGAGCTTGGATTCATGAACAGTAAGCTTCCTCCAGGCTGTTGACATTCTTGGCATGCAACGGGAACAGAAGCATGGATTAGGAAGGCTCAAGCAGCAGAGCAGACTCAAGTCGGGGAGGTGGGTGAAGAGTGGAAGGAGAGAGGGCCCGACTAAGTTGCCACATCTGCACAATGAAAGGGGGGATCAACCCCCTCCCTGACCCATGACAACTGCAATAAGTTAGAGAGGCTGCAGTTTTCCAAATTGCCCTTTAGCTTGTTAGAAGTTTGTAGGCAACCCCCAGACTCTTAAATGGGAGGCCCAGGACATGGCAGAGCCAGTGACTGCAGTGCCCTGGACAGCTGGGGGAGGGGGGACAGCAAGTGAAGTCATGAGGGAGGCTACAGGGAGAGGCCTTGGGGGACTCTCCTGAGGTAAAGCCCAAGGGCAGGCAGTCCCTGAAAAGGAGCTCTCTTCTTGGCCTCAGAAGACCTGGCCTTGGCATGAGTTTTAAAGGAAACATTTAAAGATCCCAGGTCTCCAAAGAATACAAATGGCATGGTATTACGTGAGGTGTTGGGAGTTACTTTGCATAGTAGGGGAACTTAGCTGGAGGTAGTGCTTTGCTCTGGGGGTTGGATCTGCACCCTAATCTATAGAGGCTCATTTGTAAAAAAAAAAAAAACAAACAAACCAGTAGGAGCTAACACTTAAAGAGCATCTGCTCCCTCCTAGTTGAGGATCTAAGCACTTTACATATGCTCATTAACTCTGCACATCCTCCTAGCAACCCCTGTTTTACATCTAAGAAGATAGGCACAGAGAGGCTAAATACGTTGGACTAGATCACACAGCTAATGAGCCTAAGGAGCAGAGGAGCAGGCTGATCTGTCTTCAGAGCAATAAACTGCAATGCTATTAGTGGCCTCTGTTGACTGAGATCAGTGGAATTACAGCTCTTTTAATATCACATTACACCTGTTTCAGGTAGCTCAAAAAACCGTGAATGCTCATCACTACCTCAAAATTATGATAGTCATAGGGACACCTGGGTGGCTCAGTTGGTTAAGCTTCTGACTTTGGCTCAGGTCATGATCTCACGGTTCATGTGTTGGAACCCCGTGTTGGGCTCTGTGCTGACAGCCTGGAGCCTACCTCAGATTCTGTGTCCCCTTCTCTCTATGCCCCCCCCCTGCACTTGTGTTCTCTCTCTCTCTCTCTCTCAAAAATAAATAAACATTTAAATTTTTTTTAATTATGGTAGTCATTAGACCCACTACTAGATCTTGTTATATTGAATGTGGTAATCAAGAAACACATATGACTAGATTATAAATTGTGTTTCAGCATACGGTAATCAGTTTCCTTTGTAATCCTTCATAATTTATTGGATGCATTTAAAAGCATTTTATCCATTGGGGTCCCTGGGTGGCTCAGTTGGCTAAGCATCTGACTTTGGCTCGGGTCATGATCTCGTGGCTCGTGAGTTCGAGTCCCGCGTCAGGCCCTATGCTGACAGCGTGGATCCTGGAGCCTGCATCGGATTCTGTGTCTCCCTCTTCTCTGCCCTCCCCCCCCACCTCAAAAATAAATAAACATTAAAAACGTTTTTTAAAAAGCATTTTTTTCCCAAGAAAGGGTACAAAGGCAGCATCAGGTCGCCAAAGGGGTCCACAGCATGCTCTAGAAGGTTCTTCTGATATTGGGTAGGCTGAAGACTTGGGAAGCATGTGCACTGAGCACCCCTCTGTGCCAGGCACTTCACCTATATTTTTTCACAGCAGCCCCATGAGCTGGGTATGATTATTCCACTTGACAAATGAGGAAACCAAGACTAGCAAGGAAGGAGCCTTATCTCTACAGTCACCATCAAGTAAGTGGCCAAGCTGGGACATGCATCCAGGTGTGTCTGACCAGAGTCCACTTTGTAACCACTACAGCTCTCTGTCTTCCTTGAAAGGTGAATGTCAGCCCTCAAATGCAGCTCCCTCAAATACAAATGACCCCCCAAGTCAAAGGACACCTGAATGCACACTAGGTGACACTACTTTTTCAGCCCCAGAGCATCCTCAGATGTGAGGTATAGATTGAGGGCACTTCCAGGGAGAAGGGGAGCATCTGAGAACATTACCAGGCTTGATTCTACTGCACCCAGAGGGATGCAAAATAATGGCTGACAGCTGCATGCCTGAGTTCAAATCCCAGGTCTGTCCCTTGTACACTCACAGACCAATTTGATGCCTCAATTTCCTCAACTATAAAAAGAGGATGATAATGGTACCTCATAAGATGATAGTGGTGGTAAGGATTCAGTGAAGTAACACAAAAAGCCTTTGGCACTGTCCCTGACACTGTGGTGTGAGCCATTGCTATTATCTTCTTCTGAGAGGGATGCATGGAGGGAGCCTGGGGCTTCTGGAAGAACTTTGGGAAATGCTGACCCTTTGTCCTTCCCCATACCTGTTATCTGGTCACCATTGCCCTGATTCCCAGATGTAGTAAGCAGCAGAAACCCTCAAATCTGTGGTTCACACCTCTGACTGCACATTGAAATCACCTGCAGAGCTTTCATAATGGCAGTGCCCAGTCCCCACCCCCACCCCCAGACTAACAGGACCTGACTCCAGGGATGAGGCTCAACTAGGAGCTTTTTTCCAAAGTTCTTCAGGAGATTCTAATGCAGAGACAGCTAAGAGCTATGCCCTCAAAAGGAAATGGGGCTGTGTGCTGCTCTTTGGGGACAATGAGGAAGGAGGCAGAAGCTTGGAGACCATGTCCTGCTCTGCAGACAGAATGAAAAGGAACAGAAGCCCAGGCGTGGAGAGGAAGTGGGCAGCTATAGGGAGGAAGAGGAGCTGGAGCCCGCAGTAAGAAAGAGCTACAGTGGAGCCACCAGAGCCAGAGCCTGGCTCCAGGTCCCGCCAGGATGATGTCCTAGGTGGTTTTCCCACAGAAGGAAATGGGAAATATGGGGGTGAAGGCAAGATGAGGATGTGCTCACAGTCTCTTTCTGTGCCCTCGAATGGTAGCTTCTGATGGGTTGCTAACACCTTGCAAGGAACCTAGGAGACGGTCTATTCCTCCTCCTTCTCCCAGACACAAACAAAATGGCTCCCCATCTACCCACTCACAAGCTCACACCCAGATTCCACCTTCACCCAACACAGCAGAAGGTCCCAACTCCAGTCCATGTAAATATCTGGCAGCCAGAGCAGAACCGGGATCAGATACCAGGTCCCCAAGGGTGCTGCCTTCTGCTGTAACAGGAGACTGCAGCAAGCTGGGAGCTCAGTAGGGCTGTGATTATTATGTTTTCACATGTCAAGAAAGGAAACAGGGGCAGAAAGGAGGAAGGTGACTTGTTCTCAGTGACATAGGGAGCAGTGGTAGAAGCAGGACTCCTCATCCTGTGCTCCTTTTCCCACACTCAGCTTTGGCTCCTAATCTTCCAGTTCCTGGAAACTGACCAACTCCCCACCATGGCCCTGTGTTTCTAACAGGGTCTCCTGAGTCACCCAGAAGAGGTCTTGAGTGGGCTGCTCTGAGAGAATGTCAAAGAAACCTCTAGCTCTGAGTCTGAATCAAGAGTGCAGGTGTGGGACATTTGGGGTTCTGTGATCGTGTTGCCTTCCCCTCATCTTTTGTTCTGGGACATATTTTAGCTAGGTGAGATTTTCCTCTCTCCCCTCCCCCACCACCCGCCCCAAAGTGGAGACTATGTCTTTAAGAAAGGACGAGTCAGAGACGCGGGGATCAGTTTCAAGCAGCCCTCAGAAGGCGAATCTGGATTGAGTTTAGGAAGAAAAAAGAAAGGGTTAGCTTTGGTCCTGCCTCCTTTCCTTTCTCTCCTTTGCTCGTCCCTCCTCCGGCCTTAGTTTGGAAAGTCTGTTAACTTGGCCAGGAGGTTACGGAGCCCAGGGCTTTCCCCAGCAGCCTTGTCCTCTCACCTTGTCCCTCCTCCAGCTCCCGAGCACACGATCTGGAGGACTGCTGGGCAAGTTGCTGGAATGACTAGGTACGTGGCTGGGACATTTTAACCTTCGCCCTTTCAGTGAGGTCTGGGGAGTCCAATACGGACCTGGTGGGAAATGGGAGGGGGACCCTCAGGACCTTCAAGAACCTTGGTAACTGAGTCAGGAAGAAGATGGATAGGCTTTGGCCACAATCCTCTCGGTGATTCCACCAGGGGCTCTGTGTTCGGGTGTCTGTAGGCTCAGAGAGGCTTGGTCCATGCAGCCTGTCCCCCTGCCCCACTTGTGAGTTGCCTACTCAACCCCTGCTGGGTGGGAGTTTGGGACTGTGGAGTGTTGAGTTTGCTGCTGGAGGAACTGAAGCCAGAGGGGTGCTGGGAATCCCATGAGAAAGGCAGATGGGAATACATCCAGCCCCAGCCATCTGTCTGTCCATGATACTCTGGTGGCATGTAACCTCTCAGATGAGGTAAATGGGATTCAGTCTGCTCGAGTTGCATTTGCCGAGGCTCAGGAGCCATTGTAAGGTCTTCTTGGGCTTGTTTTCACCTTTCTGGGATGATGACAAGCAAGGTTCTTAATTTTTAAGGACTCAGTTTACACTTCAGAGAAAAGGACTTAATGATACTTACCTGAAAGGTGGGAACACAAAGAAAGAGGTAGAGAAGGCAAACTGGGCTGGTGATAGAGATTTCTGTAAGCTCAAGAATGTTTTCCCTATATATTTTGGGATTCATCCATGCATTTATTTGTATATGTATTCAACAAACATCTGTTAAATGCCTATTGGTGCCCATTGCCTATGTGGAAAAACTGACAACCCAATATGGCAGCTGGTCCTCCCACCTGACCTCCTTTGCCAGGTCTCTATTCCTCCTTTCCCTCGCCCACATCCCAGCCCATTTGAGAGTGGAAGAGGCACCAGCTTCTAGTGCACTCAGGTGACCTGATGAGAGCATGATAAGTGCTGATGTTGTTGGCACTAGAGTAGGTAAGTCTCACTTGACAATTGTTTTCTCTTGAAAGAGACTTGGGCCTGAGCCCCAAACATGACCTCAACCACTGGGGAGGACTTTGAAGATCAGGAATCAGCAGGGATGCAGAAGTTTAGCCTAACCCCTCCCAGGCAGAAGTGGCAGTCAGGCGCATCTTTAGACATTAGGGGTAGAGCTGGGCCCCTGGTTGGGCCTTCAGCATCAAATGTGGGCCAAGCATTGGTTGGATTTGCCAAACACATCTGAGGACTGTTCTTCTTGACTTAATGAGTTGTCATAACTTGGGCAGGAGGCATTCTGGGATCTCAGCCACCTAGGCTGTTGAGGAAGGGGTGGGGTTGTGAATACCGGTTCTTAGGTGGTCCGTTGGATGTGGAAGTCTTAGGCATGGCACAGACAGGCGCGCGCACGCCTGTGCATGCATGTGTGTGTGTGTGTGTGTGTGTGTGTGTGTGTGTGTGTGTTATAGGAAGTAGCTCCTATGAAAAAAAGTCTGGCAAAAGCTGCATGAGAAGTATAACCCTATCCTAGTAGGATTGGGATTCAGGCTTGGTCTCATAACTGGCAGGTTGCATAAGGGCCCAATGAATACAGTAAAGGGGCAATGAGACCAATGCCAGGGCCTGCTCACCCTGCTTGGGCAGAAATGGGAGTAGGGTGAGTGGATGTGTGAGTTTCGTGACGCTGGCTAAGAGGGGCCGAGTGGGACTGCCAGGAACTACCACCACCCTACTTAAAAAACAAACCTGCCTAGCAATATCTGTCTACACTGCACTCTGGCCGTTTTGGGCTTGACCTAGGCTTATCTGAGGGGTTATTTCTGAGCCTGGAACAGAAATGGGGAATGGACTGTGTGATTTCTCGAGGCTATGATGTCGACACTCTGCAAACTTACTATCCCTTGTTCACCCTTCAAATCCCACCATGGCTGCTCCTGACTCCCATGAAGGGCTGTCACAGAGCCAGACCTCCTGTTCTTGCAGGTAGGACCCTCTGCTCTCTCATGTTTAATGCCCACTTCCTGGATCACAGGCTCTGCCTGCAAGTTCCTGTCATTCCTTCCCAGAATAAAGCAGCTGCCTGAAGCAAGTTGTTCAGCTGGGTTGCTGAAGGGAAGGGGGAAGGGAAAGCAGGGGGATTGTGTTGGAAAGGTTAAATGCCAGCCAGCATTCTAGAGATAAAATAGGGAGCTGGGCCTTCCCATCTAGAACAACTTCATGGAAGAAACTCAGTAAAGGTTGCTTCCTCTCCCTGGTGAGGGTGTATTTTTGAGAAATGTTTCCTCTCCATTTTCTCCACAAGTCTCATCATCTGAGGGGAGCAGCAGCTTTTGTGTACTATTTTCTTTTAAGTGGAGAAAATTTCCCCTGAAATGTAAAGCTGAGTGATTCTAGTAAAAAGATCCAAGTGAGTGAGGTTTCTGCCCAAGTATGGGAAAATATCCATCCATCTCTCCACTTAATTAGGAAAATGATCTGCTGAGTAGTGAGTCATGCTGCCCGTCAGCAAACAGCACCATCTCTAGCCACAGGGCCAGGAATAACGTAGGTGAGAGATGACAGCAACAGTGACGAAGAAAAGTTGCTAAGGGATTCGGATTCCTGATGCCAGCAGCTACTTGTACCACCTTTGCCCCCTCCTGTGCAATAGATAATGCGCTGAACAGAGCTGCATCATCTGTGACGCAGATCAATATGGCCAGGGCTCATCGTGCATCTTAGTAAGTGGGATCCCTGCAGGGAGCATCCAGGATCAATCCACAGCTCTTTGGGTACCTTGGGAGTTTATTTTCATTCAGGAAAACATACATGCAGTAAATTGCATAAAGTACACTAGTTGTCAATGCACAGCTCAATGAATTTTTACATACATATACATGTGTGTAACCACCACCCAGATCAAGGTATAGAACATCTGAAGCACCACAGAAGGTTCACTTTTGCCCCTTCCCCTTGGTGTTCTTTATTTACATGTCCCAAAGTGCTATAACCAAATGTTTGTGTTCAGCGGTGTGCTGGTAAATGTTTAACAGCCAGTTCTGGTGTGTGTAGTGGGGGTGCTGGGCTTTGTAGTGTCTGCCAATTTTTGTGGCATAAATATTCCCACCATGGCTGATTTCAAGCTACAGTTTAATAACTGGCTTGCAAAATTCTAAAAATTTAACAATTGGCTCCGGTGAGGAAGGACAAACTGGCTCTAGCACACCAGTGGTTGTGATGGAGTATCAAAGAGAGCCAGGTCCACCGGTCTACCCAGCCCAGCCTTGTGGGGTGCTGGTAAGGGCGTGCTCTCAAATATTCCCAGGTCCAGCCCCCTTAGTGAGGAGAGAATTGTTCACAGGATTTAAAGTGATCTCTAATTTCTTTTGTCCGTGCACCAGACATCAGTTGTGCCCCTACCTCATGGCAAGCTCTAGAGTCAAAAACATGAGTAAACCACGGTTCTATCTCTAAAGGAGTTCAGGTAATTTAACAGTTGGAGGGAGAGGCAGACATGAGGAAGTATATATGCAATAAAGCTTTCTAGGGGATCGGATAGGAGACCACATAGGACTTATTGAGGGCACCAAGGAGGACTCATTTCTGCCATGGAATTGGAAATGAATTTCCTGTTTTTTTTTTAAACTAAATTATTTATTTATTTTTTATTTTATTTTATTTATTTATTTATTTATTTTTTTAAATTTTTTTTTCAACGTTTTTAATTTATTTTTGGGACAGAGAGAGACATAGCATGAACGGGGGAGGGGCAGAGAGAGAGGGAGACACAGAATCGGAAACGGGCTCCAGGCTCTGAGCCATCAGCCCAGAGCCTGACGCGGGGCTCGAACTCACAGACCGCGAGATCGTGACCTGGCTGAAGTCGGACGCTTAACTGACTGCGCCACCCAGTCAATAAAATTTTTTATTTTAATTCCAGTATTTGAAATGCATTTCTGACCCCATTTTACTTTGGGAAATGCCTTGGGGTTGAGGAAAAAAGCATCAGACTCACACACGCCTGACTTGGATCCTGATTCCACATCTCCAATGCTGCGTGATATTGGGCAGGTCACTTTACCTCTCTGAATCCTGAGGACCCTCATCTGTGCAATGGGGGTAATACTAATACCTGCCTTACATAGTTATTTTGAGTATTAAATGAGGTAATTCATGAATAGCACTTAGCACACATAAACATTTTCTACTCATTAGTTTCAATCGGGAATTATTAGCTACTAACTTGGATAAGCCCTGAACCTAAGTCTCATTTCCTTCATCGTGAAATGAGAATAAAACGCCAACCTTGTCAGGGTTGTCTTGAGAACTAAATAAGATCATGTGTATGTGAATTGTCTGGCCTAGAGCAGGTTCTCAGCAAATTCTGGTTTTCCTCCCTTCCCTGCTTTCCCATATAGTGACTTACGACCTCTCCTAAAAAACCGAGCTCTGACATCTTAGGAAATAAATACACCAAATACATAAACCAACCCTCTTTAAAAAATTCTTTATTTTGAAGTAATTACAGATTCACAGGAAGTCGCAAAAAATGTACAGGGGGTCCTGTGACCCCACACCCAGTGTTCTCCAATGTTGACATTTTCCATAATTATAGCACAATATCAAAACCAAGAAATTTATATTGGTACAATCCACAGAGCTTATTCAGATTTCACCAGTTTTACATCCACTTGGTATGTGAGTGTGTGTATGTATTGTATGCATGCAATTTTATCACACATATAGATTTGTGTAACCTTCCCCACAATCGAGATGCAGAACTCTCTGATCACCACAAAGATCCCCCTGGTGCTACCTCTTGGTATTCATGCCCACCCACTACCTTCTCTCCACCCCCACCCCCCATGGCTAGACCCTGGCAACCAAGAGTCTATTCTCCAAGAGTATATATTGTTTTGTTATTTCAAGAATGTTATATGGAGGAATTCATATCATATGTAATGTTTCAATTCTGGCTTTTTTCTTTGAGCATAATTTTATTGAGGTACTTGCAAGTTGTTGCATCTATTAGTAAACTCCTTCTTTTTGCTGAGTAGTATTCCATGGTATGAATGCACTACTAGTTCGTGTAACTATTCACCTGTTGAAGGACATCTGGGTTGTTTCCAGTTTGGGGCTGTTATGAGTAAAGCTACTATGAACATTTATGTAACAGGTTTGTCTGTGAACATAAGTTTTCATTTGTCTGGGATAAATGCCCAAGAGTGCAATTGCTAAGTTGTATGGTAATTGCATGCTTAATTTTTAAAGAAATTGTCAAACTATTTTCCAGAGTGGCTGTATCATGCCATATTCCCACCAGCAGTGTATGAGTGATCCAGTTTCTCAACATCTTCACCAGCATTTGGTGTGGTCGCTATGGGTTTTTGTTTTGTTTTGTTTGTTTGTTATTTAAGTTTAGCCATTCTCTTTTTTAATTAATTTTATTTTTAAATTTATATTCAAATTAGCATGTAGCGCAACAATGATTTCAGAAGTAGATTCCTTAATGCCCCTTACCCATTTAGCCCATCCCCCCTCCCACAACCCCTCCAGTAACCCTCTGTTTGTTCTCCATATTTATGAGTCTCTAATGTTTTGTCTCCCTCCCTGTTTTTATATTATTTTTCTTTCCCTTCCCTTATGTTCATCTGTTTTGTCTCTTAAAGCCCTCATATGAGTGAAGTCATATGATATTTGTCTTTCTCTGACTGGCTAATTTCACTTAGCGTAATAGCCTCCAGTTCCATCCATGTAGTTGCTAATGGCAAGATTTCATTCTTTTTGATTGCCGAGTAATACTCCATTTGTGTGTGTGTGTGTGTGTGTGTGTGTGTGTGTGTGTTTATATATACCACATCTTCTTTATCCATTCATCCATTGATGGACATTTGGGCTCTTTCCATACTTTGGCTATTGTTGATAGTGCTGCTATAAACATTGGGGTGCATGTGTCCCTTCAAAACAGCACACCTGTATCCCTTGGATAAATACCTAGTAGTGCAATTTCTGGGTCGTAGGGTAGTTCTATTTTTAGGTTTTTAAAAAAGTTTTTTAACATTTATTGATTTTTGAGAGAGAGAGACATAGCACGAGTGGGGGAGGGGAGAGAGAGAGAGGGAGACACAGAATCCGAAGCAGGCTCCGTGCTCTGAGCTGTCAGCACAGAGCCTGATGTGGGGCTCAAAGCCACAGAGTGCGAGATCGTGACCTGAGCTGAAGTCCAACACTTAACAGACTGAGCCACCCAGGTGCCCCTATTTTTAGTTTTTTGAGGAACCTCCATACTGTTTTCCAGAGTGGCTGCACCAGCTTGCATTCCCATAAGTTTAGCCATTCTGATAGGTGTGGTGATACTGCACTGTGGCCTCAACTTACATTTCCCTAATGGCTAATGATGTTGAACATCTTTGCATGAGTTTATTTGCCATCTGTATATCCTCTTCAGTGAAATGTCTGTTCATGGCTTTTGTCCATTTTCTAATTGAATTGTTCATTTTTTTTTTACTTTTGAGTTTTGAAAGTGCTTTATGTATTCTAGATACTAGTCCTTTGTTAACTATGTGGTTTGCAAATACTTTCCACTACTCTGCAACTTGTGTTTTCATGGCCTTTTACAGAGCAAAAAGTTTTAACTTTAATGAGGTTGAATTTATAAAATTTTTCAATTTTTCCTTTTATACCTTGTCCTTTCAGCATCAAGTCCAAGAACTCTTTGTCTCACCTTAGATTTTCTCTAACCCATTTTGAGTTAATTCATTCTTTTGTAAAGTGTGAGGTTTAGGCTGAAGTTGTTGGTTTTGTTTTGTTTGGAGGTGTTTTTGTTTTGTTTCATTTTGATTTGATTTTGGGTGTTTGTTCGTTTGTTTGCCTGTGGGTCTCAATTCTTTCAGTACCATTTGTTGAAAGGGCTATCCCTCCTGTATTGAATTACTGTTGCACCTTTGTCAAAATCAGTTGGGTGTATTTTGTGGGTCTGTTTCTGCGTTCTTTATTTTGTGCCATTGGTCTGTATACTGACCTCATAAATGAATTGGGGGAGTGTTCCCTCCTTTTCTATTTTCTCTAAAAAACTATGTAAAATTGGTGTTAATTTTTCTTTAAATGTTTGGTAGAATTCTCCAATGAAACCACCTTGGCCTGGAGATTTCTTTTTTGGAAGCTTTTCAAATTTTGAATTCAATTTTTTAAATCATAGGACTATTCAGACAATCCATTTCTTTTTTTTTTTTTTTAATTTTTTTTTAACGTTTATTTATTTTTGAGACAGAGAGAGACACAGCATGAACGGGGGAGGGGCCGAGAGAGAGGGAGACACAGAATCGGAAGCTGGCTCCAGGCTCTGAACCATCAGCCCAGAGCCCGACGCGGGGCTCGAACTCGCGGACCGCAAGATCGTGACCTGAGCTGACGTCGGACGCTTAACCGACTGAGCCACCCAGGCGCCCCAGACAATCCATTTCTTGATTGAGCTTTGGTAATTTGTGGTTTTGAAGTATTGGTCCATTTATTCTAAGCTGTTGAATTTGAGTGTTAAGTTGTTCATAATATTTGCTTATTCTATCTTTAATGGTTTCAGGATCTGTGCTGATATCCCTGTTTTATTCCTTATATTGATGATCTGTGTCTTCTCTCTTTTTCACCTTTGTTTATCTTGCTAGAGGTTTATTAATTTTGTTGATTTTTTTTGAGCCAGCTTTTGTTTCATTGTTTTTGCTCAGTTGCTTTTTCATTTTCAATTTCATTGATTTCTGCTCTTATCTTTATTCTTTCCTTAAATCTTCTTGCTTTGGGTCTATTTTTCTTTTCTACTTTCTTGGGGAAGGAACTTCCAAATTATGGATCTAAAGCCTTTCCCCTTTACTGATATAAGCATTTAGTGCCATAAATTTCCCTCTAAGTACTGTTTTAGATCCAACAAATTTGGTATGTTGTATTTTAATTTTTACCAAGTTCAGTGTATTTAAATTTTTTCTTTGAGGCGTCCTCTTTGACCCATGATTATTTAGAAGTGTGTCGTTTAATTTCTACATGCTTGGAGATGTTCCTGTTGTCTTTTTAAAATTGATTTTAATTTTGATTCCATTATAGTCAGAGAACGCACTCAATATGACTTCAAATATTTTTATTTATTTATTCATTAATTCATTCATTCTGTTTTGTTTTGTTTTTGTTTTTGTTTTGAAGTAGCAATTAGTAGAAGTTTATTGTGCACACACCAGAAAGACAGTTTGCAAACCAGGAGCATTCAAACCAAAATCATTCATTAAGTTTTGAAAGAGAGACAGAGAGCACAAGCAGAGGACGGGCAAAAGGAGAGAGAGAGATAGAATCTTAAGCAGGCTCCACATCCAGCACAGAGCCCGACATGGGGCTCAATCTCACGACTGTGAGATCATGACCTGAGCTCAAGAGTCAGACACTAAACTGACTGAGCCACCCAGGTTCCCCTCAGATATTTTTAATGTATTGAGGTTTGTTTATATTCTAGGATACACTTCATCTTAATGGGTGTTCCATGAATGATTGAGAAAAATGTGTACTCTGTTCTTATTGGGTGGAGTGTTTTATGTATGTAAGTTAGATCCTATGAGTTGATTGTGTTGTTGAGTTCTTCTGTGTAGTAGGTCTATCAATTATTGCAAGTGGAATTTGTAAGTCCCCAGTTATAATTGTGGATCCACCTATATCTGCTTTCAGCTCTGGTAGCTTTTGCTTCTTGTATTTTGCAGCTCTATTATTTTTTATATACACATTTAGGATTGCTGACTTCCTGGTGGATGTATCCTTTCATCATAGGTAATTTCTTTTTTTCTTTGTAATTTTCTTAATTCTAAAGTCTCCTTTATCTGATATCAATACAGTCTCTGTTGCTTTCTAAAATTAATGTTTGCATGACATATCTTTTATCATCTTCTTCCTTTCAGCCTACGTATATTGTTACATTTGATGTGAGTCTCTTGTGGACAAGATGTAGTTGGGTTATGTTTTTTAGTCCACTCTCGTAATCTGTATCTTTCAGTTTTAATATATAGACCATTTGCATTTACTGTAATTATTGATATGTTAGTGCTTAAGTTTGCCACTTTATTTTTTGTTTTCTGCTTTCCTTTTCCTGTCTTCATGTGGGTTACTTGAACACTTTTTAGAATTCTATTCTGATGTATCTGTAGTGTCTTTGAGTATGTCTCTTTGTATAACTTTGCTGTAGGGAATTATATTATATTATATTATATTATATTATATTATATTATAAACAGTTGCTGGTGTTGTCACTTCACCAGTTCAAGTGAAGTATAGAAATATTACTTCCCTTTATGACTTTTTAATCTACCCCCATTTATAATTGTCTTAAATATTTCTTCTACATATATTTAGAACTACATTAGACAGTATTATAGTTTTTTTCTTCAACCATGAAACATAATCTAGAAAATTTAAGAGAAGAAAACCCTACTGTATTTATTCATATTCCTGCATACCATGTGCTTTCTTCCTTCCTGATGTTCCAAAATTCCTTCTTTAATCATTTCCTATGTTTAGAGAGCTTCCGTTAGCTATTCTCCCAGAGTAGGTCTCCTGATGACAAATTCTCTTAGCTTTCCTTCCTCTGAGAATGTCTTGATTTCCCCTTCATTCCTGAAAGATATTTTCATTGGATGTAGGATTCAAAGTTGACAGCACTTTTCTTTCAGTACTTAAAAAATGTGCTACTTTTTTTTCTGGATTCCATGATTTCTGATGAAAAATTTGCTCAGTTGAAATGTTTGTCCACTGTGGATAATGGATTGTTTTCTCTGATTACTTTTGTCTTTGTATTTAAATTTTCAGAAGTTTTTAAATAACTTTTCTTGGTGTGAATTTCTTTGGGTGTATGCTATTTGGGTTTGCTTACCTTCTTGAATCTGTAGGCTTATGTCTTTTACCAAATTTAGGGAGCTTTCACTTTTATTTCTAGTCTCACTTTATTTCTTGTCTCCTTCTGGGGCTCTGATGATATAAATCTTAGATCTTTTGTTATTGTCCCACAGTTCTCTGATGCTCTGTTCATGTGTTTTCAGTCTATTTTCTCTCTGCTATTCAGAATCTATAATTTCTATGTTCCACCTTCAAGTTCACTGATCCTTTCCTCTGTCATAGTCTTTCTTCTGTTGAGCCTATTCAGTGAGTTTTTGTTATTGTATTTTCAGTTCTATAATTTCTATTGGGTTCTTTTTTATCTTCTATTACTTTGGTTGAGATTTTCTATTTTTATTTTTCAAAAGTATTTGTTAAAGCTTTTTATGATGGCTGCTTTAAAATTCTTATTCATTAATGCCAACATCTGACATATGCCAAAAGACATCGGCATATGTCTTTTATCATTCATGTTGTGATTTTCCTGGTTCTTGATATGATGAGTGATTTTTTGTGTGTATACTGGACCTTTTAGATATTATGTTAGAAGAATCTGGATCATATTTTAATCTTCTATTTTAGCAGAGAATCATTCTGTATAGATTTCATAGGTAGGTCCTGACCTACTTCTGTGGGCTGTGGTTCCAATGACAATTTCGTTTTCAGAGCCCATGCAGTGGTATTCTGGCCTACTTTTCTCATCCTACTGGTGCTTTCCACAGGAACAGAGTGCACTTCTGTAGGACTGATACTACTAGGTGGCGGTGGGAGACACCAGACCTGTGAATAAGGAAAGCTTTTCCAGGACAGATGCCTGTGGAGCTCCTACTTGATTCCTAGTGGTCTAGTGGTGGCAGATGGTGATTCCCCAGGCTTCTTGCTCTTGGTAAACAGTGAGAGATATAAGGCTACAAAGCAGAGAGTGGCTCACCCAGCCAACTCTCTTGGAAATCCAGTGTCAACAGGGCTCCCACTCAACCTCTGCTAGTGCCACCAGTGAAGGAAAGGTCTGCCTAGGCCACTTTCTATCATTGGGTGGAGGGCTGGGAGATGCCAGACCTGGGTTGCCTCTGCCACTGGGTAAAAGATTGAGAAAGGCTGATCAATCGTTTTAACACAGAATCCAAAGCACCAGGAACCTCAAAGAATCCCAGTTTTCTTTGGCAGCATAGGACTCATATTTCTAGGTGCAGGGTATGAGAGTGGGGCCTGGGAGCCTGGGATCTAATTGCACTTTTTGTCCTTGGACAAGTCACTTCACCTGAGTCTCAAGTGCCTCCTCTATAAAATGAGGTGAAAGTGGTACTTCCTTCCCCAGGGTTGTATGAATGTCATAAATGATTTATGGTTAGGAGAAACATGATATACCACCAGTCTCATGCCTGTTGCAGCAGGTTCTCAACAAAGGAGTGTGTATAAAAGGATGAGGCAGGGGCAGCCTGAGACCCTTTGTTGCCATGAATTTTCAAAATTATAAAGTCTTTAAAACATTTAGCAAAGTAGAGAGAAAAATGTAAAATCTTAACATTTTGCCACCTTTGCTTCAGATCTTTGCTAAGAAATAACTTATCATGATCTAGCTGTGAGTTCTACCCCATCCTAGCCTATAAAAAGCCAGTATCTGTTTCTAATTCCCATGCATGTATTTATACTTTCACCACATATGTATGCATCCATAAACAATACATATTATTTTTGCATGTTTTTAAAATTTATATAATTGACATCATGCTGTGCATACATATTCTTCTGTAGCTTTCTTTTAAAAAAATTTATCCATGATGATACATGAGTTATAATTAATTCATTTTTATTGCTGTATACTATTCCACATAATGGCTGTACCACAATTCAGTTATCCATTCTCCAGTTGTTAGACATTTACATTTCTTCTCATTTTTCACTGTTTATAAACAATGCCACTATGAAATATCTTTTGAACCATTCAAAAAAGCCTACTACTTCGAGTTCAGTCAAGTTCAGTGGCAGGTACACTTCCAATCAATAATCCCCATGTGGTGTCTGTTGGAAATCTCAGAAACATTGGTTAACCACAGTCTGGGCCTTTTAGGTTAGATGGTTGCTGGTTGCATCAGGTCAACTGGGTGCCATGTGAAGTTGTTGTGGGTATTCAGGACTCAGTCAGAAACCCACCCACCCTCACATTTTGGACTCACCCATGCATCTTCTGCATCCATTCTCAATTCTTCAGTCTCATCTCATCATGGCCCTATTAAAATTCCTCCTGTACCTGTCACTTTCATGCCCATCCCCTTCAGAGTACAATGCACACTCAGTGTCCCTCCCTCTGCCAGTTTTCATGTGTTAGCCTGCAGTCCTATGATTCCAGGGAAGAGAAAGAACCCTAATGTTTATTGAGCTTCTGCTTTGTACACTAACACCAAGTTAAGTGCTTTTAGATTACCTACCCAACCTTCCAAGCAGTTGTTACCATTCCCGTTACATAGATGAGGAAACTGCAACCCAAAATGGGTTAAGAAAGTGTAGCGTTCATACCTAGGGGCATTGTGGGCACTATAGGAAGGGAGTGGTGGAGGGCCAGAGCTCTGCTGTGCCCATGGGCAGCCTCTGATGGAGGAATTAAGCTTAGTACTCTTTGGAGCTTTTGTTGACCATCCTCAAACAGGATTCTTCCTTTTTTTTTTTTTAATTTTTTTTCAACGTTTTTTATTTATTTTTGGGACAGAGAGAGACATAGCATGAACGGGGGAGGGGCAGAGAGAGAGGGAGACACAGAATCGGAAACAGGCTCCAGGCTCTGAGCCATCAGCCCAGAGCCTGACGCGGGGCTCGAACTCACGGACAGCGAGATCGTGACCTGGCTGAAGTCGGACGCTTAACCGACTGCGCCACCCAGGCGCCCCAGGATTCTTCCTTTTAAGGGATGTGCCCTAATCTTTCCTTGAGAAGGTACCCCAAGGACTCAGAGCTATATAGGAACACAGATCATATCTATGCAGTTCCACATTTTATTGAACATACCCACTAATTCTCACACACTCATACTCTCTTACTAATCCAGACTAACAAAGGGCCCAAACACATATTAACTGACTGCAGCATGTCACTTGGTCTAGAGGTACCTTGTTTACCTCCTCATATCTACTCTATAATGAAGTATTTTTATTTCCATTTTTTTTGTGGTTTGGATATTGAACCTCAGGGATGTTAAGTCACTTGCCCAGAGTCCCAGAGCTAAGTTGTGCTGAAGGCAGTATTCTAAACCAGAGTGAGGTAGACTGGCCCCTGGAGCACTCCAAACCCAAACTGAAGTTCAAGTGTCATTCTCCTTGGTCAGATGGACTCAATTCTTTTAGTCCCTGAGCACCTGGAGTGTGTCAGACTCTACACCAAGCACTCAGTGCCAAATGAGACTGACTTCACATAGCTACCACTTCGGGGAAACTAGGACTACTCAGGTGCCACCCAACTTGCCTCTAGTCCCATAAAGGGACAGTCAGTATCTATACTGGGTGGATGCTTCATAACCCCCTTTTTATCTCGCTAGCCAGTCATCATTTATTTAACAAGCATTTGAGTGTTTCCTATGTGTCACACCCGCACTAGGAGCTGGTGATTCAAGGATAAGGTAGACCCATTCCCTGTCCTTGGGGAACACACAGCATAGCAGCAGAAACAGACATATAAACATATCATTATAATCCAATGGGTAAACAATAATGACGGAACCTTGGACTAGATGCCACGAGAATCTAGAGGAGGAAATCCCCAACTCTGCTTGCATGAAGCTTCATGGGGATATGAAGTTTTGGTTGGATCTTAAAGGATGGGTAACCATTTTCTAGGTAGGCTGTGGGTAGTGTTCCACACAGAGGGTGGAATAAAGGCAAATGTGGAGGAGTGTTTTGGAAATAATAAGTAGCTGGATGTAAATCAGGGATTTAAACTGAAAAATGCTGACAAGGCCCAAGAAGTTAACATACGTGAGTGAAGCAGGTCATGTACAAACAAAGACAAGCACAGGCATGATAAGTGGCCCCCCATGCCTGAAGCACCACAAGGAGAAGTGGGGACTGTGGAAAATTGGACAGTTTGCACCTTGTCTAAGGGGACAGCTGCTTCTAAGCTTTTGTGTTCATTCTCATCTGGAATTCCTGACCCAGGTTGCCACATTTTCCAGTTTTTTGAGATGCCAGAAATTCAGATTTTGTTTTAATATTAAATAGTGTCACTTTTCAACATTGGTGATTATTTTGCATTTGTAAGCTACACCATCAAAACATGCCTACTCTTTAGTGGCCTCTGGTATGACTGTAATGTGAAGGGAGCAGGAAAGAAAAGCCAAGGTCAGATGCCCTGCCCTGCCCTTCCACAAATAGCCCGACTCCTGGGTGATGCAGAAATATATCCACCGGACTTTCAAAACCATCTTTAAAACAGAAGACAGCACAAATAAGATCCAAGAAGTTGGAGAAGAAGAAAATTGGGGCTGGATTTCACATCCCCTCTCTTTTTCCCTTTCTGGGTTGAAATATTTAGTGTCTGGCTTATTTACTCATCTGATTCTGGCCCACAGCTATTGATACTCAGCAGGCTAGGGGTGGGGATGGGATGAAAAACAGGAGTACAAGAAGGACAAGGCGAGGATGGTCTCTCAGAAGCTGCCCACGCAGGATGCTGCTTGCCTTCTCTTTCCGCCTCTCCCTTCAGTTCTGGGCTTCCCTACAAGGCCTGCCAGCTCTGACAGAAACAGCTGCCACAGATCCCAAGTGCTTTCTTTCAGGTAAGAGGGAGTAGACTGGCCCGGGGTGGTGACTGGAGGACTCTGGAGGCCCTGCTGGAGACAAAGGCCTTGGAGGCATCGTGGATGAAGCCACGCCCTCGGCCCCTGTCACGTGCATTCTACTCACCCTTCTGTGATTCCTAATCTCTGTGATTTCAGCAGAAAAACAGCTAGAGTGTGTTCAAATCACACAATCTGGCAGAGCAAGCTAGTCTCTGAAACAAAAGCCTGAAGCTTTGCTTCCAGGGCTCCAAGCTTGTGTGGTGATGCAGTGGCAGGCAGCCCTCACTGCTGCTTCTGTGGGAAGTTGGTGGTTGCAGGTCACCCCCCCAAGAGAGGTCTAGGAGAGGACTGTCACCAGCTGACTTCCCGGCCTCACTTTTCTCCATGCCCTCACTTTTCCTCTCATCAACTTCCTGAGAGCAGGACTCAACTCCTCTGTTTTCTTTGTGTGTGTGTGTTGGTCCTCACTCCCGACCCCCTTTTCAGGCCAGTAAGGGCCTGAAGTGTTAGGGCCAGCCTGGGGTGGGTTGTCCTGGAGTGGGGAAGGGGGTTAGGGACTGGACCACACCTATTTGTAAGCAGTAATGGTAGGAGTCAGTGGGGAGGACCTAAGTGGCAGAATCTTGGGAAGAGGCTGAAATTCAAAGCTGAGCAGAGTGTCCGACCCAGAAGACAATCCCTGAGCTAATAGAAGGAGCTGCGAGAACATGAAGAGTGAATAGGGAGCCTTGGGCCTAGCTTGAAGGTATGGACCTATTGTGGATCTGGTACACTGTAGGTGCTTCATTGAGTAAGCAAATGGATGAATGGACAAAGCAGCTGCAGACATGTACTTCAGGGCTCTCACAGACCCAGGCCAGATAGCTCCTGTTCAGAACTCTTTGGTTACCCTCTCCACTCATACATCTGTTCTGTGCCGGGCCTGGGATAGGTATGCAGAGTGGTGGGGCAGAGGAGAGAGGAGAGTTGGGATCAGTGTTGCCACTGGGGTGCCCACAGTTGACTTGGAGGAGATGGGCATGCACACGCAACAGAAACACATGTTTCCAGTACTTCTCAACCCCAGCAAACCTAAATACCCCTTTCTAAATGGCCAGTTCACTGTCACTTCATTTACTATCCTAAAATGAATTTTCCAGAAACTGTAACCCTCCTACACACATGAAGACCCCTGAAGACATCATTTGAGGCCTCTGCAAATCCAACCAGGTCACATTTTGTGTGTGAATATCAATCATGTACCAAATGTTGCTAATGGTATTAATATATGCCATTTATTAAGAATGACCTATACTATAAGGTAGTTGGCTATGTATTATTTGTAATCTTTGTGCTAACTCAGTGAAGCAGACAATATTACTGCCTCATTTTACATCTGAGGAAACTGGGCAATGAAAAGTTTCCTTATGAAATTGCCCAAGGTCGGGGCGCCTGGGTGGCTCAGTCGGTTGAGCATCCGACTTCAGCTCAGGTCACGATCTCACGGACCATGAGTTCGAGCCCCGCGTCGGGCTCTGGGCTGATGGCTCAGAGCCTGGAGCCTGCTTCCAGTTCTGTGTCTCCCTCTCTCTCTGCCCCTCCCCTGTTCATGCTCTGTCTCTCTCTGTCTCAAAAATAAAAACGTTAAAAAAAATTTTTTTTTTAAAGAAATTGCCCAAGGTCACCCAGTAAATGGCAAAGCTGGGGTTTGACCTACACACTCTGGCCTCAGGCCTATACTCTTTCCGTTAGACTTTGCTCCCTTAGAAATGACTTCTTAAATGCCCCTGTGAACACTTTACTCTGCTTGTTCCTTTTCTCAGAGGCTGGCATGCATCAGACTCCCTGAGGCTCCCTCTTTACCAGTGTGGTCTCTGTCCCTCTTGGGCCACACACAGTTCATTATTTTGATTTGCTCTCCATCTCACCTGGGGCCTGTATCAGCCCTTGTCCTTTCCCACTCCAGGCAAATGGAACTCCAAGTTTTGGGTAAGATCTTTCCTAGAAAGGAGTAGAGATTCTGCAAGTACAAAATAAACTGAGCAAACTGTGAAGAAGCCAGGTTAGTCTTACACTTGAAGTTGAGTGCATGTATTTGTTCTGAAAACACTTATTGGGCCCTCCTTTGTGTCACACACTCTTTGTGTGGTGACGGGGATACAGCAATGAATGAGGCTGAGCACCTGTCCTTAAGGAGCTACCAGGTTAATTGGGAGGAATGCAGGCTAGAGACGTATGGCCGATACTGTGGTCATGGAAGAGAAATGCTGGAGCTGAGGGGACACAAGTCAATCTTAGTCTCAACAGACTGGAACTCCAAGCAGGGCTTCTGGAACAGTGAGGGAAACTAGCGTAAATCAGGAATCCAAAGAAATGGAAGCAGGTGTTCAGGGCAAGCATGGTAGCAATGGAGGACATTGTGCCTTTTTGGATTCTCATATGATTGGGGCTCATCTGACACAACCGGAGACCAGACTTTAGGATGGCAGAGTGAATTCAGATTCCTCCTAGTTTTGGAACTCTTCCCCAGTTGAGTGGAAGAGAAGGTGCTCCTCCCTAAACAAGAACTCAAGCTCCTGTAAGCATGAGCATCAACCAGTATCTCTGTCAGGGTGTCTCTCCCATTCACCCCTTGACATTGTTTGGGCCCCCAAGAACTTTGGAGATTTCACAAGGAGAGTGGCTCTTGGAAATTTCCTAAATGATGTGACCTTGGCTGTAGAGCATTCTGGAAGCTCCCACGTGGGGTATGGGGCCATCAGGGTCCAAGCTGCCACTGGGCAGAAGGGCCAAGGACAACTAAGACCCAGCAACCTTCCCAGTTTCTAGCACATATTAGGTGCTAAAACCGAAGAACAGTGGGGTGCCTGGGTGGCTCAGTCAGTTGAGAGCCTGACTCTGGATTTCGGCTCAGGTCATGATCTCACCATCATGAGATCAAGCCCCATGTCAGGCTCTGTGCTGGGTGTGGAGCTTGCTTGGGATTCTCTCTCTCTCTCTCTCTCTCTCTCTCTGCCCCTCCCCACTCAAAAAAAAAACGAAAAAAATTGAAGAATAGTTCAGCTAGAGCATGAGAAGCAGTCTGAGTACACTGTCTAAGAGGCATGGGGAAAACTCAAGGCAAATCTTGTACAGATGGCACTTACCTGGGAAATGCAGGGAGCAGGGTACAATAGTAGTCCTTGGCATTCAGTGGGACTCTACCTGCCCATCTCACAGGCCTACGAAAGCCAGGGAATCTATGCAGAGATCCAACATTAAGGGAAGGGAGGGGCTGGCAGGAGCCAGAACTGCCAACTGTCACCCCAGCAGCCAGCTGAGGCTCAGAACTGGGTACTAGGTCTCTTGTGCAGTGGAGCTGTTGGAGAGACCAAAGACAGTGGCCCCATGCACAATGGATGGTCAGGAAAACCAGCCCCTCATGGTGAGGTGCAGGGGCAATGAAGGGTGGAAAGCCCCCATGGCCTCTGGGGCCCAGCTCACTCCCAGCCTCAAATGCAATGCCCAGGGCAGCACACGCTATCTGCAGTGTCCTCTCATACCACTTGCTGAGGAGGGAACCCCTAGTGCCCTATCAGGCTGAGTTCATGTGGATTCTAGAGCTAGGCCAGGTTGAGTGGGCAGAATATCTTTAATCATCCTTGCTGACTGAGACCGTCCTGGGATAGGTACCAACATATAAATAGCTCTCCCTTCACTCAGGGGTTTAAGATGACCATGTGTGTCTGTTTATATTGTGTACAGACCACAATTTGCACTTGTACAGACCTGGCAAAAATGAAAGTCTGCTAAAAACTGCTTTAGTTTTTTTGATACGGCTCAGAACTTACTAATGTTAAAGGCCTGAGTGGGAGCTCCCCCAGTTTTCTTAAGGCCCCTCCATTGGCAGGTATAAGCACCTAAACAGAGCTGCAGATGCCCCCTCCCCAGTTTAGGGAGACAGTTTCACCTTCACAGCCAGTGAAAATCAAGGCTGCCTCATGGAAACAGAGGGGCTCACCCCCCATTGGTCCTTGGATGTTGCTAAGCACTTTCATTGGTCCGTTTTCCCTAACTCCCTGGTCCCTGCATTCCTAACCTTTTAAGGTTTGGAGTTTCTTTGCTCCTAGGCCAGCCTACAGCCCCATCTGATAGGTAAAAGACAGAGCCTTTTAGACAACACCAGGTAGCCTATCTTCCTGGAAAAGTATTGAATGGCACTAGACCCTAAAAAGCCATCCCTGACATTCTAACAGCAATAAGGCAACTCCACATCCCTAGAAGAGGGATTTGACCAGGCCAAGTGTTGGAAATGGCCGAAAGCTTGTGCTTCCCAACTGCTACATCTTTAAACAAAGAGAAAAATACTCCTGTGCCTCCTGAAGGCTGAAGTTAGAACAAACTAATCAGAATGATCACGATGCACTTGGCCAATATAAAAGTGAGCTGGCAGTGCTCATTATCCCTAAGGAATCTGGACCATTTCCTCTTCTTCCTGTGGTTACAAATGCAGAAAGCTTATTAAAGTTGAGAGTCTGGTGGCACTGATAAATGGGCCATGCCATCTGGATTCTGGCTCCCGAATCCTGGTCTTAAGATTACGGTCTCTTCTCTGGGGACATTTCAAGGATGGGCACTGCAGAGGATGTTCAGGAGTCACCTTTGTCCTGTGTTTCTGCTTCTCAGTGTCTTTACATTGCTGGCAAAGCCCCTATTGTCGCTCAGAGCAAAATTCAGATGTAACAAATAAATGAGTTCCCCTGTGTCAGGCACTGGGTTAGTTTCCGTTGCACATCTTTTTTTATTTTTCATTTAAGCCCCAAAACAATGTTACAAATTTGGTATTGTTATTATTATTATCATCAGGATTGTACAGATGGGAAGATTGAGGTTCAGAGAGGTTAAGTGACTTCTCCAAAGTCACACAGCTAATAAGAGGTAGCGTGGGAATTAAAACTCCAGGTTTGTTGAAATCAAAATGCAGTGTGATGTGCACACACTGTAGTAGCTATTGTTCACCTTGAAGGTGGGTGAAGTTGAAATGTGGCTGCACCTTTAGTTCCCTCCCCCTTACACACACACACACACACACACACACACACACACACACATCACTTAATCAACTTTTCTCCCATCAACCTGAAACCATATCTAGAAGCCTAGTTTTCCTCATGCTTCCCTCAAGGGGTCTCCACAATTGTGCTTCCCTGACTTGTGTTTGAGTCTTTACTTCTCAGTAGGTGTTGGCAGGCCGAGCAGGGAGAGAAAGGAGCTGGCATTTGTGTTAGTTAGTTTTGCAGAGACATTGCTCAAGTAAACTGTTCCACTGAAGCCATCAACATTGGAGATGATTCACTGTTTTCCCATTCTTGGGACCTCTGCATTTTCACTGGAGACAATGGCAATGGCTATGAAACAAAGTGTTCTAATGGTGGAATTTTAGGCAACAGCCACTGAATGACAGAGGAGACACTTTGGGGTCTTTCTCTTGCTCTCCAGATCCTCTTTGCCTATATTGATCTTAGTCCTGACTGCAAGGTTTTGTTTTTATTTTTTTAACTCAGTAATTGTTTCCCTAAATTGGGTTCCATGGAGTTCCAAGTGTCTAAGGATGAGAACCAATATTAGATTTCTCCCAACCACTGTGAGGCTCAGGGTGCTGGGCTGGGTATGGAGAAGGTGTGCCTCGAGTCTTCATGCAACATGGCACCTGAGGCCAGTTCCTAGTGCTAACAACCCTTGGGTTGCCCAGTTAGTTCAGATGAGGAAAACATGTCTAAATAGGACAAAGGGGGCAAGAAGGGAAGCCAAGAGTTTTAAGAGGAAAGGGTTGTTGATTCTGCTATGCAAAAGAACGCACCCCGAAAGCTCCAGGATCCAGTCTGGCAGCAGCTAGAGCCTTCTTTGTAGGGGCTCCATCCTGAAACAAACTCTAGTTTCAGAGCTGTCCATCTAAGACCTGGTTGTCCAGACTGGGTCAGTACCATTAATACTTCATTGCCCTTAACTGTGCTGTTCACACATGATGATGATGATGATGATGATGATGATAGGCAACATTTATTGAGTGCCTACTATATGGCAAACACTAAGCTAAACACTGTATGTGAATTAACTCACTCAATCCTCACAACTCGATAAGGCAGATACTGTTTTCTCCCCACATAGTACAGCTGAGGAAGTGGAGGCACAAAGAGATTAAGTGACTTTCCCTCACTTGGGTTCAAGGAAAGGTAGTTCATGGGGTGGGATGCGATCCAGAGTAGGAGTAGCCAGGGGTTGCCCTGAGAAAGAAACAAAGGATCTGTCCACCTGGGGAGAAAAGCGCACATGAGAAGCAGATGCAGGTAAGTCTGTTGCTGAGAGGGGCAGAGTGACAGAGTTCTCATCTGATGGCCACTACGTTCTCAGAATTAGGAGGCTGTATTCTCTTGCTTGCGAAGGAGAGACATGATCCCACCGGGGTCTTGGGGAGATTGCTAATGTGCTATCCCTACTGTTTACAATGCAGATATTCTGGCAGAGACAAAAAACTCACTGGGGATGGTGATTGGGCAGCCTTTCATTTCTCCTTCAGAATGACAGGAGAAATGTCATCAGCATTTCCTTTAGGCAACACCAGGGGGTGCAGCAGCTTGTTTCTGGCCTCTAGCTTCCTGGAATTTACTTGACCTTTGTCAGGAGAATAGAAAACCGTGTACCATCCTGGGGCAGTTGAGATGTTCCTGATAATAGGATGGCGTCCTTGCACATAGAATAATATTCAAAATCCACCCTCGAACTAATTTTTGTCCATTGGCTCAATGGACCTTCCTGCCTGTGGTCCAGGTGCTGCAAAGCAGGGATGGCAGCCAAGATGGTGGCAGTTCCCTCAGCAGGCTGCAGAATGATGGGAGACTATGAAGAACCCGGTTGTCCGGAATGCTGACCTGGGGGTTGGGGCCACTTGCTTTTGGTTCTGCAAGTTGTGCACTGTACCAGAGTGCCCTGTGAGTGGGGACTAAAATCCAGTCCCAGCTCCAATAGCCAAGCCCTACATCCTTGGGCCACCTTTTCCTACCTCTTCCAAAGGCATTGCAGCTCTCCAAAGTGTCCATCCAGTAAGAGGAGGAGCCTTTCTCAAATTTGTGCAAAGGCGCCTCATGAGCTAGCAGTGAGACTCCTCCTCTCTTCCTTATTCTCTCTTGTGTCCATTTGGCTTTCAAAAACACCCTCCCCATACCTGTCCCTACTCATACAGATTTTCAGTTACTTAGGGATGTTTCCTATCCAAGCCTCCTGACTATTTACTCCTCCTGTAGCTTCACTTCTTTATAGCTACATCACCCTTTCTTCTGTGAATGCCTCAGTCCCAGTCCCCAGTTCCTACCATAGGCAGCAGTATGAAGTCACTAGAAACACCATGAGTGTCTGCTTTAGCACATCTGAAAGCTGGTCACTTGAACAATCAAGATGAAGGAGAGCTGGGCACACTCAGGGCTCCTCTCTTCCACCCCAAGCCATTCACCTCTCCCTTTCACTCGCTCAACACAGAGTTAGTGAGTATCTCCTATATGCCAGACACTGTTCTAGGGGCTAATGACACAGCAGTGAACAAAAAAGACCCAAATAAATCCCCCTGGAGCTTACATTCTAGTTCTAGTGAGATTACATTCCCTTCAATTTCAGGTCCTTCTCTATTGTTCTGATGCCCTGAAAGCCCTCCTCCTCCACCTCCACTCCTGGCCCTGTGGCAAAGGCTAGACCTGCCACTTTGGCTGTGGCACTTGGACACCCTGCAAGGATGAGCTGTTTGTCATGTGGGGAACATATGTGTAAGTTTCACTCTCCAAGTGCCTTTGCATCCGGGCCTGGAAAAATCTCCAAATCATTGTTCTCCACCTTGGGTCACTTTCGTGCACTGTTTATTTATTGTTTTCTTGACTGAAAGCCAGTGAAGCTGGATACGGGCAAGAGTGGCACTGAGCCCAGGCTCTGTGATGTGGCATTTAGTAGGAACTGTAGGGTCATTTTTCCTGTTATTTTTCTTGATTGTGGCTGTGATGTCCTTCAGTGTGAGTCTGTGGGCTTCTAGTTGCTAGATGTGGTAATGGCCAGCTCTCTCTTTCATCCCTCCTCTCTTTCCCTTTTTCCTCTTTTTCTTAGAAAAAAAATTTTTTTTAAAAGTCAGAGGATATGCAGCAAATGCTCATGTACCCTCCACCCAAAATGAACAAATGTTAACATCTGCCTTATATTTGCCCAAGATTCTTTTTCTCACAAAATAACACATTAGATAGAATACTATTGAAATCCCTCAATATGCTGTCCTCCCCAGTCCCGTCCTTCATTATCTTGACTGTAAGACATAGCCAGACCATGTTTATGTGTCTGTACAAGGTGTACAATATTGGTTTTGGACATTTAAAATCTGTCCTAAGTGGGATTTTAAATAGTCCATGTGAGGTAGCTGTTTGAAATTTGCTTTTTTCATTCAGCACTATATTTTTGGTCTCTATTCCTTTCATACATACAGGTGTAAGCTGTTCATTGTAATGGCTACTTAGTAAACCATCACATGAATAATAAAATCTCTTTTTCTAAATCCTCTGCTGATAGAAACTTAGGTTTCTTTCTTTCTTTCTTTCTTTCTTTCTTTCTTTCTTTCTTTCTTTCTTGTTTCTTTCTTTCACCATTACCAACTATGCTGCAGTGAACATTCCTGTGCATATTTCCCCATGTACATGTAGAAATATTGTATGTACCTAGAAGTCAGATGGCTGGGATGAGGGGTATGTGTAGATGTCACAAAACTGCTCCTTAAGATGGCTGTGCCAAATTACACTTCCATCAGTAATATAGAAGAGACCCTGTTTCCCTACATCATCATCAACGTTTCACACCTTGCCCTCCCTCTCTGTCCTTGCAGTGACCACAAGTCCCAGACACTGTTATGCCACATGGTCATCTCCTACCTTACCCTCCCCCTTGCTTGCTTCTGCATCACTGCCAGGTCGATCTTAGTTAAGATTTTCTTCTCCATAACATGTTCCTGATCTATTCCTCCAGCTGGAATTGAAGGCCCTCCACAGCATGGGTCCAAGCAACCTTTCCAGCATCACCTCCTACCACCTGATTCTAGCAAAATTTTCTACTTTCAGGCCTCCAACCACACATCCCAATCTGTTACCTGCACACCTTTGGTCATACTTCCATTCCATACACTTAGCTAGAGTGTTTGTTTCCCCCTTGGAAAACCTCATTTACTCCTCAAAACTTGCCTCAATGACATCCTCTCTGGAAGCCTTCCCAGATACCTCCAGGCAAAGCCCCCTCTTGGTTTCTACTGAACTTGATACAGTATTTATCTCAGCAGCTTGGGAAAAAATCAGACATAAAGCTTCTTCACTGTCTATTTTGGAAAGTAAGTTTGGCCAACATAGATCTTGTTTTCTCTTGTTGCTTAAAATTCCTTCAACAAAAATGTCAATACTACCCAAAGCTATCTACACATTCAATGCAATCCCAATCAAAATTGCACCAGCATTCTTCTCGAAACTAGAACAAGCAATCCTAAAATTCATATGGAACCACAAAAGGCCCCGAATAGCCAAAGTAATTTTGAAGAAGAAGACCAAAGCAGGAGGCATCACAATCCCAGACTTTAGCCTCTACTACAAAGCTGTCATCATCAAGACAGCATGGTATTGGCATAAAAACAGACACATAGACCAATGGAATCGAATAGAAACCCCAGAACTAGACCCACAAACGTATGGCCAACTCATTTTTGACAAAGCAGGAAAGAACATCCAATGGAAAAAAGACAGTCTCTTTAACAAATGGTGCTGGGAGAACTGGACAGCAACATGCAGAAGGTTGAAACTAGACCACTTTCTCACACCATTCACAAAAATAAACTCAAAATGGATAAAGGACCTGAATGTGAGACAGGAAACCATCAAAACCTTAGAGGAGAAAGCAGGAAAAGACCTCTCTGACCTCAGCCGTAGCAATCTCTTACTCGGCACATCCCCAAAGGCAAGGGAATTAAAAGCAAAAGTGAATTACTGGGACCTTATGAAGATAAAAAGCTTCTGCACAGCAAAGGAAACAACCAACAAAACTAAAAGGCAACCAACGGAATGGGAAAAGATATTTGCAAATGACACATCGGACAAAGGGCTAGTATCCAAAATCTATAAAGAGCTCATCAAACTCCACACCCGAAAAACAAATAACCCAGTGAAGAAATGGGCAGAAAACATGAATAGACACTTCTCTAAAGAAGACATCCGGATGGCCAACAGGCACATGAAAAGATGTTCAACGTCGCTCCTCATCAGGGAAATACAAATCAAAACCACACTCAGATACCACCTCACGCCAGTCAGAGTGGCCAAAATGAAGAAATCAGGAGACTATAGATGCTGGAGAGGATGTGGAGAGACGGGAACCCTCTTGCACTGTTGGTGGGAATGCAAATTGGTGCAGCCGCTCTGGAAAGCAGTGTGGAGGTTCCTCAGAAAATTAAAAATAGACCTACCCTATGACCCAGCAATAGCACTGCTAGGAATTTATCCAAGGGATACAGGAGTACTGATGCATAGGGGCACTTGTACCCCAATGTTTATAGCAGCACTCTCAACAATCGCCAAATTATGGAAAGAGCCTAAATGTCCATCAACTGATGAATGGATAAAGAAATTGTGGTTTATATACACAATGGAATACTACGTGGCAATGAGAAAGAATGAAATATGGCCTTTTGTAGCAACGTGGATGGAACTGGAGAGTGTGATGCTAAGTGAAATAAGCCATACAGAGAAAGACAGATACCATATGGTTTCACTCTTATGTGGATCCTGAGAAACGTAACAGAAACCCATGGGGGAGGGGAAGGGAAAAAAAAAAAAAAAGAGGTTAGAGTGGGAGAGAGCCAAAGCATAAGAGACTGTTAAAAACTGAGAACAAACTGAGGGTTGATGGGGGGTGGGAGGGAGGGCAGGGTGGGTGATGGGTATTGAGGAGGGCACCTTTTGGGATGAGCACTGGGTGTTGTATGGAAACCAATTTGACAGTAAATTTCATATATTAAAAAATAAATAAATAAATAAATAAATAAATAAATAAAAAAAGAAAATAAACTTAAAATTATCAAAAAAAAAAAAATTCCTTCAACAAATTAAAGAAACATGTACTGCATGCCCACTCTGGCTTGGTGGCACTCCCAGTGTGATGGGACAAGGAACAACATGAAAGCGTGTTAACCTCTGAGAAAGTTGGCCCCTTGGGATTCTAAGGCATGCCTGACTGAATGCCCAATTTCCAGTTTTTGTCCCCAGTGCCTGGCACGGGGTAGGGATGACAGCGAGCTTTCTTGTGCGAAAAGTCAAGCACTGAAAGGCTTGGACAATTGTGGGGAGAGAAGCATGTTTCAGTTAGGCCACAGAGATGCTGGGAGGCCTCCAAGCCAACTGTGCTAGGAGTTGCTTGGGTGGCCATAAGACTTCTGGAACAAGGCTAGGGGTCTCAACTGAAGAAGGTGGGCTTGGGGGTGTGAGAAGGGATGGGACAGGTATCGAGCTACTCTCTGATCCTCCCTAACCCTTCCCCTCATGGTCTACCTTCCCCTATTTCACTCTTCCCTTCCTCCAGGAGCACAGGACATTCTCACCTGCTTCTGCAACTTGGGCTGATGGCCCTGGTGGTTTCCAAACTTGTCAATTTCCAGTGTGTGAAAAGGGAAGGCCCCTTCCAGGTTGCAAATGGAAAAGGCAGATATGTGGTGGTCCCCCCATAGCCACCCATCTCTCTGGGCTTTCATTTCACATTGCTCAGATGACAGAGCTGAGAACATGTTGCCTGTTCACTCCTCCCAGGCCCTCTGCAAACACTTCATTCCTGGGCTGCTAACCAAAAAGGAGAATTTTATTTCTTATTAACACCTGTTGAAGGTGCCACTGTGGTCTGGCCCTCCTGTCCTCTGTAGGAGGAAGCTTGATTTCTATTTGTAAAAGGCAGCAGGGATCTGATGTGAGCCTTTCCTGTGAGGAAACATTTCCTGCCATTGCCCAGTCAGATTGGCACCTTATTTAAACAACCATAACAATATGTCCCATATTGGGGAAGGGAAGTGTAAAACAATACCCCTCCATGTTGAAAAGAATATAATGGCCAGGATTGAATGTAAGCTCTGCCTCATTTGGATTTGTGTTCAGCAAACTGGGAATTAGGAACCCGTTCCTTAGTCTAATCAGTCACTTCTCCCTATACACCCCATTTCTTCTGAGTTGAGGACCCATCCCCTTTCTTTTTTTTTCTTTTTTCTTTTTACATGTTTATTTATTTTTGAGAGACAGAGTGCGAGCAGGAGAGAGGCAGAGAGAGATGGAGACACAAAATCTGAAGCAGGCTTTAGGCTTGAGCTGTCAGCACAGAGCCTGACAGAGGGCTCGAACCCACGAACTGCGAGATCATGACCTGAGCTAAAGTCAGAAACTTGACCAACTGAGCCACCCAGGTGCCCCTAGTTTTTTATTTCTAAAGTTTATTTATTTATTTTGAGAGAGAGAGAAAGCAGGAGTGGGGGAGGGACAGAGCGAGAGGGAGAGGGACAGAGAATCCCAAGCAGGCTCCACTGGCCAGCGTGAAGCCTGACAAGCATGGAGCCTGATGCAAGGCTAGAACTCACGAACCCTGAGATCATGACCTGAGCGGAAGTCAAATGCTTAAACAACTGAGCCACCCAGGAACCCCAGGACCCATCCCCTTTCATCACTGGATTTTTATGAGAACCTCTGACCAGTTTTCCTGTCTCCATTCTCTCCCCCTCCAATCTTCTCAATTCTGGAGATAGAGCCCTCAGTGGCTCTTTATTAGCATTGGCACAATTTCCCAAAACGTGGAACACCTGTCGCTGGCATTAAGTGAAATGAAAGTTTTGTTTTATTCAAGTGCTTATGTATTTATCTTTTCTACATAGTAGAGGACAGTATAACCAGCATATATAATCCATGATTTCACAGAGGTATTGTTGCTTAGGATGAAGCTGAAGTTCAGAATCACAGATTGGCAGAGCTGAAAAGGGCCTTAGAGATTATCTCACTCACTCACGTCTCTTTGCCTTCATTTCCAATTCTTATACCTGCCCGGACTACATCTCTGCCTATTGAACTCTTAACCTTTAAAGCCCATCTCAAAAGCTGCTTCTTTCACAAGTTACATATTATCTCCCCCAGTGGACTGAGAACTCTTTGTTATAAGCTCCTCATTTGGGTGTCCACTCCTCTACTCCCATCTCATGCCCAGCAGATAACAGGTCTCAAGGAATGTTTGTGGGAGAAATGAATAGTCCCGCCACCTACAGAAACACAGTATAGGTATGCTCCCAGGTAAGTCCCTTGAAGGCTGCTTGGGACCAGGGACTCCACCTGAGGACTTGGTCGTCATGAAGAGAGCCTCACAGACTCTTCAGCAAGGCCTCACTGAGTACCTTCTCATGCTGGGCCAGGTCTGCTCTAGCTGCCTGGGATATATCACCATAGCCCTCTTTCCAAGAAGATGCTGCAACACATTCTCTGCCATAGTCCTCTCTCTACGGGAAGCCAGCCAAGCCCTCCTGCCTGCGTATGCCAGTGACAGGTTCCAGTACCATTTCGATAGGTTGTTCTAAATTGATTGCTTTTAAATAAGCTTTAGAAGACCTCCACCCCATCTCCCCACTGCAATAAACAGCACGATTCAAACTCTTTCTTCCCTGAGCCACTTTTGCAGTTGTCTGAGCTGATCTACATTCTGTGATTCCTAATAGCTTCCCTCTCAGAGAATGACATGTTCTTCTGCACTCCTCTTTTTTTAAGCAGAATTGGTTTTTCTGATTATACAAGTAAAACGTGTGTCTTTTTGCTTATTGGTAAAGAGCTTATTACTTACAGCTCTTTATGTAATAAAGTTATTAACCTTTTTTTGCCCTGTGCCGCAAATATCTTTTTAATTTCCTGGCTTTCTATTTTGTCTTTGATTTCTGGTTTATTTGTGCTCTGGGATGTGCTAACATTTTTTTTTTAATGATGCTGTCAAATATGTTGCCGTTTTTCTTTGTGTTTTTTCATGCTGAGAAAGTCCTCCCTCCTTCCAGATCAGTTGAATACTCATCTATATTCTCCCCTAGTGGTGAGGGGGACATTTACAGACCTTGCCCCATTCTACTTCCGGGCTTCCCTCTTCCAGCATCCTCCTTCGGGTAACACAACCTTTCTTCAGTGGAGGCCAAAGCAATCAATTAGGCTGAGGCTTTAAAAATGCTAATGAGGGCAGCCCTTCCCCTGTCTGTACCCGGCACTCTTTTTTTTTTTATTTTTTTATTTTTCAACATTTTTTATTTATTTTTGGGACAGAGAGAGACAGAGCATGAACGGGGGAGGGGCAGAGAGAGAGGGAGACACAGAATCGGAAACAGGCTCCAGGCTCCGAGCCATCAGCCCAGAGCCCGACGCGGGGCTCGAACTCACGGACCGCGAGATCGTGACCTGGCTGAAGTCGGACGCTTAACCGACTGCGCCACCCAGGCGCCCCAGTACCCGGCACTCTTTCAGCCCCTTTGAGAAAGCGCAGCTCGGTGTGGATTCCTCCCACCGAGGTTCTATCTCCTGCTTCCGGAGCTCCTTCTTAGCAGCGGGGAGAGGAAGGAAAAGAGAAGTGAAAAGTAACTTCAGGTCCTGGAGGGCTACCTTGCTGTGTCACTCCACCTCCAGTGTATACTTTTTACCTCTCCTCAGCAACTGCATTTTCAATTAGGCCCAAATCCAGAACTCCCGTTAATGGAAAGTCCCTGAGTATCTAAACACCCAGGCCTGAGCGAAGTCACGCGGCCAGCAGCTAGAGCCCCCAGCAACCGGCAGGCCAGGCTCCAGCGTCTTTGCTGGAGAAAGCCGGGCACAGTTGCCATGGGAACTCGAGCGCTAAATTGCTCTGCGTGTTCAGAAGCCGAAGACCTCAGCTTTGACGCATGTAGCTCAGCAATTGATTGACCTCCAATTAGGTTTTTGTTGTTTTCTGGAGGCATCTTCTCCTTGCGTCTTGCCCATCCATCCCTTCTGAGGATGGCATTGGAGAGAGCCTTGCATTTAGCTCAATTTTTGTAAAATATTATTCATCCTTTGATTTATTCTGAAAAGGATTTAAGGTACCTTATGAAGTTACACCCAATCCTTGAAGAGAGCCTAAATTACATTTATGAGAGAAATATGAGGCAAGGGGCAAGCAAGGGGAACTGGTGACGAAGTCGTGACAGAAAGTGAATGTCAGGATGTCTTTTCTTGATAAACAGCAGTCCCAAAATTTGGCTTTAAGCTTTCATGGCAGATAACAGAAAGGGGAGGCATGATCAGTTATGGCATTCACAGATAAAAGCAAATCAGTTGTTTATTAAAAGCACAGGTGTTCCTAACCTTGAGACTAAAAAATCTGCTTTTCTCTTTTCTTGGAGGCTCTAAATTTCTTATCTTTTCATTCCTATCACCCAGCATATTGAACAAATGGAGACATATTCTAACCTCAGTAGATGGTCTTTTTTCTTCTTTTTCCACCTTTGCTATTATCATTGTTAAAGAAATAATACACATTTTTTGTAGTCACTGGATAAACAGTGGAAATAGCCTAAGTAACTGTGGAATAATACTATGCAGGCCGAAAGAAATGTGGTGGCTCTTTGTGTTAAATAGAAAGTGTACAGTGCAAAAAAAAAGAATGTGTCTAATAGGATGCCACCATCTAATTTCTTGTATATGCACAGAACTTCTGGCAGGATGCCCAAGAAGCTGGCTAGGGATCAAGGAGACTCACTTCTCTCTGAATTCTCTTTGTAGTCACTGAATATTTATGTTGTGTGTAAGTGCATTAACTACTCAAATATTTTTAAATGAGTAATACACATACACACAAGAGTGGTTAACAGGTGGGGAAATGAGGAATTTAACTGTACAAAATATAGAAAAGAAAAAAACCTTTGCAGAATTTTTACAACCCGGATCTTACTACTGTTAATCTTTTTTTTTTTTTTAAAGCAGACTTTCCCCTGTGTAAATCGGTACAACCTTTCTGCAGGGCACTTTGGAAGTCTGTTTCAAAAGCCTTAAGAATATGCATACCCTTTAACCTGGCAATTCTACTTTTAGAAATGCATGCCGAGGAGATAATCAAAGGAGTGCCCAACAATGCATGTATGAAGATGTACAACAAAATGTTGGTTATGATGTGGAAAGAACGGGAAAAACATTCTAACTGCCCTACAGTAAGGGACTGGTTAGGTGAATCATGGAGCGTCCCTATAGTGGAGCAGTGCACAGCCCCTGGAAATGAAGATCTCTATTTACCAACAGGACTCCCAGACTGCATGAAGCCTCACCAATATACCCTTTCAGCACCCTGTACCTTCTTTCCTTGCAGTTATTATGGTTTAATTATATTTGCTTGTGTGTGCTTACTTAGAATTAACATCTTCCACCCAGTACCCCACACACACTAGACTCTGGCATGTCCATAACGATAAGAACTATGCCTTCTCTACTCCTTATGGTGTCCCAAGTACCTTGCAAGGTTCTTGGCACATAATAGACACTCAATAAATACTTTTTGACTAATTTATTGAGTGAATAAATAAATGAAACATCAAGGCAATTTTCCTGCCATCCATCTCAAACATCCCTCAGTCTTCAGATGGGCTGTCAGTGCTACCTGGAAATGCCTTTACTTTTCTCTAGTCTCTATGGCAGCTGCTTCACGTGTTCCCTGGATCTTCATGCCCCAACTGCATATAATTTCCTACTTCTGGGCAATGATCTCATCTTCTACCTCCCAGAAAAAATTGGAGCCAGCAAGTGGGACCTCCTCCCATACCCTCCCTATCTTTTGGAGCCTCATTCCGTGAACTTCAGAAACCGGGAGGCCAGTGGTAACCCAGGCTAGTACATGTTTGGATAGACTGATAGGAGGCAAAGAGCAGGTATCCCACCCACTTCTTTCTCTAGAACTCTCTCCAGCAATCCCCCCTTCTTTTCGCCAGTAGGGCTCTTGAAAGAGTAAACTATTTTCTGCTTCACAATAACGCTGTCCTTATTTGCACTCAGTCACAGTTAAATGTACTGCTCTGCACACTATTATCTATCCATGTGAGGTCCTTTAAATTATTTTTTTTGTCTTACTTTATTTTTCCTTTTCATCTTTAATCCCCACTCCCATCCTTTCTCTGGTGGGCTGGAATGTGTCTTGGAAATACAGGTATCTTTGAAAATATATTTATGTATGCTTTTAATTTACATAAATACTGTTGATTCATAGATGATATTCTATTTCTTCTTTCCCCTCAATACTCTGTTTTTGAGGTCTATTTGTGCTGCTATGTGCACATCTAGTTTATCACTCCTGACAACTGCACACACCTACCACATTTTACCTCTCTGTTCCTCAAAGACCGGGCATCTTGGTCCCATCTACTCCCCATGACCACAAATAATGTTGCAGTAAACCTTCTCTAACTTGCCCCTACAAACTTGGGCAAGAATTTCTCTAAACCAGCAGTTCTTCAAGTATGGTCCACAGACCTCTAGGAATTACTGAGACACTTTCAGGGGGTGCACAAGGTCAGAGCCATTTTCAGGGTAACACTGAGACATCATTTGCCTTTTTCACAAGGTTGATGTTTGCACCCAGGGCAAAACGGCCGGCACCTTTGTGAATAAAAGTGGTGGCACCATCCTGTACTGCTGGTCATTGTATACTTCACCACCACACACTCCCGGGGGGAAAGACCAGTCTTACCTTAAGAATGGCCTTGATAACTCAGTTAAAAAAAGTGTTAATTTTGGGGGCACTTGGGTGGCTCAGTTGGTTAAGCGTCCGACTTCAGCTCAGGTCATGATCTCACAGTCCATGAGTTCGAGCTCCACATCGGGCTCTGTGCTGACAGCTCAGAACCTGGAGCCTGCTTCGGATTCTGTGTCTTCCTCTGGCCATTCTACCTTTAGAAATGTCTTCCTCTCTCTGTGTCTTCCTCTCTCTCTTCCCCTCCCCTGCTCATGCTCTGTCTCTCTTTGTCTCAAATAAAAATGAAAACATTAAAAAAATTTTTAAAGTGTTAATTTTAAAAAATCTTGACCTTTGAATGAAAATTTTATTTAATAATCTGTGCAATGGAACGAGAACACCTAGAGCACTTGTGCTGTGTGCTGACGACTGAGGGTTTTCTGGAGGAAAGGCACTTGCGTGATTGCTGGAGACCTCCTTTTCCATGGGACATCCGTTGTATTTGAAGGAATGACTGACGAACTATGGTTATTCAGACTTGAGAAGTTGGCAGACATTTTCTCAAAAGTGAACGGAGTGATCCCATAGCTTCAAGGAAAATAGCTCACAGTGTTTGTTGCCAAAGATAAAATTTGAACTTTCAAGTGAAAATCCGAATTTCATTTAAATTTTTTTTTCTCTTTTAATGTTTATTTATTTTTGAGAGAGAGAGAGAGAGAGAGAGCACGAGCGGGTGAGGGGCAGAGAGAGAGGGAGACACAGAATCTGAAGCAAAGATAAAATTTGAACTTTCAAGTGAAAATCCGAATTTCATTTAAAAATTTTTTTTTCTCTTTTAATGTTTATTTATTTTTGAGAGAGAGAGAGAGAGAGAGAGAGAGAGCACGAGCAGGTGAGGGGCAGAGAGAGAGGGAGACACAGAATCTGAAGCAAGCTCCAGGCTCCGAGCTGTCAGCACAGAGCCCAATGCAGGGCTCAAACCCACGGACCACGAGATCATGACCTGAGCCGAAGTCGGACGCTTAACCAACTGAGCCACCCAGGCACCCTTACGCCCCTTCTCCTGACACTCAGGTCCTTCACAGTCTGCTTTCGACTACCTCATTTCCTACCTCACCATACTAGATCATTCTTTTCCCCCAAACACCAGGTACCCTCATATCTTTATGCTCTTGTTTTAAATGTCCTCTGCCTAGAATGTCCTCTCTCCAACCCTTATTTTACTGGCAAATATTGCTTCCTTCTTTAAGGACTGGCTCAGTAGTGCCCTTTCTTGATGCCCTTCTCTTCCTCCGGCAGAAGGAATTCAACTCCAGTTGCTGGCAACTGGTAATTAATGGGTGACTGGAGAATAAAACTGAAATCGCATCAAATGAGGGCTGTGTTGAGGTGACAGAATTGGAACTGGTCCTTAAAGGGAATAATCTTAACAGTAGCTAACATTTATTAAGCACTTACTATGCACCAGCCCTTGCCCTATGCACTTTATACACATTCCCATTTCACCCCTCCAGCAACCCCAAATTAGAATTACCCTCACTTTAATGATGAAGAAACTGATGCCCGGAGAAACACATCAGTGGCTGGTCTTTACTGAATGGCAGCTTGTTGATCTACCGGAGACCATTTTCTTGTCAAAGTGTCAGAGTAGGGGCAGCGTGTAGAATCACTTACAGTTGTGTGTCTTGTTTATACAGGAGAGAATGGAGCGTGTTTGACATCAGAAATGTGAGGCCATGTGGTGAAGTGCAAAGACCAGTGTGAAGTCTAACACCACTCCGTCTAGCTGTGTGACCTGAAGCCTGATCGTTAACTTCTCTGAGCTTCAGTTTCCTAACATGTGAAATGGGGATAATAAAAGCTCCCTTGCAGGTTTGTGGTACAGATGAGCTATGGGGAATACAAAAGTACCTAGCACAGCATTAGGTTCACAGAGGGGCTCCATCAATATTGATTCACTTTACTCCCTCCCCAGTGCCCAGGGAAAGAAGTATACTGTGGCGAAACTCATATTACATTTGGAGTCAGGGGAACTGTGCTCTGACTCTGGCACCACCAAGGCTGTGCAGCCTTCAGCCTGTCCCTTTCCCTCTCTGGGCTATAGTTTCTTGTATTTGTAACACAAGGGAGTTTTGTTTTACAGCAGGTGGATGTTTCCATTTTATTTTCCCAGACACTCAAAAAAGAAAGAGGGGAACAAAACACCAGAAAAGAGCCAGGGGAAAGGGTGAGGTCATGCCAAGCTGGGGTGCTATGTTTTGTGGAAGTTAGCTGTTTCTGGCAACAGGAAATATTTCCTGAAGACACAGGCTTTGGACCCTGGTAACCTGGAAGGGAGCTCAGGGCTCCTCATCAACATACACAAACCCAGCTTCCCCTCCACAGTCCCCCCTTTCTGAGAGCTGCCCCTACAGGCTTGGGCCTCTCTGCTGAGGCAGGCCTTGAGCTGATTCAGGCGCCCAACTGCCTGTTGCCATGGCAACGTTCCAGCGTGCTTTGCATATGACAGGGATGCGAGGCTTTGCTAACAAAGTACTCTGTAAAGGACTTCATGTCTTTGGCAGGCACAATTCTGCCTTCTTTTTCACACGAATAACTTTGGGGGTTGTGAGGGATTTGGCAAGTCACTTCCCCTGTCTTGGCCTGTGCCCCTGGGCTTTCCTTGAAGGCACAAGTTGGCAGCTTTTATTTTTCTATTTCCAAATATACCATCACCACCTCCTCCTGTCCACTCCCCCTCCAAAGGAAAGAATGGTTTTTCCCTTACTTAGAGCTCTGGTGAACTCAGCGTGTTTAGGAAAACGGGATGAATGAACTGTTTTAATCACTTACATACCCTTGGCTGATTGCTGGGTCAAATAGTCTTCAATCCCCTTTTCTTTGCTCACGATGCCCAGTGATTTTCAGGATTGGAATAGGAAGACCTGTATGGTCCTAGTGAATGAGTCCCTGGAGCAGGAAACATAATTAGAATTTTTTTTTTAATTTTTTTTCAACGTTTTTTATTTATTTTTGGGACAGAGAGAGACAGAGCATGAACGGGGGAGGGGCAGAGAGAGAGGGAGACACAGAATCGGAAACAGGCTCCAGGCTCCGAGCCATCAGCCCAGAGCCTGACGCGGGGCTCGAACTCACGGACCGCGAGATCGTGACCTGGCTGAAGTCGGACGCTTAACCGACTGCGCCACCCAGGCGCCCCAATTAGAATTTAAAGTAGAATGGGAAGGAAGCCAGGCAGACCTGGGTGAATCCTGCTTTCATCACTTACAAGCTGTGTGATCTTGGACAAGTTCTTTAACCTCAGTTGGCCTCAGTTTCCTCACATGTGTAATGGGGATGATAATAGTGGCCTTACAAGGGCATTATTGTAGTGTTATTACAAGGTTTAAATATATATTTTCCTTGCCTGCTATTGCTGTTTCCATTGCCCTGATCCTGATCTGTCATCTCTTGCCTGGACAAATACAATAGCCTCCTGACCTCCTCATTTCTTCTCAAATCCCCTCCAGTACATTGTTCACGTAGTAGACGTGGTGATCTTTAAAATTTTTAAATGATATCCTATCACTGTGTTGCTTAAAACTCTTTAGTGGTTGGGGCACCTGAGTGGCTCAGTCAGTTGAGCATCCGACTCTTGATTTCGGCTCAGGTCATGGTTCCAGTGTCGTGGGATTAAGCCCCGCATCGGGCTCTGTGCTGTGTGGAGCCTGCTTGGGATTCTCTATATATCCCTCTGCCCCTCTCTTCTGCTCACTCTCTCTCTCTCTCTTTCTAAACTAAATTTTTTTTAAACTCTCTAGTGGTTTTCCATTGCACTTCAAATAAAATTTACCACTTTCCTCCTTACCTCCTCCACCGTAGACATACTGGCCTTTCCATTTCTCAAAATCATCTCTTCTCATCTCGTGGACTTGGCACTTCCTGTTTTCTCTGCTGGCTCCTTGTCATCTTCAGTTCGTAGCTCAGAGTGACCTTCTCTGACCACTTATCCAAACCTGCTCCCCACACTCATCCCCGTCACTCACTGTCATAGCACCATGTTGATTTCCTTCATAGCACTGCTACCAAGCTAGCCCTACATTGGTTATTTATGCCTTTAGTTATTGTGTATCTCCTCTGACTGGCTTGTAAACTACTTGTGTCTGTCTTGTCCATCTCTCTATCTCCCGGTGCCCAGCATAAGACCTAGATACAACGGACTCAGTGAAATCTATTGAGTGAGTAAATGACTAAGGCATGCAGAGCCCTAGGAGCCAGGCCTGAGAGGCAGTAGAGCACAACACATGTTTATCCCCTTCTTTTGTCCTTCTTCCATCAGCTAGCTGTAAGATCTATGGCCTCCAAAATGAGTGCCTAATCTATTGGGGTACAGGGTGATAGTGTTAGAATTCCTAATAACATTTATTTTATCACATATTTGTTTATGTTTTATAATTTATAAAATCAATTAGCACAGTATTACATGCATATCGTTTGTTTATACATAAATATGCACATATTGAAGTATAGGGTCAAAAGTACTTGGAGGGGCACCTGGGTGGTTCAGTTGATTAAGTGTCTGACTCTTCATTACGTCTCAGGTCATGATCTCATCGTTCATGGGATCAAGCCCCACATCAGGCTCCACGTTCTCAGCACGGAGCCTGCTTGGGATTTTCTCTCTCCCTCTCTCTCTGTCCCTCCACTTCCCCTCAAAATAAATAAATAAATAAACTTTATTTAAAAAATACTTGGAGACCACAACCAACAGGAAGCACGGTGGCAAGCCCTTGGCAGTCTATGGACTACAGATGGGTTAGGCTGGACCAGTATAGAAGTTTCCCAGATTGAAGGATGAATGCCTTGGGGGCCTGGGGGGATGTAGCACACATGCTCCAGTTCTCTGACACTCCCTGTGGCTTTCCCCCGCCCAGCCTACTTCCCAAAGTTCCCCACCCTTCCCTACCGTTGGAGGCATGTTCATTTCCAACCCTGGCTAGGGTTTCCTTTGAAAGTCTCTTAGAGACACTTCCACTCTGAAATTTGGTGTTAGTCTATCCCCAGGGGCAACTATATAAGAAAAACCGAGGCCTGGGAGCCCCCTGAAGGCAGCAGCTGGGGTCTCTCATTCTTGTGTCCTCTGTGACCAGAACAACACCTAGAACAGAATGGGTGTTCAAATTACTTGAGAATAGCCTTGTTGACTAATATCAGTGCATAGAACAACTCTTCGAGTGTCTGAGCTGAGAGGACCCTCAAGGAGCAGTTAGGTACATATATTTTACTGCCCAGGTGAAATCTAAATGGGGCTCAGAAAGGCCCAGAGCCTGCCCAAGGTCATGAAGCATCCAGCAAGTACTGTGTCCCCTGTGCTGGCCTCTCTGCTTATCTTCTGGGATGTATGCTTGTTTATGATCCAAGTCTTGGCTGGTTCTACCCTCTTGGCCTTGGCCTGCTACTCATCAGCACAGGCTCTCAGAAGGCACTCTGGCTTTCTTACTGGGACAGGGGCCAAAGAAGAAAACATGCCTCAAATCACAATTCTGTAACCTACTGCCTTCCCTAAACCTACTTTCTGTACACCTGCACCCCCTTCCCTTGGATGTCAGTGGCATCACCACCCTTCTCATGGGTCCTTGGGACCAAAGTACAAAATGTGCAACTCACCTTGAGTGAAGCTCAGGCTTTATTTTTTAAATAGACTTTTTATGGGAAATTAACACACACACACACACACACACACACACACCCAAAAAAGCACAAATCAAAAAGTGCACACATTAGTGAATGATCACAAAGTGAATGCACCCATGTACCCATTACCCATGTCAAGAAGTTGAGCCCGACCAGAACTACCAAAGCCCTCCTTCCTCAAAGCAATTTTTTGTCATTGTTGCAGATCTCCTCACAATAGCCTGTGAGCAAAGGATAAGTAATTCAATCCACTTTACAGATAGCAAATTATTTTTCTTAAATTCATTTAATTCAGCTTTGAATACAGAAGGAAGTACACTAGTTATTATAAGGAGAGTCTAGTATTAATTAGAATAACTATATGACTTTTAAACTTAAAAAGATTAGCTGTGTATATCTGAAATTCCCTGTCTTACCACTACTTCATGTACCATTAGCAAAATGTGTACCATACTTTGGGGAACGTTGTATTGTACTGTGGGAATAAACACAGGGAGAAGTTGGTTGACATTTGGGAAGACCATAAAATGCTTGAAACAGGACAGGAGGAATAGGCAATGGTCCTGGAAGTCATGAAAAGGATGTGGCCATGGGGATGTAAGTGTGCCCCTGGCTGCAAAGCTAAGAGAAGGCTTCATGGAGAAGGAGGCTGGGTCTTGAGAGATGAGTATGACTTTTAACAAGCAGAGATGGAGGTGGGAAGAAAAGTATTCCAAGCAGGGTCACCTGGGTGGCTCAGTCAGTTGAGTGTCTGACTAATAATAATAATTATTATTTGGCTCAGGTCATGATCTCACAGTTCGTGGGTTCAGGCCCCGCGTCAGGCTCTGTGCTGACAGCTCAGAGCCTGGAGCCTGCTTTGGATTCTGTGTCTCCCTCTGTCTCTGCCCCTGCCCTGCTCATGCTCTGTCTCTCTCTCTCTCAAAAATAAACAAAAACATTAAAAAATTTTATAAAAAGAAAATTCCAAGCAGATGGAATAGAAGACAGCACATTGGAGGGCTTGGAAGAGAAGTTGATGTTCCAAGCCTGAGGGAGCTGTGACTGATGTGAAGGTGGAAAGTGTCCCCAGGACAGGGCACTGAGTGAACTGCCAAGGACTGGCTTCTGGTAGGCTAGGGCCCTCTGGAGTCAGAGTCAGGGCTGTGTATTTGAATTCACTTCTCCTTATGGAACTTGTACCTGGAGCTTCCCCATACCAGGACAGAGTGTGTGCAGATCATGGAAGACAGGGCCAGCAGGGTGAAGAAGAGCCAGACTTGGAGTCAGCCTAACTTGGGCTATAGTCCTGACCATGTCACTCACCAGCACCACCTTCTTCCCTAATCTCGATTTTCTCATCTAGGGAATGAGGACCAATAACCTGCCCCTCACAGGTGGTTGTGAGAAGAGAAAGCATGACTAAAGTGACCAACTGGCTCTCTTCCCAGCTCTTGGGCTCTATCCGGGGGAAAGTCTGGAGATGGTACCACCTGCCTCGTTCCCTTTCCACCCCCTCATCCAGCCCTGAGTACAGCTGGACATGGCTGATGAGGTGACAACAATGAGCCTTAAACTCTTTCACTTTGGAGAAGCGGAGCCCATAGTTGCTGACTTCTGGCCTCAGACTTCTCTGTCCCCTCCTCTGGTGTGTCTAAAAGACACCAAGTCAGGTGAGGAGCCTGGTCCTCTCTCCTTGATAGACATGGCTGCTTCTGGCCTGGCTCAGCCTGCACATGTGCCAGAAAGAAGCCTTTTCCCCACCCCCTAAAGTCCACATGAAGACACCACAGGGAGTCTAGCCCCCTCCTAAAGCCACTGCAACCACCCCCCACCTGCCCTGCAACCTGCACAGTGCTCAGCACAAAGGAGCTGAGTTCCTAGCACCTTTCCATGGGCAGTGATCTTGCATCAGTATACCCATTAGAACAGGTGCCACCCGCACCACACACAACCTGGTTGTCCACCCTGGTAAGTAAGAAGGGATGAGAATATTTTGAAAAGTCTCTCAAGTTGCTGGGAGCAGGAGGACCAAGTTTTAGAGGAGTTGTCATGGAGCAAAGGAGAGGTAGGAGGAAGGAGAGGAGGGAAGGTCTGTGTGGACAGGGTAGCTTAGCCCATACTGATTTGTCAGCAAACACTGAGACATCCTCTGTGCCAGGCCCTGCACAGGGCAGACTCAAGGGTCCAAAATCTGACACATCCCTCAAGGAACTCACAAGCTGCTGAGAGCAGAGAAGGTTCATGAGCCCATGGAAGATTTCTAACAATCCCAGGGCAGCTATGTTTAGGGACAAATTGAGTGGCTCAGACAGCCAAGACTAAAGGTACTCAGAGGAAAGAGTGAGCCCTGCAGACTGGAAGTGGATGGGGAGAAGGCTTTAATGAGGTGGTGGGGTTTGAGCTGAAGTTTGAAGAGCTGTATGGTTTGGGAGCAGCACAGAGGAGAGACAGTGAGAAAGGGATGAGAAACACTTTTTAGCAAGTGCCTACTATATGCCTGGTGCCCCTCAGCTAACAGAAGTCTCTAGTTAGATGTTTCCATCCCCTGTCATACAGATGAGGAAAACTGAAGCTGGGGAGGTTAAGAGACTTTGCAAGACCACACAGAGGTAGAAATGGCAGAGTGAGGATTTAAATTCAGATTTCTCTGACTCCAAAGCCTTTCTTGGGCTGCTTTGCCATTAAGTGATAAATCACAAGGACAAGGTAAAGAATAGAATGAGCAATCCCATAGATCGAATGGGCAGACGGGTGGGTTTATTTCAGGACATAAAGAGAAAAGGTGAAGAGGTCACATGGGGCCAGTTCTGGGTATAGGCTAGAGAGCATGACTTTGACACTTGAGACAGCAGATCATTGAGAAGTTCCAAACAATGGAATGATAGGATTTGGTTTACATTTGTAAAGGCTCACTCCGGCTGCTGTGTGAAGAATAAATTATAGGACATAGGGATGCAAACAGGGAGCCCGGTGAAGAGGATGTTCACTGCAGTGTTCCAGGGGGAGAGATAATGGTGGCTGGGACCAAGCTGAGGGAAGTAGAGGTGACACTGAAAAGTGCTTGGATATGAAGGGGCCCCTGAGTGGCTCAGTCAGTTAAGTGTCCAACTCTTGATTTCAGCTCAGGTCATGATCTCATGGTTCATGGGATCGAGCCCTGCATCGGGCTCTGTGCTGACAGTGTGGAGCCTGCTTGGGACTCTCTCTCTCCCTCTCTCTCTGCCCGTCCCCTGCTTGCACTTGCCGTCTCTCTCTCTCTCAAATAAATTTTTTAAAAAGTGCTTGTATATGAAACAGTTCTGAGGAACAACTTACAGGACTCAGTAAATGGATGGGAAGGAAGATGAAAGTGTTAAAGATGCCTAAAAATATTTCCCATCCACTTGAGATGATAAAGAGGGATAAGGTGGAGAAAGTACCGAATTTGGAGATAGATAGACAGGGTCCCAAATCCTGTCTACTTCATGTACTAGTTGGGTTCATTTAGCCAGGAAGGAGTGTGTGACCCCCAGCGGCAAAAAGAGCAGAAAGGCCCAGTGAGAAAAGATGTGAAATCATCTCTTACTGGTTGTGGCCCCAGGGACACTGGCGACTGGGTGAGGGAAGCTCTGGGGGGTGGGGAATGAGAAGGGGCTGGGTCTTCACTGGGGCTAACAGAGAAGAGGAGGTGAGAACCTGGGACCCGGGGTGTAGAGTCTCTTTATGAGAAGTTCAGATGAGAAGAGGAGAGAGAAATGATGGGGCAGAGGGGATGCAGAGAGAAAGGAGGTGTTCTCTGTCCACTGTTCTCTTCTGTTGGTTTTTCTCTGGGAGCAACTTTAGGACACGTCTAGGCCCAGTGGAAGGAGCCAGTGGGGACCTTGGCCACACTGCCTCCCCTGTCATAGCCTCCATTTAGGTACCTATAAAGTGGATAGAACTAAGATTATCTACCTGACAGGGTTGTGTGAGAAGATCTGCAATGATGGCTAAAAATTGCTTCAAGGAGAGCTTCTGTAGTCCTGCTCAGGCTCAACATCTCGGCCTGGGGAACAGGTACATGGGTGTGTTCCATTTATGATGATTCACTCATTCCTCAGCCCCACCCTCCATCCCCTTACTCTCTAAACACTCCCAAACATGCTTTTTCCTATTTGAGCTTCCTCTGCTGGTCCCTGGGAATATAATCTGGGGTCCCAAATGCACAACCCAATGGAGTTCAATTCTGGCTTGACTTCCAGTGTGTCCCATGCATTTTAGAACCATCTCAGGATCTCATGGTTCTGTCTCTTCCAGCCTCTCTTCTGTCCATTTTTTTCAACCTTGAACCTACCAAGACTCATATCTAGGACCCACCACAGGTAGGTAAGAGGGCAGGGACCAAATGTTCCCCAAACCTCACCTTCAGGGGTTTTTCCATGTTCATAAATCTTCAAGATTTTTACCATATTCATACATCCATTTTCCCAAGATGCTTCCCTCTCAGTCTTTTTTTTTTTTTTTTTTAATTTTTTTTTTCAACATTTATTTATTTTTGGGACAGAGAGAGACAGAGCATGAACGGGGGAGGGGCAGAGAGAGAGGGAGACACAGAATCGGAAACAGGCTCCAGGCTCTGAGCCATCAGCCCAGAGCCCGACGCGGGGCTCGAACTCACGGACCGCGAGATCGTGACCTGGCTGAAGTCGGACGCCCAACCGACTGCGCCACCCAGGCGCCCCTTCCCTCTCAGTCTTTTACACTTGCTCTGAGACCTCTGTTTCCCCAACCCTCTTTTCTGGTCTCTGGGTGGTCTCCTTGGAGGCCTCCTGCCACATTCTTCAGTGAGCTGCAAAGCACAAGCAAGGATCATACCATCCTGTGACTTTTCTGTATAATTATCTGTCTCCCAACTAAGCTGGGGGAGCCTCTAAGTCAGTGTCTGCCTCCCTCTGTAGCCTCAGTCTGGTGCAGAGGTGAGCCTTAGGTGATGTATGTGGAATTGTTGAAGAAAACTGAGGAGACCCTTGACGGTTGGGGGCCTGGTAGGAGAGGCTCCTATCCTAGCAGGGGTAGTATTCCAAATATTTAACAGTATGCCCTTTCTCTTTGTGGGTCTGGCCAACTCGTCTTCATTTTCTATGACCCAGTCCAAGTGTCCCCTCCTCTGGGAGGGTATCTCCAACTTTTCCACTGAAGAAGTTTCTCTTTGGTGCTCCCACAACATGTGGACCCTTTCCCTGGTGTAGTAGTGATCCCCTTGTACTGTTATGGTCTGTGGATGTGTCAGTCACCCCTCCTAGATGGTGACTTACTACATCCGTGTCCCCAGCACCTAGTACAAGGTGATTGGGTAGGTGAGTGGGTGGATGAATGGATGGATGGATCCCATTTTAGACCTCTTGTCCCAAAGTCAGGAAGCTCTGCTTTCTGGATGGAACAGCGCTCCAAGTCTGCCAGACTGAGGATCTAGCCAGGCCTGCACCCACTGTGCTCTGTGGCCATGACTATGATAGATGGGTCCCCCGGTCCGTGAGCCTGAGTCTGATGACATCAGGTTGGACAGGACCACAAGTCCACTAAGTAAAGTCAGCCAAGGCTGTCTAGCTGTGACACAGTTGATTCCAGGAGCCATGGCCCTTCCTCACTGCCAGGCTGTTAAGGCTGGAATGAGCTGCTGAGCCAGCACAACCTGCCCCGTGTCACTTATCCCACAGGGCTGCAGCACTTGCAGTGAGCAGCTGCCTGCTTGTGAGGAGGGGGTGGGAGGGAGAAGGAAGAGCGAGAGTGTGCGGGATTTACAGTGGGATTCATGGAAGGAGCCCTCTTATTGGCTGCTGAGGGTCCCAGTTCCAGGTGGTGAATCTCTGGGCTGCCAGCTCAGCCCTCCCCCTGGGAAGGCAAAGCAGGCAAGGGAGGGGAGGGTGAAGCGAGGCTTCAGGTGTGTCTGCAAGGAGGCAGGTATGCCTGTTGGCCACATTGGGTATATGAGAGGCATCTCGCTCTGCTAGCTCCAAGCCTGCAGCCTGGCAGCCTCGTGCTCTGCCAAAATTTCTCCAAGGTCTCCGTCAGGACTAGAGCCCAGGGTCCATTGGCAGCTGTCACTTACAGAACTGGATCCATCCCCCAGTGGAGCAGGGAGCTTTATCACTTAGAATTCCTGGGTAGCACATTCCTCCACTGGTCCCTGTCACACTCCCGGATTGTTATTGGCCCCTCGCTCCTGCAAGCTTCTGCAGACTGAGCGAGGATCGGCAGCAGAAATGACAGCGCTGAGAGCAGAGGCAGCCAGGGACGGTGAGGGCGGGCGAGTCAGGTACTCGAGGGTGCCTGTGCTGGTCCCGTCTGCAGAGGTAGATGAGGCGGGGACTGCGCTCAGGACTCGCTAGGGTTCTCCTGGAACCTGGGCTGCTCAAGCTGAGTAGAGCACTAAGCAAGGGGGAGGGGGAGGGAGAGAGACAGAGACAGAGACAGAGGAAGTGGGGGAGGAGGGAGGGCGAGAGAGAGGCTGAGAGAAGCTCCTAGCAGGCTCTAGTCCAAGTGAGAGGGTCAGGTCTGGACAATTGTGTGCCAGGGGCACAAGTGGGATTTGGATGAGCCATGTGTGTGAGAAGCAAAGCTGAGGTGATGTAAGCACCTGGGGAGGAGCACAGGCAGAGGAGGAAGAGGAGGAGGAGGAGGAGGAGGGGGGGGTGGAGGAGGAGGAGGAGGAAAAGGAGGAGGAGGAGGAGGAGGAGGCGGCGGCGGCGGCAGCCACGGGGCGGCTGCCAGTCCAGAACAGAATGATGGGCAACTCTCAACACAAGCAACCGAGGAGTAAGAGCCAAAGCAGGATGCATTCAGCAACAGGTACTCTCTTCCCTTCCCTCCTTTTTCTGGGGCTTCTACAGCAAGGGCCTCCCCAGCTGCAGCCAAGTGGGGCCCCTGACCCTTGGCGTGACTTGCAGGGGCTGGCAGGGGGCGGGGAGAGAGCCCGAGGGAGATGTGGGTGTACTCCCAGCTCCGCTGCTCCCGCGCCAGCCCGAATTGCATAAGTCAGAGCTCCCTGAGCCGACAAGGGCCAGCCTCTTTGCCAACAACCCCATGTAGCTTCTGGAAGGTGGCTGGAGCATCAGGGGAAGTGAGCAACGTGCCTTGGACTGAAGTTTATTGCTAGGATTGTGCTTTCTGTCTGGATCCAATAGGCAAAGACCTGCAACCATGCATGGCTTATCCTTTATGAGACTCCTTTGTTATTCAAACCTTCATCTCCCCCCACCCCCCCACCCCCACCTAGCACTGTACACCTACACCTCTCCTGGCTTTACCTCATATGCTGCATGCACGGAATGATCCAGATGAATCTGTTTCTTGCTGTGTAATGCCCTGCCCCCACCTCCTGCCCCAGCCCCGGAGGAGGAGAGCTTTCCTCATTGCATGGGTGAGAGGAGCATGTGTCAGTCTTGAGCTTGTGGCCTTCCCACCCTGGGCATGCCCCGTTTCATCCCTGGGCACTCTCCAGACATAGACTTGAGGGTGCTGGCATACTTCCTCCCAACGGCCTCTTCCCGGGTGCCAACAGTATGGAAATCAGGGAGACAGAATCTGGAGACAACTTTTCCTAGCTCGCCTTCCCAAGCAGTGCAAGAGTAATGTGGATGAAACTTCTCTTGCCCATTCACCCCCCTCCCCCCACCAACTGTTTTCCCTCCTGCCTAATCCTTGGCCACTTGGGAAGCACCTTCCACTGCTATCTCAGATCAGGCCACATGCAGTAGGACCAGGGGTACCTTCCCTGCCCTCCTCCTTCCATCTTGACGGTGCCCCCTCTCTCCCTTCTCAGTGCTCCTCCTCACAGAAGAAGCCCATGGTTTTCTCTGTACCCATTCAAAAGGCCCACATCCACCGTTCAGGCCAGTGGGAAGGAAAGGAAAGTTATTACCAAGTGTAACTCAAGTTTACAGTAAGAAAGCAGCACACAGATTGGTGTCTTGCCGAAAGCCTACCTTGTTCAGGACCAGAGAGTTGCCTCTGCCTTTTCCTGGGAACTCAGCTGGCCGAGTGGTTAAGGGGAGTCATTCAGGGCCAGCCAGTCCTAAAGGTGGCCCTAGAATGGGGGTCTCACAGGGTGTAGGGGCAAGGGAAACTACAGAAAAGCAACTTGGGATGTGCTGACAGGCAGGGTAACTGCCACTGGGGTCCACCTGTCAGAGCTGGGCCTGATTTGACCTCCTAAAGGGGCTTAATTTGAGCACCTGTGGGGCACTGAGCCAGCAGCAAAGGTTCTGGGCATTGAGTTTTCTTTGGAATCTTCTGGGGACATACTCTTCTAAGGCCACTATTAAGTGAATGGCCCAGCCACCACCTCATAGCATCCTGCTTCTCTGCCACACAACTGGAGGCTCACGGCCCACTGGTGTTAAATGGAGATACTGTGCAGCCCAGTACAGGAGCTTGAGGATAACTTTCCACATAACTGCTGGTGCTACAGCTTGGGACAGTTACTGGCTGCTATTTCATTTCTTAGAAATTGCTCTGTGTCTTCAGTGCCAGCTCCAATCCAGGGTCATCCTGGAAGCAGTAGCTGCTGCACCAGCTTCTGGCAGCATGAGGAGGTAGCCTCGTGAGCACTTCTCCCTCCCTCTCCTATTTTACCTCCTGGCCCTCGCCATTCCCCAGCACTGCACCAGCTCACTCACCATCCCTAGGCAGTCCCAGAAGCCTTGGTTGAACACTCAGTCCCACTGAGCTAACTAGAGAAGGAACTGGTTAACCTCTCAGCCCCAGGCTGCCTGCTGACTGGTCAAGGAGAAGAGATAAGCACAGGAAACAGTCAGCTAGTGGTCTCAGGGAGGAGGTGAGGCCTGATCACAGGAGGGAGGTCTGTCCTAAGGTCACCAGGAAAAGCTCATAGAGGAATAAAGCACCTCTTCCATTGCCCACCCTTACATGCAAATGTCCTTTCTTCAGAGCTCTGACTCGGGCCTGCAACTGCTCTTACTCTACACCCTCTCCCCTGGAAGTCAAGACCACACTTGGAGACCACTTCCATGGGCTTAGCCTCCACATCTCTATTCCCAGCTCAAACTAACAGTCAACTGCTCCATCTCCCCCCAAATGTCCCACAAGGACCTCACAGTCAGCTAAGCACATCTTGCACTGCCCTCCACCAGTGCAAAGAGGTTCCCCTTTCTCTCATCCATTTTCTCTTGGTGATACCACCATCTCTCCAGTAACCCAAACTAGAAAGTAGTTTTGCTCCTTTTTTTCTCTCCCTCACACTTAAAATTTTCATCCATCCATCCATCCATTCATTCCAAAAGTATTTATTGTTGAGTCTTCCTCTGAGACCTGGCAGTCCCTCCTCTTAGCCCACTGTCACTGTGAGTCCAGACCTTTGTTACCTCTGATCTGTTCCAGAACTGGGCTCCCTGCCTCCACCTTTGCCCTTCTCTTGGCCATGCCTAGCACAGCCAGCCACCAGAGTGATCTGCCCCTGAACTCTCTTACTATGAACCCAAGGCTTGCTCATTTGGGGCAGAGAGATCAGGTTTGCCCCCAGTGTGTGCCCTGGTTGTCCCAGGAGGCCCAGGGGATCACTTGTATGTGATATAGACAAAACTTTTTTTTGTTTTTACCTTTCAGAGTTCTGTATATATTTTAATGTGTATCAGAAAAAAATATAACTAGCAAATCTAAACCATGGTTTCTCATATATTTTAAAAAAAATTTTTTTTAACATTTATTTTATTTTTGAGACAGAGAGAGACAGAGCATGAATGGGGGAGGGTCAGAGAGAGGGAGACACAGAATCTGAAACAGGCTCCAGGCTCTGGGCTGTCAGCACAGAGCCCAACGCGGGGCTTGAACTCACGGACCGCGAGATCATGACCTGAGCCGAAGTCGGCCGCTTAACCAACTGAGGCACCCAGGCGCCCCTCATATATTTTTTATTAGGGCAAGATTAAGTGTTTTAAAGGGAGGAGTCTTATTAAATAAAATAACTAAGTAAATAGTAGTACAGGTGGTGCATGGAAATGGAAAAAAAGTTGAAAATGTGAGACACAATTGCCTGAGGTTTGGGAAGCACCAGTTTCTAAGGGTAAAGTATATGTTCCGTAGCATTTCGTGGACACTTTCCATGATTAGACCCACCTACCTCTCCAGCCTTACCTCCTGTCACTTCCTTTCGAATTTGATGATCTAGCCATCTTGAATGATTTGTGGTTTTCCAAATACACCATGCCCATTCAACACTTCCATGCTCTCACAAATGCACTTTCTTTTGCCTGGAACACTCCCACTGCCCCCTCTAACCACCCCCTTCCATCTTCTGTTGGCAATTTCCTATTCATCCTTCAAAGGCCTGACTGGCTGTCTCCTCTTCTCTGAAGGCTTCCCCGACAGATCTCCTTCCTCCATACAAAATTAATTAACAGAATTCATCCTTCCCTCCTCTGTACTAATTTGGTACTGTGTACATATGCTGGTGTGGTCTTTTCAATGTACTTTTCATCTATCTTTTTTTAATTAAGATTTTATTTATTTTTAAGTTTATTTACTTTGAGAGAGAGATAGAACACAAGCAGGGGACGGGGCAGAGAGAAAGAGAGACAGAATCCCAAGCAGGCCTCGTGCTATCAGTGCATAGCCCAATATGGTGCTTGAACCCATGAGATCATGACCTGAGCCGAGATCAAGAGTCAGACACTTAACCAATTGAGCCACCCAGGTGCCCCAAGATATTATTGTTTTAAGAGCAGTTTTAGGTTCGCAAAATTGAGGATAAGGTATAGAGATTTCCTGTATACCCCCCAGCCCCACACATGCACAACCTCCCCCATGATCAACATCCCCCACCAAAGTGGGACATTTGTTGCAATTGATAAAACCTATACTGACACATCGTTATTGCCCAAAGTTCATAGTTTACATTACAGTTCATTCTTGGTGTTGCATATTCTATGGGTTTGGACAAATGTATGATGGTATGTACCCATCATTATAGTATCGTACAGAGTATTTTTACCGCTCTAAACATCTTCTGTGTTCCACGTACTCATCCCTCCTTTACCCATCCCCAAACCCCAGCAGCCACTGCTCTTTTTACTGTCTTCCATGGTTTTGCTTTTTCCACAATGTCATATAGAGTTGGAATCATACGGTATGTAGCCTTTTCAGATTGGCTTCTTTCAAGCATTGCCATTTTGAGGGGGGAGGGGCAGGGGAAGAGAGAGAATCTCAAGCAGGTTCCATGCCCAGTGTGGAGCCCAATGTGGGGCTCAATCTCACAACCATGAGCTCATGACCTGAGCCAAAATCAAGAATCAGACACTTAACCACTTAACCTGAGACACCCAGGCACCCCTCAAGCATTGCCTCAAGGTTGTTGTTACATGCTTATCTCCTCTAGTAAAATGTGAGCTTTTCGATGAAAAAGGCTAAAAATTGTTTACCAAAAGGTGGGAAAGAGCCATTGAGCAGACCTTGGAAGGCTTGAATTCTTTTTTCTTTTCTCTTTTTTATTATATGAAATTTATTGTCAAATTAGTTTCCATACAACACCCAGTGCTCATCCCAAAAGATGCCCTCTTCAATGCCCGTCACCTATCCTCCCCTTCCTCCCACCCCCCATCAACCCTCAGTTTGTTCTCAGTTTGTTTTTTTTTAAATTTTTTTTCAACGTTTTTTATTTATTTTTGGGACAGAGAGAGACAGAGCATGAACGGGGGGAGGGGCAGAGAGAGAGGGAGACACAGAATCGGAAACAGGCTCCAGGCTCTGAGCCATCAGCCCAGAGCCTGACGCGGGGCTCGAACTCACGGACCGCGAGATCGTGACCTGGCTGAAGTCAGACGCTTAACCGACTGCGCCACCCAGGCGCCCCTGTTCTCAGTTTTTAACAGTCTCTTATGCTTTGGCTCTCTCCCACTCTAACCTCTTTTTTTTTTCCTTCCCCTCCCCCATGGGTTTCTGTTAAGTTTCTCAGGATCCACATAAGAGTGAAAACATATGGTATCTGTCTTTCTCTGTATGCCTCATTTCACTTACCATAACACTCTCCAGTTCCATCCACATTGCTGCAAAGGGCCATATTTCATTCTTTCTCATTGCCATGTAGTACTCCATTGTGTATATAAACCACAATTTCTTTATCCATTCATCAGTTGATGGACATTTAGGCTTTTTCCACAATTTGGCTATTGTTGAGAGTGCTGCTATAAACATTGGGGTACAAGTGCCCCTATGCATCAGTACTCCTGTATCAGAAGGCTTGAATTCTGATATCTCTTGCCTGTGAACCAGCAGGGTGATCTTAGGCAACTCATTCGCCTCTGCTACCTTCATCCTTCAGCTATAAAAAGCCATGAATTCTTAAAAGACATCCTTAGCGCGCGCACACACACACACACACACACACACCCCGCCGCCCCCCAAGGGTGGTTGGGAAGATGTGGTATGAGATAGCTAGGAAAACTTTTATTAAGTTGAACTTGCTTTTCAAATGAAAGAAGCGTGATTATGATTGCAGATGGGGGAACATCATGGGTCTTGCCCTAAGAATGGAACCAGTAGTGAGTCTGGTATGTTCAGGGGACCATGGGGAGCAGCCAGGCTGAGCCACTTCCAGCAACCAATGCAGCTGCAAAGCAGGTAAGAGTGCAGGTGGGGGTAGCACTAGGATGGATGTTCACAGCATGTAGAAGCCATAGGCTGCTTTGACACTGGGAAACCTTGCCTGCCAGGCTCATGAGTTGGAATTAATTTGCCACTACCTTTCATATCCCCTTCCACCTCTTGAGTAAATTGTAGCCCTGTTGCCCTATGAATCTGGATGGGGTGGGTGGCAATGTGTGCTAGTGCCACCTGAAGTACACAGCATGTGCATAGCTGTGCATACATGAACGACCTGTTTGAACATAGAAGGGAAAATGTATGCTAGCACTTTTCATCCACAACTTTACTTAACCCTCAGAACAGCCTCCAGGCAGGAATTGTTGATGCCATTTGACAGATGAGAAAACTGAGTCTTAGGAGGAGCGCTGCCCAAAGGTCTGATGACAAGGAAGTTGCAGAGCCAGGAGTGGAGTCCAAGTCTGTCTGACTGTCAGGCTTGTTCTTATCGCACCATGTGATGTGCTTCTCAGCATCTTTGCAACCATGGCAGGAGTTACTAACCTCGGAGACTGGGTGCAGTGAAAGGAGGGGTTCTGTGGCTTTGTTCTGGTAGGGCTAGCAAATCTCTATAGTAACAAGGACTGCAATTCCTAGCCCAGTAGAAGCCCCACCATATGTCTGTGCGATGGCACGTTTGTGTTGTTGGAATAATTGAACTCATTGGAGGCTCTGTGTTGTGTCCAGAAACTGGAGCTGAGGATTCCTGAGCTAGCAAGAAAGTGGGGGCATACTTCAATTTAAGCCTAAACCAGGTGTTGAGAGGGGCTTTAGATGCAGAAAGAACTGGTACTGTGCTGCTTTCTGACCACCCCCAACCCAAGCAGCCATCCCTGTGCTGTGAGCAAGGTGACCTGTGCTTAAAGATGAAAATGAGTCCACTGTTCTCTGTACCTGAACAAAATGAGGAAATAATCTCATTGCATTTGTGAGGCGTTATTGTAGTTGACCTGGCCCTTTCATATTCATAAGCTTATTGAATTCCCACAATCTTTGGAGAGCCTAGGTGGCTCAGTGAGTTAAGCATCCAACTTTGGCTCAGGTGATGATCTTACAGTTCATAGGTTCAAGCCCCATGTTGGGCTCCGTGCTGATACCTCAGAGCCTGGCATTTGCTTCGGATTCTGTGTCTCCTCTCTCTCTGCCCCTCCTCCACTTGCTTTCTCTCTCTCTCTCTCTCTCTCTCAAAAATAAATAACTTTTAAAAAATTCCCACAATTGGGGCACCTGGGTGGCTCAGTTGGTTGAGCGTCCGACTTCGGCTCAGGTCATGATCTCACAGTTTGTGGGTTCAAGCCCCGCATCAGGCTCTGTGCTGGCTGCTTGCTCAGAGCCTGGAGCCTGCTTCAGATTCTGTATCCTTCTCTCTCTGCCCCTCCCCTGCTCACACTTTGTCTCACTCTGTTTCTCAAAAATAAATAAATGTAAAAAACATTTTTTTTAATTCCCACAATCTTTGATTTCAGCATGATGGATGCTAAAGTGGGAGAGGCTTATGAGGGATTCAGGTGGCCCCTATCCCCCTTAGGGGCCTTCTTCCCAAAGACATATTTCCTAACCTGACTTAATGAGCCCATTGGAAGGTGGTATGGAAGAAGTTGAAACTCTAGGCCACCAAACAAAGTATTTCCTGGTTTTCCTCACCTCCCACAACTGATAGGAATGTTGGAGGTAGAGGCATGGGCCCTGGGGCTGGAGGTCAATCATGATAGTCACACATTTCCTGGCCTAGAAATGGAAGGAAGCAAAAAGTGGGTATAAAAAAGTTACAGTGGCCCACCTAATGTCAAATAACAGGGAAATGGCTAAGTAAATCCAATGCATACCATCTCACTGAAGTATGATAGAGCCGTAAAGAGCTAATTATTGGGTCGGCTGCGAAACATTGTCAATGTTGATAATGAGTATGCCATATAAAAGGCACAATACAAAATTGTATCTATGCTGAGCTTTACATACCCTGTAAAAAGTATGTCTGCACAGGAGCAAGGACTAGAGGGGAATTGTGGAAAAAGCAAAACTTGATTTATTGTGAGTGGCAGGCTTGTTGGTGAATTATTCTTTCCCTTAGATTTCCATTAATGTTGTTATAATGTCATTTATGCAAAGAAAAAATAAAAACCATTAACATTTAGAACAATTGCACTGGCAAATCATTCTGTCAAGCTGAGAAACCAAAGCATATCATTTCTCTGAGCCAGCAAACACACTTGAAAGACATCAGTGCAAGAGGAAATGCCTCTTTTTATGGGAAGCAGCCACGGGGAATAGGGAAATGTGTGATTTAGTGTGAAAAGCCCCAGGTTTGAATCCAAGCCCTGAGCCTTACTTTGAGTCTTCAGGGGAAGTTATTTCACCCCTTAATGTATCTGTGGTTTCTTCATCTGGAATGTGAGGATACTAATAACAGCTGCCACCACCTCACAAAGCTGTAGTACAGAACAAATGATGTAGGATGTCTCACAGGGCTTTGTGAGGTGGGAAATGCTGCACAGTGTAAAGCCTTATCCTGGTATATATACAAATATTTTGAGACAAAAGCACTAGATACTGTTTGCCACTGTCCCACCTCTGTTGGCAACAAAGCTAGGTTGGCCTGTGCTGCTAGGTGGCTTCTCAGGTGGCATCCACCTTGTCTTCTCTGAGTGCTGGGTGCCACTGACATTTGATTAAGCAAGTAAAGCTTTCCGGTTTTAGCCATGGTTGGGGAATAATTGGGAAATTTTGTGGGCTTGTCTCCTCCTCTAAAATGCTTAAACTTCATGGAGAGAAGATTAGAATAATTGATAAAGAACATGGTCAAGACCCCTTCAGCTGCTCGGATTCTCAGCCACACTTGGCCATGTCCTAGCCGTACGCCTTCAGGCAAGTGACCTAAGCTCTCAGAGTGTCCAGTACTTCCTTGGTCTGGAGGACTTTGTAGTACCTACCTTAGTGTGGCGGTGAGGATGAAATGAGGTGCCGGCATGCAGTGAGTAAGGAGCATGGGTGCGCTGCCTTTATTACTGCTTAGAACTGTCAGAATAGGAAGGATCCCTAGGTATCACCTAATCCAGGGCTTCTCAACGAGTGCCAAGAGGGGTGTGGAGGGAGTCTTGGGGGGCACAGTGTGTATATATTATTATTTTTGTATGTCAGCATTGAAAAATCTTCTGTGAGACAGGGTGCCTGGATGGCTCTCAGCCCGTTAAGCATCCGACTCTTGATCTCAGCTTAGGTCTTGATCTCAGGGTTTTGAGTTCAAGCCTCACATTGGGCTCCATGCTGGGCACGGAGCCTACTTAAAAATAATCTGTGGGAAAAACCGACTTTTTGTCTAGCATGGTGCAACCCAGGTGCTTTTTTTTAAATATGAAATTTATTGTCAAATTGGTTTCCATACAACACCCAGTGCTCATCCCAACAGGTGCCCTCCTCAATGCCCATCATCCACCCTCCCCTCCCTCCCATCGCCCATCAACCCTCAGTTTGTTCTCAGTTTTTAGGAGTTTCTTATGGTTTGCTTCACTCCCTCTCTAATTTTTTTTCCCTTTCCCCTTCCCCATGGTCTTCTGTTAAGTTTCTCAGGATCCACATAAGAGTGAAAACATATGGTATCTGTATTTCTCTGTATGACTTATTTCACTTAACATAACACTCTCCAGTTCCATCCAAGTTGCTACAAAGGGCCATATTTCATTCTTTCTCATTGCCACGTAGTATTCCATTGTGTATATAAACCACAATTTCTTTATCCATTCATCAGTTGATGGACATTTAGGCTCTTTCCATAATTTGGCTATTGTTGAGAGTGCTGCTATAAACATTGGGGTACAAGTGTCCCTATGCATCAGCACTCCTGTATCCCTTGGGTAAATTCCTAACAGTGCTATTGCTGGGTCATAGGGTAGGTCTATTTTTAATTTTTTGAGGCACTTCCACACTGTTTTCCAGAGCGGCTGCACCAGTTTGCATTCCCACCAACAGTGCAAGAGGCTTCCCGTTTCTCCACATCCTCTCCAGCATCTATAGTCTTCTTGATTTGTTCATTTTGGCCACTCTGACCGGCGTGAGGTGGTATCTGAGTGTGGTTTTGATTTGTTTTTCCCTGATGAGGAGTGACGTTGAACATCTTTTCATGTGCCTGTTGGCCATCTGGATGTCTTCTTTAGAGAAGTGTCTATTCATGTTTTCTGCCCATTTCTTCACTGGATTATTTGTTTTTCAGGTGTGGAGTTTGGTGAGTTCTTTATAGATTTTGGATACTAGCCCTTTGTCCGATATGTCATTTGCAAATATCTTTCCCCATTCCATTTGTTGCCTTTTAGTTTTGTTGATTGTTTCCTTTGCAGTGCAGAAGCTTCTTATCTTGATGAGGTACCAATAGTTCATCTTTGCTTTTAATTCCCTTGCCTTTGGAGATGTGTCAAGTAAGAAATTGCTGAGGCTGAGGTCAGTGAGGTTTTTTCCTGCTGTCTCCTCTAGGGTTTTGATGGTTTCCTGCCTCACATTCAGGTCATTTATCCATTTTGAGTTTATTTTTGTGAATGGTGTAAGAAAATACAACCCAAGTATTTTAATAAAAGTGAGATACATGTTTGGAAACCACCCGTCTCCCACAAAACTTTCATTGTATAGACCCACAGAAGTAAGGTGATGTGCCCAAGGTTACCCAGCTACAGAGATTAACATTGGCCACAGTCCATCTGCTCTCCCCCTACTGCACTGCAGTCACCGCTGCCCACCACTCTCCAGTCACCACACTGTCCCTATGCCCTCTGGGATTTCCTCATCACCATGGAGATGCCCTGTGCCACATGGCCATATCCATATGACCATTATCAAGCTGGGAGAAACCAGACAAGGCTCTGACATTGAGAATAGGCAAAAACGATGTTTGAGATAACAAGGAAAGATGTCCCGGGTAGGAGGTCCTGTACACTGACAGGTCAGCTCCACATTACCTCCAGGCAGTACTTCCAAACAATCTGAGCTAATGCGGCCTCCTAAGTGCCCTCTGCATCCCTGTGGAGTAAATGGTCTTTGATGAAACTTTCATCTCTCTCAATAGCAGATTTTCTATTTAAAAAGTCAATCTCCTGTCAAATTCTCCAGGAGCACAGATGGAGGGGTGTGGGGACCTGGGAGCTGGATAAAGCTCTCAATTTCTCCTTGTCATGTGGGTGGAGTGTGTTCTTTGAGTCTGCTTTCTGGCGTTGGGAATGATGGCACAGAGACACCTCTATGAATTCCTCTTGTGAAGTTTAGACCTGGGGGTCGGGCAGGTGCTGTGTAGGCCCCTTAGGCTTGCCTCAGAGAAGATGTGCCCCTCTCCTGTGCCACATAGGAGATAAAAGACACATACCATCTCTAGCATACTGCTCCTTTGAAATATTCTGACCCATCCAGCATCCTGGGGTCTTGCTCCTGCTTCAGGGACCTGACTTCTGGAATTTCTGGCTTCTGTGACTTAGCTCCTCACATTTCTGCCCTGGCTTTCATTGCTGAACACTGATGCCTCCACCCTCAGCCTTTCCATACTCTTGACTACCTTCATCCCTGCACCATGACTATCTTGCTGGACATGTGCCCCAGCCTTTGGTTCTGTCACCAGCTCCCTCCTACTCTCTGGTTGCTGCAGGGCCTGGCTTGGGGTACAGGAGCTGTCTTCTCAGAGTAAAGAGCAAAAGTGGAAAACTTGAGTTCTCTTTTGGTGGCCACAGAACCCAACCAACACCGCTGGTTTTTAGGATGAAGACAGCCTCCATCCCTACCATCGCCAGGCCTCCAACCACCCAAACGTGAGATCTGTGTTATGGAAACTGACACACACCAACCATTTCCCCACCCAGGGACAATAGTTTGCCCTGACTCACACCCAAAGAACTGAAAAACCTGAGTTGAGGGAACAAAAGGCAAATATCAGCCAAGGAGACAAGACTAATTTGTAGATTCTTCCCATCCCAAACACCATGGCTCTGGTCATGCATGATGGTGTCTTCCTACCACAGCAACAGCAAGCAACTCCTGACCAGAGAGGCCCAGATGAGAAGTGACTGCTGAAGTTGATGACACATTCAGCCCTGTGTGAGGTGAGCCAGGGATGGTAACTGATGGGAGATCAAGCTGAGGATAAAACCAGTAACATTTCTGAAGGGATGCCCTCCTGAGCCTCAGGTAGAGGTCCAGCAGGTCTGGGAAGGATAGTAGAAGACACAGGCCAGCCCCAGCATATCTTCTTCCGAGCCAAGCAGCATTCTAAGTGCTTTGCAGATATTAACACATTTGATCCACACAGCAACCTTAGAGTATAGGTAATTTTATTAAGCCTCATAAAGGAGATATATAGATTAGAAATGGCAAATTATATAACAAACATATTGATTAGACATTGAGGCTCAGAGGAGTTAAGTAACTTGTCCAAGGGCACACAGGTGAGACTGGGATTTGAGTCCAGGCAGTAGGGCTTCCAGATCTGTCTTCTTAGCCACTATGCTAATCTGTCAACATGAGGGAGCTAAGACAGTCAGGCTACTTTTGCCCTCCACCGGGCTAAGACTGGACTTCAGTCTCTGCTAAGAATTAGTGTGATGGTTAGCAACCCGGAGAGACTGTAAACACTATCAATGCCTGGGATCCATGACAGAAATTCTGGTTCAGTTGGTCTGAGATGAAGTCCAGCCTGTGGGGAATGTGGAGATCAGGGTGAGCAGCAGTTTGGGGGAAGCTCCTTGACTTGAAAACACACAGCATCTCTCCCATCCTGACAAACATCTACCTCCCAGCTCTTCCTCACCCTCTAGCTATGGCCCTATCTCTTTCCTAACTACAACCAGACTTCCTGAGAGGTGTCTCCACTCCCCTCCCATTTCCCTCCTTAACCTGCTGTGGGTAGGCTTCCAGGAAGCCAGCCTTGCAAGGTTACCCTTTTAGTGTTGACACAGTGAACATTCACTGGTTGGGCCTCAGCCTACTTAAATCCTTGAATGTAGTTGATGACATCAACGGTCCTTGCTTCTAGAAACTAACCTTCTCCCAACTCTGGGGGCACAATGTGTTCTCCTTGTCTGGGAGTTTCACCCATCATTTTAATTTTTTAAAAACTTTTATATTTATTTTTGAGAGAGAGAGGGTGAGGGAAGGGCAGAGAGAGAGGGAGACACAGAATCTGAAGCAGGCTCCAGGCTCCAAGCTGTCAGCACAGAGCCCAATGCAGGGCTTGAACCCACGAACTGTGAGATCATGACCTGAGCCAAAGTTGGACACTTAACTGACTGAGCCACCCAGGCACCCCTCACCAATCTTTTTAGATGGCTTTTTGTACCAAGCCATACACATTTAAATTCTGAAGATGGGGCCTCTAGAGACCCTCAGCCTGCCCCTGTCCCTTCCTTTAGGGAGTTGAGAGTCTAGTCAGTACCAGAGGTACTCAGTACCCTTAAGGTAACAAGGTGGTTCCCCCAGGAGAAGCCCTAACTCCTTTCCTCAAGCTACTTCCCTGTCTCTCTGCATCTCTGGCAAAAATGAGAAAATGAACAAAGCTCCTGCTAATTCTCTTTCTACCCTGTGAGCAAGAACCCAGGATGGGTTCCCTTCCAAGACAGTTGATTATGAGACAAGGTGTGGTTTGTCTGCCTGTGCTCATTTTGACAGTATGGTCATGGAATCCCTTTGTAATGAGCTTCTGGCACAGGTGAGTTTTTCCTGGATTCTTGTCCTTCTGAACACACAGAAACAACTTTGAACAAGATATGTTTTAAATGTTTTAAAACCAATGATTCTCTCATGCTTTCTGTCCTGGGAAATAGACTTTGCTAGAATCTGCAATATGCTAACAGTGTGGAGGTAGGAGAAGCGGTGAAGAAGGCCAGCAGGGTTCTCCACGTGATGCCATAGAGAGCAAGGTTGGACTCTGAATCTCACTATTCTCTGGTTGTTGGACCTTGGCAAAGCCTCTTTCCCTCTCTGAGCCTTAGCTTTCTCCCCTCTTATTGGGATTCGTCATTATTAGCTCCTGTGCCAGTAGTGAGGATGTTGGGAGATGACCTCTACGTGCTGTAGGCATGATCCTCTGCCAGAGTAGGCACTCGCTAAAAGTTGGGGAAACTGAATTGAATTGCATTCAACCATGGTGCACAAGCTTGTTTTGGGCCAGAGAGAAAGTGTGTGTGTGCGAGAGAGACCTGCAAAAAAACAAGGCCTATCTCTGTGCAAGTCTCTCCTCTGGGAAGGAAGGGGCCCACACAGTGACAATAGACCAGGGGCGCTGACTCAGACAGCCAGTTCCTGCTCATTTCCCCTCACTGCAGGACAGCGGCTGGGCCGAACAGGAGGTCAGCCTTCTGTGGGGCTCTGACTCGGGCCTTTGGCTGGGAACCTTCCCTAGAGAAAGACAAGACCAACTCACAGACAGCTCCCCTCACCCGTCTGCTGTGGCGGGGCCCTCTGGACCAGTGTGGCTGTGGGTAGGCACTGGGGGCAGAAGGAAGTGGGAAAGTGGAGAAAGGATCCTTGCTTGTTGAATCCAGCCTTTCTTTCCCTGGGCTGTGTAGCCCAGGAACAACTTCGCAGGCAACAGACCATGTAACTGATGGGGCCAAACTGATCCAGCTAGGGTGCAGGGAAACGGGGTTCAGAAAGAGTCCCTGGGTACCCACTGAGGAGCCTGGGGACACGGCTCTGATCAGCGTGGAGCCTTTTGGCTTCCTGCCCCCAGCGTGGACCCACAACACACTTCTCCCTCGCATGAGGATTTGCTGGATGTGGAGTCTTGGTCATCCATACCACTAGGATGGAGAGAGCCGAGTCTGTCACCCTCTTCTGGAGCCGAGGAGGTGAGTCGTCTGGGGGAGGAGGGTCGCATGCTCAGCGGAGGGGAGAAGGGAAGGAATTGGGGCCCGTTGTTGAGGAGGAGGGGCTTCCTGCACTCAGAGCTATCCTGAGGCAGGCTGGGCCATCTTGGAGTAATGTGGGTCCCCTTAGTACTACCAGTATGCAAGGAGGGGCAGGATGAATTCAAATTTGGGTGGCTCTGGAGGAGGAGAGGGTGGATGTGATCACATCCCAACCCTGATAAAGGAATAATAAAAGAGACCGACAAGTCATTAGTGTGTATATAAGAAATACTGTATCCCTTATTTTCTATAAATCGACTAACATACTTTCTGCTCATTTGGATGGTGGCAAATGCCATCTCAGTCAATCTTGGGGCTTTATCCACTTCCTGGACTCCTGCTGAAATGCTGATTTTTTTTTTTCAATACCAAAGCATGGGGGCAGGGAGGAGCAGGAAAGGGATGCTTCTCACTGGTCATCTGTTCACACATGCTACTAGCAAAGGACCGAGTGCCTTCTAATTTCAGTTCCAGCCAGATCTCCTGGAGGTAGGGTGGAATACAGTTCAGAGTCCTGAGGCGCACCAGTTCTCCTCTCTGGCTTGGGTGAAGAGGATGAGCCGGGACAAGGGAGGTGACACTGCAGTTGTCTGCCCTTGAAAATTGTACTGGAGGCTATAGACGGCTGCAGAGGTAGCTGGCAGGACACACTGTGAGTCCCTGTTGTGTCTCTGAGATTCTAGTTGGTCCTTTGTGGCAGGAATATACTCAAGAAGAGTTTGTGAGCTAAGGTAGTTTGACAGGCACAACAATAGGACTGAGAACAAAATACTGTGAGAACCACATACTGTTTAGCATGGAGAAGAATCACAAGACAGTGGTCTTTGGTCTTCAGGCCTTTGAAGGGATGTCACAGGGTGAAGAGAGTAGATGGGTCAAAGGGGGCTCAGGTGGCACAGCTGAAGCCTGGGGATAAAGAAGGATTTTCAAACAGATTCTCCATGGGCTTTCTTGAAAAGGAGTGAGGGGTCTGGGTGTCTTTGGACAGGTTGCCTTTCTATTTTTAATGTTTATTTGGGGGGATGGAGGGGCAGAGAGAGGGAGAGAGAGAATCCCAAGCAGTCCCCAAGCCATCAGCATGAGCCCAATGTGAGGGTCTCAAACTCACAAACCTGAGTTGAAATCAAGAGTCGGATGCTTAACCAACTGAGCTACCCAGGCAAGGTTGCCTTTCTCACAGTCATCAGGCCAGCCCTTGGGAAGACAAGGGCAAGTGAGAACTGGCTTTCCTCTTCTGCAGCAGCGGGGCGGGGCGGGGGCGGGGCCGGGGGGGAGGGGGGAAGCTCCGCCCTCCCCCCCCCCCCCATGCAGGCCAGGCCCCACCCTGCAGTGGACTCTCTTCCCCCCACCTCTACAGCTACCTCCCTGGCACCCTGACTCTCTCCCTCCCACTGGGCTCCCTGCTTCCACTCTTGCCCCCCTCCAGCCAATGTCCACTCTGCAATCAGAGCACAACTTTACAGAACAGACCCGGCTGCTCAAAATCCTCCCATGGCTGCCCACTGTCCATTGGTGAAAGTCAAGATAGATGTATTTCTCTTCTTTTTTGCTTCCTTGCTACTCTCTAAAAACAGAGCAGAGATAAGATCGTTTCTCACTCCCCAACACAGATCTGACATCTCATAAATTTATACCCTAGACAACTGAAAAAGGCTATATTTAACCTTCTGCCTTGTAGCTTTTAATGGAGGGACTTGCTTCAGGCACTGCCTTCTAACACCGCAGGAGACCAGAACCTTTTCTTTGTTCTCTGCAGGCCAAAGACAGCCTCTGCCTTCAGCTGGGTGATGCAGGCTGCTTGGCCAGCCACCCGCCCCAGAACACCCACCACACCCCCTCTCCAGGTGAAGGAGGTTCCCATCCCAACCCCTGGAGGGTGCCCCCTCAGCTTTCATATCTGCAAATATTTGAAAGACTCCTTATGAACCCCATAGCTGGAGAAGTGGAACAGCCGGTGAGCACAAGAATATGACAGAGGACAAGGCCAAGAGGTGTGAGCAGGGCTAGGGGAGAGAGCCAGGAGAGAAGCAAATGTACTTTCAGGGCTCTAGTTGTGGCTGTAGGAGAGGGAGAGGAAGGTATGCTAAGTAATGTGTCAGTCCCTGTAAGCAAAGCTTTGCACGTCTTGCCTCATGTGATCCTCACACCAAACCTAGGAGGTAAGTACTATTATTGCCCACATCATACTTCACTGAGGAGACTGGGGGTCAGATCAGTTCAGTGACTCACCCAACATCATACACAACTTGAAAGCAACAGAACTGGAGCTCCGGGGGGCGGCGGCGGGGGGGGGGGGGGGGCGCCTGTGTGGCTCAGTCGGTTAAGCGTCCAACTTGGGCTCAGGTCATGATCTCACAGTTCGTGGGTTTGAGCCCCATATTGGACTCTGTGCTGACAGTGCAAAGCCTGCTTCAGAGTCCCTCTCTCCCTCGCTCTCTGCCCCACCCCACTCATACTTGCTCGCGCTCTCGCTCTCTCAAAGTAAATAAATAAACTTAAAAAAAAAGAAAGAAAGAAAGCGACAGAACCAAGATTGAGTCCAGGCCTGTCAAACTCCAAAGCCCAGTTGCTTTACACAGTCCCAAGATCTCCCTGGGTGAGTTGGCCCTGCCTTTTGGAGCAATTCTAATGTGCTAATCTACATGACTTCCTTGACTGTCTTTTACAAATGCTTGAGACCCCTGCAGGCTCTTTCCATATTGCCCACCACCCAGGCCCCCAGGCCCACCTCAAGCTCTGCCCTTAGCTGTGGAGCCCAGCCCCACGGATGATGTTTTTCGATGGTTCCCCTGAGCTCTGTCCTGTGGGCCAACTTCTTCCCACCTCTGCTTCCATACACTGTTCTCTTCTGCCTTGCAGATAGCAGCTACTGGACAGTCACCTTAAACAATGAGCCATACTATCCTTTTCACTGTGTCTTCACCTGGACACCAGGCTCCTGCCACTCTCTCAGCCTCACCCTCACCGCTTTGTCCTCCACAGTGTGGGGAATGAGAGTCACCACAGGCACTGGTTTGGAAACCTTCACTGGGCCAAAAAAGGGGCAGCTACAGCAAAATGACTGCCCCAGAGCTAATGGACAAAGCAATAGAATGGTAATAACAACCACATTTGTAGGGCACTTTATTGTTTACCAACTGGCTCCACAGTCAGCAGAGTAGTAGGGAAGGGAACTCCAAGGTGATCTTAATGGAACACAGTACAGCTTTATGAAACATTGAATTACATGGGGAGAAAATGAGTCTTTCTCCCTTCTCTTTATGGCTTTCTGATTACATCAAAGAGAAGGTCTCAGTGTGGTGCTATTCTTCAGCCTCTGTAATGCTTGCTAATCTTCTTTTGGAACAGAGCTAGAGTGGGCCTCAGGCTCAAAGACACTGAGAAACAATGATATCTACATAAGATTTAATTACTCTGTTGTGTTTCCATTGTGTTTATTTTTACAGCTACTTTCTCTTTGTGGCAAGTGAAACTCCTTTTGTTTTGGTTTTCGGTTGCCAAATAAAATTTCTTTTAATATAAACTTATCTAAGCAAAAAACGTTATTTCGAGAAGAAAGATTAAATGAATAGGAAATAGAACCAGTGGTGCCCAGATATGGCAAAGCTCACCCAAGTGGTACCTAAATGGCTGAAGCCTGGGCAACATTGGAATTGTCGGCATTGAGTTGACACGGGAATGCCATGGCATTTGATCAGGACTAAGTTCCTTGGCATGGCCTATAAGGATAGTCTACTCCTACTAGTGCCCTAGACTTCATTGTCCTTTACTCTCCTCCCTCCCCCACACTATACTCTTCCATGCGTGCTAGCCTTTGAGCATGCTGTGCCCTCTGCAATGTCTCTCGCACATGTCTTGTATACCCATATCACACAAATTTATTCTTCAAGACTCAGTTTAAATGGTACCTCCTCAGGGCACCTGGGTGGCTTAGCTGGTTGAGCATCTGACTCTTGATTTCAGCTGGGGTCATGATCTCACAGGTCATGAGATTAAGCCCCGCATCAGGCTCTGGGCTGACAGTGCACAGCCAGCTTGGGATTCTCTCTCCCTCTCTCTACCCACCCCCAAAACCCCCACTTGCATGTGCACACTCTCTCTCTCAAAAATAAATACACTTAAAAAAAATTAAATGGTACCTCCTTTAGGAACCTGTCCTTCAGCTAAGCACTAGGTTCATTTATTTCTCTATTATAATGTCTCTCCCATGGCTATAATTATTTGCTTATAGGCCAATATCTTCTACCATATTGATTCCAAATGCATTTTATAAGAAAAACTTACAGAAAGAGAAAGAGAAAGGGTAGGAGAGGGAATAAAAATGTAACTCTGAGCGAGGCCCATGCACAGTGATTGGGCCCTGGGGACTGTCACAGCTCCTGGAATCACTTGGAATTGAGGGTTTCCAGATGCCAAATCAGAGCTTACACAGGCCACAAAGCCTATCTGGGGACTGCTGCTGGGGGGGCTGTTGCAGGTCACATGTATTGGGGTGCCTTTGGAATCAACACCTAGGATCTAAAGGAAGGAGGTAGTACTGATTCAAGGGGGAAGTTGGCTGTGACACTGTCTTAATGAAAACCTCAGCTGACCCTACAAGAAATTCTGGAACTGGGTTGGCCCTTCAGAGTTGTTCTGAGTCAGGGTGAGGGGACCAGGTATAAATACCATGGCACATGCACCAGTCATTAGACACAGGCTGCCTCCAGGGAGGGAGCGTGGCCTTGAGCAAAGCAACCCCTTCCTCTCGGGAAGTGGCTGGGCAAGGCCCAAAAAGGACTGTCAGCCAGCAGCACTTGGTCCTGGGGGTACCTGGAGGGGCATCACCGTGTCTACCACAGGAGCATTGTCAGCATCCCTGCCCTGAGGCTTCAGTGCTGGGGAGGCATGGAGAAGAGAACAGTGACTTGGAGGGCAGAATGTGGCTGTCAAGAGTTAGTGACTGGAAGAGCCTGGTAAACATTTGTCAAAAGAATAAATGGCTGAGTAGGATGTTCTAGGCACTGTGTTTAGAGGTGAGGAGGACACAGAGATGAACAAGCCACAGGGAACTTCTGGTATAATTGGCATAACAGATACGTAAAGGCACTATTCCAAAACAAGGTGGTAAGTGCTACAATGTGTACTAAACCACTTTGTTCTTGCTTCTCTTGGAGGCCTTACCATAGGAACCTTCTTGCAACCCTCTAAGGCCAGAATTACTGTCCTCACTCTGTACATGTGAAAACTGAGATCCAGGGATTTTTCTTTAGAGGTCATTGCCGGTCCGAGCCCCCAAGCCAGGCTGGTGCCCTGAACAGTCAGGCTTCATAGCTCATGCCCTCTCCCCTACACTGCCCAGCCCTCTCAAAGCCATGTGCAGCCTTTTGCACTTTGCAAAGTGCTTACCACATCTGTTTCATCTTGTCATAGCCCTGTGAGGGAGTACAATTAGGGTGTCAGAAGAAAATAGCTTTTAACCTTTATTTTCTTAACCCACCTGGTATGCTTTCAGAAATAGATATATTCTGATCATATTTATAACAGTGACATTCTTTTTTATCCTGGCTTTCTTTTTTCCTACACATTCTCAACCACCTGTGAAAATCTCTCATTACACTCATCTGTTCTTCCATATCTTGCCTCAAAAGTGAGAAAATTGTGATCAAAATCCAGTTCCTTCTGAGCTGTGAGAGGGGAAATGTTTTTTTTCCTCTTTTCATTTCAGCCTCACTCAAAAAGGCAAAACTTTATTGATTCGAAACATTAAAATGTATGAAGCCAAGAATATCTCTGATTTTATGTGTGATTAATAATCCAGGAGAGATTGGGGAGGCGGGGTTATATAGGCTGAACAACAGGCCACTTAGAGACAATTAAAAATCTCCTTTGAGGAGCTGGGTTTTGAGTGGGGCAGCTGCTTCTTGCCCCATCCTGTACCCTCTCCCCACTTTTGTGCCCACCTTCCTCCTCAAACTCCAGGCCCAGTCTCTTCCTTCTCTTTATTCCCGCCTAAAAGATTTCCAGTCAAATGTCAGTGTTGGCATGTTTTGAGGCTGTACAAAAAGAATTCTAGCAAATCTCCCAATGAGTTCCATTGCGGTCTGTCTAGTCCCAGAGGTCACCCAGAGCAAAGCTTTTCTCTAGAGTTTCCCTGGCAGAAACTATCACACTGTAGAAAACCAACAATTGCTCTGTGTTCCAGAGGAGAAAAGTCTCCATATGTTCCCTGCTAGAATAAAGATGTACACACCCTCTGTCCATGCTTGGCATGACTTCATTTGCCAACACTAACACAGGACTATAATTCAAATTTCCTCTCTCTTTATAACTACCAAAATACCATGCTGCCCTCATGGATTAAACAAGGGAATCCTCATTTCTACTCATTTCCTTGACTCCCCTGTAGAGAGTTTGCAATAAGCAATGGGGGCCAAAGTGGGGTGCAGGGGTCAGCTTTATGCTTTAAAGATTAGCAAGGTAAATAAGTTGCCTTTATTAAGGTGTAATGTTCAAAGAGTTAAAACCATGACTGTAATTGAAATATAGAGTGATCACATATCAAAGATTCATTTAACTCATTGCTGAGGGAGCCAGCATTGTGGTAAAGCAGATTTTTAAAAAGATAACAAGAGTTTGGCAGTTTCTCAAGAGGTTAAACATAGAATTGTCACATGACCCAGCAATTCCACTTCTAGGTGTAGATCCAAAAGAATTGAAAACAAGGACCCAAACAGATACTTGTACATGAATGTTCATAGCAGCATTGTTCACGATAGCCAAAAGACCAAAACAACCCAAATGTCCATCCATGGATGAATGAATAAACAAAATGTGGTATATCCATATAATAGAACATTATTCAGCCATGAAAAGGAGTGAAGTTCTAATCCATGCAACACTATGGATAAACCTTGAAGACATTATGCTAAGTGAAATAAACCAGACACAAAAGAACAAATACTGCATGATTCCACTACTATGAAATATCTAGAATAGGCAAATTCTACAGAAAGTAGGAAGTTACCGAGAGCTAGGAGGACAGGAGGAAGGGAAAATCAGTGCTTCATGTTTCTATTTGGGGTAATGACAAATTTTGGAAATGGATACAGTGTGGATATAGTTAATACCACTGAATTGTACACTTAAAATGGCTAAAATGGTGAGTTTTATGTTATGTCTATCTTACCACAATAAAAAATAGTTTGAAAAAAGACATGAGAGACCAAAAGAGGTGAGAGACTTTGAAAGAATGATGGAATAAGATCAAAAAGTTAGATACAAAACTGGGTATGTCTAGAGGATAATAAAACTGTAACCTTTAGTGCTATCTTTCCTACTGGACAGAAATAACTTTCATTTCTACCAGACAAGAATCATTCACAACTTGCCAATGTTCTACAAGTTAACTTTTAATTTTACAGAGTGAACCTTAATCAATAATGAATAGTTGGGGCATCTGGGTGGCTCAGTCAGTTGAGCATCCAACTCTTGATTGAGTCCCGCATTGGGCTCTGCGCTGACAGTTTGGAGCCTGCTTGAAATTCTCTCTCCCTCTCTCTCTGTCCCCCCACCCCGCTTATGTTCTCTCTCTCTCTCTGTCTCCATCTCTGTCTCTGTCTGTCTGTCTCTCTCTCTGTCAATAAATAAATAAATAAATAAACTTTTTAAAAAAGAGTGAATAGTCAAGCAACCTCACTGACGATACTCTCATATGTTCTTGAAAGAGTGTTCAGCAATCTATTTTGCCTTGCTGTCAAGTTTTAGATCATTTTTTAACACCTCAAATAATACATGACAAACCACACTCCCATGTGAGTCTCCATGAAAGAACCTTAACTTTAACTTCAAAGCCTGACTCTCATGTGGCATTTACATCTTGGTGGCATCTTCTGTGTGGCAGCAAGCAAGTGTAGACCTGGGTCACTTGTCAGTCCCACATTAGTCCGTAATTGCACATCACCACCAGACCAATCCTTCAAAGCACTACTTTCATTGTGTTCCTCCCACACACAGAATTGAAATGACTCCTGATCTAGCCCACACTTCTCAGACTGGCTCACAGAAGCCTCTGGAATCTAGCCTGGATAGATATTTGCAAAGGAGACTTCTCATCACACTCAGCCCCACCAGGTTGTTCTGTCCCAACTCCTTGCTGTGACTCAGACCTTTGTTCAAGCACATACTCCATCTTTTTGTACTTGGCCCATCTCTTATTCTATTGGGCCTATGGCAGTTTCCCAAATTTCAATCATCCATGTACCACTGTCACAAATGCTGTTTACTGTCTGTACTATTTCCTATTTTAAAAAAATCTACTCTTTTTTTTAATTTAATTTTTTATTTTTTATTTTTTATTTTTTTTTAATATATGAAATTTATTGTCAAATTGGTTTCCATACAACACCCAGTGTTCATCCCAAAAGGTGCCCTCCTTAATACCCATCACCCACCCTCCCCTCCCTCCCACCCCCCATCAACCCTCAGTTTGTTCTCAGTTTTTAACAGTCTCTTATGCTTTGGCTCTCTCCCACTCTAACCTCTTTTTTTTTTTTTCTTCCCCTCCCCCATGGGTTTCTGTTAAGTTTTTCAGGATCCACATAAGAGTGAAACCATATGGTATCTGTCTTTCTCTGTATGGCTTATTTCACTTAGCATCACACTCTCCAGTTCCATCCACGTTGCTACAAAAGGCCATATTTCATTCTTTCTCATTGCCACGTAGTATTCCATTGTGTATATAAACCACAATTTCTTTGTCCATTCATCAGTTGATGGACATTTAGGCTCTTTCCATAATTTGGCTATTGTTCAGAGTGCTGCTATAAACACTGGGGTACAAGTGCCCCTATGCATCAGTACTCCTGTATCCCTTGGGTAAATTCCTAGCAGTGCTATTGCTGGGTCATAGGGTAGGTCTATTTTTAATTTTCTGAGGAACCTCCACACTGCTTTCCAGAGCGGCTGCACCAATTTGCATTCCCACCAACAGTGCAAGAGGGTTCCCGTTTCTCCACATCCTCGCCAGCATCTATAGTCTCCTGATTTGTTCATTTTGGCCACTCTGACTGGCGTGAGGTGATATCTGAGTGTGGTTTTGATTTGTATTTCCCTGATGACGAGCGACGTTGAACATCTTTTCATGTGCCTGTTGGCCATCCGGATGTCTTCTTTAGAGAAGTGTCTTCATGTTTTCTGAAAAATCTACTCTTTCAAAAAAGGTTTTACTTGCCCAAAGCTGCAGGTTTGATGTGCTGTTTATTTTTTTTTAATTTTTTAAATGTTTTTATTTATTTTTGAGACACAGAGAGACAGAGCATGAGCAGGGGAGGGGCAGAGAGAGAGGGAGACACAGAATCTGAAGCAGGCTCCAGGCTCTGAGCTGTCAGCACAGAGCCTGATGTGGGGCTTGAACTCACAGACTGTGAGATCATGACCTGAGCTGAAGTCAGACACTCAACTGAGTGTCCACCCAGGTGCCTCCTTTTTTAATTTTTTTTTTAATGTTTATTCATTTTTGAGAGAGAGAGACAGAGCATGAGTGGAGTTGATGCAGAGAGTGAGGGAGACACAGAATCCAAAGCAGGCTCCAGGTTCTGAGTTGTCAGCACAGAGCCTGACACAGGGCTCGAACTCATGGACCAAACCGCAAGATCATAACCTGAGCCAAAGTCAGACATCCAACCGACTTAGCCACCCAGGTGCCCCTGATTTATTTAAAGAAAAACTGTTGGGGCGCCTGGGTGGCGCAGTCGGTTAAGCGTCCGACTTCAGCCAGGTCACGATCTCGCGGTCCGTGAGTTCGAGCCCCGCGTCAGGCTCTGGGCTGATGGCTCGGAGCCTGGAGCCTGTTTCCGATTCTGTGTCTCCCTCTCTCTCTGCCCCTCCCCCGTTCATGCTCTGTCTCTCTCTGTCCCAAAAATAAATAAAAAACGTTGAAAAAAAAAATTTAAAAAAAAAAAAAAAAAGAAAAACTGTTATTGGGCTCCTAAGTGGCTCAGTTGGTTAAGCATCGGACTCTGTTTTTAAGTTCATTTATTTATTTTGAAAGAGAGAGATCTTGAGCAGGGGAGGGGCAGAGAGAGAGGGGGCAGAGAGAATCCCAAGCAGGCTTCACAGCCTGACACGGGGCTCGACCTCACAAACCATGAGACCATGACCTAAGCTAAAACCAAAGTTGGACGCTCAATCAACTGAGCCAGGCATCCCTAAGCATCTGACTTTTGATCTCAGCTCAGGTCTCAATCTCCAGGTCATGAGTTCAGGCCCCATGTTGTGCTCTGTGCTGGGCATGAAGCCTACTTTTAAAAAAAATTAAAGAAAAAAAGTTTATCTGTGTATCACCTGAAATCACAATTATTTCCTGCTTGATTTTGTCCTAATTATTTGGTATGTTTGGCCTTACTTGAAGACTGTAAGCTCCTTGAAGACAGGTACCATGGCTTTGGCATCTCTGGCATGTACCACTGACCTAAGCAGTTGACATGTCCCCACCACGTACCCTTTGCTTGATTCAGTGTCCCATCTTCTTTGGTAAGCTTCTCATCAAAACACTGATGGCTTTCCTTTTGTCCCTTTAGTGTGCACAGAAACATTGAAAATGTACTCCCAGTCCTCCAGGGACTTATACTCTGGTTGGGGGAACAAAAGCAGGTATTCTTGGTGAGGCAGGCAAACCTAACTCCCTTTAGGCCACTTTCTACGTATGTTACCTTGAACAAGAAGCCTCCCTACCCCTTAGTTTCCTAACCAATGAAATGACAATAATAATGATAGTACCTGCTTTGCCTACCTCATAAAACAGAGAGGAGGCTCCATTGAAATGATAGTTGTGGGGGCGCCTGGGTGGCTCAGTCGGTTAAGCGACCGACTTCGGCTCAGGTCATGATCTCGTGGTCAGTGAGTTCAAGCCCCGCGTCGGGCTCTGTGCTGACAGCTCAGAGCCTGGAGCCTGTTTCAGATTCTGTATCTCCCTCTCTCTGACCCTCCCCTGTTCATGCTCTGTCTCTCTCTGTCTCAAAAATAAATAAACGTTAAAAAAAATTAAAAAAAAAGAAACGATAGTTGTGTGTTTTCTAAACAAGAAAATGATATCCACATTTTAGCCAAATGATTCCATGAATATTAAATAATACAAGATGGCCAAATAAAGAGTGTCACAAGGCAGTTTCCCAAGCTCCAAATTAGTCCCTGTGGCACTCACTAACGGGTGGCAGGATTCCAGAAAGCTTGCTTGAGATGGGTCATGAAGCATAAGTGGAAGTTCTGTAAAGGCTGGGAGTGAGAAGGGATGGCCTATCTAGATGTGGAGCATGAGGGAAGCCAACTGAATAAGGGAAGAAAGATGGGTACCTTCTTGGAGCTGGTGAGGAGGCTAACTGAGCTGCACAGAGGGAAGTGTGAAATGGCAGTGGGGAAATGCAAGGCACACCCAGAAAGTGGAGGCCGCCAGTGTTTGGCTCAGGCTGGCTGAGAGAAGTCACTGGCTCTTGAATGGAAGAGCATGTGAGGAAACCAAGCTTTAGAGGGCAGATTCCTCTAAGATCGCACTTCTTGTCTTCCTCATAATTTATTTATCATTTATATGTTTGTCTTGCAAAATAAAATACAGACTCATTATACCAAAAAAAAAATCAAAAGTAAGCCAACAAGTATTTAGAGTCAAAAATGAAAGTCCACCTCTAACTCGCCCCTCCCCATTCCCAGCCAATTCCGGTGTCCTTCAAGGACTTCACCTGTTATCAGCATGTTGTGACTCATTCCAAATCTTTTTCTATTAATACGCCTACTTTGTGTGTGTGTGTCTGTGTGTGTATATATACATATCTTTTTACATAAATGAGATTCTATTATACATTTTGTACAGAGCTTTGATGGTTTTTCTTTTTAACTTAATCTGCCCATGGACATCTTTCTATGGCAGGATATCTCCTTTTGAAAGGCTGTATAGCATTCCTTAGTAAGAATATACCATGATTTAGTTAATCAATCCCCTATTGATGAGGACTTCTGCAATTAATTTTGCTTTTTCTTGTTTACTTTTATGTCTTTAAAGTAATAAATGCATGTAGCAAGGGATATGAAACAGTATAAGAGAGTGTTTAGTGAAAAAAGTAATTCTCCTGCCTGTCCCTAACTCCCCACCCCACTTTAACAGCTCCCCCATCTCAAGAGGCATCCACAGTTACCAGTTTCCTGTGTGTCTTTCCAGAAATTATCTGTGCGTATGCAAGTGTGTGTGTGTGTGTGTGTGTGTGTGTGTGTGTGAAAGTATGTGCATGTATGTGGAGACGGAGGGAGAGGCAGAGAAAGAGAGAACATTTCATATAAGCACATATAGTATCTACATGATTCTTCCTTTTTATGTTTATTCATTTATTTTTGAGAGAGAGAGAGGGAGGACAAGTGGGGGAGGGCCAGAGACAGAGGGAGAGAGAGAGAGACTCCCAAGCGGGCTCCATGCCATCAGCACAGAGCCTGATGCGGGACTCAATCCCACTAACCGTGAGATCATGATCTGAGCCAAAATCGAGTCGACACTTGACTGAGACACCCAGGTGCCCCTCTACATGATTCTTCTTAATGGCTGCAGAGTATTGTGTGTGGCCAAGATGCAATATATCTAACCTACCTTCTATTGAAAGGGGTTATTGCCTGTAGGTACTCATTACATGTAGTAATACAGTGCATATCTTTGTTCATGTATCTTCTTGTGCACTCTATCTCTAGTGTGAATTCTTAGAAGTGGCACTGATGGGTAAAAAGGAATGTGCATTTAAACTTTTGACAGATAAAGCCAAATTGCCCTCCAAGGAAGTTGTTCCACTTGACCCTCCTACTAACCATGTATGAGAGTGCCTGCCGCTCCATACGCTCTCTCCTTATCGTGGTATGTAATAAAGTCTTTCATCCGACTGGGGAACAAGATGGAAACTTGAGGTGGTTGTGTGGGAATGTAGTTAAGGAAGGCAGAGATTGCCCAGTTGTTCCCCACAAGTATGGTTGAGACTCTCATAACAGCCCGATAGTGGATGTAACTTCACAAACATTGTGTCCCCAAGACCTTAGGTATCTAGTGGCACCCAGGAATTACTCATGATCCACAAACCCACAGAGTGCAGGTCCTCAACTGTCAAGGAGTTTCTTTTGTTTCTTGCCATCCTCTTCCAGCTTCACACAGAACCTCTTCTGGACCTCCTTATGTGCATCACCATCCAGGACTGGGAAGCCTGGATGGTATTTTGCTGGAGACTGGGCCTCCAATGAAATGTATTTTCACTCATTGTCCCCACATTCACATGCACACACCAAGAGGATCAAATATAGAAATAAAGACCCAGGGTCAGAAGTGCAAGCCCAGGCCTTGTGATGAGCAGCTCCTGTGTGGTCTGGGTTCCAAGAAACTGTAGGTTAGTTGGCCTTTTTCCAGTTGCAAGAACAAGGAGGTGGTTAAGTTTCCTTGGGTGGCAGGGCATGAGAGTAAGGATTCATAAGTAAGTGAAAGACAGGAAATCATCTCTGGAAGCCACTAACTTTCACAACTGATGCCTCAGGAGTGCTGGACAAGACAAGCAAAGTGTCTGCCAATTCTTTTTTTTAAGGTTTATTTATTTTTGATAGAGAAAGAGGGAGGGAGGGAGTGCATGCATGTGTGGTAGCAGGGGAGGGGTAGAGAAAGGGAGACAGAGGATCCAAAGCCATCCAAAGCGGGCTCTGTGCTGACAGCAGAGAGCCCGATGTGGGGGTTGAACTCACAAGCTGTGAGATCATGACCTGAGCCAAGGCCAGATGCTTAACCGACTGAACCAACCAGGCACCCCATGTCTGCCACTTCTACCACTCAACTTCTCTCTGTCACAACCTCCCCTGATGTCCCTATGGCCTTCCTTGGCCCACTCACCATGGCTTCTGCCTACTGCTATCTCCGTACATATCATCTGGCTTCTGGGCCACAGCACTGCATGTGCTCCTCCATATGTAATATGTCACATCACGTTCCCCAGGAAAGGACTCTCATTGGGTCAGTTGGTTACTCTGAAGTCTGGAACATCCCTGTAAGTCTGGGCCCTCACTACAGAACATTCATAGGCCACTAGGCATTCTCAGACCCAGCCGAAGATGGCTACCATTGACTCAGGCACAGGCCACCTAGTCCATTCAGTTGTGATCAAAAGCACAGTGCCTGGCACAGAATAGTCACTCAACATAAGATTTATTGAATGAGTAAGTAGTAATCCAGAATCAAGGAGTCACTTTTGTTCACTTTGCTCGCAAGGGGGCTGTGGGTAAGGCAGACACACAGAGCCCTGTAGGAGTCCTTTCTAATATATTAGGCTAAAACCAATTTTAGCAAATTAATTACCTGGGTTTATGATATACTTCTGTCTCTAAATGTAGAGGGGCAACATGTTATATGGAGAAGAGTGCAGGCTTTATCAACAGACAGACCTAAGTTCAAATGCTGATGGTCACTAACTATGCAGCTTTGGACAGGTTTCTTGTCCTCTCCATGTCCTTACCAGTAAAACAGGTTTTTTAATATCTACCTTGTGGTATTGTTGGGAAAACTAGTGTAGACAGAGAATGGAAAGTGCCCACTACAGTGCCTAGTTACATAAAAGTGTTCAAGAGGTAGTAACTCTTGTGATTATTAAAGTCATTTTTTCTTTAAGTTAAACCTTCTGGCTTTATCCACTAAGCTCCCAGTAAATGAGAGCATGCTTGCATTTCTAGAGATGAATCTGAATTTCTCAAGTCAAATGCCACCACTCACCTCAAACACTTCCTGCTATTGATGTTCATTACCAAAGGGGAAAAAGCCTTTTCTTTCTTTTCTTTCTGCTGATCATTTAGCTTTGAGACAAGGCAAGCCATCTCATTGGTTTGCCAACATTCCTTTCAAATACTTACAAATTCTGTCTCTCTCTGATAGTTACCCAAACTGAGTTCTAATTTCTTCCCTGGACTATTTCCCTATTTTTATTGGAATCAATTGCTAGAAAAAGCACCTTCCCTGCAGATGTGGGACTCTGGCCAGGACCCCACGTGGCAGTAGTGAGGGTATCTCTGTCTAACACACAGGAGGTTACAAGTCACCTCCCAGGGAAGGGTCTGCTTAACACTGCTTCCTTCCAGAGTCTATGGTATTCTCTAGGGTGAGTGTTCCACAGGTTATTCATCTCTCTGTTGATAGGTGTTGAGATTTAGTTGTCACAATTTGTTCCTTCACTCAACAAATAAGTGTCCACTACCAGCCAGGCCTGAGGCCAGGCCTAGGGATACAGAGGTGAGCAAAAAAGACAAGGTTTCCAGCTTTACCCTATTACTAACAGTGTAGCAATGAGTATTCTTGTTTCATATGTCTGTGTGTACGTGTATAACTATTCCCCTAGTAAAGCTTTATGAAAGTGCAGTCACTGAGCAAATGGTGTATGAACAGTTACTTTGGATAAATACCAGAATACGGCCCTTGAAAAGGCTTAAAAATTTACACTTCCACCTTTTATCTCGACGACTATATTCCTAGGTACATATCCTAGAGAAACTCTCATACAGGTGAACAATGGCACGTATATCATGAATGTTCAGAGCACTAAAGGTGAGAAACAGCAGGAGAATAAATAAACAAAATTATTGTACATCCGAACAATGGAATACTATGTAGCATGAAAATGCCTGAACCAGAGCTACCTGTATCTATGTGAATATTTCTCAGAAACCCAATGGTGAGCAAAGAAAGCATACCACAGAAGGATATGTACAGTTCTATAGAATTTATACAAAGTTTAAGAATATGCAAAATAGTTCTATATATTGTATATTTTTATGAGCATATACATAGTGCATTTAAAACATGCATGGGAGGGTTGCCTGGATGGCTCAGTCAGTTGAGCATCTGACTTTGGCTCAGGTCATGATCTCTCAGTTTGTGAGTTCAAGCCCTGCGTCGGGCTCTATGCTGACAGCTCAGAGCCTGGAGCCTGCTTCGGATTCTGTGTCTCCCTCTCTCTTTGCCCCTCTCTAGCTCATGCTCTATCTCTCTGTCTCTCAAAAATAAATAAACATTACAAAATTTAAAAAAACATGCATGAGAATCATAGATACCTGATTCAGGAGGATGGCTATCTCTTTGGGGAAAGAGAATGTGGCTGAGGAGTACACAAGGGGCCTCAACTGAACCTGTAATATTTTATTTCTTTAAGAAAAACATTCTGGGGCAAGTGTAGGGAAATGTTTTCATGCCTAATACTTTTCTGTATGCTTGAAATAGTCCTCCATCAAAAAAAAGAAGAAAAGAAAAGCAGTGCAGAGGTTCCTGCTGCTCTTTTTTTGCAGATGAGGAAACTGAGGCTCAAATGGGTTTGCAGCCCAGCACCTCTTGGAGCCCACCCTTTTGTCCAGGGGCACCCAGTACATTGGAGAGACCTATCACCTCTGTGGGAAGAGACCTTGCATCCTGATTCACTGAGAAGCCCCTTCTTTCCCAGATTCCAGTACAAATCCTTGGATTTATGATCCTTGGCTTCCAGGCCCAAGAAGATGACCACTTAATTTTTGCTACTGTCACCCTAATGCTAGTGCCTGCCTGGCTGTCTGGAGATTCTGGGTATACTTGAACCAAGTTTGATGAGTGCATGGGGCAAATGTCAGCTCTAGTTCTGATTTGGCAACAGCCTTTATCATGAACCCACCATTGCAACACAAAGCAGCAGCATTACAAAGCTTTTTCTGGAACCACGATGTCTCTGGCCAGCATTGCCTTGATTAAGTGACACAATGGGACCATCAGGCCTTATCAGCAGCTCTTGGTCTAAAACAGAAACTAGGAGGGGTAGGAAGGGCTGTCCTCAGTGCTTGGGCCTGTTGCCCTGGCCCCTGTTGCCATGGTCCCCAAGCACTTTTGCTTATTATTATTTCTTTCAATCATTTATGGCAGCCATTAGTAAGCAGGATGGAGGAACTCTTTGAGGCAGACCAGGAAGAAAGTGGTTAACAGAAAAGATAAGAGAGACTAGGGAAGTCATTAAAGAAACAAGAAGTGTGGGTGGAAAGGATTTGGTGCCCTTTCTACCAAACAGGAGGCCCAGAAAACAGGTTTGTTTGTTTTTTTTTAAAGAATCTTCTTGAGATGTCATAGACTGAGGGGGCAGGGTCAGAATTAGCTAAGAAGTACCATTATGTAGCTGCCATATGTTACAAGTACAGTAACTCTGTCCTGGATTTTCCAGAAAAGTCCTAGTTTCAAGTATTTGGTTGTGTTTGTTAGACTAAGATTCCTGCTTTGAGATTCAGAAAATAAGGTCACTGTGGTTATAGTAGGTAGCTCTAGAAATCATCCAGGAAAGGGTGCCTTAGAATTCACTCTGCCCTCACTAGTTGGCAGGGAACCCCCACAGGGCCTGCCCCCCAGGTCCCAAAGGCTTAAGCAAACTGGTCCCTTAATTAAACAGCCAAGAAACATCCAAGTGCCTCTGGATTCTGTGCCCCTCAACACCCCTGTAGCTCTCCAGGGATGGTGTATCAAAATATCCATAGGTTTTGACCCTCACTGACCGGAGTTTCAACATGCTGTGCATTATTAACTCTGTCAACTCAGGCAATGCTCTGAGCCTCAATTTCCTCATGTGTAAATTGAGAACAATAATACTCATGATACAGGGTTATTCCAAGCATCCAATGAAGGATTTATCTTTAAAGCTCCTACAAATATTAGTTGTTAAAATTCATTCCTTTGGGGCGCCTGGGTGGATCAGTTGGTTGGGCGTCCAACTCTTGATATTGGCTCAGGTCATGGTCTCAAGGTCATGGGATCGAGCCCTATCTTGAGCTCTGTGCTGAATGTGGAGCCTGTTTGTATTCTCTCTCTCCCTCTCTCTCTCTCAAAATAAGTAAATACACATTTTAAAAAATAAATAAAATAAAATAAAATAAAATAAAATAAAATAAAATAAAATTCATCCCTTCATTCAACAAATAGGTGTCCACTACATGCCAGGCATTAGGCCAGGCCTGGGGATTCAGAGGTAAGCAAAACAGTCAAGGTTCCTGCTAGCATGTAGCGTTCAGCCCAGGGAGCTGAGCAAACATTAGCCAAAGAATCACCAATCCAAGATTCACACAGAGGAGAGAAGAGGTAGAGTTGCTCTTTTTATAAAGTTGACTCTGGCTGTTGTATAGAGTGAGAGACTGGCAGATGGAGCTGGAGGCCCTTTAGGGGGCTTCTGCCTGAGATGGTAACCTGGCCTAGAGTGATGGGAGTGCTGGTGAGAAATGGTCAGATTCTGGATCTATTTTGGAGGCAGAAGCAATGGAACTTGATGACAGACTGATGTTTGGGAGCAAGGAGGAAGCAAGTGTCTTAGCTAATTGTGTGCCCAGGGTTTAGGCCCCTGGAGCCACAAAGACAGTTCCAAGGCTGCTGAAGGATGCTGTGTGGAGGCTCTGCCCTTACTGAGCAGTGCAACTGAGAATCACAAACATTGAAATTCTTCAATCTAGGTGATCTCCTCAGTATATGTTCTTTAAGCTGTATTCACTTCAAACCTTTGGCTCAGTATTTCTTGTTCTGAGAGGCTAGAAAAGAGACGGAAAGCAGATGGGGAGACGGGAAGGGACAAAGACAAGGCTGGATTTTGTAACAATCTTTGACCACACTTTATAGTTTTCAAAGGAATTGCACACCAAGAATTTGTTGTCATATTTTGCAAATTCAGGACCAGAGCCATGTCCTGACTCCCATTCCAGTGTTTCGGCTACTTACTGCATTGCCAGATCCTTCACATTTTGAGGGGGGTAGCAGTAAGTGTCTCCATGGAAAAGAAGTTCTAATAGACATTCCAGGCCCTTCTTTATTGAAGTGATTTATTCCATTTTCATTGAGAACGATGGTTAAAAGAAAATTTGGTACTTTCCCACACTACTTGTCCCCTACACACATCAACAGGGCTTTCATTTCTCCAACCTAACAGGCCCACCCTTCAGAAGGTATTGACAATCAAGTGAGATCTCTTGTCTTTTTTCCTCTCTCAATTAAACTCTAAGGACTGAGGTTCCCATCTGCCTTGGAGTAAACAAATCTTTTGTTATATGGAGAGCTTTTTTCCTCTCTCCAACCTCTATAGTTCTCTTTTCAAACACTTGACCCTCTTAGTGATTTTTAACTGCAGATGGCAAATTAAATTGGTTTCTCAAACTTGGATCTAACCTTCTCTCCAAAACCCACTGTATGACGCTGCCTCCATCCATCCCTGAACGAGGAAAGAAAAAAATCACATGCACATTTTCCTAAATGATTACTTTTCTCTTTCTCAGCAGTCTTACCTTAACACGAATGCAGCAGAGTTGCTAGGGAGAAATGGTAGGGCATATTTCCACCTGGTAGGTTTTTCTCTCTGCAGTGGATAATGGTGTCTGTGGTTGGGTATCATCTAGCATAGCATTCTTCCACTGTGGGAAGACAGAGGTAGCAGGAGATGCCAAAGCCTCAGCAGTACAGAAGTACAGAAGTAGAATGGCTCTCCATTCACAGATTTTTGTGGCCTTTGCAGATGACAGAAAAGAGAAAGTGAAGATGGGACTGAGAAAGAAGAAGGTGAGAGGGGTGTTTGCAAGTAGAAGTAAAAGTATGAGAAGAATAATAGAAGCTCTGATATTTTATGGAAAACTATTCATACTTTTAGGGGTGCCTGGGTGGCTTAGTCAGTTAAGTGTCTGACTGCAGCTCAGGTCATGATCTTACAGTTGGAGAGTTTGAGCCCCACATTGGGCTCTCTGCTGTCGGCACGGAGACTGCTTTAGATCCTCTGCCCCCTCTGTCTCCTCTGTCCTCCTCTTTCCTTCCTTCTCTCTGCCCTTCCTCTGCTCATTTTTTCTGTCTCAAAATAAATAAATAAACTTTAAAAAAGAATAGAAAACTATTCATACTTTTATACTATTATATAAACCATTATAATAAACTATATTCTAATATATAAAATATAAGTAAAACAGTGCCTGGCTGGCTCAGTCGGTGGAGCATGCAACTCTTGATCTCAGGGTTGTGGTTTCGAATCCCACACTGGGCAGAGAGATTACTTAAAAGTAAAATCTTTAGGGGCACCTGGGTGGCTTAGTCAGTTAAGCATCCAGCTCTTGGTTTCATCTCAGGTCATGATCTCACAGTTTGTGAATTTGGGCCCCATGTGCTGTCAGCACGGAGGCTGCTTGAGATTTTCTGTCTCCCTCTCTCTCTCTGCCCCTTCCCCAGTTGTGCTGCCTCTGTCTCTCTCAAAATAAATAAATAAACTTAAAAAAACATTAAAAATAAAATATTAAAATAAAATAAATACAATAAAGTTTTATTTTTGTAAAAATAACACATTTGTTGTTAAAACTTCAAATAGTACTGAAGGATTTAAAATGGAAAGTACAGGCCAGAGTCCTTTCCTTTCCCTCTCAAAGCCCTCCTCCTAAGAGGCCATCAATGGTAATAGTTACTTGTATGTCTGCAGACTTGCTCTGTGCATATATAAAGACATGTGTGCTTTCTTTTTAAATTTTATTTATTTATTTTATTTTAAGTAGGCTCCACACCCAATGTGGGGCTTGATCTCACGACCCTGAAATCAAGAGTCACATGCTCTACTAACTGAGCCAGCGAGGCACCCCATGTGTGCTTTCTGTATGCACAAATGAGATCATACTGTACATGCTGGCCATTCCTTGTTCCTTTTTTTCCTTAAACTTAACAATAACACTCTGAAGTTTTCCACTTCTGCTCATAGAGATCTACTTCATTCTTCGTAATGGCTACATGGCATCCCATTGTATGGGTGCCCTGTAGTATATGAAACCCGTCCCCTGTTGGTGGACTTTTAAGCGAAATAGAAAGTCTAGCACAACACTGTCCAATAGAAATAGAAATAGAATGTGAACCACAAATGTGAGCCACCAATGAGATATTGAATTTTCTAGCAGTAGCCACATTCGCCCATATGGTTTTGAAATGCCACCTTTATTATACATTACACATGTATAGGACACCTACATTATACATTTAGAAATGGCCATATATACATGAATTTGGGAGTATTTTATTTCTTTCCCCAATTTGCCAATTTTGACACCAGTATCCCCCACTGCCAGTAGTCACATGTAAAAAGTCAAAAGAAAGAGATGAAATTAATTTTAATAACATTGCATTTAATCCAATATACCAAAAATTCTGTTTCGACATGAAGTCAATATTAAAAATTATCAATGAGACATGTTACATTTCTTTGTTTCGTATTAAGTATTGAAAATCTGGTGTGCATTTTTTTAAGTGTTTGTTTCTTGTTGCGAGAGAGAGAGCAGGGGAGGTCCAGAAAGAGAGGGAGACAGATGATCTGAAGCAGGCTCCACGCTGACAGCACAGAGCCCAATGCAGGGGCTTGAACTCATTAACCTTAAGCTGAAGTCAGACGATTAACCGACTAAACCACCCAGGTGCTGCTAGTATATGCTTTATGCTTAGAGCACATTTCAATTCAGACTAGCCAATTTCCACGTGACTGGTGGCTACTGTACTGGACAGTGGAGGTCTAGCAGGCAGAAGTCCAAAAGTGTCACCACCTCTGTGGTGGCTGGGGATGGACAAAAGCTGAGGACAAAAACCTCAACTTCATTACTCAGGGCAACTCCTAGGGCCTCTTAGGGCCTTGGTGTGTGGACCCCTGTAAATTCACTTCACACTGGCCTGGTACGTGGCAGAATAGCCAACACAAGTACAAAAGGCCCTACTGCTATACCCATCATAGGCTTCAGCTCTGCTGGCCACAGAGATAAGGAAAGGGCCCTGAGTGCTTAGGAGGTGATTATCTGGAGCCTGTTGCAGGTTCCCCTTTCTCTGCCTCCAGTGGTGCCTCTGTTCACAGCTTCTCAGTGTGCTCAAGACCCAATGCCCCATTTCCTTTTTTCAAAAGCACAGTGGTGTGGCAATGACACTCTGAGGAAAGCCCTGGTGCTGGGGTTGGGGAGGGTGTGGTGGGAGGAACCCACATCGTGGCTTACTCAACTGTGAGATCTTAACCAGTGGCCCCAGAGCTGCCATGGTCTCTGGTGGCAGTGGTGGCAGCATGGCAGTGCAGCCTAAAGCATGGAATGCTGAGCATGGGCACAACTGCATACTACGAGGGGGTTCACATTGGGGTTTGAGTGAGGTTGGGGATTAGCACCTGAATGGGTGCTTGCAGTGTGGGAGGAGGCAGGTGGCTGGAGAGCACTAGGAACAGGGAAGCCATCTCTGGCCTGGCCTGAGCCAAACTACAGGGCAGGTTTGGGAAGCATTTGGACTCCACAGCAGGCTTGAGGGCTCACCCTAGGTTGGCAGGAAGCTGAAAAATGTGATTATCCCCTGAAGGACAGCATGCTGTCCTTGGGCAAAGGTGGTGGCCCCATGCCCACCACCTGACTGATTTCCAAACTAGCCCTACCCCAGCCTACCATTCTCCTACCCATGAACCCAAGAACCAAACCCATGGCAGTGGGCTGGACCAAAGGCTCAGAGTGGACTCAGGTCCACTGGGAAGGAGCTCCTCTTTACCGGCCCACCCCCAGTTTCCCTTTGGTTGTGTAGGGGTGGAGCACCAACATTTCTCTTTCATTCCTACCACTGCCTCCTCCAGGCCTGTGGCCTGGAAACCCTTAGCAGTTATCAGACTCCTGAAACACCAGGCAAAACCCAGCTGCTTTCTGCCTGGTTGTGTAAGCTGGAGCCTCCCAGTGAGTGGAGCCTGGACCAGAGGCAAAGGACTAGAAAGACAGAGCAGCTTTACAGCAAATCAACATCCCATATGCATATGGTGGCCTCACCCCAATTTCTACTGCTCTACCCCTTTCCCCCAGCTGGCCAAAAGGTGAAAGCACTCTGATTAGGACTGTTCCTTGAATGTTGTTAGCTCAGCACTCAGTGCAGAGCCTGACACATATGTGGGATCTACCCAAAAGAGTTCTCTTGGATGGATGGATGGATGGATGGATGGATGGGCAGGCAGATGAGAGGATGGGTGGATGTATGGATTGGCATGTTCTATATATTGTCTTTGCTGTACCATGTACTCCCAGTGCTCCAAAACTCAAATTTGTTATATCATCACTTCAGTGCCTTCTTATTCCAGGCTCCTAGACTCCCACTAATCTCCACTAAGAAAAGGTGATGAGTATAACCAGCTGGGGAATTCCTGAGCATAGGCTGGGAGAGTGGTCTCACAGCCTTGCCTCTCCTCACATTATGGCTTTTAGGGTCTTCTGGGCTGAATCCATGAATCAAGAGCATGGCAGTTGGGTTCAAGTCTCAGAGTCCTGCTATTTCCTATCTATGTCATTTCACCTGTCCAAGATTTAGTACTCTGTTCTGTAAACTGCAGCTAAAAATGTCATCTGGGATTGTAGTAAGGAATAAATGCAAAAAAAATGTATTAGGTTAAACACTATGAAATTGCCCTGAAACAACTGAATATCAGCAATTTTATATGGTTCAACCTAATACATAAAGTGCTTTATAAAGTATGAAACACTATAGTAAGTAGTCCTATATAAGTATTCATTATTTTTAAGAGATATAATTTGAAAGTCAGAATATTATTTTAGCAATAACTGACTAATCCCTTTCATCAAAATACAGGTCAAACTAACAGAAGCAGCTGGTTCTCCACCAGTCACAGCTGCAGGCATTTCCTGGAGCAGTTTGGCCTGGGGAATGGGGACCAGGTATTTTTAAGAGACTAGACTGGTTCATGGAAAGCAAAGGAGGTGAGGAGCAGGATGACTTGTGGCAGCTCCTACCTGGAAATGATTTACCCACAAGAGCACAGTAGGAGTTGGCACCTTCTCCTGACCTGCATGGGAGTGCCCACTCTCCAGCTCAAGTTCTAAGGCAGAGATGGCCTGGGGTAAGTCTTCCTTCCCATAGACAGAGCCACCAGGCACTTGGAGGAAACTGAAAACAGCTGCCTGTCACCTTTTTTCTTCCTAGTGGCAGCTGTTAAGCCCAACTCCTCTTGACCCAGAAAAGATTCATATCTGACAAAGCTCCAATTTGGAACTGATAGCCACAGTGGCCCAGAGGAGGGGGGACCCCTCTCACCATCCTATATATCTGCTACTCAACCCCAGCCCTAGTTGCACAGGTCACTGGGACTGCAGGCCAGAGAGGGATGGGAGGAGTCAAAAGAAATGGCCATTGATGGGCCATGCCTTGTATAGTGGCATCCCAGGCCAACAAAGAATGGTGAAACACTAAGTAGACATTTATAGAGTGCCTACTTGGTGTTTCCTACTGACGGCATGATTGCCATTTTGTGCGGGACAAGTCTTCATTGTATAAGACTGTCCCACACATTGCAGGATGTTTAGCAGCAAGGTAAGAGTAGGGTGCATCCTGTCAGCTTGAGAGATGAATGAGTCCTGGCTGTTAAGGCTCCATAACTATGTGTTGGCTTGACAGCCATGAGCTACCCCATGAGCCTGGTGCCTGGGTAATCCTGGATGGGCCAGTAGACTCATGTATAATTACGTGGACAGGGTCTGGGACCTGAGAAAAGAAAAGCCAGGGAAGACATCCCCCAGGAGCTGACCAAATGGGGTTTCTGCCCCTGGTGGGCAGTGAGCCACTCTGCTCAGGGCCCCAAGCCCTGGCCAGCCTGGACCAGAGAGTCCACATGGAGAGTGGGGCCAACTCAGCCCAGTGCCCAAGTGTCACTTTCCCAGTGTCAACCAGGATGCCTGAAAGTTGTTCAGGGAAAGGCAAATCTCCAAATTGAGCTATAGTGTAGGCTCCCCATAGCACAAAGATGCTTGACTAGGAATCTGTGTACTTGGATAGGGAAAAAATGACAACTATATCTTCGTTAATTTCACCTTTCCTTCCATTATGAATGCAGGCAGCACACCACAGTAGTATTACCAGTACCTGTGACTTTGTTTCCAATTGGAATCACAGAAAGTTTTGTATTTAATTACCATTGCTGCAGATATCTTGAAGTGTCATTACACTCATGACTACTTCAAAAGTATGGTAGTTACTGGACCCACCACTAGATCATGTTACTTATGTGCTAATAATGAAACATATATTACAGTATTATCAATTTTAAAACATATATTAATAGCTGTCTTTAAGTATAATTGACTTTCTTTGTAACCGTATGTGTCTTATTTTATGCTTACAAAAACTTTCCAAGAAGGGGTCCATAGGTCTCCTCAGACTCCCAAAGGATTCCAAGCTATAAATATGTTAAGAACTCTTGGATTAGAGTTGGCACAAAATCAGTCTGATTGGGGTCAACAGGGAAGGCCTGGAATGCAAAAAGAGGCAGCATGGACTTGTGCTCATAGGCATGAAGGGAATGCGAAAGGTTTCTAAGTAGGAGGCTGCCCAAGTGATGCTGAGGTTTCCAGCCAGGGATTCTAGAGATGGCAGTGGCATTACTAGAAATAGAGAAATCAGGAGGAAAGGCTGATTAGGGTAGTGGGAGAGGGTTCTTCTTTAAACATATTAAAAGGGGGCATCTGGGTGGCTCAGTCGGTTGAGCATCTGACTCTTGATTTCTGCCCAGGTCATGATCTCACCGTTCATGGGTTCAATCCCCGTATTGGGCTCTGCCCTGGCAGCCTGCTTGGGATTCTGTGTCTCTGTCTGCCCCTCTCCCACTTGCACACTCCATTTCTCTCTCAAAATAAATAAACTTAAAAAATAATAAACATTAAAATTAAGACTAAAAAAAGATGGACATCCAGGTGAAGTTGTCCACCCGCCTCTGGGAAATGCAAGAGGGCAGACTGGGAGAGTGGCCATGGCAACAGGAAAAACGTGGGGGTTATCTTTCAAGATGATCATGGAAGCATTTGGAGTGATTGCGGTCACCAAGGGAGAAACGGCAGTGAGAGAAGAGAGGCCAAGGCAAGGGGCTGCCATAGGCTGACTTCTCCAGGAAACAGAATCTGAGACAGAGATTTGCATGCAGGTTTGTTGGTGACTGCCTTCTAGAACAGCACCTATGAGGGAGTAATGGAAGCAGGGTTGGTCAAAGTCAAGAGTTGAACTGAAATACACTTGCAGTGAAGACTTCAACAGATGCCACGGGGAGCTCTGAGTTGGGATGGTCTTTCAGATGGCTCCATCTCAGTCTAGGCAGCTGGGCCTTTCTCCTCCCAACATTCTCCACCCTCCCCATCTATTGACTAGTCTTTGGATGCAAGCTGCCCTCCAGGGAAGGGGTATTACCTTGGAGGGGACCCAACTGTGAGCCATTAGCCAACACCTCTGGCAGCTGGGGGAATGAGTGCCTTGGTCCTGAATAGGGGTGTCAGGCAGCTCAAAGTCTGTTGTTCCAGCCCTGCAGAAAGTACAACTGGCTGCCCCCTGTTGCAGGCCTCTGAGAAAACCCACAGCCTGTTATAGGAGTCCCAGGGACAGGGAGTCAGGGCCTAAAAGGAATTTGAGTCCTTGATGCCTGAAATTCAGAGTTCTCAGTATCTCATCCACGATTTTCCATTTTGGACTAAGCTGGGTGGGATAGGGTGGGGGTGGGGGGTTGGAGGGAGCTGAGCCATTGCCATCCTCTGCAGTTTGTTTTTAAGAGGTTAGCAAACTAAGCAAACCAAACACTACAGAAACAGGTTCTGTGGCCTCTCCATCCCTTCCTTCCTTCGCGGGCGACCCACATCTCAAAGAAGGGATGTCACCACAATTGAGTTTGGAGCACTGCTCACAGGGCCTGCAGGCTCCCCAGGAAGTGATACTGATAGAGCTACCAAGTAAAAGGAGGTTGGGCTTCATTTTGAAAGAGAGAAATGTAAAAACTTGACTTTTTATTTTAACTTTCATGTCCTCATACCAAAAAAGCAAACAAAATAAAGCTACTGAAGTGATCAGGCATAAACCCTCCCCAACCTGTGAAATTGAGTGAAGCTGTAGGAAACTTGAACCTTGAAAAATTCCTTCCTTCCTTCGTTTATTCCACAAAAAAATAACAAGCTCTGGGTTTGCAAAAATGATAGGCCAAAAAGACCAAGTGTGGCCTGAAGGCCGGTTGTTGTTGTTATTTTTCTAAATAGTTTTTAAAAATAATTTAAGTTAGTTGCCAATTCACTTTAAAAAAAAATCTGAAGGTCTGACCACAATGGACACGGCAGCTAATATTGAGGAGTGCTGCCCCCTTGTGGGTGGGCATGGGCTCCCCAGTTCACCTCAGGCTTCATTCAGCCTGCCTTTCCTTAGCCTGGGCCTTGTCATGTCAAGGTTCATGAGTGCAAGACTCAGCGAAGCTGCATGCTGGGGCTGAGTTGATAGACGATGTTATGGCTCTACTTACAGGGCTGCCTCCTCTGCCTTTCACTACTCACCATCAAGTATGGGACTTGGACCCCCCCAAGCAAGACATTGCAGACCCATGTGTACCAACAGACAAAAAAGACAGAGCTGTGAGGCCTTGGGAGAAGGATCGACAAATATGGTCAAGAGAAGTTGGGAAAAGTACAGAGATTCTAGGAGGGCAGAGAGACTTTTGTTGGGTGGAAGAAGGCAGGGGTGGAGGAAGAGACATGTCAGCGCAAAGGAATAATAGGGGCCAAAGAATGGTGCTCTAAAGGAAATGAGTGACATATGTGAAGCAGAGAGGGGTGGAGGCCAGATTGAAGAGGACTTTTCAGCCAAGCTGAGGAAGTATCATTTTATCCTAGAGGTTTTGAGGCAGAGGCATGAGCTGATTTGACTTGTATGACTACATGATGACTCTGGTGGCCCTGTGGAGAGCAAGATCTGAGGCAGGAAAGGCAGGCAGGAGGTTCTCAAAACTGTTTAGGTGAGAAATAATGGGGCTTTGATTTTGGGAGGTGCCAGTGAGTGGAGGAAGGGATGGATTCAAGAGGTATGCAGGAGGTCATATTGACAGGTCCTGTGATTCTTCACAATGGGTGGGAACAGCTGCACACCATGACACACTGGTGAGCTCTGTGATCCTGGTCACAGAAGTAGCTGCCCTTTGTTCAGGGTTCTGTGACATTTGCACTTGCCCATCCATTAGCACACTCTAATCTCCCAAAGACAGCCAACCTACTGTCTGTCCACAAGGCAACTGGCTACTTTGGGGGGTTGGGGGAGCTCTCATAATTATTTTTTTCTCCCTAAATTTAATTAATTAATTTATTTGCTTTTAAAGTGTATTTATTTTGAAGGAGGGAGAGAGAGAGAGGGAGGGAGAGAGAGAATCCCAAGAAGGCTCTGTGCTGTCAGTGTTGAGCCTTACGTGTGGCTCAAACTCACGAACCCAAACTCATGAACTGTGAGATCATGACCTGAGTTGAAATCAAGAGTCAGACACTTAACCAACTGAGCCACCCAAGAGCCCCATTCCAATATTTTATTTAAATTCAAGTTAACATACAGTGTAGTATTGTTTTCAGGAGAATTTAGTGATTCATCACTTACAACCCCCAGTGCTCATCACAAGTGCCCTCCTTAATATCCATCACCCATTTAACCCATCCCCCCACCCACCTCCCCTCCAGCAACCCTCAGTTTGTTTTGTATAGTTAAGATTCTCTTATGGTTTGCCTCCTTTTCTGTTTAATCTTGTTTTATTTTTTCTTCCCTTCCCCTATGTTCATCTGTTTTGCTTCTTAAATTCCACATATAAGTGAAATCATTTATTTGTTGTTCTCTGACTTCACTCAGCATAATACACCCTAGTTCCATCCACATCATTGCAAATGGCAAGATTCTTTATGATGGGTGAATAATACTCCATTGTATATATATACCACATCTTCTTTCTCCATTCATCAATCAATGGACATTTTGGCTCTTTCCATATTTTAGCTATTGTTGATAATGCTGCTATCAACATTGGGGTGCATGTGCCCTTTCAAATCAGTATTTTTATATCCTTTGGGTAAATACCTAGTAGTGCAATTGCTGGGTTGTAGGGTAGTTCTATTTTTAACTTTTTGAGGAACCTCCATACTGTTTTCCTGAGTGGCTGCTCCACCAACAGTGCAAGAGGGTTCCCCTTTCTCCACATCCTTGCCAACATCTGTTTTTTTCCTGAGTTGTTATTTTTAGCAATTCTTGATAGATGTGAGGTGGTATCTCATTGTGGTTTTGATTTGTATTTCCCTGATGATGAGTGATGTTGAGCATTTGTTCATGTGTCTGTTGGCCATCTGGATATCTTCTTTGGAGAAACGTCTGTTCATGTCTTCTGCCCATTTCTTAACTGGATTGTTTGTTCTGGGGGTGTTGAGTTTGATAAGTTCTTTATAGATTTTGGATACTAGCCCTTTATCCAATATGCCATTTGCAAATTATCTTCTCCCATTCTGTAGGTTAAGGCAATTGGCTTCTTGAGAAGCTCCTAGCTTCCCTCCTGACACCCTGGCACAGTACAACCATCCTGAATTTAGCTGTAAGTACAGCAAGGCTTCAGGCAGTACTCACTATGTGCCAGGCAGAGGGCTTTTCCCACAAAGTCACTCACTGGATTGTCAAATTGTCTTGGGAAATAGACACCACTCTTACACCTTTTTATAAATGAGGACACTGAGGCTCATCAAGGCAACATGACTTTCCCAGGGTCACACCGGGATTTGACTTCTAATTTATGCTGGCTCCCCTACAATACATTGCTCCACAGTGTGCATTCAAACAGGATCTTAATTGAGAATGTCTAGGGCTCTATCCTTCCATGTACTCTTTCAGATGGCTGACTTGGGCTTCCCCAGGAAGAACTGAAGCCATTCAGGTGGACTCTGCTGGGGTTAACTACCCAGGTCGCCCCACTTCTTCATTCTTATTTGTTAAAAACCCCACAGAGGGGTACCTGTGTGGTTCAGTGGGTTAGGTGTCTGACTTTGGCTCAGGTCATGATCTCATGGCTTGTGAGTTCGGACCCCGTATCAGGCTCTGTGCTGACTCAGAGCCTGGAGCCTGCTTCAGAATCTGTCTGCCTCTCTCTCTGTCCCCCTCTCAAAAATAAACATTAAAAAATTAAATTAATTAATTAATTAAAACCCCACAGATTTAGAGAAGTACCTCAGAAAGCAAAGCAGAGTTTGCCTCAGTGAAAAAGTCATTCCACCCCAGTGGGACATTTAACTGAAACCCACAGGATTGAGTGTTCCCTAGAGGATGCTGGGAACAGAGAGGCAAAATGCCTCCCTCTGGCCCCAGTGTATTTCTCCGCCAGCTTCTCGCTATTGAGAGTGTGGTCTGAGAACCAGCAGTAACAGCAGCACCTGGAAGCTATATCACAGCACATGCCCCTCTCCTCACCCACTGATTCGAACCTGCATTTTAACAAGATCCCCAGGGGATTCATTGGCACAAAAAGATTGAGAAGCACTGGCTTGGAAGGCAGCCTCTGAGACTGCTCTGGCTCCTCACCAGACTCCCTGAGGCACTCCCAGTGGGTACTCAGTAATGTCTGTTGAATGAGTAGATCTGTTAAGGAATCTAGTCACATCCAGCTGGCTTAGGCGCAGATAGAATCATTTATGAGGCACGTTGCACAGCTCTGCCCCCTCCTGTCACCCACTCCTGCAAGCTGCCCAATGCAGAGGTCCAGCCCTGGGACTCCCTCCTGGCCTATGCTCCCATGAGGGAGGCCCAGGAACAGAGACTTTATATAGGCCTTAGACTTTGGACAGGATGTTGAAGCAGTCATATCCCTTCCTTGTTCCCTCAATCCTCTCAACCCCAAGGAGGAACTTCTGAGATACCCATGCTCTGTTTGTTGTTCACCTCACTGAGGGCATGGCCTCTTCAGCACATGTGGCCACCATAATCCCTGTGCCACTTCTCAAATGGCCCCCTGGAAACCTAAGTCCCTTCCGAGGTGCAGAAGGGGCTGCAGGTGCTGGCTACCAAGCCCTTGCTGAGTGTGGAACCAAAATAAACCCATGTTGATATGGAAACGGGTCGAATTATTTTAAGAAAAAAAATTGCTCCTTCATTAAGTCCTGTTGTTATGGCAACCAGGATTAGGAAAGTAACTTGGCCGAGGAGGTTATGTGCAATGTTTGGGGACTGAGAGCTTTCAGAATAGTGGAAAACAATTTGTGAGCTCACTCCTCACCCTTGGCTCTGCCAAGGAGAAGGAGAGGGGGGATAAGGGCCAGCTAAGGATCAGCCCATCCCACCTGGGTGGGCCTGTGCAGAGTGGCTGGGGATGGCCATCAGGGGACCTGCCTGTGGTGATGCAGACCAAGGTCATGATTGATATGTGGGAAAGGAAGCTAACCAGGAAGAGGACGTCCTGACCAGAGATCTACCACTGAGTATGAAAGTAAGCCTCCCACTCAGCCACAAGAGGAGTGCACCAACTTCTTGGCAGTAGGAGAAGGTGGGAAAATTGAAGAAAAATAACAATAGCTGCTCTTGACTGGCACTGTGTGCCAGGCACTGTGCACAGTTCTTGACACACTCACGTTCAATCCTCAAAGCAACCCTGCCGGATGTTATTATCTCAATTTTATAAGTAGGGAGACTGAGTCTTAGGTCAGTGGGGTGACTTGTCCAAGGTCACACAGTAGATACGGACTTGGGATTGGAATCTTATGCTCTACTTGTGGTCTTTGCTGCAAAGTCAAGGGACCATTAAGCTGCAACACAAAGCCAGGACCTCACTCATGCACTTATTTACTCACTTAATTAAAATTCCTTTACTGAGTGCCTACTCTGTGCCAGGCCCTGAGGAAAGCATGGCCATATTACACTTGCTTTTTGCTTTTTATCCCCCTCTTTTTTTATGAGTGCAAGGACCACACCCTATTCTGATTATCCAGCGACGGTATAAATCATTCATTTCTGAAACATTTTTTCTAGTTTTATTGAGGAATAATTGACATACCACACTATGTAAGTTATTTGTTTTGTGGGTGTTTTGTTTTTATTTTAGAGAGAGAGAGAGCACGAGTAGGGGAGAGGGACAGAGGGAGAGAGAGAGAGAGAGAGAGAGAAAGAGAGAGAGAGAGGGGGAGAGAATCCCAAGCAGGCTCCACATGGCACGGAGCCCGATATGGGCTTGATCCCACAACCCTGGGATCATGACCTGAGCCAAAATCAAGAGTCAGATGCTCAACCGACTGAGCCACCCCGACACCCCCTTTACTGTATAAGTTTAAGGCATACAACATGATGGTTTGAGTTACATATATTGTGAAATGATTACCACAGTATGTTGAGCTAACATCCATCTTCTCATATACATACAATAAAAAGAAAAGAAAGCAGAAAAAAAGAAAGGGGAAAAATATCTTCCTTGTGATATGAACTCTTAGGATTTACTCTTTACAACTGTCCTCTAGATCACAGAGCAGCGGTAGCCATAGTCACCATGTTGCTCGTTCCATCCCTAGTACTGACTTGTGTAAATAAGTTTGTGCCTTTTGAGCACCTTCCTCCAATTTCCACCCTCTATCCCCACCTCTGGTAACAACTCTCATCTCTGTTTCTATGAGTTTATTTTTGTTTTTGTTATTAGATTCTACATATAAGTGGTCTTTCTCTGTCTCACATATTTCACTTAGCATAATACACTCAAAGTCCATCCGTTTTGTAACAAAAGGTAGGATTTCATTGGGGTTTTTTTCCTATGGCTGAATAATATTCCATCATGTATGTATCTCACAACTTCCTTACCCATGCATCCACTGATGGGCACTTAGGTTGTTTCCATGTCTCAGCTGCTGTAAATAATGCTGCTATGAACGGTGGGGGGGGGGGTGCAGATATCTCTTTGCTTAATGTTTTTGTTTCCCTTGGATATATTCCCAGAAGTGGAATTGCTGAATCATATGGTAGTTCTATTTTTAATTTTTTGAGGATCCTCCATACTTGCTTTTTGCCTTCAAGGAGTCCAAGCAGGAGTGGAAGAGAAGCCTTGCAATAAGGTGCACACCAACCCAGGCAAGATGCCCAGCAGCGGGGGAGCCCAAGTGCCCCAGATAGAATGAGCAACAAATCCGCCACTCCTCAGAGGGACTCTGCTCTCCCTTCCAGTTTCTTTCTTCCTTTCAGATATTCTGAAGGGCTACTCAAACTCAGGAAATGCTGGCCTTTGGAGTGGGAAACAGAGAGGCTGAGGGGTTTAAAACAACAGAGAAAAGGGGCAAAAGCAGTGGATACTCTAAGAGTAAGGAAAGGAGAGGAAGAAGAGAAACCAGCCTCAGTCAGGTTTTCTGCTTCCTACCCTACAAATCTGGGAAATGCATCGTGAACCTTGGAAGTTGCAGAGTTTAGGAGGCTGCTGTGAGGTGTCTTGGGCCTACTGGAAAAAGCAGGCTATGTCCCGTGATGCTGGACCATTGTTCCCCAAGTTCTTGGCTTTTCTTTTCATTTTTCTTTTCTTTTTTTCTTTTCTTTTCTTTCCTTTTCTTTTCTTTTCTTTTCTTTTCATAATTTTTATTTATTTATTGGGAGAGCATGAGTGGGGAGGGGCAGAGAGAGGGGGACAGAGGATCTGAAGGGGGCTCTGCACTGACAGGCTGACAGCAGTGAGCCCAATGTGGGGCTCGAACTCACGAACTGTGAGGTCATGACCCGAGCCGAAGTTGGACGCTTAACCAACTGAGCTACCCAGGGGCCCCTAGGTATTTCTTAATACATAGCAAAATCTGTTGCTTCTTTTGAAATTGCCGGTTAGTATTAAATAAATAGCTCTGACGTGGACGGAACTGGAGAGTGTTATGCTAAGTGAAATAAGCCATACAGACAAAGACAGATACCATATGTTTTTACTCTTATGTGGATCCTGAGAAACTTAACAGGAACCCATGGGGGAGGGGAAGGAAAAAAAAAAGAGAGAGAGGTTAGAGTGGGAGAGAGCCAAAGCATAAGAGACTCTTAAAAAATGAGAGCAAACTGAGGGCTGATGGGGGGTGGGTGATGGGTATTGAAGAGGGCATCTTTTGGGATGAGCACTGGGTGTTGTATGGAAACCAAGTTGACAATAAATTTCATATATTTAAAAAAAAATAAAAATAAAAAAATAAATAGCGCTGAAGCCCTTTGCCCTCTTTTTAATCTAGACCCGAATAGGCTACTGTTGTGAGATTATTGCCACCCTGTTGTATGCCAGTTTGCTTGTGTTAGGCAGCTGTCAGCATGACTGAGGCCTAGCTGAATAAGAAGGGCCTAATAAAGAGAACTCACCCACCTGAAAGATCACCAACCCAGGACACAGCAGGGTGCACCCTCACCCCAGCACACTCACCAAGGAGCACAAATGGGATCCAGTCCATCTGCACTCAGGAGACCCAGTGAGGACTCTCCACGCTTCATACACATATCAGGTCTTGTGCAGTTTTGAGTAAGGGAGTAAAATTTGCTGTCACTTGAACATCTCCATTCCCATTTAATCAACAGTGTAAGGTAGATGCTATTTTTTCCACTTTCTGGAAGATTAAAAAAAAAAAAAAAACAGAGGCTCTCAGCGGGTTAGTGACATGCCCATCCATGGCCACAGAGGTCAGTCAATTATGTAACTCTGATTTCGGCTCAGATCATGATCTCATGGTTTGCGAATTCGAACGCTACATCGGCTCTGCCCTGGCAGTGCAGAGCTTGCTTGGGATTCTCTCTCTTCTCCCTCTCTGCACCTACCCAACTCGTGCTCTCTCTCTCTCTCTCTCTCTCTCTCTCAAAATAAATAAATAAACTTGAAAAGAAAAGAAAAGAAAAGAAAAGAAAAGAAAAGAAAAGAAAAGAAAAGAAAAAAGAAAAGAAAAGAAAAGAACCACAGACTTTCTCAACCCTCACTGCTCTCTGGGCCAGAAGTAGCACCCAGAAAACAGCCATATGACTCTGTCGACTGCCTTGGCAGTCCAAGCACTATTTATATTGAGCCCAGTGTTAGCAATCCCACTGCCCACTGGAATCACTGAGGTTATGTGATTAAAAAATCATATCTGGAACAAACAGAGGGCTACTGCAGGGGTTGTGGGAGGGGGAATGGGCTAAATGGGTAAGGGCATTAAGGAATCTACTCCTGAAATCATTGTTGCACTATATGCTAACTAACTTGGTGTAAATCAAAAAAATAAATTAAATTAAAATTAAAAAAAGAAGTGACAAAAGTCATATCTGTTTCTTCAGGCTGGGCTGAGAAATTAACTGTCAGAGAGAACAGAATTTAAGAGTAGGGCTATTGCTTATTAGCTGTGTGGCCTGGACAGTTTCCAGGGCACTCAATCTCATTTTTAAGATGAACGTTTGTTGTAGGAATTAGAGATAATGTATGTACAGGGCTTACCTAATGTGTGACCTATATAGTATGGATTCAGTAAAAGGTTTTAAAGAGAGGGCCAGAGGGTAGATCATGGTCAAGACTTTGCATTTTAGTCTAGTGTGATGAGAAGCAATGGGGGGATATGCTGGGGAGCAATGGGATATGATATGCTTTTTTCTTTAACAGCAGCTTTATTGAGATATAATTGCTGTACAATTCACCCATTTAAAGCATACAGTTCAATGGTTCTTAGTATATTCCCAGATATGTGCAACCATCACCACTATCTAATTTCAGAACATATGCATTATCCTTCCCAACCCACAGCCACTGGTAACCACTAATCTACTCTCTGTCTCTATGGATTTGCTTATTCTGGACATGTCATATCAATAGAATCATACAATGTGTGATACTATATATTTTGTGTCTGGGTTCTTTTCACTGAGTATAATGTTTTCAAGGTTCATCCATGTTGCAGGATGTAGCAGAGCTTCATTCTTTTTTACTGCCAAATGATGTTCCATTGTGCACATATACCACATTTTGTTTATCCATTCATCCATTGATGGACACTTGGGTTGTTTCCATATTTTGGCTATTATGCCTAATATATTGCTGTAAGCATTCATGTACGAGTTTTTGTGTGGACAAAGGTTTTCAGTTTTCAGTTTTCTTGGGTCATGTAGTAACTCTATGTTTCATTAGTGGAGGAGATGCAGCCTGTTTTTCACAGTGGCTACATCATTTGACATTCCCTCCAGCAGAGTATGAGGGTTGCAATTACTCCACATCTGATTCTAGCCATCCTAGTTGGGTGCAATGTGGGATCTCATTGTGGTTTTGGCTTGCATTTCCCAGGTGACTAAAGATGTTAAGCATTTGGGGTGCCTGGGTGGCTCAGTTGGTTAAGCATCCGACTCTTGATTTCGGTTCAGGTGGAGGTCTCATGGGTTCATGAGATTGAGGACCTTGTCACCTTGAGCTCTACACTGACAGTGCAGAGCCTGCTTGAGATTCTCTCTTTCTCTCTCTCTCTGCCCCTCCCCTCCCACACTTTCTTTCTCAAAATAAATAAACATTTAAAAAAGATGTCAAGCATCTTTTCATGTGTTCATTGGCGATTTGCATATGTTCGTTGAAGAAATGTCTATTCAGATCTTTCACCCATTTTTTAAATTGGGTTTTCCTTTTATTATTGAGTTGTAAAACCTCTTTACATATTCTAGATACAAGTTCCTTATCAGGTGTATGATGGGCAAATATTTTCTCCAATTCTGTGGGTTTTCTTTTCACTTTGTTTATGGTGTCATTTGGAGCACAAAAGTTTTCAATTTAGGGGCACCTAGGTGGTTCAGTCAGTTAAGCAACTGACTCTTGGTTTCAGCTCAGGTCATGGTCTTACTGTTCATGAGTTTGAGCCCTGCATCAGGCTCTGTGGTGATGGTATAGAGCCTGCTTAGGATTCTCTCTCTCCTTCTCTCTCTGCCCCTCCCATGCTTAAGCTCTCTCTCGCTCTCTCTCTCTCTCTCTCTCAAAATAAATATTTTTAAAAAAGTTTTTAATTAAATGAAGCCCAGTTTATCTATTTCTTCTGTTGCTCATGCCTCTGGTGTCATATCTGAGAATCTGTTGCCTCATCCCTGACTTTTGAGAATGATTCCTCTGGCCAATGTTCTGGGAACGGATGGGAGGCAGGGCTGCGAAGTACTGAGCCAGAGGAAGCAATGACAGTGGCAGTAATGGGTGCTCTGTGCACAGCTTGCTGAGTCCACCAAGTACCAAATGCAGAACTTCAGCCTCCTGATTGAGGGCTGGCCTCTGAACTGCAAAGTAGCCCAGACACAGGCATAAACACTGACATGCTGTCCTTGTTTTCTTGCTTTTCTTTTATGAAAATCCCACTTCCTGCTTTTCTCCTGGTTTGAACCTGGTGAGGCAACTCAGATACCTGGAAAGACAGGCTCAGGGCCAGGTCAGGAGGTGATCTGGATGGTCTTGGGTGGCTGGGGAGGAGTCCCTATCACACTTACTCAGTGTGGGACCTGAGAAAAAGCTCTTTCTCTTTCTAGGCCTCAGTTTCCACAGCTCTATTATTTGAGGGGGCTGGATTAGTGTCCTTGGTTGCCTACAGGTTTCTGAGTGTTCACTTCCCCATTCTCAGAGAGTAACTTAATGTGCCTGGCAGAAAATATTTAGTGTGGGACTGAGAAAGAGTTTAAGCAAACCACAAAGCAATATTACAATATGATCCCACATTTGTTTGGCATAGGAGAGTTTTTGGAAAGATACATCCAAGGTAGCAGCACTGCTTGTCTCTGATGTGTAGGATTGTGTGTTATTTTCTTCTTTCAGTTTGTTTGTATGTTCTGGTTTTTCACTGTGATACACATTTTTTGCTTTTGTAATAAGAAACAGAAAGCATAAGAGAAAGAAATTAAAGTTGACTGTGTAAAGTTTATTTATTTATTTTGAGAGAGACAGAAACAGCACAAGTGGGGCAGGAACAGAGGGAGCAGGAGAGGATCCCAGGTGGGCTTCATGGTGTCAGTGCAGTGCCTGACACAAGGCTGGAACCCGCAAACCATGAGATCATGACCCAAGCTGAAACCAAGAGCCGGACACCTAACCGACTGAGTCACCCATGCACTCCAAGTTGACTTTTGTTTTTTTAAAGAGAGAGGTTGCCTGGAAGTCATCAGCAAGAAAAAGGAATGGGAAAGATAGAAGCCCACCACATCTGTGCCAGAGATGATGGGAATGTGAAGCAATGCACCTTCTAAACTGCAGAGCGCCTTCTCTGCCAAGGGAGGTTGGGTGTCCCAGAAAGTAGACTCTGAGACGGACATTAGTATGCAGGAAGGTTATTAGGGAGGCTCTTGGGATCAACAACTGTGGAAAGTGGGTAAGGAAGCAAGATCGTACAGAGGGGATAGTGTAAATTGTACCGCAGTCCTGACCAAGGCTTCAGTCAGTCTAAGCAAGAGGCTCTGGTGCTGAGACATTCCCTCAGAGTTGTCCTAGGTTGGGATGAAGGAGGCACCCCAGGAAGGAGGTGTGACATTGGACAAGGCAATCACCAAAGAGGGCTAACAGCACAACACTGTCTTAAGGCAGCTGTGCCAACACTTAGGAGAGTAAGTTGTCAGAGGTATGAGGTATGATCTGGGTGGCCACTCACAGCATCCACTATAAGGGAACTGCCTGGAAGGGTGACTTCCATGAAGGACAAGGTTATAGGCAGATATTAGGGGGACTTTGCAAGAGGAAAACCTCATTCTGAACTCAGAGACCTGGCTCCCTCCATCATTCTGAGCTCTGATCTCCATTCCTGAGTTATCTCCTTAGGCAGTGACTTTGTGGGCCATAGATGGGCCAGCCTCTAGTTTAGATGTTTCCTAGGACCCAAAACATTGCTCCAGGCTTTGTCTCTTAGGATCCTTTTATTGTTCTGGAATGCAGAGAGGGTGGAAATATTATCTGTCCCATTTTATCAATAAGGAAACCTGGGGCGGGGGCGCCCAGGTGGCTCAGTCAGTTAAGCATCTGACTCCTGATTTCAGCTCAGGTCACAGGCTCAGGGTTCCTGAGATTGAGCTCTGTGTCAGGCTCTGCATCGGAGTCTGCTTGGGATTTTCTCTCTTTCTCTCTGCCTCTTCCCGCTCATTCTCTCTCTCTCTGTCTCTGTCTCTCTCTCTCTGTCTCTGTCTCTCTCTCTGTCTCTGTCTCTCTCTCAAAATAAATAAACTTTAAATTTTTTTAGTAAGGAAACCTGGGTTCAGAGAGGAGATATAGCTCGGTTGAGATGAGACAGTCTCAGAGCAAGCTCTGTTCAACTCCAGGTCGCTTTGTCCTGGTGCCACAGCTGCCCAAACTTTCAAGTGGTTTGTTTCATGGTCAAGTGGACAAATCTCTTCCTCCTCATTAATGCTAGACCAGTTTATTCCCCACGCCCACCAATCAATTTTCAAATGAACCAGTCTCAATCCTGCAAATCACGAAGTGAAATTTGATTTAGTTGATACCACACTAAATGGCCCTGACTCTCCTGGAAAGCTGCTCTCTTTGTAGAACGCAGAATGTTCTTGCACCAAGGACAGGCCTGAGCCTCCCCCATTTGGGGTACCTGTGAGGCTGTAGGCCATTTGGCTGAGTTACTCTTATTAACCTGTGAGATCAATTGGCTGCAGGCACCAGGCAAGTGACAACACAGGCATTAATTCAGCGGTGGCCGAGGCAGCCTGACAGCTAGGTACTGATTTATCAGTCCTTTTAATGAATGGGATTGCATTTAGCTAATTGAGTCTGAGACTGGCAGGAATGAGACCTTTCTCAGGCACCCTTCCTGTAATGTGCTGCCTCTTCATGGCTGCCCTGCCAGTGCAGAGGGAAGGGTGAGGGAAGGAGAAGAGGAGGCAGATGGCAAGTGGATGCCCCCTTCCTGGTCACTTTAAGGACTGGTTTGGGGGTCCAGGTATTTCTAACCTGTGTGCTGCTGTTGGGAGGCAGTGCAGTATAGGGGCAGCAGTTCCCAGATGTGATCCTCACACCAGCAGCAGTGGCAGCATCACTTGGGAATTTGTGAGAAATGCAGAATCTTGGATTCTATCCCACATCTACTTGATTAGAAAGAAACTCTGGGAGCAGGGCCCAGCGCTCTGTGTTGTAACAAGGTCTCCGGCGAATTCTGATGCTTCACTAAAGTTTGAGACCCACTGGAGGAGTTACAGGCACAAACTCCAGTACCAGGCCACCTGGGTTACTAGCTGTATGACTTTGGACAAACCACCTAACCTCTCAGTGTGTCAGTTTTTGGTATGTTAGATGAGGGAAATAATAGCACTGGCCTTTTAGGGTTGCTGTGAGGATTAAATTTGCAACGTGCTTAGAGCAATGTCCAGGACATGGTAAGGGCCATATATATTATAGGAAATAATGGAGCCAAGGACTTCTGTCTTCTCCCTTAGAATGACAGTGATTCTAAGTAAAATACTGGATCATAAAGTTCCTATGATGTTATAAGTAAAAAAAAAAAAAACAACACGGTGCAAAATTGTATCTTTCCCGTGATTGTTCGTATACAAAAATATGTATGTAGATGGACAAGGTAAAATTATGGATGATTTCTTTCTCTAATCACAAACGTGAAATGTGGCTAAATAGGATACATTTTTGGAATCAACATGTTAAATATATTCAATTGCACAAAAGAAATGTACTGGATCGGGGCGCCTGGGTGGCGCAGTCGGTTAAGCGTCCGACTTCAGCCAGGTCACGATCTCGCGGTCCGTGAGTTCGAGCCCCGCGTTCACGATCTCGCGGTCCGTGAGTTCGAGCCCCGCGTCGGGCTCTGGGCTGATGGCTCGGAGCCTGGAGCCTGTTTCCGATTCTGTGTCTCCCTCTCTCTCTGCCCCTCCCCCGTTCATGCTCTGTCTCTCTCTGTCCCAAAAATAAAAAAAAAAAAAAAAAAAAAAAAAAAAAAGAAATGTACTGGATCAGAGATAACCATGGGCAGAATTGAAGTAAACACTACTCTAAAGGACTCAAGATACAGGACTGCCATACCAGGTCTCCATCTCCACTCAGGGACAGGAGGGCACTTGTGAGCTCATCAGGTTACATCAGAGCAAAGCACAAAGTGTCTCCGGGTTAGAAGGGATGAGATGCGAGACAGAGTCTGGTCCAACTGAGGAATCTCAAGCAAGGATGGTTGGCTCCAGAGAGGACACTGGGAATTGGGCATGAGGGCTGGGCAATGGACTCATCCTCAGGAAAGGAGAAAGTGTCCAGCTGAGAACCAGCAGGGTCTTGGAAGCTGGGAGACCTTGCTGACTGCTGTGGATAAGTCTCCACATTTGTTGGGAGCTTCAACTAGATCTCCATCTGTAAAGGAGTGAAATACAGCTAGCCAGCAGGGTCTATATCTCCATCTTGCCACCTACATATCTCTCTGTACCAGAAGACTTCTGATTGGGCTATAAAATCCTGGCTTAGGTCCAGGATAGCTGACTTCAAGATCAAGATCCAGGTCAGATTATTGGGGTGGGTGTGTGGTAAGCTTGAAGCTCCATCCATTTGTGCTGCTCTCAGGACCAATTTCCTCTTTTAAACTATGGCACCTAGAACAAAGACACGTCAGTAAGGGTTTGCTGAGATCTAGTATGGTGCCTTTCTCTACAGAGTGTTTCTATGCACCCCAGGAAATAGTTTACTTTTCAATGAATGCATTCCCTGTTGATACATGTTCACTATGGAATATTCTAAGATGCACTAGAATTTCTGCAGTGTATCACACAGCTACCCTGATCTCATATTGTAGACTTTGTTTTGAGGTTTGAGTATGATATTGTGGTACATTTCTCACTTACCAAGCTTCTTTTCTGTAATGAGCTTTATTGAGACATAATTCGTGCACATACCATACAACCCATCCACTTAAAATGTACAATTCCATGGGTTTTGGTATATGTAAGGAATTGTGTAGCCATTACCACAATTTTAAAACACTGAGGGTTGATGGGGGGTGGGAGGGAGGGGAAAGTGGGTGATGGGCATTGAGGAGGGCACCTGTTGGGATGAGCACTGGGTGTTGTATGGAAACCAATTTGACAATAAATTTCATTTTTAAAAAAGGAAAAGCATGAAAAAAAATAAATCATTGCCTACTTTGGGGTTTCAGAGATTTACACCTATATTTCCTTTTAAGTTTTATAGTTTTAGGGGCGCCTGGGTGGCTCAGTCGGTTAAGGGGCCGACTTCGGCTCAGGTCATAATCTCGCGGTCCCTGAGTTCGAGCCCCACGTCAGGCTCTGTGCTGACAGCTCAGAGCCTGGAGCCTGTTTCGGGTTCTGTGTCTCCCCCTCTCTGACCCTCCCCCATTCATGCTCTGTCTCTCTCTGTCTCAAAAATAAATAAACGTTAAAAAAAAGTTTTATAGTTTTAGCTATCACATATAAGTCTTTGATCCATTTTGAGTTTAATTTTGTATGAATGTGAGAATAAATTTCAACTTCATTCTTTTGCATGTGGAAATCCAGTTGTCCCAGCACCACTTTTTGAAAAGACTGTTCTTTCTTCATTGAATGAACTGGAAACCTTTGTCAAAAGCCAATTGGCCACAGATGTGTGAGTTTATTTCTGAACTCTCAATTGTATTTCACTGATCTATATGTCCATCCTTATGCTAGCAGCACACTATTTTGATTACGGTAGCTTTGTATAAAGTTTTGAAATCAGGAAGTGTGAGGTTTCTCCAGGTTCTTTTTCAAGATTGTTTTGGCCATTCTGGGCCCCTTGAATTTCCATATAAATTTTAGAATCAGCTTGTCCATTTCTACAAAGAGTTGAGTTGGGCTTCTGATAGGGATTGCGTTGAATCTGTAGATCATTTGGAGGAGTATGGCCGTCTTAACAGTATTAAGTATTTTGATCCATGAACATAGGATGTCTTTCCATTTGTTTCAATCTTCTTTAATTTTTTTCAACATGTTTTGTAAGTTTTCAGTGTACAAGTCTTGTACCACTTTTGTTTAATTTATTTGTGTTTCATTCTTTTGATTATACTATAAATTGAATTGGTTTATTTCAGATTGTTCATTGCAAGTGTATAGCAATAAAAATTTTTATATTGACTTCATATCCTGAACACTTGAACTTAGTTATTAATTCTAATAGTCTTTCAGTAGATTCTTTAGGATTTCTATATACAAGATCATGTCATCTTCACATATAGTTAGTTTACTTCTTCCTTTCTAATCTTTCCAATGCCTTTTACTTTTTCTTATCAAATTGCTCTGGCTATAACCTCCAGTAGAAGTGGTGAGGGTGGATACTCTTGCCTTGTTCCTGATCTTGGGAAAAGCTTCTAGTGTTTCACCATTGAGATGTTACTGTGGGTTTTTCATAGATGCCTTTTGTCAGTTTGAGGAAGTTCCTTTATATTACTAGTTTGTTGAGCGTTTTGGGATTTGTTGTTGTTTGTTTGTTTGTTTTTTATCATGAAGAGGTGTTGGATTTTGTCAGATACCTTTTCTCTATCAGGGTAATTATGTCTCTGTTTTTTATTGTATTGATATGTGTATTTCATCAACTGATTTTCACATGTTACAAGTTTGCATTCCTGGGATGAATCCTACTTGACCATGGTGTATGATCTTCTTTATATATTGCTGGATTTGGTTTGCTAGTATTTTGTTGAAGAATTTTGTGTCTGTATTTATAAGAGATATGGGTCTATAGTTTTCATTTCCTGTGTTTTTGTCTAGTTTTTGGTATCAGGGTAATACTCACCTGATAGAATGAGTTGAGAAGTGTTATACTGTGAAAGAGTTTGTGAAGAATTGACATTAATTCTTAAATTAACTTAAGAATTAATTTAAAAATTAATTAATTTTTAAATACTTATTTAAAAAATTTTTAAGTTTTTAAATAATTATTTTAAAAATGATTTTAAAAATTAAAAAAATTTAAATGTTTGGTATAATTCACCAAAGAAGCCATATATGTCTGGGCTTTTCTTTGTGGGTAGTTTTGATTACTAACTCAGTCTCTTTACTTATTATAGGTTTATTTGGAGTTCCTATTTCTTCTTCAGTCGTTTTTAATAGTTGGTGTCTTTCTAGAAATTTATGCATTTCATCTAAGTTCATAATGTGTTTGTACAATTGTTCATAGTTATTCTTTATAATCCTTTGTTTCCAGTTTGATTATAATGTCCCCTCTCTCATTTCTCATTTTAGTAACTGGGATCTTCTCTTCTTTATTCTTGGTCAATCTAGCTAACCAAAGTTCTTTTGTATTTTCATTTGGTCCTCAGTCTCCTTCTGCCTATGTTTGGGAGACTTGGCCAATCTAAGAACATACATATATTTCTTTTATAGTAAATAAAATTAAGTCTTCTTCACATTCCAGCATATGGAGCTCTCACCCTGCCTCCTGCCCCCAAATCATACTGTTCTGTTCCCTTGACCAACTGAGGTAGATTCATTCTGAACCAGCTTCTTTATTAGCCAATAGCTATAGTTCATAAAGCTATCGCAATTGTACCCTCTCACTTTGGAAAATGAGATGCAGCCTTTTTAGCACATGGACATCAGCCAAGTGTTGCTCATTTCTGGGTAAATATCAGGGCCCAGGGAAGAGCAGAAGGCAGCAGACCCTGGCCAGCTGGGACCTCCAAGCAAGGCATTGTGAGCAGGCTTGGGGTCTGGTTTTTGTGAACAGTGCTCTCTTTGAGTCTTGAATGGGAATAGAGGCAAGTTAGAAAAGCAGAGGCCTACTGCCGTTTTGACCATTTGTCTCCTTGGCCATGGCGCCCAGGACTGTGCTGCCCTGGTTGGCAGGGAATCAGCTGACAGGTGGCAAATTCAGGAAGTCAGGAAAAAAGCATTTGGTATTTTGGGAAAGTGTCAATTCTGACTATTGTTCTGGGATTCATGGCACAGTTAGTAATATTTCCCCTTCCCTCTGTGAGCCCTAAAGCCTGGCTGGGATGCTAGGGTAGAAGAATCCATTAGCTCAGAAAATGTCTTAGAGCCAATAAAATATCCACTTAAAGATTATTTCCAGACTAATGATAAATCTGTGTGTGCAAGCAGGTCCAAATTTTAAAATGGAGTAAAACCCACCAAGATTTCACTGGTTAAGGAAGTAGCAAGAAATCAACTGTTAGGGATGGGTGTGTGGTGAGTTTAAAACTCAAACCAAGTGTGACAGCCTCAGCCCCACCCTGGGCTGCTGACTCAGGACCAAGAGGAAGAGGGAGCTGCCGGACTTCATGATTTCTGTAAACAGTTCTTGAAAGAGAAACCACACACTTGTCCTTCTGCCAGCCCCCAGCTTCTCGTCACATCTGACAGTGCAGCCATTGTCTTTTCTCTGACACCCAAGGGCAGGGCTCCTTAACTTGAGCTCCATGAACCTTTGAAGGTATATGTGGAGAGAATTTAGGGGATCTATGAACTTGAATGGGAAAATTATTTTATCTTTTTTCCACTAATCTCTAACAGAAATTTAGCATTTCCTCAAGTTCATAATGTAGGCAACAAGCCAAAATAGTATTAGCAGTATCTGTTACTTTATCCCTAATAGAAATCACAAATATTTTCATATCACATCACAGTTATATTTCAAAAAAGTTACTTATGCTCATCATCACTTTAAAACTTCTACCTACAGATTTACCACTAAATCTTGTGATTTAATGCATTATTAAAGTAGTAATATAACTAGATCATAATTTCTTTAAAATATTTTAAAACTATTTCAATATGATTGTTTTCCTCTGTAATTCTATGGATTTTATTTTATGCACCTGAAAACATTATTCTGAGAGGGGGTCCAGTGGCTTCACCAAACTTGTAGAAGGATCTATGACCTAAGAGAGATTAAGACCCTGACCTGGATCTTGGTGCTCTCCTGCTCCACTGGCCTCACTTCTGATCTACAGACCTTCCTTTATATTACTTGGAGGGCTCAAAAGCACTTGCATGCTAGTGCTGCGACACTGAGCAAGTTAAAGTTTCCATGCCATTTCTTAACCTGCAACATGGGGACTAATAACACTACCTACCTCATATGGTTGTTGTAATCATTCAATGAGTTAATAAATGTAAAGCACTTAGTGCCCAGCAAATAGTAAGTGCTAATAACTAGTAGATATTTTTATTGTTGTTGGTTCATATCAATTATTTTGCTAATATACACTATTATTATCTCCAATTTTAGAAGAAGGAAATGGGGCTTAAAGAGGTGAAATAACCAACCCAAGAGTATCCAACAAGGAAGTGGCAGAGCCAGGGTTCAAAGCCAGGTCTGTGTGATTCTCAAGCCCACTGGATGTTACCTTGTGCCCCACAACAGTTGGGAATGAACAACCAGCTCTGCAAACTCTTGCTTTCTCTTGCCCAAATTTTTCCTACTGTCCACACCCCCAACTTGACTGGGAAGTGTGGGGACACAGTGCTTGCATACAGTGAACCCTCTGCCAGATCTTAGGAGGCTAGTAGTCCTTCCAAAGGCCACGTGCAAAGGGGACAAGTGCATGTTTTCACACTGAACAGCAAGCAGCCTTGCAGCAACAAACTCGTTTGGAGTCATGAACCAGCCTCTGCTCCCAGGTGGAACTTGAGCTTCACAGAGCAGTGGGGTCGGAAGCAGGGAAGGAAGTGAGGGCTAAGAAAGGCAAGAGTTTGTCTGTGGGGTGAAGGCAGTTTCGTGGAGGAAGTGATCTTTGAGCTGATAAGATTTCCAGTTGGGCCAGAAGTGACTTATGACTTCTTAAGGCAGAGGGTAGAGGGTATGCAAAGGCCCAGAGGCATGAAAGGGCCTGGTAGATAAGGAAAGAAGGGAGTAACTTGGGATGTCTGGGGTTTGAACTGAATGGAAGAGGGAAGAATGATGGCATGGGTAGACGAGATGGCACAGGTAGTTTATGACCAGATAGTGAAGAATGCCAGAATCAGATCTGCAGGTCTTCCAATAGAGGAAGGAGAGCTCTTGGAAGGTTTTCGAATAGGGGCAATGGGACCAGATTTGTGTGTTCAAAGGACCACACCGACCCCCAAGCTCTCAGGAAGGTGGATTGATTAGAAGGGGTAGAGACAAGAAACTGGTTAGACCAGCAGCAAGGCTATTTGGTAGTCCAGGTGAGAGATGAGGAGAAGCTGGACTGTGGGGGAGAAGTCTGGAGCTTGTGGAATTCTCTCTGTTTTTTGTCTCCATGTAAGTGGTAGGGAAGAGGTAGAACGGCAATTGCTGGGGGCACTTGCCCTCCTCATGTTTGTACATGGGTCTCATGAAGCAGGGCTTCCTCAGGCCAGAGCATAATTGCCATGAATTCACATTCTAGCCCTTTCCATTTATTAACAGCCCACAGCAAGAGCAAAATCAAAAGCCAGGTTCCTACTTTCTGGCACCCCTCTCCCAGGGGAGTTGCTGGGGGGAGGGGCCCCAGCTACTCTCCTATGTGAGGCAGGCAGGAAGAGAAGAGGGGACATAAGGAGCAGGCCAGAGCCTGCCCTGTCAAAGGAAATATCCATCCTCCTAAGCATTTCAAGAGACTGTTTTCTTCCAAGTAGGTCCCACTGTTACCACAGCAACTGAGAACCCTGGCTTTGTGTTTCTGTGTCTGTTGAGTCCCCGGGGAGAAGGGGCCTTCAGAGCTTTCCCTAGGCTGGTCAGGATGCAGGAAGTGCTAGCCAGAGGTGGAGCCTCCCAACACCATTTAGTAGGTAATCTCTTGCCTTGTTAATGCCTGTTCTTAACCCCCAGGGAGAGGCCAAGGTTCCATTTGAGTCAGTTCTGGCTTAGGTTCCAATGAACCTGGTTTCTCAGGTCCAGACTTCTGCATCCATCCTTTGGCACATCTCTTTCAGGAGGGTGCAATCTGAGCAGCTATCCAGGAGGGGTGAGCTCACAACCAACCCTGGCACATGCTGGGGGACAGTTGCACAAATATTCCTTCATCACTTACTATGTGCTAATCCAGGATCTCCAGGCTTGTTTTTGCTCCAGGGGAGCTCTATGGGAAGGCTCAAAACCTAACTGACCATTAAATGTCACCCAGGATAGTTAGTCCCCAAGGCTTTTTTCTGCATTAGGTTAGGCATTAGAATTGCCTAGGGAGCTTTTCAAAAATAGAAATTCCTGAAGATTCTGATTCTACCAGTATGGGCAAGTGAGGGTGGAGGTTAAGATGGCCAACTGCTGGATTTCATAGTTGAACTCAAGCAAGTGACCTTGAGCTACTAGGTCCCTACAGAATGAATAATGGGAACTGCGGGGCCCACTTCACAGGCAGCAAGATGCTCTCTGCCTTCCTCCATACCTTGGGGACAGGGTTTTTATGACTCTTACAATCTTTGCTGCCCTTCTATTGCCCCCACTTTTTGCTTCCTTTTTCCTTTCTTTTATGCCAATATTTCCTTACTCTTGGTATGCAAAAGGGCTTCTGTGAGGTGCAACCCGGCTACCTTCCATTGGGCAGCCAGGACCCCAGGTGGGGGTCTGCCCATCTCCTGGATCCCATACTCTGTTGTACCAGCCCAGGAAGGCATTCTCATTTCTGGCATCCTCATAAATCTGCTGAGTCATCCTGAGCCCCCATCAACTCAAGGTCTCTGACTTTTTCCCACAAATTTCTCCTAAGCCACATCTCTCCCACTCAGGCTTCTGTGGTTGTTTTTCTGAACCTGACTACAAGATCTCACATGTGCACCTTGTAAAGGCCATTTCAGCACACACTCCCAGGTTAGGGAAATTTGGAGGGGGAGTTCCTGATTCCATTATGGAAGGGATCCTCTAGTCCTCCAAACTTCATGCCATCTGCAGATGCCCTTGGCAGGCCGCCTTGACATTTCCATCCAGCAGCCCATTTATTCCACTCATTTCTTCATTCATGTACCAAACTAGGTTTGAGATCCTACTGTTTACCCAGCCTTGTGCTGGGCACCAGGAACCCAACAGTGACTAGACAGATGTGGAAGCTATGGTCTGAATAGGAATGGGACTCAGGTACAGTCCCAAATCAAGTCAGTGTCAGGGCTGGATTGGAATCCAGGGCTCTTTCCCCTATACTCACAAGGCCTTTGGCTGCAGGGTTGGGGCAAGGCTCACCCTCCTCTTATTTTCCTCCACCTGCTCTGATGGGGCATGACACAACCTGGGCTCACCTATCCCTACCTGTGATGGCATGAGAAACTCTAGGGGGTGCTAGAGACCTTGTCTGACCCCCTGAAGCAGAAACGGAAGCCCCAGTGCTCACTGATGCGGCCCACAGCACCACAGCTCTGTCCCTCCCCCAGAAGGGGCAGTCAGTCACACACACATACTCATCACCTTAAACTCAGCACCTTACTCTGCAGGTCCTTCCCTGCAGGGCAGAGCGGCCACCTGGCTGGTTATCCCAGAGCCTCCAGAGACAGTGCACCTGATGCACATATCTGCTTGCTTTGGCAAAGACCCAGAATTCAGTCAGGTTGCGACTTGAGCTCATTGAGGGAATTTCTTGGGATCAGCATAGGGTATTAGAGTTGAGAGAGTATGAGTTTGGGAGTCACAAATACCCAAGTCCCACATGGAACCTAGTGTCTCTGAAATTCAGGTCCTTCAGCTCTAAAAGGAAACACATTACCTGCTGCGCTGACTTGTGGGAATGGAATGAGGTGTTGGTGAAAGTTGGTCAGAAACATGCTGGTTTCCTCTCTCCTCCTTTCCTCCCTCCCTCCCCACTTCCCTCTTCCTTCCTTCCTTCCCCCCAACCTCTTAAAGGGGCAAAGCAAATGTGCTTTGTTTCTCATTGTGCTCCTGTAAGCTTGGGGGAGGGTGGGCAGGACAGGGTGGGTGCGCAGACCTAGGAGATAGTAAGGGCAGTGAGTGGAGGCAGAAAGGGGCAGTGTCCCAGGAGCTAACTCCTGGGCAGTCGTGGAACTGTGGAAAAGCTACTTGCCAGCTGTAAACCTTGGGCCAGTGACTTCTCCTCTCTAAGCCTTTGTTCAATCATCTGTAAGATGAGGATAAGATGAAATGAGATAAAGATGTGAAGTGCCCAGCAAAGTACTTGTACCTAGTAGGGGGCTCAGTAAACATTCCCACCCACTGTCCCAGGGGGGAGAAATTCCAATTCATAGCTGGGAAACATTACCAAATCCAAGAATGGGATTCAGTTTCTTCTGACCCTACAGTCTGTGAGGAGCAGTGAAATCTTGCTGGAAGCAGTTCTGTGTGAACCGCTCTGGGCATGTGTATTTAAAAATATTCAGCCACCAGCTCACTGGTGTCCCATAGCACCACCTAGTGCCACAAAATGGAAGGGCCTTCCCACCTCACCAGCGCCACCCCGCCCCTGGGCCTCCCCCGCTCTGGTCAGTTTGTGTGTGTGTGTGTGTGTGTGTGTGTGTGTGTGTGTGTGTTGGGGGCCAGGAGGGGTGCCGTTATAGGATGATAGGACTGGGCCACTCATACCTTTATATCCCAGTAAGTAGAGAACTAATGCTATTTTTCAAGATGGCTAATCCTTTTATCTCCCTCCCAACAACTGCCATCCACAAATGTGTAGGACTCTAGGTAGGTCCCTTGAGCCTCACTGGGCCTTAGTTTCCTCATCTAAGGGTCACAGGGCTTCAGGCTAGGGTTGATTCAGGCAAGGTGCCTGGTAAATGTCTGATGCCTATTGAGTACTCATCTATGTTTGCTCAATAATGCAGAGAGACACAATCTTTACACACCCTTTATATTTTTATTGAGGAGAAAGCTTTAGCATACAGAATGATTTCTTATCTTCACAACACAGTAATGCAACAATAACACAATAACAATAACACATTTGTTTCAAATGGGTTTCCTCCCGAGTCTCTGGGAATCCTTGGGCTGCCTTCATACCCCCCCGCCTCGCATGCATTTCCCCACCCCCACCCCCACCCCTCTTTCAACCCAAGAAAGCACCCAAAGCCCATAGTTCCTCTTACAGCTCTTGTGGCTGTTACATCACAACAAATATTGAAGATCTGGGGAAAGGGGGAGGGAAAGAGGGTCAAGAGGAAGCCCAAGCCCCCTGCCACCAGAGGGTCAGAAACCAGCTCACTGCTCATCCGCTGTTTTCCCGGCAGAGACTACAAGGCTCAGGGTGAGAAGCACCATGGGAACAGGCAGGGCCTGTGCTGAGGGGTCCCTGGAGGTTGGGGTGCAAGGCACCTGTCCTTTGCACTTCTCACACAGGGACATGGGCAGCAGGGCCAGCGTGTCGACTGTCAGCAAACAGGGTCCACAGCCTAGAAGAATAGCAGTTCCCCTTCTGGAACTCTCTCCTGAGGAAATAGCTGAAAAACAGACAAAATTTTCTTTACAAGGTTGTTGACTCCCATACTGGTGGGAATGGAGAAAACCAGGCAACTGAAATGTCCAACGAATCAGGAGAATGCTTAAATAAATTATTCAGTATGCATGACTGCATCGGTGGCAGCCATTTTAAATCCTGCTGATCAAGAGCTTACAGGATGATCTCAGCTTTGAAGAGACAGAGTGAGAACACGCTAGAAAGAAAGGCAACAAAGTGTTAATAGTACTTGCATCTGTGTGGTCAGGTCCTGAATGTTTGGGGGTGTTTGTCCTTATAGTTTTCTCTATTTTCCATATTTTTCTATAATGATTATTATTTTTCTCCTTGGAGAAGGAGGGAGCCTTTTTAAGAGGTAGCAACAGGTTATAGGAACCCGGCTCCACTGATCCCCAAGCTAAGAAGTGGGTTATAAACAAAAGGGCTTCTTACCTCCCAGTGATGAATAGAGACCTCACCAGAAACCAGCCGGAAGACTGGGTTTCTCTGTGACTCCTCTTCCTCCAGCTCCTTCCTCTTGCCTCCAGGCTCAAAATCCTAAGGCTGGGCTGAGGTTATCTGTCAGACTCCGGTGAGGAACAGAGGCAGAGTTCACTATGTTTTCTTCCCTCTGGCCACAGACACTGTGGCTACATGTGCCCAGCTGCCAGACACTAGGCAGGAGGCTCAGTGTTGGGGGCAGTTCAGGCCAGCAGCAGGTCTGGCTGGCATTCTGTGGCCAGAGTGACATAGTATGTACTTTTTCACTGCAGAAGCAGTGTCTTCTAGACCCAAGACAAGCAGCAAGACCCTTTATGAGGGCACCTAGGTTGGTACCCAGAAGTCCCAGGGATTACTAGGAGGCAGTCACACTCTTAAGCCTCATTGTCTAATGGAGGTCCAGCAGCAGGCCATGGCTGACCCCCCCCCCCATATAAGAAACATGAGGACATCCCAGCTTAAGGCTGCAGTGCGTGCAGTCTCTGTAAACAGAACCTTCCTCTCTCCTCTCAGAACTAAGGAATCCTTTAGGTCGAAATTAAAGAGCAGTCCTTGGGCCCTCTCTCTTTTAGCAGTCCAGAAAAGAAAGGCCAATTAGGCCTCCTCTGGAATCTCAAGGAAGGCAAGTCTCCTGCAAAGACCTTTGGCTGGGGACCGCAGTCCAAGGCCTGGTCAGGGAAAGAGACCACTGTCCCTAAGGAAAGAGTCATTCCTTACAATGTCAAACTGACTTGCTGCTGCTTCCTCCTTCTCCTCCTCCCCGTCCTCCACCTTTTAGGCAATGTCAAGAAAAGGGTTAGAGCCTGTAACATCGGACTCTAATGGCTGGGGATGCCCGGGAAAGCAGTGTGGTAAGAGGAGAGGGTCCCAGATTTGGCGAGCTGGTCCAAGGGTGGTGGAGGAGGAACAAGCTTGCTCAGTCAGTCAAGAACAAATCTCAGCCAAGTTGTCCATCTGATGTGTGGCTTTGTGTGCGCACACTGGGCTAGATGTAGAGTTCTCTTCGTGGCCCTTCTGCTGGAGGTGTGGCTTGAAGCAAGTGTCGGTTTCTAGGTACATCTCTTGATACCATCCTGCTCTCCGTTGATTATATCTAGTAAGTGGCCTCGGTGGCTTTAGGAGTTCAGTGTAGCCTGTCCTTTTGCTCACTGGTGTGGGGGCAGATCAGTGAGGCATTGGGTGACGTCCTGGTGATCCAGTCAGAGGATAAAACCATAGAATGCAGGGTGAATAAACGCAGGAGAGGTGAGGGTTAGGAACAACTAGAGGGGAAATACAAGAGGGTGACCAGTTAGTTCTTTTATGGGAACAGGCCCAGAAACCTTCTCTCTAACTTGTGGCAAGCCTGAGCAGAGTGCACACCAAGAGGACAGCTATCGCTGATCCCTTCTTTCCCAGGTGGCCTTGGTTGGATGTGCAGCACTCGCTGGTCAGGGCTGCAAGATGATTCGGTGTTCTAGAAGTCTTCTTCGGGCTCTGCAGGTCTGGAACTCCCTCAAGTACTGGTCAGCAAAAGAGGCAGGTGTGGCAGCGATAGCAGGGGCAGGGGACGCAGTAGAAGGGTGTGTTCTGCTTGGCCAGCTCGCCCCAGCACTCACACGCGAATTCGGCCACGTGCCGCCCGGTGGCCCCCCTGTCTCGGAGTGAGGCGGAATAGCACCGGGGGACGTCTTCGAATCTGGCGTTGCCCCAAGCGACCTGCGCGGCGAATCAGTGGCGGCGAACTGTAGAACGGTGAATTAGTACCCGGAAGGCCCTCCAGAAGCGGGACTCGGTTCTGGTTCCTCCGTCTGCTAGGCTGTATGATGGGAGGCGATGCATCCAGGAAATTTTCATGATAGTAGCCAGTAGTCTGGGATGAAGCGTGGGCAACGGTCGGCTCCATCTCCATCAGCTCGTCGAGGTCATCATCTTGGGTCTCATCCTCTGACTCTTGCTCCTGTTCTGGCTCTTGCTCTGTCTCCTGCTCTGGCTCCTGGCCCCCATCTGCACCTGCCTCCCCACCCTTATTCTCATCTTCATCCTCGCTCCTCTTGAATATGTTCACCTCCACACCCACATCCACCTCCTCGTCCTCATCGTCCTCTTCCTCCACTTCCTGTTTCTGCTTTATCTCCTCCAGCTGCTTCTTCCTCATCTCTTCCTCCTTCTTCCTCTTCTCCTCCTCCTCCTTCGCCTCCTGCTGAATACCTCTCACGTGCCTTCGCTGTTCCCTGTCGTAAAGCTTGCGCCTGCGTGCCTCTTCATCTTCGTCACTGTAGTACTCTTCTTCATCACTGTCGTCGATATTAGGGTCCTTAGCAAAAGGGAAGAAGATGTTGCGAACCCCAGGGAGAGGGATTGGCTTGGGGACACGCACTTTTCTTTCTATCTCCACACATTCGAGAATCAGCTCATCCAGGTCGGCCATTTCGGTTGACCATAAGAGCTCCTTGCGGAAGAATTCTGACAGGCCTTTAAGGAATTGGTTTTGAAGGCGGCAGTCATCCCAAGACAAGAATTGGGCCAGGAACTGAAAAGCATCCGCATAGCTGCCTAGAGTACAATCCCCCTGCTTGAGCTTGCGGATGGCCTTTTTAGCCACACTTGGGGGGATGGGCCCGCAGAATTCCTTACGGATCTCATCCAGGAAGCGTGGGAAGTTGGCACGCAGGGGGCTTCCTTCCCGGGTGACTGAGATGGCCCAGTCCTTGGCTTCACCAGTGAAAAAGGAGATCAGAAAGGCCACCCGCTCGGCGCCCCCGGGGAAATGATCCTCATGGTCAGCTATGAAGGTCTCTAGCCGCATCAGGAATTCGGCCAGATAGACCGGGTCGCCCGAGAAGGGCTCTAACTCAGGCCGCTCCAGCGGCGGCAGAGGAGGCTGTGCCGGCTGCTCCTTCGATGGGGGCGGGGGCAGCGCCGGCGGGGGCGGGATGGGCAGCGGGGGAGGGTCGACGGGCGCGTCGGAGGTACCGCAATCCTGGATCACGCTAATCAGCAGTTCGTCCGAGGCATACTCGGGCTCCGCGCGAGGGGGAGGCCAGCACAAGAAAGGCAGCTCTCCCTCGGGAACTGCGTCGATCTCGCTGAGCGGGAACTCAAAGTTCTCCTCGGCAAGGACGGGCACCACCGGCACTGGCCAGCGGATGTAGCTCGAGACGTTGCCCCGCAAGGAATTAACCTCGGCTAGGGCTCTTCCGAGCTGAAGGCCTAAGTTGGCATTCTCCCCGCGAAGGGCATTTAATTCTTCTCGCAGGGCCACGTTCGCCATGCGCAGGCTGTTTAGATTTCCTGCGGCCTCGGACATTAGGATTAGCTCCGGGGCCCTGAGTCTGAGGGCGGGGGCGAGGGTGGGGGTGGGGAGCTGGAGGCCGCGAGGGGAGGCTGAAATGCGGCGGCGGGGTGCGGGGGGAGGGGACCGAAGTGCCGCGGCGGGGCGCGGGAGAGGCCGAGCCACACCCACTGGGGCGAGCACGGAGGGCGGGCGCTCCGGGCGGAGTGCCCAGTGGCTCGGCCCGGGGCGCTTTACCTCGTCCCAGGGATCGGAGAGGGCGGGCGGCGGCGGTAGCCGGGAAGACGCGGGCGGCAGGCGGCAGGCGGCAGGCGGCGGCGGCACGGGCAGAGGCCGGTGGAGCGGGAGGAAGCTGCCTGCGGCAGGATCTGTCGAGGAAAAATCTTGCGGCTGGCGAGTCCCCGCATTTTAAGCGCAGCCTCGCTCCGCCCCCCACCCCCGACAGGGCGGGTCTTGGGGAACCGCGGGCGCCCACTGGCCACCGCGCGCCGCCCCCCCGCCCTCGGCTGCGCCTCTCACTGACTCTCTCCTTCCCTAGCTGCAGCTAACTCGGGTCGGGAAAATGCGACAGCGACTGCCCACTCGAGGTCGTCATGGCGACAGCCAGTGAACGTGTTCCTCTCCTCGGGCAGGCCCCCGAGTGTAGAGGAGCTGCTTCGAGAGGCGCAGCTCAATCTCCAGAGCCTGTTGCAAGGTACTGAGAGGGAGGGGGGCTGCGGCCGGAGCCCACAGGCGACATGCGCCGCGGCTGGAGGGAGGCGAAGAAGAAAGAGGACAGGGACCAGCTAGAGAAAAAGACAGAACAGTTTAAAACCCACTGAAAAACAAAACATAAATTTCCCATCTCTTTACCTTCCAGACTAATGATTTCTACAGCTGTTTACTCGCACCCACCCCCTGCCCCTTTATTTTGCAGTTCAGGAGTACATGGGGGGGGGCGGGGGGGGGGGGAGACAGAGGCAGAAGCAGGGCAATGGTCAAGCCATTTACCAAGAGAGCTGGGTGAGAGACTCCCCTGCGTGACCTTACAAACCTTCTAGACCCTCTCTTGCCACATCACCTATGTCTTTGGAATTCTCGCACCCAAAGACAATGGAGGCATCTGCAGGGTCTCCCTCTCAGGACCTCGCTCACTCTGCTCTTGTCTTAACCTTGTCCGTGTGGCTCCTGGGTAGCTAGCTACTGCCTCATCAAAGGAAGCCCAGTACACAGCACCCAGATCTCTCCTCGTCCCCAAATCCCAGCCTGGCATCTTTGGAGTATACAGATGAGTACCCTGTACACCAAGCTGGGTCCACATGACCCAGAAAAACAGCCGAGTTGTAGTACCAGAGCAGTCAGATTGCATGCACCAGGTAGAGTGAGAAAACACAGATTTTGAAATCAGACAGACCTAGAATCACATTTGAATCCCATGCCTAACCAGCTGTGAGACACTATGCAGATTACCCAACCTCCCTGAGTTTCAGATCAATCCGTCATCTTTCAAATCAGATTCCAATTACCCACATGACAAAGTTTTGTGAGAAGTAAAAATGGTATGTAACCTGCTTGGCAAGAGTATCTTGCAGCTGAAGAGACCCTGATAAGATGCACCGTCAACTCCCAGTACGTGTCCTGTGGAACGCAGGGCATGGCTGGGAACGATACTAAAGTTACCATAAAAGAAAAGACTGTACAGTCCATGATAAGACTTTGCAATATGAAAACCATACTCGTTTATGAGAGGGATTTAGCTAATGTGAGTGGCAAAAGGATTAAACCTCAGTGCTATGCGAGAGGCTACTGGGGCATTACAGTTTCTGGATGGAGGTTACAAGGGACATGCGTATGTCAAAATTCACTGAGCTGCGCACTTAAGATTTGCGTTCCTTACTGTAGGTAAGTTCTATCTCCATGAAATAATACAAATAAAACCTCAGTTGTAGTCGCAAGCTCCATGCCTATGCCAGGCACTCGCTGTACCACTTGGGCTTTTTTCCAAGCCTAGAAGCCCTTCCTCGCTCTCCCAACCCCCAATCCTCACACTTTATTCAAAGCTCCCTTCTTGCCTCACCCAAAAACCCCTTTAACGCTCTACACTTTGCATCCTTCCCTGCATGAGCACTCGTGTCAGCTGCCTTACGCCATCCAGCTCAAGAGGTCTTGTATTGTTCTGAGCTGCTTTTTCTCTCATTTGTCCCTTCATTTACTCATTCATCTACTAGTCCTGGGTGTAGAGTTTGTCCACATAACCAGACTGACTGTCTCAACATAAAGAATGTTATCTCTTCATACCCTTGCCTTTCTAGAAGCACCTGGCACAGAGCTGGATCTCCAGGAGGGGCTCAGTAGACATTTGTTGAGTGAATGTTACGTGTGTAAAGAAGCCTTATCGGCTCTCATTTATCCACACCAACAAAGGTTAACTTGTAAGGGGACTAGAAAACAGCAGCTGGGCCACCCAACTGGACTACAGCCCAAACCCCCACCTCCCTGCCAGGGCAGCAGTGACCTTAGAGAAGCAAGGTTCTGAGGGACACCATGAGCCTTGTATTCAGATAAGAGAGGAGCTATCATGCAGAAAAAGAGTCCATGTGCTTTATGTTGCCACCATGGGCAGAATTAGGATGGGTGGGTAGAAATATAGAGGGAGGTATATTCTACCTCAAGATAAGGAAGAGCTTTCCTGACATGCCTGACAGCCCCAACTGTTCTTGGATGGAATGAGCTGCCTTGGGAGGAAGGCTGCCGTCCCTTCTCTGCAGGAGCATGTGGAGGCTGAAGAAGCAACTGGAAGGTCTGCTTAGGAGGAACTCTGAGCCCACAGTCGGGTGTTGGACCAGAGAACTTTTGAGGCCCCTCCTGAGTCCAAGTTTCTGGGAGTCTTAAAGTCTGTTCAAATGTGCATAGAGCCCCACCTGTTGTTTCTTTGCTCTCACGTTCCTCCTTTACTCATCGAATTCATCACTTAAATGAAGCCCATCCAAATCCTTTGCATCCTTCTTACTCGCTGACAATGCCCCTTGACTTCTCCCGCCTTCTATGTCACTACCTCTGCTTTCCCTCTGCTTCAGCTAAGCCCCTCTTGACCTGACACCACCCACAGTGGGACCAAGGTGCAGGGAACCAGGCCCTTGGAGGCTCAAATAAGAGTTCTTGACATCCAAGGGAGCACTCCACATTGGACTTTCCAATGCAGATGTCTTTGTGATTCATGCAGGTCCTTTCCCTGGTAGGGCTGCAGAAAACCTGAAGAGGTACAGGGTTTCAGAGAGGGGACCCTGCAGCCTAAAATGGCAAAAGGTGTCTGCTTCCTGGACCTCTCCTCTAGGTTGAACACCTAAGGTGGGGCCATCAAGACACAGGCTTGGTCTCAGAACTGGCACAACTCAATTTCATTGACTCTCTTTTCTCCTTGGCGCTCACAGTCCTGGGAAGTAGGACTTTTTCCATTTCTGAATCCAGAGGCTCAGAAGCTGGAAAATATCCTAGAGAAACAATGCAAGTCAGGCCTGGCAGCTAGAGCAGGAGCCCCAGCTCTCATGGTCCCTTCCCAGCCCAGTGCTTGGCCATGGCCCCCTAGAGTGTGTATCCACTGTGCTATTTTTCAGAAGAATATGAGGAACAGTACTCGGAGGCCAGACTCCTGGGGCAGACCTTCCGCTCTGCTGATGAGGCCCCTGAGCCCACCCTTAGCCCAAGGCCCCAGGCTGGCAGGCGTCTGGAGTTTGTATTGATGGTGAGTTGCCTCTTCCCCCACCTGTGAGAGCCAGCATACAGAGCTCTCTCTGCACTCATTGACAGGGGTCCTCAAGCAGTTTACGTTACCCATCAGAAGCTGCCACTCACCTCTGCCCACCAGCAGAGCTATCCGGAGGCCCTGCTGAGATGGGCTGTACACAGCAGGTATCTGGCCTGGTAGCCTGTCCACACTTTCCTGCCTCCTAGATGAAGCCTCCAACCACCCTACCTAGACAGCCATCCCATGGCATGGCTCATCTCGTCGGGAGCACACCCTTCCCATCACCTTCTTTCCCAACAGCCTACAAAACGGCAGCTGAGCGAGGATGAGACTACCACCCAGGGTGTGAGGGCCCCTGAGGCCTCCCTGAGCCTGTCTACCACAACCGACAAGCAAGCTGCCTGGAATAGCCCCTTCCCTCTGCCCATCCTAGAGGAGAAACGGTGGCCTCAACCTTGCTCCACGCACTCTGACATTGTGCCCATCAATATCTCTGGTAGAGTTGCTTAGTATCGCTTCCATTTGCTTCCCTCCATGCCAACTACAGACCATCCTCTCCAAATGCACTGGGTGCCAGGGGAGGGAGCGAGACTTTCTTTGCTACTGGCTCACCCTGCACTGTCAAGGTCATGGCTCTCGCCGAGGAACGGAGGCATGCAGAAGAGGGGGCTCTGGCTGCTCTTTCTTCACTCTCTACTGGCACTGCCATACTAACTGAGCCCATCTGGTAGCAAACAAATCTGTCTTAACAGAAAACCCTAAAACCTTGTGAACTTGTGTGCTCTTTGGTTACATCTATGGAAATTTCAAGTTTGTGAGTTCAGTTTGGTTTGGGGAAAGAAAACTTCTTGTGCCAGAAGCCAGATTTGTAGTGCACAGATAGGAGCCAGAGTGGAAGTGCAAGGTCAGTAGTGCTGGTGGTAAAAGGGAGGATCATACCCGGGACACAGAGCAAGGGCCTTGTGATACTTTCAGTAGACATCCAGTCTTCTAGTGAGGTGGGCCTCTTCAACCCACGTGGCAAGTGTTTGAAAATGGAAGTAATAGAAAGAGACCAAGGCAAATGAGGCTCAGCTGGCTGTGACTTTGGGGACATGTGGCACCCTATACCATGCCCATCATTAATTCATGGTCCACACTCCACCAGCTGTAAGTGGAAGAGGAGGAGGGTCAGTCATTTCAGAAAGAGGTAGGGCCAGTGACTGGATGAAATGAAGACCTCCTGACTTAAAGGGACCAGAGACACCCTGTGAGCCAGCACTAGCCAGTGGTATGCTGGGAAAATCTGATAAAGACAATGAGGACAGGTCTGGCCACATGTGGCAACGTTCCCTAGATATGGGGCCATTCAGAGCCCCTGGCATCCTCTCAGGAAATTAGAGGCAGGAAATAGAGGTTAGAGCCTAGGGAGACGTACCAAGAGGAGTGCGGGCTGAGAAGAGAGACTCACAGAGTAAAGGTGGGCGCTTTATTTTTAAACTTCCACCTTACTCTCAATGAGGCCAGCCCTGATTTTGCCTGCAGAGCAACTTGGTGGGGGCAGTGGGGAGTGGGGACACATGTAGCCATGGGGCTGAGAGGGGAGGGTTTGGTTAGCCAGCTGCTGAGGGAGAGGCAGTGGGGGGAGCAGCGGGTGTCACCCCACCCCTGCCCCAGCAATTCCCCTGGAGCAAAGACTGTCCCAGTGTTTCAAGAGAAATAGATATCAATCACTACTCAGAGATGAATGTTGATAAAATGTGATCAGATGACTGGAGGATAGGCTATCAGGCTGCTTCCTGGATGCTGGGGGGCAGCAGGGTAGCCTCTTGGAGGCACTGTCCTTACTGGCCCATACAAAGACTTTCTTTGAGAAAAGATTACAATCAAGCAACATCTAGTCTCAACCTATCTCTCTACACCAGTGATTCTCACCCCAGGCTGTACCTCTGAATAATCAATCACCTGGGGTGTTCAAGAAAATGCTTCTACTTGGGCCCTACAACCAGAGATTTAAGTGTTCTTGATGGGGTTCAGGTATTAGAGTTTCAAAAGCTGCTCAGTTGATTTTCACACATAGTCACGGTTGAAAACCATGGCCCTCAGCCACCTAAGACTCACCAATGACCCTGGGTATGACCCTATGAAAGCCAACATGTACGTCTTGGGGCTGTGGGTATCCAGAGCCAGATTGGGAGGGAGGAGGATGAAGGGCCACCTGCCTGGACTCTATTCATGCTCATTGCTCCTGCCATCATCCCTTCTCTCCACCTCAGACCACTGTACTGTAAACAGAAACCAGGATGCACCCAAGTGTCTTTATTTTGGCTACAGGGCAGCAGTTTGATAAACATGCAAGTTTGCGACACTCGTTGTTTAACACAGAGACAGCCGTGAACCCCAAATCCACCCTGAGGCGGAGGCGGACCATTATTGGATTCTCTAACTTTTCCCAGCGAGACCAAGGTGACCCCACCACAGCTGATGCCCCAGAACCTTCCCCTTGTTCATTGCCACCAGTCCTGCCACCCAGGGATAATTCAGAGTGTGGGGTGGTGGGGGTGGGGAGGGAGGGCGGTTGGATGACTTAAAAGAAGCCAATGTGGTAATTAAGGACAACCAAGGGCCTTTCGTCAAGGTCATCAACTGAATATGGAGCGCAGGTCTCCCAGGCTAATAAGTTCACTATGTTATTGTTTCCCATTCTAAATGGAATATAGCCAAATGTGTCAGATTTAGGCAAATAGATAAAGGAGGGAATCATCACTAAAAGCACCATCCTAACAGAGCCACTACTGCTGCTAAACGGAAGCCATCCAAAAAGCACAGACCAGAGAGATGGATGTGAGTCCTGGCCTCTCCACTTATTAACCATGAGGCCTTGGCCAACTTACATAACCTCTCTGAGCCTCAGCACCTTTATCTGGAAGTTGGGGCTAATAATACCAACCTGTGAGAATTGTCATGCATATTAGAGTTATTACATATATTCATTCACCTACCATGTGCCTGGTACATAGTAGGTGTTCAACAAATGGTGGCTGCTGTTATAAATTATTATACTACTAGTAGTAGTAACAATTGTTGTTTATGAGAAAAATCTTTGGGGATTTTGGACATGTGAATAGTTTCCTCACATGCGTAGGCCATCTGAAGTCTCTCATGTTGCAAAGCTGAAAAGTGACAGGTGCCAAAAATGTAACCAGACTCTGAACTTTCCAGCTGTGGCATACTCCAGATTCATTGCTGGGGCTGAAAGTCACACAGTGCTGTCCTTTATCAGTTCAAAAGCCTCTGCTCTAATCTCAGGAGAGGTGAGCACTGAGGTCTGTGATGGTTCATGAGCCTGGGGTGAAAGCTCGGGAAAAACCCGAGGTAGTCCCACCTGCCGTTTCAGCTCTAAAAGGAATAATCAAAGCTGGCAAGTCTTTGGCAGCCTCCTGGACAATTCAAGGGCAGGCACCCTGTGACTCACTGTGTGGTGATGGGCAAGGACCCAACTTCCCCAGCATCCTCATTTATGGAAAGGAAGAACCAAGGCATCCTGACCAAGCTGTTGGCAAATGCTTCTTGGCAAAAAACTTGGTGCTCCTGTCTCAAGACAGCTGCTGGGGGATCCCTGGCTGCATCGCTAACTTTCTGTGTTTACCTTCTCCAGGTCACAGCAACAGCCCAGCAGGCAGTGTGGCCTGCTCCACCACCTCAGACATCAGGCTCAGTCATTCGGTCCCAGAAGGTGTCCATGGAAGAGTTGCAGTTGGTCAGGAAGTTCATTTCCCAAATCTCCCCTCACCAGTACTGAGGAGTCCTTTGAGTGATCCAGAAGAAACTCTCCAGGTGCGTGGTGGCACACACCCTCCTAGCATGGAGAGCATAGGAATGGTGTATAGCATCCCCAGTTCTTGCAATGGACCAACTGAATCGACATTCTCTGCTTCCTGGAAGGGAGATACTTTTACCTACATGACTCCAAGTGCCACCAGTCAGAGTACTCAAGTCAGTGAAAATGGAAAAAATCCTTCCTCTGGGAATGTTTGGGTGTCTCTGCACACACTGCCACCTCTAGTTCCTAAGGAGGCTGCTACCCTCTTTGTTACTTGTGATAACCCAGCAGGATGCAGTGGGTCAGTTGGCTACTCTGAGCACCCTGCTCAACGAAGGCAGGCAGTGGAACGACCCTCCAAGATTGGCCTTCTCACTAGTGTTACCTCAAGGATGGAGACAGGCCCAGGTGGGGCCAGCAGGTTCCGGGAGCGGTCACTGTCTGTGCCCACAGACTCAGGCACCGCAGAGGTGGACTATGATGAGGAACAGAAGGCTGGTGAAGCCTGTGCCCTGCCTCATGCCAGTACAAGTTCTGAGGGCAGTAACAGTGCTGACAACATTGCCTCCCTTCGTGCCCAACAGGAGACCCAGCACAGAAGACAGAGATCCAAGAGTATCTCGCTCAGGAAGGCCAAAAAGAAGCCTTCCCCACCAATGCGCAGCGTCTCACTGGTCAAAGATGAGCCAGTCCTCTTGCCAGAAGGTGGGTCAGCCCTACCCAAGGACCAGAGGCCCAGGAGCCTTTGCCTCTCCTTGGAACACCAAGGACATCACTCATCCCAGCAGGATGCTCAGGGTCACCCAGCTGTGCCAACCTTCAAAGATCCGGAAGGCACACAATTCTCCCACCACTGGTATCTTACTGACTGGAAGTCTGGTGACACCTACCAATCCTTGTCCAGCTCCAGCACTGCCACGGGCACCACAGTCATTGAGTGCACCCAAGTTCAGGGCAGCTCAGAGTCTCTTGCCTCCCCTTCCACGTCCAGAGCCACAACACCTTCCCAGCTCTCCATCGAGGTGGAGGCTAGGGAAGTATCCTCCCCAGGAAGGCCTGCTGGGCTGATGTCACCCTCCAGTGGATACTCCAGCCAGTCAGAGACACCAACACCCACCGTCTCCATGTCCTTGACCCTGGGCCACTTGCCCCCTCCAAGTGGCAGTGTCCGGGTGCGTCCAGTGGTACCTGAGAGGAAGTCATCACTACCCCCGACATCACCAATGGAGAAAATGTCCAAGTCACGGCTGTCGTTTGACCTACCACTGACCTCGTCAACCAACCTGGATCTATCTGGGATGAGTATCTCCATCCGAAGCAAAACCAAGGTGAGCCGGCATCACTCAGATACAAATTTTGGGGCCAAGCTGGCCCAGAAAACGAGCCCCAACCAGCCAGTTATGCCCATGGTTACTCAGTCTGACTTACGTTCCATTCGCCTGAGGTCAGTCAGCAAGTCTGAGCCAGAAGATGACATCGAGAGCCCTGACTATACTGAGGAAGCAGGAGCAGAAGTCTTCACCTTGCCAGAGAGAAAGATAAAACCTCCCATAGCTGAGAAGCCCCCCGTGGCCCGAAGGCCTCCAAGCTTGGTCCACAAGCCACCATCTGTCCCCGAGGAGTACCCGCTAACTTCGCCTACCTTGGCTATGACCCCCAAGAGCTCCATTCAACACACGAGGCCACTCCCTCCAGATGTCTACACAGTGGTACGGAAACCAAAGTCCTCCAGCCCTGAGGGCAGAAGCCCAGGGGAGTCAACAGCAGCCTCAACTCTTGTTTTCACACCTTTTGCTAGTTCCTCTGGTGCTTTCTTCTCAGGAACACAGCAACCTCCCCAGGGAAGTATGGAGGATGGAGGCCCCAAAGTGAGAGCCCTGCCTGAAAGAATTAGCCTCCAGAGCCAGGAAGAAGCAGAGAAAAAGAAAGGCAAGATACCACCCCCTGTCCCCAAAAAGCCCAGTGTGCTGTACCTGCCTCTCACATCACCCACAGCTCAAGTGGAGGTGTATGGAACCGAACCAAGGCTGTCTCTCAGCCCCATCATCACCCTTCAGGAAGAAGCCAGCTGTCCCCCCACCAGTGACCAACTGCAGTCACCTGGTACAAGGATGACTTCAACACCGGAGGCTGAAGGTGAAAGGGAGGCAAGTCCTCTAGGTTAGTAAACTCCTGCTGGCTTTTCTTTTGAATCCCAGGAAAGATGAAGGTAAGGATGGAGTGCCAGAGACAGAAGCAAATGCCCCCAAATAATGATCCTGAGTCCAGGATAACCAGGTCAGTAGGAGGCATCTCTTGAGGGTTTGGGTTATTCTAAACAGGCCTCACTGCCCTTGGGATTAGGAATGACCCAGGGGTGGATCTCCGAGATCCATCTTGGGCCAATCTCACCTGGAACCCCTGATACTGACATACTAAAATCAAACTAGTTCTTAGCACCCTAGGACCTTAGTAGCCCATCTACCTAGTCAGGCACACATCCCCTGCCCTAGGAACTATCTCTCTACCTCCCGGTATAGCACTTTTCGCTAGCCACATGGATTTTAGTTTCATGCATGGGACTCAGTACCCTCCCAGGCTGAGTTCAAATGCTATGGAAGGCTTGCAAGCTTCTGAAACAATGGAATATGTTTCTAGCAGCAGCCTTTCTTAGTGCTTTCTGGAAGAAAGGGAGCTCACTTTCTTGGATGCTTTGAGGCTAGCTCTTCCTGGAACAATAAGACTAAACTAGATAATGTTCCTCATAATTTTTCGGGTCTTTTTTGCATGTCTCTTTTTTTGTTTTAATTGTGGCAAAAATACACATAACATAAAATTTATCATCCTAATCATTTTTAATGTACAGTTCAGCGGTGCTCAATACATTCACAGGGCAGTACAACTATGACCTCCCACCATCCACCTCCAGAGCTCTCTTCATCTTGCAAAACTGAAGTCTGTATCCATTGAACAAGAACTCACCATTGTCCCCTCACCCCCATATGCTGGCAACCACTCTTCTATTTTCTGTCTCTATGAATTTGACTCCTCCAGGGACCTCATGTAAGTGGAATCATACAGCATCGGTCTTTTGGTGACTATCTTATTTCACTTAACCTATTGTCCTCCAGATCCATCCATGTTTCTCATCCTTTTTTTGTACCTTTAACACCAAACATCAAAATCTTATGACCTTCCTTAGGCCAAATTTGGACTTCCAACATAAGTTAAATCATAGTGGCTAAAACAAGCAAACAAATCACAGCCACAGGTAATTTTTAGAAGATGCATCATCAAACTCCACAGGCTCCCTCTGAGATTCAGATAGGTCCCACTCCCACCTACTGGTTGAGTCATTGCTTTAGATGAGTCTCTGCTTTTTGATTTTTAAAAATACTGCATTCAAAACAAGAGAATGCTCAGGCAACCTGTTGTGTAATGGAAAAGGTGTGAGAACACAGGGACCCATGCTGATCTTCACCACTCACTCCACCTTGGCCAAAACACTCCTCTGCAAAACAGAGACATTAAGAGTCTCTGCCCTGCAGCCCTCCCAGAGTTGCTTTGAACATCAAATGAAATACCACAGGAGAATGTGCTTTGTCCTAACTATTGTGGTCGAAGTATTTAATTCCTTCTGGTTCTTATGCCTAGGGAGTTCTACGGAAGCAAGCACTGAAGAAAAAAGTGTAATCAGTGATAAAACAGCCGAATGGATTGCTGAAGAGGACGATGATGTGTTTGTGGCTTCACGCACAACTGAAGATTTGTTTACTGTGATACACAGGTGTAGACCAATTTTCTTAATTCCTATTGTAATTGTCTACCCTTTCTTATACCAAAAGAAAATCTGCTACCTCTAAGCAGCCATTAGAATTGCAACTGGAGCCTAAGTTCAGATACCCACATATGTGAATGCAGCCCTCAGCCTTGCATATGTAATTCACTGACATCTTTGGGTGAAGTGGAGGAGGGGCATGGAAGGGAAGACCAGGTGCCGAGTGAGAGGCCCCTCGTCTCCTAGCAACTGCAGGCCTATTGTGGCTCCATCTGCTCTCTCACAGCTCTGTCTACAGACGGAGACATTTAACCCTTCACAGAATTCCTTGTACCAAAAACATCTTATCAAGAAGTGAAATGGGGCAACAAGCCAAGCATCAAAGCAGGAACTTAGGCAAAGTGGGACCGGACCGGGCACCGGTTGTTAGACAGGGTTTCAAAGCAAGGACTTGGTGATGAGAAAAAAATAGAAAGAGCCCAGTCATTAGAGCTGGAGCACCAGTTCAGAACAGGATCAGCTCTCAGACTGTCTTGATTCAGAGTCACTGAGCTACTGGCCTAGACTCCTTAAATGTTTCCTTGGTCCCAGAACCTAGGCAGAACTGAGCCTGCAGGCACAGGCCAAGCAACTCCAGCTGGGGGCATTGAAAGGGGTATAGAGAGAGGAAGCCAGACAAGGGACTCTGAGGACTTAGCAGAGAGAGAGAGAAAGCTGGTAAGTACAACTGCTTGCAAGGCTGCTGCATGGTAGCCCCCACATCATGCCACTGGAATTCATGAAATTATACGAAGCATTTAGGAAATATCTGCCAGGTGAATTCACTTAAAACAAACTTTTTCTTATTTAGGTCCAAAAGAAAGCTGCTTGGCTGGAAAGAGCCTGGTGAGGCCTTTGCTGGCGGCAGCAGACCAAGCTCCCATTCACCAATAAAGAACACAGCTGATTCTCCAATCAGTGAGTCAGCTGCTTCCGCGGGGTCAAGCGGCAGTGCCAACCTAGATGCTGGCAGAAACGATGATTTCAAGGCCTTGCTACAGAAGAAGGGAAGCAAGACAACTCCAAGGTCCCGCCCCTCAGCAGCCGAACTGCTGAAGACCACTAACCCACTGGCTCGGAGAATTATTGCACAATTTTCAAAAGACTGTGAAACTACCGATGACCCCAGTACCTAAATCCCGAGTTCAGTTAACAGGGTTTAGTTACTAAACTTGAGTAGACAAAGGGAAGAGAAAGGGTTTTAAAAAGTAATCATGGACATAACAGAAGACCCTACATTTCTTTTACATTAACTCACACTCTGGACAGCAGGAGACAGGTCACTTTAGAACTAAATCATCAGGCACTTTAATCATCTTCAGACCTTTTACATTTTCATACTTACAATCTTGCCATTACCCAACTACCGATTTTCTCCTTATCTTCCCCCAGTGTTGTGCCCTGAGAAGAAATTCTCAGATGCAAGGGCACATGTACCATCTTTTCAATCAATGGCCAGGCTGCTCCATCCCTGACTCCTGTCACTGAGGGGCACAGTGTGAGAGTGGATTGGGGACTGCCAAAACTGGGGATCATAGGGTGCCATTGCTGATTATTCACTTTCCTGGCAAGGCCTTGATGGCCCTGTGTGGAGAAACAAAAAGACTCTGGTGCCTCTCCATCCACACTTAAACTCCCCCCACCAGAGAGGTTTGTGGCTGTGCACTTATTTCAGCATGGGGTTGATTGGATGGCTTTTGTCATTCAAAATATGAATGTGAGTCTGTCTTGAAATTCATGCCTTTTTGAGTTTGATTGTCTATGCGGAGATCAGGGTGACGACTTTCAATAAACATGTAGACGACCCCCCCCCCCCGCCCCCGCCAACTAGGAAAAGTCAGGACTGGGTTGCTTTGGATGAATCAAGTTCAGCCAACAAATGAGGCAGCCATTTGTTCACTCAGATCTATCCAAGGTAACTTGCACATTGTGTCTTGAAATTCTTCAAGTGTCTGTCAACAATGATAGCTAGAATCAGTGCCCAGCTCATGCTGCATTCTAAGAACTCTCGTTTCATTTGCATATAACCTTCATTACAGGAAGTAATTAGCTGAAGGAACAGCATTATCAAAGGCTCAAGGAGGAAAGAAAGTAAGTGTAACTTGTCCACCTCCATTCAGTTTAGATTGTGGTTTGTGGTTCCTTTTGTTTTTGTTTAAAGGAAGTCTTACTCTGTTCCCAAACCAAGAATGTATGGACTAAAAAGAATATATCCAAAACCTAAAAGGCAGCCTTGCAAGTGGCTGTGGCCCATAACACACACACAAAAAGGGCTACTTTTTGCCATTTATGTTCCACTGTGTGACTGACTTTACATTAACTATGTTGGGGGAGAGTGTAGGAACTCGGGGGAAATGAGATGCTGACGGAGCCCCCAGAGCAATCATTGTGACTGCTCCCCACACAAGCTTATAGGCACTAACTATTCTTGTCAGTTCAATTTTCTAAGCAGAGCAAGAGAAGTAATTCATTTGATTTTCATGTGTCTGGTTTTGGGGAGGCTGGGGGAGAAAAACAGTCAACGCATTGAACAAAAACTAGCTGACCAATAATGGAGGGTTAATGGTCCACATTCTCAAGAAGGGAAAAGAAAAGTCAAATGAAATTGTAGCCTGATTCCTGGACCCCTTCCTCCTTCACTGCCACCCCCCCAACCCAACAGATTCATTGGCCAACATCCTGGATGATGCAGAAACTGCCCCAGAGACAAGCAGATCTTGATTTTGATAGGTCACATCACTCACCAATGAGAAGCAAGCTCTTAGCTCCACTGCCCACACTCCTGCAGACAGAGCAGCTGAAAAACTACACTGAGAGCTGAGAAGACTTGGGCCTCTCATTCAAAGGTCTTAAGCCTACGCCCTTGGTTGGTACAGGTCTGAATTCTAGACTTCTAAGTGCAGGCCAGGCTCATCAACTTCTTTGCAATCAGCACTGCCCCCTGACTTAGAGGCCACTTAAAATAATAAACAGTGAGAACCCAGTTGCTTTTGAAAGCATTCAAACTATTTGATTTGAAGGTCCAGATCATATTTCAGGGGTTTTGCCTGAAATAAAATAGATTCATTCCTGGCCTGAATTTATATCTGAATGCCACACTTGTCTGCCCCAGACTCAGAATTCCAAAAGACAGAAACATTTTTTCCTCTGCAGGGAAATGAAGGGGTGTTCATGCTTTGGCCTAACAAAAGTGAAAGGCTGCCAGGGCCTTCTCATTGGAAACCACTTTGAACAGCTGAGCTCTGAAGCCAAATAAGAGACTCATATAGTACGGGATGTGTTACTTCTACTGGTTTTTCTGGAAGCTTCTTGTTTGCTACTTCTAGTGGGTTTCACCTTTCTATCCCTGGGTGGTTTTCCCAAAAGATTCTAAAGCTGAATGCCCAGACACTTTTATGTTTTGCTGTTACCTTGAGTCTTGCTTTCCTCTACAATAGTCTGTATACCTGGAATTTTTGTAACATCTTCTGCATCATTACTATGGCCTTCAAATACCCAGTGGTGTTTCCATTAGCACAAGAGGATTTGGGGCAGAGATTTTATGGTCAGAGGTAACATTGAGGGCAAGAAATATTCCTTTAATATTTTGCAACAGGTGTACCTAATCCCAGGCAAACAACCAAACTGTAGAATTTGTTAGTCACTGATGACTATGACACCAAACATCTTTCCTACTCCTAACCCTCAACCTCTCTCATCCCCATAATTATAACACCAACTCTCCCACCGAGGCACAGAGCACAATGTTTGCTGCCCTCTGTACTGACTCTGTTAAGACCAGAGAAGAGAGGCTGACAGCCCCTCCATGTAGGCTTTCAGAGACCTAGTACTGCCACGGTCACTAGTGCAAATAATAACGATCACAATTTTTGAGCATGGAATACAGAAGGGGTTCAAGTAAAATGAAGTTTGCCACAGGAGGTCAGCTTCCAATTCAAGTTGTTTCTATCCTTTTGTTTGCTCTGATTCCAACCGATAGCCACAGGTAGCTCTGCTGGACTAACCTCAGTGTAGTCATGAGTAGAGGGAGTCATCCCCAGGAGAGGTCAATGGGTAGCAAAGAGTGATTTACTCTTGGTGGGTATTCATTACGTATTTGTGGTTCAAATGTCAAGAGTAGACAGCAAGCCATTCTTGGTAGAGCAGGAAGCCTCGCTAGTATCTCCTCTCCTTTGTCTGCCTCATCTCTCACCTAAGCCTCCCACTTGCCCCAACTTGTCCCTCAGCCCCGACTCCTGTGAACTGCATCCCTAACCTACAGCTTACCCTTTAAGGAGGCAAGACCACAAACAGCGAAATAGTTCGTGTTAGCCTAATGACCTCAAATAGACCAATTGGTCTGAAGGCATCCCCTTGAATGTGCAAAGACTAGAGAAGATTCTATAAAGGCTTACAACAAGCATTTCACTGGACATCCATTTTAAATCTCTAGACAACACAGATCAGATTGTGATCCTGCAGTACCTATCTGAGCAGATGTTTCCGTGCACCTGCCCTCTTCCTGATAAACTATTCCTTAAAAAATTGAGTTTGTGGCCAGTGCTCTTGTTCCTCACCAGTGCAGCCTTCCATCATCACCAAGTCTGTAACACAATAGTAGGCTTTCACTTTAATCTGATTTTCCAGGGCCAGGACTAGAGTGAGGTGAACGAAGCGCCCACTCTCAGGGCCGCACAAGTGCCTTACCCTCGTCTCAGCCCTGCACTTTGCACTCTATGAATATCAGTTTATCTTCTTCCTGTAAGTGTGGTTCCTCTGATAAATCCCTGTTGTTGCACCAAATGTTTTATTGCCATTTCTTTTTTCCATTGCTATAAGCCTTTGTATGCCTATACATCTAAGAATAGACAATATTATCAGGAAACATGGTTGATTTCTAAGCAACCTGCTCCAAGTGGCAAGTTAGCACCCATTTTCAGTAGGGATGCAGACGGAGACAGCCCTTCAGCACAATAGTGAATGAGCTGGAGGTCTGCCATTGGGATGGATCTTCATTCTCCTCTTTCTGCTCCATTTTCCCCAGACCTTGCTTCCCAGCCCCAACTCTCCTGAGTGCCTCCTAGTTTGTTCTCTTTACTAAGAAAAACATGCTCTCAGGAAAGGGATAAAGTTCTTTACTGTAACATCATAAGGCTTAACGCTACCTTTTTTTTTTAATTTTTTTTATTTTTGGGACAGAGAGAGACATAGCATGAACGGGGGAGGGGCAGAGAGAGAGGGAGACACAGAATCGGAAACAGGCTCCAGGCTCCGAGCCATCAGCCCAGAGCCTGACGTGGGGCTCGAACTCACGGACCGCGAGATCGTGACCTGGCTGAAGTCGGATGCTTAACCGACTGCGCCACCCAGGCGCCCCAACGCTACCTTTTTTGAGGGTCGCTTGCATTATAACAGGGGAAAAGCCTTAAGCCAAAGGAATTGAAGTTCTGCCTGTAGAATTCTAGGCCTCGATTAGCTGCAAAGTGTGTTTTTCACCACCGAAAGGCCAAATTCCCTGAAAGCTAACTCCAGAACATAGAAAATACCTTAATCTCCTGGAATTATTGTATTAAATTGCTGGTGGTTGACTAGTCCTGATACCCCATGCTGTTCTATTGGACAAGGGACCAAGGGACCACATCTACCAAGAGACTCTCAGAAATGGCTACTGAAAGCCACTGAGAAGGCCGAGATCATATTGTACATTAACATTTTTACACAAATGGAATTAATACTAGTCATTTTAGTAAAAGAACACAAGGACTTAGAGTTTGTGAAAATGTGTCCTGTTTGTGAAAGGTGAAACTGATCAATGTCTGATCCATATTGGTCTCTTGGTGGTGGTGGTGGTAATTATTAAACTTGCTAGAGGTACAACTTTACTAAACACAAGCCTCTGCTTCCCCTGCCCTTATTTATGTTTTGTGCTATCACTTCAGCTTGGTGTGAGAGAGACCAGATCTATACCAGAGCATCCAGTCCCTCCAAAGCCTTTGCTCGTATTTTAGCTATAAGTCACCAAGGTATTAGGGATTTAAAATGACAAGAGTGGGAAGAGCTGCCTTAGTCAAAGAGCAGCAAAAATGAAAATTTAAACAATGACATGGAATAAAGTTTTAGAATATTCTGACACAGATTTATATAGGAATATGACAGTAAACAGTTATAGCCAAATATTTGAGGTGCTTTTCATAAGTTTAGCAAAAATTAATTTGCATAAGTAATGGATTGTGTGAAATAGGAATATACATTTGTTCAGTAAAAGCCCAAAATCAAGGCCAGTGGTTCTCAAAGTGTCATCCCAGAAACAGCAGCAGCAGCAGCCCTGGAGTGTGTGTGTGTGTGTATGTGTGTATTCCAGTGATGTTACTTCTCCAAGCCCCTGAATCACTATAGCCACAACTGTTCAAATGATTTCAAACTTTCCCACCATTTCTGCTGTCATCACAGTGATTGGTCTCTGGCCAAGTGATGTATATTGTCGTGTTGGTCAGGTATACATTTGTTTCGTGTTAAGAAATTACCAGATTGAATCAACTACTCACTTAACCTGCAAAACTCTTGATTTGACTTAGCCAGCATGTCTGGCCCGTTTTGGATTTTTTTTGAATTCACAAATAGGAAAAGAGTGTTATGTTTGGTATTGCCAACCCTTAAATACCTATCTTCACCAAGGTGGCTGTTCTCTAGGAGGGCTCTGATTTTAAGATTTTGCCTACATAGTAGAATTTGATATCAACAAATACACCAACAAAATCTGAACTGGAACAACCAATTAACCCCCCTCAGCTTCTTTTCAATGCCAGGCTTTATAGAAACTTACTCCTTTTGTGGTGTTCCGCTTTTTTTTAATGTCCAATTTTACCAAATGTTATGCATGCAAATGCAGCATTGTGCTCACTATATAAGTCACCCCAAACTCATTTTCTCCTCCATATGTGTGGTGGTAAAGAAATATCAATATGTATGTTCTTACCTCTCCTGATTAAATCTGTAAATTACAAATCTTTTCATTAATTTTTAAATGAGATATATTTACTCTGGCTAGTAGTTACAATTTTATTCTTTTTATGATATTTCATTGCTACTCTTTTCTACTGACTCCAAAACTTACTTTGGGGAATATTTCTTATTTCTAGGTTGTTGTATTTATCTTATTTCTATATTTATCTGTAGCCATGGAATGTTAGAAGTGAAAGGGACCAACCTCTCATTTTACACATGAGGCCCAGAAAGGTCAAATAACTTACACAAGGTCACACACACAGTAGCAGGACCTGGCCTCAGTTCCAGATCTCCTGCCTCTGGGGCCAGTGTTTTTTTCATTTAAAGGGCTGCATTTATAGAAGACCCACAGCTGGCTTCTACATTTATGACACATGGATTTCCCAGGTATTTCAACAAACTAATATATTTGCTTTAAGGGAAACTGCTCAAGATTTCTTTAGTTGAATCCAAGTACAAATCTGATTTTCAATTTAGAAACATTCATTTCCCCTCAAAATTCAGTATATGTTCCCTACTTTGTATATATTTTCCCTAAAAGAAGTTTGAAAAATGAATTTTTATAGATCAAATTCCACTTTTTAGTAGAGAAGCTTCTTTTCTAAGGGAATCGTCTGGTGACTTCTTTTGAAAAACAAAGAATCCTCTTCTCAATGTCCCTCAATGTCTACTTTATTTTTAGTCTCAACTTTTGTAATTGGTGTTTATTTAAAGTAGGACAAACCAATATTGGCTTTCCTAGAATCTACTTTATCCTTCCCTTCTTAAACTTTATGAGATATCAGACTGTTACATGCTCATGAGATATTTAGTTGTATTCTAGAAGCTTCACCTAGCTTGATGTTATGTCAATCCCTGGGCTCAAACTTTATCTCCATCTTATCAAAAAAATAACAAAATTCCCTAGCCAGTACTGTGCTCTGCATGCATTCTCTTTTCTGGAACATTCTTTGCCTAGTGTGACTCTTCTCTTTAGCTATTCTTGGGCTTCCTTCCATGGTCCGTGCATACCTTATTATTCTGTGGAATTGAAGGCAGTGTCCCTTTAGGGTTGTGCTAGTTACATGGAGTGGTAGTTCCAGTTATTTCCATTGTTCCCTTGTTTCCACTGGACCTCCTCTGGTTTCTATGTTCAGGAATGCTCATAGATTGATGGGATCTAGACCAGGGGTTGACAAACTTTTTTTGTAAAGGGCCAGATAGTAACTATTTTAGGTTTGGGGGGGGGGCACATGTGGTCTCTGTAGCATATTCTTCTTCGCTGTTGTTTCTTTGTCTTACAATACTTTAAGAATGTAGATACCATTCCTAGCTCTTGGGCCATATAAAGCCCCAGGCTGGATTTGACCTGCTTGTCATAGTTTACTGACCCCTGGTCCAGACAATGTTCTGTAACAGGCATTTCTGTGACGGGCCCCATGTGATAACTGGGTTGTATACTGGGTGATATGGCTCACTGCCCTCCTATCTACTTCACTGTCAGACCAGTCTGCACAGAAGTGGGTGCAGAGGGGCTGCATATGCCAACCCATTATTCTTTGATAGGGTGCTCATCACTGACTCTCTCTCTCACTCACTACCTTGGTGTAGAAACCCTCATTCTTTTCTCCAGACCTCCTGTCCTGGTTATCCGATGTGCCTCTTATTCCTTGAGTTTGAGGTAAACTGAGCGGGAAGAATGGATTTCTGAGTTTTCTTATTTCTTTTGTCCCTATATTGGTCTCCCGAACTTTGGCTGGGGACCCCGGCCCTGGGCCATCTGGCCTGACCTGCCCTATATTGCCGTCACAAGTTTAGGGCTGTCTCTGGAAAGTCTGTTGGCCCAGGCCATGAGATGCCAGTTTGGTCTGCAATTTCCTAGGGAAATCACCAGCACTCTTGAGTCCCATAGTTGGTTTTGAAACCCAGAATGTCCATGTGTCCATTTTCTATAATGTAATTTGGATCTGTTCTAGACTTATCCCCAGCAAGAAAACTAATGAGGTATAGAAGGTATTCTGTGTCCACAGTGTTTTCCTGTCTAAACCCCCTGCTTCCTTGGCCCCCCAGGCCCCAGGATGGACTCCCTGGAATGCTCTGTGCAGCACCACAACCAGCAAGCATTCAGCATACCACTGCCTCCTGTTTTCTGAACCTTTAAAAGGATCCCTAGGGGTACCTGGCTGGCTCAGTCAGTAGAGCATACAACTCTTGATCTCAAGGTTTGAGTTCAAGCACCATTTTGGGCTAGACCTAACCTAAAAAAAAAAAATAATAATAATTCCTTAAATCTTCCTCACAACCCTACATCTTGCTGCCATCTCTACCTCTCATGCTACCTGGAAGTCTAAAGCTCAGATTCACATTTCACATTTTTCTCATGTAAGCATTGAGAGATATGAGTGAAGAAGGTGTGTGCCTGTGTGTGTGAGCCTGGTTTCTCCAATGGAACTGTGAAGGCCTCATTGACTACTGTATCTGTCTCTCTTTTCTCTCTCTCCCTTTTTCCCTCTCTCCTTCTCTCTCTCTCCCTCTCCCCTCCTCTCTCTCTCACACACACATATGCACGCACACACACACACACACACACACACACTCCATCTAGTGTTTCATCAGTTCTCTGGTCCAGATGTAGGTCTGATGGGGCTGGTCAAGAAGGGGATGAGGCATCATCCTGAGGAATTTCCCTTTTCTTGTCTTTTGAAACTTTCTTTCTACTGGTTTGTGCTGTCTTCCCTCAGGAAGCCATTTGAAGAAACTCTCTGCGACAATTGTGAACAAGCTGACATATAAAGAGCAAGGACTTTAATTTGATATGAACTCAGTCACTCAGACATACCTCCCAGGCTGCAGTTTTTCCTATCTAAGCAAATTGCTTCTTAGGACCTTTAAGCTTCCTTTCTGTCATTTGAGCCCAGGGATCTACCCACATATTGAAAACTAAATCTTAAAAAGTCAGAGGCATGAGTAACTTTCATGATTTTCCTATTTGAAAATATCTATGAAGCAGTTTCTTTCTGCCTTTGCTTGAAAATTTCCAGACTTAGGAAGGGAACCAGGTTTATGCCTTGGACTCTAAGGCAACAAAAGACCTACACCTGCAAAAAGCAAAATGAGGAAGGAGGACTGGCTAGTCCTATGCATAGTCAGGAGACAGACTTTTTTGTTTCATTAGCACTTACCAATCAGTGCTTACTGAGTGCCAACAATGCACTTAAGAAAAAATAAAGGAGACAGGAATTTACAGACCAATATCCTCAACTAGAAGGCAGAGATAAGGCAATTCCCCCAGTGATAAGAAAGTGTCCCTGGATAAAAATTTCAAGAAGCAGCAGAAATTAGGAGAGATCATAATCCCAGGCTTTTTAGAATTCCAACACAAAATGGAAGGAAGCCCTCTCTGGGGTGATATTACAAAGGGTTTTTCTTGTCTTTCTTTTCTTTCTTTCTTCTTTTTTTATTCAAGCATTCCATACTGGCTTGCTACCAGCAATTGAACTGTATTCTTTATATAGCTAGAGCTGTTTGTGTCTTCTCGAAATAAACTGTTTCTGTTAAAACCATTTTCTGTTTCACCCTCTGGTTTTCATTGTAGCAGTGACGCCTTTATTCAGACACTAAGCCCAGTTCTGAGCATGTGTTACCAGCCATGCAAATGTGGGGCCCACACACATGGGGTTTGATTCTCACAACCCCCTGAGAGCCCAAAGCCTATATGCAGGACACAGTGTCTTGCAGAAACCTGGCCCACAGAATGGTGAACCTAAGGGACATGGTCAGGTAATTCATGTTCAAGGACTTTGTCTCAGGGATTTGAGTATGACTGCTTATTGGAAGCAACAAGGGGCCGCAGAGGAGGCGGGGCTCTGGTGAAGTGGGCAGCAGTTGCCAGGCTCCTGAGAGGAGGAGGTTGCTGTAGCAACTGTGCTCAGGGCATGCACTCCCTCTTTGTTCTCTGGCTCAATGAAGCCATCCAGCAGGGCAGACCAGAGTGAGTCTGGGCTGGGGGCAAAAAAAAAAAAAAAAAACACAGACCAGATGTGGCCCATATCACTTCCATCCCTCAAAAAGGGTCTGATCCCACCATGCAGGTAGTGATAACTATATTTAAGGGTCAACTCTCATCCAAAAGGAGTTTCTTTCTCTATTCCCAACTGGCCCAAGCATGTAAGGCTGAGGCCCTTGCAGCCAGCATCCTTGTGTTCCCAGGCCCTACATTAGCTCATGTCCTCTAATACCAGGTTGTTCTTCCAAAAAGACACAACAGAAATGGAAACAACCTAGAAAACTCACAAGGGAAGGGAGAGGGGCCAAGGCGACTCTCATACAAGAGCAGGTGTTAAGATTTAAGATAAAGGTCAGATAAAGGCTGGCTCAAGGTGGACCTCATGGCAAGCAGTACCTCAGTAGGACCTTGTGGTGCAGAGTTTAATGATCACTCTGGCAGGGTCACAGCCTCCTTGGTCTACCATACCACAAGTTGGAGAAGCTTTTAGGGACTGACCCACACTGATGAGACCCACAAAAGACATGTCAAAGGCAGGGTCTGGTATATTAATTAACCAAAGAGAGAATATGCCTTTAAAACACAGGTCATAGGGGCACTCAGCTGGCTCAGTCACTGGAGCATGCAACTCTTGATCTCGGGATTGTTGAGTTCAAGCCCCAGGTTGAGTGTAGAGATTACTTAAAAATTAAAATACAATCTTGAAAAAATACAAAAACCAAAGCATAGGTCATAAACAGGATGCCTGCAGGCTGAATTGAGCTCATACACACTGTGTGGAGTACAAACACTGGAGTTGTTTTTCAATTTTTAAAAATTTAGGTGGGCACAATCTCTGCAGTTAACTAGTTCCTCATCTGTCCCTGTTATATTAAACCCAAACAGCGTTCATGTATATTACCTGCTATGCCCCTGAAGGCATTTGAGCCTGTGAACCCTGCATCAAGGTGAAGTTGTGGGTTGAGTTCCCCCAGGAAGCACTCTGGGATGGAGTTTGGTGAGCAAGATGTTTATTAGGGAATGCCCTAGGGAGCAACATCTGTAGGAGAGAAGAGAAGGAAATAGGTTTCTCTTGTATCGCTTTATTCCTTGTTTGATTTGTTGCTGTAGGGGCCCAATAGGCTGTAGGAAGCCTATCATCTTATTTCACTATTTCACATAAAAAGGGAGCCTCATACCACACTAAGAAAGAAGTTCCAGTTGGATAAAAACCTAAATATGTTCCGATTCTGTGTCTCCCTCTCTCTCTGCCCCTCCCCCGTTCATGCTCTGTCTCTCTCTGTCCCAAAAATAAATAAAAAACGTTGAAAAAAAAACCCCTAAATATGAACAGCAAAAATATGAAGCTTTTGGAAGATAATATAGGAGAATATCCTCATGAACTCACAGTACAGAAGGATTTCTTTTTTTTAATGTTTATTTATTTATTTTTGAGAGAGAGAGAGAGAGAGAGAGAGCAAATGAAGGAGGGACAGAGAGAGAATCCCAAACAGGCTCCACACTGTCAGTGCAGCACCCAATGCAGGGCTTGATCCCACAAACTGTGAGATCATGACCTGAGCAGAGACCAAGAGTCCAGATGCTTAACCAACTGAGCCACCCAGGCACCCCAAGAAGGATTTCTTAAACAAAACACAAAACCACTAACCATAAAGGACAAGTGATAAAATTCAACTGCTTTAAAACTAGGAAACCATTTAGTGAGTGAAAACGCAAGCCACAAAAAAGGAAAAGATACTTGCAACACATATAACCAACAAAAGAACTAGTATTCAGAATACACAAAGAACTCCTACAATGTAGTAATAAAAAACAGAGAATTCAATAAAAAATGGGGAAAAGACTTATATGGACTCATGATAATAGAAGAAATCCAAATATCCAATAAGCATAGCAAAGTGCTTAGTCTAATCTATCAGCAGAGAAATGAGAAATGAGGGAGGATGAATTACAACGGGGTAGGGAGAAACTTGTGGGCATGATGGCCATGTTCATTATCTCAATGGTTCTGGTTTCACAGATGTTAACTCATCAAATTGTCACTCTAAGTATGTGGAATCTGTTGTACATCAGTTATACCTCAATAAAGCTGTAACACACACACACGCACACACACGCACACACACAATGATATACCATTTCACATCCACCAGACTTGCAAAATATTTTTAAGTCTGGCAGTAATTAGTGTTGAGGAAGACGTGAAGGAACAGAAACTCTGACACACTGTGGTGGGCATCACTTTGGTTGGTTGGTTCAACCACTTTGGAAAACAGTTTGTCTTTCCCTATTAAAGTTGAAGATACACATCCCCCAGGACCCAGCAATTCCACTCCTAGCAATACAACCCAGAGAAATGTGTAGATCTTTCCCAAAAGAAATACAGAAGATTCATAGTACATTGCACATAGCAGCTCAAACTGGAAACAACCGAACGGCCCATCAAGAGGAGAACAAGCAGACTGCAGGATTCTATACAGCAAAGACAATTAAACTACAGCACATGTAACAACATTATGGAGCACAGAAATATGAAGTTGAGCAAAAGAAGCAAGATGCATAGGAACACATACAGGATGGTTCCATTTATATAAAGTGCAAAACAAGCAAAACTAAACTCTTAGGGATGCATAGGTAGATGATAAAACTATAAAGAAAACAAGGAAATTGTTATCATAAATGTTAAGAGAGTGGCTCCTTAGAATTGAATGGGTCAGGGGTGCCTGGGTGGCTCAGTCGGTTGAGCATCTGACTCTAGATTTCAACTCAGGTCATGATCCCAGAGTCATGGGATGGAGCCATACAACCGGCTGGCTCTGTGCTGATCATGGAGCCCTGCTTAAGATTCTTTCTCTCTCCCTCTGCCCCTCCCCTGCTTGTTCCCCTCAAGTTGAAAAAAAAAAGTAGAAGGGTCCATTGTAATTGATGAAGACACAAGGGAGGATTCTGGGATATGAGAAAAGTTCTATTTCTGGAACTGGACGTGGTCATACTGGTGTGCACTTGTAAACATTTTTACAAGTGTATAAAGTGTACATTTGTTTTAAGTACTTTTCTTAATGTATGTATGTTGTATTTTACAGTAAGAACATTTTGTAAGACCCAGGATACAATTGTGAGTTATGCCAAATTTACAGGAAGGGCTGAAAGAAAAGGAGTCTAGGAAAAAGACAGCAGGCAGCAAACCAGGAGGAGAGAAGCAGCTCCCAGATTTCCAAAACGGAGTGAACAACAAGCACCAAGTCTTATCCACCCCTGCTCTGCAGAACACATCAGAGTGGGGCTCAGAGCCACCAGCCTGTGTCCTCGCAGCCCTAACAGGAATATGATCACATAAGAGAAAAATGAGCGAAGGCATAAACAGATGAGAATAAATACTATTAGAAGGCAAACATATGGGGAAATGTCTACTCTTCCTTAATGAGTGAAGACATACAAAATTTAAAAAACTGAATGGCCATTTTTTGCCTATTATAGTAGCTAAAATTGAGGGGAGGTGGAAGAAATTACAATATGTCAGGCTGAAAGAGTACCAAATTGATGCATGATTACTGGCTGCTAACACTATGAATAAATACCATCCCTTTAAAATAAAATCTGGCAATATGCATCAGGAAATTTTACATGATCATGCCATTTTACTCAGTACTCTTGCTTCTGGGAATCTATGCTAGGAAAATTATGCAAAGGAAGGAAAAAGATATATGAATGAGTCTGGAAGTGACTCAAGTATCCCTCAACAAGTAAACCATTGAATAGCAACCTTAAGTGCCACTAAGTAAAAATCATAATTATGATAATGGGGAAGGAAAGAAACTAGCATTTATTGAGTGACACTTTTTTGACCTATATTATAATAAGTATATTACTTTATCTAGTTTGATGCAACCACCTCCAAAGTCTTTTATTGTTACTTCCATTTACATATGGAGAAACTGTAGCTCAGAGAAGCTCAGAGAAGCAAGTTGACTCATCAAAGCTAACACAGTTGTGAGTGGCAGAACAAAGATTTGAGTAAACATCCATCTGAATAATAAACCTCTGTTATTTTTACTCCATTACACTACAATATGAAAAAAAAATACTTCTCCTGGCATTTCCTGAAGTATTTTCCCCCAAACACACAGGTTATGACTAATAGGGTTTTTAATATCATATTTAAAAGTTTATTTTTTTAAGTTTATTTATTTTGAGGTGGGGGGAGGGAGGAGAGAGACAGACAGACAGATCCTAAGCAGGGTCCTTGCTGTCAGTGCAGAGCTGGACATGGGTCTTGAACTCACGAACTGTGAGATCATGACCTGAGCCAAAACCAAGAGTTGGACACTCAACCGAATGAGCCACCCAGACGCCCCTAAAAGGTTTCTTTACCCTTAGACTTCTCAGGCATTTAATTACACTTTCATCTTTTCAACAAGTATTTACTGGGTATGTCAGACACTTAGGTGTTGGGGATGCAGCAATGAACCAGAGAGACAAGAACCCTGCCCTCATGAACCTTATATTCCAGTCAGTAGAGGCGAAATGCAAATAAATACCCCAAATCACCTCAGACTGCAGCAGAATTAACAGGGCAATATGATAGATGGGAACTGGGATGTTGGGGGGGGGGGGCACGGCTAGCCTAGATGGGTTGATTACAGAAGGTTCCTGAGATGACTTTTGAACTGAGACCTCAATGGGCCTGAAGGGAGAGTCTTCTGAGCAGGGGGACAGCAAATTCAAAGACCCCAAGGAGGGAGAGAGTTTGCTGTTTTCAAGAAACAGAAAGAACCACAGCATGGCTGGGAGATAGTGAGTGAAGCATAGTGACCATGGTAAGGAGTTTGGATTCTATTGTAAGAGCAAAAGAAAGCCATTGGAGGGTTTCTGGAGGATCAGTGACATGCTTTGATTTTTTAAAAGTCATTCTGGAGGGCACCTGAGTGGTTCAGTCAGTTACACATCCAACTCTTGATTTCAGTTCAGGACATAATCTCATGGTTCATAAGATGAAGCCCCGCATCTGGCTTTGTGCTGACAGCACAGAGCCTGCTTGGAATTCTCTCTCTCCCTCTCTTTCTGTCCCTTCCCTGTTCTCTCTCTCTCTCTCTCTCTCTCCTCCCTCCCTCCCTCCCTCTCAATAAATAAATAAATAAACTTAAAAATTAAAATAAAAAAATTCTGGCTGCTCTGTGGCAAATAGATTAAAGTAAGAATGAAGGTAGGAGACCAATGAGGAGACTACTGCAGCAAGCTAGGCAGAGAGGACAGTGGCTTGGGCTAGGGTGGTGACCACAGATATGGAGAGAAGCAGAGGTATTTGGGTTTATATCATGAATATTGAGCCAACTGGACTGGCTGGTGAATTGGAATTGGGTGACAAGTGAAAGGAGGAATCCAGAATGATCCCTAGGTTTTGGGCTTCAGCAGTTGAGTGGATGGTGGTGTCATTTATTAGGATGGTGAAAATTTGAGAAAGAGAGCGGTTAGGAGGGCCAAATGAATGAGTGGTTATGCTTGAAATATTTTAAATTTGAGCTGCCTATTGGGCATACAAGTGATGATGCCAGGTGGATTGGCAGTCCAGGGCAGTAGTCAGGGCTGGAGAGAAATTTGGGAGTCCTTGGAACATTAATGGTTTAAAGCCTTGAAACTGGATGAATTTCCCTAAGGGGAAAAAGTAAATAGAGAAGAGAAGAGGACCTAGGATGAGCCCTGGGGCTGTCCAATATTTAGGCATCCAGTAGAGAAGGAACAACCAAGATAGAAAATTGAGTTGTAAACTGCCAATATAAGGGCTCTCAAGTGCAGTATTCCCAAGCCTTCTTTTCTTGATCATGGAACCTGTTTGTCATGGGGCAGCTTGTGCTCAGCAAAAACACTGAGGGAAATGCTGGCTTATGCTATAGCAAGTGGAAGGGCATAGAAAATGGTATGCCAATTATGATTGCAACTGTGCACAGCCATGTACAGAACATGCCTGGCACATGTTGAATAAATTAATGAATGACGAGTAATACACATATAGACAAAAACTACAACACAAGCACTACCAGGGAGTAAACAAAAATGAAAGTAGAGTAGTTGTTAGTACTGAAATATGACTGGAGACAGTTTTTCCAATTTTTCGGCAGTGTTTTGTTGACTATTTTTTTCCTAATGGTGTTTCGCCAATTCTGTGCATCCATCTGTCTCTGCTGCATTCAGGGATACTATTCCCAGACACCCTGTAGAAATCCACTCTGCTTGTTTGCTCTTGCTCATTTTGAAATCCCTGACACCTTTCCTGGACTGTTTAATTTTAATTCCATTCAGTTGTATCAACAAATATTTACAGAATCATCCTCAGCCTACAGAGGTGGCATATATAAGGCCCTGCTTTCACATTGCTCACAATCTAAAGGGAGATGGATTTGTAAACCTTACTCAAAATCCACTTCTCCTCTAGTCCCCTCTAGTCTTCTTCAGTCTATCTGTGAACTTTGTTTATGCTTTCATGCTTCCAAATCATTTCCATCTAGCTTCCAGCTGTGGCCTTACCCCTGCCCCTACACCTAGCCCATTAACATACCTAATTAACATAAATAAGCCCCAATGGCAAATATTTGGAATAAAAGATTACAGGGGAGTTTCCACCACAAACGTGATTTCTTTGAGTTCCTGCATACGGACATTTGTTCATTATTGGTGTTTGTTTGTTTGTTTGTTTGTTTGTTTAAAATGTTTATTTATTTTGAGAGAGAGAGAGACAGAGAGCACCAGCATGGGTAGAGGCAGAGAGAGGAGAGAGAGAGAATCCCAAGCACAGAGCTCAACAGAGGGCTCAATCCCACATACCATGAGATTATGACCTGAGCTAATATCAAGAGTCAGATGCTTAACTGACTGAACCACCCAGGCACCGCTGTTCATTGTTGTTAAACAAGTCTCTGTGTGTATGACTGTTGCTTCTCTTTGTTTTTGGAATAGCTCCTAAGGATTTTCATAGATTTTGCTAGGAGAAGGTACCTTACACTGTAAAACACCCCACCATCCACCAGGATGTCATCTCATAGAGTTTTGATTATGTTAATTGATACATTTTGCAAAAAAAGAAAAAATACTGGCTCATGCAAACATAATTGCTTATGTTTGTTGAGAGGTACTATGTGTCAAGCATTGTTCTAAATGCTTTATTCAAATTAATTGGTTAATCTTCCCAACACTCTGTTCTACACAGGAGATCAAGAAATGTTAAGTAACTTACCTGTGATATTACAGCTGGTAGGTGATAGAACTGGGATTCATACCCAGACAGTTGGGCTCCAGAGCTACCCTTACTATACTTGCTACAAACTTACATATACAGATACATCACACATCACTTTTTGTGTTGTTTTAAGTCAATTAACATTGATTACTACCTGGTTCACACTAACCTCTTAAAGCAAACCTAGCATACTTTCACATCATTAAGTTAGAAAGGCAAACACTTTGAGACACTAAAATGACCCACTAGACCATGTGAACTTAATATTCTTTCTGGAGAAAGCATTTTGTTGAGGTTAAAGAGGAGTAACAGATCTAACATTGCTAAAAACAGCTACTATCTTGAAACGTTTTAGGTGTAATACTAATCTCAAAGGAAATAAGCCCCCCAAAGGTCTGTAATTAATTTACTTTGCTTAAGAAATGTCGTTTCAGTGGAGCAAAGACTACCACATTGGAACCTTGCCATGGCACTGTTCCCTATAGAGCCAATTTAGTATTAGGCCAGAGGCCTTGGATGGAATCCAAAGGAGGTTTATTTCTGAAGTAATGAGATACCCTTGCTAGATGGCAACATCACTTCTTGAGGCAGTCTTATGGCCTGGATACAGAGAAAAAGTTTTATAGGAAGATCTTGCTATACTGTTAGCTAACTGAATGATCAGAGTAGCTCTTTTAAGAATCACAAGTTGGTGGAGAAATAGGCACCCTTAATCATGGTCAGTGGGAACATTGGCTGATCTCTCTTTGGAAAAAAGTTTGACAATTACTATGCAAAATTCAAAATTCTTTGTCCCAGCTGTTTCATATGTGGGAATCTATCCTACATATATCTCACATCTGTGTAAAACATACCTTTAAGATGTGTACTGAAGCACTGTTTGTCACAACAAGAGACCAGAAATAATCTCTAAGTGTAAATCAATTGGAAACCAGTTGGATAAATCATGGTACTTCCATCTAATGAAATTTGATGGAGCCATTAAATAAGAGAAAATATTCATACAGTGTAATACTACCAGCAACTTAAAAATAAACTGCTGCTACTCACAAAAGAAGTCAAATACAGAGGAATGTCTACTATATGCCTCCATCTATATGAAGTTCAGAACTTTCCTTTCTGGCCAAGATGAAGTAACAAGGACCAGATTTACTTTCCTGTCTGAAATAACAACAACAACAAAATAGAATATATGAAACTTTGAATTATGATTTTCAACACAGTGGACATCAGTAAATGAAAAGAGCAAATTTCAGTGATCCCTGAGAGACCAGAAACAAACTAGGTGAGCCCTACAATTGTCCTGGCTTACTACTGTGTGAGAGTCTCCAGGCGATGGTTCAAGGAGGGGGAACCGAGTTTGAGCCCAGTGGACTTTCTGAGTAAATGGGGCTGAGAGTCCAGGAAGACCAAAGCAGCTAGAGTTAGCTTAGCAGGACAGTATTCCAGAGAGGAGGGCACTTCACAGAAAGAGAGACCCTCAGAGATCTGCAGAGAGTATTCAAGTATTCAGATGAGTACTGATGAGTTTGAAGGAAACTGCCTGAAAGGAACAGGGGCAATTGCTGGAGCTACATAGGACCATAAGTAGCTCATGTTCCTACCAAATAAGAGCTGAAAAACTCCTAACTAATGGGGAATTCATTAGCATCTTCAGAAGGCTATTGCCTCAGTAGTGGGGCCAAATTAGATCTAGACCGAAGGCTATTCTGAGCCTTGCTTAACAAAGCTTTTAAAATGAGCCTCAAAGGAATTGTTTCCAAGTAACTTAATTGCATGAAAAAAAAAAACAAACTCAAGAAACCTTAAAGGAATATAAAAATCTAGCACACACAAACATAAATTCACAATGTCTATTATCCAATCAAATAATAAACATTGTGTAAGGCAGAATTACAAAATGGCTCCCCCAAGACCTCCTGACCTAATCCCAAGAACTGTGAAATATGGTCTAATAGTATACCCATGATTACCTTAAGTTTGATGACAAAAGCTATTTGGGGGATGTAATTAAGAATACTAATCAGTTGAGGCGCCTGGGTGGCTCAGTTAGTTAAGCGTCCGACTTTGGCTCAGGTCATGATCTGTGGTTTGTGGGCTTGAGCCCTGCGTTGGTCTCTGTGCTGACAGCTCAGAGCCTGGAGCCTGCTTCAGATTCTGTGTCTCCCTCTCGCTCTTCCCCTCCTCCATTCATGCTATGTGTCTCTCTTTCTCAAAAAAAAAAAAATAAACATTAAATTTTTTTTTAAAAAGTAAAAATAAATAATAAAAAAAGAATACTAATCAGTTGACTTTGAATTAATCAAAAGATGCTGGTGGGTCTAATCTAATCACTGAAATCTTAAAAGGGGAGTGTTTTCTCTGGATGGTAGTGGAGGATAAAGTTAGAAAGATTCCACATGTGAGAAGGATTCAACAACACCATTACTAACTTGAAAATGGAGAGAGCCAAGGGTAAAGGGATAAAAGTGGCCCTGAGAAACTGAGAGTGGCCTGAGGCTGTCAGCCAACAAGAAAACAGGGACCTCAGTCCTACAGGTACAAGGAAATCACCTGAATGAGTTTGGAAGCAGACTCTTTTCCAAAGGCTCCAGATAAGAGTCTAGACCAGCTGACTCCTTGTTTTTCAGTCTTGTGAGACCCTAAGAAGAGAATCCAGCCAAGCCTACCCACACTTCTGACCTATACAACTGTGAGATTATAAATAGGTGTTGTTGTTTGAAAGTGCTAAGTTTGTAGTAATTTGTAGTTAAAAAAAAAACTAATAAAGTCATGTAAAGATGTAAAACAATACAACCCCTAAAAGAAGAAAAATCAATCAATATAAACAGAATCAGATGATATATTTAGTAGACAGGGATGTTAAACTGATATTAAAATATCTTTCATATATTCAAGAAGATAGAGGAAAGAATAGCATAATAAGAAATGAATAATATTTTTAAATACCCAGATTAAATTTCCTATAAATAACTGAGATGAAAAATATTCTAGGTGAAACTAACAGAGGATGTGATACTGCAGAAGGCATGATTGGTGAACTTGAAAGCAGATAAAGTAAACTTCAGAGCAAAAACAATATTAGCAAGTACAAAGAGGGAAATTACATAACGATAAAAGGGTTACAGAAATGATGTCAGCAAATTGGCTACCTAGGCAATTCCAAATGCCCATCTTTCCACAGAAACCTCAAAAAGCAAGAATAAACTGTTAGAACCAACTTTGTCAGAACTCTGGAAAATGGTCAAAGTTTTACAGTAACTAAGCAAATGCTGAATCAAGAAAGAGGAAACTTGAAATAGTTAGGGAAACTTTGTGGCTTTGTACTTGCTCCACTCCTTCCCTGGCTGGGTGTTGGTGCTGAAGATGACTACCTAACCTGTGTGTCCCTGGTCCCTGGTTTCAGAGGGAGCAGAGAAGATTTCATTTGAAAATCATTTTGTTCTAAGCTCTCTGGGGACTACCTAAAGGACTGATTGAAAATTCTTGTTTCTATTTTACTTACCTCAGAACTTGCTCAGGGAAGAAGGGTGGCAAGCATTGCCTGAAAATTTGTAAGGTAAAAGAAAAGCCTGAAGCCTTCTGGGGCAAAAGATTATAGTTGAGACATACAACAGATCACCTAAAGCCTGGGTGAGTTTCTTTGGGACATCAGGACATTCAAAAGCACTTATATGTACTGGAGAACTTAGAAAGCCACATGCATGCCCAGAACAGAATGCATGCTCAGAAAAGATCTGAAAAGACTCTAATGTTTCATCTCTGGGTGATCTCAAAACTCAGTGCAAGCAGCAAGTGAAGGCTAAAGCAGAGCTGTAAATGGTCTGGCTAAATATTGAAAGAGTGACCCCACACAGAGCCAATCCACGAATACTGGGAAAGGAGTGGTTTGTTAATTGTATGTTTTCATTCTTGATGGTCAAGGAAACCTATGTTAAAATACTAGCTGTACACAAGCTGAAAGAACAGAGAATTCAGGGCCCCACTAGAAGGAATACAGTCTTTACAAAAACAGTTTGGAAAAGTGGCTAAATGAATGTATGACTGCAGCCTTCAACAGTCAAGAACAGCAAACCATGAGGAAGGACAAGAATTTGATTTCCAGAGTTGCCACACTATAATATTCGAACGTCCAATTTCAATCCAAAAAACACAGGCATAGAAAGAAATAGGAAAGTATGGCCCACTCACATGAAAAGAATAAATTGGCAAAGATTGTGCCTGAGGATATCCAAGCATGGGACTTAATAGACAAAGACTTTGAAACAACTTTCTTAAATATGTTCAAAGAGCTTAAGGACAGCAGGGCACCTGGGTGGCTCAGTCGGTTAAGTTTCCAACTTCAGCTCAAGTCATGATCTCACACTCTGTGAGTTCAAGCCCCACATCGGGCTCTGTGCTGACAGCTTAGAGCCTGAAGCCTACTTTGGATTCTGTGTCTCCCTCTCTCTCTGCACCCCCCAACTCATGCTCTGTCTCTCAAAAATGAAAAGATGTTAAAAAATTTTTTTTAAGAGCTTAAGGAGTACTATCAACAATAGCCAAAGTATGGAAAGAGTCCAAATGTCCATTGATGGATGAATGGATAAAGAAGATGTGGTATATATATACAATGGAATATTACTCTGCAATCAAAAAGAATGAAATCTTGCCATTTGCAACTACATGGATGGAACTAGAGGGTATTATGCTAAGCGAAATTAGTCAGAGAAAGACAAATATCATATGACTTCACTCATATGAGGATTTTAAGACACAGAACAGATGAACATAAGGGAAGGGAAGCAAAAATAATATAAAAACGGGGAAGGGGACAAAATATAAGAGACTCTTAAATATGGAGAACAAACAGAGGGTTACTGTAGGGGTTGTGGGAGGGGGGATGGGCTAAATGGGTAAGGGAAATTAAGGAATCTACTCCTGAAATCATTGATGCATTATATGCTAACTAATTTAGATGTAAATTAAATAAATTAAATAAAAATTAAAAAAAAAAGAGCTTAAGGAAACCATGAACAAAGAACTAAAGGAAGCCAGGAAAATTTCGTATGAGCAACATATGAATATCAATAAAGAAAGCAAATAATTATAAAAAGGAACAAATAGAATTCTAGAGCTGAAAAGTACAGGAACTGAAATGAAAAATTTACTAAAGGGGATTAACAGCAGATCTGAGCAGGCAGAAAAAAGAATCAGCAAATTTGAAGATAAGGCAATTAAAATTACTCAATTTGGGGAGCCAGAAAAAAAAAGAATGAAGAAATATGAACAGAGCATAAAGGAAGCAGGCCAACATACACCTATAATGGAGCTCCTTCTGTAGCTGCAGAAGGAGAAAAGAGAAAGGTGCAGAAAGAATATATGAAGATATAATGGCCCCAGACTACCCAAATTTGATGAAAGACATGAATCTACAAGAAGTTCAACAAAAATGGGATACATTTTAGAAGATTCACACCAAAACACATTATAAACAAACTATCAAAAGACAAAGAAAGCATCTTTTTTTAAGTTTTTTAAACATTTATTTATTTTTGAGAGACAGAGACAGAGCACAGGTGGGGGAGGGGCAGAGAGAGAGGGAGACACAGAATCTGAAGCAGGCTCCAGGCTCTGAGCTGTCAGCACAGAGCCCAAGTGGGGCTTGAACCCACAAACCATGAGATCATGACCTGAGCCGAAGTCAGACACTTAACCGACTGAGCTAACCAGGCACCCTGACAAAGAAAGAATCTTGAAAGCAACAAAAAAGAAATGACTCAGCATGTACAAGGGAATCCTCAATAAGACTTACAGCTGATTTCTCACCAGAAATCATAAAGGCCAAGAGACAGTGGGATGACATATTTAAAGTTCTGAAAGAAATTAACTGTCAACCAAGAATTCTATATTTAACAAAACTGTCCTTCCAAAATGAAGGACAAATTACAACATTCCCAAATAAACAAAATCTGAAAGAATTCATTATCTGTTGAAATGAAAGGACATTAAACACAAATATAAAGCTATATGAAGAAATAAAGGTCCCCAATGAACATAACTACCTAGGTAAATATAGAAACGAGTATTGTTGTATTTCTGGTAACTCCAATTTTTGTTTTATTTCCTACATAATTTAAAATACAAATGCACAAAAAATAATTATAAATCTATGTTATTGGTCACACAATGTAAAAAAAACCATAATTTGTTACAACAACAACATAAAAGGAGGGGCTGAGCTGTATAAGAGATTTTTTGTATGCTATTAAAGCTAAATTGGTATCAATTCATACTAGATCATTATAAACTTAGCATGTTAATTATAATCACTACAGTAACCACTAAGAAAATATCTAAATGTGTAAACAAAAGAAAATGAAATCAAAACAGTACACTACAAAAATAATAAAAGGATCAAATTACCGAGAATACATAGCACTTCTAAGTGTGTATATGCCAAACAATAGAGCTGCAGTATATATGAAGCAAGAATTGATAGAATTGGAGGGAGTAATAGACAAAGCCACAATTATATTGAGGATTTCAACAACCCTCACTCAACAATTGATAGAAGAAATAGATGAAAAATCAGGAAGAGTATAGAAGTAATTAACAACACCAATGACCAACAGGACCCAATCTACATTTCTAGATCACTCCACCTAACAATGGCAGAATATATCATATTCTTTTCAACTATCCACAGAACATTCACCAAGAGAGACCATATAACCCTGGGCCACTAAAAAAAAAATCAACAAATTTAAAAGAGCTAAAATAATATAGCAGGCCTTCTCTTACCACAATGATATCAAGTTAGAAGTCAATAACAGAAAAATGGCAAGAAAATTGCCAAACATTTGGATACTAAGCAACATACCTCTAAATAATCCATGGTTCAAAAAGGAAGTCTCAAGGGAAGTAGAAAATGAACATTGAACTGATTGAAAAAAATATATACAAAATCAAAACATGTAGGTCACAGCTATAGCAGTTCTGAGAGGGAAATTTATGTAACTAAATGCTTTCATTAGAAAAGAGGCAAGGTCTCAAATCCATTCCATAATCTAAACTCTCCCCTCAAGAACTAAAAAACAAAATAAAAATAAAGCAAAAACAAAAACACACCAGCAAAACAGACCCAAAGCAAACAGAAAAAAAAGAAATAATAAAAGGTAAGAAATTAATGAAATGAAACTGAAAACAAATTTGAAGACAAAAAATTTGAAAACAAAAAAACAATAGAGAATCAATGAAACAAAAATATTGTTGCTTGAAAAGATGAATAAAATTAACAAACTTCGAGCAAGACTAGAAAAAAAAGAGAAGACAAAACTAACCAGTATCAGGAAAGAAACAGAGACAAACCTTGTGGACATCTCTACACACATAAATTTGACACTTAGATGAAATGAACCAATTCCTCTGAAGAAAGCTGAATTTGTAATTTAAAATTCCTCCAAAAGAAATATTCAGATCTGGTGGTTTCCTTGGAGAGTTCCACCAAACGTCCAAAGAAGAATGAATACCAATTGTATACAATCTCTTCCAGAAAATAGAAGAGGGAAAACTTCCTAGCTCATTTTATGTGGGCTTGATACCAGAACCAGACAAAGACAGTACAAAAAGAAAACTACAGATCAATATCCCCCATGAATATAAATGTAAAATCCACAGCAAAATATCAACAAATAAAATTCAGTAATATATAAAAAGAATTACACACCATGACCAAATAGGTTTTATTCCAAGAGTTCAAATCTGGTTCAGTTTGAAAATCATCCAATGTAATCCATCATGTTAACAGACTAAAAGAAGAAAAATCACTCGATTATATCAAGGCATGCAAAAAAGGCATCTGACAAAATTCAACACTTACTCCTTTTTTTTTTTGTTTTTGAGGGGTTTTTTGGTACCATTTTTAAGTACTATTTTATTTAAGACATTGCATTTTCTAGTTAAAAATACAGTGCTTATAAAGTGCAATGTTGTATTTCCTTTTCCTGTGCACATATTCCATATTCAAGTATCAAGAATCACCAGTGTATTTACTATAGCAGCTCAACTTTAAAACTGCCGTGGAATTTGCTACAAATTTGGGTCCTTCAAATGTTTTGTGTGGAAACTTATTCATTTTTTTAAAACCCTCAGAAAACTAGGAATAGAGGAGAACTTCCTCAAAATAAAAGAAAATAAAAGGAAAGAAAGAAAGAAAGAAAGAAAGAAAGAAAGAAAGAAAGGGAAAGAGAACTTCCTCCAGTTAGTAAAGAACATCTGTAAAAAACCCTAACACTAACATACTAAATGGTGAAAGACTGGATGTGTTCCTCCATAAGATCAGGAACAAGGCAAGCATGTCCAGTCACCACTCTTAGTCAACATAGTACTGGAAGTCCTAGCCAGTGTGATAAAAGAAGAAAATGAAAAAAAAGGCATATAGATTGGAAAGGAATAAATAAAATGATCCCCATTGAGAGATGGCATGACAGCCTCTTTAAAAAATTTATTTTATTTTTTTTTAGAGAGAGAGAGAGTGCGAGCAGTGGAGGGGCAGAGGGAGAAAGAGAGAGAATTGCAAGCAGCCTCCATGCTCAGCATGGAGCCTAATGCAGGGCTCAATCCCATGACCCTGGGATCATGACCTGAGCTGAAACCAAGAGTCAGACATTCAACCAACTGAGCCACCCAGGCACCCCAGTATGATGGTCTATATAGCAAATCACAAGAAATCTATAAAACAAACAATAACAACAAAACAAACAAAAAACCCCAACCTCCTAGAACTAATAAATGAGTTCAGCAAGGCTGTAGGATACCAGATCAACATACAAAATCCAATTGCATTTCTAAATACTAGAAATGTACATGTGAATACCAAAATTAAAATTATAATATCATCCACAATCACTCAAAGAAAATACATAGATAAAAACCTAAGAAAATATATATAAGAACAGTAGGCTGAAACTATTAAATGCTGATGAAAGAAATCAAAGATTTAACTACAGGGAGAGATGTACTGTGCTCCTGAATTGGAAGACTCAACACAATAAGGGTGTCGGTTCTCCCCAAAACGTTTTGCAGGTTTTACACCATTCTTATCAAAATCTTAGCAACATTTTTTTTCTTGATACAGACAAGATTATTCTAAAATGTATATGGAAGCTACAAAGAACTAGAGTGGCTAAAACAATTTTGAAAAAGAATAAAGTGGGAGGAATTACTCTACACAATTTTAAGACATAGTATGTAGCTACACAAATCGAGACTGCATGATAGGGGTGCCTGGGTGGCTCAGACAGTTGAACGTCTGAATCTTGATTTCAGCTCAGGTCACAATCCCAGGATGGTGGGATCAAGCCCCACATCGGATTGAGCTGGGCATGGAGCCTGCTTAGGATTTTCTCTCTGTCTCTGTCTCTGCCCCTCTCCTCCCCATCCCTCTCCCCCGCTCATGCACTTTCTCTCTCAAATAAAATCTTTAAAAAAGACTGCATGATATTGTGTGATATTGGGGAGGGATAGACACATAGATTGATGGAATAGAATAGAGAATCCAGAACAAATTCATACAAGTACAGACAACTGAATCTTAACAGAAGTGCAAAAGCAATAATGAAAGATAGCTTTCTCAATGAATGATGCTGGAGCAATTGGGCATCTATAGGCCCAAAAAAAGGACTTTGATCTAAAGCTCACACGTTGCACAAAAATTAACTCAAATGGATCATAGATTTAAGTGTAAAACATAAAACCATAAAACTTTCAGAAATGAAATAGGAGAAAATCTTTGGGACCTAGGGCTTGATAAATAGTTCTTAGTCATAACATAAATCCATAAAAGAAAATATATTAAGGACTTTTGCTCTAGGAAAAAACCTCTTAAGAAGAGGAAAAGACAAGCTCAGAGACAGGGAGAAAATATTTGCAAACCACATATCTTACAAAGGACTCATATTTAGAATACATAAAGAGCTCCTGAAACTCAACAATAAAAAAACCCAATGAGAAACTGAAGAGAATATACAGACAGAAAATTAACACATGAAAAGATGCTTAACATCATTAGCCATTAGGTAATGTATATTAAACCACAATGATGTATCAGTACACACCTATCCAAATGGCTAAAATTTAAAAAAAAAGCTGTGATAACACAAAATGCTGGTGAGTAGGCAAAGAAATGGGATCGCCCAAACATTGCTGGTAGGAATGTGCAATGGTGCAGCCACTCTGAAAAAGAGTATGGCAGTCTCTTGCAAAACTAAACACGCTTACCATACATCTCAGCAATAACACTCTTGCGAATTATCCTAGAGAAATGAAAACCTGTATTCACATAGAAACCTGTACACAAACGTTTATATAGCCACTGTATTGGTAATAACCCCCAAATGGAAACAACCCAAATGTTTTTCAATGAGTGAATGGGTAAACAAACTGGTGCATCTATGATTATTACTGAAAATCATACAAATATTAGAGATAAGCAGAGAATGCTTTGGGAGTGCAGAGGAGTGCCTTGCTCACCCTGGAAGAAGTAGAGAAGAGGGTAAGGGAAGACTTCCAGGAGGAAGTAGCACTGGAGCTTGGTCTTGAAAGGTAAATATAAGTTAACTAGATAAAAAAATGGGAGAAGAGCACTCCAGGTAGACAGAACAGCATGTTCAAAGGCATGGAGTCTTAAGAGAGCACCATACATTTGAGACCATGCAAATGGTAACTCGATGTGATTAAAGCCCTGTGAGGACTAGCAAGAGATGAGGTTGCAGATGTCAGCAGAAAGGCCCTTGGGTCTCCAGGCTAAGGACCCTCTCAGACTGCAGGGAGCCACTGAAGGAATGAGTGTCATATCTGGGTTTCTGAGGGCTCTCTGTGAGACGGTGGGGAGGGTAGCTTGGAGAAGGGTGAGACTGACAGCTAAGAGACCACATGTGGAGGCTTTTCCAATGGTCCAGAGAATGTTCAAAATCCTGTGGCAGGGGCAAAGAGGGCACGGGACAAGGGCAAGAGATGCTTGGTGAATCTCAGCAAAGTGCTCATTGTTCACTGTACAATGATGAGGAGCAGAGGAGATGAGCTGTTTAGAAGGCAGAATTCATTAGAAATGGAGACCACTTCCTGAGGATGAGGACAAAGAAGACCTCTTCCCCACTGTCCCCCCTCTGCCTTGTCCACAATACTCTGTCCACTGCCCTCCCCCTACACCATGTTCCTTCTTGCCTCTGTGCTTCTGGGCTTGGGAGGTCCAGTAGGCAGAGGTGATCACCTTCCAGATTACTCAGAATGAACACATTAATGCATAAACCAGAGGCGAATTGATTTCTGTAAGGTGGGGGCATAACTTGGCCCTGGCACCTCTTGGGCAGAGTGCCCTCTTGTAAGGGTTCAGGTGCCTGGGAAGCTGACTTGAATATACACTCAAAACAAAGGGAACTGGGTGTTCTTGGATTTCACATAGGGGATGGCAAAGCGTAGGGCAGTGTCATCATGCAGAATGTACTAGCTTGGAAGTCAGATTTGAGTTCAGAGGCCAACCCTGCCGCAGTCCCTAGATTTGCAAACTTGAACATGTTTCTTAATTCCTCTGAGCCTGTTTCTTCAGGTCTAAAATGGCAATGGTGATATTCTGCAAAACAAAGACTGTTGTGAAAATAGGGGCGCCTGGCTGGCTCAGTCAGTAGAGCAATGTGGCCCTTGGTCTTGGGGTTGTGAGTTCAAGCCCCACATTGGGTGTAAAATCTTAGGGTGATGCTTGGGTGGTTCAGTCAGTTAAGCGTCCAACTCTTGATTTCCAGTCATGATGTCACAGTTCACGAGCTTGAGCCCCCCATTGGGCTCCACAGTGTCATTGTGGAGTCTGCTTGGTATTCTCTCTCTCCTGATCTCCCTGTCCCTCCCTCCCAAGATAAACTTAAAAAAATAAAAAATAAAAATAAAATCTTATGGGTGTCTGGGTGGCTCAGTCTGTTAAGCATCTGACTCTTGATTTCAGTTCAGGTTGTGATCTCACAGTTTGTGGGGTAGAGCCCCACATCGGGCTCCATGCTGGGCATAGAGCCTGCTTGATACTCTCTCTCTGTCCCTCTCCTTCTGCCCCTCCCCTCCTCACACATGCATGGGTGTGTCCATGTGTGCACTCTCTCTCAAAAAAAAAATTTTAATATAAATAAATAAATATCATTTAAAAAAACTGTTGTGAAAATTCAAAGAGATACTGAAGGGAAAGCATCTGACTCATGCTACATATGCCACTTGTGTTGGTTGTTTTCCACTGTCTCAAATGAACACCGCCTCTGAAAAAAATCCACCTCACTAGATACTGGAATATTAATGTTCTCCAGAAACTGCTTGCTTAGACAATGCTAGACAAACATAGATGGAATCTTCTTCTCTGAAGCACTTTAAAAAAAATTACAGTTGTTCAAAGCTTCATTCTCTCATGCCAGACATGTTACAAGGGCATGAAGAGGATTAGAAAGTTCTTTGGCCACTGTGCTCAGGAGACCCATCCATCCCATTGGCAATATACCTGCATCCATTTGCCATAATGGGTGGCTACTTTTGCAGATGGCTGATCTCATCCACTGTGTACTGATTTTTCTTTCTTTCCATTTCCAAAGGTGACCTTTTCCTACCCTTATCTGCAGAGGCTGGGGCCCAGAGCTCCCCATGGATTGACCACCTCTGAATGGGATCAGTTAGATCTCTATGCTCTGTTGCTTCAAGCTCCCCTTTTGGAATAAGCTCTGCTAGGGTCTCAAATGGGAAAGAAATTGCAGTCTTTTGTTTGTACAGCAGGTAGGGCAGGATAGTGAGTCTCGGTCAAGGTTTGTGAACTTCTGGGAAGAAGACTGCCAGCTTCCCTTCCTAAGTATTCCTTGTTTAAGAAATACATGAAAGAATCAGTCTGAGGAGGTAATTAATAGAAAATACAACTGGCAGCCATTCCTGGCTCTGACTCACTGTGCACACTCCCGCAGTCGTTACCATGGTTTCCAGGCTGAAGTTTTCTCCTCTCTGCCCCCCTGCCTGCTCTTACGTTCATTTGTCACTCTGCTCCACAGACTCCTCCACAGTCGGTCTCCACAGACTGGTGCCGACTTAACCCTGTAGAGAAGCTGGCTTCTATGGTGTTTGTTTTACAAATAATGGTTATTGCTCTTTTTTCTTGAATAAAAGAAAAATACATGCCAATTGATATAACCACAATATAATATAAACAGAAATAAATAAAAGGTAGTCACAAACTCACATTCCAGAATGAACACTTCAGATTTTTTTTAAGACTTGATTTTTTTTAAGTGATCTCTTCACCCAACTTAGGCCTTGAACCCACAACCCCAAGATCAAGACTCACACGTTCCACCGACTGAGCCAGCCAGGCACCCTGAACACTTAAGATTTTATATTTCCTTCCCTGCCTTTTTGTGATGCATACTGCATGGTTGAGATTGTATATGATTCTGAATCTGACTGCCTTACAGTGCTTTTGACCTTGAAACCCCCCAGCAGACCAATGCCCATAGTCTTCTCCTTTGAGCTATTGGCCCCTAGATACTGCTTCAGGTAAGTTCAGCCACTTACACAAACTTGTTTATTATAGTTGTTGCTGTTATCTGCTGGAACACACAGAGCTCTCACAATATTTCAGGCACTAAGCATTTGTCAGGTGCATCTGCCATTTAATACTGGCTCTTCACTGGGATCTGAACTCTGCTTCATTCCCACTCTTCATTCCATGGTCGGTGGTCACAGGAAGGGCTGTTCCCTATGAAAAACCAGAAGTAAAGTGCCTCCTGGGCTCCTGGCTGTGGATGAGCTGATGAACATGAGGCCATACTGACATTGTCAAATTCCATCCCCCATTTCCCAGCCAGACTTGGAAAGTCAGTACATGGGCAGGATCCACCTCACAAGCAGAGAACCAATGATCGCCTCAGCATTGGATGTGTTTCCTACAGTTTATCACTCCCAATCTGAAACAAGGAGTGCCCAAGATGTGGTATGTCCAGAAGTCACAGCAGTACAAGAGGGGGCTGCTTGTTATGTATGAGTTGGGGGTGGGCACAGTATCAAAAATGCTTGATCCTTTGGTCTGGGCATGAAGCACCCCAGTCCAGCAAGGCTGTATCCAAACACTAAACTCTGAACTGGAGTTCTGGCTGGTGGCAAGTGGCACCAGCTATCTTATGGAGCCCAAGAAAAAGGTTTGACCTTATATACAAATCAGGAGAAGAGGGGTTACAGATAAGGGAAGAAAGTGTGGGGACACAAATTCAAAACTCATTCATCTTACTCTAACATTCTATGAGTTAGTCGTTGGTTTCTGTGCTTTACAAATATAAACTTGCTTAATTCTCTTAACACCCTGTGAGTAGGTACTATTATCATCAACTCCATTTTACAGATAGTGAAACTGAGCCAAAGAAGGATGAGGTAATTTCCTCAAGGTCACAGAGCTAGTAGCCAGATGTTGGAGCAGGGATTTGAAGCCAGGCAGTCTGGCTCCAGAATCCATGCTTTTAAGTATTTTATACTGCACCATTACAGAAAATTTGGAAAATATACAGAAACATATACAACAACCTGTACTAGCACCACTGGTCACATTTTGCTAGGTAGCCTTCCTGTCTTTTATGCATATATAATAGAGCACACTATATACTTTTTCTAAAAAATGAATCATATTCTATAGCTTGGTCTGTAACCTTCCTTAAATCCATTTCCTGTGTCAGCTTTTCAGACAGCTTTACATTCATTATTTTAAATGGCGCATATCCTTTTGTGTGATTGAAACATTATTTATTTAAGCAATACCCCACTGAGGAACATTTAGACCGCTTCCAATTTTTCTCCATGACAGAGTTCTGCAAGAGGCAGAGGGGTGATAGCTTTTTTTTTTTTTTAACTATCTTCTAAATCCAATCAGCTACAACTGCAGAATAAAATTTAAAAATGAAAAACCTCAAGAGAGAGCAAGGCCTATGCGTAGGAGAGAGCAGGAGGAGGGGGCAACCACCGCAGCTCTTCCTCCTTTCCCTTTGTCTGGCGGCCCCGCGGGATTGGCTAGAGCCGGCGCCAAGGGACTGCAGAGGCCCGCACCTTCCACTACGCATGCGTGGAGGAGATGGGCGGGGGAGTGAGGGAGCCTGGGAGCTAGCGCAAATAATGGCGTGCGATAGAAGGAACAGCAACAACAAAAAAACGCAAAGGCGGGGTTTACCGCCCCTGCTTCACCACTGGCTCCGCCCCTCTAACAGAACCTAACTTCTTATTGGTTAGACATCTTCAGCTCCATTGGTCCGCGGGCCCAAGGACCGGGTCTGCCCCAAATTATGCCTGCTTCCAGGGCCACAGCAAAAACTGTCAAGTTCGATGCCGTTTTCAGTCGTTTGTTTCGGACATGCCCGTGGGGCCTGAAGGGGCTTTGTCAGGCAACCGAAGCCTTTGACAGTACAGCCCCAAGATTCGAAGATGCCGCCCAAGGGAAAAAGCCGTTCCGGGAAAGGGGGGAAAGGTAGAGCGGCCAAAGCAGCCAGAGAGAATGGGATCGGATGAGGAGCGAGGGGAGGAAGCCGACCGGCGACCCCCAGGGCCCGGGACGGGGCAGTGGGTGGCCAGTGACTAGAGGATTGACCCGGAAGTGAGAAGTTGGAGACAGTGCGGACTTCTCTGGAAAGCCTTTATTGAAAACGCAGGGGAATTAGATGGTAGATAGAGGAAGACAAAGGACTAAGAGGAAGTTTTGATGGTTTCTTCAAAATGGGGAAAACTTAAGAGTGAGGCTGACGTAAAGGATCCGGTAGAGTTAGAGAGGTAAGGGGCCGGAAGGAGTGAAGTTGGAGAAAATGGGGTCTAGGACAGAGGTGGAGAAGTTGACCTTTGAATAGGAGAAGGGACACTTTATGCTCGAGGCCATAGGGAAAGAGACGAGGATGGGTGTGGTTGTAAAAATTGGGGCCACAATGGGGAGGTGTTTATAGGATATCATGATTCATGGCCTCAATTTCTTGTTAAAGTGGAAGGCAAGGGTAATTTTTAAGAGCGAGGGGCAAGGACTGAGTGAGGTTCTTAAGAGTGGTAAAGGTTTGGAGTCGTCATTGGGGGTGATGGGAAAGGGAAGGAAACGCTAATAAAATGATCAGCCCTCAAGGCTGAGAGCCTAAGGTTGAAGGCCATGAATTTGTAGAGGACACAATCTGCACAGTCATGATTTACCTGGTAACTTGAAACTGGCACAATATAAGATTGAAAAGAGCTAGGTGTAGCCTTGAGCCAAGGTTGAGGGTTTGTTGGACAATGAGAATAGAATAGCAGAACAAGTGAATTAAGGGTGACAGTGGGAACACAGATGATCGAGCATGGGGTCTAGACTGGCAGGGGAAGGAGAAATGGGTAGCCCAGGGAAACACATCAGGATAAAGGTACCGAAGTTGGGAGTGATTTCTGTGAAGTCAAAGAGCCAGTGTTGTGGGAGTGAGGCATGAGAAGGCTGAAAGAACATGAAGTTGTAGCCAGAGACTGAACTGTTAGTTCTCGGTGGCACAGTTCCATCGTGTTGTGCCCTTGGGAGCAGGTGGCCTGGAGTAGAAGGCATGGACATTGAGGAGGAGGGAGGTCCAGAAGTGTGAAGTTAGGTTGTTGGGTGATTCCTCAGCCTAGGTGGTGAGGTCATCCAAAATGATGGCAAGAGTGAGGATGGAAAGGCAGCCTGAAACTGCTGCCAGAGTCCTCAGTCAATCAAAGGGAGTGAAGTGGTGGCAGTCAGAAGATGCCAGCATCCAGCAGGGGAGAGGCTGGGATAACAGGAATGCATCATCGTTCAAGAGTGAATGTACAGCAAACCCACTTAAGAGTTTGGTGTAATAAAACTCCTTTGGCAGTAACATTTTCCTAGGCATTTGGTCAGCATTTGATCAGCATTTTGGGTTTTCAGTTTAGTTGGACATTTATTGAACAACTGTTGTGTGCCAGGTACTCTGCTAGGCATTGGAGATACTAAGACAAGTAAGATGGAATCTCCTGATTAAAACTTTTCAGTGGTTCCCTATTGTAGGTTCCTTAGTGGGGCTCATAGGCCCTCATGCCCTAACCTTCAGCCATTTCCCCAGGGCTTACTTATCTCACAGCATTCCCACCTCAGACTTGGATTCATCCATAGTTTCATACACACCATGGTGTTTGACCACCCCGGGGTGTCTCCTCATCCTTGTCCTTTCTTCACTTAGCTTCTGTTCATCCAGGAAACCTTCCCTGACTGGCTAAAATGGCTCTCTGTGCTTCCACAGCCTTCTGTCCATAGATCACAGGTCATTCTCCTGAAATGATCTGTTTACGTATCTGTCTTCCCCAGTAGAATATGAATTTCCTGAAGGAAGATACCATGGCTTGTTCATCTTTGTATGCCCAGTGTCTAATAGTTATTTAGGAAATGTTTATTGAACTGAACATTTAATCCAGCAGTAGTTCTTAGGAACATCAGTCTCTAAAAGTAAGTATGCTGCCACAAACAACAAAGTTGGTGTAGTGGTGAGATGACATAATAGTAAAATGTAAGATACTCCCTGTGGTGGTTAATCTGAATACCGACAACTTTTCTTAGTAAGGTATCAATAGGCAATGCAGGAGACTCCAGGAATTTGGACAATGAATACATTCTTTAGCCAAATATGGGTGGTGGGAAATTTGATCTTTATTTAAAATAGATTCTTAGGGATTTTACTTATTGGAATTGTGAGTACTCAAATACATAGTTGCAGTGCTTATTAGAAATCTTACAGGAGGGGGGTGCCTGGGTGGCTCAGTCGGTTAACGTCTGACTTCCGCTAAGATCAGGATCTCACAGTTTGTGAGTTCGAGCCCTGTGTCGGGTTCTGTGCTAACAGCTCAGAGCCTGGAGCTTGATTCAGAGTCTGTGTCTCCCCCTCTCTCTGCGTCTCCCATGCTCATGCTCTGTATCTCTCTGTCTCTGAATAATAAATAAATGTTAAAAAAAAATGTTACAGGAGCTCGGGGATTTGCCCTTAGAAGCAGGATTTCAAATTGGGTCCAGAGAATCTTGACCAGACTTTTGGCACTCTCATTCATCCATTAGCACACTCACTTGTATATCTGTTTTCTACGAAGGGCTTTATGTGGGCATGAATTTCTTGTTTTAAGAGAAGTGAGTCACAGGTTAATTGTAGCTTCATGTAGTAAAGTGGCAGAGTGCCCCTTTGAAGCATGGTGCTATGACAGAAGTATCCACTCCTCTTGTATTGGACCTTTCTGTAAATATCAAGATGCATTTTAAATGAGTACCTATGATCTCTTCTCTAAAGGGGGAGCAGCCTCTGGGAGTGACAGTTCTGACAAGAAGGCTCAGGGTCCCAAAGATGGTGGCAATGCAGTAAAGGTGAGTTACTAGTTCCTTTTCTTTCATGTTAAATATAAATAACATACATATACATGTGTTATTTTGGTACCCAGAAAAGGAAAAGACAGTATGCTTAACCCATTCTAAGAGGCTAGCCTACTTACTACTGGGGCACCTGGGTGGCTCAGTCAGTTAAGCATCTCACTCTTATTTCAGCTCCGGTCACAATCTCACGGTCATGATGACCAGTTGTGATCGAGCCCCTCATTGGACTCTGCACTGAAATGGTGTGGAGCCTGCTTGGGATTCTCTTTCTTTTTCTCTCTCTGCCCCTCCCCCCTGCCAAAATAAACTTAAAAAAAGAGGCTAGCCTACTACTGATATGAAATCAAGATAACATAAAATTGGAAAATAGGGACCAGTCTCACAAAGTAATTCCATTTTATTTCTCAACTGTTCCCTCAAACATCCAGAATTTCTTCATACTTTGTATTGTTTCTTAACATGTATTAAGTTAGATCTTCCCAGTAAATGAATGAACTGTTTGTCAGAAGGAAATAATATTTAATATTTTATGTTGCTCCCCCAATTGGTAAGCTACAGTCCAGGGACCTGACCATGAACATTGGGATGGGAGGCAATCACAAATAACTATTTGAAGTACTTGACCTAGTACAGAGGAGTGTTATCTGCCCTGGGAAAACAAAACCTTACTACTTAGTGCTACGTAACAAGGCAGTTTCATTGTTTCAGAGTATGGGGTCCGATACTTGGATTCATTCATTCAATAAGGATTTAGTGACATCTGCCCTGTGCCAAGCAGTGTACTGAGATGGTTTCTGTATTTAAAAACAAAAACAAAAACGGGCACCAGGGTGGCTCATTCAATTGAGCTTTCAATTTCAGCTCAGGTCACAATCTCATGGTTCATGAGTTTGAGCCCTGCGTTGAGCTCTGTGCTGACAGCTCAGAGCCTGAAACCTGCTTCAGATTCTCTGTCTCCGTCTCTCTCTCTCTCTGCCCCTCCCCTGCTCACACTCTGTCTACCTGTCTCTCAAAAATAAATAAACATTAGGGGCGCCTGGGTGGCTCAGTCGGTTAAGCAGCCGACTTCGGCTCAGGTCATGATCTCGCGGTCCATGAGTTCGAGCCCCGCATCGGGCTCTGTGCTGACTGCTCAGAGCCTGGAGCCTGTTTCAGATTCTGTGTCTCCCTCTCTCTGACCCTCCCCTGTTCATGCTCTGTCTCTCCCTGTCTCAAAAATAAATAAAACGTTAAAAAATTTTTTTTTCTAAATAAAAAATAAATAAATAAACATTAAAAAAATCTTTAAAAAATCCAGCAGGTAAGAGATGGTTTCTATTATCACAGTATACTTGGAGCAGTTAGGTAAAGGTAAATTTCACTGCTGTATAATAAGTGGAGTAGTGGATTGCATCGTATAAACCCAGCCATGCACACGCAGCCAAAAAAAAGAGAGGGAGCATAGAAACAATGTGGGCTTTTCTACCCACTTTTCTACTCGATGACCCTATGGCCCAGAGAAAGTGAGGTAGGAGACATTAATCAGCTTCTCCATAGTAGACCTCTGTTCTCGTATGAGCATCCAGTTATGTGAAGTGGGATTCTGGTATCCAAAGAGAAGTTCTCATAAAACGTGGTCCCTAAATATAAACCAAGTACTTCATCTGGTGTTCAGCTGAAGAAGTTGTCATTGTTGCCGCAGTCTGGGGAGACAGGCTGTGTTGGGTTTGATGAGGGCTGACATGTTGGTCTCCAGTATGGCATCTTCATAAGGGATATTGTAGGGAATTTTGGCCATATACAATATTCACCTTATATGCTGACTTTTACAAGCACCCAACACAAGAGACTGCTCCGCTGCACATGGCTTCAAAGAGGATTCTTGCTCTTTCTAGAAAAAAATGATTTCAGTGTGGCTGTGCATGAGGTATGTGGAAAGAAGTGGCACATAGGAAATTTGATTAGAACTAAATTCTCTTGCTAAGCTTTTTCTTTTGAGATTATTTTATTTTATTTTTATTTTATTTTGGGAGAGAGAGAGAGCAAGCACATGAGCAGGGGAGGGGCAGAGAGAGAGGGAGACAGAGAATCCCAAGCAGGCTCTAAGCTGTCAGCACAGAGGCCGATATGTGCCTCAATCCCAGAAACCGTGAGATCATGACCTGAGCCAAAATCCAGAGTTGGACACCTAACCAACTGATCAACCCAGGCACCCCATCTTTTGAGATAATTTGAGACTCACATTCCACTTGTAAGAAATGGTACATGTGCTGTTTCCCGTTTCCCCCCCTGATAACATGTTACATCAAACTCTAGTACACAGCACAACCAGGAGGTTGACGTTGATCCAGTAAACATACAGAACATTTCCATCACCCCCAGAATCCCTCTTGTTGCCCTTTTATAGCCATACCCACTTTCCTCCCCCACCTTCCCTCCATCCTTAACCCCTGGCAGCAACTGATCTGTTCTCTATTTCTGTAATTTTATAATTTCAAGAATGTTACACGAATGGAATGACACAATATGTAACCTTTTGGCTTTTTCACTGGCATAATTCTCCGGAGATTTCACCTATCAATAGTCTATTCCTTTGTATTGCTAAGTAGTGTGCCATGGAATGGGTGTGCCATAGTATGTTTAACTGTTCACCTGCTAGAGGACATCTGAGTTATTTCTGGTGTTTGGAAAGGTCCCAGTAGGAAGAGAACCCTGGAACCCTCCAGCCTTTTAGGGGCTAGGCTCCTTCCACATCCTGCCATCCTGCTTTCAACCCCACTCCTGAGCCCACACCCTACCCTGTGTCTCTAGAGCTATCCAGATTCTGAAATCCACCTGCCAACCACAGCTTCCTTCCTTCCCCTTTGCTTCCTGCCTCCCCCAGTCTTGTTCTGTTCTTCTGTGCACATGGACCTCTAGCCCTCAAGCCTGCCTGTTCTTCCCACCGTCTCCCGGCTTCCTGTCTGTTGTCCAAGCCCTGTATGTCCTGTAGGCTGGAAATTAGATCAGAGAGCTTGACCACTGGATGTTGGAGCCCCGACTCTTTTTCCTTTTGGCCAGCTGTTGCATCCACCTGCCAGACTACCAACTCCAGATCATCCAGTGGTCTACTTCCTTTACATTAAAATTTTTTTAATGTTTGTTTATTTTTGAGAGAGAGAGACAAGGAGAGAGACGGAGGGGGGGGGACAGAGGATCCAAAGCAGGCTCTGTGCTGACAGCAGCATGCCCAATGACGGGCTTGAACTCACGAACTGTGAAATCATGACCTGAGCCGAAGCCAGAAGCTTAACTGACTAAGCCACCCAGGCGCCCCTACTTCCTTTACATTTAAACCTAGAACTGCTGGGCCCTGCTGGAGAGTCACACAGCCTTGGGAATTGGGACCACTAATTCCTGGTCTCTAACCTTAGCTAGGCTCTCAGTACTACTCAGCAGTCCTCTGCCACTCACTTCAAGCCATCCACCACCCTGCTCCAGTCCGTCAGTAGATAACTTCGTCCATTGTTTCTCAATCCTGCTGTACATCAGATTCGCCTAGATAGCTTCTCAAACTACCAATGTCCAGGGTCCCACCCCAGACCAGCTGCCTCAGAATCCCTGGAGGATGGGGCCTGGACCTTGGTGGATTTTTTTATTTATCTTTTTAAAAAAATTTTTAATGTTTATTTATTTTTGAGAGAGAGCGAGAGAGAGCATGAGTGAGGGAGGGGCATAGAGAGAGGGAGACACAGAATCTGAAGCAGGCTTCAGGCTCTGAGCTGTCGGCATAGAGCCTGATCAGGGCTGGAACTCAAAAGCCGTGAGATCATGACCTGAGCCAAAGTCGGACGCTCAACCTACTGAGCCACCCAGGTGCCCCTCAAAAGCACTGAGGACGATTCTGAAATACTGCCAGGGTTGACAAACACTGACCCAGTGTCACAGGGTTGGTGTGAGGATTTCATGAGAGAAGTGCTTAGCACATGCCTAGCAAATAATAACTTTTAAATATTGTTAAATTTTCAGAAGAAAATGGAAACCTGATCTATTGTGAGGAACTTGTTGGCTTTCTGGCCCCCTCTCCAACAAAGTTCTCTTCACCCACATCTCCCTTCTCTGTCTTCTCATCTTTCTTTCTTTAAGACTAATAAGTTTTTCAAGCAGGGCTCTGAGTACCAGGCCTTATCCTGCATTATGTCCACCCTGTTTCTTTGCTCTGTCTTCAACCTTTCCCTCTTTACTGCATCTTTCCCTTCATTCTGAGACCTCTGCCCAGGAACCTTTAAAATACGTACATGTTGGGCTGCCTGGGTGGCTCAGTCGGTTAAGCATCCGACTTCGGCTCAGGTCATGATCTCACAGTCCTTGAGTTCGAGCCCTGCGTCGGGCTCTGTGCTGGAGCCTGCTTCGGGTTCTGTGTCTCCCTCTCTCTTTGCCCCTCCCCCAATTGTGCTCTGTCTCTCTCCCTCTCTCTCTCTCAAAAATAAATAAACATTTAAAAAATTTTTTTAAAAGCAAAATATAAAAAACAATAAAAAATAAAAATAACATATATACATGTCTGTGACCATTTTCTTCTGATAAGAGCCCTTTCTCTTTTTCTACCTCAGCTGGGGGAGTACCCCACACGGATTTCCTTCCTGCCTCCTATCCCTCTCTCTGTCTGCCCTCCACCATCTGGCTTCTGCAGTTTCTACTCTTCTGAAACTGCTTCTGCTAAGGTCATCAATCACTCATTGCTAAATTGGTTGTACTTCTTACCTGATCACTCTGCTGCATTTAAGCCTGTTGACCATTTCCTCCTTGAAACTTTCTTTTGGCTTGGTTTCTATTAACACACCTTTCCTACCTTTCTGGCCTTTCTTTTTATATTATGGTTATTGAGCTTTTTCCTTGCTTATTGCTTAAACATCAGTGTTCTCCGAGGATGTCTTTAACCTACGTTTCTCCTATTCTCATTCTACGTAACCTCCCTGGGCAATCTCATCACCTCCCATAGTGTCAGCTGCTACCTCTGTGCTAATCACTCCCAAATTCTCTGTGGGTTGGCTCTCTTGTTTTTTAAGTTTATTCATTTATTTAGAGAGAGAGTGAGAATGCACAGGAAAGGCAGAGAGAAAATCCCAAGCAGGCCCTGCACTGTCAGTGCAGAGCCTGACGCAGGGCTCAAACCCACAAACAGCGAGATCATGACCTGAGCCAAAATCAGGAGTCGGACACTTAACCAACTGAGCTACCCAGGTGCCCCAGGGTTGGCTGTCTTCTAAGATGCCAGCCTTACACAGTTGCCAGTTGATCACATTGCAAACCCCACAGGTACTACAGACTCATTATGTGTAACCTGTCAGACTGTCCAGTCCAAAATACTTGTTTATTCATGTATAAAGTGCTGGGTGGTCTCCCCTTTCTGTGATCATGAATACTGTAATTCAGTTCCCAGTAATTGTACCAGAAGGTTGCTTTGTGAGTGTAGAAGCATAAAGAGGGGGGCATCCTAGAAGCTGTTTTGGCCAGGCCAACTTGAGGTCTTGATGAACTGTCCTTGTTTCCCAACATGTATCTCTAGTGTCCAGATTGTTCCTGTCTGCCAGGGACAGTACATTCTGTACATCCTGTACATTCTATATAATTTTGCCTCTCTGAACCCTGCTTTTTGACACATTCTTTCCTTTGCTATCTATGTTCCTATCTCCTGTGTAGCTCCTCCATCGGGAAGTTATTCCTGTGGGCCTAGAATCCCCTTGCCCCCAATTGCAATAGTTGAACCCTGAAGACAACCTTGATTTGCTTGTCTCCATTTATAAGGGAGACACCTTTAGCCCCCATCCCAGTGTATCACTTACAATATGGAACAATGGATTGTGTTTGAGAAATTGGAAATCCTGCAAATGGCTACCCTGACAAAACCAGTTTTCAAGATAGAGTGATTTTAATAAAAACACATGGCTTTATGTAAACATAGGTCAAACTTGAATACTTCTATAGGGTTGAGTATTCTTAATCAACATACGATACTTTTTCAAAGTGTTGAATTGTGAGGAGGCTTTATACCTTGGGCCTTTTTTCATAAAAAATATTTCCTAGTGGGTTTTTAAATATCATCCCCACTCTGATGAAATAACAGCTAACCTTTATTGAATACTGACTGCATCACCTCAGTCTTCACAACCCTATGAGAACACATAAGTACTATTATTATCTCAGTGCACAAAGGGGGAAACACTTAGAGGTTTAAGAAAATGCCTACAATTGGGGCACCTGAATGGTTCAGTCAGTTAAGTGTCTAACTTCCGCTCAGGTCATGATCTCACAGTTTGTGGGTTCAAGCCCCACATTAGGCTCTGTGCTGATGGCCTAGAACCTAGAACCTGCTTTGGATTCGGTGTCTCCCTCTCTTTCTGCCCCTCCCCCACTTGTGCTCTGTCTCTCAAAAATAAATGTTAAAAATTTTTTAAAAAGAAAAAGAAAATGTCTGCAATTGTACAGCAGAGGTGGGATTTGACTCAAAGGCCCAAGCTTTCAACTATTCTGTTTCCTCTTCCTGTTACCATTGAAGTACATGGTTAAGATAGTAGCTTCCCACAGCCAGGTGCCCATTTTCCATCTAAATCAGATTTCTGAGGGGTGCCTGAGCTCAGTCAGTTAAGCGTCCGATTTCTCCTCAGGTCATGATCTCACAGTTTGTGAGTTCAAGCCCCATGTCAGGCTCTGTGCTGACAGCTCGGAGCCTGGAGCCTGCTTCAGATTCTGTCTCCCTCTCTCTGCCCCTCCCCTACATGCGCTCGCTCGCTCACTCTCTCAAATATAAACACTGAAAAATTTTTTTAGTAAAATAATTTTTAAGTTAATTTAAAAAAAATCAGAGTCCTGAGATAGTCTCTTGACATGGGAAACGAGCTTGTGGCCATCACCCAACTGAGCAGACTTCAGGGTTTTGTTGCCGTAACCTGATCTATTTTTTCACTACTGGGGGTAATACAGCATGACTGCTGTACTGTGAGAAAAGGAATTGTTTGTGTCTCTCAAATTATGTGACCATACTTTTTCCTTGTAGGTCAGACACATTCTGTGTGAAAAACATGGGAAAATCATGGAAGCCATGGAAAAGTTGAAATCTGGAATGAGATTCAATGAAGTGGCCATACAGTATAGTGAAGATAAAGCCAAGCAAGGGGTATGGTGTTGTTTTCATTTATCCCCCATGGAGGACACACAGTGGTAGGGGTTATTTCTATGTTCTGCCTTTAATTTTAGCCATATATTGGTTTAAAGATCTTAAAAGCAGAAATGTACAGTTGCGTACAGGGCACCTGTTGTCTAAGACTAGGCACGGCCAAACTCGCACAGCTGAGACACCTGGCAGCATTGTGAGTGCTTATGTGTTCAGTCCAGGGTTGGATCTCTTTCACCCATTTGTCCTTGTCAGGCCCACTTCTTTACAGCCCAGGCAAATAAAACTAGGAACCTTAGCATTTGTGTTGGGAAATTCTCAAGCTACTGTAGAACTGTTTCCTCTGGAGGGCCACCTGACATCACATATCTTTTGGGTTTTTCAGGGTGACTTGGGTTGGATGACCAGAGGTACCATGGTGGGACCATTTCAAGAAGCAGCATTTGCCTTGCCCATAAGTGGGCTGGATAAGCCTGTGTTTACAGACCCTCCGGTTAAGACAAAATTTGGATATCATATTATTATGGTTGAAGGGAGAAAATAAAATTGTATGGAAGACTGATAGTGTTTTATACAATTCTGTTTATTTCTTTTAAAAAAAATTTTTTTTTGATGTTTTTATTTATTTCTGAGACAGAGAGAGACAGAGCATGAGCAGGGGAGGGGCAGAGAGAGAGGGAGACACAGAATCTGAAACGGGCTCCAGGCTCTGAGTTGTTGGCACAGAGCCTGACGCGGGGCTCGAACTCACAAGCTGTGAGATCATGACCTGAGCTGAAGTCGGACGCCCAATCGACTGAGCCACCCAGGTGCCCCTGTTTATTTCTTTAAAAGGTGTTGAATAATCCTTGTATTTTATGAACTCTGTCATTGTGGGTTTGTCGGCACAAGATGAGGTGGGGAAAAGTTAGTGTGCACACTATAGTGGGTATTCAGTCAGCTGTTCTCAAAGATAAGTCAAGCAAGGGCACCCAGCTGGCTCAGTCAGTAGAGCATGCAACTCTTGATCTTGGGATTGTGAGTTTGAGCCCCACATTGGGTGTAAAGTTTACTTAATTAAAAAAAAGAGAAGTCAAGCAGACTCCTTTTAACCTTAAGTCTCTTTTCCTTCAGAGCTACTGTCTGTGATTCTCAGTATACCCCATAAGTTAATTTAAAAATCATCTCTAGGGGAGCCAAATACCTAGTTCACACTATTCACACATTGAGTTGGATATCAAATAGATGGATTAGCATATGAAAATCCTAAAATAAGCAATAGACAACACTTGTTTTGTAAGTTAGCCAACTTTGATCTGCCAGGACAGTTATTAGCTCCAATGTCTTAATATAATATGCTGTACATAAAGGCCATTCAACATGAACTCTTTTTTTTTTTGTGAACTCTTCTTTTTAAATAAACATTTATTGCAGGCAAAAAGGCACTCAGTTCTTCTACCAGTTGTTTGTACTAGACTAAGCAGCCGATGTTTTATGTATCTGCATTTTTTATTTCACATTCCCATATTTATAACATACAAAAATGTATAAAGAATTATAAATACTGTACTGCTTCAAAAATAAAACTTTGCCAACATAACCACATGATTCTTAACAGTGATTCTTTTAATACACTGTGTTCTTGCTCAGCTGCATTTGACATAGAAGTTTCTTATTTTAGAGGAGTTTCTGGGCATCCTCAGCAGGTTAGTCCTCCAGGAGATTTTCCCCACTGAGGAGACTAATGGATGCCCCATTCCCTCAGATACATAGATATACCAGTATGTATTGAGAGATGTTCAAAATAGTAGGCCTAAGATGAAACTTCTAAAAACCCCACTCAAAACGATGTGTCTAAATAAGGGCTATAAATTTGGAAAATCTTGAAGAAAATTCTGAAAAGCTTTATATGCACGTGACACTACCTAGTTAGCATCCTTTGCTCAGGACATTGGCTTACCCAGGATACTGACTGAATGCCTTTTGCAGGGTGTCACCCACAAAGTAAAACGTGCTGGAAAGGTGGAGTAGGAAAAGCAAACTTAGAGATGCCTGGGTAGCTCAGTCGGTTAGGCATCTAACTCCAGCTCAGGTCATGATCTCACAATCTAGGAGTTCGAGCTCCATGTCAGACTCTGTGCTGGCAGCTCAGAGCCTGGAGCCTGTTATGCATTCTGTGTCTCCCTCTCTCTCTGCCCCTCCCCCACTCACACTGTCTCAAAAATAAACAAACATTAAAAAAATAAAAAATAAAAAGCAAACTAATTTGTGGCATGGAAAGAGAAAGCAGTGATAGCTACCTTGTGAGAAAGCAGAGCAAGAATGGGTCTCTGACACCAAGCAACCCTTTGGGAAGTTAACTTTGAACTGGCAACTAAGGTTCTAAAGGAGTTGATAAAGGAGAAAACTGATTTATACCGATTTATACATATTATAGCACATGCATTCAATTCTGCTTTGAAATTACATCTTTTTCACTAAGTTCAATGCTTAATGAACCAACTTCATTCAGAGTAAAATAACTGCAAATTAAAACCAAAATGAGGTCTTGCTTTTTACCTATCAGATTGGCAAAGTTCAAAACATTTAACATATTGTCGGTGAGGGTATGAAGAAACAGGTATCCATTAATGGTAGAAATGTACATTTCTACCTCTATCGTACATTATACGATGTACATTATAACCTCTATCGAGAAAATTTGGCAATACCTATCAATATTATAGATACAGGGGTGCCTGGGTGGCTGTCGGTTGAGCGTCTGACTCTTGATTTCGGCTCAGGTCATGATCTCACAGTTTATGAGTTTGAGTGCCACATTGGGCCCCACACTGACCGTGCAGAGAGGCTGCTTAAGATTCTCTCCCAAAAAAAAAAAAAAAAAAAAAGAAAAATTACAAATATACCCTTGCACCCACCAGTTCCATTTCTAGGAATTTATCCCATAGATATAATACATGTGTAAAAGGTACAAGGATATTATTCATCACAGTGTCAGTTGGAAATAAACGGACTATTCATCAATAAATGATGGTATATCCATTCAATAAAATATCATACAGCTGTGTTAAAATTAAAAACTGGTGCAAAACAGCATATATAACATACTATCATTTGGGTAAGAACATAGATATACAAACATATACTTGTGCTTGTACATATATACTGTCCTTGGAAATGGTAATCCAGAACTGGGGGCAGGGCAGGTAAGAGACTTCATTTTATACTCTTAGATCAGGGGATCTTAATCTGTTCTGTGCCATGGAGCCCTTTGGCAGTTTGCCCAAGCCTATTGATCCCTTCTAAGTTGCTTGTATTTTTTTTTTTAATTTTTTTTTTCAACATTTTTTATTTATTTTTGGGACAGAGAGAGACAGAGCATGAACGGGGGAGGGGCAGAGAGAGAGGGAGACACAGAATCGGAAACAGGCTCCAGGCTCCGAGCCATCAGCCCAGAGCCTGACGCGGGGCTCGAACTCACGGACCGCGAGATCGTGACCTGGCTGAAGTCGGACGCTTAACCGACTGCGCCACCCAGGCGCCCCTTGCTTGTATTTTTTTTAAGTTTATTTATTTTGAGAGAGAATCCCAAGCAGACTCCATGCTGTCAGCACAGAGCCTGACACAGGGCTCAATCTCACAAACTGTGAAATCATGATGGAGCCAAGATCAAGAGTCGGACCAGACCATTTAACCAACTGAGCCACCTAGGCGCCCCTACCTGTAGTTTTTTAAATTGTTTTATATACAATATGTAGATTTAAATTATATTTCATATTTTCTTGAGTTCTGTGTGCTGTTCTAATTATTGAACCTGAAGGTGCAGTCATAGGAATCCTCAATTTGTAGCCAATTTGGACAGAAGTATGGATAACATGGGGACCCAATACTAGCAACTGTCAACCGAGGTGAGGGCAGTTTTATGGGAGCGAGCCCTTGAACCTGTGGAGTCTGACTGGAACTCCAGGTAGTGTCAGAACTGACTTGAATTGTAGGACACTCCATGGATATCTGCCAAGAACTGGAGGACTGGTGTGGAAAACCTCCGCACATCTGGGGTCAGAAGTGTTGTCAGTAAAAACATCTCAGTATATTCAGTGAAGCAAAGACAGTTTATTATGGTAACTTTTCACCAAGTAACACATGGTTTAAAAAACTCCATTTCACTCCCTACTGTGTGATCTTGGGCAGGTCACAGCCCCATTGAGCCTTAGTTTCCTCAACTAAAATAAAGTAAATGCTACCCTCAACCTCAAAGGATTATGGTAAGGATTAAACAAGGAACCTATGCAGAATACCCAATATAGAGCAGGTACTTCATAAAAGCTAGTTCCACTTCTTAAGTGCAGAGTTCTGTATTGTACTTTGTTTCTAAGAAGCAACTGAACTCCTTTTCAGTCTACCACCCAAAGATCCGCTATGCTGACCTGTATCAGAATGCAGTGGGAAGTGAGTGAAGAATGGCTAAGTTGTTGACAAAGTGACTCCGGGGTCAGGAGCCAGTGATAAAGAAGCCTGGCACCAGGTACCTTATCCCAGCCTTCTGCTGGAGTGAGCTGAGGACACAAAATAGCATGTTAATAAGCAGGTCACAGATTCAGAATTCCAATAAGCTCCTGCTTAAACTAATGTGCTTCCATATGCATTTGCCAGTGTCATCTCAGTGAAAGAAAGCAAATGGAGCAGAAAACACTGAGAAAAGTGACTTTATTTTCTTACCTGAAGTGTGATATACAGAAGTGGTCATTTCCAGAATGAAATGAAGACTGGCAAGAATAATTTCACAAAAACATTTCTAGAAATCACATAGTTCTATTAAGTTGACAGAGCATGCTACCACACTGAGTGTGGAGCCTGTTTAAGATTCTCTCTCTCCCTCTGCCCTCTCATGGACTCACGCCCTCACTTGCTGTCTAAAAAAAAAGTTTACAGAGCATGCCTAAAAGAAAAATATAAGCCTATTCAAGTAAAGAAATATTAGCCTAGTGTTCAGAATATATGTACAGGGGAGGGGGACAGGAAGGAATAGGGAGTAAATGCAGAATTTACAAAATAGTTAAAACCAAAACCTTGCTTTTTGAGATCTCTCACCTTAAGCCTAAATGCTTCATGCTCCCAAAGAATCCAGTTACAGGAACGAATTCATACTCAGTGTCTCATTTTAACAATAAACAGGTTATAGTCTTAAGGTTTATTAAGCTGCTTATACAAACTTAAAGTCATGAGCATGACTTCAGGATCGGCACTTTTTATGTCAAGTGCTTTAACAAAGCAGTTTAAGGCCTCCTGTATTTTCCCACACTCTTTCAGTTCTTTTCCACGAATTACAAGGGTGTCATAGTCATTCACAGCCTCCATTGCCTCATCCTGGGGAGAATCAACCAACTGTCTGCCAGACAAAGAGGTCTGTCCTGGGTTGCCAGGAGAGGTCTCTTGAGCCAAAGCATGAGGCTCAGGTGTCATTAACTTATTTTCTGAAGGCAGCGTTTTGCCAGGAGGGTCTTCTGTACACTCTGAGACTTCACCACTGCTTTCCTCGGCTCCTTCCTCCAGGTAATCTTCAGCAACCTCTGCTTCACTGCTGTTGTCAAGTCTTTCCTCCATATCTTCCACGTGGTCTAAAACCACATTAACAAGAGACCTCCTAGAAGCCAGGGATCTTCTAGAGGTTACAGACTTATTTATACTATCAGCCATTTTCAGTGAAAAGAACATTCCTGGTGGACTGATGTCACTTTTGGGAGTGGAAGCATCAAACTGTTTTACAGATAACAACTGAAAGGGAGGTGTGTTGAATGGATCTGTGCTTGAAGTATCTTTAAAAGTATCATCTTCATCTTCACCATCTGAAACGATCCTTCTAGCTTTCCTTCTGACTTTCACATTAACTATTACTTCTTCTGGCTCATCGTTTGTCTCAGAAAGATCCATACTGAGATGGGTTTTGCCATGCTCGACCTCTGCTTCAGAATTAGCTGCAGCACCGCACAGGCTATTTTCATTCTCAACATGCTGCAAAGACTGCCTGGAAAGATCTTGTCCGTTGTCTGCAGCAGAGTCTTCCAAGAAAAGATTGAAATCACATGCATACTGTGATGAGGACGCTGAAGGTTCCTCTTCCAACTTGGCCTCACTGCCTTGAGCATCCTGTAGTGCACCGTGGGATGCTGACACGTCATCATCAGCTATTTGAATTACAGATGTGCTTGACTCTGTATTTTGATTTGCACCGGTCATGGGACTCATGGGCCAGGGACTGCAGTGAAGTAAAATCTCATTGTCCTTCAGTTGATCTAGATGTGGCCCAAGATCAGCTCTGACCAATTTGTTAAGTGAATAATTAAAATTTCCCAGAGGGTCCTCTTGTGGTGCCTCCTGTGTAGGCCCCTCTTGCAATGTCTCTTTCTGTATAGCCATTCCCATGGGGTCAGTACAAATTTCGTCCACACTTCCACACCACTTGGGCAAAGTAGCCACAGAGTCAGCATCAAATGTGCTTTTGCATGGGTGACTACCATCTTGTAAGACGGTAACGTTCATCTTTACATTGGAGAGATCTTGATTCCCATGCTCTTCAGGCAGATCATCAATGATTATACTTGCCATTTGGGAACTGATTTCTTCTTCCTGGGTTAGAAGTGGTGAAGGCCAAGGCTGCGGTTTCCTTGATTCAGGGCATTTCTTCTTTGTTTGAGAAGGAAATATAGGTTCTCGCTGCCAGATCCCCTCATTTCCAGTCCTTTGTCTTTCCACTAAAAGCTCTGTATTTTGAGATTCTAATGCAACAAGGAATTGAGCTTTCTGAACCCTTTGTTGAATATAGTGAGATTCTTCGATCACATCAAGCTCTTCTTTAACAGACAGATCACGTGTGTACATCAAATCATGGTCTGAGATTCCAGCTATCCCCAAAGAGTGCAGGTAGGCAATGTGTTCATCTAGTTTCTTATCAGATCTCCTCTGAGCAGCATGCAAAGACTGAAGCTGCAGCTGGGTTGCAGAGTTCTGAAAATCCTCAATTGTAAAGAGCTCTCTCAATTCTTGTTTAGTAAAATATCGGAAAGGGTTCTTCTTATCGCCAGTAGTCTGTCTTATTAAGGAGTCCTTGAAAACCTGTCTTCTGTAGATTTTTTCCTCTACAGTCCCACAAGTGATCAGCCTATAAACTACAACATTTTCTTTTTGTCCAATTCGGTAAACTCTATCCACAGCTTGGGCATCAGTTGCAGGATTCCAGCTAGGGTCAAAAATGACCACTCTAGTTGCTGCAGTTAATGTTAAGCCAACACCACCTATTTGAGTGGTAAGCAGAAAAACAGAGTAATCTTTATTTTGCTGGAATAAGTTAATTCTTTTTTCTCGTTCCACAAGATGAGTAATTGTTCCATCGATTCGCAAAATCTTAAAGTGCCGATTCTTTAAGAGGCATTCGATGATGTTTAGAATTTGTCTTGACTGAGAAAACACCAGAGTCTGATGCCCTTCATCTCGCAATCTCTCAAGCAGCTCTATTAGAAATAGCATTTTTCCAGATTCTGCCATCAGTGTATCATCGGTTATTTGATCAATCTGGTCCACATCTGAGGAATCTTCCCCTTCATTTTCACCTGGAATAGAGAATTTCACAGACCCTAAATTCAACAAAAGACAAGCCCGTGCAGATAGCAGCCTAGGATGATCACACAGCTTCTTTAAGACACCTAGCTCAGCCAAAGGTGAGCGTGTCTCCATCAACAACTCCTTGATATGGTCTAGAGACACAAATTTCCTGTATATTTCTTCTTGTAAAGGTACAAGACGTATCCAAATAATAAAATCGTTTTTCCTGGAAAGGGAAGGCATTTCACAAATGGCATCAACATCTAGATTCTTTTCGCGAAGTCTGACCTCTGGGTTGCTTGATTTTTTCTTTTGTACCTCCTCTTTCGTCCTCCTGAGGAAATAGGGTTTTATGATTGTCATTAAGTTTTCAGATATTTTAAATCCCAAGGCTTTTTCCCCTTGGGTAGCATCCTTCTCTCTTGCTCTAGTAATAGGATTTTCATACTCCATTTTAAAAGTTTTTAATGTTCCTAGCAGGGACCCTTGACAAGCAAAATCAAACAGGGACCATAGTTCTTGTAAATTATTCTGGATTGGGGTTCCTGTGAGGAGGATGCGATTACGGGTAGGGATAGCCCGAGCACATATTGCTGACTTAGTAGATGAGCTTTTAATTTTATGTGCTTCATCAAGGATGACATAGTCCCACACAAACTCTTGGCCGTTCAAGCTTGAAAGCTGTTGCCAATTATTGATTAACATTTGGTACGTAGTGATAATGACACCATTCCTTTGCTGAATCCGATTGAGGTTTCTGGTACGTTCATTCTTACTAGGACCGTGAAAGGTTTTCACTCTCATTCCTGGAGTCCACTTAACAAATTCTTTTATCCACGTGCTAATGAGATTGGTTGGCATGATCAGCAGCACATGATTCACAAGTGTGGCATCAAACATACCAGAAAGGAAAGCGATGATCTGCACAGTCTTCCCTAATCCCATATCATCTGCCAAGATGCCACCTTTTCTTCCATCCCTATATAGGCTATAGAGGAAAGCTATACCTTCCTTCTGGTGCTCAAATAGTTGGTTGTGGAGCTCTCGATAGAGCAGCAGGCCAGAGTTGCACACATCTGTGAATTCATCATCTCCGTGTTCTGTCAACTCCTCCAAGGCTTCCTGTATTTTTTGGATTCTGCTCATCACCTTTTCATTGGGAAAAATGTCCTTTGCCAAATTGAAAAGTTTAAATGCTTCTTCCAGATCTCCATTCTTAGTTGCTTCTTTGGCCTCTTTCACATATCTGTAAAAAAAAAAAAAAAAAAAAAAAAAAAAAAAAAAATATATATATATATATATATATATATATACATACATAGATATAGATAGAGAGAGAAGATTAGAAAAGAAGGAAACAGATTGAACATTCAATCTGAGAACATGTTAGAGTCCATTTTGGAAACTAAACTGCAGTTGGGTTTTTAATATCCTCAACTCAGGATGGGAAAGATTAGCACAGAAGATGCCAATGAAAGCTGGCATCACTTAAGACACATACCCACCAGACACTGCCAGCAACACCTTCAGACATTATTTGTGAGAAATGTATGTGCAAAGGTTATTGGTTCCATAGTATTTTTTTAAAATGTCACCCATAAGAAGTATGGAGTGATATTTTCTTGTAAAACCAACCAACCAGGGGTGCCTGGGTGGCTCAGTCAGTTGAGCATCCGACTTCTGCTCAGGTCGTGATCTCATCACCTGTGTGTTTGAACCCTGCATTGGGCTCTGTGCAGACAGCTCAGAGCCTGGAGCCCGCTTCAGATTCTGCATCTCCATCTCTCTCTGCTGCCCCTCCCCCACTCGCACTGTCTCTGTGTCTCTCAAAAATAAACAAACATTAAAAAATTAAAAAAAAAAAAACAACCAAACCAACCAACCTATATCGTGGGAGCATGGAAACAGGAAAGATACCTGGGCACTTCTCAAACCTTATTTTTCTGTACCTCTGATACATTTGACACTAATGATCACTCCCTCCTTAAAATTTCTTCCTTCCACTGGATTCCTATAGATTCTTCCTGGTTTCCTTCCTGATCAGTGGCCATTTCTTCTGTGTCTTTCTTGGGATCCTATTCTTCTTTCCATAGGGCTCAGTCCTGGACCCTCTTCTCATTCCTTTTACTCTCTCCTCTGGCTTTCCCAGAGCTTCCACCCCCACCTATGTGCTCATGAAACCACTCTCTCCATTCCAGGGCTTGCCCCCAAACTCCAGTCTAGACTCACATTCCAAATGCCTTCTGCACATCTCCACTTGAAAAAAAATCTCACAGGCAACTCAAATTCAACTAATCCCAAATTAAACTTGTTATTTCCCCCTCTAAAAACATGTTTCTCCATTCATGTGATAGTAAATTGACACTACTATCAACTTAGCCATACAAGCTAGAAATCTGAAGATCATCCTTGACTCCAATTCACATGAGTCATCCTTGACCTCCACCCTCTTTTAATCACCCTCTCCCCTAGCTGGACAATCCCCAAGCCCTACTAACTTTATTTCCCAAGTATAACCTATGTCTCCATCTGCACTACCACTACTGTGGTTTAAGTCACCATCACCTCTGGCCCAGGTAATGGCAACTTCCTTACTCACTGGTCTCCTTACATCCACTCTTGGCCCCTCCAATACATTCTCTACATAGCAGCCAGTGATACTGCCTAAAACATAAAAGAAAAAAAATGTAAAAGAAATCAGGTCATTCCTCTGCTTAATATTCTCCAGTGGTTTACAGTCAATTGATTTAGAAAGGAGGCCAAAACAATTCACTGAGGAAAGAATAGTCTTTTCAACTGAATATCATATGCAAAAGAATAAAATTGATCCCCTACCTCACACCATACACAAAAATTAATTAAAAATGGGTCACAGACATAAATATAAGAACTAAAAACTCTTAGAAGAAAATACAGGCGCAAATCTTTGTACCCTTGGATTTGGCAGTGGTTTCTTAGATATGATGCCAAACACACAAGCAACCAAAGGAAAAAGAAATTGAGCTTCACCAAATGAAAAACTTTTGTGTTTCCAAGGATACTACCAAGAAAGTGAAAAGACAACCCAAGCAATGGGAGAAAATATTTGTAAATCATGTATCTGATAAAGGATTTGTACTTAGAATATATAAAGAAATCTTGTAACTCAATAATTAAAAGACAACACAATTTAAAAATGGAAAAAGGATCTGAATAGAGATTTCTCCAAAGAAGATCTATAGATAGCTAGTAAGCACAGGAAATAATGCTCAACATCATTAGTCATCAGGGAAATGCAAACCAAAACCACAATGAGATACCACTTTATGCCCATTAGGATGACTAGAATCAAAAAGCAAGAATATACCAAGTGTTGGCAACAATGTGGAAAAATTGGAACTCTCATAACACTGTTGGTGGGAATGTAAAATGGTGCAGCCACTTTGGAAATAATTTGTCAGTTCCTCAAAAAAGTTACACATGGGTGTGGCTGGGTGGCTCAGCCGGTTGAGCATCCCACCTCAGCTCAGGTCATGATCTCACAATTTGTGAGTTCAAGCCCCACGCTGGGCTGCTTCTGTCAGTGCAGAGCCCGCATCTTTGGATCCTCTGTCCCCTCTCTCTCTGCCCCTCCCCACCCCCTAAAAAAAAAAACCAAACATTAAAAAAAAGTTACACGGGGCGCCTGGGTGGCTCAGTCGGTTAAGCGGCCGACTTCGGCTCAGGTCATGATCTCACGGTCCGTGAGTTCAAGCCCCGCGTTGGGCTCTGTGCTGACAGCTCAGAGCCTGGAGCCTGTTTCACATTCTGTGTCTCCCTCTCTCTGACCCTCCCTTGTTCATGCTCTGTCTCTCCCTGTCTTAAAAATAAATAAAACGTTAAAAAATTAACTTTAAAAAAAAAAAAAGTTACACATGGGATTACCATGTGATCCAAGAATTCTACAATCAGGTACAGACTCAAGAGAAATGAAAACATCTGTCCACAGAAAATCTTGTACATGAATGTGCATAGCAGTATTATTCATACGCCAAAAGGGGAAATAACACAGATATCCACCAACTGAATGGATAAAAATGCGGTATATTGGGGCACCTGGGTGGCTCTGTCAGTTAAGGGTCCAACTTTGGCTCAGGTCATGATCTCTCAGTTTGTGAGTTCAAGCCCTGCATCAGGCTCCGTGCTGACAGCTCAGAGCCTGGAGCCTGCTTCAGGTTCTGTGTCTCATTCTCTCTCTGTCCCTCCCCTGCTCACACTCTGCCTCTCTCTCTCATTCTCTAAAAAATAAACATTAAAAAAAATTTTTAATGTGGTATAGCCATATGATGGAATATTATGCAGCCATAAAAAGGAATAAAATACTGATTCGTGCTACAACATGAATGAACCTTGAAAATGTTTTGCTACATGAGTAAGCCAGTCACAAAAGAGCACGTTTTATTATTCCATTCATATGAAATGTCCAGAATAGGCAAATTCACAGAGGAAAAAGTAGATTGGTGGTTGCCAGGGACGGGGGGGGGGGGGGTGTGCTGGGGAATTCTGGGACTTGGTGGTGGTAACAGCTAAAGGGCAAGGAATTTCTTTTGGGGGTGATGAATGTACAACTCTGTGAATATACTAAAAATTATTAAACTGTATAGTTTACATGGCTGAAATGTATGTATGGTATGTGAACTATACCTCAATAAAGCTATTAACAATAACAGAAAATTCTTCAGTGGCTTCCTGTGGCCTATATAATAGAGTTTAAGTTCCTTAGCCTGGCATTCCAAGCCCTCCTGATATAGCCCGGAACTGCTGAACCTCTCTGCCTTAACTCCTACCACTTCCTGCCTCAAACATCTTATTTTAACCCCTTATGCCCATCATGCTACTTGGTGTCATCTAAGCTTACACCACCCTCCTCTTCCTGGAATGCACTCTCCTTTCATCAAACGAAACTCACAGAACTCATTCTTTAAGACAGTAACCCTCAATGTTATGCATAATCTTCTGGAGGGCTTGTTAAAACACAGAATGCTAGACCCCAACACCAAACTATCTGATTCTATAGTCAGGCCCAAGAATTTGTATTTCTATAAAGTTCCCAGGTGATACTAATGCTTGTGGTCCAGAGACCATACTTTAGGAGCTGCTTTGAGGTATACACCAGGCCTCACCTGCGGTTCCCCTAGGCTGCCTTCTATCCCTACCCTATCCCAGAGCTGGATCAACTGTTCCACCTCAGGACTCCCCCATGTGTTCATCTCTTATCAGTGCACTTAACACATTGTATTAAAATCATTACAAAACAATCTAGCTGTATTACAAATGTATGAAACAAACTCACTGAAAGGGTAGAGACAAAAGGTGCTGACCTAATAACCTAGGAAATGAGGGAAGTCTGTATGACTAAAAACAAAAGAAACAATATAAGTATTGTACTCTAGTGGATAAAGTTGTTTTTGGCGTATGGGCTAACAATTCTGTCGCTACAATGCATGTATAATAAAATTGAAGAGTTAGGTAAATGTGGTGCCTCAGTGGCTCAGTCGGTTAAGCATCTGACTTTGGCTCAGGTCATGATCTCATGGTTCATGAGTTTGAGCCCCGTGTCGGGATCTGTGCTGACAGCTCGGAGCCTGGAGCCTGCTTCAGATTCTTTCTTTCTCTCTCTCTCTCTCAAAAATAAATAAACATTATTTATTTTTCAAAAAAAAATTTTTTTTGAAGAATTAAGTAAATGAATGGTGGATAGTGGGAGCCACGTTTCTTACCTGTTCGAATGGAGAAGCAAGAGGAGACGGTGGTAATGCATGTGGTAATGGATTAGAGTTGGAGACATCAATATAAACCCATTTTTAACATAGATACAGGTGGTTATACATAGAATATTTACAGTTGTGTGTATAAACATGGAGTATTATACACCCATATTTCCTTGCTTGGTCAGGTGAGAGGGCCTAGAAGCAAGAAAATCCCAGTAGCAAAAAGCTCACCTAGCACCCAGATCTTGGTTTCTAATACGATTCTCCAATAAAAGGAACCTGGGCTCCTTGGAAAAATGGCTGATTCTAGGACTGTGGCAGGAATTGTGTAAGATGAGCCTGGAGGAACCTGTAGTGTCAGAAAATAAGGAAGTGCTCAAACAACCCCCCACAATGATGGGAGTATGCCAAAAAGACACAGGAGCCAAATGAAAGAGCTCCCAATGGTCACAGCTGGAACAATTTGAGCAACAAAGTAAAATTGGATTAGAACCCAATGTATAAAATAAATACCTATAAGTCCATACTGATATAAATGAGTGAACAAATATAGGAGAGGAGACAAATCTCCCATGCAGGAGAAAATCAAATAATTTATGTAGATACTCTGCCCTCAAGTAAATGGAGCATAACTCCCTCTACCTAAATATGGAGTGCATATACTAACATCCTCCCAAAAAGTACAGTGTGGAAAGGTATGGGGGAGGGGAGAAGCACAAGTAACTTTAAAGAGGAGAATCCTGGCAAACAGTACCTCAGCCAGGTGATTACAGTCAACATTAACAATGATATATCACATTAACATATGTACCCTTGATACAATTTGATGATAAGGGCACTTTACCTCTCTAGTCTTCCCCCCAAAACCAAAACCTCCAATCTAAACACCAGAAACAATGAAAGATCCCAATTGAGAGAACATTTTACAAAACACCTAAGCAATACTCCTCAAAACTGTCAAAGTTATCAAAAACAAAGGAAGTCTAAGAAAATGTCACAGGCAAGAGTAACCTAAAGAGACAGATGACAAAATGTAATGTGATGTCCTAGACAGGATGCAAGAACAGAAAAAGGACCTTATGTAAAAACGAAGGAAATCTAGGGGTGCCTGAGTGGCTCAGTCAGTTAGGTATCCAACTCTTAATTTTGGCTCAGGTCATGAGCTCATGGTTTGTGAGATGGATCCCCATGTTGGGCTCTGCATGGACAGTGTGGAGCCTACTTGGGATTCTTTCTCTCTCTCTGCCCCTCCTCTGCTTGTGCTCTCTCTCAGTCTCTTTCAGAATGAAGAAATGAATTTTAAAAAAAAGATGAAGAGCAGGAAAGGAGGAAGAAAAGAGCTTGCTTGCTGTAAAACTCTGCTAGTTCTACTGTGGCAGGTCAGCTGCCCACCTCCCCAAACTCTACTGAGCTGTAGAATTAAGTTATATTCCCTCTTACTCTGGTCTTGAACGTGAGGGCATAGTGATGACCACTGGATCCCTCCACCTTAGTGCCAGCCCCTGAACTCATTCTCCACTTTCTCTTTCCTCACGACCCTCCCCACCCTCCGGGTGCCTTCACCTGGGTAACTGGTCTTCTGACTTGGTCTATGTCCCAGAGCTTGAAGGAGAAAATATGTCATTTTCTATTACTATTAGATCGTTTCCAGATCCCTAAACTGGTAACCTGTCCAGTATCCTATACCCCTGTGAAGCCTGGTCTTCTAACTACAGCCAGGCCTCCTCTCCAGGAAGTAAAGTGCTGCCTGTAAACCCTAGCTCTAGGTTACACTCCCCAGAATCATACACCTTTTTTTTTAACAAAATGTTTACTTTTGAGAGAGAGAGAGCACAAGCAGGGAAGGGGCAGAGAGAGAAGGGGACAGAGGATCCTAAGCAGGCTCTGCACTGACAGCAGTGAGCTCGATGTGGGGCTCAAACTCACAAACCATGAGATCATAACCTGAACTGAAGGTGGATGCTCAACCAAGCCACCCAGGCATTGTAATACACCAACCTTTTAAATGGCAACTGTCTGCTTAGACTTTTTTTTTATCTTTTTAAAATCTTTTTAATGTTTACTTATTTTTGAAGGTGAGAGAGAGACAGAGTGTGAGTAGGGGAGGGGCAGAGAGAGAGACACAGAATCTGAAGCAGGCCCCAGGCTGAGCTGTCAGCACAGAGCCCAACGCAGGGCTCGAACTCACAAACTGCGAGATCATGACCTGAGCTGAAGTCAGACGCTCAACAGACTGAGCCACCCAGGTGCCCCTGTCTGCTTAGACTTCTTACCACCAGTCTAAGACTCATATTGCTGGGTCCTACGCATCCTCTGGAACTCCCACATTTGTCAACCTTCTACCTGAACCACAACTGGAATTTATAGTATTCCTTGCTCACCACCACTTTCTGATTGGGTTGAACCCCTATCAGGCAAGCTGCTTTGCAGTCCACTCCACCTGAGTTAGCAGGTCTCATACTGCATCTCAGCTCCTTCCCTCTACCCAGTCTGCTCCACCAATGAAGTTGGGCCTTCTTTCCTTATAACGGAGTTAAGAGAAAAAAATGAAATCTGCCTATTATAGCACTATCCTGGATATCTGGTTACTTACAAGACCACAATGTTTTCTGTAATACAGTTTGATTTAGCCACTCAACCTCTAATCACTTCCATTTTCCAGGGCTGGAAAAGAAAAAAAAATGTCATTTTTACTACTAATGCAATCATGTGTCCATCTGAAACACATAGGATCCCTAATGATCTAGAGAATGTAACACTTCATGGGTCCAAATGTTTTCTCCAAAATTGCTACCCTATTCTTCTTGGGCACGGCTGGGGAAAAGCCAGGCCTGCTTGGCAGCCAAGAAGATAAGGGAAGAGTAACTAGTTCAGGAGAAAGAACCTTCTCCCAAGCAGAACAAGGAGGAAAACAGTGCTAAGTATGGGAAAAGGTCAGATTTATTTTCATTTACCAATTTCTTTTTTTTCAGTTTATTTATTTATTTTGAGAGAGAGGGAGGGTGGGAGGGAGGGGCAGAGAGAGGAGACACAGAATCCCAGGCAGGCTCAGCACTGCCAGAGTGGAGCCTGATGCAGGGCTTGAGCTCAAGAACCTTGGGCTCAAGAACTGTGAAATCATGACCTGAGCCAACGTCAAGAGTCGGAGGCTTAACGGACTGAGCCACCCAGGCACCCCTCATTTACCAATTTAATAACTATTTAAAAGGCACTTACATGTGAAGCTCTGATGTTAAAGAACTATTCAGATGCAAAACTGTCAACCCAGAAGAGAGATTTTAATTCCATACCAAGGGACTATAAAACAAAAATTTTTGTATTTTAATGATTGTACCTGAAATTTCATGTGTAGAACATGATTCCCTATAAGGATCATTTTATTTGTTTTTTAAATGTTTTATTTTTGAGAGTGCAGGCGGGGAAGGGGCAGAGAGAGAGGGACAGAGGATCCTGAGCTGGCTCTGTGCTAACAGCTGGGACCCTGCCTGATGCGGGCTTAGCTCTGGAACTCAAGGAACATGAGATCATGACCTGAACCGAAGTGAGACACTCAACCAACTGAGCCACCCAGGTGCCCTCCACTTTAAGAATCATTTTAAAGGACTTATAGAAAAATTATAGAGATAAACACTAGGTTCTGGAGGGGTCCTTTGGAACATTCCCTATAATATTCTTCTGGAATGTGATGGGATATGGAACTAAATGCAAAGACCCAGACCCAATAAAACTTTGTTTCACACACAAAGAAACCAGAGTTGCTCTTTGTTGGTAACCTAGTCACCAGGCTCTGGGCTTCTGGGAGGGGTGCAGGAGCCTGGTCCTGCTAACCTCACTGCGTGTGAGTAGTTACTACTATCCTTCCCAAAAGATCTCAGTTCCCCTATCCTGATCCAACTCCCTGATAAGGACCTCTCTGACATACCTCTACATATCCAGTCCCCTTGTCAATGTGCATGCGGATACATCAGGCACAACTGGTAAATCTTTTCGATTGTCAACCAGCATCAATAAAACATGTGATTCTGATTTAAAAAAAAAAAAAAAAAACTACAGGTGGCCTTAATGCCAGTACTGGAAACCGATCCATTAAAGCCTGAGTCACGGAAAAACTAGCCTGAAAAGATGGTCACCTATTGGCCTGACTTCCAGGGATGATCATGTTAACCAAAGTAGAAAACAATGTATCACAATCACTTATAAATATTAACTTAATGTTATTAAACAGCAACCTCTGGGATAAATTAGAGGAGAATGTGGTTCGCATTTCAGTCACACAGCAAGTATTACTGATTATTTGATAATTAGCTTTTCCCTGATTAGCCCCATTAATGAGATGGACAGTTAAGGGGAAAAAAAAACCAACCAACCCTACATCGCTTTACTCTTAACAGCCAGAAACTGGAAACAACTCAAGTGTCCGACTTGGGTTAACAATCTGTGGTATATTCATACAATGGAATACTACTCAATAACAGAAAAGAATGAACTACTATATGTATGAATTCATACATGTAAGAAACTCAACATTATGCTGAGCTACAGAAGCCAGGCCTAAAAGCAGCAGTGAGATTCAGCTTACACGAAGTTTTAGAACAGGCAAAACGAATCTGTACTGGAAAACATCAGAGCAGTGGTTGCCTCTTTAGGTGGAAGGTGAGAGTGGGGACAGCCTCGGAAGGGGCCTAAGGGAACTTTCTGGGGTGACAATAATATTCTACACCTTGGCAGGGGTTTGGGTTACACAAATGGATGCATTTGTGAAAACTCACCAAATTGACATGTAAGATTTGTGATTTCTTTGTATGTAAATTTTACTTCAAAAGAAAAAAAAAAGTGAAAATATTAAAGCCTAGTTAATGGTATGTATGCTGCGGTAGGAGGAAGTATCCTGATCTCTGCAATCTACTTTGAAATGCATCCAAAACGTAAGATGGATTGGTAGAATAGGTATGTGATGGAGTAAGTGTAGTAAAATGTTAATAATTGAATCTGGGTGGTGGGTCAAAAAAAAAAAAAGGAAATAACTGCTTTGCCCATAGATTACTACCCATAGATTACCTCAGTTCAAAGGCACACATAACCCGGAGTCATAACACACTGCAGTCAGGCTTCTTAACCAAGCACTCAAATGCAACTGGTTTCACCAACAGCACCAATAACCTCCATGTTACCAAATCCAGTGGCCACTTCTTGGTCTTTATCTTTCTTGACCTTTCTGTTGCATTTAAAACCACTGACCACTGGGGTGCCTGGGTGGTTCAGTCTGTTAAGCATCCGATTCTTGGTTTCAGCTCAGGTCATGATCTTGTGGTTCGTGAGTTCAAACCCCGAGTCAGGCTATGCACTGCCCATGTGGAGCTTGCTTGGGATTCATTCTCTCTCTCTCTCTCTCTCTCTCTCTTTCTCTGCCCCTCCCCTGATCACACTCTGTCTCACTCTCAAAATAAATAAACTTAAAAAAAAACCCCGACTGACCACTATTCTCCCACATGAAGTTTTCCCTCCTTGGGTACAGTGGCATACAACATTCTTTTGGATTTCTTCTCTAACCATTCCTTCTCAGTCTGTATCTTGAATTCCTCTCCCTCTGCCTGTTCCCATATAAACGCTGGCATTTCCAAAGACCTGTTGTCCTTGCACTTCTGACTCTACATACTTTCCCCTAGAGGGTTTTCTCCATGGCAGTGGCTTTGTACTGGGTTGAACAGCACCCTCCAAAATTTCATGTTGACCTGGAACCTGGAAATGTGACCTTATTTGGAAAGAGGGTCGTTGCAGACATAATCAAGCTAAAGTGAGGGTGTACTGGATTCGGGAGGGACCTAATCCAATGTGGCTGATGTCCTCTAAGGGGTACATTAGGACACAAAGAGACAGACACAGCAACAAAGTGGAGAAGGCCATGTGAAGACAGAGGCAGAGACTGTAGTTAATGTAGGTCAAAGCCAAGGAATTCCAAGGATTGTCCATGCCACCAGAAGCTAGGAGAGGCATGGAATACATTCTCTGTCACAGCCCCCAAGAAGAAATTAAGGAAGCTAACATTTTGATTTCAGACTTCTGGCCTACAAAAACGGAGAGATTTTTGACTGTGGTGAAATTCATAGAAGAGAAAATGTGCCACTTTAGTCATTTTTAGACTTCACTGGCATTGACTTCATTCATAATGTCATACAACCATCGCCACTCTCAATTTATAAAACATTTTCGTCACCTCAAACCCATGAAACAATAGCTCCCCATTCCCATCTGCTAAGCCCCAGGTAACCTCTATTCTACTTTCTGTCTATATGAGAATTTGCCTAATCTAGGTATCTTATACAAGTGGAACCATACAATATTTTTCCTTCTGTCTGGGTTATCTCACTTAGCATACTGTTTTCAAGGTGCATCCATATTGTAGCATGTGTCACAATTTCTTTCCTAAACCTGAATTATATTCCACCGCATGAAAACACATTGTGTTTACTGGTGGACACTAGGGTTGTTTCCACTTTTTGGCTCTTATAAATAATGCTGCTGTGAGCAACGGTGTACAAGTATCTGTCTGGGTCCCTGTTTTCAATTCTTTGGGGGTATACACCTAAGAGTGGAATGGCTGGGTCCTATGGTAATTCTATGTTTAACCCTGAGGAACTGCCATTTGTTTAAGGGGGCTGAGGGGATGGATGTGGGTAGGTGGGAAGCAGAGCAATCTCGAAGAGTACAATAATTTGGTTAAGAGAAGAAATGGGTGCCTGGGTGGCTCAGTCAGTTAAGCGTCTGACTTCGGCCCAGGTCATGATCTTGCAGTTCATTAGTTCGAGCCCCGCATGGGGCTCTGTGCTGACAGCTCAGAACCTAGAGCCCGTTTTGGATTCTGTGTCTCCCTCTCTCTCTGTCCCTCCCCTGCTCACACTGTGTCTCTCTCTCTCTCAAAAATGAATAAACATTAATTTTTTTAATCCAAAGCCACCGTTCTATCCACCATTTCACCTTGCCTCCATGTATTTCCCAGGCCAACTATCAAGATCCAGAGATCTGCTTTCAATCCTACTTCTACCATGCTCCAGCAATACTAAACTCCTACACTACTCTGAAGGAGCCATGCTTCCTCTTGCTTCTGAACCTTTACTCACAAAACTGTCTAATACGCCATGTGCATCAGCTTCTTTCCCACTGCTGAGCTAATTCCCACTCATCCTTTAAGTCAGTAAGCCCTCTCTGACTCTCTGACAACCTCCCTCTCCCTCCCTCCCTCCCTCCCTCTCTCTCTCTCTCTCTCTCTCTCTCACACACACACACACACACACACACACACACACACACACACTATCCCAGAATTGTGGATTAAGGACATATCCTCTGTATTTCTATTATGGAAATCTTCATTTTTCTTTCTTCCCCACTAGATTATAAATACGTGTGTCTTTTTCACCACTGCATCCTCAGCAACCAGCAGAGTGGGTTGATCCACTGGAGACACTTGGTTAATGTTTGCTGAAGGCATGGAAGGGCGAGATCAGAATACTCAGAAAGCTTAGAGAAAGCATCTTTCAGATATGATCGTTTGTCTTTCCAGAGTCTGCAATCCCCCATCAAAGCTACCTTAAAAGTTCTTCCACTAACCATACTAGCAGACTATAATCTGCCCAGTCACTTAAGACCTGGCCTGTGTGGTTTGAAAAACAATGCCTTCAACTAAAATAAACTTTCTTGAAGGGGAAAAAAGAAAAACAATCCCTTTAAGACAGCACATTAAGCAGAATTCTGAGAAAGTTACTTCAACATTAATACAATTTAGGGGTGCCTGGGTGGCTCAATTGGTTAAGCTTCTGACTTCAGCTCAGGTCATGATCTCACTGTTTGTGGGTTCAAGCCCCGCATCAGGCTCTGTGCTGACAGCTCAGAGCCTGGAGCCCGCTTCAGAGTCTGTGTCTCCCTCTCTCTCTGCTCTTCCCCCTCTCACACTCTGTGTCTCTCAAAAATAAATAAAACATTTAAAAAATTAAAATAAATAAAATAAATGCTTTTATAAGCAGCCCTGTTTAAAAACAAATCCAGGGGTGCCTGGGTGGCTCAGTCGGTTGAACATCTGACTTCAGCTCAGATTATGATCTCACGGTTCATGAGTTCGAGCCTGGCACTGGGCTCTGCACTGACAGTGCAGAGCCTGCTTCAGATCCTCTGTCTCCCTCTCTCTCTTCCCCTTGCCCATGTTGTCTCTCTTGCTCTCAAAAATAAAGATTAAAAAATTAAAAACAAATCCAAAACATTGGGCTACTAGAGACCTCAATGGAAGAACTTGAGCTTGGCTATAAAACCCAGCCAAATCTTAGATCCTAAGAATAACTGCTCCTGAATTAGCTCCAATCAGAAGTAGCATGGAGGCACCAATCCTCATCATGCCCGTGGAAGCGCTCACTCTGAACATTTTCCTGTAATAATCACCCAATGTTTCCAGGTCCTCCACTGGTGAAATTATAACCACTATGTTTGGAGACATCTGACTAACGAAATAAGCTAAGAGATCTTCAGTTGTGCATCACATAGGAATTAAGCACTATGTGTCAAGCACTGTGCTAAACACTGGAGATACAGTGGAGAGCAAGCCAGGGCTCTGCCTTTGTGCAGCCTGTAACAGGGACTGACATTTATCAACGAATCACATAAATAACTAGTTACAAACTGTAACAACGGCATGAAGGCTATTAAAGCATACATCAGGGAAATCTAGGGATGAGAGCAGTGGGTCTCAAACCTCACAGAATTCTATCTTAATTTTTGAGGTTTGGTCCTTGCTAAATACACCCAATGTGTAGTGGTCACAAAGCAAAGACCTGTGGGGACAAGGCAAGTAACTGCAATGAGTGAAAATGCTGTGTGAAAAGTAACACTGGGGCACATGTGCCCTATTTAAAGGGGGCAGGCTGCTACTGGTCTCCAGATGCTAGTTACAGTTGCAGGAATAAAAGCCCAGGATTGCCAAGATCTTCTGACTATTGAAGATCAGTTGGAAACTCTGATTTTTATGGGAATTTCTCCTGATTTTTAAATGGTAACTAATGGGGCATCTGGGTGGCTCAGTCAGTTCAGCGTCCAACTCTTGGTTTCAGCTCAGGTTTGATCTCACGGTTCGTGGGATCAAGCCCCCGCTTTGGGCTCTGAGCTGGCAGTGTGGAGCCTGCTGGGGATTCTCTCTCTTTGTCCTTCCCCTACTCGTTCTCTCTCTCTCTTGAAATAAATAAACAAACATTTAAATGGTAACTAATGCAGAAGGTTTTTTTTCTTTTTTTTTTTAACGTTTATTTATTTTTGAGACAGAGAGAGACAGAGCATGAACGAGGGAGGGGCAGAGAGAGAGGGAGACACAGAATCGGAAACAGGCTCCAGGCTCTGAGCCGTCAGCCCAGAGCCCGATGCGGGGCTGGAACTCACAGACCGCAAGATCGTGACCTGAGCTGAAGTCGAACGCTTAACCGACTGAGCCACCCAGGCACCCCAATGCAGAAGTTTTTAAAATACTAGTAAGAACAAACAAAACTTACCTGTGAACATGGCTCATGGGCTGCCAATCTGTGGCCTATAGTTTATCTGAGCTAGAAAAAGCACCATTGGGTTTGGCTGAATCCCCTCTCCAAATGTTTTCTCCTAAAAAATGGTAGGCCTGTAGTTCTCTGGACAGGAACCTAGTCAAGGTTTGGTTTGGGGCTTAACACTGTCCCTCTATGTCCTCTGTTTCACCTGTAAGTCCAATCACTTACAACAGTATAAGGCTTTCTATAGTACTCACTATCTGTGTCACTGGCTTTGGACTCCACAGCTAAGAACTATCTGGACCAAACCATATGGCCCAAAAGAGATCCAAGGTTCTTAGTGCCTTCCAGGTCCTTTATACCCTGTCGCAAAGAGACTACAAGCAGGCAGGAAGAGGAAGCCCTAGTTTAAAGTGGGTAAAGGCAGGTAGGGATCTAGTCCCCCTCCTTTGTAACTTCAACCTGAAAATTTTGGTTAAACCGGGCAAACGTTCCTCTGCCAGAATAAACAGGAAGACAGCATCCTCTTACATGTTAACAACATGCCCTCAGAAAGCAGCTGAACTTGCTGGCTAATTACTCTGGAAAAGACAGCTAATTAATAATTATGTCAAAACCAAAATTACCTTTTTTTTCTGGCATAGCAGATGTGCGTTGGCACCCAGATGGGTCATACCAGCCAAAGCGCCTCAGCAGGAAATAGTTTCATCACTTGGGAGAGTATTTGGTGGCCAATATCCTGACTGGCCCTTTGGAATGAAGTCTAACTAAAAATGAAAAATTCTCCAGGAACAATATTAAGTTCTCTTAGAATAGGTATAGACTTTTAGTACTTCCAGCCCGTAATCTGCCAGCCCAAGGTTATCTGGTTAGCCACTATATTGTAGTGCAAAACTCTGGGGCTTCAAGCAAGTACTTATTCCAGGATTGGGACAAACCTGGGGTTGTTTGGAAAGAAGTTCTGAACCCTCAAGTTTGCCTTCAATTCACCTAGTGGGGAAGGGGACAAGACCTTCCATTAAGATGAAAATAAAAATCTAAAAACCATTGGGGCGCCTGGGTGGCTCAGTTGGTTAAGCATCTGACTTTCGCTCAGGTCATGATCTCACAGCTCATGGGTTCAAGCCCCGGGGTCAGGCTCTGTGCTGACAGCTCAGAGCCTGGAGCCTGCTTCGGATTCTGTGTCTCCATCTCTCTTCCCCCTCCCACTCATGTTCTGTCTATAAATAAATAAATAAATAAATAAATAAACCATTTAAAAAATTTTCTAAAAAAATCTAAAAACCATTACCTAGGTGATGGTTGCAATAATAATTCATTAAACTGAATACCTGTTTTATACATTTTCATATATATATATATATATATATATATATATATCAGAACAAAAGTTGTAAAAGAATGTTACTTGCCTAAATACAATTCAAAAAAAATTTTTGAATTTAAAAAATTCTTTTAACGTTTATTAAGTGGGGGAGGGACAGAGAGAGAGGGAGACACAGAATCCGAAGCAGGTTCCAGCCTCCAAGCTGTCAGCACGGAGCCCAACATGGGGTTTGAACTCGTGAGCCTCAAGATCATGACCTGAGCCAAAGTTGGATGCTTAACCGACTGAACCTCCCAGCTGCCCCTACGATGCAATTTTGAATACTGATCTTGTAGCTTGCAACTTTGGTGAACTCTTTTATTAGCTCTTATAGTTTTTTGTGGATTCATTAGGACTTTCTACATAAAACACCATTTTATCTGCAAATACAGATAGTTTTATTTCCTTCTTTCCAATTTCCATGCCTTTTAGTTCTTTTTCTTGCCTATTTGCCATGGCTAGAACCTGTATTATAATGTTGAATTATAATATTGAACAGAAGTGGCGACAGCAGACACCATTATCATGTTCCTAATAAAAGATGGAAAGCTTTCGGTCTTTCACCATTAAGTATAATGTTAGCTTTGAGTTTCTGTAGACACCTTTGATTAGACTGAGGAAGTTACCTTGGATTCCTAGTTTGTTGAGCTTGTATAATTAAAGGGTGCTAGATTTCTCAAAGGCTTTTTCTGCACATATTGAGAAGAACATATGGCTTTGTTCTTTGGCTCTGGATAAGATTGATAGGTCCACTCTGAAGTAGAGATGTCAGGGAAGCAGTTGGATACATGAGCCTAGAGTTCAGAAGAGGTCAGGACTACAGACAAAAATGTAAAAATTTTCAGCATAAAAATGTGATTTAAAGCCAAGAACCTAAGGGCACCTGGGTGGCTCAGTCAGTTAAGTGTCTGACTCTCGATCTCATCAGCTCAGGTCATGAGTTCAAGCCCCATGTTGGGCTCCACGCTGGGCATGGAGCCTACTTAAAAAAAAATAAAGCCAATGGGGTGCCTGGGTGGCTCAGTTGGTTAAGTGTCTGACTTCAGCTCGGGTCATGATCTCATGGTTCATGAGTTCAAGCCCTGCACAGGGCTCTGTGCTGACAGCTCACAGCCTAGAGCCTGCTTCAGATTCTGTGTCTCCCTATCTCTTTATCCCTCCCCCACTCACACTCTCTCTCTCTCAAAAATAAATAAACGTTAAAAAAATTTAAAAAAAAATAAAGCCAAGAGCCTGGAAAAGATTGTCAAAGGATGAAGTATAATTTTATAAAAAGATAAAATGGGGCACCTGGATAGCTCAGCCAATTAATCATCTGACTCTTGATTTTCGCTCAGGTCATGATATCATGGTTCGTGAGATCGAGCCCCACATCTCAGGCTCTGTGCTGACAGCATGGAGCTTGCTTGGGATTCTTTCTCCCCCTCTCTCTGCCCCTCCCCTGCCCATGCACACGTGCGCCCTCTCAAAATAAACACTAAAACAAAACAAAAACCATGTCACAAAAACCAACAGTGCAACATTGAGAACATTTACAGAATTCCAGCTAACGAATACAAAAACAGTAGTAAAGTTAGAAAATCAACACTTTGTAATCCCTAATGAAATAACTAAGTTGGGCAATAATTATAAATGGATGCAAGGTCATTGGGGAACGGAGTACTCGCAGGATGCTAAAGTATCCCCAACGTATTATTTATTCATCATAAGGGGGGAAATGCAAATCTGCAAAGGAGTGACCAGCCTGTGACCACCTGAGCACACTGCCCAATCCTAACATTACTAAAAGTAGGAATATCAGACATTATATGCTTCCTGATGTGATGCAATAAGAAGTACACAACCTCACCTTTAAAATATTCATGCCACAAATACTGACCCTTAATCTTTGTGGTTTTTTTGCTCTAGAATAGTGTTTAATTTTTTTTATTAAGGTATAATTGACATATAACATTGTATTAGTTTCAGGTGTACAACATAACGATTCAGTATTTGTATATATTATGAAGTTATCACCACAGTAGGTCTAGTTAACATCTGTCGCCATGGATAATTAGTTTTTTTACTTGTGATGAGAACTTTTTTCAAATTTACTCTTAGCAACTTTCAAATATGCAATACAGTATTATTAACTATAGTCATATAGTTAACTATATGACCATGCTGTACATTACATCACCATTACTTATTTATTTTATAACTGGAAGTTTTGTTTCTTTTGACTTTCCTCACCCATTTTGTCCACTCTCCCACCTCTGGCAACCACCAATCAGTTCTGTATCTATAAGCTTGTTTTTTAGGGTTTATTTGTTTTTTTAAGATTCCACATATTTGCCTTTTTGTCTGACTTATTTCACTTAGCATAATGCCCTCAAGGTCCATCCATGTGGTCACAAATGGCAAAATTTTATTCTTTTTTATGGCTGAATAATACTCTATTATGTGTACATGTGTGCATGTAGCACATTTCTTTACCCATTCCATCAAGCCTTTAAATTTATTTTTTTTATTATGAAATTTATTGTCAAATTGGTTTCCATACAACACCCAGTGCTCATCCCAACAGGTGCCCTCCTCAATACCCATCACCCACCCACCCCTCCCTCCCACCCCCCATGAATCCTCAGTTTGTTCTCAGTTTTTAGGAGTCTCTTATGTTTTGGCTCCCTCCCTCTCTTAACCATTTTTTTTCCTTCCTCTCCCCCATGGTCTTCTGTTAAGTTTCTCAGGATCCACATAAGAGTGACAACATGGAATCTGTCCTTCTCTGTATGACTTATTTCACTTAGCATCACACTCGCCAGTGCCATCCACATTGCTACAAAAGGCCATATTTGATTCTTTCTCATTGCCACGTAGTATTCCATTGTGTATATAAACCACAATTTCTTTATCCATTCATCAGTTGATGGACATTTAGGCTCTTTCCATAATTTGGCTATTGTTGAGAGTGCTGCTATAAACATTGGGGTACAAGTGCCCCTATGCATCAGCACTCCTGTATCCCTTGGGTAAATTCCTAGCAGTGCTACTGCTGGGTCATAGGGTAGGTCTATTTTTAATTTTTTGAGGAACCTCCACACTGTTTTCCAGAGTGGCTGCACCAGTTTGCATTCCCATCAACAGTGCAAGAGGGTTCCCGTTTCTCCACATCCTCTCCAGCATCTATAGTCTCCTGATTTGTTCATTTTGGCCACTCTGACTGGCGTGAGGTGATATCTGAGTGTGGTTTTGATTTGTATTTCCCTGATGAGAAGCGACATTGAGCATCTTTTCATGTGTCTGTTGGCCATCTGGATGTCTTCTTTAGAGAAGTGCCTATTCATGTTTTCTGCCCATTTCTTCACTGGGTTATTTGTTTTTCAGGTGTGGAGTTTGGTGAGCTCTTTATAGATTTTGGATACTAGCCCTTAGTACGATATGTCATTTGCAAATATCTTTTCCCATTCCGTTGGTTGCCTTTTAGTTTTGTTGGTTGTTTCCTTTGCTGTGCAGAAGCTTTTTATCTTGATGAGGTCCCAATAGTTCATTTTTGCTTTTAATTCCCTTGCCTTTGGGGATGTGTCAAGTAAGAAATTGCTGCAGCTGAGGCCAGAGAGGTTTTTCCCTGCTTTCTCCTCTAGGGTTTTGATGGTTTCCTGTCTCACATTCAGGTCATTTATCCATTTTGAGTTTGCTTTTGTGAATGGTGTAAGAAAGTGGTCTAGTTTCATTCTTCTGCATGTTGCTGTCCAGTTCTTGCAGCACCATTTGTTAAAGAGACGGTCTTTTTTCCATTGGATATTCTTTCCTGCTTTGTCAAAGATTAGTTGGCCATACTTTTGTGGGTCTAGTTCTGGGGTTTCTATTCTATTCCATTGGTCTATGTGTCTGTTTTTGTGCTGTCTTGACCATGCTGTCTTGATGATTACAGCTTTGTAGTAGAGGCTAAAGTCTGGGATTGTGATGCCTCCTACTTTGGTCTTCTTCAAAATTACTTTGGCTATTCGGGGCCTTTTGTGGTTCCATACAAATTTTAGGATTGCTTGTTCTAGCTTCAAGAAGAATGCTGGTTCAATTTTGATTGGGATTGCATTGAATGTGTAGATAGCTTTGGGTAGTATTGACATTTTAACAATATTTATTCTTCCAATCCATGAGCATGGAATGTTTTTCCATTTCTTTATGTCTTCTTCAATTTCCTTCATAAGCTTTCTACAGTTTTCAGCATACAGATCTTTTCCATCTTTGGTTAGGTTTATTCTAAGGTACTTTATGCTTTTTGGTGCAACTGTGAATGGGATCAGTTTCTTTCTCTTTCTGTTGCTTCATTATTAGTGTATAAGAATGCAACTGATTTCTGTACATTGATTTTGTATCCTGCGACTTGCTGAATTCATGTTATCAGATCTAGCAGACTTTTGTTGCAGTCTATCGGGTTTTCTACATATAATATCATGTCATCTGCAAAAAGTAAAAGCTTGACTTCATCTTTGCCAATTTTGATGTCTTTGATTTCCTTTTGTTGTCTGATTGCTGATGCTAGAACTTCCAACACTAATGTTAAACAACAGCAGTGAGAGTACACATCTCTGTTTTGTTCCTGATCTCAGGGTAAAAGCTCTCAGTATTTCCCCATTGAGGATGATATTAGCTGTGGACTTTTCATAAATGGCTTTGATGATGTTTAAGTATGTTCTTTCTATCCCGACTTTCTCGAGGGTTTTTATTAAGAAAGGATGCTGAATTTTGTCAAATGCTTTTTCTGCATCCATTGACAGGATCATATGGTTCTTATCTTTTCTTTTATTAATGTGATGTATCACGTTGATTGACTTGCGAATGTGGAACCAGCCCTGCAGCCCAGGAATGAATCCCACTTGATCATGGTGAATAATTCTTTTTATATGCTGTTGAATTCAATTTGTTAGTATCTTGTTGAGAAATTTTGCATCCATGTTCATCAGGGATATTGGCCTGTAGTTCTCTTTTTTTATTGGGTCTCTGTCTGCTTTAGGAATCAAAGAAACACTGCCTTCATAGAATGAGTCTGGAAGTTTTCCTTCCCTTTCTATTTTTTGGAATAGCTTGAGAAGGATACGTATTATCTCTGTTTTAAATGTCTGGCAGAATTCCCCTGGGAAGCCATCTGGTCCTGGACTCTTATTTGTTGGGAGGTTTTTGATAACTGATTCAATTTATTCGCTGGTTATGGGTCTGTTCAAGCTTTATATTTCTTCTTGTTTGAGTTTTTTTTTTTAATTTTTTTTTAACGTTTATTTTTGAGACAGAGAGAGACAGAGCATGAACAGGGGAGGAGCAGAGAGAGAGGGAGACACAGAATCTGAAACAGGCTCCAGGCTCCGAGCTGTCAGCACAGAGCCCAACGCGGGGCTCGAACTCATGGACCGTGAGATCATGACCTGAGCTGAAGTCAGACGCTCAACCGACCAAGCCACCCAGGCGCCCCTTCTTGTCTGAGTTTTGAAGTGTGTGGGTGTTTAGAAATTTGTCCATTTCTTCCAGGTTGTCCAGTTTGTTGGGATATAATTTTTCCTATTATTCTCTGATAATTGCTTGTATTTCTGAGGGATTGGTTGTAATAATTCCATTTTCATTTATGATTTTATCTATTTGGGTCATCTCCCTTTTCTTTTTCAGAAAGCCTGGCTAGAGGTTTATCAATTTTGTTTATTTTTTCAAAAAAACCAACTCTTGGTTTCATTGATCTGCTCTGCAGTTTTTTTAGAGTCTATATTGTTTATTTCTGCTCTGATCTTTATTATTTCTCTTCTTCTGCTGGGTTTGGGGTGTCTTTGCTGTTCTGCTTCTAGTTCCTTTAGGTGTGCTGTTAGATTTTGTATTTGGGATTTTTCTTGTTTCTTGAGATAGGCCTGGACTGCAATGTATTTTCCTCTCAGGACTGCCTTCACTGCATCCCAAAGCATTTGGATTGTTGTCTTTTCCTTTTCATTTCTTTCCATGTATTTTTTAATTTCTTCTCTAATTGCTGGGTTGACCCATTCATTCTTTAGTAGGGTGTTCTTTAACCTCCATGCTTTTGCAGGTTTTCCAGACTTTTTCTTATGGTTGATTTCAAGCTTTATCACATTGTGGTCTGAAAGTATGCATGGTATGATCTCAATTCTTGTATACTTATGAAGGGCTGTTTGGTGACCCAGTATGTGATCTATCTTGGAGAAGGTTCCATGTGCACTCGAGAAGAAAGTATATTCTGTTGCTTTGGGATGCAGACTTCTAAATATGTCTGTCAAGTCCATCTGATCCAGTGTATCATTCAGGGCCCTTGTTTCTCTATTGATCCTGTGTCTAGATGATCTATCCAATGTTGTAAGTGGAGTATTAAAGTCCCCTGCAATTACCACATTCTTATCAATAAGGTTGTGTATGTTTGTGATTGTTTTATATATTTGGGGGCTCCCGTATTCGGCACATAGACATTTATAATTGTTAGCACTTCCTGATGGATAGACCCTGTAATTATTATATAATGCCCTTCTTCATCTCTTGTTCCAGCCTTTAATTTAAAGTCTAGTTTGTCTGATATAAGTATGGCTACTCCAGCTTTCTTTTGACTTCCAGTAGCATGATAAATAGTTCTCCATCCCCTCACTTTCAATCTGAAGGTGTCCTCAGGTCTAAAATGAGTCTCTTGTAGACAACAAATAGATGGGTCTTGTTTTTTAATCCATTCTGATACCCTATGTCTTTTGGTTGGGGCATTTAGTCCATTTACATTCAGTGTTGTTATAGAAAGATATGGGTTTAGTTATTGTGATGTCTGTAGGTTTCATGCTTGCAGTGATGTCTCTGGTACTTTGTCTCACAGGATCCCCCTTAGGATCTCTTGTAGGGATGGTTTAGTGGTGATGAATTCCTTCAGTTTTTGTTTATTTGGGAACGCCTTTATCTCTCCTTCTAAATGACAGACTTGCTGGATAAAGGATTCTCGGCTGCATTTTTTTTCTGTTTATCACATTGAAGATTTCCTGCCATTCCTTTGTGGCCTGCCAAGTTTCAGTAGACAGAGCCATCATGAGTCTTATGGGTCTCCCTGTATATGTTAGAGCATGTTTATCCCTAGCTGCTTTCAGAATTCTCTCTTTATCCTTGTATTTTGCCAGTTTCACTATGATATGTCGTGCAGAAGATCGATTCAAGTTACGTCTGAAGGGAGTTCTCTGTGCCTCTTAGACTTCAGTGCCTTTTTCCTTCCCCAGTTCAGGGAAGTTCTCAGCTTCCCCTCTCTCTCTTCCTCCTCTGGAATCCCAATTACGCATATATTATTTCATTTAATTATGTCACTTCTCTAAGTCTCCCCTCATACTCCTGGATTTTTTTATCTCTCTTTTTCTCAGCTTCTTCTTTTTCCATAATTTTATCTTTTAATTCACCTATTCTCTCCTCTGCCTCTTCAATCCGAGCTGTGGTCACCTCCATTTTATTTTGCAGCCCATTTATAGCATTTTTTAGCTCCTCCTGTTTCTTAGTCCCTTGATCTCTGTAGTAATAGATTCTCTGCTGTCCTCTATACTTTTTTCAAGCCCAGCGATTAATTTTATGACTAATATTTTAAATTCATTTTCTTACATTGCTTAAATCGTTTTTGATCAGTTCGTTAGCTGTCGCTACTTCCTGGAGTTTCTTTTGAGGAAAATTCTTCCATTTCGTCATTTTGGATAGTCCCTGGAGTGGCGGGGAACTGCAGGACTCTTACCCTGTGCTGTCTGGAGTAACTTGCGTTGGTGGGCGGGGCCGCAGTCAGACCTGATGTCTGCCCCCAGCCCACTGCTGGGGCCACAGTCAGACTGGTGTGTACCTTATCTTCCCCTCTCCCAGGGTCGGGACTCACTGTGGAGTGGTGTGGCCTCTGTCTGGGCTACTTGCACACTGCCAGGCTTGTGGTGCTGCTTCGACGGGATATGGCGTATTAGCTGATGGGATCTGGTGTATTAGCTGGGGTGGATCCTCAAAGTGCACAGGGGCGGGAGGGGTAGGCTCAGCTCACTTTGCCTTCGGTGGTCTGCTTTGGGAGGAGCCCTGAGGCACCAGGAGGGAGGCAGACCCTTCAGAGGGATGGATCCACAGAAGCACAGCATTGGGTGTTTGCATGGTGCAAGCAAGTTCATGACAGGAACTGGTTCCCTTTGGGATTTTGGCTGGGGGATGGGTGAGGGAGATGGCGTTTCCCAGTGCCTTTGTTCCCTGCCAAGCTGAGCTCTGTCCTCCGGAGCTCAACAACTGTCCTTCCCGTTGTCCTTTAGCCCTCCCGCTCTCCAAGCAGAGCTGTTGACTTATAACATTCTAGATGTTAAGTCCCTCTGGCTGTCAGAACACACTCCCTCTGGTCCCTCCGCTTTTGCAAGCCACACTCAGGGGCTCTGCCTTACCGGGTAGGCTGGCTGCCCCTCCACCGCCCTGGCTCCCTCCCACCAGTCTGTGTAGCGCACACCGCCTCTCCACCCTTCCTACCCTCTTCTGTGGGCCTCTCATTTATGCTTCGCTCCGGAGAGTCCGTTCTGCTAGTCTTCTGGCGGTTTTCTGGGTTATTTAGGCAGATGTGGGTAGAATCTAAGTGGTCAAGCAGTACACGGTGAGCCCAACGTCCTCCTACGCCGCCATCTCCCCCTGAATCTAAGCCTTTAAATTTAAATTATAGGAGATAGGAGAACAAACTAATAATACTACAAGGAAGCCATCAGACTAATCCAAATCATTGGCATAGAAATAAAAGTCAGGGGTGGGGAGGGATTGCTTTAGATTAAGAGACTTTTTTGAGAGAGAGAGAGAGAGGGAGAGAGACAGGGAGAGAGGGAGGGGCAGAGAGAGAGGGAGAGAGGGAATCCCACGGAGCCCTATGTGGGGCTTGAACCCACAGATCCTGAGATCATAACCTGAGCCAAAATCAAGAGTTAGATGTTTAACTGAGCCACCCTGGTGCCCCTAGATTAAGAGACTTAAGAAATATAACCAAATGCAGTGTGTGGACCTTCTTTGGACCCTAATTCAAACAAAGCAATTATAAAAAGACTAAAGACCACTTGAAAAATGTGAATATGGACTGGGTATTAGCTGATATCAAGGAATTAGCTTGTTTTGTTAGGTGATACATTATAATGGTTTTGTAAGTATGTGTTCTTTTTAAAAAGAGATGCAGCACTTTAGTATCTAAGGATGAAATTAGATGATGTCTGAGAATTTAAAGTACATTAGATGAGAAAAAGAAAAAAAGTAAGGATATGAGGAGGTATCAGCAGAATCTGAGAAGCAGCATCAGCAAGGTAAAAAGAAACCTCTTTGACCTCAGCCACAGCAATTTCTTACTCGACACATCTCCAAAGGCAAGGGAATTAAAAGCAAAAATGAACTATTGGGACCTCATCAAGATAAAAAGCTTCTGCACTGCAAAGGAAACAATCAACAAAACTAAAAGGCAACCAATGGAATGGGAAAAGATATTTGCAAATGACATATCGGATAAAAGGCAAGTATCCAAAATCTATAAAGAATTCACCAAACTCCACACCCGAAAAACAAATAATCCAGTGAAGAAATGGGCAGAAGTCATGAATAGACACTTTTCCAAAGAAGACATCCAGATGGCCAACAGACACAAAAAAACGATACTCAACGTCACTCATCATCAGGGAAATACAAATCAAAGCCACAGCGAGATACCACCTCACGTCGGTCAGAGTGGCTAAAATGAACAAATTAGGAGACTATAGATGCTGGAGAGGATGTGGAGAAACGGGAACCCTCTTGCACTGTTGGTAGGAATGCAAACTGGTGCAGTTGCTCTGGAAAACAGTGTAGAGTTTCCTCAAAAAATTAAAAATAGAACTACCCTATGATCCAGCAATAGCCTGCTAGGAATTTACCCAAGGGATACAGGAGTGCTGATGCATAGGGGCACATGTACCCCAATGTTTATAGCAGCACTTTCTTTTTTTTTTTTGAATAAGAATAACAGATCAAGTTAATAACTTTTTAAAAATTTTTTTACTTAAAAAAATGTTTTTAATGTTTATTTATTATTTTTTTTGAGAGAGACAGAGACAGAATGCAACTGGGTTAGGGGCAGAGAGAGAGGGAGACACAGATGCAGAAGCAGGCTCCAGGCTCTGAGCTGTCAGCACAGAGCCCGGCGCAGGCCTCGAACTCACGAGCTATGAGATCATGACCTGAGCCGAAGTCAGACACTCAACCGACTGAGCCACCCAGGCGCCCCTATAGCCGCACTTTCAACAATAGCCATATTATGGAAAGAGCCTAAATGTCCATCAACTGATGAATGGATAAAGAAGATGTGGTTTATATATACAATGGAATACTACTTGGCAATAAGAAGGAATGAAATCTGGCCATTTGCAGCAACATGGATGGAACTGGAGGGTATTATGCTAAGTGAAATAAATAAGCCAGGCAGAGAAAGACAGATACCATGTGTTTTCACTCATATGTGGATCTTGAGAAACTTAACAGAAGACCATGGGGGAAGGGAAGGGGAAAAAAAAGTTACAAACAGAGAGGGAGGAAGGCAAACCATAAAAGACTCTTAAATATAGAGAACTGAGGGTTGATGGGGAGTGGGGGAGAGGGGAAATTGTGTGATGGGCATTGAGGAGGGCACTTATTGGGATGAGCACTGGGTGTTGTATGGAAGACAATTTGACGATAAATTATATTAGAAAAAAAAATCAGGAGAAGGGAGCCTGGGTGGCTCAATTGGTTGGGCGTCTGACTATTGATTTCATGAGTTCGAGTCCCACATGGGCTCTGTACTGACAGCACAGAGCCTGCTTGAGATTGTCCCTCTTTCTCTGCCATCCCCCATTCACATTCTCTTGGTCTCTCTCAAAATAAATAAATAAATAAACTTAAAAAAAAAGAAAAAGAAAATCAGGACAGTGAGGAGCCCTGGAAGCCAAATGAATGCAGAGTTTCATGGAGAAGTGATCAACACTGTCAAATACTGCTGGTAAGTCAAGGAAGATGAGGATTACAAAGTGACCTTTAGATTTATGAAATCATTAGTGACCTTGACAAAAGCAGTTTGAGTGACAGGAGAAAGTGGGTGACACAGAGAATAGAGAAAGAGAGCAGCAGACAGGTGATAGCAAGACAGTACGGACAACATAGATACATACAAACTGGTGACACAGGGAGAGCAAGTGACATAGACAGTGAGTGAGAGACAAAAGGTAGGCAACATGAGAGAAAGGGTGGGTGACAGAGGTAAGCAGAGGGTGGCTGACTCTACCAGTCATCATTTGTTGCCTCTCAGTTCCAAATTCACCCCTCAATACCTGTTCTGTGATAATGGACAGAATTCCTTTAAGCATCTCTCCTTTACAGTGAACACGATGTTACTCTTTCTCAGTAGAGGGCACCTGAGGGACACTTCAGGAGGAAGGGGCTCTTCTGAAGTTGCCGGCTGCTGCAGCACAGGGGGACAACAGAATAGCCCACAACCACAAACCCAGAACATGCCGTCCCTCAATGACCTTGAAGCCTCCACCTGGCCTGGCAATAACCTTCTTGCAGCCCCTCACATAGAAACCAGCTCGCCCAACAGCTCGCCTGTGCCCTGGGCCCCTACCTCTTCTGTGTGCACATGCCAAGAGTTGCTGATAGACTGCTCGCAACCTGCACTCCAGAAGTTTGCCTCCTGTTGGCCCAGGAGATGCAGACCAGCCAGAGCATTTCTCCGCTACACAGTGGGCTGAACTACACTTCTCCAATGAAGTCTGAACCTCAGCCTTGGGGAGAGGATCCCCTTCCAAGTCTGTCCTTCTTGGATACTCCCCCTTAGCCCATATGGAGTTTCCGTATGTCTTTTTTTTTTAATGTTTATTTTTGAGAGAGAGACAGAGCATGAGCAGGGGAGAAGAAAGAGAGGGAGACACAGAATCCAAAGCATGCTCCAGGCTCTGGGCTGTCAGCACAGAGCCTGACGCAGGGCGTGAACCCACGAACCACGAGATCATGACCTGAGCTGAAGTCAGATGCTTAACCGACTGAGCCACCCAGGCGCCCCTTTTGTATTTCTTATAGTCACTCGTTTATCATTTTAATAATTCTTTATATTGAAATTCTTGTTTTAATATGCTATATGGTTTCTACCTCCTGACTGGACCCAAGATACAGTGACAGAGAGGAAAAAGAGGGTAGGTGACAGAATGAAAGAATGGTGACAGAGAAGGAAAGTGAATGACAAAGTGGGTAACAGAGAATGGGTAACAGAGGTAGAGAGTGGGGGACAGAGGTTACGGGTGACAGAGAAAGGGGGGAAGGGGCGACAGTGGGGAGGATGACAGACACAGAAAGAGGGTGGGACGGAAGAGTAAGTGGATGAGACAGAATGGATGACAGTGTGAGCAGGAAGAGGACAGTGTTGACAGGATGGGTGACAGAAGGAGAGAGAACGGGGGCAACAGAGAGAAGGATGTGGTGGGTGACAGAGAATGGGAGAAGGAGCAAGAAAATATGAGTGCCAGAGAGGGAGAGTGAGTGACAAAGGTGGGTGACAGAGGAAGAGATAATGGGGAACAGGAAGAGACAGGACAGAAAGAGGGAGAGGAGGACGGTGGGCAAGAGAAGGGCTGGGGGGTAAGCATGACAGGCACCGAAAGCGTGCGACAGAGTTACTTCACCTGACAGAAGACGTGTGTGAAAAAGAAAACATGGGTGCAGAGAGTGTATGACACCAAGTTTCAAAGTTTTCTTTCAGCTGTTAGGCAGGAGGGGCAGAGAGATGAAGAAGGTGGGACAGCAAGAGGAGAGAGAGGAGAGAGGGAGGAAGAAAGGCAGATATGTGTGAGCAGAGTGTGCCAAGGAGGACTAGCAGCACTGAAGAAGGCAGAGAAGGTGATGCTTTGTGCCAGGGGACTTCAGTGTAGGTTGGATTTGGAAGAGGATGGGAGAGACAGAGAAAGATTAGGAGAAATAAAAAAGATTGTGAGTTGAGGGGTCATGAGAGGCAGGGGACTGTGAGGGCAGAAGATGCTGACTGTGAAAGAAGGGCTGAGCATTGAAGGGAGCAGGGGAGTTTGGGAATGTTCAGGAAAGAGCACCTGAGAGCAAGGAAGAGACAGGTGCCTGTGTAAGAGGCAGTGTTGGGGAAATCCAGGCATTTTTGCTTGCTCAGAGAAAGGAGGGGAGGGGGTTAAATAGCTTAAGCCTTCCTATCCCCATTTTTCAGATGAAAACATTGAGGCTCAGAACAGTCAAATGACCCACTTAAGGTTTCCCAGCTAGCAGATGGCAGAGCCATATTTTGAACCCCAAATGGCCCAACTCCAAAGCTAGTACTCTACCACACCACACTGCTCCCTGTTTTCCCAAATCTTCCTTAAAGGCGTCATGTAACTTAGCCTAAAGATGTGATTTTACTCCTCAGTAAGACCTTTTAGCTTTTAACAGCCTTAAGACACTTTTTTTGAAAGGAAGACAGAACTATTACACTGGCCCAATTTATTTGTTTGTAAAACATCAAAATTTAAAACTTCTGTGCATCAAAGGACACTACCAACAGAGTGAAAAGGCAACCTACAGAATGGGAGAAAAGATCTGCAAATCATATTTGATAAGGAGTTAATACCCAAAATACGTGAAGATAAAACAACCCACCTGACTAAAAAATGGGCAAATGAGTTGAATGGACATTCCTCCAAAGAAGATATACAAATGGCCAATAAGCATATGAAAAGATGCTCAACATCACTAATCATTAGAGAAATGCAAATCAAAATCCCAACCACTTCATTATCATTAGGATGGCTAGTAACAACCATCACAACAAAACCAGAAAATAACAAGTGGTGGCGAGAATATGGAGACTGTAACCCTTGTACACCGCTGGAGGGAAGGTAAAATGATGCAGCTGCAGTAAAAGACCGTATGGCAGTTCCTCAAAAAATTAATAATAGAATTACCCTGTGATCCAGCAATCCCACCTCTGGCTAGATATCCAAAAGAATTGAAAGCAGGATCTCAAAGAGAGATTTGCACACCCATGTTCAAAGCCAGCTCTGTTCACAAGAGTCAAGAGATGAAAGCAACCCAAGTGTCCATCAACAGATACATGGATAAACAAAATGTGGTATGTGCACATGATGGAATATTATCCCCCCCTAAAAAGGAAGGAAATCCTGTAACAACACAATACTGATGAACTTTGATGAAAGTATGCTCCGTGAAATAAACCCATCACATAAAGACAAATACTGTATGATGCCACTTGTATGAGGCTCCTGGAATTAAATGCACCAGGGCAGAAAGTAGAATGATGGCTGCCAGGGGCTGAGGGAGATGGGAGGAAGGAGTTCTTTAATAGGAAATTTTGGCTTTGCAAGCTGAAGAGTTCTGGAGGTGGAAGGTGGTGCTGCTTTAACAACAGTATTAATGTTATTAACACCACTGAACTGTATACTTAAGAATGGCTAAGTTACATTGTTTCTATTTTATCACAACTTTTAAAAAAAGTTTAAATCTCATCCTCACATCACCATGTCCCCCACCCTTAGCCATAAGATGAACACTTACTCATTGAACACAAGCATCTCCTTCTGTGAGGCCGGCCCTTGTAGTTGACCAATCTCATCCTCTATGCCCATACTATGCTTTGCACGTTATACCTCTTTCAGCACTCATCAAACATTATAGCGATTATTGGTTTACCTACCCCTTTCCACTACCAAAATATAAGCAGTATTGAGGGGGCAAGGTTAGTGTTTCACTCCTCTCTGTATCCCCTAGGCCTGGTGTTTGGTAGACTGGCAAGACTCAAGAAAGGCTTGATCAGTGGAAGTTCTGACTTTTAAGGAGTTCGCACTGGAGAGCTATCTGACCAAAGAAGGGGGCATCGGGAGGCTCCCCAGGTTTTAGAAATCTGAGCAGATTCCCACGCCCTACTCCGAGAACGCAAGGGCGCGTCTCACAAGGGCCTCAGCAGTCTGGGCCCCCGGGAGGGTCCGAGGGCTTCCCACCCCCACTGCCGGCCAGAGCCTGCGAGCTAGACCCCCCCAGCGGCCCAGACATACCTCAGGTAACGGGCAGCCTGCTCCGGGCTTAAGGCCGTGGCTTCCGCAGACCCTCTGGACGCCTCCATGACCCCCAACTCGGGCTCCAGGTATCTCAGCCGGCGATCAAATTTCGCTCGCTCCCGCCCCGCGCATGCGTGGTGCGCCGGAAGGCGGGGCAAGACCAACATTCGGCCTCACGGTGGCCAATCGGCAGCGCCTCCTTCCGCGCCACCGCCGGAGCCCGCCCGCGAAGGTCGCGCGCCTGCGCCTACACGCGCTGGAGCTAAGAGGCGGTCCCAGCCCCAACGGAGAGGGAGGGCGTTGTGTCCTCTCATCTCTCGCATTTTCAGTTCGGTGCAAGCAGTGCTTCAGCACTTTCGTGCGTGTGCGTGTGCTAGCTATCCTCGTGAATGAAGTAAAATGCCTGATATGATCTCGGTCACTTTAGTGGCCGCTAGAGACCTTCTCTATAGCCTGTTCCCCCAAATATCCTTCATTCCATGCTCGCCATTGCCTGGCATTGAGCATGGTTTGAATTCAAACACGCTGGGAGGCATGGTCCCCGTGACTTACACTTACATTGAGGAAGGGTCTTCAAGAGCCAAGCCAAAGCTCTCATTTAAGAAATAAGTAGTGCTAAAAAAAAAAAAAAAGTAGTGCTGTAACGTATGGTTACCATTTCTTTAGAAGCTCCAACTAGGATGCCGTCATTTTCAAAGGCAGAGCTCAGAGCTTGGGGCAGGAAACGCAGTGAGTTTAAGTCAGTTGCTTGGATGATCCTCAGAGGTTGTGGGCCAACAAAAATTGTCCTTGTTCATACAGCGATGAAAACATGGACATTGTGATTCTTCAAGGCACTAATTAACATTCAGTGTTTGAAAAGTCACCTATTGACCCAGTCACTCCCACCATAAGTCCAGAGGATTTTAAGCTTTTTGTAAATACCATAGATCATTAGTTTCAAAGGGGATCTTCTAAAAAGAAACTATGGGATATTTTCCTAGTTCACATGACTTTAGGTCATATTTTCATATGGCTTTAAGCCTTCTGTTAAGAGGGCTTTTAGTATACTACTACTATCCCCGTTTTCAGATATGAAAACTGAGGCTGGGGACATAAAGTGACTTTGCCTAAGGTTCCAGAGCTGGGAAATAGCAGAGCCAGAATTTAATACCAGGTCTATATGGAAAATCCATGCTCCTTCACTGTGTCCACTGTTTATTGCCAGAAAGGAGAGTAGTGGGAAATGAGGTAGATGAGGTAGTTGGAAGCCAGTTTTTGAAAGAGCTTGCTTACTCTGTTAAAGTGTTTGAATCACTTCTCTCCCTAGAGGCAAGTTTGCATTGGGGTGAGTCGAGTGCACAGGCGTTCTGGGTACCCAAAGTAGGCGTGTGATGAGAAAGGCTGGTTGGGGAGAATTTCATAGAAAGGAGAAAAGAGATGGGAGCACAAAAATCTTCATCGCCAGTCTAGGGCAGGCCATCTCCAGTTGTGCTTTGGCTCAGCATCTACCATCATCTCTTACATATCTTTGGAGCAGTTGAGAACTCAAAATGAAGCAAAGCAAAACCCTGATTACTGTCTCAGGCAGCTGCCTTTCTGTGGGCTGTGGAGAAAAGCTAGAAGGAACTCCCTCAGGACCCAGACTCTGGCCTCCCTGCTTCCTAGCTTTCAATGATCCCCAAAGGCTCTGAATATTGGGAAGAAAGGACCAGGATTCCTGCTTGCTTGCCCTTAGGTTATTGGATTTTTTTCAGTACCATTCTCACACAGCCACAGGACTCCCCCTTCTGTTTTGTTAAAGTTTATTTATTTATTTTGAAAGAGAGATAGAGAGGGCAAAGACAGAGGGAGAGAGAGAGAGAATCCCAAGCAGGTTCCGCACCATCAGCACAGAGCCCAAAGTGGAGCTGGAACTCACAAACTGTGAGATCATGACCTGAGCTGAAATTAAGAGTCTCACAATTAAGCGACTGAGCCACTCAGGTGCCCCAGGACTCCCCCTTATTTAAAACGCACTAGGGGCGCCTGGGTGGCTCAGTCGGTTGAGCGGCCGACTTCGGCTCAGGTCATGATCTCACGGTCCGTGAGTTCAAGCCCCGCGTCGGGCTCTCTGCTGACAGCTCGGAGCCTGGAGCCTGTTTCGGATTCTGTGTCTCCCTCTCTCTGACCCTCCCCCATTCATGCTCTGTCTCTCTCTGTCTCAAAAATAAATAAACGTTAAAAAAAATTTTTTTTTAAATAAAAAAAAATAAAACGCACTAAATCCTCTAGCTCTCTTTCCCTCCCCCTCAGTCCCACAGTCACTACCTTCGGGCCCTTCTCAGTGCCTTCCAGAGTCCCAGCTCTCACCGAGGGGTGCAAGTGACTCAGGAAACTCATCACCTTGGACTCCTAGTCCTCCTTTCTAAAGGGTAACACAGGCTCATAGACCAGAAATAAGAGAGGTGTTGGGGAGGATTTAGGGTGGATAAGTAGAGAAAATGGAAAAGAATCAAAACAGTTATTACTATATCCCATTTATGTATCAGAGCCTGTTCACGGTACTTTATATTAATTAATTCTCTTGACTGTTCCTCATTTCATGTCTACCCCCAGAGTGAGGGCTCCCATTCCCCCAGCTTCCCCCAGGGGAATGGAGTTTCAAAAGCCTTCCCTAATTATTGTTAATTTTTAAAGTGTGCTAATGGTATTGTTGTATTTTTTAAAGTCCTTATCTGCTAGAGATGCATAATGGAGTGTTTTCAGATAAAATTATATGACATCTGGGGTTTGTATTAAAATACTCCAGAAGGCAGAAAGATGAGGAAGGGGAAAGATGAACATAGACTGGCAAAATATTGATTATTGTTGAAACTTGTTACAGAGGTTCATTATCGTTCTTCTCTCTGCTCCACCTGTTCGAAATTTTCCATAATAAAAATTAAAAAAAAAACTTTTCTATCTAATCTGCAAATAACACTGAGTCACCAGTACTCAAAGACCGGAAATAAGATAATGAGTCCTTGTGGGGGAGCTCAGAATGGGTAAATGGAGAGATGGATGAGGCAGGCTAAGAACAATAGCTATTACTAATATAGTACTTGAGTGCCAAGCCTTGTTCCACACAGTTTACATATATTAAGTCTTTTCATCCTCACAACAACCTTGTTAGGTAGAGTATGCTATTATTATCCACCCTTTATAGATAAGGAATCAGAGGCACAGAAAGAATAACTTCTACCAGCTTACACAGCTTGTGAGTGGTAAAGTTGGGCTCCAAACCCAGGCATTCTGGCTTTCGACTTTTTGCTCTTAGACATTATGCTAGTTAGATATAGAAAGCAGATGATAGGTGAAGATAAGTGTTCATTCATCCATTTACTTCTTCATGTATTTAATAGATATGTGTTGAGCCTTTATAAGATGGCCAGGCAAGCATCTGGGTGCTGGGATACAGTGGTGAGCAAAACAGACCGGTTCTTGCTATCAGAGAGTTTGAAGTTTGGGGATTTGGGGGGAGACTTGAAATAATAAACATGCAAGCATGTGGAAAATCACAAACCATGATGAGGCACAGAAAGAGAGTTCCAGGGAATCTGAGAGCATATGATGGGGTACCTGACCCAGTCTGAAGGGGCTGGGGAGGTTTTTCTGAGGAAGTAACATCTCAGCTGAGAGCTGAAGGGTAAGGAGAAATTAAAAGGGAAGGGAAAAGCATTTCAGGCAGAGGGAAGAGCACGATCAAAGGTCCTGAAGCAGGAGAGAGATTGATGCACATGAAGAACTGAAAAGGGTAAGGTGGTTGGAGCAAAGCCTAGGACGCTAGAGTTGGAAGGGTTTTTTGGAGTCCAGTCCAAAGTCGCAGGTAAGAAAACTGCCACTGGGAAAGAAGGAAGTCACTGGTCCAAGGCTACACCCTGAATCGGTGGCCGAAACAGAACTCAACCTAGGTTCCTTGACTCCCAGACCAGTACTCTTTCCAACACAGACCATGGCTTTCCTGCATATGAGGAGGAGGGAGGTCAAATGGGTGTCAGCAAAATGCTGCTCATGCGGACTCAGAATGGAAGAGAGTGTTTTTGGAGATAGGTAGAAATAACCAAATGGAATCCTCATGGACAAGGAGGCCAAGAGTGAGTTTGGGGCAGAAGAGAAGTAATTTGGAAACAGGGAGAATTTAATCTGTGATTCCCAGACACCTAATTAGGCTTTTATCCAGCTATTTCCAGCAAGAGTTCTAAAGTGGGTGGGATTTGGTGGGGTGGAGGGAGGAGTTGGAGAAGAATACTGGGACAGATGTCTTCAGCCTCTCTTTTGAGGTGAGGAGGGTGCTTCCCAGCTCAGCAGCCCAGCTGTGAGTCATCTCCAGTTCTGACAGCAGGGGGAGCCAGAAACTCAGTTTCCTAAGAATGGCAGCTGGCCTGGCCCACCCGCAGGATAAATTCTTACTGGAAGCTAGTCAAGTCAGTCCAAGATGCTGTGGAAATGACAGGAGCTGAGGGGAAAGAGGGAGCCAAGATTTAGGATTATCCACAGGGTCTTTGCACTAAATTTCAGTCTTTGATAAGTGCCTCTTAAAGCCGCCTCCTAGGGTTTGAGCTGAAGCAGGCAGGCACCAAAGGGTAGGGATCGTTTGACAGGACAGTGCCGCTGCAAAAACATGGCCTCCTTCACTCCCTTTGGGCTACCTCGTCCACTCCCCAAACCTCACAATTTTGTCTCTAGCCTCATCCTTTCTCCTGAGTTTCAGTCCTAGATGGCCAACTGGCTACAGGACATATCTTCCTGGAAGCTCAACCTCAACATGGCACTGAACTCATCTCCCACCCTCCCCTAGACCTGTTCCCTCAATATTCCTCACTTCCATGAACAGCATTTCCAACCCCCCCAATTGTTCAAGTCAGAAACTGGGAGGCATCTTTCCAATTCACCAATACATCTTGTTGGATCTACCTCCAAAATATATCTCCAACCCAAACACTTCTCTTCATCTCCTCTGCCACCATTCTGGTCTGTCACACTGTCATCTCTCACCTGCCTTACTTCAATAGCTTCCTGACTTTCTTCCTGCTGTTATTTATGCCTGCTCCCCAGTGTTTCTGCACCCAGAAACCAGAGTGATCTTTCAAAAACACCAATCAGATCATGTCATGGCCCTGTCTAAACCCTTTGAAGCCCCCCCTTGCCCTCAAAATCAAGTCTGCCTCCTCAGCATGGCTTTCAAAGCCTTCCTGATCTGGCCCCTGACTGCTTCTCCTGCCTTATGACTCACTTCTCCATGACATGAGCATGCACACACTCTCACGCACATACACACACATACGCACATCACTCTTCTCAAGCTAAAACACTTCTACTCACTCAAATCTTGTCTCACATGCTATTTCCTCTGTGTGGACTTTCTTCCCTTCCTTTTTGTCTCACTATGTCCTACTCACTCCTTGGCTCTCAGCTCAAGTCTCCCTTCTTCCAGGGACCTTCCTTAATCCTTCCCAACATTCATCCTCTGTGACGCAGTGTGACACGCCCTGCTTTTATCATTGGATTTAGTCCATGGAATGTGGTTGTCCAGTTACTTCTGGCTCACCCAGCCCATGATCATGTGGGCTCTGTGAAGGACAGATATGGCTTTTTCACAGTTACAGCTTCACAGAGCTTAGCACAGTACCTGCATATAGTAGCTTATAAGCAAATATTTGTTGGATGGATGGATGGATTTGTCGATTTACTAGTCTCAAAAGTGAGCAATAGACACCATGTTGGAGAGCTAAATAAAGCTGTGGGTAAGAATGATACATCCAAAACAATAGTGAGGAGCAGGAACCAAGGAAAAGGGGAGGTCCAAGCATACCCATCCCAGCCACACTTCTTGCCAGCACTGTGCCTGTCTCCCTCTTAAACCTGCCTCAGAATGGACTTGGAAATAGCACAAAAGAATCTGAGTTACACCGAGGAATAGGATACTCCCTTTCTATTCTCTTCCAAATCTTGTTTTGCTGTGAAATGAGTGGGTTCCTGCCAGTGTTGGTGGACTCTCCAGATGCCCTATACATATGTGTTCCCCAAGTCAAGAGCATTTCTGGTAGCTCCCATGACCTCCTCCTCAGCTTCCAAATCTACTTCCTGCAGCAGCAGAGAAAACCTTCGTACATGGCCTGAGCACCTATCCTAAAAGCTAAAGTCAAAGCTCCTCCCTGGTGCCAGCCCAAGAAGGGACTCCTGTGGGCACCTAATCTTAACCTTTGTGGTCCTTTGCCCTTCCTTTTAGGCACTAAAAGAGATAGACAGTAGAAACTACAAGCTCTTGAGGGGAGGCTAAGGGTTACATTTTTCTACAGCCCTTCGAAGGCCTTGGCCCCCTGCCCAGATCTGAGTCAGGAACTGTATGTCCCAGAGAATTGGCTTCCCAGCCATCTGCTGTGAGCTTAAAGAGCCTAGGGGCCCTCGTTGGATGCTCTGTTCAAATTAGCCAAGAAGGGCAGGGTGAGGACAACACAGCAGGAGGGAACTTGGCCAGTCTAGGCCTCCTAGACTATGTGTGGAGGGAAGGGGCAGATACATGACACGAGGGCACACTGAGGGCATGGCAAGTCCCCAAGCAGAGGGCTCCTCTCACAGCCCAGTTGCACTGCTCCCAGAGCCAAGCTCCCCAGCTCCCCTTTTGAGGGAACCGATGGCTTTGTGAACACCTACTTTTTAAAAAATTTTTTAACGTTTATTTATTTTTGAGAGAGAGAGAGACAGACAGACATAGTATGAGCAGAGGAGGGGCAGAAAGAGAGGGAGACACGGAATCTGAAGCAGGCTCCAGGCTCTGAGCTGTCTGCACAGAGCCTGATGTGGGGCTTGAATTCACAAACTGTGAGATCATGACCTGAGCCAAAGTCGGACACCTAACCAACTGAGCCACCCAGGCATCCCGTGAATACCTACTTGATGCCAGGCACTTTCCGCATAACAAGCAAGCAATTGCTCTACCAGTCACAGGAACAAAGGCTCAGATTGGTTAACTGCTTTACACAAAATCATGCAGCAAGTACACAGCAGATTCAAAGAGACCAGGACCAGGCCATCAACTTCCAGACCCTTGGTGAATTGTTCCCAAGGCTACTAGAAAATGATTCAACCTTTCAGTGAGCAGGTAGGCAGCCTGAGGACAATGGCTGTGAGGGGATTCAGAAAGTCACACTCCTTCTATGCCTAGGAAGGACATGGCTTGCTCCATCCAGAAGAAAACATGTCTTTGGCCTTTGACATACACAATATCCAGGTAGTCAGAATGGGTCAGGCAATAAAGCCAAGTTTCATACATGGAAAATTTTAGGATGGTGACAATAAAAGACTTACAATCTCACATCAGAGGGTAAGAGAACCGTTCAGATGAATGAACAATCCAAGAAGCCATACAGATCCATAGGAGGAAGACTGACAAGCCACCCCTAACTCCCCAAATCCCCACAGCCATGTACGTTCACATGGATTGAAGAACCAATCATCAGACGTAGTTGCAAGGGGGCATATTTGGGAACTCATAGAGGCAGGGACCCTCTGGAGCTGATCATTACGGTATCAGGGGTGCTCGGGGCACCTGGGTGGCTCAGTCGGTTGAGCGTCCGACTTCAGCTCAGGTCATGATCCCGTGGCCTGTGAGTTCGAGCCCCACGTTGGGCTCTGTGCTGACAGCTCAGAGCCTGGAGCCTGCTTCGGATTCTCTCTCTCTGCCCCTCCCCTGCTCATGCTCTGTTTCTCTCTGTCAAAAATAAATAAACATTAAAAAAAAAGTTTAGAGTATCAGGGGTTCTCAACCCTAGATTCATGTTAGAATCACTAGAGATGTTTTAAACAATAATTGTATTTGCAATATATGTATCTGGCAAAAATATAGTATACAGAATATATAGACAGCCCCTACAAATCAATAATAAAATGACCTACAATGGGCAAAACACTCAAACAGACACAGAATTGGACAGGATATATGAATGATTAATGAGCAAATAAAAAGATGACCAACATAGTCATTAGGGAAATTCAATTTAAAATCACAATGAGATACTACTATGTACCCGTGAAAATCACTATAATTAAAAAGACAGACAATCCAAAGTGTTGTCAAAGATGTGGAACAGCTATAACTCTCATATTTTGTTGGTAGGAGTGTAAATTGGTATAAAAACTTCAGAAAAGAGATGGCTTCAAAAAAAGTTCTACATAAATCCAGTAATTCCAGCCCAAGAGAAATGAATGCATGTCCCTATAGAAAGATTGCAACAACCCAAACGTCCCTGGATGTGTGAATGACTAAACAAACTTTGGTGTATCCACACAAAGGAATACCATTCAGCAATGGAAGAGACTACTAGTGATGAACTACTGATCAGTGCAACAATTTGGATGAATCTCAAAGGCATTGTGCTAAGTGAAAGAAGCCAATCCCAAAATGTTACATTCTACTCAATTCCACTTATATGCAATTCAAGAACAATCAAAAATGGATCTATGATAGAAATAAGAAAGGTGGTTTCCTCTGTCAATGGTGTGGGCACTGACTAGGACAGTGGAAATGGTCTATGTTTTTATTGGGGCAGTGGTTACACACTGCCCACAAGTAGCAGAATTCATTGAACTACATGCTTAAGACCTATGCCATTGTACCTTGTGTAAATTATGCCTCCATTTAAAAAATCATGTCCAGGCCTCACCTCTAATTAAATCATAATCTCTAGAGGTGGGGCCTGGGCAAGGACATTTTTTAAATCTCCCCTGGTGGCGCTAATGTGCAGCTGTTCTGAGAACCATTGATTAATATTACCACCACCTTTCCTTAGCAACAGACTCAGCCTTCTATGTCATGGAGACATTTCAAAGGTGCCCATCGAAAAAAGTCCCTCCTAGGATCACCAGCAGAGGTAGACAGGTGGGGACAGGTGAGTGGGGGTAGGCACTTACCAATAGGTCTCAGAGGATGTTTCATATCAATACATATAAACACTGAGTTTTACACTTTAAAATGGTTAAACTAGTGAATGTAATGTTATGTGAATTTCACCTCAATTTAAAAAATAAAAAAAAATTAAGATCTTCCTTAGTTTTAACGGCTGCATATATTCTATTGTAAGAGTGTACCTTAATTTATTTGACTTGTCCCCTGCTGGTGGATATTTTTCAAATCTTTTATTTTATTTTATATTTTTATTTTAGAGAGAGCATAAGTGGGGGAGAGGAAGAGAGAGACAGAGACAGAGACAGAAACAGAGAGAGAGAGAGAGAGAGAGAGAGAATCTCAAGCAGACTCCATGCTCTGCACAGAGCCTGACTTGGGGCCTGATCCCATAACCCCGGGAGCATGACCTGAGCCAAAAATCAAGTGTCAGATGCTCAACTGACTGAGCCACCCAGGCACCCCTCCAGTCTTTTGCTATTACAAACATTGTGGCAGTAAATACCCTGGCACATGCATTTTTGTGAATGTGTGAGTATATCTGTAGGATAATTTCCTAAAGGTGGAATTGTTGGGGTCTCAGTATATGTGTCTCTCATTTTGATAGAAGCTGCTAAATTGCCTTTCATCAAGAATGAGCAAATTTACATTCCTATCAACAACATATGAGGATACCTGTTTCCCCACACCTTTGGTAACAGTGTTTTCCAACCTTTTGATCCTCACCCTTCTGATTATTAAAAAGTTTTATTTTGCATTTCCTTGAAGAATAGGTCTTCACTGAGACAAGTCAAGTTGAGAACAGAGGTGTCCTTTTGGAGGTAGAGAGGGAGGCAGGTATCCCCCTGCCCCCCTGGGCAGTTATCTGTTCTAGTGTAGGGTTGTCTTTGAACAAGTCACCAAGAATCCTGAGAACTCTTTACCGAATATTAAGGACTCCCAAATGTCTTTCTTAGGTCCAAACCTTTCACTTCAGCCCCAGACTCCTATATCAAGGGCTCCCTGACATCTCATACTGAAAGCATCCAAAAGTATGGGTTCCCAACCCAGTCTGAAACCTGATCTGCTCCAGTCTTTTCCATCTCTATAAATGGCACCACCATCCATCCAGTTGCTCAAGCCCCAAACCTATAAACTAGAAACATTGTCTCTTGTCTATCCCAAATCCAATCCATCACCAAGTCCTATCTAGGCTCTATCTCCAAAATACATCCTGAATCTCTCCACTTTACCCCACCAGATTGCAAGCACCCAAGCGTAAACCACCTGGCGTTTACCAGTGGCTTCCTAATTGGCCTCCCTACTCCCATTTCTTGTCTCCCAGTCCATTTTTTTTATTAAGGTAATCTAATTTATTCTTCAAACAGCAGCCAATAATCTTTTTTAAAAATAGAAACCAGATCACATCACTCCTTTGCTTAGAAACTTTCATTAGTTCACAATGCACTGAAAATACCATCCAAACTCTTCATCATGGCCCTCAAGTCCCTAGTGACCTGACCCATCCAAATCTCTGTTTGTTCATTTCACCCCAACCACATTGGCTTTCTTTGTCTTCTTCAAACAACCAAGCCCATTTCCACCACGGGTCTTTGCATTTTCTGTTCCTTCTACCAGGAACACTTTCCCCTAAAATCTTAGCATGGCTGGCTCCTTCTTATCATTGAGATCTCCGCTATTTCTCTTGTGAGGCATTTCCTGACCCATCTTCTCTAAAGTAACTACCTCACCTCCCTCATCCTGTTTATGTCCTTTAGTGCCCTTACTATTTTTTAATGTTTATTATATATTTTGAGAGAGACAGAGAAAGAGAGAGAAGTTATGAGCATGAGCAGGGGAGGGGAAGATAGGGAGAGAGAGAATCCGAAGCAGGTTCTATGCCATTAGCGTGGAGCCTGACTCGAGGCTTTATCTCATGAACTGTGAGATCATGACCTGAGCTGAAATCAAGAGTCAGAAGCGTAACTGACTGAGCCACCCAGGTGCCCCTAGAGCCCTTACTACTATTGAAAAGTATCTCCTTTCTCTATTTACTTCCATATTATTTGTTTCTCCTCTAGGAACATTAGTTCCATGTCTGTATCTTTAATAACCACAATAGTTCTGATGCATAGTAGGTGCTTAAAAAATATTTGGAAGGGGGGGTGACTGGGTGGCTCAGTCAGTCAAGCCTCTGACTCTTGATTTCAGCTCAAGCCATGATCTCAGGGTTTGTGAGTTCCACCCCCAAGTCGGGCTCCCCGCCTGCTTGGGATTCTCTCTCTCCCCCTCTCTCTCTGCCCCTCCACTGCTCGTGCTCTCTCTCTTAAAATAAATAAATAAATAAATAAATAAACCATATATATATATATATATATATATATATATATATTTGTAAAGAATGAATTGTTCAGTAGTGCTTTCTTGTTTTCAAAGCCTTCTCCTGGTCAGGATCTCAGATTTAAAGAGAGAGGAGGCCATTGGAGAAAGAAAGGTTGTTTTTCAACCCCTAGAAGGGAACAAAACGGATTTTAAGGACTTGTGGTCTGCATCTATCCAAATAATTAGCAAAAAAGTCTAAATAAAGCTCTCCTTGGAAACACTGGGGAGCCTTCTTTGAATTATCGCGTGTCATTGCAAGCAATAAAACGGCCTTCTTTTGTCAATATTCTCTGCTTCAAATGTGTCACTAATTCCAGCTGGCCTCGTCCCAGCCAATCTGAATGACCGAAAGGCAGAGTGAATACAATTTAATCAGTGGCTCGGCCCCCGCAGGATGAGCTGGCGGTGTCTCTGTGGGCCTCATCGCTAAAAGGTGTTCAGGGGCAGTGATTTTTGCAGCGAATAAAGGAGGGCCAGCAGGAACCCCGCTCCTGCGGCGGGGGAATCTGGCAGGCACTGGCTCAGGGAGGGGCGAAGCGGGCAGGGGGGATCTGCAGAAAGGCAGGGGACAAGTAGGAAAGAAGACAATGCCACGAAAAAGAATAGTCATTGTACGGATAGCCACTCCTCAGTTTACAGTTTTACAAACTGTTCAAGCCATTATCTCTTTTCTGCCCGACGACAGCCTCCGTGCTGGTTATTATTGCCCTGATACCAACGGGGAAACCGAGGCTCAGAGAGGTGACGGCTCCCTGTGGCGCCGTGTCCCTGGCCGTGCCCACCATCTCAGTGCCCGTGGCCCGCACCACTCCCCCGCCTCATCTCTTGCCATTAGTGAGCCCGGAGGCGCCGAGGCCGTTGCTATGGCATCTCTGGAGTGTCACAAGTGCCCAGGAAGCATACAAATCGACCTGCGTGAGACATAGCCCTGTGCAAAACAAGTTCCAATTTACTCGCAATAATTACCACCCCCAGATAATCGCCTGTACCCAGGCGGGCGAGGAGGGCTTGGTGGGGGGAAGGGAGGAAAGAACAAGGGCGGGTGCACCAGGCAGAAGGAAGCCGCCTTGCCAAGGCTGGGGTTTGAGGGAAGGGTGGGGGAAAAGAGAGGTGGTCTTCGCGAATTTGGCACACAAGGGCTCTGTGTTGTTTGGTCCTGGTAACTTAAATGGTCTTCTGGATGCATCATATCAAGGCATTTCATTCAGTATGTACTGGGTACTTTGGTGGTGGGCATTTTGCCTGGCATTGGGGATGCAAATGCCAGTTCCTGTGGTGGAGTGACTCACAGACTCCTGGGAGACAAAAAAAAAAAAAAAAAGGAAAAATAAAAAGAAAAAAAGCAAGACACACAAACAAGGTACAATTATACAATTATAAGGGCCATTATTCATTCAACATGTGTTTATTAAGTACCTACTATATGCCAGGCATTTTGCAGAGGATACAGCAGTGAACAAAACAGACAAAAACTCCTGCCCGCCTGAAGTTTAAGTTGGAGTGGAGAGAGACAACAACTTTTAAAAATGTAATAAATGTATACTGTTACTTGGTGTATTTGTCTGGGTTCTCCAGAGAAACAGAACCAATAACATGTGCATACATACATAATGACATTTACTGTAAGGAATTAATTAATAGAATTTTGGAGGCTGGGGTCACCTGAGTGGTTCAGTCAGTTAAGTGTGCGACTTCAGCTCAGGTCATGATCTCACAGTTCATGAGTTCGAACCCCACATCCAGCTTTCTGCTGTCAGGACAGAGCCTGCTTCAGATCCTCAGTCTCCCTCTCTCTCTCTCTGCCCCTCCCCTGCTCGCTTGCACATGTGCTCTCTCTCTCCCTCAAAAATAAATAAACATTAAAAAAATTAGTCATCACAAGAAAAAAATTGTAAAAAAAAAATTTTGGAGGCTGAGAAGTTTACAATATGCAGTGGGTGAGGCAGAGGGAGACAATGGTATGTATAGTTCCAGTCTGAGTCTGAAGGCAGGAGGAGACTAATATCCAGCTCCAAGACAGTCAGGTAGAAAGAATTCTTTCTTACTCAATCTTTTATTGTATTCAGGCTTTCGGTGCATTGGATGAAGCCCACCCACACTGCGGAGGGCAATCTGCTTTTCTCCGTCTACCGATTCAAATGTTAATCTCATCCAGAAACACCCTCGAAGACACACCCAGAGATAATGTTTAACCAAATACCTGGGCACCCAGTGGCCCGGTCAGGTTGACACATAAAATGGACCATCACAGCTAAGTGAGAGGCGTGGCTATAGTTGCTGACAAGTGCAAGCAAGGGAGAAAAATAAAACAGGAGCATAGGAATATGAAGTGTTTGTTGGTGGGGTAGGGGTTGCAAATTTAAACAGGGTGATGGCGAAAGTCTTGCTGAGAAGATATCATTTGAATGAAGACTTGAAAGAAGTGAGGCAGCAAGCCATATGGATTTCCAAGAATGTTCCAGGCAAAAGAAACAGGAGGTACAAAGGCACTGAGGCAAGAGCATGTTTGGTGTGTTGAAGGAACAGCAGTGAGTCCAGTATAGTTGGAGCAGAGTGAGAAAGGGAGAAAGGGCTAGAAAAGGGGCAGAGACAGAGCACACAGGCCATGTAGGCCAAAGTAAGGATGGATACTACAAATTAAATGAGAGCCATTGCAGGATTTTGAGGTGGAGACATGGCATGATTTGACACGTTTTTATTTTTTTTTAAGTTTATTTATTTTGAGAGAGAGAAAGAGACAGAGAGAGAGAGCAGAAGGGGGGGGGGGCAGAGAAAGAAGGAGAGAATCTCAAGCAGGCTGTTCAGGGTCTGGGTAGAGCCGCACATGGGGCTTGAACTCACAAACTGTGAGATAACCTGAGCCGAAATCCAGAGTCAAGTGCTTAACCAACTGAGCCACCCAGGCACCCCTGACATGTGTTTCAATAGGATCCCTCTGGCTTCTGTGTAATGAATAGACCATGTGTGGGAAGTCTGGTGAGGGGCAAGGGTGAAGCAAGTGCCCTGCTAGGGGCAAAGGAGCAGATAGGGTACTATTGCAATAAGTACCTGGGAACTTAGAGCAGGGTGGCAACTGTGGAGATGGTGAGAAGTGATGGCTTCTGGATATACTGTGAAGGTAGAGCTAGTGGGATTTGCTGATGGATTGGACATGTGATGGGATGAAAAAAGAGGAGCTGAAGGTGATCAAGAGGGAGCATGTCTTGGGACAAGCATTGTGGTGTGAACTGGACAGAGTTCAAGTTCATAGGGACTTGAGTTAAACTGAGCCACACTCCTGCCCTGATCAGCTGTGTGACCCTAGACAAGTTGTTTGCCATCTCTGGACCCAGGTTCCCTCACCTGTAGAAATTTACAGGGCTCTTGTGAAGATTTAATGAGGTGAGGTATGTAAAACCCCTGGTTCCACAGCTGGCACAGAGTAGGTGCTCCCTGAGCACTTGCCTCCTTGTCCTTCCATTTCTGAGGAAGTTGGAGAAGCTTCAGAGCAGAGCCAAGATGAGAGATTGTAAAGATGACTGGGGTTTTGTTAGGTGGAAAAGGGTTGGGGCATCTGGCTGGCTCAGTCAGTAGAGCATGCTCTTGATCAAGAGTAGACTCTTGATCTCAGGCCCGTGAGTTTGAGTCCCACGTAGGGGTAGAGTTACTTTAAAAAAATGGGTAGGGGGGACAAAAGGGCTCATCCTTCACAACAGCAGGGGGAAATGAAGCCAATGGCCAGGCAGGCCTTAGTGGATGTCCTAGGGTGGGGAAGGCTGCAGGAGGACAGGGAGCACTTGGGCATGGAGAGAGGGTAGAGGAAATAAAGTCATATGCAAAGAAAGGGGCCCAAATGGGAAGGGGTGAGGGGATGGGAGGCTAACCTCCCACCTCCCTGGTTCTGCCTTTGACCCAGAGGACCTTTGAAACCTTCTCAGTTATGGGATGAGGTTGGTCATAACTATGGCATACAAATTCCCAGCACGGCGAGGGGTTACTGAGCGCTGTGCTATGTGGAGTCACACAATAAACATCTGGCTTGGCCACCGGCCAAGACAGCCCGTCCCCCAATTCTGGCCATACACACAGTGATTACAAACATATGGCCCCCAAGGAGGGGCCTTTCCAAAAGTCCTCAAGAGCCATCTTTGCCTTCTGGCCCTAATTGCCCCAGCGTGGGGCCTGCCAGTGGGGCCTCCTCACTGCTTTACTTCTTGCACAAAAGCACAAATTCCCCTTACATGGGGTAAATAGACCCATGCCAACAACCCCCCCCCCCAGAACCATGAACCAATCAATCCCCCACTTCATGGAGGCTCTGACATCATCTGTCTGGGTTCCGATCCAGTCCCATGTCTGTTCTTGATATCTCTGAGCCTTATTTTCTACCTCTACCAAGGAGGATATAAATGACATCTCCTTTGCAGGCTTGATGAAAGGCTCAAATGGAATTATTTGAGACTATGACTCAGAGTCTTCAAGTACTGAAAAGACATGGACTGACCCCCACCCCCGGCTCCATATTCAATTCTACCACTATCATTAAATGATTCAGAGTAAAAATTATACCAAACTATAAAAAGGGGAAGAAAGTCCAACCAAATTCTGATTTTTCCTGTGATGACTACTTTGATGGAGCCCTTTGAAATATCAACTATCATATTCTTCTCCCAAATACTTTTGTTGTTGTTCCTGCTTTTTGAATGCTCTAAGCATTTTTATTGAGCAATTGGGCCCTGGAGAATATGGATTTGGAAACTGTAATAGGTCAGAAACATTCTTGTTGGCCAGGATCAGCTAGCATTCAATAAAGTTTACTACCTGCCAGGGAATGTTCTAGTTCATTTTATCCTCAAAACAAGCTCTGTGAGGTTGGTATAATTATTACCCCCCTTTTACAGATGGAAAAGGTAAGTATCAGGGGAATGAATGACTTTCCCAATGTCAAACAGCTGCCAAATGTCGGTGGAGGCTTTGGAAGTGGGCAGTCTTGCTGCCAAGGCCATATGCTTAGTCACTATGTTATACTGTCTCTTCAAACTGTTGGATCAGACCCTGTGAGATCCTTGTATCCCAAAGGGAATGTGTATAGGTTGAGACAGTGGGATTGGCTCTCAGCAGCCCTCTCCATGGGTAGAGAGGCAGCCCCAAGCCCACATCCTTACTGAAAATTACATGAGTGTTCAAACTGACAATCATGCTGCCCAGTGCAGCTCTTTGGGGAGGGATCTTTAAGTCCAAAGGTCCTTTCTACTCATACAATTGAAGTCTCAACTCAGTCTCAGGCCTGCCAGCTTTCTCCTCCCATAAGAGCAAGCAGACCTGGGCACCTGAGTGGCTCAGTCAGTTGAGCCTCTGACTTTGGCTCAGGTCATGACCTCATGGTTCATGAGTTCAAGCTCCATATTGGGCTCACTGCTGTCAATACAGAGCCCACTTCGGATCCTCTGTCTCCCTCTCTCTCTCTCTGTACCACTCGCACTCTCTCTGTCTCTCTCAAAAATAAATGAAATATGGCCTCCTGGGTGGCTCAGTTGGTTCAGTGTCTGATTTTGGCTCAGGTCATGATCTCATAGTTCACGGGTTCAAACCCTGTGTGGGCTCTGTGCTGACACCTCAGAGCCTGCTTCAGACATCATCTGCTGAAGCCTGCTTCAGATTCTGTCTCCCTCTCTCTCTGCCCCTCCCCTGTGTGCACTCTCTCTGTCAAAAATAAATAAAACATTAAAAATAAATAAATACAGGGGTGCCTGGGTGGCTCAGTCGGTTAGGCAGAAGACTTCGGCTCAGGTCATGATCTCATGGTTCACAAGCTCGAGCCCCAAGTCAGGCTCTGTGCTGACAGCTCGGAGCCTGGAGCCTGCTTCAGAGTCTGTGACTCCCCCTCTCTCTCTGTCCCCTTCCCAGCTCATGCTCTGTCTCTGTCTCTCCAAAAATAAATAAACGTTAAAAAATTTTTTTAAAATAAAAAATAAAATAAATAAATACATAAAATAAACATAAAAAAAGCAAGCAGACCCTTTGCAGTGCCTCACAGAGCCTGTTCACTCATCCTCCCTCAACCAGTAGTGTGCACCTGCCCCTTGCCTTTCTCATTCTGCACACCCAGGAGACCTCATCCCTCCACGACTGGAATCACCTTCTTTATTCTGATGACTGGTCCAGATCTCTTCTCTGAACTCTAGAACCATCTCTCCAGCTTTGTGTCTCTCATGGACCTTGCGCTCCACCTGCAGTGTGAATTCAGTGGGTGTCTTCTTCCTCAGAACCTTCTCCTCCTCCTTCCATGTTCCTCTTCTTGAGGAATGGCTCTGCCATTTATCCATTTGTTTAAGCCAGAATCCTGGGAGTCATCCTGAAGTTTTCTTTGCCCTCACTTACCATATCCCATCAGGCACAAAGGCCTGTCAATGTTACCTCCTATATATCTCGTGAATCTACTCCCTTTTCTCAATCCCCACTGCTACCTCCCTAGTCCAAGCCACAACCATCTGAGAGATGAAGTAAAAGGCAAAAGGCTTCCCTTGCCCTTTATGCCTCTATTCTCCCCCTTCCAGTCCATCCTTCAACCCACAGCCAGCGTGAGGATTTTTTTTAACGTTTATTTATTTTGGGGAGAGAGAGAGCATACGCGAGCGTGAGTAGGGGAGGGGCAGAGAGAGAGGGAGACAGAGGATCCAAAGCAGGCTCTGCACTGACAGCAGAAAGCCCAATGTGGGACTCGAACCCATGAACCATGAGATCATGACCTAAGCTGAAATCAGACCCTTAACCGACTGAGCCACCCAAGTGCCCCACTAGGGTGAGTTTTTTAAAACAAAATCTGGGTGTCTTCTTGGTGCCCTTTGATAACTTTATTTTTCTTAGGGTTAAGGTGAGATTCCTATACACATCTGATTGCTAATTTTTTAAGTTTATTTTATTCATTTTGAGAGAGAGGAGCATGGGAGGGGCAGAGAGAGGGAGAGAGAGAGAGAGAGAGAGAGAGAGAGAGAGAGAGAAAGAGAGAGAGAGAGAATCCCAAGTAGACTCCACACTGTCAGCACAGAGCCCAACGGGGGCTCGATCTCATGAATGGTGAGATCAGGACCTGAGCTGAAATCAAGAGTCTGATGCTTAAGTGACTGAGCCACCCAGGTGCCCCACGTCTGATTGCTATTGAGCAAGCCATGTTCCAGGATGGGCTCTGGACTCTATATTAAACCTCAGTACTAATGCCAAACCAGCCACCTGACAGCCAATGTGACTTTGGGTGCACTCTTAACCTCTCTGACCTGCAATTCTCTCACTAGCACGGTAGGACAATAACAGATCCCACACAGTGGGATTGCTGTGAGGGTGCATGTAGCGTGCTGAGTTCTGTGCTTCACACTGAGGTGCTCTAATCACTCACTTCAAGTCAGATCTTATAATTACAAAGTCATTGGTACCAGCCATATAAATTTTCATTGATTTCATCAATGAATGATTAATAATCATGATTAATAACATCATAGATCTGGGGAAATTGTACTATACATTATTATTATGAGGTCATTCTTGTATTAATTTGACTTTTTGATTATCTCTCCAGCCGCACTTCTCACAACCTCCCCCCATAGCTCTTCCCTAGCCTTTTGCTGTCACACACTCCCACCCCCCAGTGTTCTCACCCTGTCTCCCTGTTAAATTTTTCTCCCCCCATCTTGATTCCTCCAACCTCTTTTTGTTTTGCTAAATCCCTTCCAGTATCAGCTCAGGCACTGATTCTTCTAGGAAGCCTTTCCAGACCCTCCCTGAGACCACCGTAAATGGCTCTTTGATGGGCCCCCAGAGCACCCCGTGCTCCTTTTTCTATCATACTGTATTTTTAAGTATATGTGCAGTTTTGCTTTTTGTGGTTTCAGTTACCCAAGGTCAACCATGGTCCAAAGCAGATGGCCCTCCTTCTGACATAGCAACAGGTCAGAAGTAACCTGTAACAATGCTTGCATCATTCACCCCTCTTCATCCCATCACGTAAGCATTTTATCATCTCACATAATCACAAGAGTGAGTGCAGTACAATAAGATATTATGGGAGACAGAGACCACACTGGCATAACGTTTATTATAGAATATTGTTATGATTGTTCTATTTACTAATTATTGTAGTTAATCTCTTACTGTGTCTATTTATGAATTTAACTTTATTGTAGGTACATATAGGAAGAAACAGTATGTATAAGGTTCAGTACTATCTGCAGTTTCAGACATCCACTGGTGGGGGGGTGGGTCTTGGAACATATCTCCCACAAATAAGGCAGGACTATTGTATTCACTTGTCAGACTCCTGTAATTAGGCCATCAGTCTGGTGAGGAGCTCTGTGTCTCATTCACCACTATATCCCATGTTATTAACACTTCTGGACACATAGTCGTTGTCCAATAAATGTTTGTTGAATGAACAAGAAACCAGCCTGACAGAAATTCTCTCCCAGCATCTCCCCACACTCCCTTCAGGGTGTCCAAGGCCTTGAGCCAAACCTCTTCATAGTTAAAAGCTGCAACCTGAGCACAGAATCAGAATGAACCAAAGGTAGTGGGTTGAATACCTGGTCACTACAAGAACTTTTTATCTCTGCCTGAGAGGTATTTCTCTCCTTAGGTTTATAACCATCTCATGCTCTGTGGGTCTAGTGAAGATGTGAGTGTTAGTGTGTGTGGCGGTGGTGGGGGGAGTGGATTTAGGGCAAGTAGATTCACCTCCCTGCATTTCATTTTTATCATCTATAAAATGACGAATAAAGTCCACTTGACGGGGTCATCATGGAGATTCACTGAGGTAACACATGGAGGTGCTTTGTAAACTCTAAAGGGCTACAGGTAGCACTTAATGATGACTGAGCACAGAAAATGTGTTGCTCTTTAGCTCAAGGCTTTTCAAGACCCCATGTAGACAAGGGCCCTCCTGCTTATACAGCATTATCTTTAACAATCAGGTTACGACTGATTGACATTATCGCTTTCTTTATATTTGGCAGATCTCCGGCCTGTGGCAACATGCTGGTCACCATAGAGACCTGAGAACCCCCCTTGTCTCATTGGTACCACATTTACAAACCAACCCTTAAAAGTGGATTATTTTGCAGATGGCTGCTCTCATCTATTCAATGTTGATTCTATTAGTTCCAATTTCAGAAGGTGACATTTTCTGACCTTGTCCCCTTAAGCATAAGCAAAAACTCTCGCTTCCTTTTTTTTTGGAAATGAAAAAGGACAAGGTGTACTTGGGGAAACAGTGAGGAAACAAGACAGGGAAAGGTTTATAGGGGTCCTGCAGGATATACCTCTTATTAATTAATTCATTCATTCATCCAGCACCCACAACATGCCGGAGAATGGACTAGATGGTGGGGATTATGGTGGTGAACAAGATTAACCTTATGGACCTCACAGACTCCCAATGGAGAGAGACAATTAAATAGACAATTTTTTAAAAGTAAACTATACACCCTGGGAATGCAAGCTGGTGCAGCCACTCTGGAAAACAGTATGGAGGTTCCTCAAAAAACTAAACATAGAACTACCCTATGACCCAGCAGTTGCACTACTAGGCATTTATCCAAGGGATACAAGTGTGCTGTTTCAAAGGGACACATGCCACCTCAATGTTTATAGCAGCACTATCAACAATAGCCAATGTATGGAAAGAGCCCAAATGTCCATCAACGGATGAATGGATAAAGAATATGTGGTGTGTGTGTGTGTGTGTGTGTGTATATATATATATATATATATATATATATATATATGTATATATATATAAACGCAATGGAGTATTACTCAGCAATCAAAAAGAATGAAATCTTGCCATTTGCAACTACATGGATGGAACTGGAGGGTATTATGCTAAGTGAAATTAGTCAGTCAGAGAAAGACATATGTGACTTCACTCATATGAAGACTTTAAGAGACAAAACAGATGAACATAAGGGAAAGGAAGCAAAAATAATATAGAAACAAGTAGGGGGATAAAACATAAGAGACTCATAAATATGGAGAACAAACAGAGGGTTACTAGAGGGTGTTGGGGGGGATGGGCTAAATAGGTAAAGGGCATTAAGGAATCTACTCCTGAAATTATTGTTGCACTATATAGTAACTAATTTGGATGTAAATTAAAAAAAAATTTAAATTAAAAAAAAGTAAACTACACACCCAATGTGGGGCTTGAACTCACAACCCCAAGATCAAGAGTTGCATGCTCCAGTGGCTGAGCCAGCCAGGCACCCCTAAATAGACCATTTTAATACACCATGGTAGATTCTAGAATGGGAAGAACAGGGAAACGGTGTGCTGTGGGCTCCTAACCTTCCCAGAAGTTTCCCAGAGGAAGCAATATCTCAACTGAGACCTGAAGAATGGCTGAGTGTGGGGAATAAATGTTCCTGGAAGAAAAAAGCATCAAAATAATAGGAAGAGAGATGGGAACAATGTAAATTTGAAGGTCTAAGAGAGAAAAGCAAGGACTACAGAAATAGAAACACTGTGAGGGTGGGAGTCTATTTGGGACATGCTGATTTTGAGATGTTTGGGGACCACCTAAGAGATGTCCAGGTGGCAGGTGACTATGAGGGTCTGATGTCCAAGAAAGAAGTTGTGGTGATTAGAGACCCAGGAATTGGGAACTACTGTGTTGTCCTTCTATTGAGAAAATAGCTTAAGACCACAGTGAGGAGGGCTTGCAAAAAGCCCAAGGAATTTGGACCTGATTCTACAAACAGTGCGTTTGACCAAGAGTTTTTTTTTTTTTTTTTTTTTAATTTTTTTTTTCAACGTTTTTTATTTATTTTTGGGACAGAGAGAAACAGAGCATGAACGGGGGAGGGGCAGAGAGAGAGGGAGACACAGAATCGGAAGCAGGCTCCAGGCTCCGAGCCGTCGGCCCAGAGCCCGACGCGGGGCTCGAACTCACGGACCGCGAGATCGTGACCCGAGCTGAAGTCGGACGCTCAACCGACTGCGCCACCCAGGCGCCCCAAGAGTTTTTTTTTTTAATGTTTATTTATTTTTGAAAGACAGAGAGAGATAGAGCATGAGTGGGGGAGGGGCAGGGAGAGAGGGAGACAGAATCCAAAGCAGGCTAAAGGCTCTGAGCTGTCAGCACAGAGTCCGACCCCAGGGCTTGAGCCAAAGAACTGTGAGGTCATGACCTGAGCCAAAGTCTGATGCTTAACTGACTGAGCCACCCAGGTGCCCTAAGAGGTTTTGGGTTTTTTTTTTTTAATGTTTATTTATTTTTGAGAAAGAGAGAGAGTGAGGAAAAGGCAGAGAGAGAGAGAGTGGGACAGAGGATCCAGAGCAGGCTCTGTGTTGACAGCATAGAGCCCAACGCACGGCTTAAACCCATGAACTGTGAGACCATGACCTGAGCCACAGTCAGACGCTTAACCCATTGATTCACCTAGGTGCCCCTGAACAAGAAGTTTTGAAGACAAAGGGACACAATTCAAACTGGGCTCTAGGAATTGGGTGTGTGGTAGAGAGATTTGGTGGGAACAGAGGAAGTCACCCATGGCACAAGTGGCCAAGAGGATGGAGAAGGAGGGCACATGTAAAGACGGTGAGGAGGTACACTCCACAGGACCAGGGCAGCCAGCTGAGTCTCACAGCATAGCCCACATAGTGTGCTGGAACCGGCTCATACCAGCTCACAAGAGCCAATTGTTAAATTTTTAGGAATTTTCTGAGCCACTTGTTAAAAACAGCCATTATTATTAGAAATGCAAAAATATATAAATATTAAAATTATATTTAAATGTTAATATACAAATTTACAATGAAGTAAATTATATTACATGCAAAGGTAATGGGAGTACCTAGGTGTCTTAGCCAGTTAAGCGTCTGACTCTTGATCTTGGCTCAGGTCATGATCTCACGATTTGTGGGTTCGAGCCCCGCATCGGGCTCTGCGCTGAGAGTGCAGAGCCTGCTTGGGACTCTGTTTCTCCCTTTCTCTGCCCCTTCCACGCTTGCATTCTCTCTCTTTCTCTCTCTCAATAAAATAAAGAAATAAACTAAAAAAATGCAAACGTAATGAATAACTACTAAACACTCATTACTTCCTAATTATTTTACACCTTACTATTTTTTCAATGTTTATTTATTTATTTATTTATTTAGAGAGCTCAGGGGAGGGGCAGAGAGAGAGAATCCCAAGCAGGCTCCCCACTGGCAGCACAGAGCCTGACAAGGGGGTCCATCTCACGAATTGTGAGATCATGACCTGAGCCAAAATCAGGAGTAGGGTGCTTAACCGACTGAACCACTCAGGCACCCCACATTTTACTATTATCTATATGTCCTTGAGGTCATTTATGCCTATCGTAGAGATGTGGTGGAAGTGTTATATAATGGTTACTATGCATCTCTTCCCAGGTCCCTGTGTGGTGACATAATGGTAGTTGCCTGAAATCAGCTACAGAAATTGGTAAACACTGCAATCAAGACTTGATTAACTGTCTTGTTAATTGTCTAGAGTTAAGAACAGAACAGAGAAATTTTTTTTTTTGTTTTTTTGTTTGTTTTTTTTTTGCTTTCTTATTTATTTATTTATTTTTTTAATTTTTAAAAAAATTTTTAATATATGAAATTTACTGTCAAATTGGTTTCCATACAACACTCAGTGCTCATCCCAAAAGGTGCCCTCCTCAATACCCATCACCCACCCTGCCCTCCCTCCCACCCCCATCAACCCTCAGTTTGTTCTCAGTTTTTAACAGTCTCTTATGCTTTGGCTCTCTCCCACTCTAACCTCTTTTTTTTTTTCTTCCCCTCCCCCATGGGTTTCTGTTAAGTTTCTCAGGATCCACGTAAGAGTGAAACCATATGGTATCTGTCTTTCTCCAGAACAGAGAAATTGTTAACATGCAGATTAAACTTAGAAGTATGTTGTGTCTTATACCCAATACATTGTGACTAGTACAAAAAATTAAGGAGATATTCTTTCTGTATTCGAAAACTATTATCTGATTCAGCAAAGAAGCTGCTCCTGTCATTGACACATGAGGGAGGTTCTTATGTATGACTTTGTTGTTTCACTTTTGTCTTATTTGTTATTGTACTTTTGTCTTATTTGTTAATGCAAACACAAATATCAACAACACTTTGGTCAGAACTACATTTCTTTGTTGACTGCAACCAGAACCATAGATTTTTTAAAAGTCTGGGGCGCCTGGGTGGCGCAGTCGGTTGAGCGTCCGACTTCAGCCAGGTCACGATCTCGCGGTCCGTGAGTTAGAGCCCCGCGTCAGGCTCTGGGCTGATGGCTCGGAGCCTGGAGCCTGTTTCCGATTCTGTGTCTCCCTCTCTCTCTGCCCCTGCCCCGTTCATGCTCTGTCTCTCTCTGTCCCCAAAAAAATAAATAAAAAAAAAAACGTTGAAAAAAAAATTAAAAAAAAAAATAGAAGTTTTATTTATTTAAGTAATCTCTACACCCAACATGGGACTTGAACTCACAACCCTGAGAGCAATAGTCACACACTCTTTGTCATGACTGAGCCAGCCAGGCACCCCCATAACCACAGATTGCTATGGATATGAGAATTTGGCAAAAGTCAATGACAGCATCCTGTGAGAACCAACTGGCTATAGCAATATATGGAAATCACAATAAAGAGTATTGCCTATTTCGTTATTATTTGTAAATTGTGTTATACATCCTTTATATCAGTAAAACTTATAATAAACCTATGTACATGTATAGGTACACTTTTTTTTAAAGTAGGCTCCACACCCAGCATGGAACCCAACACAGGGCCTGAACCCACAACCCTGAGATCAAGACCCTAGTTGAGATCAAGAGTCAGATGCTTAACTGAGACATCCAGGTGCCTGTAGGTACACATTTTTTTAGAGAGTTGGTTATTAAACAGTTACCAACACACCACTGATTACACGTGTTCACCATTGCTAGAAAAGCTAAGAAAAATACATGAGTATATCCCTAGGAAAGCCCTAGGGATAAACTGAAAAGCTGTTAGCTCTTGGAAAATTTCTTCTTTCTGTTGTTATTATTACTGTTATTACTAAATGATGTCTGTTGCCTCTTGGGAACATTCTTTGTTATTATTTATTGTTTAAAGAGTATGACATTTTCAAAAGCCAAAATGGTAGAGAAAAAATCAACCCAAAAACTCCAGCCTGAGCACATCAAACCTTTTAATTTTCATTCTCTTTGAACTTTAGGTCTTTGGGTTTGGGGACTTTTCTGAGCCCAACAATCTAGGCAGATAAGTGGATTCTCTTGATTTGGCATGGGAAAGTTCTATCTGAAAAGACAGCATCTCTCTTTAGTATCTAGTTTATACCCAAGGCAACATGGAAATTAACTGCTTTGGTGGAGCCCCCTGAGAGCCAGCCCCTGCCATCTCTTGGCACTAGGAACCTGAGGTCATGATGTCTGCAACTTACCTTCAAAGGGTTCAGAGTAATGTGTGTGTCTGTGTGTATGCCTACATATAGAAATAAAGCAAATATAACAAAATGTTAATTATTCAATCTAGCTGGTATCTATATGGACGATCATTGTACTACTCTTTTGGCTTTTCTATATATTCGAAAATGTTCATAATATAAACCACATACATAAAAATGGAGTCAGTGAGGGACACCTAGGTGGCTCAGTCAGTTAAGCATCCGACTTCAGCTCAGGTCATGATGTCACCATTCATGAGTTCAAGCCCTGTGTCGGGCTCTGTGCTGACAGCTCAGAGTCTGGAGCCTGCTTCAGATTCTGTGTCTCCCTCTCTCTGCCCTTACCCGGCTTGTGCTCACTGTCTCTCTCAAAAATAAGTAAACAACAAAAAAAATGGAGTCAATGAGAGATGCTAAGAGAGGAGAATTAACTTTCATGTTCTAGAAACAACAAGGGGCCAGTGTGGGCGAAACAGATTGAGCCAGCAGGAGAGTAGTAGGAGGTGAGGTGAGAGGCCAGATTGTGGGTGCTTCATAGGGCCTCGTAACTGTGGCTTTTAGTCTGAGTGAGATGGGAGCCATTCGGAGGAGTGACCTGACTTGACTCACACACTTTATTATTTTTTAAAATTATTATTACTATTTAAATTTATTTATTTATTTATTTATTTTTAATCTTTATTTATTTTTGAGAGAGAGAGAGAAAGAAACAGAGAAAGAGGGAGACACAGAATCCAAAGCAGGCCCCAGGCTTGGAGCTGTCAGCACAGAGCCCAACACGGGGCTCGAACTCATGAACCATGAGATCACAACCTGAGCTGAAGTTGGACGCTTAACCAACTGAGCCACCCAGGCACCCCAGTTATTATTACAATTTAAAGATTTTATTTTTTAATGTTTATTTATTTTGAGAGAGAGAGTGAGCATGAGCTGGGGAGGGACAGAGAGAAAGGGAGACAGAGAATCCCAAGCAGGCTCCATGCTGCCAGTGCAGAGCCTGATGCAGGGCTCAAACTCACAAACCATGAGATCATGACCAGAGCCGAAACCAAGAGTCAGACGCTTAACTGACTGAGCTATCCAGGTGCCCCTAAAGATTTTATTTTTAAGTAATTTCCACACCCAATGTGGGACTCAAACTCACAACCCCGAGACCAAGAGTCTACTGCTCCACTAAGACAGCCAGATGCCTCCTGACTTACACACTTTAAACAGAATCCCTCTGGCTGCTGGGTTGAGACTGTAGGGGGGATGGATGGAAGTGAGAGACCAGTCAGGGGCTAATGCTATAATCTGTAATGTACAGAAGAGCTGTTGGTGCCTCAGACCAGGGTGGTAGCAATGCAGGTGATAAGAAATGGTTCAGCATTGGGGCGCCTGGGTGGCTCAGTTGGTTAAGCATATGACTTCAGCTCAGGCCATGATCTTAAGGTTCATGAGCATGAGCCCTGCTTCAGATGAGTCCCACTTCCTCTATCGGTGTCTCTCTCTGCCCCTCGTTGGATTCTGTCCCTCTCTCTACCACTCACTCACTTGCACCCTCTTTCTCTCTCTCTCAAAAAAAAAAAAAACCAACAAAAAACAGAAAGAAAGAAATGGTCTAATATTATTTGAGGTGGGGGGAGAGGGCAGATACCATACTATTTATTTGTTCCTTTATACATTTATTATGAAAAATGTCAAACATACACATAAGTAGAACAACTAGTGTAATGAACTCCAATGTAACCATCACCCAGCTTCAACATTATTAACATATAGTCAATCTTGTTTTGTTGATCTTCCTCGTTCACTAGATTATTTTAAAGGAAATTACAGGGGCGCCTGGGTGGCGCAGTCGGTTAAGCGTCCGACTTCAGCCAGGTCACGATCTTGCGGTCCGTGAGTTCGGGCCCCGCGTCAGGCTCTGGGCTGATGGCTCGGAGCCTGGAGCCTGTTTCCGATTCTGTGTCTCGCTCTCTCTCTCTGCCCCTCCCCCGTTCATGCTCTGTCTCTCTCTGTCCCAAAAATAAATAAAAAACGTTGAAAGAAAATTTTTTATTAAAAAAAATAATAATAAAAAAAATAAAGGAAATTACAGGTTGCTTGTCATTTCTTCTGCAAACACTTCAGTGTGTACCTCTGAAAAACTTCACAATTATCTCACAAGAAATTAACAATACTTTCTAAATATCACCATATATGCAATCTGGATATATTTTGAAGGTAGAAGCAACTGGGTTTTCTCATAAAATTACATGTGGAGTGTGAGAAAAGTAGATGAATTAAGGACATGTCCAAAGTGTTTGGCTTGTGTAATTGGTAAGACAGTTTGCCATGACCTGAGATAGGGAAGACTGTGTATAGAACTGATTGGCGTGGGTCAGGGGGCAGTATGGAGGATATCATTCTTTCTGTAACATCTGGTTTAGCAGCAAGAACACAAGATTTGGATATTAACAAATCAAGATGGCTAGGGATGCCTGGATAGCTCAGTCGGGTAAACATTTGACTCTTGATTTTGGCTCAAGTCACGATCTCATGGTTTGTGAGATTGAGCCCCGTGTACGGCTCTGCAGTGATATCAAGGAGCCTGCTTGGGATTCTCTCTCTCTCTGTCCCTTGCCTGCTCTCTCTCTCTCTCTCTCTCAAAATAAGTAAATAAATTTAAAAAATCAAGAAGGCTCTTGTAAACTATAAATTCCTACATAAATCCTAGCTGTTTGTACTCTTCTTGTTCTCAAAACTGTGCTGTGCTGCTCTCTGGAGCATGAGGCCCAGCCCACTGAAGGCACAGGAAGTAAACCAAATCTAATAAAGTTTAGCTTGCTTCAGTCAGTTTCATCTCTATACCATTTGTCTGCCTCCCTGGCTGAGATGATCTCTAAGGTTCCCTCCAGCTATAAGATTTTATGAATCAAACTGGAAAGCTTCAAAAACACTAAGAAGACACAAGCCATTTTATTTGGAAAACTATAGCTCATTCTGAGGCTACAGGCTGCTTTGGCTAAGTACACTCATATGACTTGGTTGTTAGGATGGAAATATTCCCCACATTAGGGCTAGTTCTAATAAAAAAAATTCCTGTGATAGTTTAACAAATAAAAAAAAGAAAACACATTTAAAATATTCACTTCTGCACAGTGAAGGAAACAACCAGCAAAACTAAAAGGCAACCTATGGAATGGAAGATATTTACAAGTGACATATCTTTCCAGATGGCCAACAGACACCTGAAAAGATGCTCATCCTTGCTTACTGTCAGGGAAATGTAAATCAAAAACTGCAATGAGCTATCACCTCACACCTGTCAGAAAGCCTAAAATCAACAACACGAGAAACAGCAGGTATTGGCGAGGATATGGAGAAAAAGGAACACTCGTGCACTGTTGGTGGGAATGCAAACTGGTGCAGCCACTGTGGAAAACAGTGTGGAGGTTCCTCAAGAAGTTAAAAATAGAACTGCCAATGGGGCGGCTGGGTGGCTCAGTTGGTTAAGCGTCCAACTTCGGCTCAGGTCATGATCTCAGTTTGTGGGTTTGAGCCCCGTGTTGGGCTCTGTGCTGACAGCTCAGAACCTGGAGCCCACTTTGGATTCTGTGTCTCCCTTTCTGCTCCTCCCCTGCTCACGTTCTGTTTCTGTCTCTCCTTCAAAAATAAATAAACATACAAGAAAAATTAAAATAAAATAAAAATAGAACTGCCCTATGATCCAGCAATTGCACTACTAAGTATTTACCCAAAGGATACAAAAACACTGATTCAAAGGGATACATGCATTCCAGTGTTTACAGCAGGATTATTTACAATGGCCAAGATATGGAAGCAGCCCAAGTGTCTACCAATTGATGAATGGGTAAAGATGTGGCATATATATAAAAGGGAATATCAACTGGTCATAAAAAGAGTGACATCTTGCCATTTGAAATGACACGGATGGAGCCAGAGAGTATAATACTAAGCAAAATAAGAGAAAGACAAGTACCATGATTTCACTTACATGTGGAATTTAAGAAACAAAACAAATGAGCAAAGGGGGAAAACTAAGAGAGACAAACCAAGAAACAGACTCTTAACTATAGAGAACAAACTGAGGGTTACCAGAGGGGAGGTGGGTGGGGGGCTGGGTTCAATAGGTGATGGGGGTTAAGGACTGCATTTATGTGCTGTATGACATGAGCACCATGTGCTGTATGACATTGCTGAATCACTATATTGTACACCTGAAATCAATAAACTCTGTATGTTAACTGGAATTAAAAACTTAAATAAACTTATGTGAAGGAGCATTAAAAAACAGTGTTAAAAAAAATTCTGGTGGTGTGAGGAGACTGCAACCAAATACACTAATTCCCCAGTGTGCAAGATGGCTGCCCAATTAGCATCTGGGAAACCACTGCACGTGTGGAAAGAACCAACTGGGAGACCTCTCATTCCCCACATTTGCCTTGGTTCCTTAGCTAAAATCCAAATAATTTCCATCATCTGCTGAGCTGAGGCATACAGCAAACCTACAAAGAACAGCCACGGGTGCAGCAAGCAGGGTGGCAGCAAGAAAATCCACCAGTATTCAGGGACTCCTGCCCTCTGGCCTTTCACTGTCTCACCGGCCTGTTTCTCAAGGGGCACCTTAAGATTACTTCTGGCCTGGGGCACCTGAGTGGCTGTCGGTTAAGCATCGGCTTGGGCTCAGGTCATGATCTCATGGTTCGTGGGGTTCGAGCTCCACATCTGGCTCTGTGCTGTCAGCATGGAGCCTGCTTTGGATCCTCTGCCCCCCTCTCTCCACACCTCCCCTACTTGTGCATGCTTGCTTGGTCTCTCTCCCTCTCTCAAAAAAAAAATAAATAAAAAATAAAAAGATTACTTCTGGCCTGGCTTGACCTGGCTCATCAGAACTGCCTATCTGGACGACTTGATTTGCTTGGACCCCATTCTTGCAGAAATTCCTTCTCCTGCTTAAGCAGATATCTTGAGGCCCCATGTTGGACTGCTCTCAAGCCCCAGTCAGTGGCTTTTGTGTCTGCAACGTGAACAGTAGACAAGCTCTGTGGGGCCAAATTGGTGTGGTAGATTCCTGGGGCATCCCTCCTTTAACTGATTAATTCAGACCTTGCTTAGTTCAACAAGATCAGTTTTCTGCAGCTCCTGACTCCAAGCCCAGGACCCAGCCAGGGGTGGAGGCACTGCAAGCCACAGATCTTCAGTGAGCCTCCTTCTCTGTCAGACCACAGACCTGGGCACCAGGGAGGGCCATTACACATGCCCAGTAAAACATGCAGTGATCTTACACAGGCTCATGAGGTTTCAGATAAAGATGTCCAAATTGTTTTTTTCCCCCAAACCTGTCACAGTGGGATTTGGTAAGCTTGAATGATGTGACATGAGGTTAAAAGTGATACATTCGGCAGTTGTCTGTAGGGTAGTTGGTGGTTCTTAACACAAGGCAATTTTGCTCCGTAAGAGGGACTGTCTATATCTGAAGTCATTTTGTAATCGCAACCAGGTAGAAGGGGGAGGCAGGCTCCAACATGCTGTGGTCAGACACCAGGGATGCCATTCAACATCCCACAATACACAGGACAGCCACCTACAAGTTACCTGGTCCAGTAGTATTAAAATTGAGGAACCCGGCAAGAGGTAGAGATTTAATTTTTTAAAAAAATCTTTATTTTTGAGACAGAGTGTGAGCGGGGGAGGAGCAGAGAGGGAGACACAGAATCCGAAGCAAGCTCCAGGCTGTCAGCACAGAGCCCACAGATGTGGGGCTCAAACTCAGAGAGCATGAGATCATGACCCGAGCTGAAGTCAGCTCCTTAACCGCTACTCAGATGCCTCATGTTATGTTTTCTTCTGTAACTTATTTTTTGTAATTTACATCCAAGTTAGCATATGGTGCAACAATGATTTCAGGAGCAGATTCTTTAAGCCCCTTATCCATTTAGCCCACCGGCGCCCCCACACCCCCTCTTTTTAAGGGGAGAGTCAATAGGACAGATGAGTTCCTGGCCAACACTCGGTGTGTAGGGGTCGTCCCGCCTGCCTCTCTCCACTCCTGGGCTAGCTACTGCTCCTTCTTTGTCAAGTCTGGTATGTTCTCCCTCCCACCACTCTAGCCCAGCCTAAGGAAGGACACAGGAAGATCTACATCACAGAATGCCTAAGGCTGACTGAGTCAATCTGCTTTTTATAAGTAAAATAGGGAAGCTGTAAATTAAAACGAAACTCCACAACCAAACCACAACATACACCAAAGAGACAATTTATCGTGTTGTATCAATCTTTATGTATAAAGACTTCCAATCACATCACCTAGGGACCATTTTACCCACTGCTCTGTTTAGCTGCCAGTCTCTTGTCTCTCTCTTCAGCAATGGTGAGGCGGATGCCCTTTCCACGGGGAAGAGAAATCCATGGTTTATTGCCCTGGAGGAGAAAACAAGGAGAATCAGAAACCACCGCACACTAACTCCATCAGCAGCTTGGCATCCACTACCTTTGTCATCTCATTTAAAGAAAACAGAAACCTGAGAGCATTTAAGAACAGTCAGACACTTTTTAGATGCTGGTTTATCAGAAACACCCAGTGCTTGGGCTGCAGAGGCCACTTTATTAAACTCACTGCCCATACATGTAAACTATAATATCCTTCGTAACTAAGGACTTAGAAGTACTGAAGTAGTGACCAAGGCCGACTGCTTGTTTCCCCCCAAAAAACTCCACAGGCACAAACTGAAGAACATACTGGCCAGTTTTCAACCAAGGTGATCAGGTCCCCTGATGATTTTCTGACACTGAAAAAGCATAGGCTTGCCCCAGCCCTGCTGGGTGTAATCCCCATCCCAGAAGAGGATTTACACCAGGATCAGTAGAGCCAGCCAGGAGCCAGGTGCTACAGTCCCAGCAGTACCTGCATTTACTAGTTTTCCTGGACTAGGGAAGGGAGACCCAAACTTACCTTGCCAATAACAAAAATGTTGGAAAGCCGGGTGGCAAAGCTGTTGCCATTGGCATCTTTCACATGAACCACATCAAAAGAACCAGGGTGTCTCTCTCTGTTGGTGATCACACCAATTCTTCCCAGATTAGCACCTCCGGTCACCATACACAGATTACCTAGGTGGAAGAAACAATCTGCTTAGAGCCAGGCACCATGCAAACTCATAACCTGATGTGATGGATGACAAGAGATAGGCCTAAACAAAATCAGTCCTTTTTCCCATTTGAATTTACTTCTATTGTATGGATAGGTTACCCAAGCAGGGACTATCAGGGCTCTCCCAAGATTTGCCCCACCAAAACCACCTCGCCAGGTCCTCACCATGTCTTGCTACTGTTCCTCCAAGGCCCAATGCTCTGCGAGTTACTGACAGACTTTGAGGATGATGACAGCATTACTAAGGGCTGTATCACAATTAGGCTGGCTGCTGTTCAGTCATCTTCCTGCCTAGCCCTCAAGCCATTTCCATAGATAGGGGAGCTTTTTTGAGACCTCTACAGATCTGAGAATGTGCCTTACAACAGACTCCCTCTCAGCCATCCAGAATATTCTGAGCATTTGGGCCTCTGGAAGTAAACATACTATATACCTGGGTGTTGGAGAAGTTCTCCAGTTAAGGTTTTTTACACACTCCCTGCACATTTCTTAAAACTTTTGAGTTGCCCCCTTCCCAATCCCTTACTACATCAAAAGACCTTTCTCCTTGGTTGCTTATCAGAATCACCCAAGAAGGTTCAAAACAAAACCCTGTACCCAGGCCCGGTGCAAGTCATAATGCTTTATTAAGCTTCCATTATAGGGAGAGAAAAGCAAAGAACAGTGCTTATACCTGGGCTTAAAGAGAATGCCCAGATAACAGAGGCTGCTTACCAGTATCAAACTTGATGAAATCAGTAATCTTTCCAGTCTCCAAATCAATCTGAATGGTGTCATTCACCTTGATGAGGGGATCAGGATAGCGAATGGTGCGAGCATCATGGGTCACCAGATGAGGGATTCCTTTTGTTCCCACAAAGATCTTTCTCACTTTGCACAACTTATACTGGAAACACACACAGGAGTTAGCCACATTTAGTTTAGTTCACATGCGCCAAGCTCTAGAACCTATGAAACAGTAAACTCATAGTTGCTAACCCAACCCAGAACATGAAACAGTAACCTCTATTTTGCCCAGAAGGTATGAAACAGTATGAAACAGTAACCTTGTTCTGCGAATGTATTAAACAGTAACATATGAAACAGTAACTTCTAACTTCCTAGTTCACATGCGCTACATGAAACAGTAACTTCAAAACCACAAGTCACTGGGTTAAAAATGCAATTGACAGCTGAAGGCAACAGCCTTACATAGGAATGGCCATTTGCCAAACTGCAGAATGGTGATCTTGACTTCGTACCCACCATAAATTTTCCTTACTGTCCCTCTCTAGGGCAGCTTTCCTGTTATGTTTTCCTTGTACCACTCCAGGTTACAGTCCAAGGCACTGAAGGCCCCACAAGGGTGACTCCCTAGTGAGTGGACTGATCACCCTCCTTTCCCCAGGCTGCTTAAGCCGCATAGGCCCCCTGAATTCTTGCAACTCACCCTCATCAGCTCCCTAACAAGTGCCTCTTAATGCCTCCTTCCAAAACACAATTGTTTTGTCTCACAAACTGCAATTGTATTACCGGTTCACCTAATCAACAAATACTTCACATGAAGGGTTTCAACCTTGAATTTTCACTCCAGGGCCTCCTCAAAGTAAATCAAATCACCTTGATGCCACTGGACATGCCCTCCAGCCTGCTGATAACAAGACAGCTAAGCAAATTAGGGGCTGAATCACCCAATTGAATTAACCTTCATTTATAGACAATAATTTAAGCAGCCTTAAAATTTTGCATAAAACCACTACAAGAAACTGGATTAAATAATCAATGTCTGTAATCTTTTTTTGGATCTCAAACAAAGGCCAAGGATTATCAGTCTCCTCCATTAACACCTTTCCTCTCTGCAGGGTAAAGCTAGACCCACCAAATGGAGACATGACACAGGGCCAATCAGGTTGGACCAGTATTGGTTTTCTGGTCCCTTATACTTAAAGGACCCATACTTCAAGCACTAATAAATGTTCCTAGAAATCCCTTTCCTTGCCTCTAAAGCCAAAGTTAAACTGGAATTTATTTCTGCCACAAAAAAAGACAATCTGTTAAAAATGTTAACTTCAAACGGGGATCAGTAGGTACCCAGCAATGAACTGTGATACAGCTATTAGTAAGACTTTAACTAACATGATGTAAAATTGCACATACAATAGAATCCCACCAACCTGTTAACTGGCTATTTCCAGGTATATGACCGCAAGCAATCTTAATCCACCTACCTCACTGCAATGGACCAGACCATATACTTAATTCAGGCTCTAACTTCGTACTGAAGACCCAGCCTGCTTAGAACACTCACCTTGGCCTCCTCAGGTGTGATCCGATGAACAGCAAAGCGACCCTTGGTGTCATAGATCAGGCGGAAATTCTCCCCAGTCTTGTCAATGCTGATGACATCTGATATTGGAACAGTTTAAGGTTACTATACAGCCCTACTACCCCATGCTGAGTAACAACCACAACACTCTAAGAAAAAACTCCCCATATGCTTCCCATTTCAAATACTAACAAGAACTCCTAAGGTTAATGATGATGGCTAGCTAATCTTTTAAAACCCTGTCTTTAGAACATACAAATTTAAGGTTAACTACAATTTGGTTTTGAGAAAGGATTCCTGATTCTTTGCAGCCCCACACTATGTTAGTAAAAACTGAATGGGAAGGGCATGCTTTATTTCTGTGACTGATGAAAGCCCACCAATATTAAATACAACTGCCACTTTGGAGAGGAAGATCAAGCAAAAGGAGCCACCACCAAGTGCCCACCACTTAATCACTTACCCATAAAACCAGCAGGGTAGGTTATATCGGTTCGGACCTTGCCATCAATCTTAATAAAACGCTGCATACAGATCTTCTTTACTTCATCTCCTGTTAGGGCATACTTAAGTCTGTTCCTTAGGAAAATGATGAGAGGGAGACACTCTCTCAACTTATGGGGACCAGTAGATGGACGAGGGGCCTGTAAAATGATCCAAAAAAATGATCTTCAACTATTTTTGGGATTCACTCAAACTCACTTCTATGTCCTGAGACCATCAACTAGACACCAGACTATCCATCACCGCCCTCCCCGCCCCGCCCAGTGTGGGCAAACGAGAGGTGTCCCAAACTTGTGAAACTATTCCAGAACTTAAACCTTTATTGCATGTTTCCTCTTCACAGGACCAGGCCCATTAAGAACATTTGAATTAGGAGTCCATGTGAGTGTACTATGTCATTACGTGGAACAGAGGCGGCAGAGTTATTAAGGAGTCAGGCGGGGTGCAATTAAGGTAGCACAAGGTCTTCAAAAACGGGGAGACAAGAATACTCTTTCCGTAGTCCTGTCCCCAAATAACTCCTGGATATAGTAATCAGGAATGCCTGGTACATAAAGGAGTATAAAATAGGTCCTCTGGACATGTCAACTATATCTCCATAAGACTGGACAAAAGAATATATCTCCCTTAAGATACTTACAAACACACCGGTCAGCTTATCCAGCATCCAATGCTTTGGAGCTGCTACCCGCTTCAGATGTTTCTTGGGACCACGAGCCTGAAGGAGAATTTCAGGGTTTTAGATTTCAATGCTGTTAAAATGGTTACAGGTTTTTTCAAGAACAGCTATAACTTCTTGGAAGAATGGAGTCTAAGTTTCCCCCTTCAGAAAAATGTGGACAGTGTTAAGCATCGGGCCGTGCCAGAAGGCAGAGAAGTAAATGCATAGTTATCTAGCAAATACTATAGGCTCCATAAACTGCACCCACCCCTCTCACTGTATAGAGAACACTAATTACTATCTTTGAGAACTGTTCTATGTACTTTCATATTACTGCTTAGAAGTGTCTGCTGCTTGAGGCTGTTTCTTCTAAGAAACCTTTCTGGCGAAATGGTCAGGGGTTGGACCTTGTGGCACAGAGTCAACCAGCAACAGAAATGGGTAAGAACCCAATCTGTGCTTCTACTTGCTAATCAAATAGAAAAGTTTTTCCATCATAACCACCTGGTGTGTGTCTGATGCGAGATTAACCTGCCCTCTGCAGAACCACGTGCCAACAGCTGCTCCCTCGTACTCTAAGGCCAAAAGCGGAGAGCCGCTTTCACTTTAGAATGAGGAAGCTTCTCAACGCTGTGTACAGATGCTTACCCGGCCACACTACGCCAAGTCAAGCCATGCCAAAAAAAAAAAAAAGGACGAAGAAAACGCTTCTCCTCCTGGCGCCCACCCGCCCTGCCCAGAGCCCATCATCTCTGCCCGTCTTGTCCACCCGCGGCTCCGGCCTGAGAAAGCCGTTCTTCCCGAGGCCGTAGGATCCGTGATCGGGCGTTGGCCGGGCCAGAGACCGAGGCCTTCCCGCCAGTGGCACCGACTCCCCCCCCCCCCCCCCCCCACTTCCTCCGGAGCCGACGTTCGCCCTCGCCCTCGAGCTCGCCTGGGCCAACCCGCTGGCTGCAGCCCCTTCCCCTCCATCCGGCCACCCTCTGCGGGAACCCTGGAGCCCCACGTAGCCCAGACCCCGGGAGGATGGAAGCTGATGGGCCCAAGAGCTCGCGAGGAAACCACCTTACCATGGCTGAGCTAGGCACGAAAAGAGGACCGCCTCTTTCCGGTACGCGAGAAAAGAGGGTCGGAGGCTGCGCGCGCCGGAGCCTCAAAACGCTCCGCCCAGTTCCGTCCTTTCCGGGCGCCCGGGGAGTCTATCTTGCCACCTGCTGGTGGGAGGTCATAGGGCCGAAGCTCGAAGCTGGGGCAGTTTTCTCTTTTCGTGCCGCGGTCCCAACCAGTATTTGCTGAGCGCCTCTTCTGTCGCCTGATTCCATGTTAGCTGCTGGAAACACAAGATGCGCTCGACGTGTTCCCTGACTTCGAGCACGGCTACTTGAAGTCCCACATACACACAATTGTATAATCAGTAGAATATATTTTGATAGAGATTTAATATTCTTTTTTAAAATGTTTATTTATTTTTGAGAGAGAGGGAGAGAGAGGGGCGAGGGAGGGGGGGAACAGAGGATCCAAAGCCGGCTCTGAGCTGACAGCAGGGAGCCCCATGCAAGGCTGTTACTAAGTTAACTTTGTAACAACCAGGGCTGTTGTTACAAAGTTAACTTTGTAACAGCCCCATCCCATACTAAGTTAACTTAGTAACCGTGGGATCATGACCTGAGCAGAAGTTCAACTCTCAACCGACTGAGCCACCCAGGCATCCCTAATATTAATTCTTAAACATATTTTGTCTGTCCTCTTTCCCGAGTACCTTTGAGCCAGCCAAACTGCCCATACTGTAAATTGGGAAGAACCAACATTTTAATTTCCTCTTGCTTCTCACACATGGCCAAAGGGGTGGAGTGAAGGGGGCAGGAGGGTAGGATCCTTGCTTGAACCTTGGCGCCTTGCTCCTAACTTCCTGTACCACTCGTTTGGCACTTACAAAGTCTCAAGGGAAGAGAGGAGACATCGGAGACCATCTGGTTATCTAACTAAAACTTAGATTTTATCGTACTACTTTCCTACTTTGAAACTGCCCTTGGCCCTCCTGCCTGGTCTCTCAAGTTCCTCTGCCTGTTACCTGCCACCTACTGCGCCTGGACACCCATTGCTCCCTTCCCCCATCCTAAACCTCAAAGCTTAAGCCACTCCAAACAACATACTCCTCTCAGAAAGCTCCCTCTTTCAAGCCTCTTGCCTGTGGACCTGATGATTCCTCAGCTTGGAGCTGCCATGGAACAGCCCAATCCCCTTTCTAGGCATCTAATTCCACTCCTCAACCTTGGGGATATATACAGCTCAAGTCCCTCTGGCTGCATGAGCCTGCGAGCCCCCTCAGGCAGGGTCAATCCCACATTCTTCCACCCCAGAGCCCTTTGTTCAGACTCAATGGCAGCACTTAACACATTGGGTTGTAATGACTGGTTTCCCTGTCTGTCCTCCATTAGACTGAGCATCTCCATAATCTCCATAACAGAGATGGCCCTAGGGGCGCCTGGGTGGCTCTGTCAGTTAAGTGTCCTTTGGCTCAGGTCATGATCTCACGGTCTGTGAGTTCGAGCCCCGAGTCGGCTCTGTGCTGACTGCTTCAGAGCCTGGAGCCTGTTTCAGATTCTGTGTCTCCCTCTCTCTCTGAACCTCCCCCGTTCATGCTCTGTCTCTCTCTCTGTCTCAAAAATAAATAAACGTTAAAAAAAAATTTTTTTTAAAAAAACAGAGATGGCCCTAATCCATCTGGGCAAGCCCTTTGCCACTTGAGGGAGAGCTTGGCGCTGTGTCTAGCACTTGGTAAATACTTGTTGAATGAATAAATTGAGTCAACATACCACCCATTGTGCTGAGTCTTTTTTGTTGTGGTTGTTATTTATTTTGAGAGAGAGAGAGAGAGAGAGAGAGAGAGAAAGAGAGAATGCTTGAGCAGTGGAGGGGCAGAGAGGGAGAGAGAGAATCCCAAGCTGGCTCTGCACAGTCAGTGCGGAGTCCAATTTGGGGCTCAAACTCATGAACTGTGAGATCATGTCCTAAGCTGTAATCAAGAGTCAGACGCTTAACCGACTGAGCCACCCAGGCACCCCTTGCCAAGTCTTACTATACTATCCCTGAGAGTCTCCAGCCTGTGCCTGGACTCCTCCTGCCATGGTGTCAAGCTCATTGCTCAGGAGGTCCCATTTTACATGTCTCTGCTCTACCCTCCACTCTACCCCTCAGCAGTCTGCAGAGGTGCGAGAGGGAAAAAAAAAATGTTGTCTCTTCTCAACCAGACAGTGTGAACTAGGAAGGCAGGGACTCTCTTTGTCTAAAACTAGGCCCATAGTAAAGTATGCTATGAAGGATTATTGGAAAGAAGGGGCAGTTGATTAGAGGTAGGGATTAGAGAGAGGGAAGGTGATGAGACAGTAAATGGAAGGTTTTCTGTCTGAGGATACTGGGGGGATAGGGTGCAGCCAACAGAAATGATGGAAGTTGATTTGGGAGTGAGGAATAACCATACGAATTGCAGCCAGAGAGGATAGGAGAGACGGGGGGGGGGGGGGGGGGGGGGGAAGGGGAGGCCTAGATTTGCAGATTTTACTTAATCAAGATCACACAGCCAGTTAGGGGTGGGGGGTGGGAGTGGGGAGCTGGTCTCTTGCCTCCCAGGTCAGCAGGTTTGTTTGCTTTTGTACCACTGCTCGTCAAAGGACTTGAGGGAATCAAAGTGCCTTTTTCAGTATACGGGTTATTTTTCCCTCTGTCAATTTGTATTTATGCACAAAGACATTCTAACAACAATGAAGGGAATTTGGAAAGAGCTTAAGAAAATCACAAATAGCACTTCCCCAAACCCCCTAAACACATCATCTGTATTCATTTGCTCCTTTTCCTGTTCTCATTCTGATGTTTGTGTGCATGCATACTTTTACATAATTTTAGTCCTAGCATACAGACCACTTTGCATTCTGCTTTTATTATATAATAAATACCTTCTGAGTTGCTACATAATCTTCATAATTATTATTTTAACAGCTGCATCATATTCCAATAAATGGATGTCCCATAATTAATAAAAGTTCTCTATGGCTGAACATTAAGTTTCTTGCACTTTTTCTTTATTGTGAATACCACTGTATAGTGAACTGTTTCCTTCATAAGCTTTTTCCTTCAGTCGAATGATATCCTCAGAATAAATCCATTTCTTCACCCAACATTTACTGAGTGCCTACTCTGTGTCAAGCTCAGTATTCCCAACCTGGGATGCAGGGATGATTAAGATCTAGTTCCAGCTCTCAAGGAATTCACACTACAATGAGAGAGGCAAACTGGGAGGAGGGGACAGAAAACCTGGAGAAGCTCTTCAGAGAAAAGATCGTAGTGAGACAGTCTGAACACAGAGGGCTGCTAAATCTTGGACTTTAGCCTGTAGGTGTACAATGGGGGACCATTGAAAGATTTGAAGGACAGAGTCAACTTTGTATTTCAGAAAGATAACTCTGACTGCTCCCTACAGAATGGCTTGAAAGAAGTGTGAGTGGCTTGGAGGAGATAGGTTAAGGCTGTTTTCTTTTCTTCTTTTTTTTTTTTTAATTTTTTTTTCAACGTTTTTTATTTATTTTTGGGACAGAGAGAGACAGAGCATGAACGGGGGAGGGGCAGAGAGAGAGGGAGACACAGAATCGGAAACAGGCTCCAGGCTCCGAGCCATCAGCCCAGAGCCTGACGCGGGGCTCGAACTCACGGACCGCGAGATCGTGACCTGGCTGAAGTCGGACGCTTAACCGACTGCGCCACCCAGGCGCCCCAGGGCTGTTTTCAATGATATAAGCAAGAAACAGAAGAGTGAGACCCATGTCTGTGACTGGGGGGAGGGGTGGAGGAAAAGGGGATAGATTCAAAAGACATTGCATGCAAATGAGAGTATTGGCAGAATCTGATGAAAAAGATGAATGTGCAGGAGTGAGGGACAAAGAGGTAATTAGGATGACTCCCAGGTTTCTGGCTTGGTGACTCAGTGGTACATTTGCTGGGAAAAAGGAGGAGGCATTTTTGGTGTGAGATGCACGGTGAGGAGGGGGGACATCAGACTGGAGATGTCTTATAGACACAGGTCTGAGCTCAGGTGTATGATCTGGCCTGGAGACTCACATTTGGGAGAATCTGTGCATCTGTCCATGGGAATGGTTTGGCAGTAAGTGTTGGAGGGGGGAGCAACTATGCTAAGAGTCTGAACATTGCAGTAGTGTATGTGTATTGCCAAAAACCTTTCTCAGAAGATCCTTGCAATTATACTCGTGCCAGCCTGGTAATTACTTATTTTTAACATTTACTGATGTAATTGTTTTAATTTGCACTTAAAAAAATCACTTGTGAGGTTGAACGTTTTGCCATATGCTTACTTACTCATTCCATTTCCTCTTATGTGAAGTATCTGCCCATTTATCTTTGGGGGGCATGTTTTTCTGATGGGTTTGCATGAGTGTTTTATAAAACACAGAAGTTTATCTTTTGTCATATTTGAGGCAGATATTTTTACCAGATGGTTATTTTCTTTTTGGTTATATTTTTCTATGTACAAATTTTCATAATTTTATGTAACTAAATCTATTGAACTTTTCTCTTGCAATTTCTTGTCAGTTCAAAGCTTAGAAGGTTAACAGTTCAAAGATCTGCTAAATACTCAATTCTATTTAATAGCATATATTTAATTATTGACTTGGAGTTTACAAAGATAAATAGAATAAATAAAAAAATTCTATTTTTCCCCAAATGGCTAGCCAATTTTCTCACCACAATATATTGAATGATCTTTCTCTTTTCTATTGTGTTGTAAGAACAGTTTTAGCATTAAATGAAGTCATATATAGTATGTGGTTCTATTTCTATAAGTGTGAGCATGGGAGATGGAGTCTATGGTGAGCACAGAGATAGGCGTTCCCAGTATCCTGTCCCAGACTGCCAGAGTGAAGGGACGCATATGAGTGGTTCATGGTCATAAGTCATTCTGAGTAGAGCAGTCCAAACCCCTCACTCTCTGTCTTAAAGAGTAGCTCTCATGCTTCATATTCCCTGAACTAATTGAAGCAATCAACCAACAGCACAGCCTACGCCATTTCTCACATTGCTGGGACATAGTGAGGCAGAGTGAAAAGGGCACAATTTGAATCTGTCTCTGTGTGCCCTAGAGCAAGTGGCTTCAGTTCTCTGAATCACAGGTTCCTTATCAGAAAACAGGGATAACAATCTTTACTCTTCAGTTTGTTGTAAGGGTCAGAGATGGTGTATCAAGTGCATAGAACACAGTAGTGACTCAATCAGTGAATTAGTACTTCAATTCTCTCCTGACCACTTCTGGCTACTCCCTTCTTAAATTTATTTTTTAAGCATCTTTGTTGAGGAATAATTGACATATGATGAAGGACACATATCTAAAGTATACAGTTTGACAAATTTTGACCAATGTATATACCCAATGAAACCGTCACCACAACTAAGATAAAGGAACATGTTCATCACCCCCTCATGTCCCTTTGTAATACCTCACTCCAACTCCTCCCCCTGCATTCCCAGGCAGTTACTGATCTGCTTTCAGTCACTATTGATTATTTTGCATTTTAAAGAATTTTCAAGAAGCAGAAATCTTAAAGTATGAACTCTTTTTGTCTAGCATCTTTCATTCAGCATAATTATTTTGAGATTCAGCCATATTGTTACATGTATTAATAGTTTATTCTTTTTATTGCTTAGTAGTACTTTGTTGTGTGGTATACCACAATAAGCTCATCCATTCACCTATGGATAGACCTTTGGGTTGTTTCCAGTTTGGGGTGATTACAAATAGAGCTGCTGTAAACATTTCTGTAGGAGTCTTTATGGACAAATATTTTCACTTCTCTTGGCAAATACCTGTGAGTGGAATGGCTAAGTCATATGATAGATGTATATTTAACTTAATTTTTTAATGTTTATTTTGAGAGAGATAGCACAAGTGGGGGAGGGGCAGAGAGCAGGGGATAGAGGATCCAAAGCAGGTTCCACACTGACAGCAGCAAGCCCCATGTGGGGCTTGAACTCATGAACCGTGAGATCATGACCTGAACCGAAGTCAGACACTCAACTGACTGAGTCGCCCAGGAGCCCCGATGTATATTTAACTGAAAAAAAATTGCCAGGTGTGCATGGGTGGCTCAGTTGATTGAGTATCTGGCTCTTGGTTTAGGCTTGGTTCATGATCTCACAGTTTGTGGGTTTGAGACCCATATTGGGCTCTGCGCCAACAGTGGGGGGCCTGCTTGGAATTCTCTCTCTCCCTCTCTCTGTCCCTCACCCCATCTCCCTCAAAATAAATAAACTTAAAACAATTGCCAGATGGTTGTATTATTTTACATTCCCATTAGCAGTGTTTGAGAGTTCCAGTTGCTCCACATATTAAGGTCATTCTTTTTTTTTTAATTTAATTTCCCTATTGTGGAAAATATATACAACATAAAATTTACCATTTTGATCATTTTTTAAAAGTTTACTTATTTTGAGAGAGAGAGAGAGAGAGAGAGAGATTGCACGTGCATGAGTGGGGGAGGGTCAAAGGCAGAGGGGGAGAGAGAGAGAGAGAGAGAGAGAGAGAGAGAGAGAGAGAAATCACAAACCCCAATTGGGGTTAAATCTCACAAAATGTGAGATCATGACCTGAGCAGAAATCTAGAGGCAGACTCTTAACTGACTGAACTACGCAGGTGTCCCCATTTTGACCATTTTTAAGTGTATAATGAAGTGGCATTAAGTACATTCACAGTGTTGTGCAACCATCACCACTAATCATTTTCAGAATTTTTTCACCTTTCTGAGCAGAAACTCCATACATTAAACAATTGTTCCCCTTTCCCTTCTGCCCCCAGTGCCTGGTAACCTCTATCCAACTTTCTGTCTCTGTGAGTTTGCCTACTCTAGGTATCTTATGTAAGTGGCATCATAGGACATTTGTCCTTTTCTATCTGGCTTATTTTACTTAGCATAGTATTTTCAAGTTTCATCCATGTTGTAGTATGTCTCATATTTTCATTCTTTTTGAACTCTGAATAATATTCCATTGCATGCATATGCCACAGTTAGTTTATCTATTTATCTGTTGATGGACACTAGTGTTTTTTCCATCTTTTGGCTATTGTGAATACTGCTGCACTGAACATTGGTGTGCAAGTATCTGCTGAAATCCTTTCTTTCATTTCTTTTGGGTCTATACCTAGAAGTGGAATTGCTGGACCATATGGTAATTCTCCGCTTAACTTTTGGGGAATTGCCAAATTGTTTTCCACAGTGGCTGCACCATTTTACACTCCCAGCATCAATGTACAAGGGTTTCCAAATCTCCCTATGTCCTCACCAACACCTATTATTTTCCATTAAAAAAAAATCCAGCCATCCTAATGGATGAGAAGTGGTATCTCATGGAGGTTTTGATTTGCATTTCCTTAATGATTAGTGGTGTTGAGCATCTTTTCATGTGCTTATTGGCCATTTGTATACATTCTTTGGAGAAATATCCATGCAAGTCCTTTGCCTATTTTTGAATTGGGTTGTTTGCCTTGTTGTTGTTGAGTTGTAAAAGTTCTTTATGTATTCTGAATACTTATAGGCCTATGATTTGCAAATATATTCCCCCATTCTGTGGGTTGTATTTTTATTGTCCTGAGTCCTTTGATACACAAATATTTTTAATTTTGATGAAGTACAATTTATCTGTTTTTTCTTTTGTTGCCTGTCAAGGTCAGTCTTATTAATTTTTCCATCCTAACATATGTATACTGGTATATCATTGTGGCTTTATTTTGCATTTCTCTGATAGCTAATGATGCTCAATATCTTGCCATCCATTTATCTTTTTTGCTGAAATATCTGGTCAAATGTCTTGCCTATTTTTCACACATGAGTTGTTTATTTTCTTATTGTATTTAAGTGTTCTTTATATATTCTGGATGAAAAATTCTTTATCAGATATGTGATTTGCAAATATTTTCTTCAAGTCTGTGGTTGATTTGTCTTTTCATTTTTTAAACAGTGTCTTTAAAAAAACACAAGAACTTAATTACAATGAAGTCCAGTTTAACAATGGTTTTTCTTGTCTTTTTTTTCAGTTTATTTATTTTGAGAGAGAAAGAGAGAATCCCAAAGAGGGGCTTGATCCCACCAACTGTGAAATCCTGACCTGAGCTGAAACTAAGAGTCAGATGCTGACCAACTGAGCCACGCAGGCACCCTATCAATTGTTTTTTCTTGCACAGATTGTGCTTTTGGTATTGTATCTAAGAAATCTTTGTCTAACCAAAAATCAGATTTTCTCCTATGATTTCTTCTAGAAATTTAATATTTTTAGGTTTTACATTTAAGTTTATGATCCATTTTGTTAATTGCTTATGGATATCCAACTGTTTCAGAACTTGTTGAAAAGATAATTCCTTTTGGTCACTTCTGGCTACTTCCTCACCAAACTTAAAAAAAAAAAATTCTTGGGACACCAGGGTGGCTTGTTGGCTCAGGTCAAAAATCACTATTGTGAGATAGAGCCCTGTGTAAAGCTTGGAGCCTGCTTGGAATTCTTTCTCTACCTCTCTGTCCCTCCCCTGCTCACATGCATGCGTGCTCTGTCTCAATAAATAAATAAATAAATAAATACACTTAAAAAAACACATTCTTTCTAATCACTTAAGTCACAGATAAATACATTCTTCTTGTAAAATATAAAATCATTTTGACCATTTTTTAAAAAATTTTTTTTTTTACGTTTATTTATTTTTGAGACAGAGAGACAGAGCATGAACGGGGGAGGGGCAGAGAGAGAGGGAGACACAGAATCGCAAGCAGGCTCCAGGCTCCCAGCCATCAGCCCAAAGCCCGACGCGGGGCTCGAACTCACGGACCGTGAGGGACCGTGAGATCGTGACCTGAGCTGAAGTCGGACGCTCAACCGACTGAGCCACCCAGGCGCCCCCGTTTTGACCGCTTTTAATCCAATCATGCTTTCCCCAACACTCCCCACCGATAACAACTCTAACAACATCTATTTGAAGTGTATCCTTCTAGATCTTTTTCTATATACACTCACACACACACACACACACACACACACACACACACACAATATTGTATGTTTTGTTTTGTTTAGATAGGCTCATCCTATATGTATCATTCTGAATCTAGCTTTTTCTTACATAACCAGCCCTCTCACAGATCGTTTCATGCTAGCACATAGAGATCTACTTCATTTTCTTTAGCTGCTTCATAGTATCCCTTAGTGCTACTATAACTTACTTTGTTTCACCCTTGTTTTATTGATGGCTATTTAGGTGGTTTCTATCATTTTTCTACTTCTCTAAACAATGCTGTAGATGAATATCCCTAAATATGCTTTTGCTGCACATGTGTTTCCCTAGGTAGATACTGAGAAGTGGAATTTATTCAACAAATATCTATATAACACTTATTATGTGCTAAGCACTCTTATTATGCGCTAAATGCTTTGCATATGTAGACTCACTTAATCCTCACAACAGCCCCATGTTTTCATCCATGTTCTACAAGTGAGGAAACCAAGGCACAGAGAGGTGGAACAACTTCTCAAAGGTCACACATCTAGTCAGTAGCAGGGAGGGTCAGGATTTGAATTCAGATCATTTGGATCCAGAGTTCAGTTTGCAGGGTCACAGGACATGGGTATCTTTAATTTCACTTTTATTTTAATGTTTATTTATTTATGTTTTTTGGGGGGGCGGAGAGGAGGGACTGAATCTCCAAGCAGGCTCCTAATTGTCAGTGCAGAGCCCAACTCGGTGCTCAAATTCAATGAACTATGGGACCATGACCTGAGGAAATCAAGAGTCAGGCACTTAACCGACTGAGCCACGCAGGCACTGCTCAGTGATTTCCAGTTTGGAACTTTTAGGAATAAAACTGTTAGGAACATTTGTGTACAGGTTTTTATGCGAACATAAGTTTTCATTTCTCTGAGGCAAATGCCCAAGAGTGCACTTGCTGGGTTGTATGGGAAGTGCATGTTTACTTTGATTTAAACTGCCCTATTCCATGCACAGTGCTTGTATCATTTTACATTCTCACCATTAGTATGTGAGTGATCTAGTTTCTCTGCATCGTTGTCAGCATCTGGTGTTGTCACTGTTTTTTATTTTAGCCATTCTGATATGAGTGTGTATTTCATTGTATTTTGAATTTACCTTTCCCTAATAGCTAAGTGATGTTGAACATTGTTTCATAATGCTTGTTAGCCACCTGAATATCCTTTTCAGTGAAATGTCTGTGGATGTCTTTTGTCTATTTTCTAATTGGATTATTTGTAATTTTACTGTTGAGTTTGGAGTATTCTTTACATATGCTAGTTTTGAGAGCACTTAATGTATTCTAGATACAAGTCCTTTACCAAATTTGTGGTTTGGAAGTATTTTCTTCCAGTCTATAGCTTGTGTTTTCATCCTCTTTTACATAGGCTTTCATAGAGCAAAAGTTTATGTATCAATTTTTCCTTTTATAGATAATGCCTTTTGGTGTCAAGTCTAAGAATTCTTCACCCAGCCCCAGGTTTTGAGGATTTTCTTCCATATGTTTTTCTAAAAGTTTTGTAGTTTGTTTTGTTATTAAATCAGTTTTGATTTTGGATTACTTTTTGTATATGATGTGAGGTTTAGGTTTTGTTTTTTTTTTGTTTTTGCTTATGGATGTCCATTTGCTCCAACAGCATTCTTTGAGAAGGCTGTCTCTCCTCCTTTAAACTACTTTTGAAATTTTGTCAAAAACAATTTGGTCGGGGGTGCCTGGGTGACTCACTTGGTTGAGCATCTGACTTTGGCTCAGGTCATGATCTTGAAGTTCCTGAGTTTGAGCCCCACATCGGGCCTGTTGCTGTCAGTGCAGAGCCCACTTTGGATCCTCTGTCCCCCTTCTATGTGCCCCTCCTCTGCTTGTGCTCTCTCAAAAATAAAAATTTAAATAATAATAATAATTTTGTCAGATTTGTATGAGTCCATTTCTGGCTTCTCTATTCTGTTCCATTGACCTCTTTCCATCAGTATTATCTTCACTGCTGTAGCTACAGAGTAAGCTTTAACATTGATTGGAGTGATTCTTCCCACTTTATTCTTCTTTAACAAAATTGTTTTAGCCAGTCTAGTTCCTTTGCCCTTCCATATAGACTTTGGTATGTCTATAACAAACTTGCTGAGATTTTGATAGAAATTGCAGTAAATTTGTAGATTCAATTAGGTGTTCTATGATTTCTTTCATCAGCATTTTGTAATTTTTAGATGAAGATCCTGACCAGGGTTTATACTAATTATATATATAAATATATATATCTGGCTGGCTCATTCAGTAGAGCATGCAACTCTTGACCTCGGGGTTGTGAGTTCGAGCCCCAAGTTGGGTATAGAAATTACTTAATAATAAAATCTTTGGGGCATTCACTTTCGAATGCCCCCTCTCTGTAAAGAGATCTTTCATACCATTCTTCCTTTCTGATCTTATACTCTAATAAACTTTTTCCTGCTACTCAAAAAAATAAAATCTTAAAAAAATAAAATACATATTTAGTGATGATAAATGGCATCACGTCTTAAATTTTGGTTTCCATATGTTCGTTACTAGTATACCAAAATATGACGGCTTTTTCTGTGTTGGTCTTATTTCCTTTGGACTTCCTGAACTCATTTATTAGTTCCAAGAGTGGTTTATAGATTTCTTGGGATTTGCTATGTGGATGATCATGCCATCTGCAAAGAGGAAAAGTTTTCTCTCTTTCTTTCTGATCTGTATGTTTTTCTTTTTTCTGCCTTACTGTAGGGAGCAGGACTTCCAGTGCCACATTGAATAAGAATGATGAATGTATTTCCTTGTCTTACTGCCAGTCCTAGAGAGAAAGCATTTAGTTTTTCTCCAGTAAGCATGATGGTAGCTGTAGGTTTTTTTGGAGATACTCTTTATGAGATTGAGGAAATTCCCCTTTACTTCTATGTACCAAGAGTTTGTTGTTGTTGTTGTTCTAATGATTTGGTATTGTCTCTTGTCAAGTGCTTTTTCTGCATTAACTGACATGATCATATATTTTTTTCTTCTTTAGTCTGTTGATATGGTAAATTGTGTTGATTGAGGTTAAATTTCTGTTTAGAATTTTTGCATCTAAGGCCAGGAGAGATATTGGTCTGTAATTTTCCTCTTTTGTGTGTTGTCTTTGTCTGGTTTTGATATCAGAGCAATACTTGAGAGGTGGTTCTTCCTGTTATTTTTGGGAAGACGTTGTGTAAAATTGGTGTTAATTCTTCTTTGAACATTTCATATAATTCTCCAGTGAAAAAAATCTGGGCCTAAAGATTCCTGGGAGCTCTTTAATTACACAAATTCAATCTCTTTAATGGTTGTAGGACTATTCAGATTACCTATTTCATCTTGGTAGAGTTTTGTAGGCTTGTGGATTTTGAGGAGTTGGTCCATTTTTTGTACACTGAATTTATAAGCATGTAGTTATTTGCAGTATTCTCTTATCCCTTTAATAGCTGCAGAATCAGTAGTGCCATCCCCTGTTTCATTCCTGATTTCGGTAACTTGTGTTTTCTCTTTTTATTTGTGTCAGTCTTGCTAGAGTTTTGCCAATTTTATTGACTTTTTTTCTGAAGAACCAGCTTTTATTTCATTGATTTTTCCCCCCATTGTTTTTCTGTTTTCAATTCCACTGATTGCTCCTTCCATCTTTATTTCCTTCTGTCTTCTTGGTTTGTGTTTATTTTGTTCTTCTTTTTCTTGGTTCTTGAGGTAGGTATGTAGACTACTGGTTTGAGATTTTTCCTCTCTTTTTTAAAAAATTTTTTTTTAATGTTTATTTATTTTTGAGACAGAGAGAGATAGAGCATGAACAGGGGAAGGGCAGAGAGAGAGGGGGACACAGAATCTGAAACGGGCTCCAGGCTCTGAGCTGTCAGCACAGAGCCCGACGTGGGGCTCGAACTCACCGACCGTGAGATCATGACCTGAGCCAAAGTCGGACGCTTAACCGACCAAGCCACCCAGGCGCCCCTCCTCTCTTTCTAATGTATTTGGTGCTATACATTTCCTTGTCTGCTTTTGCTGCATCCCGCACATTTCAATATACCTTATTCTCATTTTCACTCAGTTCAATATATATATATATATATATATATATATATATATATTTATTTATTTATTTATTTAAATTTCCTTTTTGATTTGTTTTTAATTTTTTTAATGTTTTCTGAACCAGGGATTATTTAGAAGTATGCTTTGTAGTTTCCAAGTGTTTGGAGATTCTCCTGTTATCTTTATTTTGTCGACTTCTGGTTTGATTCCATTATTGCCAAGAACATAATCTGTAATGACTTCAGTTCTTTTACATTTGTTTTTAATTCGTTCATTCATTTTTTGTTTTTGTTTTTAAGTAGGTTTCACACCCAGCATGGAGCCCAATGTGGGGTTCAAACTCGTGACCCTGAGATCAAGACCTGACCTGAGATCAAGACTTGGATGCTTCACCGACTGAGCCAACCCAGCAGCACCTCAGTTCTTTTACATTTCTTAAAGTTTGTTTTATAACCTAGAATACGGCCTGCCTTGGCCAATGTTCCACAAGTTATTTTAAAAGAATATGTATTCTTCCGTCATCGGATGAAGTGTTTTATAAATGTCAATTAGATCCTCTCAGTTAATGTTGCTGTTGAGAGCCTCTATAACTTTGCTGAATTTGTCTCGTTGTTCTGTCAATTGCTGAGAGAAGATGTTGAACTCTGCAACTTTAATTGCAGATCTATTTTGCCCTGCAGCACTCTGTGTTTGCTTCCTGTATTTTGAAGCTTTGTTGTTGGTGCATTCACATTTAGGATTGCTATGTTTCTTGGTGAATTGATCCTTTTACTATTATGTGATGTCCCTCCTTGTCCTTAGTAATTTTCTTTGCTCTGAAGTCTCCTTTGTCTGATACGAATATAATCACTTCTGTTTTTTGAAAAATTAATGTTTACATGATTAATTTTTTAATTTTTTTAGAAAAAGAGAGAGCACACGAGCAGGGGAGAGGGGCAGAGGGGGAGAGAGAGAGACAGAGACAGAGACAGAGAGACAGAGAGAATCTTAAGCAGGTTCCACACTCAGCACAGAGTATAATGTGGTGCTCGATCCCATGACCTTGGGATCATGACCAGAGCTGAAATCAAGAGATGGGTGCTCAACTGACTGAGTCCCCCAGGCACCCATGTTAAGAGATTCTTTTTTTTTTTTTAATGTTTATTTATTTATTTTTGAGAGGGAGAGAGAGAGAGACAGAGCGACAGAGAGCGTGAGCTCAAGTGAATGAGCAGGGTAGGGGCAGAGAGAGAGGGAGACAGAGAATCCCAAGCAGGCTCTGCGCTATCAGCACAGAGCCCAATGCAGGGCTCGAACTCACAAACCATGAGATCATGACCTGAGCTGAAATCAAGAGTTGGTCACTTAACTGACTGAGCTACCCAGACGCCCCAGAAGACTCTTAATCCCGTTTCCATCTTCTACTTTAGCAGGCAGTACCTTGTTTAGGTTTAGTACTTTTGTTCGGGCATACCTCTGTGGGTTGTAGTTCCAGTGACAGTTTAGTTTTCCAACCCCTATTTTGGTCTGCTTCATTTTTCTGGTGTCCCTGGGGCTTCTGCTTAATCCCCAGAGGGCTGTCTGCAGGGGCAGAAGGTGCTTCCCTGAGCTGCTAGCTTTTTGCTGGGTGATCTTCTGGGGGAGGGGAAGGTTGTTGAAGCCCCTGGGCCTGGATTTCCTATGCCCCCTGGGTGGAGGGTAGGGAGATACAGGGCTTTGTTCCTGCTACTGCTGCAGGCAAACAAGCTGCCTGTGGGTGTGCCAGTTCTGGAATGGGGATTGAGATCGCGCAGGGCTTTGTGGCTGTAAGCAGACTGGACCACCTTCTGGGACTTTGGCTGTGGAGCCAGGCTTAGGTCCTCCCAGTAGGTCTCCAGTCCATGTGTGTGAAAATGTGTGTGTGTGTGTGTGACCATTGCATTGGTGGTTTGGGGCTGCAGGCTTCTTTGGCATCCAGTCTAGGGATGTACAGAAGATAAAAGGAAAACTGAAGAGGCATAATAACTAGACTTATCATGGTGACCATTTTGTAATGTGTATAAGATGTCAAATCACTATGTTATACACCTGAAACTAATATTATTTTGTATGTCAACCATACTTCAATAAAAAATACATTCTTGGGGCACACGTCTGGCTTAGTCAGAGGAGCATGAGACTCTTGATGTTGAGGTCATGAGTTTGAGCCCCATATTGGGTGTGGAAATTACTTACATAAATAAATAAAATAAAAAATATATATGTATACACACACACACACACACATATATATATATATTTTTTTTTTTTTTCTTTCATACCAGCAAAAGAAAGAGGAGGAGGAGCAGGAGGTAGAGAAGGAGAAGGAGAAAGAAAACTGAAGAAAGTCACCACATTATTGTTCCTCAAGTCCTGAAGTTCCTAGCTAGTCCACCTTCTTTCCTGTTTTCAGAAGACTTTCATCATGTCTGTTGAATCATTTCTAGGGTAGTTGTAATGGAAGGAGAGGAGCAGGGGAAAGTGAGTCAATATCATCCCATTCTGGAACCAGAAGTCCCCTAGTGTAGTTTTGAAATACATTTCTTTTAGTATGAGTGGTTCTGAGCATCTTCTGATAAGTTTTTCTTTAAAAAATATTTTTAAAAAGTTTATTAATTTTTGAGAGAAAGGGAGAAAGCGTGAACAAGGGAGGGGCAGACAGAGGGAGACACAGAACCCGAAGCAGGCTGTAGGCTCTGAGCTGTCAACATAGAGCCTGACGTGGGGCTAGTACTCATGAAAGATCATGACCTGAGCTGAAGTCGGATGTTTAACCAACTGAGCCATCCAGGCACCCCATATCTTCTAAGTTTTAAAGCCATTTTAATTTTTTTTATATATTTCATTTTGATATTATTTGTTGATACTATTTCCTCCATTCATATAGTTGCTGTGTTTGAGGTATTGATTTGTAAGAGTTGTTTTCAATATTCACTAGGAGTTGCAGATATGTTCCCCAGCTTATTGTTTACCCTCTGATTTTTCCTTGTTTTTAAGTTTATTTTTATTTATTTTGAAGAGAGCGAGCATGAGTGGGGGAGGGGCAGAGAGAGAGGGAGAGAGAGAATCCCAAGCAGGCTCTGCGCTCATAGCTGGATCTCCAGAACTGTGAGATCATGACCTGAGCCGAAATCAAGAGTTGGACTCTTAACCGGCTGAGCCACCCAGATGCCCTAGGATTTTGCCTTTTTAATGATATTTTTTTGCCATACAGTTAAAAAAAAATGTAGATGAGGGGTGCCTGGGTGGAGCCTGCTTCAAATTCTGTCTCCTTCTCTCTCTGCCCCTCCCCCACTTGCACTCTGTCTCTCTCTCTCTCTCTCTCAAAAATAATAAACATTTTTTAAAAACGTTTAAAAATGTAGTTGAATGAATGTATCAGTCTCTTCCATAGTTTCTGGGTTTTGTGTCATTCTTGGGAAGGTCTCCTGATCTCAATATTTTCTTTTAAAATCCTCTCATTTTCTTCTAGTACTTTTATAGTTTCATTTTTAAAAATTTTAAATCTTTGCTCTATTTGGAGTTCATTTTGGTGTAAAGTGTGAGGTAGTGTATCTAGTTGTCCCAAGGCATTTATTGAATAGTCCACCAGTTCCTGTCTACTTTGAAATGCTGTCTTCAAAAAAAAATTGTGGTAAAAAGCATATGGCATAAAATTTATCATATTAACCCTTTTTAAACTTTATTTTTTAAATGTTTATTTATTTATTTTTGAGAGAGAGAGAGAACACACGTGGAGGAGGGGCAGAGAAAGAGAGGGGGACACAAAATCCGAAGCAGGCTCCAGGCTCTGACCTGAAAGCAAGCAGCGAGCGTGATGTGGGACTTGAACTCACGAACTATGAGACCACGACCTGAGCTAAGTTGGATGCTCAACTGACTGAGTCACCCAGGTGCCCCCATATTAACCCTTTTTAAATGTATAGTTCAGTAGTGTTAAGTTATTCACATTGTTGTGCAATAGATTTCTAGAACTTTCTTACCGTGCAAAAATGAAACTCATTGAACAACAACTCCCCATTGAAATGCTACCTTTTTATCATAGACTAATTTCCTGTCTTTGTCACTTCTTGCCTCAACCACTGTAACAGCCTTCTAGCATCACCATAATTCCAATCTGTCATGCACACTACAGCCTGATTCATTTTCCTCATGCCAGCTCTGACCACAACACTCCTTTATTCAAAACCTCCACAAGCCCTTCCTGATACTGCAATTGAAATTAAGCCCCCATTACACTCTTTTATAGTGCTGGTACCTTTTCTTCCTGTAATGTCTCATGGTTTGTAATTTTAATTATCTGTGTGATTATTTGACTGTTGTCTATCTCCTTGCTAAACTTCAAGCTTCATGAGAGCAAGGGCAATGTGCTGGCCATGTATTCCCAGGGCTCAGGGTGCTCCTGGTCCCCAGTAGGGAGTCAGTCCCAGTTTGTGGAATGATAGCTTTCCCCTTGCCTCTGGAATAAGGTAGAAACAATTGCAAGATCTGATACTAACTTACCTTCTCTCATCCCTCTGACCTTCAAGGAAGTCAAATTGGACTTCCTGCTCTTCCTGAAAGAGCCTTAGGCTTTTTAATGCTTGGTTCTGGTCTACACCAAGCTTTGATTTTATCTTTTTATTTGTGCTCCAATTGCTCCCTGTGCCTGAAGGCCATGCCCCTGCCCTCTACACACACACCCACCCCCCACCCCCCCACCCCCAGTCCCCTGCCAGCATTACTACCTTATGGAAATCCAATTCATCCTTCAAGACTATGGCTGTCTCCACCACTAGACTGTGAGTTCCTTGACAGCAGAGACAAAGTTCCCCTAATTTGTCCTTAGGGAGCAACACAGCTGCTGGTCCCAGGAGGTGTTCATGGCCACACATCTCTTTCCGCTCCTTGTGACTGGACAGTGTTCCTTATTTGTGGGCATCTGGGAACCTGGCTTCCTGGCCTCCCAGGGCAAGACTTAGAGCTGGCTTCAGGAATCTTCTGGTAACCTAATAAATGTGTCTTGTTGTGTTGTGAAAGGCCTGAATATGAAATGGTGGAGCAGGGGCAGAGACTTCCCTGCCTTTCAGTACTGTGCCCTTGACATTCCCTCACTCATCCCCCTTCTCCAGCAATAAACAATTACTGCCCCTCCCCCTACGGCATCCTTCCCCTCCTCACCTGAGGAGGGCCCTGGCTCTCCCTAAAGGATGCTCCCTGCCTCTTCCTCCCTGCAAGCCCTTTGGAGAGGAGGCTGTTTAGTTGGCCACACTTCTGGCCTCCTGCCACTGGGAAACAGGATTGTCATGTTCAAGTTCCTATTGTCCCTCCTCCACCATGCCTGATTTAGGGACTCCCTGGCCATTCCCTGCCACTGTGTGCTTCCCAACTGCACCCCTGTTACCTCCAGGATCCAAGGCAGCCCCTTCCTCTCACAGAGGCACTGGCCCTCTGGCTTGGGCTTCTTCCCACCCCAAGGGCTGCTGGCATCCTGGAGGCTCAAGAGCTCACAGAGGTCAGGGGTAGCAAGCTGGGGACCATGTGCTGGATCCAGAGGGCTAACCTATTTTGTTTGGTCAGAATCATGTTTTTAAAGGCCCGAGCTGGGGAAGGACCTCAAATCCTCCAGACTTTTAGGTGCTAGATTCCCTCCACATCCTGCTGTTCTGCTTTAGAGCTCATTCCTGAGCCCACCCCTGCCCTAGAGCTGTCCAGATTCTGAAATACACCTGCTGACCACAACTTCTCTCCTTCCCCTTCTCTTCCTGCTTCCTCCAATCTCGTTCTGTTCTCTGCACACGGACCTCCAGCCCTCAACCCCACCCTGCTCTCCCAGGCTTCTGTTCTCTCTTTGTTTTCCTTCCCCTGCCTCACCAGTTCCCCCAGAACTCCATGTCTTTCTGTTGGAAGCCTTAGATGAATCTAGCCATCCATCTTCAGTGGGATCATCCTAAAAAGCAAAGTTGGCTAATTCTTTGCTTTCCTACAAACTTTGAGATTCTTCACCAGCCACAGGGCTAGTGGTACTAAGAATAAAGACACACTCCTCACCTGACCTTTCAGAAAGCCCCGTGTGCTCTGCCTCTTGCAAACCTCCTCTGCATTGTCTCCTCCCAAACTCATACCAGCCCTGTGACTCTACATGCTGAATTTTTTTTAATTAAAAAAATTTTTTTAATGTTTATTTTTGGGAGAGAGAGAGACAGAGCATGAGCGGGGGAGGGGCAGAGGGAGACACAGAATCTAAAGCAGGCTACAGGTTCCAAGCTGTCAGCAGAGAGCCCAATGCAGGGTTCCAACCCACGAACTGTGAAATCATGACCTGAACCAAAGTTGGACGCCTAACTGCCTAACTGAGCCACCCAGGCACCCCTACATGCTGAACTTCTTAGCCATCACAGCCCCTTTCAGGAACCTATACCTGCACAACAGCTTTCCCCCACTCATTCTTTCCTTGGCTCACTTTAGTCTTTATTTAATTTATTTTTGAAAGAGCGTGAGCAGGGGAGGGGCAGAGAGAGGGAGACAGAGTATCCGAAGTGGGCTCTGTGCTGACAGCAGAGAGCCCGGTGTGGGGCTCCGACTCATAAACTAAGATCATGACCTGAGCTGATGCCTGATGCTCAACCAACTGAACCACTCAGGTGCCCCAACCTTAGTCTTATTTTAAAACCCAACGGTTTCTAAGGGTAGATATGTCTTTGTGTAAAGGCACCGAACAAGGTGAGTGAGATTATACCGTAAGCAAACAGCTGCTACCTCTAAGGAGGGCAGGAGGCGATCGGGATTGAGGGAGAGAGTTGGTCAAGGGGTACTTTAGCCTTATGGGTAAGTAAAGTTTCTACTTTTCACAGGGAGATTATACTATGTATTTATTGCTTGTGAGATATACAAAGAAACAAATGAGGCAGTTCAATACCAGGAAGCCTTCCCTAGACTTCCCAGGCAGATGGAGCAGTTTCCTTTTCTGGGATCAAATAGCATTTTCCTTGTGTTCTAGGAAATAACTGTGTTGTACTTTGTTGGTGCCTTTCTCCTTCTGGGTGGTGAACATCCTTGAAGGTAGTAACTTTAATTCATGCTCCCAGTGCCCAGCAGAGTGTGTGGCCCACAGCAGGTGCTCAGGGAGTGCTGAACCCAATGCATTGCCTCAGCCAGTGGGAAGCGCTTTGAAAGCACTTGTATGGGATAGGTCTGACCTTAGTCCTGAGAAAGATTAGTTGTTAAAATATCCAAGGAAGAACGTCTCCGGGAGTCTGAAATATGGGTAGGAGTCTCTGGGCTCTTGGACTGGATCAACATGAGGATGGGGCTGGCATCCCCAAGGCCAGGATCCAATTCAGTTCTACAGTCTTGTCACGTGGCATGCTTCTGAAGCCACTGCCTCTTTGGCAGTTAATCTAAGAGCAAGGGCTATATCCCCAAACGTTGAACTTCTCAGGCCCAGCCCTAATCTGTATCTCTAAGGTGAATGGGACAGCCTAAAGAAACAGGCCAGGAGGCCTGGAGTTAGGAGGACATGCACACCAGCGAGTGTCCCACACTTGGAGGGAGACTTGAAGGCACCTAGAATCCCAGATTGTAATCATGGGAGTCTGCTATTTCACAATTTTCCAGAGAAATCTCAGCTCCCAGGTCATAAAATGCTTCTTAGGCCCTATCTATTGCCCATAGGCAAGAGGGCAAAGGGGTGGCCTTAATGGGTCAAGATTGGGGCCTAGAGAGTGAGTAGGGTGGCTTTTAGAGTTGTAAGGTGGGTACCATGTGGCCAGAACACTTGTGACTTGGATGTGCAAGTGGTAAGGAGGCTGCAGAAGGGTCTGAATTAGTCTAACATCTAAGAACGTCCCCAGCCAGCCCCTGTATTCAACCTTTTTTTTTTAAGTTTCTTTATTTTGAGAGAGAGAGAGAGCGAGCGAGCATAAAAGCTGGGGAGAGGCAGAGAGGAGAGACAGAATCTCAAGCAGGCTCCATGCCATCAGCGTAGAGCCTGATGCAGGGCTCGAACTCATAAACCCTGAGATCATTACCTGGGTCAAGATCAAGAGTCAGATGCTTAACCAACTGTGTCACCCAGGCACACACCCTGTATTCAACCTTGAATAGGACAGCCTTCCTGGGGTCTTACGACAATGAGGCTCCTGGAGGGATAAGGGCAGTGGCAGTGGCTGGAGGCATTTGGTGAGCAGCCCCCTCTGAGCCTCCCCCTTCCTCCCAGCTATTCACCCACCACCCCACCATGAATTGCTAAAAGGAACATCTGATCACACTACAGGCCTTTAGAACTCAATGAGGAAAACTGCCAGCCAGCCCATCTCTTTGTAAGTAACTTTTATTTTTATTTACAACAGAATCGGTGGCTTCGTTCCTCCATCTTTAAGGACAGTTGGCATCAGCAGCCAGATGGAAAGTCCGCCGTGAAGTCAAACTCATTCTGCCCCAGCCACAGCTCTGGCAGCTCATTGGCCCGGTCCAGTCCCAGTTCCACCACCAGCGACATCAGCACCTCCTCATCCACTGGGTCCGAGTCGATGATAGCAGGGCTCTGGGCACCAGTAGAAGGAGAGAGTGACCCCGCCCCTCCCGCCTGAGCTGCAAAACCCCAGTTTTGTAGGGGCCCTGCCTCCCCAGGTTGGCCCGGAGTGGCGGCAGCCATCCCATGATACTGGCTATTGAGTTTCTGCAGCTGCATACTGGCCAGCAGATGAGGGGCAGGGTGCAGGTTGAAGGGTGGGGGTTTAGTGGGAGGGGTGGCGGTAGGAGAGCCTATTGGAGATGGAGATCCTGAGGAACTAGTGGGAGCCCCACTGGCCTTGGTTCCATTCGAGGCTACCCCAGGGTAGTGCAGAATGGCCACTGCTTTGCGGTCTTTCACTCCCAGGTTAGAGTAGGCCAGAGAGCTCATCTCTTGGTTGGCATCCTAGAAGAGAAAGAAAGGCACAGCATGGTAGCCCTGTTAATGGTTCTGCCAGCACCATTCATCAGGCTCAGAAAGCCCCTATGTGCACTTCCTTTGGGGCTAGTGGTGGGGAGGGAAGAAGGAGGCCCCACGGAAGGTTAGGCTTCCAGCTTGAGTATCCTTTTGCTACCATGGTTCTGAGCGCTGAGCTCAGACCCAAGTTCTCCATGCTGGGCACCCACCATCCTAAGTGGGTTCATGGCTTTCATCTCTCTCTCCCTGACCCTTCACTTCACCATTTTTTTTTTCACTTCACCATTCTGAAAAGGGCATCTCATTGGCTTTCTTCTCAGCCTCACAGCAATCTTTGCAATGGAGTGGTCTTATGACCCTCTACTTCTCTGTTCCCTTTATCTGCCATCTTCCAACACCTCGGTGGGTTCAATTTGACCACGTTTAGGCAGCAGCTATTGTCAGCCTCCCCAAAGAAATCCCTGCCGTTTCTTTCCTCTCTGCTACAGGACACTAGACACCATGCATAGGAGGGCCTATGACCAGGCCCAGATCAGTTTGTCTTTCCATGCTTCAGGGTCTCCATCTGCAAAATGGCACCAGTTACCTCCTTCGCAGGTGAGGTGCCACCCTTGACATCAAGTGCAGGCCTCGACATGGTTGGCATTTCAGAGCCTTGGCAGAAGTTGGATAAACTGGTGGGAGATGATGCTGCCAGCTGTAACTTTTGTGCTGTATGTGAGGGAAAAGAGAGGATAAGGACAAAGTCTTCGTTGACCAAGAAAGCACTAGCAAAGTCCTAAGCAGGGCAACTCCACACAGCTACAAGCCAAGGATGGCACCGGGGTTAGACCCAAGACCAGAAACCACCTGAGCACAGGGAGGAGATCAAGCTAGAACATTGGCCCGAGACAGGAAAGGTGCTTGATTTAGCCATATGCTGCCCAGGCAGCAAGCTACCCACATCACCAAGGCGGGGGGGGGGGGGGGGGCACACGTTATTGTTTCCTCACACAAGTGACTTCAGGGCCCCAAGTATGTGTGTGAGGTGCACAGCTTCTGATTCTGAGGGCAGGAATGTCCCTGAGCAAGTAGCACACTTTCTCAGTGGGCCACTGGTGTCCAAGGCTGGAGACCTGAGACTTCCACCAGGATTGGGAAAGAGTGGGAAAGGAAGACCTGGAAAGCTGGATGCTTTGACCCAGGGAAGGAATACATCCCCAAAGCTAACATCATGGGGTTCCAAAGCCCTGCCTTGGGCACAGGTCTGAGAAAACCTGGGCTGATCAGGGTGGTCCGGGGACGCTAAGGCAGCCAGAGAGCAGCTAGAAATGTCTCGATTTTCTCCATGTCTCCAAGACAACCCTGGCAGCACTGGACTTTCCCAGGATATCTGCTCTGAGCCCAGCCACACCCATCTGCAGGGACTGGTGGGAATGACTCTTCCTGGAGAGAAATGGCTTTCCCATTAGGTAGCTGTGGTTCTGGGAGCAGGATCTAATACTCCTCTACCCACATGCCTCACCTGACCACTGGCCAAGTCATCATACCTGAAATGACTCAAATGGCTCCTGAAGAAATGATTCCCTAGCTCAAGTGCCAAAGGATTAAGGGGATGAGGGGGAAAAGAATGCCCCCAAACCAGAAAATAAAAAAAATCTCTGGAAAATCTCAAGTTTTCTTCCTAGAAGCTTTTTTTTTTAATCCCTATATATTCTAGCCTTCATGATGACTTAGAGATGTAGAATTTCCTATTTACAAATACCTGATAGCTCAAAGATTCTTCAGGACCTTAAAAAGTATCTCTAATCTTTCCAACAAGGTTTGAATTCTCCATACCTCCCTCTCTCCAGTGGTCATTAGAAGTCTGTTCAGATACTTCTAGAAAGTGACCGCTAACTGCCTGTCTTTATCATCGCCACTTACTTATTAGGGAAGGAGGCAAGAAAAATAGAGAAAGGAAGAAGAGGGTGGGGAGAAAACATGAGAAAATCAGCTTCTGGGTTTGCCACTGCTGCTTGATTGGAGCCCTGTTTCTTCTCTCAGGCAACAAGAGAATATTTCAAGCCAGCGACCACAAGACAAGGAATCTAATCCATGTCATCTTCAAGAGCCCAGTACCTTTGGTATCAAGCAATTTCATATCCAAAGAAAAAATGTCTGGGCGGGGGGGGGGGGGCTTGGCCATCTTTCCCTGTTCCTATCCAGCCTCCCTCCCTTATGCTGCTAGGCACCGGAACGCACCAAAAGAAAACACAACATTAACAACAACAACAAGAAACGGGAGAGAAAAAAGAAGTAGGGGGGTGGGGGAAGAACGAGAAAAAAAAGTATCTCTGTTCTGATGTCAGTTCTTGGGAAGACCATTTTACCATGTCTCCCCCTTCAGGCTGGGAGCTCCCCTAGGCGGGACCCTGTTTCCATTCGGATCTGTGGCCTCCCATCCCCGCCACCTCTCCACCCGCCCTGGGTCGGGGCTCAGTAGGCGCTCAGTAAGTGTTATTGAATCCGTCTGAAGAGGCAATACCATTTCGATCAGAATGCGGGCCCCTGCTTCCCCCAGTTTCTGTCCCCACTCTGCCACCCAGTCCATTCGAAGGCAAAACTTGGCAGCGCGGAAACGTCCCAGGCTGCTCTCCAAGCTGCGGGCTGACCACTGCGAAACCTCTGCAAGAAGTGGCTGGATAACCCGAAGCAACAAGTGCCTCCTCGCCCGCCGTTGTCGCAGGCCCCAGCCACCAGTTCCCAGTCCCGCCTCCCTCCCTTCTCTACGGATCTTCCCTTGGGCCGCCAGCCCCCTCCCGCCTCGATGGGGGTGGGGAAGGTAAAGGAAGAAGAGAGAAGGGAGAGGCAGGTAGGGGCCGAGTCTTTGACCTGTTGGGGGACCAAAAGTTAAAATGGCACGAACCGGATGGCTCCATCTCGATTGCTATTTTCTCACTCAGGAGAAATTTAAAAATCCAAACAGTACTGCGGCTTGGCTTGGACGTGCTCTAACCAGACCAGTCAGTTTCGCCACCTGAAAACTAAAGGCCCGTTGTTTGCGGACAGCTCGGCTGCCCTCCCCGCCGCATCCCAGGTGGAGCTGCGGGAGTTGGGGGCGGCTGGGAGCATCCCTGCGCGGTGGGCGCGAGCACCCAGGCCACCAGGGCCCCGAGCGTCGGCTCCTGCAAGTGCGGTATCACGAACCGATTGTAGAGACTGGATGGGCGGGCGGGGAGAAGCGCGGGGTCTTGGGCTCCGCAGCGAGTTTGGGTCCCCGCGGTGTTTCCGCGCGCGGGGGCGCACTCGGCGCCGGCAGCCACTCCCGCGCCTCATCAACACTTACTGAGCGCCCGCTGAGTACCCGACGCGGCCGCAGGCTGAGCCTACCCCCTAGCCAAGCCGCCTGTAATCAGTGCTATAAGCCGGCTGCCAGAAGAGTGAGAGAGGCTCGGAGAGGTTCAGTAACTTGCCCAAGGTCACAGCGCTAGAAAGTGGCGGAACCGGGATTCGCAGCCAGGGCGGTCTGACTCCAAGTCCGACGCTCGGTGAGGCAGGGACTCAGTGCGCGGCCCGGCCCAGCCACCCTCGTTTATAGGGAGAGGGGTGTGTGCGTGGGTGTGTGGGCGTGCGTGTGGGGGAGAGTAAAGGTCGGCTGGGCAGAAGAGGCAAGTTGCCCAAATTCGCTAACTTCCATCCCGCAATTCCGCTGAACTCGTCCCCCAAAAAGCCCCTCTCGTCTCCAGTCCCCGAAGGAAACCTGAGCTTTGTGCAGCCCCACAGCCGGAGCGTCCAGATGCGGTCTGGGCGATTAGCAAAGTCGGTGGAAGCCAAGCTGGAGAAAGCGCGGACGCGGGGAGAAAAGGTGCTGCGGTCTCCCCGAGAGAAGCGGGCGCCCGGCCCGGCTGGCGGAAGGCGGGCGCGCTGGCGAGCGAACAGTCTCGCTGGTGGGCAGGCGGCGGCCCCTCCGCCCCCAGCAGAACAGCTTTCAAACAGAAAACAAGTCCCCCAGAGGCCCCCGGCCCGCCCGGCCGCCGCCCGCTCCCCACACCCACTACGCTGGAGTCTCTGGCCCCACCGACCAGCCCAGCGCCCTGCCCGGCGGCCCGGCTTACCTCTGCGACGCCGCCTGCCCTGGAGAGAGGGAAGCGCGGAGCCCGGTGAGCCGCGGGCGAAGCGGCGGAGCCCCCAGCCCCTGGCACGCACGCCGCCACCGCCGCCGCGAGCCGGTCGCGCTCAGTGCCACCCGACCTCGGGGCGCCTGGGTAAAGCCCGCGCCGCCGCGCCGCCGCCGCACCGCACAGTGCCGCGCCACGGAGCCCCGGCCCGCACCCGTGCCCGCCCGCCCGCAGCTTCGGCGCCTGACTCCGGGGTGGTGGCGGCCTCCGCGGTCCCTTCCCGGCGCCGGGGACCCGGGTCTCAAGCCCCCATTGCCGCCCGGATAGCCCTGACGCACACGCAAACGGCAGCAGGCTGGACTCGGCTAGGAATCCCAGGAAGGACAGACCCTTTCCCCCCCTTTTTTTCTCTCCCCCCCGCAATTTCCACGTCTTTATAACCGGCTTAGGGCATTATTAGCACATGTCCTGGCTCGTGGGCGAGTTGGTGGCAAAATCTGAACTGGATACTCACTGAGGGCCAGAGCGGGTGCTGTGCCTTCCTCAGCCCTCTTCCTCCTCGCCGGGAACGACCCCTCGCAGGCAGGCTGCGGGCGGGCACCCGGGCGGAGCGAGCCTCCTCTTGGCAGCTCAGCGGTGCCCCTTCTGCAGCTGTGCCGCTGGGAACATTTTATAGCGGCTGCTGGCGTGTGTGGCCCTTTAAAGGCGCTCAAGCTGGTGCAGTCACCGCGGATCGTGTGAAAGCGAAGGGCCGGCTGGGGAACGGAGTCCTAGCGGCTCCGCGGGTCGGACAGCGCCGGGGACCACCCGCGGTTCCCGGGGTGCAGCCGGCGGGCCCAGGCCATGGGCACCCTCAGCTTTGAGCCCCAGGCTGACGCCTGCGCCTGTAAAGCTGGGGGTGGCCCGTGCCCGGGACATGGTCTCTCCCCACCGCCCTGCATGGACTTGCCCAATAAATTCCACTTAGCAATTTCGCTGAGGCTAGAGAGAGCTGTTAGTGTCTGTTTTTTGACCTAAATCTAGCGGGTGGCCAGAGCGGGCTTCAGGACGTTGGGGGGGAGGGGGGGGGAAGAGAGGTATGGGCCTAGGGAATGGCCGGGGAGAGGGGGACAGGGCTCGTGCTGGCCGGGCAGTATTTTGAGTTTTCTGCAGGGCTTTCTCCGAGCCTCTTTGCCCTCTCTGGGCCGCACCATCTTGTTGAAGGGCTGAGGCTGGGAGTCCCTTTCCCCTTAAAGTCCCCGCATTCCGGACAGAGCCTCATGGAGGGCCTATCCGGCAGCGGCGGCTTCCCTCGAAGGCGTGAGCGGGAGTTGGGTTCTAGGGATTCTCTCTTGTGGTTAGCCCCCGGCGGAAGGAGGCTGGCGGGATGCGATGCGGTCTGTTTGCCCATCCGGACCGTGGGGCCAGGTGCACCTCAGGAAGCTCGCCGCAGAAAAGCCCAAGAACTGGCAGCCGTGTCGGAAGAGCTTGCCCCGGAGCTTGAGGGGATCCCTTCTGCCTTCCCATGATGCCAGGTTATTTTATTACGATTATATAATCATTTCCATCCAGCAGGAATAACATTTTGCATTTAGAGCACATATTTCTCAGGTTGGGATACTATCTTACAAATGTTTAAGGGAAACATTCATGTTTCCTTCATGTTCATGTTCCTTGTGGCCAGCAAGCTCCCATCTCACCTCTTACGGGAAGGCCACGGATTTTCCCTCTACTAGACTCTTTTTTGGCCCCTTTCAGCAGCTGTTCATTTTACATTGTTTATAAAACATGCTCTTTTCTTAAAAAGTCCTGATGTTAAGAGGTGAGGGAATGTCATGAAGTCATTTTCACTACGTATGTGTTCCATCTTCTTAATTGGATTTGAAGACCTAAAGGTCTTTTTCTTTTTTTCTTCTTTCATTTTTTTTCTTTCTTCCTTCCTTCCCTTACCTTCCACACACTTTTCCCTAAGTGCCCTGCATTTGCTCTTTGAACAAAGTTCTGTTTGTTGACGGACTAGCCGGCTTACTGACTTGAGGATGGGGAGCAAACAGAGGGACGGATCAAGGCCCTTCCTTAACACCTGGAGGAAGCGAAGGGCGTACTCTGGACTCCAGCTAACCCCCTTCCCCAGCCCCAAAAGCTGCCTTGCGCAGCTCTGTTCCTTCCCTCTCCCTGCCTCAACATAAACCCCAGGAACGTTACACCCACACACCGTTTCTCACTTTGCCCAAAGATCTTTGGGTCATGTCCACTTTCTCCTCTAAAAGGCAGGATCTGTCGGAACCCAGAAACCCTACAGAGTTTGCCTGTGAAATACATCCTCAAGCCATCTTGGTTTTGCCTGAGGTGAGCGACCCCAGGGTTTGGAATTGTGTTTTGCTGATTGGACCTCCGACCTACCCTCCCCCTCCGCTCCCTCTGGGCAGCGGGTCTGGAAACAGCGGCAGCAGCGCCGCTGCAGGCTCCGGATCCGGGAGGTGTCGGATCCGCCCTCCATCTATTGGATGGCTCCCAGGCCAATTGTTAGAAAGAGGCATATGTTCATCTCGGCTTCTGGAGTGTCTCCGGAGCAGTTGCTCAACAACCAGCGCCCTCCCCCATCCGGACCATTGAAGGGCAGAAAAAGGAGCGCCCTCCGCCACAATTCTCTGTGCCCACTTGCTGGAGAGTGTCTCCCAGCTGGTGGCTTCCTGTCATCTTCGCTGTCCGTCCACCTCCTGGGGAGCAGAAAAGAGAGGGGCTTCAAGCACTCAGTGGTGGAGCACAAAAGCCACCCCTTTCCTTTTGGGGGAGATAGGAAAGGAGGTTAGTTGCAGAGGCAGGGAGAGAGCAAAGGAGACATTTGCATCTATCTGCAAATTTGCCCCCCCCCCCCCCATCACAGACTTCCCAGTTAGCTCCAGCCCAGCTCAGAGCTCTCCGCCGAACTCTTATCTCCAACTTGGCAACTAGATCCCGAGCTCTGGGAAGCAAGGAGAGGACAAGGATGGTTACCCAGCAAAAACTTTCTGTGTGCCAGCATTGGTCTAGCATGTTCCCATCATCATCTCATTTAATTCCCACGACAGCCCTGTGTGAGGTAGGGTTTACCAAAGGTGAAACCAGGACCCAGAGATATGACCAAGTTAACACAGCCAGGGGGCAGGGTGTTTGAATCTGGGTCAGGCTGACTGCAGAGTCCTTACCCTCACCCTTAACACCTCACTGCCTGCGAGGTAAGGTGGCCTTCTAGACTGGTGGTGGAGAGTACACGTTCAGGGGTCAGTCCACTTGGGTTTAAATTCCCACACTGCCATTTACTAGCTGTATGATCTTAGGCCAAGTGGTTTCATTCTTTGGGCCTTGGTTTTCCTGGCTGTTAAATGGGGATCTTAATGGTAGCCACTCTGTGGGTTTGTCGCAAGGATCCGAGGAAAAGCTTAGCCTGGTTGGTGCCTGGTGTGTAGTTAAGTGGTCAACAAATGTTGTCATTGTGCCTTCTGATTCTTTCTTTTCCTTTTGCCTCTTAGCCTTGTCTCAGCTCATACACTTCAGGTTCAATAAAACTGACTGATTAATTTAAAAACAAGGCTGAGGGGCGCCTGGGTGGCTCAGTCGGTTAAGCGTCCGACTTCAGCTCAGGTCACGATCTCACGGTCTGTGAGTCCGTGAGTTCGAGCACCGCGTCGGGCTCTGGGCTGATGGCTCAGAGCCTGGAGCCTGCTTCCGATTCTGTGTCTCCCTCTCTCTCTGCCCCTCCCCCATTCATGCTCTGTCTCTCTCTGTCTCAAAAATAAATAAACGTTAAAAAAAATTAAAAAAAAATAAATAAAATAAAAACAAGGCTGAGAGGGGATGAAGGAGGTCTATAAACTCAGGAAGGGGAGGGAGAAGAAAACACAGATTTGTTCTCAAAATCCCATCCCCCAGAACCAAAGGCTGTCTGAGCTATATGACAGGAGTAAATTAGGGACCAATAAAAGGTGACCACTTTTTAGAGGACTGCTGGAGGCCATACAGTGGTCTCCAGAAACATGCTGCATATGTGTGTAGAAAATTTTAAAAGCACATCTTTGTTCATGAATGTTTGGAGGAGAATTGTTTACAATAGTGAAAAAATAAAAAGTAAATGTCCATGGTAAGGACATACCTCAATACCCTGACACCAAAAAATAAAAAATTAAAAAATCCTGATTTCTGAAACTCTTTTATTCATGGGAAAATGTTCATAACAAAATATTAAATTAAAAAATGCTGGGGCGCCTGGGTGGCGCAGTCGGTTAAGCGTCCGACTTCAGCCAGGTCACGATCTCACGGTCCGTGAGTTCGAGCCCCGCGTCGGGCTCTGGGCTGATGGCTCGGAGCCTGGAGCCTGTTTCCGATTCTGTGTCTCCCTCTCTCTCTGCCCCTCCCCCGTTCATGCTCTGTCTCTCTCTGTCCCAAAAATAAATTAAAAAAAAAAAAAAATGAAAAAAAAAAAATGCTAGGTACAAAGTGGCATAAATATGATGCCAAGCTGCAAAGAACACAAAGAGTAGAAAATTAAATACTATGTTTCCAACCATGTATGAATATGGGTAATGAAGCAATGGTCAGGAAAACACCAACCAACAACAGGGTCAGTAGGCTGGTAGGGTTATGGCTTATCTTTTCTCTTTTTTCCATGTTATGCAATATGATGATTTTTTATATTAAATATGAATTTATAGTTAATGAACTGCATAAATGGTATGCTCCCACTTTTGTTAAAATTATATGTGCATAGGGGCGCCTAGGTGACTCAGTCAGTTAAGTGGTCAAGCATCCAACTTCGGCTCAGGTCATGATCTCACAGTCTGTTGAGTTCGAGCCCCGAGCTCTGTGCTGTTAGTGCAGAGTCCACTTTGGATCCTCTGTCTCCCTCTCTCTCTGCTTCTCTGCTGCTTGTTCTCTCTCTTTCAAAAATAAATAAGCATTAAAAAATTTTATGTGCATAAAAAAATTGGAAGTAGATACACCAAAATGTTAATGGAGATTATGACTGAGTAATGGAATATGGGTGATATGTTTCTTTTCCTTTTTAAAATTTTTCTGTAATGATGATTATGTTATTTTCTTACAATTAAAACAGATTCATAATTTGAAAATTGCATAATCAGTACAATCCCCCTATGTTAACAGTATGTATGTTAGTTGAAAGAAATGGGAAGGAAATATATTAAAATATTAACAGTTTTTATATTAGTGGTAAAGGATTATGGGTAATTTCTATCTTTTCTTGATTTTTCTGTAGTACAATTTTATTACTTTTATATTTTCAATAAAGTGATACCTAACAAATGGTATAGAAAGTAGGATCCCACATTTGTTAAAAATATAGATATATGTGCTTAGAATAAATAATAGACTACTCTAAAATGTTATCTCTGGGTGGTGTGGTTATGGGTGATTTTTGTTTTCAACATTTTTTATTTATTTTTGGGACAGAGAGAGACAGAGCATGAACGGGGGAGGAGCAGAGAGAGAGGAAGACACAGAATCGGAAACAGGCTCCAGGCTCCGAGCCATCAGCCCAGAGCCTGATGCGGGGCTCGAACTCACGGACCGCGAGATCGTGACCTGGCTGAAGTCGGACGCTTAACCGACTGCGCCACCCAGGCGCCCCTGATTTTTGTTTTCTACTTTGTATATTACGTCTTCATTTTCCAATTTTGTTACAGTCATCACGTATTATCTTTTAATTATGAAAAACATAAAAGGCAGTTCAATACTGAATCCTTTATGGAAATGAAGGGCGTGTCTGGGATTTATTTAAAAATATTCCAGTGGGGCTGGGAGTAAGGTGGGTGGGGATCTAAATAAAATAAGATGATAATCGTTGAAGATGGTGCATGGGCCTTCCCTGCAATGTTTACTTGTGTATGTTTGAAAAGTTCCATCAATATATTTTTAAACATGTATTTATTTTGAGAGAGAGACTGTGAGTGGGAGACAGAGAGAGAGAGAGAGAGAGAGAGAGAGAGAGAGAAAGAATTCCAGGCAGACTCTGCACTGTTTGCAAAGACCCCAGTGCAGGGCTTGAACTCATGAACCGTGAGATTACAACCTGAGCTGGAAATCAAGAGGTGCCCCTCCATCGGTATTTTTTACAAAAGCATTTTCACATACATTAGCTCTTTGAACCTTATGCCAGCTCTGTGGAATCACTTGCCCTGGGTCACACAACTGGGAAGTGAGAGTGGGCTTGACCTGGGGCCCCTCATTCCGAGCCTAGGGCTTGTTGCTGCATCCCAGTTGCTTCTTCTTTTTCATAATGAAAAATAATTAACATTTTGTCTGGTTCTCTAAATGTCATAATTGTTCCCTGCACAGAATTTGGAAATAACAGAAAAATACTAGGAGGAAAACATAATAACCTAACCACATCATAGTTAACCCTTTGGTGTCTGGCCATTGCAGACTCTCTCTGTTGCCTCCTTACTCCAGAGGTGATGAGTGGGGCCAACATCTTTGCAGTAAGAGTGGTGAGTTATTCACTCCAATGGGCTAGTGAGTGAATCTGGGCCCTTCAGGTGTGGGGTCTCAGGAAATGCTGAGTCCTTGCCACTCCCCTCCTATTCTTCTCTCCTGCCCCCTTCAGATACTGCAGTCTGGGTGCAGTTCTTTCCTATGTCCTTCTTACCCCATACGATCTCAAGAAGTAGAAGTCCAGTTGGAGAAGTCTGGGTGGCCCTTCTCCCCTTACTCCATCTGGAACCCCTATCCAGGAGCTCCCACAGGACCCTGAGAGTCTGCAACCACACTGCATGCCATTGTGCCTCCATTTCCCCATCTGGAAGATGCTAGTGAGAATAGCAGACTGGTCGGCCTCTGCCAGGGAGTGATGAGCTAACGTCTGTAGCGCTTTCCAGCCCCTCAGAGCAAGGTGCTGGGAGCCTCCCCAGCTCTGCTAGCCTTCCTGCTTGCATGCCTGCCTGCCTGCCGCTGCCAGCCTGAGTGCCTGGGCCTGGCCGCCCCTTGGAGGGAGTGGCCACATTCCTCTGCCCCAGGCCAGCCGGCTTGGACAGGCACTAACTTCTGCTCCTGTGTTACAAGAAAGGAGGAGGAGGACTGAAGAGAAGAGAAGATGAAGAAGAAGAGGAGGAACAAAATTAGTAATGGGGAAATGGCTTTGAGAAACCTAAAACTGAGAAGAGCAGAGAGATAACAGGGCGTCCTTGGGCACTCCAATCAGCTTTGTAGGTTGTAGCCTTCGTTAGGTGTTTATATGAGAGGGGGCGTGTGGAATTTTGAAAAGGGCCAAGAATTGGGTCCAGTTGAATTGATTCCCTACTTGATTTCCTGTTGTTTATACATAATGGGAAAACCGCAAATATACAAACAAGTGTGGCCACCCAGTCTGTCACATCCTTGGGGACTGTTCACAGTTCTGCACCCACTCTGGCCTTTGAGGATGTCATTATTATTTTTTTAATGCATATTTGTTTTTGAGAGAGAGAGAGCACAAACAGGACAGGGGTAGAGAGAGAGGGAGACACAGAATCCAAAGCAGGCTCCAGGCTCCGAGCTGTCAGCACAGAGCCTGATATGGGGCTTGAACCCAGATCATGACCTGAGCTGAAGTCGGACGCTAAATTGACTAAGCCACCCAGGCGCTCCTGGGGATGTCATTCTAGTCTATACCTCTCCTAGTATTGAACTTCACAAGAACCCTAGGAAATTGACACTAACATCCCCACTTTATAAAGAATGACATCGAGGCACAGAGAGATGAAATAAAAGCCCAGGATCACAGAGCTGGGATTCACAGCCAGGTCCAACTCACTCTTAAGACCAAAGTCTTCCCATTAGGCTACGTGCTCCACTGTTATCTGTGTCTATGTTTTTCTTTCCTCTAGAATGGATCCTCTGCCACCCCCATTGCAGTAAATGATCAATGTGGGTAGCCAGGATGTATGCATGGATCAGGTTGACAGAGAGACCCAGAGCAGGGAGCCCAGTTTAGGTGCTGTGGCAGGAAATCTCCAGGGATGAGGTTCAGGGTGCTAGAGGGCTGCAGCCTGGGAACAGCAAAGACAACTGTGAAAAACAGTACCTGTGGAAGAGCACAGGGTTCAAAGGCAGGGAGGGAGAGAGGCGCTGGTGAAGGGGAGAGACAGAAGCAGTCAGGCCTGCCAGGCCCTGGGCTATTCGGGTGTCACCAGTGAAGCTAGAGACCTTGGGAAGGTGTTAAGCTTTGTGGGGAAAAAGAAACCCTGCTTTAAGCATGTTTAGTTTAAGCTTGTTGGCAGAACATCCAAGTGGAAATAGTTTGCACACAGCCAGGAATATAGGACTGGAAAGGGTGTGAGGTTGTGTCAAAAAGAGCAATCGGCAGAATGACTTTCAGCCAAACCGTGGGGAACTTGACCCTGCCTCCCTCCACTGGCACAGAAAGGGGCTTTTTCCTCAGGGGCCTGGGACGCTGGTTTTTCACCACAGCTCTCCCTTCCTGTCCCCTCCATGGCCTCTCCAGCCCGGCGCAATCATGGATACATGCTTCAAATCCCTAAAGGGCAGTGTGAGAGGATCTCAGTCCATAAATTCCCCCACACCAGGAAGTGACGGGGGCCTCATGTCACTTTGCTAAATACATTTTGCCTAGGCCTTAAGCATGCCAGGCCTTCCCTAGTCTCACTTCAGCTTCTAGAACACAAGCCTTTGGGGTTTTTTGCTCTCCCTTTTCTGCTGCCCACCACTCAGACTACTGGAGTCTCTTGGCTTACTGCATTCTTAAAAAAGTGAGGCCATTTTAGTCTGGCCCTGCTGCCTGCATCATCAGACTGAAAGTGCTTCCCTTACCTGAGCCCTGAGGTGATGTAGTTCATGTTCGGCCCCCCAATCTCATCTTTACGCCTGGAGGATTTCCTGTAGTTCCCTCTCTTGGGCTCTGGGCCCTGCCCTCCCAACCTCCCAATCCCATTGCATCAGAGACTTCAAACTTCCATTCATCATCCATCCATGGACCTCAGTTTTGCTCCAACCAGAGCCCCCACTGCCACGGAGAAATATCCCAGCTTGAAAAACTAGCCCTATTGTCTCTCTTGGCCCTTAACTCTGGGTCTGGGGTTAGCTCAAACAAATATGACCGTGTGAGTGTGGTTAGGATTCATTTTGCATGTATAACCTGGGGGCCTGAAAATATTTCCTCAGGTCCCTACAGCCACAGCCACTTGTCCTTCGAGGGGCATCGATCAGACCTGGAGATGGATGGCGGATCAGAGTACCTCAGGGGCTTGGGGTGCAGATTCTGCACCAGCCATGAAGAGAAGGCCCACAGGCCCAGTTACCCAAGATCTGTCTCCTGACTTAACACAGAGACAGGGCCCGTCAACTAGCACACAGAGTCTCCTCGTACTGATCACAGAAAGACACCGCCTCTGGTTGGACTAATTAGAAACAGGTGCTACTCCCTCTGGGCTTCACACAACCCTCACCCCAGGGCACATGGCTTTGCAAGAGGAACGCAAGCAAGCTGAATTTCAGGTGTCCCTGTTCAGGGTACAACCCAGCACGAGAATACTTGGAGGCCCTACAAAGAGATGAGTATACATCACCACGGGGTTTGGGTTCCTGCAGCGGCCCAGTGCTCCTAAGAACACTGCCTCAGGGGATGTTTAGCTTTAGTCCTACTAGCTCTGACGAAAAACATCAAGGGTAAGCGCCTGGGTGGCTCAGTCGGTTAAGCGTCTGACTCCTGATTTCGGCTCAGGTTATGACCCTCACGGTTTGTGGGTCTGAACCCCGCGTCTGGCTCTTTGCTGACAGCCCAGAGCCTGTTTGGGATTCTCTGTCTCCCTCTTTCTCTGCCCCTCCCCCTGAAATAAATAAATAAACATTTTAAAAAATTGTTTATTTATTTTTGACAGAGAGAGAGTGTGTATATGAGCGGGGAAGGGGCAGAGAGAGCGGGAGACACAGAATCTGAAGCAGGCTCTGGGCTGTCAGCACAAAGCCCCACGTGGGGCTTGAACTCATGGACCGGGAGATCATGACCTGAGCCAGACGCCCAACTGACTGGGCCACCCAGGTGCCCCAAAACATTAAGGAAAAAAAAAAACATTGATGGTAACATTTTCTGAATGCTTAGTAGGTGACAGACCCTCACAGTTCTTAGGGGTCCACACTTCTCTCAACGAATCCACACAACAAGCTGAGGTGTTAGGTGAGTACTATTATTACCTCATTCCTATTTTACTGATAGGGAAATTGAGGTACTGATATATCCCATAGCTTGCTAACATTCCACACCTTGTATGTTTTGGGCTGAGGATTCAAACAAGGCAGACTGGCCCCAGACAGTCTGCTGTTGACCACTGGGCCTCACTGCCTCCTAAGTAACACCCATTGGGACCTCCCCCTTCTAGTTCATCCAAGCCTTCCCCATGCATAAGCAAGGTCGATTCTCAAACCTCTCTACCCCTCATGTGAGGTTGTTGCTATTATCAATTCCATTTAACAGATGTAGGAAGGAGGCTCAGAGAGGCAACCTAGCAAGTGAGGATACTGGGATTGGAATCCATTACTACCTGTTTCTATCTCCCTTTCTTGCTCGCTAGCCAACCACTCCCTCTCCCCCATCCTGCCCAGTTTCTTGCCTTTCCTCAAAACTGAATGTCAGAGCTGGTGGAAACCACATCCGAACCTCTCACTGTTACAGAGGTGTGAACTAGCACTGTATAGTTACCTGGTTAGAATCTGGGGAAAAGAGAGGCTGAGGAGAAAGAAATGTATTCAATGGAGGGAGAAGGAAAGAATGAATGAGAGCGAGGTTGAGAGCAAGAGAGCGTGAGAGTGAGGGCCTGGGAAGAAAACAAGGCAAGGAAAAGAAATCAAATGAGAAAGAAAAAAAGCCCAAAGTGGGGTGAAGGCATAAGTGACCGGCCATCTGGATGCAGCACAGAGCTTGGCGGGGACATGTGTTTGTGAAGCAGGGGAGCTAGATCGACCGGTGCGAAGGCCCAGCTGCTGCCAGACAAGAACCCTCTGGGCCCAGCGCCCAACCAGAAAGAAGGCAAGGCCCCTGTAAGAGACTCCTCCAGGGGGCTTTTGGCTGGGGGAATGGGAGGGAGATGCCCTTCCCTGGGGGCAGGGCGGGACCTCAGCGGCCCCAGGAGCTTGCCTCTGAAGAGCTCCTGGGGGGGGGGTGGCTGTGGGGAGGAAGATTCCCACAGCCTTTCTGCACTTTTCATGCATTTTCTTCAAACGTCTCCCAAGTGTTACCTTTGGAGTCTCAAATACGGGTGATTCCTACCATATTTGAATCCCAGGCTGCTTGACGCCATCTTTGCCTGGCCTGAGGGGGATGAGTAAATGCTAATGCGTGCTGCCTTCAGCCGGAACCCTGTAGAGATAGGTTGGGAGGAGGAAATGGCCGCCCAGACCCAACTGCTCCTCTTCCCCTCCAACTGAAGGTATGGCTTACTGTGATGTCGAGAACATGGGTTTCTGCTATCAGATTGACCTTGATTCAAGTCCCAAGGCTGTCACTTCCTAGCTGTGTGACCTTGGGCAAGTGACTTTAGCTCATCGGGCCTCAGTTTCCTCGGATGTGAAGTGGGGAAAATGAGGATACCTACCTCATGAGGCTGTGCCAGGGTTGAATGAGATAATGTCTGTGGCTGTAAACTCTCAAGTGCTGTACACATGTGAATAATTACTCTTTCCTGATCTCTGTTCCCTGCTGCTTGGGGGATAGAGTCAGCCTTCCAATCTGAGTCCAGTTCCAAGCCTGACTTCACCTCCTTGGCCCTGTTTTCCTCCTTGTCACATACGACTGTGTGGGAAGTCAGGCCTCCTGACCCACCAGGGTGGGCTCAGGGCTGGCTGTGATTCCTCTGCTGTTGTTCTTCCAGGCCACAAATGTGCGCTGAGCCCCAGCTTGGCCCTGCTCTGGTCATCGAGGCCTCAGATGGAATGAAGGTGCCCCTTTGGCCCTCAAGGAGATCCCAGTGTAGTGGGGGAGATAGAAAAGCAGACTTTAACAAGATCAAGTGGGAGATAGGAGGAGGTGACGTCTGAGCTGAGAGCCAGTATTCACCAGGTGTTGGGGACAGTACATGCAAAGGATTGATGAGTACCAGGAGAACAGCATGGATGGGCTTGGTGAGGTCATAGGAGCCACACTGGGTGCCACGTGAAGAAATTCAGCCTTGATATTGTGCTCACTGGAAGTGACATGGGAAAATATACATGGTAGAGTGTGTTACTCATTTGAGGCTCATTGCCTCCACCTTCTCCATCCACTTTCCACCCTACCAGCAAGAAATCAAGCTGAGCGCTAAGCTTTGGGGAGAGATACCAGTCCTCTCTCCAGAGCTCAGCCAAATAAGGCACCCTGTCCTCTGTCACCCCCACCCCGCTTCCCAAGCTCAGTAATGACACCTCTGTCCACCCAGTTACTCAGGTCAAAAACCTTGCCTTCATCTTTTGTTTCTCTCTCACTTCATGTCCTACTAAGCAAATTCTGTTAGTTCTCTCTTTATTTTTCAATTTTTTCAATGTTTATTTATTTACTTTTGAGAGAGAGACCGAGAGAGACAGAGAGAGAGGGAGACACAGAATCTGAAGCAGGCTCCAGGCTCTGAGCTGTCAACACAGAGCCTGATGCGGGGCTCAAACCCACGATCCACAAGATCATGACCTGAGCTGAAGTCAGACGCTTAACCTACTGAGCCACCCGGGCGCCCTCTAAGTATTTTATGCTTTTGGGTGTTATTGTAAATAGAATTGTTTTCTTAATTTCCTTTTCAGATTGTTCACTGATAAAGAAACACAGCTGAGTTTTGTTTGTTAACCTTGTACCCTGTAATTTTGCTGAATTTGTCTATTAGCTCTAGTAGTTTTCTTTGTTTGTTTTGCAGCATTTTTAAAAATATTTTTTTTAATGTTTATTTATTTTTGAGAGAAAGCGAGCGAGCACAAGCAGAGAAAGGGCAGAGAGAGGTGGTAACAGAAGATTCGAAGCAGGCTCTGCGCTGACAGCAGAGAGCCCAATGCAGGCCTCGAACTCATGATCATGATCTGAGCCTAAGTCGGATGCTCAACTGACTGAGCCACCCAGTCAGCCCTGTTATGGCAGTGTTTTTATTTGTAAGGAAAAATGAGAAAATTCTGAATATTCAGCATTAGGGGACAGGTTAAACAAATTTTGTAGCCATCCATATAATGTGAGTACTTCAAGGGATTAGATGTGCCATACTTTTTGGTATGTCTTAGATATGTCATAATAAAAGATGAACAAGGTAGTTCATTATAGACTGGTATGGAAAGTTGCCCAGGGAATATAATGAAGTGAGAAAAATCAGGTTACCAAACAGTATGGTTTCATTCATATAACAGTCAAATGATCATATATGTTCCCAGCTTCACAGGGACAGGGATTATTGCCTGTTTTGTCCACAGATATGGTACATAATGTGTGCTCAATAAATATTTATGGAATAAATGACAAAAACTCTGGAAAGATACACACCAAACGCTAATCGTGGTTATTGCTGAGGCATAGGATTATGAAGGAACCATTATTGTATGAAGTAACCACTATATTGTTTGAATCTTTTTACCTCAAAAGATATATTGCAGAAAATTTTCCATTAAACACACACACACACACACACACACACACACACACAACACTCCATTCTCTCTCTCACCAAGCAAATGATAAGAAGAAAGGCTCTGTGGGCCAAGGGAGTCTTCAGGACTCCATCTGAGGTAAACAGGCTTCTCATAGATAGCCACTTTGGAACAGGGCTTCAGGCAGCTTATTTCTCTTGTTCTAGCAGCTAGGGTGTTTTTAAACAAAAAATCTGGCAAATCTGATCAGGCCACTCTAGGTTAAAACTCTCTGGTGGCTCCCTTACCTGCAGGATCAAGTCCAGTGTCCTCCACCTGGCGCAGGAGGGCCCTTTATGACCTGGCTCCTGCTATTTTACTATTTCTCACTCACTAATATGGATCTCAACTTTTGATTATAGACATTTAAAAACAACACAAGCAGAGAGAATAGTATATTCAACCTCCATGTGTCCATTAAATCAACTTCAACAATTATCAACATTTTTCAAATTTTGTTTTATTTATCTCCACCCACCACTAACTGCTATACCACATACATTTCCCCCTTTGTAGTAAATACACCCCAGATGTATTATTTCACCTGTAAATGCTAGACTATGTTTCTTTAACAGATGAGGACTTAAATAAATATATAACTACGGTGCTCTTACCGTACTTAACAATATCATCAATAATTTCTTCTTTTAAAGTTTATTTATTTTGAGATAGAGAGAGACAGAGTGGGAGGGGGGCAGAGAGAAAGGGTGAGAGATAGAATCCCCAGCAGGCTCCCCACTGTCAGCGCGCAGCCTGATGTGGGGCTTGAACTCATGAACTGCGAGATCATGACCTGAGCTGAAGTCAAACACTTAACTGGCTGAGCCACCCAGATGCCCATCAATAATTTCTTTTTAACATGGCCATTCTCTTTCAAAAATAAGCTTTAAGAGCTGGGGTGCCTGGATGGCTCAGTCAGTTAAGTGTCTGACTCTTGGTTTCGGCTCAGGTCATGATCTCATGGTTTGTGAGTTCGAGCCCTGCATTGGGCTCCGTGCTGACAGTGCAGAGCCTGCTTGGGATTCTTTCCCTCTCTCTCTGCCCCTCCTCTGCTTGTTCTTTCTGTCTCTCTCTCTCAAAAATAAATAAATAAACTTAAAAAAATTAAAAATATCTTTATTACTGGGGCACCTGGGTGGCTCAGTCAGTTAAGAGTCCAACTCTTGTTCTCAGCTCAGGTCTTGATCTCAGGGTCGTGAGTTCAAGCTCCACATAGGGCTCTGCACTGGGTGTGAAGCCTACTTTAAAAAAATCGTTATTATTGAAATACAGTTGACATACAATGTTATATTCGTTCAGGTGTATAACACAGTAATATGACAATTCTATATATTACTCAGCACTCACCATAAGTGTAGTCAGCATCTGTCAGCATACAATATTATTACAATATCATTGACAATATTCCCTATGCTGTACTCTTCATCTCTGAGACTTACTTATTTTATAACTGGAGGTATGTGTCTCTTAATCCCCTTTTCCTATTTTGCCCATCCCCACCCCCTTCCCTTCTGGCAACCACCAGTTTGTTCTCTGTATCTATGAGACCATTTCTGTTTTTTTGTTTGTCTGTTTAGATCCCACATAGAAGGGAAATCATATGGTATTTGTCCTTCTCTGATTTATTTCACTCAACATAATACCTTCTGTGTCCATACAGGTTGTGGCAAATGGCAAGATCTCATTCTTTTTTTTTTTGCCCGAGTAATGTTCCATTGCATGTATATATACCACATCTTTATCCATGCATTTATCAATGAACGTTTTGGGTTGCTTCCATAGCTCTGCTATTGTGAATAATGCTGCAATAAACATAGGAGTGCATATATCTTTTCAAATTAGTGTTTTCATTGTCTTTGGGTAAATACCCAGAAGTGGAATTACTGGATCCTATAGTATTTCTATTTTTAATTTTTTAAATGTTTATTTATTTATTTTTGAGAGAGAGAGAGAGAGGAGGGGCAGAGAGGAAGCAGGCTCCACTCTGGCAGCACAGAGCCCAGCATGGGTGGGGGGAGGGCATCTCACAAACCTTGAGATCATGACCTGAGCCGAAATCAAGAGTTGGACGCTCAACCGACCGAGTCATCCAGGAGCCTCTATTTTTAATTTTTTGAGGAGCCTGCATACTGTTTTCCACAGTGGTTGCACCAATTTACATTCCCACCAACAGTGCATGAGGATTCCCTTTTCTTTATATCTTCCCCAACACTTGTTATTTTTGGCTTTTTGATACTGGCCATTTTGACTGTTCTGAGGTGATAGCTCATTGTGGTTTTGATTTACGAATAATTTCTTGAAAAATTTCGTATTATGTTTATTTTTGAGAGGAAGAGACAGAGCATGAACGGGGGAGGGGCAGAGAAAGAGGGAGACACAGAATCTGAAGCAGGCTCCAGGCTCTGAGCTGACAGTGCAGAGCCTGATGCAGGGCTTGAACTCACAGACTGTGATATCATGACCTGAGATGAAGTCGGACGCTCAACTGACTGAGCCACCCAGGTGCCCCAATTTATGGGCAATTTCTTTATATCACCTAGTCCATGTCCAAATTTCTCCTATTGCCTTAAAGATACCTTTTTATGGTTGGTTTTCTTGAGTACTGTCTAATATTCTGTGTTCTGACAACACTCAAGTGCTTGTGGCCTCCCTAAATTTTATGTGTCTTTGCCTGGAATGCTTGTCCCTCCCCTTGCCCCCACCCTGCCCCTATGCCTGGCTGTAGATCGGCTTGAGTGTCATCCCCTGTTTGTGGCCTTCATGATTGTCACAGTGTAGATTGCTTTTCTCTCCTCTGTCCCATAATACTGAGGATATGACACTGCTTTATCTTAGTACATTGTTCCACCATTCCATAGGTATATGGGAATTACCATGTTACCATGCCAGGCACTGGGGATACAACAGTGAAACTGTCAAAGTTCCCACCCTCTTAGTGCATGTGAGTAGGAATAAATAAAAAATGAATAAGATAATGCTAAATGGTATAAAAATAGGGTTTTTTTTGGCTTTTTTTTGTTTGTTTGGAATAGAGAGGGCGGCGAGGCCACAATAGATGAGGTGGCCGGTGTATTTTACTGAGGCAGTGATATGTGGCTAAGAACTGAATGAGACGGAACCAATCTGGGGAAGATCTGGGCATTCCAGGCAGAAGGACCAGCATTTGCAGAGACCCTGAGGGAGGTGGCCCTGTCTTGAAAGGCTCTATTTACATCCGTCTTTACCTTTGCATCTGTAGATTTCATCCTTTTGGGGAATCATAGAACGCCGTCCCCCACCCAGTGTTGAGAATCTGAAAATTAGCTATGGATCCTTGTCCCAGAAGAATGTGCAAATGCGCAGCCACACACATTTGCATCCTATTTCTCTAATTCTTGAAGCCAGGGAACTTCAGAAAGATTTCCTGCCCTGACTGGGTTCACATTAAGGGCAGAAACAGTGTCTACTACTGATATCTAAAACGCTCTGTACAATGTTCATTATTTCTTTGATCCCTGGGAACCTCCCCTTGAGGTAGGTAACAGGTATGATCCATTTTTGATAGGTGAGGAGAGAAGGCTCAGGGACAGTGAGTTACTTGGCCAATGTCACAAAGCTAGTGAGTGACAGGAGGGGATTTAAACCCAAGCGCTGTGCGCATAATTGCATGCATACTAAGGCACTGCTGGTCATCTTGGGGCCCAGCTCTGAGCAGGAGGTTTGGAGACTTGTTCCAAGAGCAAAGGCTGGGGGAGGAGAAGCTGCTGGAGCTTTCTGTGTAGGGGCTTAGAGATGTCAAAACCCACTCTGTCTAATGGCTGTTTGCTTTCCTTCTTTCCCTTCCTTCTCCTTGTCCTCTTCTTCCTCCTTCTTCCATTTTTGTTGAATGACAATATTTGATTTTCTTATAAAGAAGCCTTTCTGCCTTAGAAAGAGTCTTTTAAATATAGAATTGGAAATATACTGCTCTCTCTGTGACAGCTCACAATGAATACAGCAGAGGCAGATCCACCTCCCCCCGATCCCAAAGGGAAACTGGCTTGGGATTTTTCCGTTGGCTTTTGAAAAAAATTATTTATTTACTTTTTTTGGACCAGGTAATGCATTCACAGGGTTCAGAAATCAAAAGTTACAAAAAGGAACACAGTACAAGTCTCTCTCATTCCCCTGCCACCTGCCACCTGGTTTCCCTGCCTAGAGGCAACTGAGGTGCCCCAGTTTCTTGTGTATCTTTCCAAAGATGTTTTATGCAAATATAAGCATACCCATTATATATATTTCTTTTTTTATGGTTATTTTCTTAACCTTTGAGTTGCAGACAGACTATAGTCTTCTGTCTCTGGCTCTCTCGCCCCTGAGTGCCTCAGGAATAGTGGAGGCCTGCTGAGATCCTGGTAGCACCGGGTTTTCCTCAGTTTCCAGGCCCATTTTCATGGCAGCCCTCCCCCTCCTCCGTCCCAACTGCACACAACTCTTTAGGCTCTTTTCAAAGTCGTATTTGTGATAATTCATCAAGCACTCACAATAGTCTATGAAGTGTAAGAATCATTTGCCCCACTTTATGGGTAGGGAAACAGACACAGAAAGGTCGAGTAACTTGCTGAAAAGCACACAACTAATGTCCTTATGTGCTGAGGGCCTGGGAGCAGTGTGGCTTGGTCCAGCTTGGACTTTGGAAGCAATAAGAAAGTTGTTTACTCCGAAGTCACAGTTTAAAAATATTTCAGTGGCATTAGGTGTGGAGCAGTGGAAAAAGTACGGAAAGTTGCAGTTTCAGCTGGGTTTGCTTCCTGCCTCTGCCCCTTGCAACTGGGCAAGTTCCTTCACAGTTTGTAGCCTCAGTTTGCTAATCTATAAAGTGGGGATTATAATACCCACCCAGCAGGGTGGAGAGTGACATATTATAAAAGACAGTGATTTGTAAAGTGGGGCATATTCCGATGCTTGCTTTGCATTATTATTATGGTTATTATGGCTGGTCCTTGCAGACACAAAGATAGCTGTTTCCTGAAGCGCGGGCAGACTCACACCGGGTATGAAGTTGCCCCGCCCTCAAGCCAACAAATCTAAAAAAGACCCGCTCTGGCCTAGTGATTTGTAAATCAGGAGCCCTCCACCTGGACCAATCTTTCTTTCTAGCTCAGAACCTCCTGGGTGGTTAGAACTGCCCCAGGGTCTGAGCACAAACTATTCCTCAGTGGGTGTCTTGAATTTACTTTGATCTGGAACTTCCCCTACAGATCGGTTCTTTTTTTTTTTTTTTTTTTAAGTTGATTTTCCCAATTACAAAACTAGAATGTGCTTACTGGAGAAAATCTGGAAAATATTGAAAAGCAGAAGGAACAAAAATTAAACCATCCCTACACATTCCTCCTTCAAAGAAGCCTACTTCGGTTGATATTTTGGTGTATTTCCTTTCAGTCTTTTTTACCCGCAGGCACTTATGATAATTAGCAAAACAATTTTTTTTTTTTTACAGGTTAATTGAGGTATAACTGTTATACCAAAAGTTGCACATATTTATTTTTTTTTATTTTTATTTTTTTTCAACATTTATTTATTTTTGGGACAGAGAGAGACAGAACATGAACGGGGGAGGGGCAGAGAGAGAGGGAGACACAGAATCGGAAACAGGCTCCAGGCTCTGAGCCATCAGCCCAGAGCCTGACGCGGGGCTCGAACTCACGGACCGCCAGATCGTGACCTGGCTGAAGTCGGACGCCCAACCGACTGCGCCACCCAGGCGCCCCAAAAGCCGCACATATTTAATGTGTACAATTTGATGACTTTAGACTGTACGGAGCAACTCTTAATCTGTCTTGCTGATTTTGTGAATGCTGTGTCCACCTTTGGGTATTTCAATTTTAATTTTTAAAAATTTGAAATTATTCCGGGGTGCCTGGGTGGCTCAGTCGCTTAAGCGTCTGACCTTGGCTCAGGTCATGATCTTGTGGTTCAAGAGTTTGAGCCATGCATCCGGCTCTGCGCTGACAGTGCAGAGCCTGCTTGGGATTGTCTCTCTCCCACTCTGTCTCTGCTCTTCCCCCCCACCCCCTCCTCTCTCTCAAAATAAATAATAAACTTAAAAAAAAGAGCCAACTTATTTTTAAAAAGTTAAAATTATTCCTAGTTTTATCTATGGGATTATTTTTAGCCTAGTTTTAAAAAAGATTTTTTAAATGTTTGTTTATTTTTGAGAAAGAGAGAGAAGCCCATACATGCAAGTGGGGGAGGGGCAGAGAGAGAGAGGGAGACACAGAATCCAAAGTGGACTCCAAGGCTCCGAGCTGTCAGCACAGTTTCCATGGGGCTTGAACTCATGAACCATGAGTTCATGACCTGAGCCCAAGTCGGATGCTTAACCTACTGAGCCACCCAGATGCCCTTAGTTTTTTTTATTTAAAAAAATTTTTAATGTTTATTTATTCTTGAGAGAGACAGAGACAGAGACAGAGTGTGAGCAGGGGTGGGGCAAAGGGAGAGAGAGACACAGAATCCAAAGCAGGCTTCAGGCTCTGAGCTGCCAGCACAGAGCTAGACATAGGGCTTGAACCTGCGAACAGCGAGATCATGACCTGAGCCAAAGTCGGACACTTAACGGAGCCACCCAGGTGCCCCCTTAGCTTAATTTTTTAAATAGATTTTATTTTTAAGTAATGTCTACACCCAACATGGGGCTGGAACTCACAACCCTGAGATCAACAGTTGCATGCTCCACCGACTGAGCCAGCCAGGCACTCTAGCCTAACATTTTCTTTTTTTTTTATTTTTAAAAAAAAATTTTTTTTCAACGTTTTTTATTTATTTTTGGGACAGAGAGAGACAGAGCATGAACGGGGGAGGGGCAGAGAGAGAAGGAGACACAGAATCGGAAACAGGCTCCAGGCTCCGAGCCATCAGCCCAGAGCCTGACGCGGGGCTCGAACTCACGGACCGCGAGATCGTGACCTGGCTGAAGTCGGACGCTTAACCGACTGCGCCACCCAGGCGCCCCAGCCTAACATTTTCAACAAGAATCAAATAAAAAGGAATCCTGAAGGCCATTGAGGTGGTGCACTGTCAGGACCAAGCCTGGCCTCTGGGATGTCCAGCAGCGGGTCAGTGCTACAGCTTGCTTTGGTGCTGTTGGTCAGAGGTTGGGCTAAGACAGCAGTAGTTAAGGTGAAAAGAAGGTGGCATTGGCTGTCCAGTGGAAAAAAGTTCCTTTTCATTCAGGTCTGTTCTCCTTGAAAGGAAAATGGAGCACTAGCATTTACCACTTTACCAGGTGGTTCCCTCTTAGGGATGAGGCCTTCACAGGAATTTGGGTGATGGCTTTGGATGTGGATCGCTGGGATAGAGGACCCCCCCACACCCCCACACCCCACAACCGGATTAAGCAAGCCTTTGAGACAACAAACCTTGTTGGGTGGTCTCTTGTAGGCTTGGAATTCAGACTTCCCATTTTACCTTCCTTGGCCTCCCCCACCCCCAACTGCCTCATTCAGTGCCTCCACCCTCTTATTTTTTTTTAAATCCCCCTTCTTTTGGGTGTAAGTAAAACTGCCCTTAAGCTGAGCATGTATAATTAGAATAGTGGGCATTTGGAGTGACTGGTATTCCTAGCCAACCAGGCGCCCCAATGTTGTTTAATAAAAGCTTGGCTATTCCCATCCTGGATACGGTCAAGGCTTTTTCCACTCCCTTCTGCGGAATGCCCATCCCCCTCTCTGGGGCCTGGAGAAATACAACTCACCCTAAGAGGCCTGGCTCAAATATCACCCCCTTTAAAATGCTCCGTGATGCTGTCCTGGCTGGGCTAGTGGCTCTTTCCTCAACGCTCCTACACCTCTGGATTCATGCTGGCAGCAGAGCAGAAATATGTCGGGATCTGGTTCTTTCCCTCCTCCTTTGCCCTGTCTGGGAGTTCCTAGATGGCCAGGATGGGGCTGCATTCTTGTCTCCTATCCTAATCCCAGGAGTGGAAAGAGCTTCATAAATACTTGGTGAATCAAATCATGAAATCATGATATTTTGCTGTCCCTTCTGCTTTAGCACTCTCTCTCTCTCTGTCTGTTATTCCCCATCCACATTTTGCCACCTTCACTCCCTCCCACCCCCAGATTACAGTAACAATTGAATCCCATTGCAATCAAGTGTACTGATTATCTACATTTGACAGGCAAGTATCCTCACTATCCATCAAAATGCGCCTCCTTAGATCTGTGAGCCTCCTACCCTTCCCATCCTTAAAGGGCTCCCAGGGAGGGGAATAGCTCCTCCCCATAGGGCCAGTAGCGGGACCTCTCCCTGGTTGCTGTGCCCCTCTTCTCTGGAGTCCTGGATGGGCCCCTGGCACAGGACAGCTTGGACCTTCTGTCCCCAGGACTTAGAGGGGACACACCAGTTCCTCAGGGAGGGGTCAAGGATCCCGCACTCAGAGTCAGCTTCCCAGACTGGGCCAGAACAAAACCTGGAAGCATCAGGGTTATTCTTGATACTTTGGTGAGAGGAAATGTCCAGAACTGTGTGCACTGTCAGGAGCACTTTACAAGAGGATGATGGGACAAAGAGGTAGGTTTTCAAAGATTTTATTAAAAAACAAAATAGATCCATAATCCTAAAAACAACACAGGTAGATTTCTCCCCACCTCCTATTCTGCCGACCCGTCCCCCTCCCCTAAAGGCTCCATCTGGATGGTACTGAAGCCCAAACCCTGCCTCTTGGTTCTCCCCACCCTGCAAACCTGTGACCCAAGCTCCACACTTTCCTCCAGCCTCTGATGTCTCCTTTAAGAAAATAAAAATACTCCCTCCCCACTCGCTTAAAAATAATTTTCAAAGATTAAAAATGGCATTTGTGTGTTTTTAAAAAATAAACACTTTAAATGCTGGAAATCTCTCTCTTCCCCTAGGCCTAGTTGAGGCCTCTGGGGTGCTTGCCTGCCTCACCCCAGGAGGCCAGCTGCCACTTGGTGCCCCTTGGAAATTTTCAGGAAGTAATTTCTTCCAAATTTCCCCTGCAGTCACAAATTCCACACACTGCTCGCATAAACACGCTGTCTTCATTACAGGCACTGTTCCTCAGCTCTGGAAACCTGATCTCTTTTTGTCAATTAGACCACATGCTTCAGATTCCCTGCAAACAGGAGAGAAAACAAAATTCAGGTAACATACATGAATTATACCTCGATAAAACTTTTTTTTTTTTTTTAAAGCATTTGCACTGGGGACTTGTTCTCTTGCTGCTGTTGGGAACACAGGGACCCTGACATATAAACAAGCCCAGGCTAGCCTCCTGGATGGTGAGAGACACATGGTTCAGTTACCCTCACAACCACCAGTTACCCACCAGACAAGTGAGTGAGGCCTTTGACAGCCAGCTGACTGCAGTGTTGGGTGAACCCCGCCAAAACCAGCAGAAGAACCGCCCAGCTGAGCCCAGCCCAATTGCCAATCCCCAGAGTCATGGGCTAAACATGATTATTTAAGACACACACACACACACACACACACATACACAAATTCAGGCAACTTTTCATAATTCACTCTTCACTAACTGCATCAAATCTTCCCCCACTCTCAACATTTCTTCCTGACTTAGCAGGGCACAACACTTCTAGCAGTTTCTCTTGTGATGACCCATGAAATATGAATTGGAAGCTTCCCCCCTCCCCCACACTCAGGCCTAAGAGTCTTTTAGGGATAAGTGAGCACTTGAAATCCTATAGGACTGAGCTCCAGGAATGAAAAATTTGCTCACTTGGTCTCTCCACAGATTTCTTCTTGCCCCACTTCCCCAAGCAAACACTGGGCTCCAGACACTACTGACAGCTTCTCCTCTGAAACAGGAAGAATGCCCCATGAAGGCAGGTACATTTAAAAAAATTTTGTCTGTCTTACATTTAAATGTCTGTCTTACATTAAAAAATTTTTTTAAATGTTTGTTTATTTTTGAGAGAGAGAGACAGAGTCAGAGTGAGAGCAGGGGAGGGGCAGAGAGAGAGAGGGAGACACAGAATCCGAAGCAGGTTCCAGGCTTCAAGATGTCAGCTGGGGCTCAAACTCATGAGCTGTGAGATCATGACATGAGCTGAAGTCAACACTTAACTGACCAAGCCATCCAGGCACCCCTGTCTTACTGTCTTTTTAAGTTTATTTATCCATTTTGAGAGAGAGGGAGGGAGATGTGAGAGATAGGGGAGAGAGAGCTCTCATGTTGTCAGCACAGAGCCCAACACAGAGCTTTATACCATGAACCATGAGATCACGACCTGAGCTGCAATCAAGACTCAGAAGCTTAACCAACTGAGACACCCAGGCACCCTTAGGCTGTCTTACTTTTGATTGATCTCTAAAGTCTAGCACAGTGCCTCACACATAGCAGGTGCTCAACAAATGGCTGAGTAAATTGAGGTAGGAATGAAAGAAAAAACAAATCAGCACCCACTTGCCTATCTAGATTTATGTATGTATGTATGTATGTATGTATTTTGAAATCTCTACATCCAACGCAGGGCTCAAACTCACAACCCTGAGATCAAGAGTTGCATGCTCTTCTGGCTGAGCTAGCCAGGCACCCTCTAGTTTTATTTTTAACTTAACATACAAGAAAATTGATTTGTATGGATAGTTCTATGATTTTTAACACATGTATAGATTCATGACACAGAATAGTCCCATTACCCTCTAAAATTCCCTAAGCTATCCCTTGGCAGTCACATCCTCTCCTTCCTCTCTTACCACCTGGCAATCACTGATCTATTTTCCATCACTATGTGTTGTCTTTTTCAGAATGTCATTTAAATGGAATAAACACAGTGTAGGGACACCTGGGTGGCTCAGGCAGTTAAACGTCCAACACAGGACTGTCCAATCTCGTGGTCCTTGAGTTCGAGCCCCGCATTGGGTTCTGCACTGACAGCTCAGAGCCTGGAGCCTGCTTTGGATTCTGTGTCTCTCTCTCTCTCTGCCCACCCCCCCACTTGTGCTCTCTCTCTCTCTCTAACTCTCTCTCTCTCTCTCAAAAATAAACATTAAAAAATTTAAAAAACCACAGTGTGTAACCTTTTATGATTGGCTTCTTTCATGCAGCACACTTCCTTTGTGTGTCATGCAAACTTTTAGGTGTATCAACAACTTATTCCTTTTTGGGGGAGTACTTAACTTTTTAATTTTTCAATTATTATAGATTTATAGGAAGTTGAAAAAAATACCAAGAGGTACCCTTCAATAAGTTTCTTCAAGTGGCAACATCTTTCATAATGATTATTTAAATATCAAACCCAGGAAATTGATATTGGTACAATTCACAGACCACATTCAGATTTTACCAGTTTTACATGCACACATTTGTGTGTGTGTGTGTGTGTGTGTGTCTGTAAATGTACAGTTCTCTGCAGGTTTATCACAGGTAGATTTGTGTAATCCCCACCACAAGAAGATACAGAATGTTATCCCATCACCACAAGGATTCCCCTCATGGTACCTTGTTACAGTAACTCCCCTCTAATCTCTAACCTCTAACAATCAATCTGGTCTCCAGTTCTATAATTTTGTATATGACCTTTTGAGACTGGCTTTCTTTCATAATTTTTTTAAAATATGTATCTATTTTTGAGAGAGAGAGAGACAGAGCATGAGCGGTAGAGGGGCAGACAGAGAGGGAAACAGATCCAAAGCAGACTCCAGGTTCCGAGCTGTCAGCACAGAGCCCGATGTGGAGCTCAAACTCATGAACTGTGAGATCATGACCTGAGCCAAAGTTGGACGTTTAACTGAGCCACCCAGACGCCCCTGAGATTAGCTTTCTTTGCTCAGCATACGGCCCTTATAATCCATTCAAGTTGTATGTTAAGTTTGTTCCTTTTTACCGCAGAGTAGGATTCCATGGTCTGGATGCACCAGAGTGTGCATCAGCCATTGAAGGGCATCTGCATTGTTTCCAGTGTGGGGCTATTACACATAAAGCTGCTATGGACATCCATGTAGAAATTTTTGTGACCATAGTTTTCATTTCTCTGGGATAAATGCCCAAGAGAGCAATTGCTGTATCATATGGTATTTGCATGCTTGGTTTGATAAGAAACTGTCAAACTGTTTTCTAGAGTGGTCATACCATTGTGCATTTCCACCAGCAATGTATAAGGGATCTAGTTTCTCAGCATTTTTGTCAGCATTTGGTGGTTTCACCAGTTTTTATTTTGGCCATTCCTATATGTGTGTAGAGATCTTTCACTGTGGTCTCAATTTGCATTTTCCTAATGATGAATGATGTTGAACATCTTTTCAGGTGCTTATTTGTGGTTTGTATATCCCCTTCATGTCTTTTGCTGATTGGATTGTTTTTTTACTGTTGAGTTTGGAGAGTTCTTTATATATTCTAGATACACATCTGTGTTAGGTGCACGATTTGAAAATATTTTATCTCAATATGTAACTTGTCTTTTTGTTCTCTTAACTGTTGCAAAACAAAATTTAATTTTTTGGATCACAGTTTTGGTGTTTTAAACCCCTAGGGCTCATCATCTCTGGATAATCTTTGATTCTTCATCTCTTGGTTCAAGCCTCCTCCATGTCTAATGATTTGCCAAGCCTAATCTCAAGATGGCTCTCAACTTTGTCCTCCCCTTCCTCTTTTTAATGTTTATTTATTTATTTTGGTCCAGAGAGAACTAGAGGGAGCAAGCGGGGGAGGGGCAGAGAGAGGGAGAGAGAGGGAATCCCAACCAGGTTCTGTGCTGTCAGCCCAGAGTCCAACACTGGGCTCAAACTCACGGACCGCTTGATCATGTCCTGAGCCCAAGTCGGATGCTTAACCAACTGAACCACCCAGGCGCTCCTCCCCACCTCCGTCTTCTCCTTTCTATTCCACCCTCCCCAACTTAGTCACGTATCTCATCACTCAGGTCACTGCAATAGTCTCTTAACTGCTGCTCCTGCCTCTGGAGCTGTCCCGCACACCATTGGTAGCTGTGTTCACATGCCTTCTCTGCTCCGAAAATCCTTCAGCAGCTCCTCACTACCTATAAATGAAGTCCAACCCCTTAGCTTAAATTTGCCCCATCCATACTTTCCCATCTCCATGTGGGCCTTTGCTTGTATTGTTGCTTCTTCTGAGGAAAACCTATAGGGGATCCTGATGCTGAAGCTAGGGGTCCTTCCATCTGTAAGTGTAGCCAGAGCTTGATGACTGAGTGAATGTACAGATAAACAAAATTTCATGTCTGAGTACTCCAACAAATGTTCACAGAAAGGAAAGGTGGGTGCTGTATTCTCTGGTGTTCTGTCTCACTCTCCAGTTACATTTGGAGGCAATTAAAAAAAACAACAGAAATAATTTCCACCAAAAGTTGATGATGAGCAATATTGAGTTTGGGTAACAATAAAAATGTAAGCTTAAATAATGCCCATTGTTTCCCCCCTACATCTAGCTTTTCCAGCAGTGGGTGGCAGCCTGAGAAAATTCTAAAGGCCAGCATGGTCTAGGGCCTGGGAAGACAGAGTACAGACCAGAGGAGGCAAATGTAAATGCTTATAGAGGTCAAGGATGTACTGTATGTGAGTAAAGCATATTTAGGGCAAGACATATGGAGCCTTCTTGATCCTTTGTTCTTTTTCTTATTTTCAATCATGACCTGAATAGAAGCAATAGTTCCCTCTTTTCTTCTATTACAAAAGAAAACAAAAGCAAAACAGCATATGTGAGATGATAAATGGAAACTCACACTTGGCGTGTGGTAGGAGATTCAACAGGGAATGGTGGGGTTTGTGGCAAAGAGGAAGGTACATTTTCACAAAAGAGGCAGCTGCTACCCAGTCTCACATTTACTACTGAGCAGGAAGTTGGTCCTAGTGTGACCAGATCTATTTTCCAAGAGAGATTAAAACTTCACAATTTTAAAAAGTATATTTGAGAAAGAAAGAGAAGGAGAGGGACAGAGACAGAGAGGGAGAGAGAATCCCAAGCAGGCTCCATGCAGTCACCACAGAGCCCGATGTGGGGCTCGAATTCATGAACTGTGAGATCATAACCTGAGCTGAAATCAAGAGTTGGATGATTAAAAAAAAAAAAAAAAAAGGGATGCCTGGGTGGCTCAGTCAGTTAAGCCTCCAACCTTGGCTCAGGTCATAATCTCACGGTTTGCAGGTTCAAGCCCTGCATCAGGCTCTGTGTTGACAGTTGAAGCCTGGAGTTTGCTTTGGATTCTGTGTCTCCCTCTCTCCCTGCCTCTCCCTTACTCATGCTCTGTCTCTCTCTCCTTTTCAAAAATAAAATAAAAACATTAAAAAAGAAGAATTGGATGCTTAACTGACTGAGCCAACTAGGTGCCCCAGAAATTCACATTTTTATGTAAAGTTTCTGCAGTGTTAAATATGGAAAATTGATTTACACTTAAAAATTTTTTTAAACTGTTTATTTATTATTGAGAGACAGAGAGAGACAGAGCATGAGCATGGGAGGGGCAGAGAGAGGGGGAGACACAGAATCTGAAGCAGGCTCCAGATTCTGAGCTGTCAGCACAGAGCCTGACGCGGGGCTGGAACTCATAAACTACCAGATCATGACCTGAACCAAAGTCAGAGGCTTAACCAAGTGAGCCATCCAGGTGCCCCAATTTTCATTTTTTAAGATATCAATATGTGAGGCCAAATAAAACAACTTTGGAGGCAAGATGTGGCTCATAGTCTCCCAGTTTGTGATGTTTGGATTATCTCTGTGACAATTCTGGATTCCACCTACAACACCCCATTTTACCCTCAAATATCTCGGTTTGGACAACAAAGTATATGATCATTCCACCTCTGATGTAGAAGAAGGAGGACTGAAGCAGGACTCAGGAGGCCTGGGTTCTATCGATTCATCGATCAACTGACTCATTTGTTCATGCATTTATTCAATAAACATTTATGGAGTATGTATTCTTTGCCAGGCACTAGGTGCTGGTGAGCACTTTCTTTAGTCTTTTTTTTTTTTTTTAATTAATACACTTTAGTTTTAGGTTTACAGAAAAACTGAGCAAGTACCAAGAATACTCATATCCTCCTGCCTCTTGCCTCCCCTAGCAGACAGTTTTCCCTATTATCAACATTTTGCATTAGTGTGGTACATTTGTTATAATTGAGGAATGAATATTAACACATTATTATCAAGTAAAATCCATAGTTTACGTTAAGGTTCACTCTCGTTGTATAATTCTATGAGTTTTGACAAGTGTATAATGTTATTTATTTATTTATTCATTTGAGAGAGAGACAGAGAATGCAAGTGGAGGAGGGACACAGAGAGAGACACACACAGAATCTGAAGCAGGCTCCAGGCTCTGAGCTGTCAGCACAGAGCCTGACACGGGGCTTAGACCCATGAACCACAAGATCATGACCTGAGCCAAAGTCAGACACTTAAGTGTATAACGTTATGTATCCACCATTACAGTATCACACAGAATAGCTTCACTGCCCTGAAAATCCTGTGCTGCATCTATTCATCCGTCACTTCCTTTCCCCAAAGCCCTGGCACCCACTGACCTTTCTATTGTCTGTAGTTTTGCCTGTTTGAGAATGTCATATGGTTGAAATCATACAGTGTGTAACCTTTACAGACTGTTTTCCTTCACTCAGCAATTGCATTTAAGTTTCCTTCACATCTTTTTTGTAGCTTGAGAGTTCATTTGTTTTTAACACTGGCAAACATTCCATGTCTGGCTATATCATAATTGTTTATCCATTTATCTACAGAGGGACATCTTCGTTGCTCCCAAGTTTTGGCAATTATGAATAAAGCAATTATAAATATTCATATGCAGGTTTTTGGTTGGACATGAATTTCCAACTTGAGTAACTAGCAAGGAGTGTGACTGCTAGATCGTATGTTAGAACTTTGGAAGAGGCGCGCCTGGGTGGCTTAGTTGGTTAAGCGTCTGATTCTTGGGTTCAGCTCAGATCATGATCTCACAGTTTGTGGGTTCGAGCTTCATGTTGGGCTCTGTGTTGACAGTGCAGAGCCTGCTTGGGACTCTCTCCCTCTCTCTCTGCCCCTCCCCCCTCAAAATAAATAAATAACTTAAAAAAACCTTTGGAAGAAACTGACAGTTGTCTTCCAAAGTGGCTGTACCATTTTGCATTCCCACCAGCAATGAATGAGAGTTGCTGTTTTTCCACATCCTCATCAGTGTTTGGTGCTGTCAGTGTTTTGGGTTTTAGGTCTTCTAATAGGCATGTAGTGGTATCTCATTGTTTTAATTTGCAATTCCTTAGTGACATGATACTGAGCATATTTTCATACTCTTACTTGCCATTTGTCTATTTTTTTTGGTGAGGTGTCTGTTAAAGTCTTTGGCCCATTTGTTAATTGGGTTATTGTTTTCTTTTTTAAACAAATGTTTATTTTGAGAGAGAGAGAGAGAGGGAGGGGCAGAGAGAGAGACAGAGAGAGAGAGGGAGAGAGAGAATCTCAAGCAGGTTCTGTGCCATCAGTGCAGAGCCCGATGTTGGGCTTGAACTCATGAACTGAGAGATCATGACCTGAGCCAGAACGAAGAGAGTTGGATGCTTAAATGACTGAGTCACCTAGGCACCCTGGGTTATTGTTTTCTTATTGTTGAGTTTTAAGAGTTCTTTGTATATTTTGTATACCCATCCTTTATTAGATATTCATTTTGCAAATCTTTCTCCCAGTCTGTGGCTTGTCTTTTTATTCTTGTATTCTTTACTTTTTAAAATATAGAGCAGCATGGTCCAATAGAACTTCCTGTTATGATTAAACTGTTCTATATCTATGCCGCCCAAGATGGTAGCACTAGTTACATGTGGCTATTGAGAGGTTGGAATATGGCTAATGCAAGTGAGGAGGTGAATTTTAAATTTTATTTAATTTTAATTAACTTCAATTTAAATGGCCATGTGTGGCAAATGGTGACTATATTGGACAGTGCAGATATGGAACAGTTCCTTGGGCTTTTTTTTTCTCTGTGACATTGACTAGGGGTCATCTGTATTTCCTCCTTCATTTACAACCTCCCTTTCAATCCATTAGCGAGTCCTGTCAATTCTACCTCCACAATAGGTTCCAAATCCACCCACTTCTGTCCATCCTTCACTGCTCTAACTTTACTCCAAACCACTATCACCTCTTGCATGGACAACCCTAATAGTCTCAAAATTGGTCTCTCTGCTTCCATCTTTGTTCCCTACAGCCTATTTTCTATATAGCAGCTAGAGTGTTTTGTTAAAACTTAGGTCAGACCACATCACTTCTATGTTCAAAATCTTCTATGGCTTCTAATCACACTTGGAATAAAATCCAAACTACTTAGCTGCCAAGCCCTGAAGGTTCTGGTGCCTATCTCCTGTCTCTTACCACTACCCTCTTGCTTACTCTGTTCTAGCCACATAGGGCTTCTTTGTGTTGCTAGAACACACGAGTCATTTTTCCCCCTTAGGGTTTTCCCCTTCTTTGCATTTGCTGTTCCTTCTGCCTGGAATGTTCTGTCCCTGGATAGTCCCATTTCTGACTCTTCTCATGATTTAGGTCTCAATTCAAAAGTTATCTCTGGGGGGCCTGGGTGGTTCAGTTGGTTGAGTGGCTGACTCTTGATCTCACAGTTCATGAGTTCAAGCCCCACATCAGCTCTGCACTGACAGTGTGGAGCCTGCTTGGAATTCTCTGTCTCCCTCTCTCTCAGTCCCTCCACCACTTGTGCACTCTTTCTCTCTCTCTCTTGAAATAAAAGTTATCTCTGAGAGGCCTTGTGAATGCCAATCTATGTGGCCACCCCCACCCTGTCACTATTTTCTGTCACATTATTGTGTTTAGTTTTCTTCAATGGACTTAGCACACTGAAAACATCTTGTGTGTTTATTTGACTATGTCTGTATCCACTCACAAGCTCTATGAGGGCAGAACCTTTGTCTGTCTTGTTCATCACTCTACTTTTAGCACCCTCAACACTTCCTGGCACATAATAGGTGCCCAAAAATATTCATTGAAGAAATGGACATCTGTAGATCTATAGGGCAGCTGATGAAGCACTTTCCTATTCAGCTCACAGAGCTTAAAGTTTGGTCATTGCTCTTAAGCCTCTTATAAATGTGCTTGGGGAGAGCCAACATATGCTTACAAAAGGAGCATCCATGCCACCAGGCCAAGTGGCAAATGACTTCTGAAGAAAATCAGTGTCATAGCAGTTTGGAGGAATGCTGGGGTGATCCCAGAGTACCTGGAGGCCGAGTGGCACCACAGAGGAACACAGAAGTAAATTTAGGACTTTTGAAAAGTGTTTCCCAAACTTCCATGATATGGGTACCTCTTTCAGGTATGTTGTCATACCTGTATTGATAGTGACAATATTTTTCTTTATATCAGCTCACTTTAGAATTTTTAATACCTATTTGGGCCTCATCTATACTAAGTAGTAGTAATCATCATCATCATCATCAACGGACTTGATGTGTTTAGTACATTTTAAAACATACATTAGGGGCACCTGGCTGGTTCAGTTGGTTAAGTGTCCAACTTCGGCTCAGGTCATGATCTCTTGGTTGACCAGTTTGAGCCCCGCGTTGGGCTCTGTGCTGACAGCTCAGAGCCTGGAGCCTGTTTTGGATTCTGTGTCTCCCTCTCTCTGCCCCTCCCCCAATCATGCTCTGTCTCTTTCTCTCTCAAAAATAAATAAACATTAAAAATACATTAAAATTCATATAGTTATTAAAATGGAAAATATCTTTGTGTCACCTCAAATTTTCTCTCATACAGAGGTATGTGAGGCACATTTTGGGAAAAGTCACTGTAGGGATTGCTCTTGGACAGCTGGTGCCCAGGCTGTTCTTCTGCCTCTAGTATCTGAGAATAGTGGATAGTACCCCACCCACCCCCTGCCATCCAGCTCCCTCAACCCAATTTGGTCCCTGTCTCTGTCCATTCATTTCACAAATCTTTACTGTTGTCTACAATGGGCTAGACCTTGTGCTGGGTGCTGAGGTCACAGAGGAGAACGAAAAATAGTTCTTGCCCTCAAGAAGTTCTCCGTCCAGTGAGGAAGGCACTTTTGGAGGCAAACACATCCTAGTCCATAACAAGGTAATAAAATACCAGTCTGTACAGAGTGCTTAGGGCATATAAAGAAAGGGTGTGGAAGGCTTCACAGAGGAGGCAGCACCTTTAAGGGCAAGGAGGAGAGAATGTTCCAGACTTACATAAAGGCAACTTCAAAGTTTTTGTGGCCAGAACACAGGATGAGGGTCATGGAAGGCAGGCAATGAGGTTGAAGGGATGGTCTGAGGCCAGATCACCAAGGACCTAGAAGGCTTTGGCCTTACCCTAGAAGCTATGGGGAGTCTCTGAATGATTTTAAGATGGTGAGGAGGCCCATCTAGCACAGTCTAGGGCTAGAGGAAGTTTTCCAGCTGCTACCCTCCTAATCATGCTTGAGGGTCTCACACTCTACCTAGGAACAATGGCAGAACAGGAGATTTCTACAAGCCTTGGGCATGTGCTGATATGGATGGCTGATTTAATTTAAGCTCTTAATTATCAACTGTATTGCTTGCCTTGGAATGTAGATCCCTCCTGTCATCAGGAAGCCTTTCAATGACAATTAAGTATAACCACCAATTACCACTTGTCTGCCTCTGACCTGAATTAGAACTTGAGGCTGTGGATTAATCCCACCAAGCTTCTGGTCTTAGCTTGCAAGGGACTACCGCAGTCTCAAACAGAATTGAAGTAATTTCTAAAATAGCTTATGATTCATTTTTTCTCCCCTCCTGTGCCTAAATCTGCTGGCTCCATGTGGAGGGATAGGCACAAGTAACTGTAGAGGTGACATCACAGGAGTGGGCTGCTTGTCTGCTAGCCAGTCTGTGGAGCTTGGCCTAGAGTGCTTTATCTGCTGGGCTGGGCAATGCCTTCCAGCCGTTTTGGAGTCGCAGCTCCAGGTTCCTTGGTCCATGTGCTTTCTCCATATTTTTCAGACAAAAATTCTGGGCTGGGAAATCCAGGATAATGGGAATAGCAGTGGCAGGAAGAATAACACAGCCTTACATCTGTATAATGCTTTAGAGTTGTGAAATTCATTTGCTCCGTTTTGCTCCACCCAAACACCAGTGGGAAATGGAAGCTGGGGTTTTAGGCCTGAAGTGGGGATAAACTTTTCTCTTGCACAAAGGAGCTAAATGCTAACATTCCCTGTTCACCTCAATGCACATCATGATTAGGCCTTGGATGTCACCAGAAGGTCAGAGAGACTCCTTTCAGCATCTAGGTGCTTCCTGTAAGATAAATTTTCCAGCACAAATTGCCTGGCAGTCACAATGTATTAACTATGCCATCCTGATTGAGCCAGCAAGTAGTGCCAGTCTCAGCACTGCCAACTCCCCCTGTAGACCACGGTTTACAGTCCCAATGGTCCCAAAGACCTTTACTGGAGCCAAAGGCATGGCTGCTAACTGTGGAGCCCTGAAGGTAGGGTGTGTCATGAACATCTGGAAGTGCCAACAGCTGCCAGAGCAGCTCAAGGGTCTGTGAAAGGAAAAACTGCAATCTGAGTCACATTAGCCACCACTGTGGATCCTGAGGTGAAGGGCCACCGAGCCCAGCCATGAACAGCTGAAGAGTAGGGTGGATGGATTCTTTCCTTGGAGGAGCCATAAAAATAGTTCTGCATTGATCTCATGCTTGCTGTGTGACGTTCCAACACCTGGTCCCAGCATAGCTTGCTGTCCCCAGTGCTCTGTTGCTACAGTCAGCATGAGAAGTCTCCCAGCCCAGCTTCCCTCCCCTGATTTCCCCAGCATCATGGTTGCCAGGCTGGAAACCAAAGGGGTGTCATACTCTTGCTGGCCTTTATGTGTTTTAGAATAGATCTTCATGTACTGCACATGAGCATGTGTGTGTGGAGGGGAGGGCGTAAGGGGGTTGGGGGATGACCATGGTAGCAGTGAGCCACAGATGCTCATCAGTATTGAAGAGTGGCAGGTAATCCTGCTGTTGTTGCTGGACCTGCCGCTGCCTCCACTGCGCAAATTCAGAAAGACCCAGTGCAAGACCATAGGAGCTGGTCAGTGCCACGAAAACGTCATCTTTGTAAACCAAGATGCCGTACTCAAGCAATTCTGTTGGAAATCTTGGCAGGGTATAAAAGTCACCCTTTTGAAAGTTGAATCTGTAAGCTTATAATGTGGAAAGCAACTGGCAGAACAGAACATCATCACCTCCAAAGCAGAGAGGCCTCCCAGAACTTGTTTTCCAGCTCACAGGGGATATGTGTGCCTATGAAAATAGACTAAGGATCACTGCCTCAGCCTGTTTTAGAGATGTGAATAAAAATCTTGGCTTGGGACTGCCTTCTTTCTGGTTGACTGATTTTTCAATTGATTTGTATTTATTAGCTAATGAAATTAAAGTTGTAAAAATGATAACAGAAACACAATAAATCTCCCCCACAACTGGCTGTTTCTATGTCACTATGGTACATTCCTCATTTTGATTACTTCAAAGTCTATTATTTTGTTCTCAATTATTCTGTTTTTCTGGCACTGGAGAAAATCAATTTGTTTTATTTTCTCTTATTCATGCACTCAATTATGCTCTTCGGGCACATTTAATCACTTTGATGTTTTCATTTTATGGCCCGTCTCTAGGCACTTCAGCTGCATTGCTGCCAACGGGCAAGCAGGACTAATTTGCATGTCACAATAGACTTGAAATTCTAACTCAATTTCGAAATCTTTATGAAATCTCCCTCCAAAATATGCTTGGAGCTGCATAGGGGCAGAAGGATGTGGGTAAACCAGAAGCCTATAAAGATGCTTCTCTTTCTTAAAACACTGAGAGCTCCTTTGGTGGCCTGACTGTAGCTTGCAGATGTCCCTGTCCAGGTATAGCAGAGGAGTCCGGAGGATGGGATATCTGTAGAGCTTGCCTTGGAACTTTGTGGTGAGAGTCCTGCAAAGACTGTCCCTCAGCATCAAGGCCATGGAGGCTGGGCCTGTTTACTCTGGCATAAAATGCCTATTGGCACTGCTGGATTTGGCAGCTACGCTAAAGACAGTACCTGAATCTCAGTTGGTTAAAGGGTCTCCAGGTAGACTGAGGGAATTGTCAACAGTAAAGCATCCCAGAACTCTGAGTGTTTTACCTTATTTTCTCTAATAAGTTCTTTTTTTTAATAGAAAAGTGCAGTTTACTTTATTCTTTTACTGTTTCAAGTTTTTATTTAAATTCTAGTTAGTTAACATATAGTGTAATATTAGTTTCATGAGTAAAACTTAGTGGTTGATCACTTACATACAATACCCAGTGCTCATCACAAGTGCCCTCCTCAATCCCTATCACCGGTTTAACCCATCCCCCTACCTCCCCTTCAGCAACCCTCAGCTAGTTCTTAATAGTTAAGAGCCTCCTCTCTAATAAGTTCTGACTTCTCTTTTGTCCCCTGATTATTTTATTTCTTAAAAATTTATTTTAGAGAGGGGTGCCTGGGTGGCTCAGTTCGTTGAGCCTCTGACTTTGGCACAGGTCGTGATCTCACAGCTCATGAGTTCAAGCCCTGCATTTGGCTCTGTGCTGACAGCTCAGAGCCTGGAGCCTGCTTCAGATTCTGTGTCTCCCCCTTTCTCTCAGCCCCTCCCCTCCTGGTTGTTTGTCTCTCTTTCTCAAAATAAATAAACATTAAAAAAAATAAAAAATATTTTAGATAGACAGCATGAGCAGGAGAGAGGGGACAGAGGGAAAGAGAGAATCTCAAGCAGGCTACACCTCAGCATGAAGCCCAATGTGGGGTTTGATCCCATGACCTTGGGATCATGACCTGAGCCTAAATCAAGATTTGGATGCTCATCTGACTGAGCCACCCAGGTGTCCTGTCTCTTGATTGTTTTAGAGCTAAAAGCTGGAGGGGAATAAGTGATATAATTGCTTTAGGCATGTACTTTGGGAAAACAGAAAAAAAATTAAACACATTAAAGGTCTCCACTTAGTCTTTGAAATTCCTTGGTTTGTTGTATATAACAACAGCAACCCTCACCAGGAAGAAGGAAAATTCCATATTTCCTCTTTTAAAAGTTGGGCATGACCTTCAGTTTCTTTTTTTTTTTTATTTTTTTTTTTATTTATTTATTTTTTTTTTTTTTAATTTTTTTTTTTCAACATTTTTTTATTTATTTTTGGGACAGAGAGAGACAGAGCATGAACGGGGAGGGGCAGAGAGAGAGGGAGACACAGAATCGGAAACAGGCTCCAGGCTCCGAGCCATCAGCCCAGAGCCTGACGCGGGGCTCGAACTCATGGACCGCGAGATCGTGACCTGGCTGAAGTCGGACGCTTAACCGACTGCGCCACCCAGGCGCCCCTTGACCTTCAGTTTCTTAAGTGGAATTCCAGCTCGCTCACTTGCTCTAAACTTGCATAAACTAATCAATCTTCCTAAGCCTTGGTTCTCTCATCTGTTAAATGGAGCTAATAACATTATCTACCTCAGAGACAGATTTGTTTCCCAAACTTCAATACTGTCAAGAAATTTGTCATATTTACGTACCACTTATGTGGAAACCTATTTTATACCAACTTTTTTTTATTTTTATTTTTTTAAATTTTTTTTAATGTTTATTTTTGAGACAGAGAGAGACAGAGCATGAATGGGGGAGGGGCAGAGAGAGAGGGAGACACAGAATCGGAAGCAGGCTGCAGGCTCTGAGCCGTCAGCCCAGAGCCTGACGCAGGGCTCGAACTCACGAACCGTGAGATCGTGACCTGAGCTGAAGTCGGACGCTCAACCGACTGTATACCAACTTTTTAAAAAAACTTAACTTTAGGGGCGCCTGGGTGGCTCAGTTGGTTAAGCGTCCTACTTCAGCTCAGGTCACGATCTCGCGGTCCGTGAGTTCAAGCCCCGCGTTGGGCTCTGGGCTGATGGCTCAGAGCTTGGAGCCTGCTTCCGATTCTGTGTCTCCCTCCCTTTCTGCCCCTCCCCTGTTCATGCTCTGTCTCTCTCTGTCTCAAAAATAAATAAAATGTTAAAAAAAAAAAAAAACTTAACTTTATCCTAAGTGATATCTGTGAAATCACCAGAGTTTAATGTGATAGTTATATTTCTTTCCAATACACATTAAAACATATACAATTGACCCTTGAATAACATTGGTTTGAACAGCTTTGGTCCAATTATACATGTATTTTTTTAATTTTTTAATTTTTTTATTTTTATTATTATTTAAAAAAATTTTTTTTTAAACGTTTATTTATTTTTGATACAGAGAGAGACAGAACATGAACGGGGGAGGGGCAAAGAGAGAGGGAGACACAGAATCAGAAACAGGCTCCAGGCTCTGAGCCATCAGCCCAGAGCCTGATGCGGGGCTCAAACTCACGGACCGCGAGATCGTGACCTGAGCTGAAGTCGGACGCCCAACCGACTGAGCCACCCAGGCGCCCCTATACATGGATTTTTTACAGTACAATACTGTAAATGTATTTCTTCTTTCTTTTTTTAAATGTTTATTTATTTTTGAGGGGGGGAGGGGCAGAGAGAGCAAGGGAGACAGAGACTCCCAAGCAGGCTCTGTGCTGTCAGTGCAGAGCCCAATGTGGGGCTCGATCTCATGAACCTTGAGACCATGACCTGAGCCAAAGTTGGATGCTTAACTGACTGAGCCACCTAGGCACTCCTGTATTTATTCTTTCTCATGAATTTTGTAATAACATCTTCTCTTCTCTACCTTACTTTATTGTAAGAATATAAAAACACTAATTCAAAGGGATAAATGCACCTCTATGTTTATAGCAGCATTATTTACAATAGCCAAGATATGGAAGAAGCCTAAGCATCTAACAATTGATGAATGGATAAAAAAAGATGTGGTATACACACACACACACACACACACACACACACACTGGAATACTATTCAGCCAAAAAAAGAATGAAATCTTGCCATTTGCAACAACATGGATAAATCTGGAGAGTATAATGCTAAGAAAATAAGTCAGAGAAAGACAAATATAATTTCAAGTATGATTTCATCATATGTGGAATTTAAGAAACAAAACAAATGAGCAAAGGGAAAAGAAGACACACAGAAAGAAATCTAGAAATAGACTCTTAATTATAGAGAACAAACTGATGGTTATCAGAGGGGAGGTGGGTGGGGGCTGGGTTAAATAGGTGATGGGGATTAAGGAGTGCATTTGTGATGAGCACCAGGTGATGTATGAAAGTGTTGAATCACTATATTGTATACCTGAAACTAATATAATACTGTATGTTAACTAATGGGAATTAAAATAAAAACTTAAAAACAGGAAAAAATACAGTATACAACATATATACAAAATATATATTAATCGACTACATTTCAGTAAGTTTTCTGTCAATAGTAGGCTATTAGTAGTTACATTTTTGGGGATTCAAAAGCTATATGCATTCATGCTCACCCAGGGACACCAAAAACCAAACAAAGACAAAAATTAAAAAAACCAAAACAAACCAAAGTTATATGTAGATGTTTTTCAAGTATGTAGGGGGTAGGTGCCCCTAACTGTCACATTGTTTAAGGGTCAACTGTACACCAGATCCATTCCTGCCATAGTGTCTTTGGTCTTGCTCTTTTCTTCATCTAGAATGTTTTTCACCTCAATTTTTGCAAAGCTCCTTCCCTTACTACATTAAGCTCTATTCCCAAATGTCACTTCCTCAGTGAGGCCTTTACTGACCACCTATCTAAAATAGCACCCCATTGAAATTTATCAGTAACCAACATTAAATATTTATTCATTTGCTTATTGTCTATCTTCCCCACTAGAATGTAAGCTCCATGATGGGCAAGACCTTTACGTGTCCTATTATTTTTTTAAATTAAAAAAGTTTTTTTAAACATTTATTATTGAGAGACAGAGAGACACAGAGCGCAAGCAGGGGAGGAGTAGAGAGAGGGGGAGACACAGAATCTGAAGTGGGCTCCAGGCTCTGAGCTGTCAGCATAGAGCCCGACGCGGGGCTCCAACTCACAAACTGCAAGATCATGACCTGAGCCGAAGTCGGTCACCCAACCAACTGAGCCACCCAGGTGCCCTTACCTGTCCTACTATTTACATCTCTATCACCGGTGCCCAGAATAGTGCCTGGCACATATTAACACCAAATATATATTTGTTACATGTATGAAACATTGAAATAAAAAATTAGCTTAACAGTTACCAGGCTCCTCTTCTAACCCAGAATAGTGTCAGAGAAGGTAGAGTGGAAAGCCAGAACTTTTATCTCAATGGCAAGGAGGCCCACTCATTGCCATCATTAGAGACTACATGGGGAGCAGTAATGAAGTGCTATTCCCATTCCTAGCCAGGATGGTATCAGTGGAGTTCTAATGGGGAGCCTGAGTTTCCACTCCTGTCTAGCAGATGAGATGCCCCACCTCTCCCTAGGCTGTCAATGGCAGCTGAGTGGGGAACCTAGATTTTTATCCCCACCTGGAAGTAATGGAGTGGTGCCCCCCCTTCTCTTGCAAGCATGATGTTATTGGAAGTCTGCTAAAATAGAAGATTTAAATAAGATGCAGATTTCATAAAAAGACCTAAAAATTTCAGGATACAATAGAAAATCACTCATACCAAGAAACAGGAAACTACCAACTTGAATGGGAAAAAGACAATCAATGGATGCCAACATAGAGATGACATAGATGTTGGAAATACCTGACAATGAGTTTAGAGGGGTCATCATAAAAATACTTCACCGAGCGGGGCGCCTGGGTGGCGCTGTCGGTTAAGCGTCCGACTTCAGCCAGGTCACGATCTCGCAGTCCGTGAGTTCGAGCCCCGCGTCGGAGCCTGGAGCCTGTTTCCGATTCTGTGTCTCCCTCTCTCTCTGCCCCTCCCCCGTTCATGCTCTGTCTCTCTCTGTCCCAAAAAAAAAAAAAAATACTTCACTGAGCAATTATGAACTTGCTTGAAAAAAAATGAGAGAATAAGTCTCAGCAAAGAAATAGAAGAAATAAAGAAAAACGAAATGGAAATTTTACAACTAAAAAATACAATAAGTGAAAGAAAAAACCCAACAGATGGGCTCTACAGCACAGTGGAGAGAAGTGGGAGAGGAAAATCAGTAAACTGGAATACAGAACAATAGAAATTAACCAATTTGAATAAAAGACAAAAAATAGTCTGAGAAAATGAGAACCTCAGGGATCATGTGGAACTATGGTAAAAGATCTAATATTCATGTCACCAAAGTTCCAGAGGACAAGGAGAAAGAGAATGGGACTGAAAAAGAATTTGAAGAAATAATAGCTAATGATTCCCCAAATTTGGCAAAAGATATAAACCTACAGATTCAAGAATCTGACTGAACCCCAAACTGGATAAATACAAAGAGATCCACACCAAGACCCATCATAATCAAATTCCTGAAAAGTTAAAAAAAAAAAAGTATGTAAAGCAGCAAAACAGAAACAAAGCCTTACTATAAGGGAAAGATATTCACATGACAGTGGTTTTCTCATCAAAATCCATGGAGGCCCGAAGGAGGTGGTAAAATATATTTCAGGTGGTGCAAGAAAGTAACTGTCAATCCAGAATTCTAGATCCATGAAAACATTTTTTTCAGGAGTGAAGGGGAAATAAAAATATTCTCAGAGGAAGGAAAACTAAGAGCACTTGTTGCCACCACACCTGCCCTAACAGAATAGCTAAAGGAAGGTTTTGAAATGAAAAGGTCATGATAAAAGAAGGTATCTTGGAACACCAGGAAGGAAGAAAGAACAATGGAAAGAGTAAAAATATGAATAAACATAATAGATTTTTCTCATCTTCAGTTTTCTAAATTATGTTTGATGATTGACACAAAAATTATAACACTGATGCAGTTCTAAATGTATGTAGAAGAAATATTTAAGACAATTATCTTATAAAGAGGAGAGGGGAAAGGACTTAAAGTAGGTAAGGTTTCTACACTTCACTCAAACTGGTAAAATGTTGATACCAGTGGATTGTGGTAAATTATGTATATATAATATATACCCAGAGTGACTACTAAAAAGCCTACACAGAGAGATACAATCAAAACCACTAAAGATGAATAAAAATGAAATTTGAACAAAGGTATAAAGTTGCCAACAGTGAAGGAGGAAGAATAAAATAGAGAGTGAACAGAAGGAACAAAGAGAAACAAAAAATAAAATGGTAGATTTAATCCCTAACATATCAAAATTACATTGAATGTAAATGGCCTAAATACATTAGTTATGGGGCTCCTGGGTGACTCAGTTGGTTGAGCATCTGACTCTTGATTTCAGCTCAGGTCATGATCCTAGGGTTGTAGTATTAAGCCCCATGTCGGGCTCCACACTGAGCATGGAGCTTGCTTAAGATTCATTCTCTATGGGGTGCCTGGGTGGCTCAGTCAGTTAAGCATCCAACTCTTGGTTTTGGCTCAGGTCATGATGTTGTAATTCATGAGTTCGAGCCCCACATTGGGTTCTGTGCTGACAACGCAGAGCCTGCTTGGGATTCTCTCTCTCCCCATCTCTCTCTGCCCCTCCTCCACTCTCTCTTGTTCTCAAAATAAATAAATAAACTTAAAAAAAGATTCTCTCTCTTTCTCTCTCTCTACTCCTCTCCCCCACTCGTGCTCTCTCTAAGAAAATGAAATAAATACATTAGTTAAAAGACAAAGATTGGCAGAGTGGCTAAAAAAGTGATCCAACTACATACTATCTATAAGAAACTCACTTCAAATATGATATTAGCAGGTTGAAAGTAAAAGGATAGAAAAAGATATGCCATGCAAACATTAATCAAAAGAAATCAGGAGTGGCTATATTTATATCAGATAAAGTAAAATTGAGAGCAAAGAAAATTACCATGGACAGAAAGGGACATTACATAATAGTGAAAAGGTCAATCTACCAAGAAGATATAGCAATCGAAATGTGTATGTATCAAACAACAGAGCTTCAGAATAAATGAAGCAAAAGCTGATAGAGCTTAAGGAGAAATAGATTCACAATTAGAATTGGAGACTTAACATCCCTCTCTCAGCAATTGATAATAGAACAAGACAGATAATGACTAAGGATATAGAAAAACTCAATAATGCTATCAGCCAATAGGATCTAACCAACATTGATAGAACATTCCATCAAACAGCAACAGAATACATATTTTTTCTAGCACTTATAGAACATATACCAAAATGGATCATATACTGGGCCATAAAACAAACCTCAACAAGTTGAAAAAAAATTGAAATTATATAGCACATGTTTTCTGACCACAATGGTATCAAGGTAGAAATGAAAAACTTCCTGAAAAGGAAATCTCCAGGCCCAGATGGTCTCACTGGAGAAGTCTACTAAAAAGGAGAATTGATACCAATTCTACCCTATCTCTTGCAGAAAACAGAAGAGGAAGGAATATTCCCAAATTCACCTCATAAGGCATTATTGGCCTGATACTGAAAGCAGATGATGACAGCACAAAAAAGAAAATAATAGGCTAATATCTCTCATGAATATAGAAACAAAATCCTCAAGAAAATATTAACAAATAGAATTCAGCAATGTATATAAAAATTGTACACCATGATCAAATAGAGTTTATTTTGGATATACAATCTGGTTCAAAATTTGAAGATCAGGGGCAACTGGCTGGCTCAGTCAATAGAGCACATGACTCTCTATTTGGGGATTGTAATTTCAAGCCTCATGTTGGGCATGAAGACTACTTTATTTATTTATGTATTTTAAAATTTTTAATGTTTATTTATTTTTGAGAGAGACAGAGACAAAGGGTGAGTGGGGGGGTGGTGCAGAGAGTGAGAGGGAGACAGAGAAACCGAAGCAGGCTCCAGGCTCTGAGCTGTCAGCACAGAGCCTGACATGGGGCTTGAACTCACAAACTGTGAGATCATGCCCTGAGCCAAAGTTGGATGCTTAACCGATTGAGCCACTCAGGTGCCCCATACTTTAAAAACAAAACAGAACAAAAAACCCCACAAAATTTGAAGATCAATCAAGGTAATCTACAATATTAAAAGGCTAAAGAAGATGGGGCGCCTGGGTGGCGCAGTCGGTTAAGCGTCCGACTTCACCCAGGTCACGATCTTGCGGTCTGTGAGTTCGAGCCCTGCGTCGGGCTCTGGGCTGATGGCTCGGAGCCTGGAGCCTGTTTCCGATTCTGTGTCTCCCTCTCTCTCTGCCCCTCCCCCGTTCATGCTCTGTCTCTCTCTGTCCCAAAAATAAATAAAAAACGTTGAAAAAAAAAACTTAAAAAAAAAAAAGGCTAAAGAAGAAAAATTACATATATATCAGTATTAGTATCAACTGATGCAGAAGCTGCATTTAACACCCATTCATAGCAAAGACTCTCATGAAACCAGGAATATGAAGGGTTACTGCCTCAACTTAATAAGAAAGATCTATGAAAACTTACAGCTAACATACTCTTAGTGGTGAAAGAGTGAGTATTTTTCCTTTAAGTTAAGGAACAAGGCAAGGGTGTCTACTCTCACCATTTTTATTTAACATAATATTGGAAGTCTAAGCCAGTGCAATAAGTCAAGAAAAGGCAACAAAAAGCATACAGATAAGAAATGAAGAAATAAAACTGTTTCTATTTGTAGATGAGTGGTGATCTATGTACAAAATCCTAAGAATCCTTAAGAAACAGAAATAATAAATGAATTCAGCAAGGTCACAGGATATAAGTGCAATATACAAAAATTGTATTTCTATATAGTAACTATTAACAGATGGAAAACAAAATAAATACAATAATTCAAGGGGCACCTGGGTGGCTCAGTCAGTTGGGCATCCGACTTCAGCTCAGGTCATGATCTTGTGGTTCATGAGTTCGAGCCCCGCATCAGGCTCTGCTGACAGCTCAGAGCCTGAGCCTGCTTCAGATTCTGTGTCTCCCTCTCTCTCTGCCCCTCCCTGCTCATGCTCTCTCTCTCTCAAAAAATAAATAAACGTTAAAAATATTTTAAAAAATACAATAACTCAAAAAGAGAAAAACTAACGTATAAAACCTGTTTAGAATCTGTATGCTGAAAATTATAAAATGCTGAAGAAGGAATTAAAAAAAGACCTAAATAAATGGGGAGACAAACCATGTTTATGGATTGGAAAACTCAATACAATAAAGATGTCAATTCTCCCCAAATTGATATACTTGTTCAACATGATTCCTAACAAAATCACATCAAGATATTTTGTAGACATAGACAAGATTATTCTAAAGCATATATGGAAAGCAAAGAAACTAGTATAAGCTAAAACAATTTTGAAAAGGAAGAAAGAGGAATCACTCTACCTGATTTAAGGTGTATTTATTTACTTTTTAAAAGTTTATTTTGAGAAAGAAGCAAGAAAGAGGAGGAGAGAGGGGTAGAGAGAGAGAGAAAGAGAGGGAATCCCAAGCATGCTCCACACTGTCAGTGCAGAGTCTGATGCGGGGCTCAAACTCATGAACTGTGAAATCATGACCTGAGCTGAAATCAAAGTCAGATGCTTAACCGACTGAGCCACACAGGCACCCCTGATTTAAGGTTTATTATATAGCTATACTAATCAAGACTATGAGGAGGAATAAACACATAGATCAATGGAGCAGAAGAGAGAAGTCACAAAGACTGAGACTGAGACAGCTGCTTTGGAGTGAATGAGAATTTTGGAAAGGAACATGGTCCTAGGAAGCTATCTGGATTTTATACCCTTCTACTAGACAGAAGAGGCTTTACAGCATGAGTCAAGGGAAAATCTGCTTCCTTGAGCAGACAGATGGAAGCACCCTAGAATTACTAGAGGTACCTAAGAAAGGAAATAGTACCTGAGCCATGTAAAATGCTCACTCTCTAGTCCCTATCTTTCCAGCAATGTGCAGGTGCAGTGACCAGATTTTGTAAACCAAAAATTGGGATATAAGGTCTGATAAAACATTATTATTATTATTTAAAAATTCAAACATGTATTAATTCTCTCCTGAATAAAAAAGCAACACATGCTCATGGTAGAAATTTTGAAAAATACAGAAAAAGAATTAAGAACAAGTCAAAAATACCCACAATTCCAATCCTACCACCAAAGTAACTACTGTTAGCATTTTTGTTATATCTCCTTCTGACGTTTCTCTGTGCATATCCACATACTCACTCACATATACATTATGTATATTTAAAAAAACTGAGACTATTTGGTATTAACTCATTTTGTATCCTGTTTTTTTTACACTTAATATTGTTCTGAGAATAATCTTGTACCATCAAATTATCTTTAAAAATTTCTTTTTATTTTTTTTTAAATTTTTTTTTTTTAATGTTTATTTATTTTTGAGACAGAGAGAGACAGAGCATGAACAGGGGAGGGGCAGAGAGAGAGGGAGACACAGAATCTGAAACAGGCTCCAGGCTCTGAGCTGTCAGCACAGAGCCCGACGCGGGGCTCGAACTCACGCACTGCGAGATCGTGACCTGAGCCGAAGTCGGCCGCTTAACCGACTGAGCCACCCAGGCGCCCCTAAAAATTTCTTTTTAGTTGGCAGCAACAAATCTTCCATGTAGATGTATTTGGGACATTGTATTATACTTCAACTTCAAAATATCAAAACAGAACATATCAAGTATATGTTTCTGTAAAACTATCCCCCCTCCTCCAACAGCTCCCCATCCAAGCTGATATCCAAGCTGGAAACCTCAGAATCATTTTTACTTCCTCCTCTCTTTTTGATCCCCTATACATGACCTATTTCTAAGTGTTTTTGGTACTCTCTTCCAAACAACCCTTGGGTATTTTGGGAGGAATAGGATAGGGAATATCCTACTACCACTGTTCTTGTCCACTCTCTTGCAGGCTCACTCTTAGAATGATTCATCCAAATATCACGATTCATCCAAATATCACTGCATCATGTTATGTCCTAATCCTGGAACCTAGAATGGCTCCCACTTTATTGTATCCAGTATGGACTCCTTAGCCGGAAATTCAAGGGAAGTTGCAATCTGCTCCTGGATCCCACCTATTCAAGTTTCCCTCACTTATGAACACTTCCCCATTATCAATTAAAATCCTCCAAGCCTTTTGAAAGCAGTCTCCCTTAGGTCTTACTCGCCCACTTCTACATAGTATCAGCCTTATTATATCCTGATCTGTCTAAAGGTGTTAGTTTTGTCTCCTTCTCTAGAGTTCTTAGCTGTTTAATAGAGGCAGAGACCATGTTTTAAACTTCTCTTATACCTCTCATGGCACTAAGAACATGGGAGGTTACAAAAAATATCCATTGATTGATTTAGTTTGGCTCTGAAGTGGAGACACAATAATACTTCTTAAAATTAAGCTGGTTCAGAACCTTACTTTGGGAGACATTGCAGGGTGGAAAGGGTTCACTAGGGGCAACTGAAAAAAGCAGACAGGGTATGATGAGTAGACGTGAGCAATACTGCTAAGAGGCAGATGGCACTAGGTCTGGATTCAACTCCAGAGGTCACTACTTACTTGTTATGTGACTATGGGCATGTTACATGGTGTCTTTGGACACAAGTTTCCTACCTCATGAGGTAATTGTGAAGATTAAATGAGATCATATATGTAAAGAATCCAGCACATGGTGTCACACAGTTGAATTTCAATAATGGTAGTTCTTGCTTCCTGTATTTGTATAGGTATTTTGAGTCTTAATAAGTAATCTGCCAAGGGTTTTCATGGTTTGTTAAAAGCTGTTTAAGTTACTGTAACCAAAGTTACAAAGATACAAAGTTAACTTTGGTTACAATAACTTAAGTAGGAGGCTTACAGCCTCCATTTTTATTTTAGAATTTATAACATTTTAAGCATGATATATTTTTAAAAACTTTTATAATTATCTATTTTTAAAGTACTCTCTAAACCCAATATGGGGCTTGAACTCACAAACCTGAGATTAAGAGTTGCATGCTCTATTGACTGAGCCAGCTTGGTACCCTGATATTTTTATAACTTATCTTTCTGTTTAACAACAACAGTAACAACAAACCTTTCCAATTCTATCACTCTTTAGTATCTATCACTCTTTAGTACAACAAGACAAGAACCTGGGCAATGGGGAAGAACCACAGTGGGCTAGAGAGGAATAAAGAGGGGACAGGGGATGACAAGAGGAGATAAGGGATGGACATCACAGAAACCCTCACCTGAAGTCATGCAAATTGGCTCAAGATATCCTCCACAATCCTGCTCCAAATCCTTCTAAGAAGCCTGAAAGCAAATGGTCTGTCTTGGGACCAACCCTGCCTTTCAGCTTATTCTTATGGCTTCTCAGGAAGCAAGAGAAGGTGTGGAAATAAGCTGAGTTTCCATGGTGTAGAGTCCCACCAGGCAGGAGAACTGTTTCAGCAATTCCTTGGAGCTTCAGCAGGACTTGGACATATCCAGATCTGATGCCCCAATTGCTAGTCCCTAGAAGAATGTCAATCCCAGACTTCAAACTGCCAGAGGAGGTGCTGCTTACACTCAGTACAATGGTGTTCCTGAGAACATTACCAGTAGATGTGCAAAGGGCTTCATCTTGGAGCCATGGAACTGTAAATAGCAGAGTGAGGCTAGTGAACACAACACACTTCAGGTAGTAGGAGCTGGATGGGTCGGTTTCTTCCACCTTTTGTCCTTCACTTTTACTTCTCTATTCAGTTCAGAATGGAGTAAAAAGATTCAATAATAGTATGGTAGGGTGATGGGAGCATGGCAGGGACAGGGGGTTAGAGAAGGCTGAAAGGCCTGTGTCAGAGGCCAGAATTTCAAGTGTTGCCCTTGGCTGATTTCCAAGGAGACATCAGATTTCAGGTGTTTTGGATCAGCCACATGGAAGATGCCACATATGCAGTGAAGGGTAGGAAGGGTTTACTAGGAGTAATTGGAAAAAGCAGGGGTAGGTGTGGTTAAAAAAATAGGAATGGAAAAATGAGGTATGACAAATAGACTTAGCAGGGCAACACTGCAAAGAGATGAGGGCCAGTGGAAAGGACAAAAAGCCTGACTCTAAAGCCCCAATTCAAAGAGACCGGTCTACCACCTATTAGCACACTGTGTGTGGCACATAGAACTTGCTTAGTAATTGCTTGCTGAATGAACGAACAAATGTGACCTTGGCCAAGTTACATATCCTCTCTGAGCCTTAGTTTCCTCATCTGTAAAATAAGTAGTAGTTATTGTTCTTTTATTTCACCTATGTTGTCTCTCCCCTACATCCACATCAGTTGGCTGATCCATCTTCCCAACCCTGCACTGTAGAGGATGCTAACTAAGCCTCCTTCATTAAGGGTCAGAAAAGGCAGATGTGCACAAGGCCTTCTCTTCCTTCTTGTGTCTTCCCCCTCCTTCTCCTCCTCCTTACCTCCTGGCCCTATTTGTCTTCTTTTCTATTCCAGGAAAACTTGGGGCACAGTCTGGGAACTCAGAGCAAGTGAGTTATAACCTCCAGTTACAATGCCAGCATATACTCACACATGTGCAACTCCCTCTCCCTCTGTACTCCTCCACAGAAGGTTGGGTCTGGGCTGCAATAAGAAGCTTGTGGCTCCCTAGGGACGTTTACTTGATTCAAATGTTATCCATACCAGGGTCTAGAAAACTCTACCCTTGTTTCCTCATGTAGAGCCAGGTGGGCTTGGGGAGCTAGCTACCCATGGGGATTGATCACATCAGCACCAGTCCAACTCTATAAGGTTCATTGTGAGCCAATTCCTCTGGAGTACATCAACCAGAGGAAAGTCAAACAAGTTTGAGAACATGAAGATGGTGCGAGGATAATTTTACAGTAGTGGGCATGAGCTAGGCCGAGCGATCCACACTTCCTTGTGAACACTGACACATATCTTTGAGATTCACTGGCATGAGAAGAGCAATTTGTTAGAGCAAAACATAGCTTTTTCCTGTATGAAGCTAACAGCTTGAATTGACTCTCCAAGGTTTTATTTTTGTCTGTTTTTTCCCTCTTGGAAAGACTAATGGACAGTAAAGATGGGATAAGGTGAGTTCTAAATTTGCCTGTCCCTCCAGTCAACTTGTGGCATATAGAATACATCTCTATAAGATGAGCCTTCCCAAGTTTGATCTTCAGTAGGCTAAAAATCCCATCTTTTGTGCTTCCAAGGGATGTGGTGAGAAAGAGAAAAAACCCCAAGCTCAAAGGCTGAACAAATTCAATGAGACATGCTGGCTAAACTCCCTCCCATAGAGTGGAGCTTAATCCATCCACTCCATCATTGCCATCCCATCTTCCCAAATCAATCCATGCTTCCCCGCTCCTTTGTTTTTAATATGGGGGAAGGAGGGCAAGAGACACAGTGAGAAATGGCCAGCCTTGCTGAGGTTTTTATATGCAAGAACAAATGACAGTCATGTAGGCAGGTTCAGGAAAATCTTTCAGAATGTAGAAAATTCAGCAGCTTTTCCACACTGGCCATTGTCATGGCAACACACTCACTATCTGATGGCAGCATGCATCTGGAGGGGCATGGTCTCAGTATAGCAGGTTAGCCTGGCCATTTATAGCAACATTTAGACTTCTTTCTAGCCTCATTTCTTCTAGGTTTAGCTGAATTTCTTTTTGGTCCTGGACTTGTGTGCTCTGCTCATTTGCATGGCTAGAACACAAGATTTTGTCAATATGAAAGAGATAGCTAAATGGAAAATCTGAGCATTCCTAGTATTCTATAGCCACTCTACTTGCTGTCCGCCCTCCCTGGCTCTTCCCCACCCACTCTCAGCCATTTAATTTATTTTCTTCTCATCAATTCTTTCCTGTACACAGTATTACTTCCCCCCTCAAGAACTATGACTCATCTACCAACCTCTGCACTCTCATCATATTCTTTTTGTTGTGTTTCTATTTTCTCATTTTTAACATACAGCATCCTAGGATCTTAAGAATGGAAGAAACCTTAACAATAATCCAGTATAATCAATGCAGGAGCCCTTGTATTATATGACAGCCAAGTGACTGTCTAGTCTCTACTTGTATGTCTCTGCCAACAGAGACCTCATTCCTTTTTGGATGGCCTGCTCCACTTTGGACACCGCTAAATGTTAGAAAATTCTTCCTTCTATTGAATAAGAATTTGCCTTTTTATAATATCTACCCATGGGCCCTAGCTCTGTGCCCTGTGACTACATAACCTCTGTCTATGCCCTCTGCACTGTGACAGCCTTTCAGAGATATGAAGTAAAGACCACATCCTCCTGGGTCTTCTTTTTTCCAAAAGCCTCAGCTCCTCTAACCAGACCTCTTGGACCCTGGTCTATAGTCCTTTCCCCATACCAACTGACCAGCAGCATGCTCCTATTTGTCTGGAGCTCTTTTAAAGTGAGGTTGATATTGCATCAACTTCTCTGGAGGCCACCTTGTCCTGATGACTCACACTAACTGCGTTGACTAAAATCCCTAGCTCTTTCAGACAAAATCCTGCTGAGCAACATCTTCCCATCTTGTATGTGTCCAATGCTTCTGAGGACCTAATTCCTAGTCCATACATTTTTGCCCAGTTTAATTTTATTGTGCTATAATCAGAATATTGCTTTAACCTGTTAGGATCTTTTAAAAATCTTGACTTACATGTAACTTACATGTCCTCTAAGATTTTCTATTATTTTTCTCCAACCCTCAAACTAATCTTTTATCTCAAGTCTTTTAAAAATTTATTGCTCTTTTGGGTTTCTTACCTTTCCTAGTTCTCTTCCCTTTGAATTACCTTCCTTATGTCTTCTCTCGCTTGCCATTTCCATTTCCTCAATAGCAAGATGTCACCACTCTGGAGATATGTGTCTGGGTACGTGTGTAGGAAAGCATGAGGGCATACAGATATCTGCACATACGTAGGTGTGAACAAGAAGCTGCAGAGGCTTTAGTTTCTCTGTTTCTATTGCTTTGTCTGTGCTCTACCAGGATTTAAAGCCTGGATGGGGGGAAAATGGCAAGGTTGAAGGAAGAGGGGTAAGAGAAGTTGGTCCAGGATCAGTCCCAAAGGAAACAGGAAAGTTGTCCTGGGTCTGTGAGGGGCAGCAGGAAACTAGGGTGGGAGCACTAGTGTTAATGAAGACTGCAGCATAGTGAGAAGGACTGGAAAAGGGCCAGGAATAGAAAGAGTTTAAAAGCCTTAAAGATTGTACAAGGGAGGAGGATTTAGTTAGGAAGTGAGGGCTTGTGGGGTCGGTACCCACTGAGAGGTTGGAGGGAGGTGGCTTGAAACTATAGGATCAAGAGAAGGCTGAGGGCTATTCGACACCCCAGAGAGGCAATAAGCATTGCTGTGAGCGTTATCTTAGAAGTTTATGACTTGTGAGCTTAGAAAATTTTATCTGGCCAAAGTAGCCTGGGAAGTGGAATCCCTGCCTAAGGACTTGGCTGTTGTCACAGCCTGGGCTCTACTAGAGGATGGGGCCTTAATATAACCCTCAGCAAAGACTCCTAGGACATAATGTGTTCCCTCGGACTAACTCTGGCACAGAACAGCCTCCCTTTCATGCTGGATTCTATTCCAACGAGGGAGTCAAAGGTAGGAGGACTGCTGCTGTCTTGGTCATTATATGAATAAACATGGGGACTTCACTCTCTGAGATGGTCAATATGATACTCTTAGCCTCTTAACTCTGCAAATAATTAGGATCCAAAAGATATGCACACATATATACAAATTCAATTAAACAGGAAAATGGGTGCCAAAACAACTTTACAATATTGTAGATAAAGTGAATTGAGTTGTGGAGTAGCACCTGGGGTTTGGGGGGGGGGGGCTCTACTGGAAAGCTAAGGGCAGCATCCCCAAACAGCTAGTGGATAGTGTGATCAAGAGTATAACAACCTGATGACTGCCATTTCCCTCTGTCCAGAAGTCAGAATAATTGTAGGCCAGCCTAAGGGAAGGGCAAGATAGGGAAGCAGCCCCATCTTCAGTGCTTTGGGTAAGACTGGGGAGCCCACCCTCAGGGCACAAGAATCCTGACTATCCACTGTGGCCCCATAGTCTCTCAAGGCCATCTTGGATCAAGGAGCTACACTGGAATATGATGTCTTTGAGCCCCTCCTCCCCCTACCCCAAGTCTGAGTTGACTTGAACTTCCCTCATCTTAAGAGAGTTTTACTGTTGCTCTTTTAAAAGGAAAAGGGTTCCAGGGCATACTTTAGAACTAGTTTTCCACTGGAGGTACCTAAGATAAACCTTTTGTCCCCCTGAAGGTGACATTAGCTGGCCAAATGACAATCCCAATCAGAGTGGCCAGTGTGGAATTCCAGCTACAAGCTATCAGGCCAAGAAGTTGTTTCCCTTCTAAGTCAGTGAAATGATTAGCCACCAAAAGACAAATGGTATTTGGGGAAGCTCCCACTGATGAGCCACCACAGGCTGGGTGGAATGAGGAGGGCAGGACTCGAGGGGTGGTGCTCACCTTTGATGTAGTTGAGGATTTGCTGGACTCGGTGGGGCTCATTGCGGTCTGGCCGGCAGCTTGGCGTGATTTCCAGCACATAATCAGGACCATATGCTGTGAAAAACTGTAAGGAAAAGGGAAAGGCCAAAAAACAAACTAAACCACAGAAAACCTCAAAACCAAACCACATACACACAGAACAATCAAAAGAAAGCCACCACTGTCCATTAGGCAAAGGAGGCCCAGGTGGGCCAGGCAAGATGATACAGCAGGAAGCCCTGTCCTGATGATACCATTCCTCTTGTTCAAAACCTCCAGCGACAGTTCACTGCTAAATTATTTAGCTTGCTGTTGAAGGTTCTCTCTGCTCAGGTCCCAGCTTCTCTCTCCAGCCTTAGCTCTCACTGCCCCCTGTTCTCTAGCCACACTGGCCTGCTCTGGGCTCTCCCAAATCACATCATGCTTTGTTCTGCACCCCCCCCCCCTTAGGATCTTTGCCATTGATCTTTGTTAGGGCTGCGAAGGCCCTCCCTCAATTCCTGCTGCCTGTGAAAAACCTCCCTATGCTTTCAGGCACAGCTCAAATGTCACCTCCTTCACAAAGCTGTCCCTTAATTTCCACCAACCTGCAGAGTGTTCTTTTGGTACCTTTCTTATGGCCCGTGTTCAACAAATACTACATGCCTACATATTATATGTGGGTCACTGTGCTGGCTGCTGTTGAGACTGTGAAGATGGGCAAGACCTCCTGTGGGATCCTCTAGGTTTTCATAAACCCATTTTGCATTAGATAGAGATTTTTCAGCAGTGACCTGATCTCCCTGCACTGGATTGTCAGTTCCTTGAAGACAGGCAGCACCTATGTCTTATTCACCTCTTTGATCCTCAGACTATGGCAGCTGTCTGTTAACTTTGGTTGACTTGAATTCCCTGACCCAGGAATGTCAAGCAAGCCTAGTTTCTCCAGTTTTTCTTTCTCTATAGTAGAGTTTATTTGTTTTTAAATTCAGGGAATCAAAAGAAAGGTTTTTGGATTCTATTTCTAGCTCACTAGATGACTCCTTGTGACCTTTGGTAAGTCACAATATCTGATTCAGCTTCTCTATTAGGGCCCGCTTGGGGAAAAACACTCCATGACAAAGGGAATCATTCAATTGGGATAAGTTTTTGAATGGGAAGTATGCAAAACTATTTTTGTTTAGTTTTTAACAGAAATAGTATTTGTGCATACTTTCTGGAGAGAGAGCATATGGTACTTAACATTACGTGCTTTCAATAGTGATATTGTTAGGTGGTAAGTAAAACAGGGACATTCAAATTCCATGGAAAAAATGGTAGGCAGGGCATGAAAAAAAGGATCTGGATATATGTTATGAATTTGATGTCATTCAGAGAACCCAAGGTTTTGTCATTGCCATCAAATTATCCTTGTTAAGAGTCTGGATGTATATCTGGCACCATGGGAGAAGTTGTGGAATGATCTCTAAGGGTTCTAACAGCATCTTTGTGGAATCCATGGGAGTAATTTAATTGGCAGATGGCTTTTGCACATCCATGATGGAAAACTCTATACATTGAATTAAAAGAAAAATTCCCAAGACTGCCCCAATGCTTATTATAATGCTTTTTTTTAATGGACTGACATAGAAAGGAAAGAGGGGCCTTGTTCTTTCCTGATGGAGTCATTGCTCTCTGATGCCTGAAGCCCTGTGTTCTGGAGATAGGAGAAGCCTTGAGTGGAGATCATCTTTATCAAACCCATATATGGAAGAGACAAGAGGGGTTACCTGGGAAATATATCTAGAAACTAACCCCCATTATGATAAAAAAAAAAAAAAACTTGAGAGGTTTGTATTTTTAGCTGATGATAGCCCCTCAGTCCAAGCTCAAGGATCTTATGGGCTTGGCTCTGGAAGAGAAGGCTTCAAACAGGTGTTGCCCTCTCCTTAGGCGGCCTCTTTTCCTCCAGAGGGTGTCAAGTAGTACACTCATTTCACAGGTATGGGAAGATGGGTTTAGAGAGAGCAATAGAAGAAAGGCAGCTGCAATGAAGTAGATACTCTGGGAGAGGACAGAAACCCCTAGCATCAAAGTGCTAAACAAATCAGAGGCAGGGTGCCTCACAGAGGTATAGGAGGAGAGAATGTTCTGCCTCCATCTAAGAAGATAACACTGCTGATCCTCTGCCAGCAAGATAGAGCTGCTGGTTTAGGGTTATTTGGAACATGTTCACATTGTGAATGTCTACTATATTGTTATCCATATTCTCCTGCTTCAGTTCCCTCTTTGCCCAAGAGCACACAGTTGTAACATGGTCAGCTGGTGCCAGAACTTACTTGTAATGTAACAGAACTCAGTTTGACTGGGATTGTGTCTCTTGATCTGGCTGCATTAGCACCTGGCTTTAACTAACCCATGAATAACCTATTCTTTGCTGAAGCAAGCTGGCTATAGGTAACGACCAAGTCTGGGTTCCCAGACATCTCTTCACCTTTGCCAATGAAATATTATTCCCAGGTTCTGCTTATCTGTTAGGCTAGGGGACAAAGATGATTTAGGAATGTCCCTGTTTTGTGATCCAGTTCGACATGGCAGCTGGCTGGTCCCAGCCTTGGGGAGGTACTGTTTGGGGCCAAGGGAAGTAACAGGCATTGGGAAGGCAGCAGCTGTATCTAAGGCAAAGGTGTTGCTCTATTCCCCTCTCTGGCTCTCTCATGGCATTTCTCTGTTTCTGTGTTATGTTATGCATTTATTTTGGCTTGTTAACTTTTTCTACCAGACTCTGCAAAGGCAGAAACTCCTGTCACATACTCTGCAGAACTGTGGAACTGAGATCAAGTCATCAAAGGTTCTTCTTAAACCTTTATTTTAAAGTTATGTTGAATGAAATTCATTCACAAAAGATTTAGCTTGCTTTTCAGTTAATTCTGTGGAATAATGCAAAGAGCCAACTCATAGCATTAACAGCTTTTCTGGACTCTTGAGGAAGCATGGTGAGGTGGAAAGAGCACTGGCTTTAGAGTCGAACAGAGATGCATGTTATGTCAGGATTCAGTCATGTGCCTCAGGCAAGCTGCTTAATCTCTCTTTTGTCATTGCTACCAGAAGATGATAATAAATGCAGACCTGGGTGGATTATTAGAAACCACTGAGATAGTATAAACAAAAGGGCCTAGCATAGGGCCCAGAACATAGTAGGACTTCAGTAAATGTGAATTCCCTTCTCCTGGGGCAAGAGGCCCTTGCCTAAACGGTGCCTCACCCATACCCTGGGGGATGTTGGGCCACACACTTGGGGCTGCTGTGAAGAAAGAATTGTTCCTCCTGCTAGACAAAACCCAGCAGCCCCAATGTCCTCTCCACTTGCTTAAACCATTAGCTCTGCCCCGGGCCTGTGGAGAAACTGACTTCTCTCACAGTTTCCTGCCCTACGCTCCAGCCACTTGTTACTTACTAGAGAGGTGGAAAGGAAATCTGATCACATAAGGCAAAGGAGATATTGGGGTGGAGGGATTTGGCCAGCACTAGAAATAGCTCAGGGCCCCACCCTGAAACTGCCCTCTAACCCTGAAGAGGAAAGGAAATGGGCAAGCAGCAATCCTATTCCCAGACAGGTGGAGTGGGGATGAAAGAGGCCAGCTGGCCTTCCAGTCAAAACGTTGGCTTTGATCTCAGCAAAGGAAGGAGGGAGGTGCTAACCCTTCTCCACCCCTTCCCCTTTTCCCTCAGCACTCCTTTTGCTTTCTGGGTTTTGGTTTATACATTTTTGAGGGGAACATAGTAGTCGGAAGGAAGCAAATGGGAAGTATGAAGTGGTGCTGAGGGATGGGAACTGAAGGTAATGGTGACTTTAGGGGACTTGGTCCCTTCTGGACCCAACAGTCAATGAATAAAGAAATGAAAATAGCTCAGTTCTCATTCAGGTCAGCCCAGATCAAGGCACCTTTCTTGATCATTTCTCTCCAGCTCTTGCTCATACAATGTGAACAGTATACACTTAGATATTCAGTCAAGAAGAGATTCAGAAGTCTTAAATTTGGTTTTATTCCTTCATAATCCAATTTGCTTACAGGAAACCAAACCACAAAACTGGAGCAGCCAATTCTTTTATCTGTCCCTCAATATTTATTAAGTGCTTACTATGTGCCCGACTAGGTTAGTTCATGGGTTACAAAGACAGTAAGACATGTTTAGTAGGAAGAATTATTATAGTATAGTATGATGAGAGGTGCAATAATACTAAGGATAAAAGTAATAAAACCATTTATTAAAGGCTTATTATATGTCAGGCATCTAAAGTATCTCAGCACTTTTTATGGATTGACTTAGTTCTCACAACCAACCCACATGGAGATACTATTAATTATTTCCATTTTAAGATGAAGATTTGGGGGCACTTGGGTGGCTCAGTCAGTTGAACATCCGACTTTAGCTCAGGTTGTGATCTCATGGTTGTTGAGTTCGAGCCCCACATCGGGCTCTCTGCTATCAGCGCAGAGCCTGCTTTGGATCCTCTGTCATCCTCTCTCTCTGCCCCTCCCACACTTGCATGTTCTCTCTCTCAAAAATAAATAAACATTAAAAAAAGTGAAGATTTGAAGTGTAGAATATTCAGATAACTTGACAGAGGTCACACAGCACATGTAGAGCTGAGATTTGAATCCAGGTCATTCTGGAGATCAGCACTACTTACTGGAGCCTCTAAATTACCTCAGAAACATTGAAATTCCTTTGATATGGCTCGAAGGTAGGGCATAAGGAGAAATAGGACAGGAGGCTGGAGAGGCAGGCATGAATTTTATAGTAGGCGCTGCCCACTCCCCACATTCAGGCATTTGGTCTTATTCCAGACTAGAAGGCTCATGAGGGCAGAACATTGTTTTGCTCTCTGCTGTATTATCAGTTCCCAAGACAGTGCTTGCACCTAGTAGGTTGGTAAGTAACTGTGGGATAAGGAAATGAAAACTTGGGGAAGCTTATAAATGAGGGAATGGACAGGTCAGCTGTGTCCTTTATTTTTCTTTTTTTAAACATTTATTTATTTTTGAGAAAGAGAGAGACAGAGAGAGAGAGAGAGAGAGAGAGAGAGAGAGAGAGAACATGCAAGTGGGGCAGGGGCAAAGAGAGAGGGAGACAGAGGATCCAAGCAAGCTCTGTGTTGTCAGTGCAGAGCCAATGCGGGGCTCAAACTCACGAACTGTGAGATAATGACTGGAGCCAAAGTCGGACGCTTAACAGGCTCCCAAGCTATGTCCTTTAGAAGATTCATTGGGTACAGCATGGAGAATGGAACAGCATTTGACGGGAGGAATGCAAGTAGGGAGACCAGTGAGAAATCTGGTGGTAGAACCATGATGAGTGGTATCTGGGCCTGAATCATAACAGCTGTGGGAGGAATGGAGAGATTGAAAGGCTGAAAAGACATCATCAATAGTTCTAAACAATTTATCGGATGTGGGAAGTAAGGAAGAAGAGAGAGTCAAAGATTTCTGACCATGTGGGAGGTGCATTAATGAGATGAAGAATACAGGCAGAGGACAAGGGCTCATGGTAAGGGGTGTGTGTGTGTGTGTGTGTGTGTGTGGCGGGAGTTGAGTGGGAAGAATTTTGAGGGTTAGGATCCTGATGCTGTAGTGCTCTGGTATTTAGGAAAGGGGTTGGGCCTAAAGTACAGGATGTAAGATTTGGGAGTTGTCGGTGACATAAAAGAATTGGATGAGTATTGCCAAGGAACTGCTTTGCTGGCAGGGGAGGCTTACTACAGAGTAAGAAGGGAAGAGAGGGAAGGAAAGCATCATGGAGAACAGTCAATACTTTAGAGGTGGACAGAGGGAGTGCATACAGTTCTGGTGACAACTTGAGATATTACAGAGAGATTAGGTAAAAGGAGGGCAGTCTTCTGATTTGTCCATGGGAAGGAGACGTTTGCTATAGCCAAGTCAGTGAAGGGTGTGGACAAGGCCTAACTGGAGTAGACTGAAGAATCGAATGGGAGGAAGTGCAGATGAGAATGATGGTACAAATATACTTTTTAAGAGTTTGACCCAGGGGTGGGGTTCGGGTAGGTGGGTGATTTAAGATGAGAGGGTCTTAGGTATATTTAAAGGCTGAGGGGAAGGGTCTATGGGATGGGAGTCAGACACAGCCTGATAGGGATTTAGAGTTAGTTATGTTTGTCTTTCTGGCTCCGGAGTTCCACAAAGGGAAGAATACTGTTTTATTCATATTTATATTACCTACAGCTCCTAGCTTAGGGCCTAGAAAATAATAGGTGCTCAATTCATGTTTGTTGAATGAAGGAACTAAAATGTGTTTCAAATTCTAAGATTTGCATCCAATAGAGAGAATTAGCATCTTGAAAGACAGGGTGATTGTAAACAAGCAGGAATGGGGCGGGGTGGGAGGTAGTCAGTAGAGGTAAGAGAATGCTGGACAAATCTGAGACCAGCAAGTCTGGTAAGTTGGTAAAGGAGAGAATAGGAGGCCTTGAGTCCCAGGT